>NC_089800.1:58594715-60054715 GCF_029633855.1 Hoplias malabaricus
AACTGTGTTCACAGATAATGATTTCTGGAAGTGTACCTGAGCCCATGCAGTTATTTCCAGGATTTGCCTGTATTTAATGCTGTGGGACCTGATGGCCCAAAGGGCGAGAACACACCACACTCCTTACAGGCAGTGACCCGAGGCATGGCTTGGACCCAGGACTCCTGAGCTGTGTTACAACTTTTTCATGAAATGGTAAAATGTCTCACTTTCAACATCTGATTTGTGTTCTATGTTCTATTGTGAATAAAATATGGGTCTATGAGATTTGCAAATCATTACATTCAGCGTTTTTTTTACACTGATTTACATTTTATACACTACCTCAACTTTTTTTTAATATTGGGGTTGTATTTTATTCTCAGTCACATCAAAGAGAGAATGAAACCCCTAACATTACTACACTGCTCAAAAACATAAAGGGAACACTTTAACAACACAATGTAACTCCAAGTCAATCGCACTTCTGTGAAATCAAACTGTTCAGGTAGGAAGCAACACTGATTCTGAATCAATTTCACTTGCTGTTGTGTAAAGATTTTCAACTGGAATATTTCATTCATTGAGATCTAGGATGTGTTATTTTAGTGTTCCCTTTTATTTATTTATTTATTTATTGTTTTTGAGCAGTGTATTTTGTGCTGAGAAAAGTTGGATGTATTCAGTTCCAGGGAAAATCTAAGTTACTCAGCACTAAAGTAGTTTTTTGAACAGCTACTTTTTAATTCTTACTCAAGCTGTCATTTTAGAGGCACTTAGGCTTTTTCTTGAGCATGAGTTTGAGCTCGGAATTTCAGGTACGCATAATGGAAGTGTTATGGACAGAACAGACAATAGAGAAAGAAAGGAAGTCATGTCCAAATATTTTTCGAATTATTCTCTCTGTTGAAAAGTTTTATGTAAGTAGAGCTGCATTATAATTTTTTTAAACGGAGACAGAAAACAACTCTTCATTGGTTTCCAGAAAGTGGCGATTATTAGGGGTTGAGCTATTGAAATGTAATATGCAAAAATAAATGTAGCTACTTCAGAAAAGGCCCAAAGGCACACTCTCTTAGAAAAGTAAGCCTTTACATCTTTGCCTAATGCACTGCATTTGGCTGAGAATGAAGAAATAATGGCATCACTTTTCTTTAAGAGAGAGAGAGAGAGAGAGAGAGAGAGAGAGAGAGAGAGGCACCTTGAAATTTTTTTCTGAAGAAAAAGGTTTCCACAGAGTTCCTTTTGGACATAATAATTTTATAAATAGTGCCTCTGACAGCACCAAAACTGCAAACTAGCATTTCTTCACCTGATATCCTGATTTTAAAATGCACCCAGTTGGGATTTTAGGAATAATCAGATTCTGATGGACAGGTGTAAATGCTCTAAAGACACATTTAAATATCTTGACCTTAGACTGGATTCTGAAAGTTAATGTAAATAAAATCACAGTTTGATTTCATCTCACATTTCAGCTCACAAAGTTTTGCTAGATGTTAATACTCTTTATCTAACTGTAAACAATTATCCCCAAAAATCATGTTAAAAATGCTTGTGTAAAATATAAATAATTTATGCTGTTTTCCACCTACCCTGGATCAGAATTCGGTCATTTAGGATGATTGTTGTCCAACTTTTGCTTAAACTGAGACTATGACTCTAATACACCTCTAATTAGGTTAATGTGAAAAGAAATAAGAATTTACTTGTTGATTTCCTACAGTATTCAGCAACACATTTATATTTTGTATATATTATTGAGCACGTTAAGTTACTGTATCCAAAAACATTTGGTTAATAAACATTTGGATGAGAGATATCTTTTATTCACAAAAGTATTTGAATGATAATTAAGTGCTTCTCTACTGAAAAATCCATTATAGGCCAGCATGATTTCCTTGTTGGTCATTTATTTTGGTTTTTGGTGCTGGTTTAGCTATTCACCCATGCTGGTCATTCATACCAGAATCCAAAATGAAATAACAAATGCTAGTTTTGCTGGTAGCTGGTCGATGCTCTTTTTTGAAGCAGTGTTGTTAGCAATGATAAGCCTGTTTCACATGAGAACTCTAGAGAAACTATGGACTGTCAGGTCTGGAGATGTCCCTGTGTTGTCCTTTCACACATGTAGTGCACAGTGCATGCAGGAAGTACTTCAGAACATAGCTCCATTCACACATGCACAGACTCTGACTTTACCAGGAGTCTTTACTAGAGTTAGTTTGATAAAGTCGGTGTAAAGTGTAAAGGTGTTCGTGTTCACACATACAGTTCCTCCGGGTAAACCCTATAACTTTTGTGTGAAAGGGGCTTTAGTCATCAGCCAAACTGAATTCTTAATCCCGCTTCTTCAGAAGAAATCGGAAAAAAAAGAATGTGACTGAACATATTGTGTGATTTCATGTGCTTTTTCAATTTGCCTTTCATTTTGTTTTAATCGTCAGCTTCTTTTTGATTGCAGCTGTCTTCTTGATTGAATGGAAGCCCCATGGGCACTTCAGAGCAGTGTATATTTTCAAGGCTGAACACTGATGCAAGACGAGTTTAAAGGCAAGAGTTGATTTGATAGATTTATATTTCCATCTTAACTGTGGCCACAGGGTTTGCATGGAATTTTTTTTAAACTGCTCCTCGACTGGGAAAGAGCTGAGGCAGTGTTTCTGATCCTAATGAATCAATCAGCCTGGTAGGAGGTCCATGCTGGATCCAGGGTTACCATGACTACCTAAGCTCAATGTGACAATCTGGTATATATGTCTTTCTCTTTCTGTCTCTCTCTCTGTATATGTCTCTCTCTTTCTCAAGTGCACTGTTATGGCAAGTATTCAGACCCAGAAAATAATGAGGACGTGTGTGCTCTTGAGAAGAATAACAGGTTGAAAAATTCTGATGCCAACTTTAGAGTTTCACTTCATCAGACACTCAGCAGTGAATACTTTTCAATGTCATTAAGCCATGAATAGACTGAAAGCAAGACTTTCCTAGACATGTACTATACAATAAGAATAGCACTGTGCACATATCAGAGGCCACATTATCATGTATACAATTTCTACTCAAAACCATTGTAACGTTATTTATTTTTCAGTCCTGGAGTCCCTGGAGCTAGACCTGGGGTTAGTGTCCAACAGTGTGTGCCTATTGGTAGGGCAGCCAACATAACCTGGGTTAAACAATGTGGGAGGGCCATTTGGACCCACCACCCACAAGGTCCAAGTTAAAGGTGTGGTGCAATGTCTGTCAGGCACAAGACCAGGACAAAGAAGCTCATAGTGGTATGGAACTTTGCAACGGAATCTGACTCGTGTAACTTTACTGTGGCACAAGGAGCTGGAGCTGATGCAGGAGATTGTGTGATAACAACTAGTTGGGTTCACTTCTACCCACATCCTCAACAGATTAAACCCTCTCCTTCTCAGGAGCTTCACAGGGTGAGTGACACTAGGTAGGTGTGGGGATGCTCACAATTCCCCTGTTCTCAGCTGTGCAGCTGTAGTTTTTCCCAGCAAATGAGAATGACTTCAGTGTGACGTCAGCTCACAAAGAGGAACATTCGGATTGTTGTGTGTGTATCATTGTATCAACAGAGCTTCTCACACATTATGGACTTTGAATGGACCCTGTTCAAGACTTCCACTGTGGTCAAAAGCCTGTTGGCGCCTGTTATGGCAGCTACATCTAAAGTGTTTGGAGATGCCATATAGAATAGCTTCCAGACAGGTTCAAAAAGTTTCTGGAAGCCACTCAAACAGTTCAGGAAGATAGTGGGGTTCACTGTCCAAGCTGTACTCAGCAAAGACGGTGTAACTCTGAGCTCAACTGAGGCAGTGTTGGGTGGTAATGCTGGGTGTTGGGGGTAAAAAGGAATGCTTTACAATAATGTGATTACATTTTTATGTGACAAATTACTGTTAAATATTTTGTAATCACGTTACATTTACTATCCAAATAAAACCTACATTACTTTCGTGTCTCAAATCTTTCTATAAAATGTAATTTTAATAACATTATTAACATTTTCTAAGTTATTTTCAGTGTAATTCCTTTGTGCATTAACGTCTCAGTGCACAGCGTGTCATGTGACTGTTAATGTGACGAACGCAGAACAAACGCATTAAATATACAGGGAGGAGAATGCATGTTTCCACAAATGTGTGTGTGTGTAAAACCAAATATATATAACTAGTATTACAGAGGTGAGTGAGCAAATAGCTTATTTTTCAGCAGTGAATACTGAGTTTTTTTTCTGAACATAGGTTTAGGCAGCTCCATGTAATTTTAAAAAGAGCCCCTTGAATATCCTGTAACTTTTATTCATTATCTTTCATTCATTATCTGTAACCCTTATCCAGTTCAGGGTCGCGGTGGGTCCAGAGCCTACCTGGGATCATTGGGCGCAAAGTGGGAATACACCCTGGAGGGGACGCCAGTCCTTCACAGGGCAACACTCACACCTACGGACACTTTTATATATAGGGGTGGCCTCGCAGTCACACAGCTCCAGAGACCTGTAGGCTGTGGGTTTGTTTCCCGCTCCGGGTGACTATCTGTGAGGAGTGTGGTGTGTTCTCCCTGTGTCTGCATGGGTTTCCTCCGGGTGCTCCGGTTTCCTCCCACAGTCCAAAAACACACGTTGGTAGGTGGATTGGTGACTCAAAAGTGTCCGTAGGTGTGAGTGAATGTGTCTGTGTTGCCCTGGGAAGGACTGGCGCCCCCTCCAGGGTGTATTCCCGCCTTGCACCCAATGATTCCAGATAGGCTCTGGACCAACCGTGACCCTGAACTGGATAAGGGTTACAGATAATGGATGGATGGATTATATATACCACTGTTATATTGTAGTAAATATAAAGAATATATGTTTAAGACCAAAAATCCTCATTCAAAAAAATCTCTTCTATGTGAATGTAATGTTGTCTTGCTGGCTTCTTGTGAGATTTACTGTGAGTTAAGTCTGGTAGCTGCAGTAAAGCGGACATTGTACTAGGCCACAGTACACAGTTTCTTGTTGCTTTGTCCGGCTCTCGCGGGAGCCCTCTGGCCAGCAGCACTCTGCAAAGTTACATCATATACATCACATTTATTACCTTCTTGGTTCACTTCAAACTAGGCACAAGCAGAGTTTTAAAAAGTACCCAGTTACAGGGACCAGGTACCAGATTTGCATAATGGTAAAGCAAAGTAGAGCCAAGTAAAGCCTAGTTGAGTAGGGACCATGGGGTGGAAAAGCACCAATAGACACCGGGGTACTACTATTCTTACATCAAAACACCCAAAGTTCAGAGGTCTCTCTGCCACTCAGACACCTCCAGATGCTTCAGGTCTGATGTTTTTCTGAAGTGTTTCTGTTCATCCTTCCACTATGCATAGACAACTCAGATATTTGGTTTCAAAAGTAGTGTAGTAGAATGTGGAGTAAGGTTACTTTCTGGTGATGTCTAACTTATGTTTCAGATTACTTTGATTGTGAGCTTTACTATGAGCTCTGAACTTTAGCACTGTGGAAAAAAGAAAAAAGAAAAACAAATTTCTATTTTCAAAATTATATAAACTATATCAATTTTATATAGTATAAATAAATGATAGATTTATATATATATATATATATATATATATATATATATATATATATATATATATATATACATTAAAATATAAATAGCATAAATTGTAATAAATATAAAAATCAATATATTAAATCACCTCCACACCCACCGCGACTCTGAAATGGGTAAGCGGTTACAGACAATGAATGAGTGAATTTATTATACAATTATGAACCAACATACTTGTTCGTGATTTTAATCCAATACATTTTCAATAAAATCATAGAAAATTTCCTCACCATTTGTTTACTCTCCCGCCTGTTTGCGTGCTGGAAAAAGCTCCAGTGGTTGCATGCAGCTGTGGCTTGGAAAATGGTACAGAAACTTTAAGTGTCTATGACTGAAATGGCTCAGGCTTTCTCTCTGTGCATCACGTCTCAGGCATAGCTGAGAAACAGCATCTGGAGGCATCTGGACCATGAACAGACCTCTGAACATTGAACACGTTGAAGGTGTTAACTTTTCATGACAAAGTACAAACACATAATGAATGTAAACACATGCTGAAAGATTCTGTGGTAATTTAAACACTGAATGAGTTGCAGTCAGCTTCTTATTCAAATATACCCTTCCACATTAAAAAATGAAGAGCTTCTGACTGAAAACAAATGATGGGAAGATTTGTTTTGCTGTGAGAACAGTTCTCCAGAATCATCTGTTACCTTTAAAACCTGTTTAACAAAGGGTTTATTTTTCACCGTACAGTACACAGGTCCAGCACTTGATATACAATGGATCAAACTTTGCATCAATTTCTAAATTTCCAAAGTTTCATCTAATCCAGTTCTGAATAACCTGTACAGTCACCTAATGTTCCTTTTATATTCACACCCTTTCATGTATCAATAGATAAGACTTGAACATACAACACATGGTATTGATATTTTTGTGTACTGTCAAGAATACAGATCCAGCAGTGTGTAAGTCCCACTGGACTCTGTGTATATGTTTGTGTAAATGCCAATGAGGGCATACCTGTGTGAGTGACTTGAGGTTGCCAGGACTGCTCAAGTTTGTTTCCTCTCTGATCAATGAGCCAGCCTCCAGCCAATTGACCTCAGGGTGAGCGGAGAAGACCCGGCTCGAGCTGAGAAACTATTGATCCTACTCCCTGCCTGCAGTCACATACTGACAGCCCCACATGCCTATTAGATTTCTTTTGTTACGTGCTGTGTAGAGTTTTTTTTATCTTCTGCTTTTAATCAACACCCAGGCATAGACTATTGAACCAAACCAAACAATGTAAAACTAGGCTGAGAGCAAAGAAAAGTGTGAAGGTAGAAAAATATGGGCTTTATGCTTCATATCTTTCATTCTCAGAAAAAAAATAAACAGAAACAATAAGAATGGTGGATGAATACAGTTCTTCTGCCATACACAACTGAATTGTGTTTATTCCAGTCAATTTACTGTGCAGTGTTCTCAGCTAATATCTCAGCTAAGCCCCATGATAAGTGTATGTATTTACATGTAAACATTACAGTATAAATACAGTGGAAATAGAGCACAAAACTTATTTATGCAGATGGTTCATACTGGCCTCCTATTGATCTAACACCATCATCTACATTGAAGGAAGGTCATGGTGGCACAGCAGGGTCCTGGGGTTGTGCGTTCAAGCCCTGCTCCAGGTCAGTGTCTGTGCGGTGTTTGGTGTGTCCATGTGGGTTTCCTCTGGGTACTCCAGTTTCCTCCCACGGTCCAAAAACACATGCTGGTAGGTGGATTGGTGACTCAAAATATTCATAGATGTGAGTGTGTGAGGGGATGTTTGAGAGTGTGTCACCCTGCAAAGGATCGGCACCCCCTCCAGGGTGTGTTTTCACCTTGCGCCCAGTGATTTCAGGTAGACTCTGGAACACTGCAACCCTGAACTGGATAAGAGATTACAGGCAATGAATGAACGAATGTTAAAATATCTGCTATATAAATTTTCGGAACAAATTTTTATATTTAAGTTTGACCTTAAATTTTCTTTGGGCAGCAGATATGTAAAAGCACACTGAAGCACCTGGAGATCATTTCCAGCTGTGAGCTGTGTTGTATGGTTGAAAGTCAACGCCACAAATCCATCGGTCTTCGCTCAGAGTGATCTACACAGGACCTTGGAGATAGTAAATCAATCAATAAGTAAAACAAGCATACCTTTTCTTGTTAGCTAATGGGGATCAAACAATGTTGTTCTTCTCTCATCTCACAACACATACATCTTGTTGATACTGTACATTTGCATAAATTCACCAGCGCTGCCTATATGGAGATTGATTTGTTTCTCATTTCTAATGTGCTCTGATACTGGAAGACTCGAAATGGTGATAAATTGAATGACTTCTAATATGACTTTGCTCTTGGCACGAAAATTTGATTATGCCCATACTTTGGATTTATTTGTACTCCTAGGTCATTATGCTTCTCACTGAGCTTGTAAAGTTGATTGGTTTTAATGGGTTAAACCTGTTTCAGCCAGGAAAACACAATGTCACAATATGACTATAAGCTGATTATGGCCTAAACCTCTAAATCCCATCTTCCCCATTTAATCTCCAACCCCAGCTACCCACGCTGTTAGGTTCCACACATAAAGCCATATCTATATTTAAGCATATCTGTTAGAAATGTCAGAGTGGTATTTCATATTGTTTATAATATATATATATATATGTGTGTGTGTGTGTGTGTGTGTGTGTGTGTGTGTGTGTGTGTAGCCCAGTGTTTTTTATTCACACTCTATACATTTCCCTACGGTGCAGAGTTTGGTGTTTTTCCTGCTCTATCACATCTGATTCCACTCCAGAATGACTCCAGAATCATTATCTAATTATGGGATTCAGGTGCAGGAAAAAATTAAACTGTAGTGCAGGTGAAAAACACTGGGCTAAATAACAATGCACACACACATCTACACACACTGTGTAATCAGTCAACACAATAATTCCCACTGGTTGGAAACAACATGAATTAGAAATTATCAGTATTTTAACAAAGCAAATTGGATAAATAGTAAATTGGCTCAGGCTGTGGACGTCACAGGAAAAGGGTAATGCTTCACATCAGAGATATATCAGTGTGATATAACAATAAACTTTTTTCTCTCACTGGAATTTGCTATGATGGATAAAATATAACAGAGTAGCCATCAGGGAGAATCTGAAATTATAGTCAAACATGCTAAATTATTCTACATTCAAATTGCTCAGCATTCAATTTTATAGATTGTGGATAGCTGTGTGGAAAAGCAGTGCTTATTATCCAACAAGGAGCTGGCTTGCCCATTTCTATTTCTTCATTCATTCATCTTCTGTAGCCACTTAACCAGTTCAGGGTGGTGGTGGGTCTGGAGCCTACCCAGAATCACTGGGCACAAGGCAGGAACACACCCTGGAGGGTGCACCAGTCCTTCACAGGGGCACACACACACACACACACACACACACATATATATATATATATATACTCACTCTCACATTGACTCACACACTCACACCTATGGACACTTTTGAGTCGCCAATCCACCTACCAACCCTACCATGTGGGTTTTTTTGGACTGTGGGAGGAAACCGGAGCACCCGGAGAAAACCCACGCGGACAACACACCAAACTCCTCACAGACTGTCTCCCGGAGCAGGACTCGAACCCACAGCTTCCAGATTCTGTGTGACTGCAACACTACCTGCTGCGCTACAGTGCCACCCTATTTCTATTTCTTGAAATATTTAAAACTTAATTCCAACTATATTTGAAAATACATATTTTTGTATGACACACACTAATTTAAAATTGTACACCACACTTTTCTGTCCAGGACTACCTTGACATTGGGTAGCTGGCCAGTGTCAATGTTCCCCCAGTTGTGATACCCCTGGCTGCAGAGTTTCTGAACAACAGAATGTTCTGCACAATGAAACAGGCCCCTTCTCATCAGCAAATATCCCCACCTAATTTGGCTATGAAAAGCCAAGTAGGAAAAAAATCATTTACAAAGTCTAAATCTACCTTTTCTAGTTTAATAGCTGTCTGATGATTATTGCCAATCTTTTCTCACGTTTAAAGCACTGTAGGATAATTGCAAAGTTGCATCCTTTTTTTTCCCTAAGGGCTTTCACTGAGAAACAATTACCACATCAGCTATGGTCATAAATGGGCTTGCAGATGTACTAACACACAGCGTCTTCATTCTGTTGTAACAATAGCATAATAATCTGATCAGCACATCTCAAATTAAATATTCCACTGTGCACATCATTACATGGAGGGTAATGCTGATGGAAGGTGTCTCTGAATATGAAAGACAATTTCCCTTCTTTTGCAATTCTGCTGAAATTGTGGGATTCAACCAGACATGGGTGCACCTCTGAACCTAGAGATGACTTGGTCTAGATTGTGTTCCTGCCAACTGGGTCCTGTCGTTCTATCAACAGCCTGTGATGGAGAGCTGAACACTGGCTCAAGCTGAAACTCTTCTATAAAATGCCAGACTGCCCTGGCAGGTGGGCTTTCACAATGCACACAGCCCCTTAGCCATTCCCTCTGGTTCATTTAAAGACATGTTAATTTAAGACATTTTAAAAAACTAATCTGTTTCTTTTTAACAATTGTAATATTATGAATATATCATATGTTGAGACATTGTGACATTCATTACTTAGCAAGTTATATCAAATGTGAGCTCAAAATATTTTAATTTCCCTTTGGCCGAGATAAATGGCCATATGGCTTTTGTAATACTATAGTGTTTTTAGACAATACATCTTACCAAGGAAGACTCACTGATTAACATGAATCTGAGTGTTCCCAAAGTATCAGAAAATGTGGTTTATATTAATGAAACTACATAAGAAAGAACACGTGACTTGCTGTCTCTTACTGAGCCACTGATTGACAGACTCATCACCATTGTTGAAACAAGCATTTGCAACTTTTGCCCAAGGCAAGAATCAGATAGCACTATACAATATTACATGTTGCTCTGCTAAGACAACCAATATAGTAGTGAATAGGACAGACCTGACCATACATTGCAAAACACCTATGTCATAAAAACATAACATCAGTTCTATTTGGGGTTTAAATATCTCTGAGTTTAATTTGAAGTTTTCTTTCATCTTGCTATAAAAGCAACCAATACGTTTGTCAAATTATCATTAGCAAGTTCTGGAACTCGTCCTCCTACTTCTCAGTCACAAAAAAAAACCACCCAGCTTCTACCATAATATGCTCATTTGGTCTGAGTGAAGTGACTCGAGTTGTTACAGTCCTGTGGCCTGTATACAAAAGGAAATTATTTATATTTATTTTATTAGAGTATTTCATTTACTAATTACTATGGGAATGTTAAAGAGTATTTCCAGTTTATCCAGTTCAGGGTTACAGTGGGTTCAGAGCCTAGAATCACTGAGCACAAGGTGGGAACACACCCTGGAGGGGCACCAGTCCTTCACAGAGCAACAAACACTCACACATTCACTCACACACTCACATCTATGGACACTATTTTAGTCATCAATCCAACTACCAATGTGAGGTTTTAGACCGTGGGAGTAAACCAGAGCACCCGGAGGAAACCCACGCAAACACAGGGAGAATACACCAAACTCCTCATAGGAAAACTTAGATTAGTGGAATGATTAAAGGAAAAGAGAACACATTCACTTTATGTCTGGAAGTATAAGGAGTATAAGTATAAGGAGGAGCAATGATCATCATAACAAATGAAACGTATCTCCCAATCGTTTATTTATATTTATTGATTGTTAACAATGTCCAAATCTTTTCTTTTTTTTTTTGAGAAAATGACCAATATTTAAAAACAATAGATTTAATCAAGCTGAGAGTTACTGTGACTATATGACTATTTTACAAAAACACTGCATGTGTTCAACATGTTCAGTTAGCTCTACAAACTCCAGTCCACTTTAGTGGGACGTCATCGGTTCAGTTCACTAGATGGCAGTATACAGCTCTGAGACGTTGTTAACCAATTCAAATAAACTACAGAGTAACTGTGTTGCCATATTGGTGTAAAACCCTGATAGTCCTACTTTACAGTTCCATGATTTTTCCCTGATTTGTAGGCCATGGCTTTATTAAATATATTGTATAAGCAATATTTATTGTTATTATTTCACCTCACAAAATGGACCTGGCTTTATATCAGACATAATGGGGTTTAATTTGAAAAGAAAAATTTATTTTAAACAGACTCTGAATTTACTGTTAAATAGGGGAGTGTCATATTTTACTCTAGTCTTTTCAGCAGAAAGTCTGATATTAGAATATATAAGCACACAATTTAAATGGCAAATTTAAACACAATTTAATTTGAACGTATCTACCCAATTTCAAGCTTTTAGTTGAGTTCCCTAGATGCATGCTTTGTAGGCAAGAGTGATATTAGTAATGCTTATGTTTTTTACATAATTTTATTTTACATCAGATTTGGCGGCTCTTAACAGTTCGTTTCAAATCGAAAGTGAATTAAGCGGATCTGGCAACCCACAAAGAGGAAGCCATTTTCTGTGGCCCGGCGCTGCGCAGCAGCTTGGTGTTTATCTTGTCTCGCTTTTAAGAGGCGCTGCACAAAAGAGATCTGTTTTGAAAGCTCTTTGTGCTGTTTTTCCTTCCGCAGATTTATTTGTGTTTTAGGGAGGGGAGTAACAGCTAAGTTCGGCAAGATGCCGCGAATTATGATTAAAGGAGGCGTTTGGCGCAATACTGAGGTAAGTGTCTGCAGTTAGCAGTTAGCACACGACACCGGAGCGCGGGCTGTGCGTGGCGTGAAAACGTCGAGGATTTTAATGTGTTTGACATTGTTATTTACTGAGACACGGCCTGAGGAGTCGCGCTGGCCTCATCATCAGCTCAGAGCAGAGCGACAAGACGGGACTCCAGCTCGTTATGATCAGATCAAATTTGATTTTAATTTTTTTAACGGAGGAAGTCTTTAAAACAAACAGAGAAGGCGTTAAATGGTCATCGTATATACTGAATTGCCTTTACAAACACAGATCAAAAGGGTCTTTTCTGGGGTTTAGTATGAACCTGAAAGCTAGAAAAACATGGCAAATACTCATACTTGTAAACTTCGGTGTAGCAAACACTTTGAAAAGTATATTGGAGAGCGAAGGAGAAAGCCGTCTAAAGCTGTACTTATTTTGTATATAGCATAGTGTTAAAATGGGAAGAACCAGTCAGGTGGCCAACAACAAATAGATATGAACGAGTTAAACACTGTTCTGAATAAACTTTGTCCATGGCAGCTATAAAAGGTCATTATTATGATGGTGAAGGTTAATGTGTAAGATAAAAACTGCTGTGGAGGCCCAGCGAATTAAAACTCTAACCTGGAGAGACAGGTGGTGTAGAGAGTGGAATAGTGCATTGCATTCTGGGTAGTGTTTACCATGTTGTAGGATATGCTTCATTCTTTATTAATCCCAAACACAGACAGTCACAGACTTATAATGACTGTCAAAATTAGTTTCTTTTATAAATGTGAGACTGGACCAAGGTTTTATCAGCCTTTACTGCTGTAACTACTGTAGACTACTGTTAAGACTTATTGAGATGGGATTAGTGTTACGTGGGGAGCTGGGGTAATGTTTATCATGGATTGCACTGAAGAAATCTTAGTGAAAACAACAGTGATGTAAATGGCAACTCCATGAAGTCATAGTGTGAATCCTACACTGCAGAGCTACTGGAGTTTTATACTGTCAAAACTGTTTTGAGATCAGCCCACCGCCCAAAAATATCCAAGCTTCAATGACAGTACCTTCTAGTTTTTCAGAATAGATGATGGATGAGAAGTTGGCAAAAACTTTACCAACCCTTCACACAATTATTTTAAACTATTGATTAACTTCAGCTATTGTTTGGTTACTTAATGAGTAGGACAAATGATCATAACAGGTTTGTAGCTGTCTATTGTGAACAAAACCTACCTACAGCTGCCAGAAAATGAGATGCAGCAGAGTGATCCTTTAGGTTTGTTTTGTGGGGCGTCGTTCAGCAGCTGAGTTTAACCTCATATTGGACGGTGTGTTAGGTCGCTTAATGCTTCTTCCAGCTCCTCCATTCTTGAGAATCCCTCCAAAAATACTCCTTTACCCTGGGATATTTTACAGTAGGTAAAGTGTTCAGGAATCTTCCCTGAAATGGGAGTGTGCACTGGGAGTGCAGGTGATATTAATAGTACTTACAGAGAATGAGGTTATTGTCAATTAACTGTTCTAACACTGTCAAACCCCTGATTTACCTCTAAAATGTAGCTGCACCCAGACTGTTTCAATCATTCTGATTGAACTGTGAAAAATGCTCTTGATACTAGGATGCAGACCTATCATGCATAACCACTAGCTGGCCAGTGCTGAATCAGTGGGATGTGTGTGCAAGTTTATATCACTGGTAAGCACACATTTAGCCTATTGTTAAATCACCAAGAGGTGGTGATATTTGCTGAATGTTATGCATCACCTGCACCTACAACCAGAGGTGCTTTTCAAAATGTTATTTTGACAATTTGGAGTAATATATTAAAATTTTCCCTAGGGCTGCCATGTTTCATTTTTTACAGAGCAATACATTTTGTCTGTTAATAAAAAACAGGTAACATGGGTATATTCTAATTAATAACCCCAGGTTAAATATCACTGAACACAGCACACACACTCGACATCTTTAAATGGCACAAATTATTGATTGTTTGAGATGTGATGATTCATAAATATGTAGTGACTTCTGTTTTATTCAGAATGATATATGTTTTTACCATTTCTGTAGGATGAGATCCTTAAAGCGGCTGTTATGAAATATGGCAAAAATCAGTGGTCTCGAATTGCCTCTCTGCTGCACAGAAAATCAGCGAAACAATGTAAAGCCAGATGGTGAGTCTTTTTATGGATTACAGGTTTTAGTGTCATATACACACATGCTGCATTGGTGTATTTGTTTCTTGCAAATGTATTCTCATATGTACACACATTTGTTGCAAGTGGCAATTCAAATAATCTGCTGAAAGGATATTTTTCTAGCTGAGCTTACAGAAATCTTTGGACATTTGATTTTGTTAATTGTCAAATGCATCAGTTGATAACTCATAATTGTTTTAACCCACGTAGGTATGAGTGGTTGGATCCTAGCATCAAGAAAACCGAATGGTCTCGTGAAGAAGAAGAGAAGCTGCTGCATTTGGCTAAGCTGATGCCCACTCAGTGGAGAACAATAGCCCCCATCATTGGCAGAACAGCTGCACAGTGCCTGGAGCACTATGAATTTCTTCTGTAAGTGCCTCTACCGATGATGCTGATTATGTATTATAAATAAGACCTATTTGTGTAGTCACTACACTGATTTCTGTCACAGAGACAAAGCTGCTCAGAGAGACAATGAAGAAGACACAACTGATGACCCTCGCAAACTCAAACCTGGGGAGATCGATCCTAACCCTGAGACCAAGCCAGCAAGGCCAGACCCAGTGGATATGGATGAAGGTTTGTTTATTAATGTTTGAGAGAACTCCTTTCTACACTGATCTTGAGCAAAAATAATGTTTATTTATTTGGCAGTCATAAAATAGTCAAAGTGGTCTTCACGTTCTGCAGATGAATTGGAGATGCTGTCTGAGGCCAGAGCTCGTCTGGCAAACACGCAGGGCAAAAAGGCAAAGCGAAAAGCCCGGGAGAAGCAGCTTGAGGAGGCCAGGTGAAATAGATCGTGCATGTACACAGATGTTAATATATGGCACAAGAATAGTGATTTAGATCCCTAATATCAACTATCATAATAAGGCAAGTGTGCACCATAACCCTTGGCTACCAGTCTTCATTTTCTTTTCTTCCCTCAGGCGTTTGGCTGCTCTGCAGAAGCGCAGAGAGTTGCGTGCTGCAGGCATTGATATTCAGAAGAAGAGAAAGAAAAAAAGAGGTGTAGATTATAATGCAGAGATTCCATTTGAGAAGAAGCCTGCTCAGGGATTCTATGATACGTCCATGGAGCAATATGATCCACTTGAGCCTGACTTCAAAAGACTTCGCCAGCAGCATCTTGACGGCGAGCTCAGAAAGTGAGCGACTAAAGTCTTCCAAACATTAGTATAGAATACAATCTGTGCTGGTTGAATTGACTGGGTATAGAAATGATCTTGGTTGACACCAATTTCTTGAACGTTATTGTTTTTGTGGATTGTTACAGTGAGAAAGAGGAAAGGGAGCGTAAAAAGGATAGACAGAAGATCAAGAAAAAGAAAGAGTCAGACCTTCCCTCTGCAATTTTGCAGACTAGTGGGGTGTCTGAGTTCACTAAGAAGAGGAGTAAGCTCGTCTTGCCTGCACCTCAGGTAAACTGTTATATCCTGCTGTGATAAGTGTGTACATTTCTGTGGTATTCCAGACTGTTTGAAATAAGTCGATAAAAAGCATTTTTAGATTTCAAGCACCTCATTGAGCTTTCTTATTCACTTACTCACATACATACTCATTAACACACTAACAGTTGGCCTAAAATTCTCCACCGTGTGGCGCCAAAACTATAGAAACTGGAGCTAGCATTTACAGGAGTTTATTTGCACATACTGTTCAGAAATGTATGTATTAGTAAATTTGAATTGATCAGTCTCCTGACCTTTCCTGCTGTACTTCTAACAAGAGGGAGGCAATTCAGTTCACATTAAAGACACTTAATGTCCTTGTTTCCCCAGATATCTGATGTTGAACTAGAGGAAGTGGTCAAACTCGGCCAGGCTAGTGAGATCGCCCGACAGACTGCCGAAGAGTCTGGAATCACAAACTCTGCCTCCAGTGCTTTGCTTTCTGAATACAATGTTACTAATAATGCCATGGCCCTTCGCACACCACAGACTCCTGCAGCACAGGACAAGATTTTACAGGTATCCTAGCGAGTTTCTTATTTTATACCTCAAATATTGATCACAAGGTATGTGCTTACATATTTGTTCTGTTTAATCTTGCCTGTTTTTCAAACACAGGAAGCTCAAAATCTGATGGCACTCACTAATGTAGACACCCCTCTGAAGGGTGGTCTGAACACACCTCTGCATGAGAGTGACTTCTCAGGGGTCACACCACAGAGGCAGGTGGTCCAGACCCCTAATACTGTTCTCTCCACACCATTCAGGTATGTCCCAAGGCCGTTTTATACAAGTGACTATTTTGTATTCACTGCAGATGGAGAAATGTGTTAATGTCCAAAATGTTATGCTGAAATGTGTTTTGGGATTTTTTTTTCTTTGCAGAACCCCAAGTCATGCTGCAGATGGTTTGACACCTCATAGCGGTATGACCCCAAAGCCTTCAATGGGAGTGACCCCAGGCCGCACACCGCTGCGTGACAAACTTAACATAAACTCTGAGGACGGTGTGGTGGACTATGCCGACCCAGCTTATGCGAAACACCTGGTGTGTGACAAAACATTCACATGAATATGCAGAATTCTTCCAACCTTTGTCTCATAGTTGCTCTGTTGTTGTCTCCCGCTGTGTTAATATATGCTGTTTGTTACAGCAACGGGAATCGCGTGAGCAGCTAAAGTTGGGCCTGATGTCTCTGCCGCTGCCCAAAAATGACTTTGAGATTGTGCTGCCTGAGAATGCTGAAATGGAACTAGAAGACCAAGAGGTTGATGAGAGCTTTGTGGAAGACGCAGCTGACATTGAACTTCGTAAACAAGTGAGTCATTCCAGTATTTACAATTTACAGTTTAGTTATGCTTTTTATTAGTTAATTTTTACACCATTTTTTTAAGTATCCAAAATATTTTTTCCACAGATGAATTCAAGTTAGTGGATGCCAGTTATTTTCACATTCCTCTTAGATTTAACAGTGCCAGTACTGGGCTTTCTCTTGCCCATTTCTCAGATTCGTTGGATGCTATTCATCAGTTTGCTTCACAGCACACCAAACCTTGCAATGAATACGGTATTGTGTAGAAAAATAACTATATGGCCATCATGGTAATTTGAGAATTTTAGTTATGATGCTGACAGTATGAATTGAAGAAACTGAAATGTAATACAGCACAAACAATGCTCAAGGTCCTTACTCTGGCTGGGTTCAGTTTGGTCCATTCAGACTTTAAAAAAAAATGCAATGCGGTTAAATGCAGAACAGTGCATTAGACATTAGAGATTACAACGCTCAATTATTAAGCAGTATATTAGTTTCTAATTTGTAGTAAAGTAATATTTTGTTAATGAAATGTAATGTTATTTCAGGCTGTGAGAGAAGCTGAGAGAGAGAAGGAGCTGAGACAAAGACACACAGCAGTGCAGAGAACCTTACCCAGACCTTCAGAGGTGAGTTCCTCATTCTGTATTTCACTAAACATATTGGGGTTGTTTCCCAGACAAGGATTAAGCCTAGTTCTGGACTACACATCATTTTGAAATAAAATTCTTTTTTCTTTCTTATTGAAAGGAGAATATAGTCCATGATTTAAACCCTGTCTGGAAAACCACTGACTAGAAAACATGTTTCAGAATGTTTAAAAAAATGCCCAAACATCACCTCAGAATTTCAGTGTCTAATTTATGATTTATTATTTTCATGTGAAGCACCACAAAGGTTCATCATTCACATGGACTGATTTCAATTTGTAATATGACTTATAACTCATTAGCTACTCTTTTATTTATATATATATATATATATATATATATATATATATATATGCGCTGTATATTACTTTCTTTTTAGGTCAGCTTTTCTGATAATTGATGAAGTAAATCCATGCTGTTTGCCGTTGTAATGATGTGTTTGTAATGTTGTGTGCATCTCCCCTTGATCAGGTGAATGAGACCATTTTGAGGCCTCATAATGTCGAACCACCTCTCACAGAGCTCCAGCAAGCAGAAGAGCTCATTAAAAAAGAAATGATCACCATGCTCCACTATGATTGTCTACACCAGCCCTATACAGAGGCACTGGCCAAGAAAGGCAAAGGAGTAGGCTCAAGCTCCAACAACGCAGAGCACATTGCCTTCCTGGAAAAATCACCCTACGAAAAAGTCTTGGAGGACAACCTTAAAAATGTTAGTAAAGTGTGATCTCACTGTTTTTAAATGGTCAGTAAATCTACACTGTGTTGTGCTGTTCAAAAATATTTGTTTAATAAGTCAATACCGGTTATTTTATTTAAAAAGTAGACATGAATAAACGTATACTTAAAAGAAATATATCAATAAAATCAGTATTTTCCCCCAAATTATTAGTCATTTCCACTCCTCAGTTCCAGTCCCGATATCACACCTGCCTTGAGAGTGGGTAGGTGAACACATGCTTCCTCTGCCTCATATCAGGCAGGCCCACTGCATCTGTCCAAACCCTCAATGATAACACCCCTTTAAACAGTTTAGCATGTCATCTGAGAACAAAAATGTACAGATCTCTCACATCATCAGACAGACCCATGCTAGCCAGCAACAAGGGTGATGTTGGCTGTTCTACTCATGAAGAGATCCGGGTCAGTTGGGCTCTCTGGGGCTACCATCCTCAGACAGCTGAGGCATGTCAGTTTCCAGGTGATAGGTTGCTGCTTGTATCGCTATGTCTCTCGCTATTGTTTTTAACAGAATAATGGTTATCAATTGTCATTATGTTACGTATTTATATTTAATGCAAACAAAATATTCAGTGAGGTGAATGTCAAATACAACTATTTACTCTTCCCTGTAATTTAACATCAGATTTCCCTGTCAAAGGAGTGATGTTCAAAAAAGCTGTCCCACTTGTATATTTAAATTCTCCTGGTCATTCCAGCATTCATTGAAGTTGGACTTGGACATTATCAATCCTTTCAGGATTCTACCCAATATATAGAACCTTACCTTTACTCTCATATCCATCCACAGCTGTTCCCCCAACAAAAGTTATTACATTGCAAATTTCATAAAGCTATCCAAATACACCAATGCTGTGTTTAATGCTTTAGGTAAGATCATTCTAAAAGGATAGGAAATGTTTATCAGGCAAAATACATGTGAAAAACTGAATAATCAAGGAAAAACATATCAAAGCCATTGGTAAACAAGTCATGAAGGTTGGTTGCTTGATTTTGCACAGTGCTGTATCTCATTCAATGTATCGCACTGTATTTTAAATTTGGTAATATTGCAGCTCTTTCTCCTTTTGTCAATGTAACCTGTCTGTCTTGTTCATGTGAATAAATAGTGACTCTTGTTCCTCTCAATGCCAGGCCAAGGAGTTGCTAAAGCAGGAGATGGAGGTGGTAAAGCATGGCATGGGCCATGGCGATCTTTCCAGCGAGGCCTTTAACCAGGTTTGGGAAGAGTGCTATAGCCAGGTACTGTACCTGCCTGGGCAGAACCGCTACACAAGAGCCAACCTGGCCAGCAAAAAGGACAGAATTGAGTCTTTGGAGAAGAAACTGGAGGTAAAGAAAAGTTGCACACTTTATTTGTAGTTCCAGAGCAGTCCAGCAGATGGCACTGGCTGCTCAATGTTAGCCTTTGAAGTACTGTGTGGCTGGCACTAGGCTATAAATGAGTAAATATGTAACAGCCATAGGGGAAAAAAAGACTGTTTTTAAATCATCTGTCTTTGTCATATATCCTTGCAGAAAATTGCCTTGAACTGAAGTGATCCCATGTTATAAATATGCAGCAGAACATTTAATGGCATACATACAAGCTAGTTCATATATTAAGCCAATTATTAGCTCGTTTAGGACACACTTGATGCCTTAAGCTTCATACCTCATTGCCACATGGGCCAAGAGAAGCTCAGATTTGTTCACCACATTGATTTTCATGAGCTTAACACAAATTAAAAATTACATTCCAGAGACATCCTTTCTTTTAATATAGACAAAAATCATTGCCACCAAAAGATATTTAGTTGGCTTGGATCTAAGGGCCGACATATGTGCGAAGTTTCAGTTAATCAAGGCAACCCCCATCTCACAAAGGGTGCATTTGTTTCATATTTCTTGGCTGGGAACATGGGGCGGAAACTTGGAGCCCATTCACACAGCAGCAGCACGCTCTGAGGAGACGGGGGAGGGGTGTTCCTGCAGGGGTGCAGAGAGCCAAGAGCCGCCGCCGCTCTCCTCTCATTCATAGAATCAACAGGATTTATGCTAGCGGCAGCTGCATACCACATTTATTAACAGGCCTCAGAAGCCACTCGCTACAGTGCAGTTCGAAGGGGCTTGGGGTGTCATCTGTGGCAGGGTCCATAAACACCAGAACACCCTCAGCCTGCTGCTCAACCACACAGTAAACAAAGCTAGGGGGTCAGGGGCTTTAAAAATCATGAGCCACACCACTGAAAATAATAAGGCACTCTGCATTCAGACAAATGCCTGGATTGTTTTTTACTGGCGTTTAGAAAATAATAGAACAGTTTCCTAACTAGATTATATTTTAGATAATTATAGGTAGATTGTTACCAGTAGAAATGTTATAAAACACAAGGTTTAAAGTCAGTTTTTATCAGTCATCTCGCAGAAGAAATCCCTGAATATGGCCGAGTGATTTCTGTTTCTATTTCAGACATAGTTTGATGTAACAAACTACCGCTCGGCCTAACGAAAAAAACCCGTCACACAGATTGCACTCAAAACCAATTTGTCATCAGTTTATTTAAAATATTAATGTGTAGCCACCATTTGTTGAACTCTAGGTGTAAAATCATCTGCTTGTTTCTTTTATACTGTGTTAATATTAAGTTTTACAACAATAAGAATTTAAAACATTTTTATACCTTTTTTTAGAATGTTACTTTTATTTAATTAAAAAAGGGGGGTTTTATCCTTTCCCCTCTGTGGCCTTGCTCATCCACATGGTTTATGTTGCCTTGCGATGCCTTGTCAGAAGTTAAGAACTGGAGCCTAGTTGCAGCTAAGTGGTTACTAGGAAACAAAAGACGAGCAAATAGTTGAAGAAAAAGAGATCCGTGATAATCGTGTAACAGTTTGTTAAAGACCAAAGGGATTGTGTGAACTAATAGTGTCTGACACCTGAGAATTCCTGGTTAACTGTTGCTCGTAGAACTAGACAAGCCGGGATGTGCAATAGATCAAGATGTATTTCCAGGTTATAGAATCATATTCTGGTTTTAAGGCTGGGTACAATCCACAAGTACGATTGCCCTTTTAAATACCAGTTGTTAGGTGTTTAGAGTGCTGACATGACGTGATGTGCTTAGAAAAGGATATAGTGTGGTGAAATATATCACAACATAATTAAATAATTTTAAATCATTGGCCTGTAGTAAGCTGCTACTCCTGACCTGCAGACTCAATTAACCACTCAGTTATGTGTTTTTAAATCAGATAAACAGAGGGCACATGACCACAGAAGCCAAACGTGCAGCTAAGATGGAGAAGAAGATGAAGATCCTGCTGGGTGGATATCAGTCTCGAGCCATGGGGCTGATGAAACAGCTCAGTGACCTATGGGACCAAGTGGAGCAGGCACACATGGAGCTGCACACCTTCCAGGAGCTGAAGAAGCAGGAAGACACAGCCATCCCTCGCAGACAGGAGGTAAATCACAGCCCAGCTGGGCCCTAGCAAAATTTCACTGCACTACACCGCAATGTGTAGAATTTAGCCAGGTTAATGCAGTAGTGTAATTACAGCAGTATGGATGTCTGAGTAACTGAGCATCTTTAGATGCCTCTTTTACAGCTTAAAGATGACATTCAAGATTTTAATTAAAAAACACTTTTTGTAGAATTCTGAGAAGGTTTCCTTGCTGCTCTTCAGTCTATTTGTGCTCAAAACCAGTCTTTGTTTAGCAAATCCTGGTGTCTGTAAATGGGTAAAAAAAAAACTCACACCATTGCACTTTAAAGGCACAGAGTTTCCGAACATAAACAAACTGGAGAGAACAGCATTTCCTCACCATCATAGACATCCCCTTAAAGTATGAATTCGGTGTTGTATATCTATATATTTGTAAAAACTAGGCATATAGCTTTAAATAAATGACATTGCTTGACTGACACTATTATTTTTTTAATAAACAGGCTTTGAGGGAAGATGTACAGAGGCAGCAGGAAAGAGAGAAGGAGCTTCAGCAGCGGTTTGCTGACCTTCTCTTAGAGAAAGAAACAATGAATTCAGAGAAAATCTGAATGGGACATTACAAAAGTATCTGGAACTACATCTGCACACCTTTGCTGGCTCTACACTGGTTGTAATATAAACAAATTCCAGTCAAATCTTTGGAGTTTTTTTTTTTTTTTTTGCTTTTTTTTGCAGCTTGTACAACCGCATGGATAAAACTGTGTACCATATTACTGTCTGAATCCATTCATTTCAGCAGCAGTGATCTGGTCTCTGCTTTCAAAGCTTTGTGTGGAGTTCAGGTTTAGGCACTTGTGATCTCTAGGACCAGTCGCTCACATGGAACCCCCAACTGTTTTTTTTAATTTTTTTAAAATTTTTTGTAAAATCAACAGTTCATGTTGTAAATAAATCTCCGGCAGTCTGTTTGGTTTAGTTTCAAAAGTCATAAGCCTTTTTCATTGATATCAGTATCAAAGAAAACTGTTCTCAGTGGCTGTGAGAGTATTACTTATTTACGCAATAAACCATCAGCTTCATGATCTCCCGTTGTTTTTATTGCACTGACAAAATGAAGATTTGCAAATGATCTCTGATGATTATGACCTTATGCCAAGAGAATATCCAACATAACATCTGCAGAACTGTGACAAACAATTTCTAATTAGTTAAGGGTGATTAGGCAGGGAGGAGGTGGGACCAGTTCTGAAACAGTCGCTGAAGAAGTCTGCCTTGACAAGTCTGTACAAAATCTCTCATAAACGTTTAATTGGGTTGAGAACTTGAGGCTGAGATGGAAAGAATTTTCATATGCCTACAAACGCTGTTTCAAAAAAGTTGGGACATTGTGCAAAATTTAAAATGTTGAAATCAAGAAAGTATTTTAAATATTTGCTCATTTTTAATTTGATGCCAGCAACTTTATCAACCTTTTTGTTCTCTGTCAACTTTTTTTGAACAAGTTGCTGGCTTCAAATTCAAAGGTGGGCAACAAAACTATAAAATTAGCTAGTTTTAAAAATTTTAATTGTCTTTGTTTGATTTTCAATTCAATGTAAAATATTAAAACTAAATATATTAAATTATTTGCACATCATTGTTTCGTTTTTATTTATATTCTGCTCTATGTCCCAACTTTCCTGCAAATGGGTGTGACTGCTTTTTGCCTTGTGGATATCAGAGGAAAATATACCCATCAGGATAGAAAAGGCCCGTGATGGAGCAAATTCTCACAGCTCTACAGCTACAAGACCAACAAAGTTTAGTCCACTTAAGGCTAGAGCTGTTCTCTTGCATGACGTGGCTTTTGTCACCTTATGCGGTTTTATACATCTCTGTAGACTAGTCTGCAGGCCTGTGTATTATGCATCATATACGTTTCATATTTACATTTGCTGCTGTTTATATTCTGCAAATATAAAAGGCGTCTTATGTTCATGGGCGATCAGTTCTTGATCACACAGTACAAATATTACCTGAGAAGCTTTCATTAAGTATCACATTTGAAACCACTGCTGAAATAACAGCCAACTGAGCAGCTTTTCTGCTGAATGACGCTCTAGTTGTCCATGCTTTAATAATGAACCTTCTTTCAAAGGCACTCTTGCCAATTTGATCCAAAATTGAAGTCAATTTTGCACAAGGAGATAAAGACTGACATCCAAAACACTGACGCCCGTGGCTTCAAAAGGTAATCTTGAGTTCATAAAAGATAAAAACCAAACTAATTTCCTTTCACTAAAACGAATTTTGCTACTCAAGCATTTTTGTTCTGCAAGCTGTGTCTCCATTTTCACATTGTGAATGGACTCAGCCTGAGGCCACAGAGGTTTGGCAAGATGAGGACAACTCACTTAAAACTATTAGCGATTGCCACTTTTATTTTCAAATGTAGTCACACTATGTCACTCTCCCACTATTGGGGAAGGAATTGCGCCTCTTGCCTTGGAGCATATTGGAAAGAGCGGATGTGGTTTTGAGAGCTGTTATTCTGGGACTTTCAATGCTCCCTTTGCGAATCTGATGCAAGATCATTTAAGGCCCTTTCATTATTTTGCTGGAGTGATGAATCAAATGTGACCGGGTGGGTGGCGTCAGCTGTCTGTCTGCAGTGGAGGCGGAAACGATCATTTGTAAATCCATTAATGCAGGTCTGATTAAACATGTAATGATTGCATTTGGGCCACAGAGACTTTTTATTGCATGGGTCTCTTTAGAAAACAGCCAAAGACTCAGAACTAATTTCTTGGAAAAATTGCTATTAAATTAAATGAAGCATTCGTTCTCTCTGGTGATTTAAGAGCAGGGATATTCCAGTGACCATCTTCTTCTCATTCACTTCTAAGTCAAAGTGATCAATGTGCAGTGTTCCAGACTGACAGATCAGTGGCATTTGACTGCAAATGCCCTGAAAATGTACTCAGTGAAGTGCTGAAGGATTTCTTTCATTGCAGACAAAACAATGAACCTTCAGTTTTTGACCTCCTCAGATCTAAAAAGGATTGACGAGGTATGCAAGGCTTCTAGCACAATGGAATTCTTCTTGCCTTTTACGCAGTCCCTTCGGAAATAACTAAATAGCTGATTTTGGGACTGGTGTGATTAGCACCAGGTTTCATTGGACATAGCACAATGCTATCAGCTTTCACTGGGGTACCACATTTTCTGAATATCAAAGTTTTGGAGCTTGGTTTAGTACAAAGTTATTGTGCAAGACAGAAGCCCAAGACATTGGACTGTTTTGCAAGCACTGCAGAATGATTTTTGGCAAAGGAGCGTGAGTCTACATTAGATGTAAAGTAGGTCTGGAGCTGGCAAAGGTGG
The DNA here is from genome assembly GCF_029633855.1 of Hoplias malabaricus. Classification (NCBI taxonomy): domain Eukaryota; kingdom Metazoa; phylum Chordata; class Actinopteri; order Characiformes; family Erythrinidae; genus Hoplias; species Hoplias malabaricus. The sequence goes on from NC_089800.1 coordinate 58,620,171, forward strand.
TCAAGAAGTCTTCATTGTGAAGGGAGAGGAATGCTGTGTGCCACTCACTTTTAAGTGAGAAAAAATGCTGGGTTGATGCTTCTACTCAAGTTGATTCTGCTCACTCAGTGTGTAACTGGCACTGACAGCGACACAATGTTATATCATTTACTAAGTGTTTAAGTACTTTTTTCAATGTCTACTCCACTTTGTTGGAAGTATTATTTTAGTTCAGCTTGAATTATTATTTCACTGTTATTTGAGTGTGAGTTTAAGCTTCTCTACCCAAAAGAGTGTCATACACCACACATCACTTGATAAAGTGTTGCATCCTGAACGAAACCATAAACTCAAGAAGATCCTACGCAACACAGGATGGTAGGGCTGTATATGACTAAAATGTACTCTGAATTTCAGAGGTTTTGGGTTTGTATGGTTTCTCCTGCTCGTGATGGGTGTGTTAAAAAGGCCAATCAGTTTTCCTGTAAAGCATTAATTGATAACTTACTTGTAATTTGATCCCTCCCTTTTCAAATTCAACTTCTCCTACTCCTTTTAGGAATGGAATCAGGTTTAAATTTGGGTTTTTGCCACACACAGAATGTTACAATGAAGGGATCTAAGTCATACAACAAGTGTTTTCTTGGTGATGACATTTGTTATTGGGCTCATGTCATTGTCACTGCTCTCCAGGAAGGAAATAATCCATTGGCAGCCTGTTGAGCATAGGATAACTTAATTACTTCAGAGCCTCCTACAGTCTCACACACACACAAACTGTAAACAGGATGCAGACTCACAGCATGAGACACAAACAAGTGATTCAGTGAGACAGGCAACAAGGTACCCCAGCGTATTGCTGATGAAAACGCCTGCAATCATCTCACACTCATACCAGGCTTTAAAAGCTTTTGAACATGCGGGCTGCCAAACAGGAAAAGGAGAAATGGACAATTACAGGCTGCCTTTTATTTGGACGTTTCACCTTTCTCTGGAGAAAGGGCCTGGACTCGGACTTAATGGAAACCCAGTGCATTCCTAGTGTGAGAGAAAACGAAGAGGAGAAAGGGAAGAGAGAAAACACAGCATCAAAGGCTGCATGAACAGACTCTGAAAACAAGAACAAAGCAGCCATCGCTGATGGGATAATGGAGACTCTATGCGTCCAGTGGCCCGAGCAACAACACACTTTGTGTTATTCAGGCCGACACCGAATTAGACATGTTTCCTTTTCGTGTTGGAGAAGAAATAACAGCAGAGAAGAATAGAACACAAAAGAGAAGAAAAAAAGAGCAGAATGTTTTTCGTTTGTAAAAACTCCTGTTGTCTGGCCAAGTCTGGCTCCGAGAGTTGGCCATGCTCTCCCTGGTGGATCTGACTATAAAGCAAAGGTCAGCATTGTTCTCTGAAATCAAATCCAAAACATTTCCAAACATAATAACAATCTATACCGATATGGTCTGTGGCTCAATCATAAATAGGAGCTGTCTTCAGGGTCTAAATTTAAACAGATTGCACACAGTGACAGCAGGAAAGCCATCACACCAAAGCCTTCTGTTTTGACTTTCACATCAAGGGCTTTGTGCTGCCTTTCTCCTGGCCAGCGATGGAGATTGTGCTCTTTACAGTTCCACTCTTGACCTGTTTACACCAGTGTGACGGACTCTGCGCTGATTATAAAGCATCGGGGCAAAGGCAGGTCTCGGGTGTGTTAGCCTGTTATTACAGTCAGAAATGGAATCCCCCGAGGGAGAGGGGATTCGGTTACAAATCAAACACCAGGCCCATTTTTATGCAGCTAAACTGCACTGGATGGAAGTCTTTTTTGTCGAATTCAGACCCGTCTGTTGGAATTGAATCTGAGCATTGGTAATTACAAACGGAGTCATGGTGATTTATGCAAGATGTTTTTAATGATTTTGGTATTCTCTTCACCCAGCATGACCTCGCCATGACTGAGCCGTGTTTTTTTAAACCCCCTGTTTTGAATGGAGAGATGCTTTTTATGTTACAGTATTGGAGGGAAATTCCACTCGGTTTTTAAACGGCCAAATGATTAAGCTGTTAAGATGTAAACAAAGTCATTGAAAGTGGTTTGATATGAAATGCACTGTTGTAGAGAAACTCAGAGTCAGAGTTGCTCACAGTGGAGGTGATAGGTACCAGATGTCCAAGTCATTTATTGCCTCTAAAAGCTACCTCACAAAGTTTTTATATGAAGTAGTTCAGACATATTGCTTCATGTTTGAGACACTGTTTTTATGATAGATCAGAGATATGATTTTGGTCTAAAACATACAAGTCCATTCATTGCAAACACACGAGACCATTATTTCAGCTCCACGGACCGTACAGGAGCACTTTTGCTCCCTTTCATCCTGTTCTTCAATGGTCAGGAGACCAACAAAACAAGGTTATATGGATTGTGGATCATTCTCAACACTGCAGTGACACTGACATGGAAGTGGTGTGTTAGTGTGCGTTACACTGGTATGAGTGGATCAGACAGAGTAAACACAGTAGATTTTAAACAGTGTCCGCTCACTGTCCATTCTGTTAGATACACCGACCTCGTTGGTCCACCTTGTACAGGTGCTGGTCCTTAATTTAGAATATCATGAAAGAGTTGCTTTATTTCAGTAATTCCATTCAAACAGTGAAACTTGTATATTATACTCATTCATTACACACAGACTGATATATTTCAAGTGCTTATTTCTTTTAATTTGATGATTATAACTGACAACTAACATAAAATCCCAAATTCAGTATCTCAGAAAATTAGAATATTACTGAAGACCAACAAAAAAAAAGTATTTTTAGAAATGCTGGCTGACTGAAAAGTATGATCATGTACAGCACTCAATACTAAGTTGGGGCTCCTTTTTCCTGAATTACTGCAGTAATGCAGCGTGGCATGGAGTCGATCAGTCTGTGGCACTGCTCAGGTGTTATATGAGAGCCCAGGTTGCTCTGATAGTGGCCTTCAGCTCTTCTGCATTGTTGGGTCTGGCGTATTGCATCTTCCTCTTCACAACAGGTCAGGTGAGTTTGCTGGCCAATTAAGAACAGGGAGACCATGGTCCTTAAACCAGGTACTGGTAGCTTTGGCACTGTGTGCAGGTGCCAATCCTGTTGGAAAATGAAATCTGAATCTACATAAAGTCGGTCAGCAGCAGGAAGCATGAAGTGCTCTAAAACTTCCTGGAAGACGGCTGCGTTGACCTTGGACCTCAGAAAACACAGTGGACCAACACCAGCAGATGACATGGCACCCCAACCATCACTGACTGTGGGAACTTTACACTGGACCTCAAGCAACATGGATTCTGTGCCTCTCCTCTCTTCCTCCAGACTCTGGGACCTTGATTTCCAAAGCAAATGTAAAATTTACTTTCATCAGAGAACATCACTGTGGACCACTCAGCAACAGTCTAGTCCTCTTTTGGAAGTGAGGCGCTTCTGACACTGTGTCTTGTTCAAGAGTGGCTTGACACAAGGAATGCAACGCTGAAACCCATGTCTTACATACGTCTGTGTGGTGGTGGTTCCTGAAGCACTGACTCCAGCTGCAGTCCAGTCTTTGTGAATCTGCTCCACATTTTTCTATGGGTTTTGTTTCACAATCCTCTCCAGGGTGTGGTTATCCCTATTGCTTTTACACTTTTTCTACCACATCTTTTCCTTCCTTTCACCTCTCTATTAACGAGCTTGGACACAGAGCTCTGTGAACAGCCAGCCTCTTTAGCAATGACCTTTTGTGTCTTGCCCTACTTGTGTAAGGTGTCAATGGTCGTCTTTGTCATCAGAATTACTGAAATAAATCAACTTTTTCATGATATTCTAATTTTATGACCAGCATCTGTAGATTTAAAGTCCCAGACAGTAGCTGATCTGCTGCTGCACAATTTGTGTTATTCTTTCTCTAGTCCTTCATCAGTGGACACAGGCCACTGGCTTGATATTTTTGGTTGGTGGACTTTTCTCAGTCCAGCAGTGACACTGAGGAATTTAAAAACTTGAGCGTCTGATCCACTCATATCTGCAACACACACTAACACAATGAAGCACTGAGAATGATCCACCACCCAATTCATACCTACTCAGTGGGGTCCTTTGGGGGTCTGGACCACTAAAGAACAGAGGGGAAATGGGCTAATAATTAATGCAGAGCAATAGATAGACTACACTCTGAAACTGTAGAAATACAAAGTGCTCCTGTATTGACAGTAGACCTGAGAGAATGGAGAAGTGAGTACGGTCCACCAAGGAGGTTCTCATGATGTTATCTGTGTGTGTGTGTGTGTGTGTGTGTGTGTGTGTGTGTGTGTGTGTCACTGGAATGGCTTTTTAATTCTCAATTACACATGGATATCTTCCTTTGAGCAATTTTACTAGAAGACACACAAACAATGAGAACACTGCATAGTTTATTGTTACACTTTTCACTGTTTAACACTGACATAACTTGTTTGTCTGTAGCTCTACCAGTCAGTTCTTAAGAATGTGTGATCTACATTATGTCAGTGACATGCTAAGTCTTTGAAAAGGACAGCTTGTTCTGCTGAGCTTGGGCCGTGTTTGGTTTGGATGCCTATGAATAACATTGTATGTGGGGGGAAATTAAAAATGCAGGGTTGTAATTTACAGGAGAGGGGAAAGATTTAAAGGTCCTTTTTTTGCTGCTATAGACTTCCAAACTTCCAAATATGTCACAGCTGAATGAGAAGTGAGTTTTTTTCCTGCACTGGCAATAACAAGAGAGCTCATACCGCCAACTGCCATTCAATGCCAATATGAGATGACCCCCGGGCGAAGGGCTTTATCAGATCCAAATGACATGTACAGACTGACTTTGTTTTACATGTGTATGGTTAAAGTGTAGTGCAATTTCTTTGACTTTTATAAAGCCAGTGCAGATGGTATGTATTTGAAGCATGCTCTGATGAGGGCTAGGGTGAATGTAGCAGCACATTATTCTCCTTGGTGCCTAGTACTGAGCTATTTTTCCTAGCCTGAGAGAGCAAAGTGAACTGTTCTGAGTTTGAACAGGGCTGGTTACATGGTAATTTGCTTTTTTCCCTTGTCAGCATACACTATTTTCGTACCAATATCAGTACATGGATATATGGACATTTACACCAACTCCTTACTTTTTAGAATTATTTAAAATATTTTTGCACTCCATCTGGACATCTGGGTCCTCTAGTTCTACAATGCCTTTGGATCCTAATTGCCAGGAACAGCAAATTTACTGATCTAAATGCCAAACAGCACACTTTATTAATTCAGTGTGAGCAGGCAGAGCTACAAACTGAATAAGAATATTAATGTGAAACTGAACTTATGGCTCTGAAATCACAACCATGATCAATTAAAAAATGGGACATTTTTGCATTTTGATTTCTTTTTTTGAAGTGCTGAGTCAAAAAGTTGCTTTGAAACTGACAATGTTCAAAGAATATATTGCTGTTTTTATTTCTTGAAAAGCACTTTTTGATTCCAGATGTATGTCGTCTTCAGATCCTAATCTATTACACTTTCTACAAATGCAAACCTCAAAAACATGAAGATTTTTTTTTACTTGAATTAAATAATGCTCAAAAAATAGTTGTGGTAGGAAACATGGTAGACAACATATTAGGCTTTAATGTAGAGGGGTACTCACCGGCCTTCTTAGGAAGGTGTGTGACCTGTTTGTGGGGCAATCAGTGTCAGTCAGTGTGGACCCGCGGGGTCTGTGAACCACGCTTCATTAGGGTGGTGTGTGTGCAGCACTACTGCTCGAACCTTTTAAGTAAAGAGTAGACAACTGTGAGTGATTCAGAAGACTTTTTCCAAATAAATATGACAGGATAAAAAGAGTTTTCTAATTTATTTGTTACAGTATTGTAAAGCAACACATAGAACATAATTTAATGAAAAATGGAATTTTACTTTAAACAAACAAAAGATGTCAATATTAATAATAACATTAATGAATGACATTTTGTTTCACACTAATATAAATACCAATCATTTCCCATATATAATAGATTAAGAACAATGAACAATGAAATGTAATATGCCCAATTTATGGAAAGAAACTGCTCTTTGTTTGATGCTTTGCTCTAACGTCGATCAGAGGAAGATGGGTTCCCCTTTTGAGTTCCTTCCTCATATTCTGAGGGATATTGTTCCTGTTGCTGTCACTTCAGGTTTTTCGCCTTTGGCTACAATCCAGAACTCTGTAAAACTACTTGATATTATTGATATTAGTTGAAAAAGGTGTTCTGTAAAAAGTTTGACCTCCTCTTACTGGCTGATAGAGTCTGTTCCAGTTCTTCTCCAGTAGGTGGCGCTATTGTGTTAATCAGGGCACGCACACACTGAATACTTCCAGTCTCTGTTGCCAAGGTGTGAAGGAGTTCACATTACACTCACTTCATTCATACAGCAGCTGAATGAGAGATATCAATGAGCCTCAGTATCAGAGTCTATTTGATTATGATCAGGATGATGATGATGTCTTGTGTGATGTAAAAGTCATTTTCATATTCGCGTTATTTACTGGACATAGAAAATAAAACAATTCACAAATGAAGCTCGTTTCATTATGTAAAAATGACATGCTAAATTCACTTTCAATAAAATGGACTAATTTACTGGTAAATTAAATGGCACAAATTTGAGCTCATGTTTTATTTGCATTTGCTGGATTTTTACCTGCTGAAAAATAAAAAATGATGCACATTTTGTGCTTTATTTGATTTCCATTGAGTACAGTTCTATTAAGTACAGTAAATAAACAGTAATTGTACGTTAAAACCTGTAGGAATCTGTTCCCTTTAGAGGTGGAACAAAACAGCTTTTAACTCATTTAGCACATTTTAGCACAGAATTGTTTATTAATAATTTTAAGAATGTTGATACATTAAAAATAATATCTAGAATGTGATATCTTTGAAATGTGGTGATAAAATCTTAGATAACTTACCAATTAAATCTATAAATAGCTCATTAGAATATATTATGTAACTTTTTTTACATTTTTGTGGTGATGCAAATAAAATCTATTTACTATATTTAAAAAAACCTTTATTATTTATCTTTGATTCAAAAATGTTTCTAGTCTGTATAATAGATTTCATGCAATCTCATATGGTTTGTAAAAAATCTAATTATGAATTATCCACTACCCAAATGATATTCGCTCTTTTGGGGTCCTGACCGTTTAAGGACAGGGTGAAATGGAGTAACTAAGGATGCAGAGCAACAGAAGGACTACAGTGTGAAGTTGTAAAACTAAAAAAGTAATATATTGTAAGTGGAGCTGATTAAATGGATAATGATTTTTTGAAACTGGAGAATCATCTTAATATTTTTGTTCAGCTGGTAGATTGCAAAATGTATCCTTCTGAAAGAAAAAAGGGGGAAAAATTAAAACCAATGTAATCTGTCAACTAGCTCAGTAAAACAAAATAAAAGCCTTCCGTCTCTGTATCCACAGAGTAATAATCCGAGCTCAAGCTCAGTCAGTAGAGTCTACTGTTAAATTATATTCCAAACTAATATCAAAGAGACCTGTCAGCTTTAAAAAAAATCAACCTATTATCTTTTTAACCTCATTTACACAGTTCTTCATCACACATCTGTCATCCAGATGCATTAAAAAGTCAATATATGATGAGATTCCAAGATTGCTTCTACCTATGCAGTTTTACAATAAAGCACATTTCATTAGAATTGGGCCAGAGCAGGACAGATCCCCCTTGTGTGTCTTGGTTCCTACCAAGGTTCCTTCCTAAAGCTTTAAGGGAGCTTTTCCTGCTACTGTCCCCTTTGAGACTATTCATTTTGTTTAATTCTGGACTTTTATAAAGTTGTTATGCAACACTTTTAAGTTGTAAAAAGAACTATACAAATAAATTTGACTTGACTTTGGGAGCAACATTGTGTGTGTGTGTGTGTGTGTGGGTGTGTGTATAGCAGGGAGGGAGGGCTGTGGGTCAGTCCCCTCCTCATTCACACTACAGTGGACAGTGCTGTGGTCAAAGGGGTGGTCAAAGCTAAAGGAACACCACCTAATAAGAGTGGCCCTAAAATACACACATACAGAGACAGACAAACACACATGCAGTCACTCACACAGACACAGTCTCACGTACAGTGCACCCTTACACTGACAAGCACAGACACCACACACACACACAAATGTTCTAACAATCAGTCATGCACTCACACTCATACACACACACACACACAGAGAGAGAGAGAGAGAGAGAGAGAGAGAGAGAGAGAGAGAGAGAGAGAGAGAGAGAGATGTGGATTCCAGCCTGTCTCCGCCAGCTTCCTCCTCCAGAAGTTCTGGCAGATTTAACAGCCTTCATCATGTAAATCACCACCATCTCAGAGCCCTGATTTGAATATGTACAAGTAATGTGCTTCTTCTAATGGAACTTCAATATGTTCACACTATATCACAGCTCAGGATTCAGGATTTGGAAATGATGTGTATGCTGTGTTTTTGTTTTTTTTTGTTTTTTTGGGTGAATGTGTCTTGATGTATTGCGTAGATGAAATGAATGCAGCTCATTCACGAGACATTCAGACACCTAAATGTATAAAACACATCGCTGCTAAAATGTAAACATTGAAAAACATATTTATTCTCATGTGAAATACACTGCGCTGACATGAACTGAACTCACAGAGAGTTTTAAAGAAAACAAATGCTTAGAATACAGGGTCACAGCTTCTGTTCAAGTCATCAGCATTGTGCTGACTTGCTTTACTTGCCATTTGCAATTACAGAGAGGGAGATATCATACTTTTGAATAAATGAGGACACCTAGGTGAGTTCACATTACCAGACTGAAGTGATTCAAATCTAATGAGACTACAACTTCTGTACCAAAAAAGAGGCACTGAGTGTTAGAAAAGGAACTATCCAGTTCACAGCTGAATATAAATGGTTTGGGTTAGATACATTGCCCAGTACTTAGGTGTAGAAGCAGATATTTAAGGGCCTACACTGTTCACTACAAAGGGCTTAGGGACCCAAAAGGGACAGAACCTTAAAAGTTACAATTTGGGCACGCATGCCATTTCAGGGACAGATTCATTGATATTACAGACAGGTACAGGTCATTTACATATATGAATGTGAACCAGCGAGACAGACAAATCTGACTGGAGTAAAACATCGAAATAGATACATGAGACCTGTAGTGTTTTTTTTTTTTTTTTAGAATTAGAATCATGTTATTGGCCACTGTGCTTGCACACAGAGGAAATTGTTATCCACATTTAACTCAACCTGTGCAGTGAAACACACATTTAAACACACTAGTGAACTCTAGGGGGCAGTGAGCACACATGCCCGGAGCGGTGGGCAGCCCTAGCCACGGCGCCCAGGGAGCAGTTAGGTGCCTTGCTCAAGGGCACTTCTGTCATGACCTGCTGGATCTGGGGATCGAACCGTCAGCCTTCCGGTTACAAGTCCAGTTCCCTAACCACCAGGATTTTAACCTGTTCCGTAGGGCAATGGTACAAAACCACACAAGCAACAAAAACTACACTAAACTTTAAACAAACACGTCCCACCAGTACTATTGACACAATAATGCAAGAGGAACATTTACAGAACTACAAGTAACTCTGTGGATGAATGTCCCGGGTAGAAGGGCTGCGTGTATATACACCACACTCACACTAAGAATGAAAGGCAGAGCATCATGAAACAGAGCTGCATCTCTGACAGTACTGATTAATTACACATCAGAGGAAATATGATCAGAGTGAGAGATGATAAAAGAAAATGTACTCTCACCCGACAAGGAACAGAATCTGAGAAAACGATGCAAGTTACTACAAGTAAACAACCACAAACATACAGCCAAATGAACTCAATATTCAATTTTGATAAAGGTTCCTTTTCAAAGTCCAGCATTTCTCCCATTAAATGGCATTGTCCACTTTATGAAGAAGTCTATCAGCGGGATCTTTGTAATCTTTTAAATTAATACCTTTAATGCCTTTCATTCATTCATTCATTCATTCATACATTGTCTTTAACCGCTCATCCAGGTCTTGGTTGCGGTGGTGTCCAAAGCCTACCCAGAATCAGAGGGCACCAGGCAGGATCTCACCCTGAAGGGGGCACCAATCCTTCTCAAGGTGACATTAATTCACACATTTACTCACACACAAACCTATGGACACTTTTGAGTCGCCAGTCCACCTCCCAGTGTGGGAGAAAAAAAAAACAGAGCCTCCGGAGGAAACCCACGCAGACACAGGGAGAGCACACCACACTCCTCACAGACAGTCACCTGGAGGAAACCCACACAGAAACAGGGAGAACACACCACACTTCTCACAGACAGTCACCCGGAGGAAACCCATGCAGACACAGGGAGAGCACACCACACTCCTCACAGACAGTCACCTGGAGGAAACCCACGCAGACACAGGGAGAGCACACCACACTCCTCACAGACAGTCACCTGGAGGAAACCCACGCAGACACAGGGAGAACACACCACACTCCTCACAGACAGTCACCTGGAAGAAACCCACGCAGACACAGGGAGAACACACCACACTCCTCACAGACAGTCACCCGGAGGAAACCCATGCAGACACAGAGAGAACACACCACACTCCTCACAGACAGTCACCCGGAGGAAACCCACACAGACACAGGGAGAACACACCAAAGTCCTCACAGAAAGTCACCCAGATCGGGCTCAATCCCACCATACCGCCCCACCAAAATGCCTTCCACAAGCTAATAACTTTTTTTTTTATCAGCGATGTTATGATTTAGTTGTAGCTAATGACAATTAAAGGAAAGAAATAAAAATTTGCTGCCATTAAAAACTTTAGGTTTATGAACAGATGCTTCTTGTACAATTTTATAATCACAAATATGTTTCATAAGTTTTATAAACTTTTATAAGGACTGACGCCCCCTCCAGGGTGTGTTCCTGACTTGTGCCCAATGATTCCTGTTAGAATCCAGACCCACCGTGACCCTGAACTGGATAAGGGTTACAGACAATGAACGAATGAATTAATAAATATTTTTGTAATTTAAATAGTCTTATGTATACATTTAAAATGAATATGTACAGAAACATAATAAACAAATGTTTAAAATCCTGTTTCCTTAAAATCATATGGTACAGCTACTTTAAGATAATAGGTGAACATCTAGAACATGAGATACTGTATTCCACAAATATGAAAATATTTAATTACAAATACCCTTGCAATGCTGACGGTATTAAGGAATGTGGTTTGGATCCATCCTGAGCTTGAGTGTGGGGGGGGAGGGCGTCTACTCTGGCCCAAGATCAGACTGAGTCATAGTACAGAACTCAAGCCTGTAATCTAAAGACCACTGGGGTCGGAGCCCAACCAAGGCTTCAGTGCAGCCAGCTCACTACAGCCTATCATTATAAAACAGCCATGAGGACAAAGCAGATGAAAGCAACATTATATCTGTGAACAATCTCCAGCAATCTAAAGGGAGGGGTACTTCAAGGGGAATTTCCAAAACAAGGCATTTTTAGAATAGACATATCATGGTTAGACAATGTGTGCTTCTGAGTGGGATTCTGATCCATGCCTTTCTTTCTGTCTTCTTTAAACTGAACAGATGCACAGACTCTCAGGCCACGCAGCACAGAAAAACTAACTTCTCTACTGTTACCACTGACGGTATCTCATCTAGTGCTTCACAGTCACTCGAGAATTGAAAGGAGTAAAAGTAAACCTTAAGTAACAGATAGATAGATAGATAGATAGATAGATAGATAGATAGATAGATAGATAGATAGATAGATAGACAAATATTTCTACACTTATTAGATTAGATTAGCTTTAGATTTAATTTATTTGTCACATACAAAGTTATACAAGTACAACATTGCAGCGAAGTGACTTTTCTTCTGTCCACTCACATAAACAGGGGTTAGGCGTGTGCAACAGACGCGACGGCAGCTTGTTCCCGCGCCATCTTTATTGTCCATTCTCTCAGCTCTACTAATCATAAAGTGCTACTTTGCAGTTCTACAACTACAGACTGCAGCCCATTTTTATTTGCCCCCTTTCACCCTGTTGTTCATGCGGTCAGGACCCCACAAGGACACAACAGAACAGGTATGATTTGAGTGGTGGGTAATTCTCAGTGCTGCAGTGAGACTGACGTGGTGCTGATATGCCAAGTGTGTGATGTGCTGGTGAGAGTGGATCAGAAACAGCAGTGCACAGCAAGAGTTTTTAAATGCCTCAGTGTCACTCAAAAGTATTCAGCCTGTGGCCAATGGACAGCATCCAGTGACCACTGATGAAGGACTAGAGGATGACCAACACAAACTGTGCAGCAACAGATGAAGGGTGAGGTCTGGGTGGAGGAGGTGAGATGACAGATGTTTGATACTTGAAATTAGGTGTAAAATATGGATTTTCCAGTAATATGTATCTAACCATATAACCATAGTATGGAGTTTTATTCCCTGGGTCCCTTTGAAGCCATATGCAGATCCCGGTGTAAGTGAAAAACCTCTATCAACTTCACATTGTAACTAATCTACCAAGGACGTGCTTAGCACTTAGTCTAACACTGCTTGCTTCAGGACCACCTGTTAAAAGAAATAGAGCATTGCTGAGATTTTTTTTCCAGCTTGTGGCCTGTTTCGTGTCAAGCATCAAGACACCCAGGTGCTCAGTGGTGTATTTGTGCTCCAGGCATTGGAAGGCAGCTACAGCTCTGTTTGGCAAACTACTTCGAAGAGGTGTCAAATATCGAGAACCAGTTTCAAATGCCAAGCTAAGCAAAAAAAACTTTTTTTCTTCCTCACTCCTTTCTGAAGAAAAGGTATGCTGTTCCATCTTGGCTGTTATTTTGGTATAATTAGTCAGGCCGTGAGTGAAGAAATATATTCTTTGCTCAGTATGCTTTGGTAGCTCTGGCTCGCTGGAGGGCCTGTTCATTAGTGTGAAGAATGTGGAAGCAGCACTATCATTATACCCGTCCTAACTTTATTCACTTCACAATTAGCCATGTCCTTATGTTTAACATTTTTTTAAAGGCTTTTTTTTTTTGTTCCTTTCCAGACAAAGTAACACATTCTGTGCAGGAAAAAAAGGAAAAAAACAGATATGTGGACACATCAGGAATTCTTCAAGTAAAATTAATATCAAAGGCACATTGCTCTGTGGTCCTCCAAAGCAGCAGGAATGTACCATGAATGTTAGGACAAACACTCAATTTCTTAAACTGTTTGGTTAAGAGGGAGAGAAAATTTCTCATTTTTCAAGGTTTCCTAATGAATATGATTCAGGAACAGAGAGCTCTACAGCTTAAATATCATCCCCCTGCCTGAGATAATTCTTTCAGGAAAAATAATCCAGAGTGCTGCTTTTCCAAATGTGGTTTTAGCCTAGTCTCACACTAAAATACTCTGTGAATGAGCATCAGTAATTCATATTAAAACAGGATTTTTAACCTGGTACAATTATGCAGTGAGTGATTTTCCTAAGACTAGGTTAAAGTCTGATAAACATGATGCTACAAATTACAATACTAGCTGAGTAAAATATGCTAAATACTTGAGTCTTGCTTGACAACATATATAGATATATTTTAACATTCTCTGCTTTGAGTCTGACCTGATCCAATGTGAAAAGTGATTTTGAAGCTTAGCCAGACTACCCAAATACGGCTAAACTTTAGACCAGTCCTAAGCCTAGCCTTGCAAAATTAGCTTTTAGCCTTTCTGCTAATGCAGCACTATGTGGCATTTAGATCAGACTGAAAACAACGTCTGCCTGGGCAACATGCTGTAATTAAGTGAATCCATTATATATTAATCATTCAGCAACCCAGAACTAAGAGGATATCTGAGGCGTGTAAATATGCTCTCAAAAAGCCATTTGAGTATGCCTAGCCTTTCTGTGTATTCAAGTAATCACATCATTTAATATTAAACTGAATGGATGTAAATCAAACCTGGCATAATTAATATCCGCTATATAGCACAAGGTTCAGCAAATTCCATTTAGTTCAGACATCTAACACAGAAATGCCTCATTATACCACATATTTCCCACAGATGATTCTGTGGTTAGTCAATGAATACAGAACTATATAGTACATTGTCAGTGAGCTTATCAACTGACATTATCCTTAATATTCTCCCTCTCTCTCTCTCTCTCTCTCTCTCTCTCACACACACACACACACACACACACACACACACACTCATTTCCAAGTCAAGGCAAGCCTTTAGTCTCAAAAGGCAGGCTCTGCTTGGATAGTGTTCAGTGTTTATATCTCCTCTGTCAGCCCTGCTCCAGAATTCTTATCATTCTCTATCAGAGCTCCATGAAAGGGCGCTTTATTCAATAACTTCTGTGTAAATCATTCCACTATCAGTCACATCACTCCAAAACAGAGAGAACGCATTTAAAAGGCCGCTCTCATCTGTGATCCATTCAGCGTGCCGGACATGTTTATTAGACAGGTTATTTAAGCTTGGGTCCCACTCCACTCTGGCTTTACTGAAGAATCCTCCAGAGGATCTCTCCCAGCACTTCTATCCACTATACACACACCACACACACACACACACACTGTCTTTAGCCTTGACTGAACTGCTCCACCAGTGGCTGCTTATCTTAGGGGAAGTCGTTTACCATTGAAAGCACGCAGTCAGAACGTCAGGAACATTTCAAGACATTTGATGCTAAACACCAGATGCAGTTTGATTTAATGTATGATACAGTTAATGTTAGGAAGTCTTGCTTGAATTTTGTTCCAAAAATATCTGTCAACCCCTGCTCATATATAAGACAAACACTATGGTAGGAATATTCCATATAAATCTACCCATCATAAAGGCAAAAGAGAGACATGCTCCTGGAAATTATGCAAAGAAGGAAAAAGAAGAACACTTCTGATTAAAAGATTAGAAATGTTTCAGACAAGGAATGTGGCAGTTCTAAACGTCCCTATTACTTGTCGTCTATGATAGTTTACAACTCCCTCCCAGGATTCTGTTCATTGTACATTCTCCTTCAACCTGTGGCTTTAGCCAAAAGGGGCTGAAAGTGGGTTTAAGGGGACAGTTCCACAAAGACTAGCGTTTACACGATTTTTCCTCATTTCCCTCTTTACTCCAAATGTAATCAATTACCCAAGACTTGTTTTGAATCTGAAGTTTGTCTCTTTATTATTCCAAATGTACTTAATCAAGGAAGACATGTTTATATTCTGAGTTTGCACTGGAATTATGAGGGTAATGTAGCTAAGTAATGGAAGCTTATAACCACCAAATAGCAGTTTGCAAACTGTGAATCATCACACATCTGCCTCAAAGCGTGTCAAGACTCAGTTTTGAATGGACCTGATTTTGTTGTTTCAACATAAATGGACAAACATGCAGATAAATAACAGACTTCACAATGCATTTATGCTTCTATGCCCGTTTTTACACATAACTGTTATACAGTGTCAGAGATTACATCACATCTTCACATGGGCTTCAAATCTGTCCACTCTGCAGCCATTTTAGCAACATCCAGGGTAGTCATTCCTGCTCATTCATTACCACACTATCTGTTGAAATCAGAAAAATATGACATAAATAATTTGTAACATTTGACTTAATTACTTAAAAGATATATATGTTGATGGTTTATCAGAGAACCAATAAACTGGCCATTTTTACAGAAGCGCAGGGCTTTCCCTGTAAAGAGACAGCATTTTGAATATTAACAGGTTTCTCATTATTTAGTTAACCAGCGACTGGTCTAATCTCCTATAATGTCTTGTAAAACCTAGCATTAGTGACCTGATACCTCCAATACAAAACTACATAAACAAACTTGGCTGGCCAGCTACAATTATGGTAAGGCTAATGTAGACGTCTCCCTCACTGCCTCCAAACTATACATTTAAATGTCATTTGACATCAGGATGATGACTGGCTCTCATCGTGTGGAGGGAGTTTGACATTACAAGTCTCATGAGAGCAACTCAGTGGATGTGTGAAAACATAGGCACCTGCTCAGTCAATAGCTGTTTCAAGGTCAGCACCCCACTAAACTCCCCACCTGAAATTGCAGCTCTGTGCAGCCGTCCAGTCACACGCTGCTGATTTAGCCACTGAGGTGTGAAGCTGTGGCATATCCAGGATTCAGGAGGTTGCTATGTTCCTCTCAGTGACTCACTTATGGGAAAGCTGCACCCACGTTCGGAAGAGCTGATTGGGCATGAGCATTTGAATAGAAGCAGCCGCTTGCTGAAGTGACTGGGGCTGAGGAAAAGCCGCCCCCATTCAAGGAGTCACACATTTTATTGGCTCATAATTAATGCCTTCGCAACTTTTCCCAAGGGGCCTTCGGCCTCCCTCAGAGACTCCATATTAGTCAGAGCCGTGCCCCTGATTTATGAGGCAGTTGCAAGAATCTGCTTTGTGTTTCAGACTTCACAATGTGTGTGTGTGAGTGTGCGTGTTAGTGAGAGAGAGAGAGAGAGAGAGGGAGGGAGGGAGGGAGAGAGAGAGAGAGAAAGAGAAAATTACTGTATGCGGGAGTCATTCATAGTCAGCATGACAGACACATTTCATTCACATTATCGCAAGATAAAAAGAGATCATTTATAAGTATAATGTCTTTTTCTGCTTTAGCATCTGCACCCAGGGTAACGTTAGGTCATGACAGTGTTTTCTATTACACAAATGAACCGCACTTCCTTACTTCCACAACCTGAGCCTCTAGTGGCGTCTGAAATGCAAAAAAAAAAAAAAAAAAAAGTAAATGCAATGAAACAGAAGCTCTTAAACATTTTGGGAAAATATAGAGTACTGGGCAAAATTCTGAGACCACCCTTTATTTACCAAGATATCTATTAATTATACATTTGTTAGCTTCAAGGAAAATAATGGAGGGAGATCAATTTAAGAAATATTTACTCAGAAGCCTCAAAACTTTAATGTCATTTTTTATTTCAAAACAATTCTTCACCTTACAGCTTTTTTCGTTCCATTCTTCAGGATTTTCCGTGATATTTTCCAAATTTGCAAAGTTTAGTCCTGAGTAACTAGTCAAGACTAGTCTAGATATTAGTGGCATTTTTTGTTTATCATAATCTAGAAATCCCAAACATCTTTATATATTTGGGGTAAGGACTCTGGGCTGAGCATCTGAGAACACCAGCAGCTGCTTTACAATCTTTTCATTTGACCCTTTTCTTAGAAAAGGCTTATAGAGCTATGCATCCTTCCAGCTCTGTATTGTTCATTTGTCTTCTCCCAGTGGAAAAAATGGACAGAAACATGTGGATTTGAAAAAGAAAGAAGATTTTGTCCCTTTTCCAATGGGAACAATCTCCCAGTTTTGCAGTTTCTTGCACAGTGTCACAGCGTGTTGCATTTTCTTTGAACTTCAGTGAAAAATGACTGAAATTTTATAAAAGATTTTTCTTGTAAATCTTTTGCTTTAACAGAACATACCCTACATTCACTCTTCTAACTTTAACTGCTATAGAGCCTTTTCAATGTGTTGTATTTAACATTGAAAAGTTGATTACAATCCCATCTCATTTAGTCTATAGTTCTTTCGAGGACTTTATCCTGAAAGAAAATCAAAAGCGGTTCTGCCATGACTTCAAACGCCAAGGAGCTTTTTTAGCTGTTGGTTTTTTATTTTATTTTATTTTTTAACTGTGATATTGCTGTAGGAGAAATCAGTGTTATACACCATCTCAAATCCAACATGTGGCCACTGCAATCAAACTAATAAAGCAGCCCCAAAACCAGTATCTGGCAGGTTTTAGAAAGCAGTGATGTCAGGGGTGCCACTGTGTCTACTGTAAATAAAGAGAGCTTGAACCTCGCAGGAAGGCCATGGTAAGACTTGGTGCACTTAAGTGGAACCTAATAAAGTCTGGAACAGGATGTCCACTGTGTCGCACTCCTGAGATTTACTGGGTCCCTAATGGAGGACATCCAAAACCGAGATTACAACATTTCTCCTAACTTCAACTGCTCTCTATTGACATTGTAATAAACAATTTATAGCCGGCACCCATCCAGCGTTTCCATTTTTTGTGATGGTTACACTGTAACATACTGAAAACCATTATTTCTTAAAGTGCTCATACACTATATTCTCTCCCTTTTCCCCAGAGTCCATGGACTCCTTTTAGAATTAAACAGACTGTTTCAACTGCACTGCCTTTAAGACTGCTATATGTAAATGACCTATAATTTGATTGGATGCCCTGTGTAGAACATGACTGGGAAAGTGCAAATTTCAATATATTTCAAAATGTTTTGTTTTTTTGTTTACATCTGGAAATGATTCCTATGGAGTGAGAGAGAGAGAGAGACTCTGAATCCTCTCTGCATTCCACTTTATTTCAAAACAACAATTAGACGAGTGGAAAAAATGAGGGAAAATTATGCACTCTTTTTTTGTGCATGATGTCACTGCAGGACACAGGCAACAATTCTCATTTCACATAGACCTCAATAAATCATGAAGCCAAAGCAATCACACCCCTCTCTCCTCCTCAAAGACTGACACTGAGTGAGCTTCATCACTCTGCTCCCATTTTCTGACTCCACTTTTATTGCTGCTGGAGTCTGCATTTTAAATCCTGCTGCCTTTAACTGGACATGTTCTCCCTCTACATGCAGCTCTGCTGATTACAGGCCAGCTCAAATCTCAGGGGAGAGGGCTAGAAATTTACAGCATGACTGGAATGCAGTCGCTAAATACTTAAATGCTATTACAGTACAGAAGTGAATCAGAGTTTTGCTCAATCCAGAGCAGAACTGGCTCATTTGATGGACCCTGGCCCAGTGATGATAGAGTGTGAGATTCTTCCAGACACGAAAACGCAATCAAGTGATCAGTAATCTGAGAATGGCTTTGTTGCCAGTCGTTAATTATAAGGGTAATCAAAGCCAGCACAGCCAAAATCTGTCTGAAAACATACTTTCTACTGCTGGAAGCCCACAGACACAGAGCCAAAGCTGCACATGCTGCCCATATCCAAAGAACAAGTACGCCTTTTCATGGAAGAAAATTCTTAACTTCAAAATATAAACAGACCCCTGGTGCTTTATCTTCTGTGTTTTACATAATGTACCAAACACTAAGGGGTAGGACTTTCATGGCAGTTTTGATTCCAGCTTCCAATACACCTGAGCAAGTTTTAAAAATACCTGGCTTTCATAAGTCTGGAGCTGGAAAGTAACCCCCAAAAAACAAAAAAACATGGGCCAGCTGAAGGTCTCCAGGAACTGGGCTGGAACCCACTTACTTGTGGAATGATCTGATATACTCTGACAACTAATAGAAGGCCTTAGAGAAGTCGTCTTACTATCATAATAGTGTGTGGGAGGTTTTTCAAACCCACTGTAGAAATGCACTTTGCTCAAAACTCTCGCATATTCGGAGAAGAAAAACAATCACTGGGTTTAAACCTTTGGACATATCAATAACTTTGGAGAACGCAATCCTTCATATTTATATTCAAATGCTCTTTAAGCTCAACCCACCACCCCAAAAGTCTCAACCACAGAATTTAATATGCAGTTTTAACACAAATGGCCAATTATCCTGATCCTCCTCAAGCATCGACAGGGCTTTTTCATTAAAGAAAAAAAAAAAACAATGAAATTTTACAATTGTAATATTCAGTCTTAGAAATTACTTGTATGATGTCCCCTTGAAAAAATTAACATACACAATCTTCAGCTCAAAAAACACCCAAACACTGAATTTACTGTGCAGGTTAACACATATAACCCGTTATCCTGACTCCGCTGACGTTTAGACAGATCATTTTTTGTTCTGTAACTGGGGAGCAGTGGCACATGTCACAAGCTGCACTGTGACTGTAATAGAATTAATCCCTCAGATCTACCTTAGTTCAGGCCACGTTTACAGGCCTCCACTGCACTGTTCCAGCTGTTTGTTTTCACAGCACCGGCGTGACACGCTCTCTGTCACTTTGGCTCCTATCTGTCAGCTCCCATTAGAGATCAGGCCTTGTCCCAACTGCCTCACAGCTCTGACCACTGAAAACTGATCATACTCTGTTTCTCCACTCCTGTTGCCTGCAGAAGTAGGGTCTGAACAAAGCTCTTTAACATTGCAGGCGTTTTTCCATCTGACTACTGGTACCAGAGGTCTGCAGAACAAATTAAATCCACACTCACGTAGTTATTTGGGTAAAGCAATGACTCAAGTAAAAGTACTTTAAGAAAAGTAGAGTAGCTAAACTAATGAGCCACTCAAAATTAACACCAAGAAGAGCAGTAGAACCTGTTAAAACCATAATCTATAATCATCAATCAGCAGAATGGGCTAATATTTGTTGTGATACTGTTCTTTTCATTTTAGTCATTTTGGTTTAAAATAAAATGGCAAAGTTCAAAAGTTAATGGTGTGACCAAGTAGCACGACAAGTATTAGTGAGTAAATATCATGGGCTAAAATGTAACCAAGTGAAAAGTAGATTCATAAATTCGTTTTCTGTTACCACTTCATCCTGTTCAGGTCATGGTTGGTCCGAGGCCTACATGAAATCTTTGGGCACAATGTGGGAACACATACTGAACAGGGTGCTGGTCCATCACTGGGCAAAGCAGATTCACTAATTACAACTCAGCAATCACAACCCCATGGAAAGTTACATTCAAAGATTAAACAACAGTTTACCTGGAGCACATCTGAGACAACGAACTGGGCTTCTGTAACAGCGAGAGGATGCAGGTGCTCAGAAGCAGAAAAGAATCCACATTCTGGTAGATAAAAATAAGTATAACAAACAATTGTGTAATGTGCACCGCACTGTAAATAGTCTAGAAGCTGTAGAATGTGGGGTAAGGCATGCCTTACTGAGCTTAAATAAAGGGTTATTACTTAATTTCACTTGTGGTGGAACTGTAAATGTTTCAGGTTTTGGATTAAAACAGGATATGATTCCTTGCCTGGTGATTTATGGTTGAAAGTTCAAACAGTTTAAAGGGAACATCTACCATTGTGGGGAAACTCTTTTGCCTGGTTTGTTTACATTGTGAAGCTCCAATGTGGAGTGGTATATTTGGGGGAGGGGGTGGGGTTTACCACAGGAACACATTTGTTGCTCGAGTTGTTTCGTTTTATAGCACTTTCAGTCTGTGATTACTTTCATGAATTTAGTGCTCTCCTGGATTTAGAATCAGTTCCTGACAGAAAAAAATCAATCAATATTACCCACCTAGTGGGCAGCCGTGGTTTGAGAACGGCTTGAGGTTTGAGAAGCGACCTTGACGCCGGAGGGTTGCCAGTTCAATTCCAGGGACCAGCAAGAAAAAAATCATTAACGGCTGAAGTGCCCTGTGTGCTGAGATGGTTGCCAGCCCCCTGCTCCAGGTGTGGTCACTGCCCCTAGTGTTTGTGAAGAATTGCTTACTAGTGTGTGTGTGTGTGTGTGTGTTCACTACCACAGATGGGTCAAGTGCAGAGAAGTCATTTCCCTAAGGGGATCAATAAAGCATCATCATCATTTTCTCTGGAGCAGAAAAAGAACAACACTCTTACCTTGGTTCATGCTTTTCAATGTTTGGAGGTTTCTTTTGTGCCTAAAAACCTCCAAAATGCCAATGTACTGCCGTAAGCAGAGAGTACACCATAAAACAACCCTTTTTTGTTGTTGTTTGTTTTAACCCATTTACAGACACTGGGGCTTCCTAAACAGAGTGGGGAAACAGCCTCAGAAGTGTTTTTTTTTTTTTTTTTTTTGCTCAAAATCGTGAACGTCGCCTTTAAGCATGGAGCTCCATGATGTGAAGCAGGTGCTTATGATTTTCTATTCAAACACACATTACACTGCTCAAGTTAAACATCTTCTGCTGATTTTACCCAGTGTTACAGCGTTATAAACACATGAGTGGACAGGACAGTTTTAGGTGCTAAACCAGATGTGTGAAGTTTAAGCAGTCATAAGAAGGGAAAAAATGAGGCCCAAAAAAAAAATAAAAATAAAATCAAGCCAACTGGCAGGTCTATTTTGCTTAATTCACTTCCTTTCACTCTGTTATTTTTTCCTGGAATAGTTCTGCCAACTCACTCCTGAGATACTGTTTCTCATGCAAAATCTCATGGTAAAGATTTTATAATAATTAAAAATAAACAGACGAGGTGAATAAAAACACCAGCCCTAATATCAAAAGAGTGCTGGCTCAATTTGACCCATTCAATGCCAGGAGTTCAGGAGAGCACAGTTGTCCTTGCTCTCTGTAGGTGAACAGGACAGTGCCCCCTTTCTCCAATTCAGTCAGCATGTTAGCTAACATTACAGATCTGGACAATTAGCTTTCTCCTCCGCTGTCCAGTAGCATTTTGTTAGCAGCAATTTGAAAAGAACCTGTGGCTGGTTCCACGTCTCAGAGGAAATATGTGCTGCCTTCAAACTTCCATTGTGGTAGCATCGTCTGACTGCTGGAGTTCTAGTCCAGACTGGGGAGAAAAACTGGATACAAAAACTAGCAATTAACAATTTTGTTGATGAATTTGGCTCACCATGTGCTGGAAAGTGGACCAAGAAGAGGCACATTGCTTTTACAGATAACCAGATCATGATCTCTGTCAACCCTAGTGAGTCATAATTCAAAGCAGTTATGACCTGACAAGACCTTCAGGCCGGTTATGAAAGCACATAGGCTGTGACCAGGTGCACTGGTGGGACACACCTCCAGCTGAGGCTCATAAAGAGCAGGCCGTGTTTGTTGGGGGGGGGGGGGGGTGGTCCAGTCAGACCTCACATTCACCCAGCCTCTATGAGGGGGTGGCAGCTGGGGAGTGGACAGGTCACTGCGCATACACACATGGGGGAACTGGTGATTTATGGTGTAGGATATGTTTTGTTTTACATGCTGAGTCAGTTCTCATATTTTATTGTCATCACTACTAAAATCATGACCGTTTCAAACATACACAGACCTTAAATACAGTAGCAGTAGCCATCTAGAAACCTACGGTATATACTGTATTCCTTTTCTATTTTGATAAACAACACTCTATAGCTTTATTAATTTACAGTTAATTACAGGTGCAACATAAATGGAAGACATCCTATGATTTCAATGTTTTGGATTAAGAAGAAAATATTGATATTTAATGCAACATCTACTTATTCCAATATAAAATATTAAAATGTTTCAGCCGCCTGATGATTTAATAAATATAACAATGGCATCCACAAATTGTTACATTCAGTTTTTTTAAGGTAAACATGGAAAAGTCCATTGTATAAACAAACATTTTGGGATGACATGCAAAACGAAATTTAAAACAAAATGCAACGATAATACAAAGTTAAATGTTGAAATTTACAAAGTTTGTATTGGTCATGGGCAGCACGGTGGCGCAGGTAGTGTCGCAGTCACACAGCTCCAGGGACCAGGAGGTTGTGTGTTCTACCTTTGTCTGCGTGGGTTTCCTCCGGGTGACTGTCTGTGAGGAGTGTCTGTGTGTTCTCCCTTTGTCTGCGTGGGTTTCCTCCGGGTGCTCCGGCTTCCTCCCACGGTCCAAAAATACGTTGGTAGGTAGATTGGTGACTCAGAAGTGTCCGTGAATGTGTGAGCATGTGTTGCCCTATGAAGGTCTGGAGCCCCCTCCAAGGTGTATTCCTGCCTTGCGCCCAATGACCCAACGCGACCCTGAACTGGATAAGGGTTACAGACAATGAATGTATGGTTTATCTTTTTTATTATTTAATTTGTCCATTTTTAATTTTATGTCAGCAACATGCTCCACAAAAGTTGGGACAGTGTTCTTTTTGGCATGGTGTTCCTGCTTATAAAACTTATAAAAACACTCTGTAAATCTTTGGGAACTGAGAAACCCAATTGCTGTCGTTCAGAAAGTAAAATGTTTTCCCACTCTTGCTTGTTAAATGTTTTCAGTTGCTCATCAGCTTGAGTTTTGTATGTGAGGTGTTTCCACTGATGTGGAGGAAAAGAATAGGGCTTTTAGAAAGACAAGTCCATGGTTATTTCAGCAAGACAACACCCAGCCTCATTCTGTAAGTGTTACAAAGCATGGTTTCGTAAGTGTGTGTGTGTGTGCGTGAATGTCTCATATGGCGCAACATGAAGTGGAGAATCAGGCAGCAACCAATCAAACTTCTGTTTTTTTTCCTAACTTCAGCACAAAAATAAAGAAATTCAGACGTCACACATTTAAAGCATTTGTTTACAAATGAAAATCAAATATAAAAGTAAAGCAAGTAAAAATCCTCTATATGAAGAAAGGGGTGCTGTCCTCCCTGCAGGCCTGTGCTGGGCTTAAGGGACACTAACTGCGTAAGCAGACATAGGAGTGGAGAGAGTGAGAGCATAATAAAAGGAAATAAAAAGCAGGCTGTCAGATCACTTCAGTGCCTGTAAATCTGACTGGGGCTCCTCTGAGAGAAGGCAGGATTCCTCACAGTAATTTACCTGGAAACACAGCGATAGCCTGAGCTCACTGCACAAACAGAAAACACCTTGAAATATCATAGAATGATATCACACTCAGACATTTATAGGGTGCTGATAGACAGATGTGTGCGCATTAAAATCATTATAATGAGATGAAGATCTACTGCGGTAGGTTCATATTTAACAGGTCTGTCCACATTAAGCGAGAGAAAGCAAAGCAGAAGGAAGAGAGTGATAGGGACAAGCAAATCCAGTCCTGTCATCAGTTTCCCTTTCAATAAAACAGAGGAGGAAACTACAGGGCCGCTCGTGTTTGGGAGTTGTGGCAAGACACGTCAGCTGTAAGGGAAATTGACAATACTGAGATGGACCTGCCATTCTCATGTGCTGCTGTAGAAGTCAGAATGTTGCTGTTAGATCAGTAGAACCCTGAGAATGACAGCTCCAGTCCCCCAGAGGGCATTGCGATCAAACGTTAGAACAGGCAAACAGCAGCACGTTTGATTTGACTTTATTTCCACACCTTTCTCTTTTTTTTCTCTCCTAAAGTAAAAGGACCTTCACAGTTTCTGACTGCAGGCAATCACCTTAAGCCCCAGATCATTCACAACCTGGGACAACACGCTAACCTCAATGCCTCTGCAGTGATACTGACACAGACGGACAACTAAGGCAACAGACACAAACACAACTGTGAAATACGACCTGTGAGATTAGGAAAGCACATTTCTGCCAGCTGCATCCCTTTAGAAAACAACGTTGCTGGTGTTTATTTGATACCTATGCTTGGTAAACCTCAGCGGGTCTTTCTTTAGAGGCCAGACAAAAAAAATAAAAATAAAAATAATTGTGGAAAATGAGGTAATGCGCTGCTTACAATTTCATGGTTTATTTATACTGTGGTCCTCCTCTTCAGCAGATTTTGAAAATTCAGAGCCGAAATCTGTCTCGTGCTGTATTGTTTTCATTATACAGTGGAAGGATGCAAGTCAACCTTATCTGGAAAAGCTGCCCACGCTCAGTGGTGCCTCCTCACTGCAGGAGACAAGCCAAGAAAGCCACGTGCTTTTACACACACAATACATTTCATTAGACAACTTAAGGGTTAACAATGCTGACGATTTCAGCGCTGGTGTTGAAAAGGTCTCGGAGACTGCCAAGTTAAGGTGACCACAGACTTATGGAAGTACCTCAGTCACTTCATTATCACTAGAAAAAAGCAGCTTTCATTAAAGAGCACATGGTGATGAAGGGCTTATTGGAGCCAGACCCTCCGCATGTCTGTAGCGTGATATCCGCAAATAAACACGCAGGCCAACTCCCGGCTCGGCTAATGTGATACGCACAGTCCAATCACCACGCAGACAGCTCCCTTCAGTGCTTTCCTTCAAAGAGGGAAATAAAATGATACTTTTACTTTAACAAAACGAGAATAACAGGAATGGGAGATATAAAAACCATAAAAAAATTTAAATAATAATAATCATATAACAAACATTTGAGGGACCTTTACAAGGAACAATGCCCTCACTATTTCTGTAAACGCAACAGTAATGGTACAAGTCCACTTGAACTACTTTTTTGGACACATTTCGCCTATGGGCGTCTGTGAAGTTTCTGTACAAGTAAAGGAACACATTGTTTGAAAGGGGTTTGTTCTGTGTGGGACGCTTGTATGACGTACCAACCTACTCTTGCCATATTGGCTGGACTGAGCAGGGCAGTCATACTTGTCTGCAAGTCTACAGAAATTTTTTGCCTATGGTGAATCTGCTCGACACAACGTAACCCATCATGCACTGTGCAGCAGCTCTCCATAGAAATGAATAGGATGTGGAGAGTGGTAAGTGAACTTGTACCATAACTACATCTACTTGCTTCCATTACAATCCACAATGTCCAAAAGGAGAAAATGTTGCTCACTAAACATGACAAAGACTAACGGGACTAACAACCTGGCATTTCCAAATGTAAATTTTTTTTAAAAAAAATTAAAAAATCAACAATTTAGTATGAATACATTTTTTCCCTATTCCCCCCCACCCAAAAACAAAAAACAAAAAAAAGATTCATGAATAGATGGTAGTATGGCGTCTGTGTGAGAGGTGCAGGGTGTAAACAGGCACCAACATAAGTCCTGCATCCTGTATTCCTGCCAGGTGACAGTCTGTGAATCTTCGCTCTAAATGACGAGAGCAGTGGGCAGCCTCTCAGACAGAGAAGTTACAGGACGCCTGCTGCAGGGCTGATGAGGTGAGGGAGGGTATGTCTGCAAACTTCTGGTGCATCTCTCCAACACTGCCTCTCCCTGCTACTCAGCAAGCCAGGAACGTCATGCCCGTCCTGCGGTAGGCACTCTGTTAGAGGGAGGGAGGGATGAGGGAGAGGGCCAGGGGGTGAGGGAGGGAGGGAGGAAGAGAAAGAGAGAGAGAGTCTGTTATGAATTAGCACTCCAGCTCCACAGAGGCAAGAGGCAGGCCCTTGTTTTCCGGTTTTGTAGACAACTCTGGTTGGAATGTGAGGCTTTTTTTTCTTTTATGTTTAATCTAAGTATTTCTGGTCGTGTGGGTTACAAGACACCATTCTACTCCACTGGAAACAAGAGATGCAAAAAATGCCCGGTTGAGTGTGGTTAACAAGTGGTTTATGAATGTATTTACAGAAATGTGTGGACTTTGTTAAATTACGCTCCAAATTTTTGTGAGGTAGCACACAGCACTGCACGGGCCACAGGAGCTGTTAATGAAGAGAAGAAAAAGAAAAGAACGGTCTTAATTACTTCATTAATCCTGGATACTCAATGTCTAAAGTGGAAATGTATCTTCTTAAATCAACATTTAATAGGCAGCTTGCAAAGAGATATGCTGTTTGACAATTATTAATGATTAATAGATTAACTGAAAATGTTAGGAAATTAGCTTTTCTAAAGTTGCTCATAAAGTCTTAGGATTAAACTAAAACAAAAGACATGTCTGAACTCTATGCTCCACCAGAGGGCACTGTAAAAATTCAGACCCTATTTAGTAAAGAAAAACAGAAACCTGACTAATGCCACTCAGCAGTTCTGCAGAATTCTGTGCAGCTCTATGCTCTCCCCTCAACCCAGAGTTGTCAGAGTGTTTTCTGTGCAGGGCTCTTTCTCAGCTGGCTTCATTCTCACCTTTCCCTAGAGCACATCAGCCATATTTTTTAACAGAAGTGCAGATTTATAAACGGGTGCATGTTACACCCAACCGAAATGACTCCAGTATGGAATATAGGTGTAAATGCTAAGACAAAAAATAAGATTGTACAGGAAAAGAACTTGTTCCAGACAAATTTAACAATAAATACAATGAATGCAAAACTTTTCTCTTTTTTTGGCTGAGGGGAGTAGGGGCCTGAGACTATTAATCAATCAATGCTGCTAGGCACCCGAGGACAAAGGAAGCGTTATTACATATACACAGTAATATGGTTTAATAATAATAATAATATTAAAAATAGTAATAAAAATATATATATATATATATATATATATATTATATATATATATATTCACACCATTCATTTGGTTAGCCCTGCACCTGTGTAAAAAGATACATTACATTTTAAGTTTTGACTTAAAAACACTGACACTAGCAGAACTACTGATATCTTGAAGAAAAGCAGTATTTTTCATTCCTTTCAAACCAAACCAAGTCATTATGCAAATCAGAAGTTGTCCTACACACAATGAAGGGTGGACAATAACACCACTATCAACACCTTGTTTAACACAACAAGATCACCTTAGGCAGTAATTACACTATTGCACTTGAGGAGGCTGAAGACAGAGAAACATTCTTAATTTATGTCATTTATTTAGTCAGTTGTCCTTGTTCAATGACTATTAATTCTGATGTTTATTTTTTGCAGTGCCCTCTTAGGCCCAGGTCTATGATGAGGTAAAGGCCCCTGAACAATGACCCTGTCAGAAATCCTTCTTGGTTCCACAAAGAACAACCTTTTTAAGGTTTAAATTTAAATTCATTTAATATAAATATTGTCTTATAGAAACTTTATATTATATGCAGAGTCTTTACCACAATGTAATATACACGTTATATGTTTTACAGTTATTTAAGCAAATGCCAACTTCAATGTTTTTAGGCCTGTTGTAGGCATGTTATTGCTCTTCTATGATATCAATAAAGGTGTCCAAAGAACAAACTCATTGCCTTTACGTTTTAAGACTGTAGTCTACCCGAATACTTCTCTGCTTCTCGGAGTTTACTACACACATGCTTAACATGAGGTTAACACTTTCTGCAGAAAGCCCCATAACAAGTTGGTCTGCCAGTAATAATACATGGTCACAACTCCATAATTACATTTATTTAAGGGTGAGGCTCTGGATCACTCACTTGTACCAGAAGAACCCCCCTCCCTCTTAAAATCAGAGTTTTATGAATAAAACCATACTGTTTGGTCACCACATGCCCAGGACCGAGAGGAAGGAAAAGAACAAAATGTCAGACTTGTAATGAGCATCATAAAAATACATGAAGATGCAATGTGTGAGGGTCTTTTGACAGGCTGTTGTGGTCGTACCATCACACCACTAATTATTCTTACGTAGCCACAAAAGAGGAAAAAAAAATCCACAGTTTTTTTTTTCTAAATAATATTCCATAGTGCTGCTTGTGGAGTAAATGCAAGCTGCCTCTCTAACCATCCGAGGGTTTCAGTCATGGCTCCTAACGCATGAATGAGCAGAAAAGGGGAGGTAAAAGCCTGCAAATTCGAAGCCTAAACCCTCATGGGGTGGTACATTGTTGTATATGTCATTTAATTTCCTTGTCATAAAAGAAATTGGGAACTTAAACCAGATGCGTTCTTTTTGGCAGCGTCCTTCACGAGATACAATTTGTTTTTGATGCATGTTTTTTTTCCCCAGTCGTATTATGGCTGTCCTCTCCTAGTTTGTCTGGCATTTTGAGAATAAATAGAAAAATGGAGACAGGTCCCGGGCAGTGAGGAGTTTGATTTAGGGGAAGAAGAAAAAAAAAAAAGAAAGAAAGAAGGGGGGTGGGGGGGGACGACCTGGGCACTTTAAACAAGATGCAGGCCCAGAAACATGAACTGTTGGGCACACTGTAGAAGAGGGACAGAGAAAAGGAGGGATAGACGGTGGTTTGGGAGGAGAAGCAGAGAGAGAGAGAAAGAAAAAAAAAGAATAATAGGGAAAGCTCTCGACATGTCAAACCTGGAACTTATAAAATGCAGACTGTGGTAATCCAGCCCTCTAAGGTTGCGCCTTGATTTGCTTGTGACTTCTGTTTCCCAGTGCCATTATCTATGAGTGAAATTACAGGATCAGCACACTCTATAACATATTTCTAATCAGGAAAAGAGCACCAGAGGAACATCTGAGCCTGTTGTCTCATACCTGGATCCATTACATATCTGGAATGAACTGTAAGGGACGAATATAAATACATCATTTTAAACAGACACCTTCCTAAATAATTTAGCGTTTCTCAAAACTTAAACAGAGTGATAAAGGGGTAACTGCAGCTTGTATAAAGATTTAGATTGTGTACTGTCTTTCACACTGTTCAGAGATTGTAAAACCTTTTACAATGACACTTACTGTCCTTTCATTAAATACACACCCTGGAAGACCCTAACAGATGGTGATATTTGTAGAGCCTGAAAAATATATACATGAAGACAGACCTGATATATGTATATAATGGAGATATCCAGAGGGAACTAATTGAGATATATGTCAAGGAAGAGTTACTTCCTGTATGAAATATATTTTAAAATCAGTCTCCTGTAAGACTCCTTTCAACATCCTTTCTCCCTATCCTCCCTCAACAAATTATTTATACGGCACCAAAAAAAAAAAAAAGACAAGGGCCCCACTTTCATTATAGTGCACAAAACTCTTAAAAATCAAAAACAAATCTTCTCTTAAGGATGAAGTATGGTACATTATAGGCCCAGGAGTACAAAACCGAGACGTTCTCTGGGACACTTCGCCTAAGCTTTAATGTACTTTGTCTATGTGTTGAAAAAATAAATAGCTCAAAGTGGTCTCCAAGAGCAGAGGAAAAAAATTGAATAATAATAATAAAAAAAATAAAAAAAAGGGGTTCAAAAGCTCAGACCCATATTTACACAGAAGAATGTAAACATGAAGTGATGAAAGGAGGCCAGAGTACAATCATAACAAAAGCAAACGAAAGGTGACCCGAGCTTTGAATGCTTATTTTTCGCTAAGTTGCATTAATAGCGCCATCAAAAGTGCAAATGCTAAACAAAGTCATACACAAGCTCAGACGGAGGTTTCGCTGGATGATAAATGCTACTTTCATACTTTAAAGTCCCTCTGCAAACTCTGCTTGGCGAAGCCTCCACTTGGTCATTCATAAATCTCCATTTTGCAGTTAAATAGTGCTAAGTAAGGCCTTCACCCCCCCTCCCCCCTTTATGGAAACACTGCGTGGAGGTCCACAGGTTCAGGCCGGCCAACCCCACACATGCACACAGACCCTGGCCTTGGCAGTGGGTGGCAGGCCGCTGCCGCCATCCGCAGCTATGCCGGGGCAAATTGTGTTGACAGGGTCCAAGAAAAACTAGCGAAAAAATTTTTTTTAAAAGACTGTGCGCAACCCAGCAGAGGCAGAGGAAAGCGGCGTGTGCGTGGAAACAGAGCCGTGGAGCCGCGTCTCTGATGAAATACCGCCTGCTGACAGGACAAGGAGGAAGAGGCTGTGTGGTGAACAGAAGCCACGCTGTAAAATCACATTCCAGCCGCCCAGTAACTGACCCTCACTGATTTTATTGCCCATATACATTACGAGCTCCGCTGAAAATCCGGGGTCTACAGATCAGTGGCGTAAAGACGGGGGAGATGCTCCAGGCCTGTGGGGGTCTGGAGGAAGATTTTACTCACACTCATACACACAGCCTCCACTTCTACAAAGAATGGTCACCACATGTTGGCGGTTATCTCCACGTGCCTCCTTATTAAAATTCATTTACACGTTCTGAATTAATGCCTATGTGGAAAACCTGCAAAGACCTTGTCTTCACCACAGACATCCAGTCTCTGGCGGTACATTATGTTACTGGCAACTGTTAAAAAAGTTATGCTATTTTAAATAAGCTAAACTTCGCATTTAGCTTAGCCTGTAATTCCCAGGCCTGCTACTTTCTAAGGCATATTATTCAGCAACTCTGTGACTGTTGGGGGAACTGGCAGACATGGTCTTAATTTATAGATGTGTGTAACAAACCTGTTGATGGCTCCTGGCTTTTACAGGGTTAAATTTATTTTTTTGCCCCTCTACTGGAATATCCATCCTGAGGCATGACTAGCAATTTTTTTTTACAGTGAATCTCCTTTATGAGCTCACTGCCCCCAGGTGTGTGTAAAGAAATGCTCACTAGTGTGTTCACTACCACAGATGGGTTAAATGCAGAGAATCAATTACCCTAAGGGGATTAATAAAGGTTATATTCTTCTTCCTATGCGTGAGGATTGTAATGTACCTTGATCTTGTTCTTAAATGTACACTGCTTAAATCAATCATCCAAAACATTAAAATTACCTCAATGTTCCTACATTCATCCATTTTATCAGCTTTACTAACCATACAGGTGCACTACGTAGTTCTAAAATTACAAAGTGTAGTCCATCTGTTGCTTTGTGTCCTCTGCTGGCCACATTTCAGCCAGAGCACTCGATTACTATGACACTGGCATAGGTGCGTTTTAATGTTTGTTGTGCTGGAGTGGATCAGAGACAGCAGTGCTGCTAGATTTATAGCGTCTACGCTGGACTAAGAATAATCCAGTGACCACCTGTGAAGGACTAGAGAGAATAAGCAACACAAACTGTGCAGCAAAAGATGAGTTACTGTCTCTGACTTCATATCTACAAGGTGAATCAGCAAGGCAAGTCTGGAGATAGTGTACTAATGTGTTAGTGTGTGTTACATTGTTATGAGAGGATCAGACACAGCAATATAGCTAGAGTTTTTAAACAGTGTGTCCACTGACTGTCCACTCCTTTAGACATCTACATTTTTGGTCCACCTTGTAGATGTAAAGTCAGAGACAGAAGCTCAACTGTTGCTCCACAGATTTGTGTTTCAAATCTAGTCCTTCATCAGTGGATGCTTTTGGTTGAACATTTGTGGTTGGTGGACTATTTTAAGTCCAGCTGTAACATTGAGGGTTTCTACTTGTACCAGCTTAGCACATCAATGTCATATCAGTGTCACTGAAGCACCGAGAATGATCAACCAGCCAAATCATACCTGCTCTGGGGTGGTCCTGACCATTTAAAATAAGTACAGTTATGTTCTCTAACTAAAGGAGGTGTGGACAAGGTATACATACAGTACAAGTGGCAGTGGTACAGTACTTTTATGAGTGTATGTGACTTCTGAACTGTGTTGATAGATTTGTTGCCAGATCACTTAAGTGTTAAAAGCAATGACTGAGCACCTAAACGCAGAAATATCGAGCTGAGTGCTTGTGGTTTGAATCCAAGCTCAGCAACTGAGTGGTCAATAGTTCAAAGAGATGAAGCACCATGCTTCATACGCATCAGTATGAAGAGGCCTTTAGTTAAACACTTACTGTATCCAACAGCGTAACAAAAAACAGAAGTTTCAGAGCTGATGAGAGGAGCACTTCAAGGGGCAGCGTAGAGCAGAATTAAAAGGAAGGATAGCAACTAAAACCTTAGGACAGCTTTCTTGATGTTTGGCCATTTGACTTAAAGGAGGGAGAGGGAAAAAAGGAAAACAGAAGAGCAGAGTTAAAAGAGAGGCTCTTTCTGCTGCTCTCTGGGGCTTGTTTGCGTGAGGAAGGAAGCTGTTTGCACTCCTCTCCTCCAGCCTGCGCCGCTGCTCCACTGCCAGCACCGAGTGGAAAAAAGTGGCCGTGTGGAGATGAATGACCCCCAGTAAGAGGGGCTCTATCTTTGATCAGATTCTCTGTGTCCTCTTGCTGGCTGCCGAGGCCCGGGCAAGTAGCTGAACGTGAGAGACAAGCCGTCTCCTCCGCATGAAGAGATGACACTCCAATTATCAGCCTCATACCACAGAGAAACTCACACATGCGACACATTAGCCCGAATATCACTGCCTCGTCTTCCTCTCTTCATGCCCAATGAAAGTGAGGGCCATCAGGCACTGTTTATCTCATGTCATAAACAATTTGCCATCTACAGCATCTGTTCAGATTGTCTGTAAATGATGACTGTGTAGAAGTCCAATGTTTCAAATCAGCATTATTTTGCTGATCGCAATGCTATCGTTTCAAAACCTTGTTACTAAATTTTTGTTTATTACCTTCCTGGGGATGCAGTGAAAGCAATTACAATTTTGTAAAAAGGTGCTGCATAAAATAGGTGACTAGATGCGTTAGTGTGTGAGTGAGCGAGAGAGTAAACAAGAGACCAAGTGACTGGACCAGAGTGAGCCAGTGTGAGTGAACAAGTGAATGATATTAAGTGATTAGATCAGGGAGTACATGAGCGAATGAGGTTGACTTAGGGTGAGTATGTGATTGAGTCAATGACGAATTACAAACAAAAACAACCTCAGAAGGATCCTCTCCACAATGCCCCCATCCCAGAAATATCTCACAGCCTTCATAGTACGTGTTTTTAATTTTTATTTATTATTTTTTTTAATGCCGTTCAATGCTTTCACCAAGTAGGAATTTAAATATATATTGGATTTTTTTTAAATAAGAAAATCCATAAAAAAACAACACAACACATACTGCAGTATTAGATGTGTGTATCATTCCTCCACTAATATACCCTCACCCAATAAGAGAAACACCAGAAGCCTGGGCAAGACAAAACCTTGTTAACACCAATAAACAAAACATAAAGTCCTTAACATGCTCCATAAAACAGAACAGCATGCATATTTCAGGGCCTAGCATTTCCTATAGTCCAGCTTTTGTCATTTTTACGCAAAGCGTCGAGGCCAACATACACATTAGACAAAGGGTCAGGAACACGTCTCAACCCTTCAGCACAAAAAGAACATAAATACTACCAAAGAAAAACAAAGATCTGTCAGAGGCAGAGCCTGGCTGGGAATGCAAAAACCCAATACGTAGCAGAAAAAGTAAAGGGGAAAAAAGATTTAGAGCTTGGAAAAGCGTGAACGATTAGTCTGAATGCCAAATAAAGACAAGATAGTGGAAAACAGCATGAGTGTGCAAGTCTCCAGCCAAAACAAGACGCTGCCATAAGCACTGCTCTTGAATATTCATGAGCGGCATCCAGCAGATGTGTGTTTGCGCGTGTCTGTGTGTGTGTGTGCCTGAACCAGTGTGTGAGACCATGTGTGTACCGGCGCCCCATGGCTGCCACTGAGAAAGAGAGAGTGAGAGACAGAGAGAGAGAGGTAGGGGGGGTTAGGAGACATGGGCTAGCTGCCTGACTGGAGCCTGCTGAATTGGATCAAGGCTACACCACACACGAGCTCTGACCAGGGACTTCCCCACATCTGGCCGCTAGTGAAGCCTTAGCGACGCTTCTGCCTCAGCTTCAGACCCTCCTCAGATGACTCCAGTCACTGAGGAGAATAATAGTGGAGAAAATGCAGACAAGGAAGGTTTAGGTTTAAGTGTGGTAGAGTTGAGCGCACATTCGTTGTGTTTTCTCTGCCTGCTCATATCAATGTCTTCGACCTTGCCCTTTGCCGATTTACCGAGTGGTATTGGCAAACCAGAATATGACAGGCAGAAGGTTTTCACACCCACAAAGCAGGCTGTAAAAGTGCTCTGTGGTTTTCAAAGAGCTGTAAAATGAAAAGCAGGGTTTTTCCTCCCCGGTCACTTCCAAATCATTTAATCTGGGAAGATGTAAAGCTCTGACCCAGAGCAATCCCAAATCAAGGTGTAACAGCAAATAGTAAATAAAAGGTACACTGTCATAAATTAGACAGATATAGAGGTAATAAATCAGCATTTCTTTGGTATATTTCTTGATGGAGAAGCACGTATTCTTTCACTGTAAATTGTCTTATAATAATTGTGAATGCTCAGCCAAAACTTTTAGCTATAACTTCTATGAGGCTGACCTAAAGACAGTAAGATCGCAGTGATTTACAATGAAGCAGCACCTTTGAGATTTCTGGGCAAAGGATTAGAGTTGTTATTGTGCAGCAGAGCCATGTTTTTTGGGGAGGTGAAAGCCAGCCTGGTCCACTGGGCTCCAGTGAGGGAAGTGCATCCCCAGAACCTATTCTTAATGGGCCATATTGTACACAACCTCACTGTGAAGTGGGATTTGGGGGTCAGCCTGCGGAAAAACCCATTGTAAATCAGGAGCATCTCACAGGTCGCGACTGTAGCCAGTGCAAATAGGCAGCACACTCCACTCACGACGCCTGAAGATGAGACTTTAGTCAAAAATAATAGCTAGTCTGCTTATTGCGCCTCGAGATGAATTACATGGCACTGAAATAAATACTTCCAGATGCCTTTTGACAGGAATCATGCTGAGACGAATAGAAAAAAAGATCCATTAATCCACGTGAAGAAATAGTAAAGACCTTTTTCTTTTTGGCAAAAAATATACATTGTTTTAATGGCATAGAATTTTCATATCAATGTTTCAACAAATATGAAAAAGCTGGCTGACACAGCTATTTCTGTCAGTCTTCCCAATTTTAACAGTGATCCAGAGAGGTCAGCACTGGGTACTACTGTTAATAGTAATTGTAATTGTACAGTAATTGTAATTCTGATGAACTTATTCAACGGTAAATATTTTCTCTTTCTTCAGTGTTCCGGCCTCTTAATGTTGTGCTCCAGCACTTTGAGATCTGGATATCTTCTACTGTCGATAAACGTCAGCGTCTTTTCTTTTGTAGTGCCCGCCTAGCTATTCAGCTGACGTCCAAACGGGCAATTTCACGGTTTAATAACAAGGTATTCAAAACAGTAGGGAAGAATGTCTCCACTTGTAAATGTGCAATTGTTAGGGACACATTTTCAATGGCCTCAGAAACACCTAGTACAGGAACCAGGGATGCTGGGGATGGAACTGGAATGCAGAGACTTAAAACTGCTTCAATGGGGCATTTAGTGGAGTGTTTGTCAGTCATTGGGAAGGGTACAGGCCTCCGTTCTGTAGATGTTAGCGACCCAGCACGAGTCGTCTGTCCTCACACTGAGATACAGAGACGATGGGGCAATAAACAAGAGTGGAGACTCGTCACTCCTACGCCTGTTGTCTTTGGCATAAAGCACTTTGTAAAGTGAGACAGGGGGCAAACCACAAGTAAGGTATAAAATCCTGCAGCCAAGGCAACTTCGAAAAAACCACCAGCAAAGGTTATACGGCTCCACCAAGCTTAAAGTTCTAGGCAGCGTCAGGGACTTGGCCACATTTTAAGATTTATCTGATGGTGTAATCATGTAAACTTCTATGGTTTTGCCCTCAGCTCTTCTACAATTTCCTTTAATAATCTCGGGATCTTTACTGCTGCTACAGTTTGAGCTGGCCCGAGTGCTGGGTGCACTTTGCATAAGATTTTCATATAAAAACACAGATAAATCTTTAAACAATCTTGCTGCTTTAATCAGAAACATTATGACGAAAAATCTATGATAATAAAAATGGATATTAAATGCTACAGTTGACCAGTGACCGTAAAAAATTAAAGCTCACTAAAGCAACGTCAGTTAGGCAGGAACTTAATAAGCTGCTAATAAAACCAATAGGTGTACTGTAAACAAGCCTAAAAGAAAGTACATGGCATGGTGAAAAGAAAGTATCATAAAAAGGACCATGCTGCTGTCTCTGCTGATTTGGAGGACTGCCTTGGGCTAAACTGGTGTCTCTGCCTATGCATATTTTGGAGCACAATCATATGAGCTTTGAAATTCCTTGGCTCATTAGCCCCTTACATTCAGTGTCAAAGTTAATTATATCAGTGACTGGACTGCGGTAATATGAGGCAGATAAAGCCTCCAAAAATGTTCAGTCATAAGAGTGAATGACTGCAGTAAATTACATGCTGCCACAGACCTTAAAAAAGGATATGCGACTTGAGTTTGTTTTTCTTGCAATGAAATATATTCAGATTTTTTTAAGATCTCAATAAGATAATCACCTGAAATACCTGTTTAATTCCCCAGCTCCTGGTTCAAACATTCAGCACCTATAGACTGATATTATATGAGAATAAATGAGAGGTAAATAAGAATGAGCTTCATATGTTAGCAAGTCAATTGAGCTCAGTCTCTTAAACAAGTGCTTAATTCTATCTTTAATGTTTTTAACACTAAGCATGTGGTCAAAGGCCAGAGTGAAAATTGCTTATTGGTTCAATTAATCATGGTCTTAAACTGGCTCCAGTCGCAATAAAACAACCCAGTTACAAGACAACGCAAATCTATTAGAGACACACACGCCCCCCTAATTATTTCTGCCATTGCTCGTGAGGAACTATGAGCAATGCCACTAGAAGAACATCTGGAAGCCTTCACTCATCATCATAGGTGGAAAAACCATATAGCACCTGTTTTATATATTAAAGAATATAGGGTACTCTAATGTACTTCATAGTTTCCCGCTTTAAACATGCCAACCCCACGTCTGCAGTCCAGCAATCACTGTAATGGTCTACTGAAATTAGATTCACTGGACCATATTTAATTAAGCATTTCTGAATATTACCATTTAATACTTTAAAGTTCAGGTTTATCCTAAAATGGTCACCAGTACCCCATATGACTAAAGTAGTCTTAGGTCAAGGAATGCCTTAAAATCTGAAGAAAGTTAAAAGACTGCAGGAAGCAGGCGGAAACCACACAGTGCGGTTTTCAATTTATGGCAAACCCTTGGTGTTGAACACAGAGTAGATAGCCAGCATCTTTACTGGAAATACATTGCACTGTGCCACCGAGTTCAGTGCCTGCCCCTACACAATACATACAGTAATGTGAAAAAGCCAGAGACAACCTGCATTAGTTTAATTTCTGGCAAAACTGCAATTAAGCATGTCATCAATTATTTTCAACATCAGGAAAAAACATTACTAAAAAGTAACACACAAGCCTCAACAAATAAATTGAATATCACAGTATGGGTGACTGATTATTTTGTTTTCAGCTTCCTTTATTCACATCTTGTGTTT
The DNA here is from genome assembly GCF_029633855.1 of Hoplias malabaricus. Classification (NCBI taxonomy): domain Eukaryota; kingdom Metazoa; phylum Chordata; class Actinopteri; order Characiformes; family Erythrinidae; genus Hoplias; species Hoplias malabaricus. Next base: position 58,658,773 of record NC_089800.1, read on the forward strand.
GTTAGCAGTATCATTTTCTCTTTTCTTAATTAACAAATTTTCCACTAAATTTCTTAAGATTCCCTTTAGTTCCTCTTGACTATGCAGATGATTTTTTTTATTATAGAATTTGCAGACTCCTAATGCACTTCTATAATGGCCAGCCCTTATAACAAACAAGTAATTACTTAATTTATGAGAAAGTGTGTGAAGTGTCTTTATAATTGTATTTGCAATAAAAATAAAAAGAATATTAAGTGGCCTGCTGAATTTAAAAAGGCCTACCAGTTAGTAATTCAATTACCTCATTTAGAAAAAGTAGCTCAAATTGACACAAAAAATTCCATTTTAAAAGTGCTATCAAGGGCAAAAAAAAAATAAAAATAAAAAATAACTGCTCCACTAGGATATTGAAGGGTGTGTCCTGCATTAATATTTACCACATCTCTACTGGTTGCTGGCTTGGAATGATTGAGTAGCCTCAGTCATCGGTAAATTGCTCATTACCTGTGAATTACCCACTGACCACAACAGCACACACTCCAGATTGGCTGTGAGAACACTCTCAACACTCCAGCAGCTATTTCTCATGCTGAAGCTAGCACTTACGACACCCACACTACTGCACGACAGCAAATTATAACTCTGCGAAGCTGAGCTGCAAAGTCGTATATGTATAAGAGCAAAAAAAAGTAGGCATTTCTCAGCTGTAAACAGGACTCCCGGCAAACAAAACAAAATTAAACATCCTTTGTATTTCCAAAAGGATAGAAATTGTGCTTATTTAATTCTGCAGTAGAATTATGCGACTTTTACAAGGAAAATTACACTGACCACAAATTGCGCTCAACAATTCCAATACTTCAGAGCTTGACCACTTTAAAATGGGACTGCACTGCGATTATAAATATAACTCTTTTACGGCTCTGTTATTACGTACTGAGAAGGGGGAGAGCGGGCCAATCTTGTGGCTGTAGCGCCTGATGGCTTCTCTGATGTGGGCGGGCTGGATGGCACTGCTCTGAGCCTCCGCGCCACAGGCTGCTGCACTCTGCAAAGGAGAGAGAGAAAAAGCACACAGCCGATATTATTACTAAATCAAAAACACAGTGGGAGTCAGGCCATTTAACGCACAAACACAGCCAGGGGAGGCCATCCAGACACGATACACACACCATACATTTCTAAAAGACGCTCTGGATCTAGACTGGGCAACAATCGTGTGGCTTTCTCAAGCCTTTGACTCCACAGACGTATAAATGTTATGTGTCAGTTCATGCTTTATGTACTTTCAGCACAGAATTTAAACTAATACATGGAGGTTTGACAGTAAACGTTAGTTAACTGCTGTTCACTGTATGTGATCAGCTATAATTGCAGTACGTCTAAGAGTGCATTTGGCTTCAAGAGGAAAGGAACAATTTGACTCAGTATCTCTCCAAGGGAGGAAAAAAGAAAAAGAAAAGGAAAAACAGCTTCCCTATTTTTGATCCTTGTTATAAATCGGCTGTGGTAAAACTGACATGGCAGGACATATGAGAAAGTGTAATGTACCTTCCCTGCCAGCATTTCCACTCTACATGAAGAGACTAGGATTTCATGACTGTACAGAGATGACCAATGAACTAAACTCCATTTCGTTTTTATAGTGAATGTATAAAAAGGGAGGGGTTATCAGGGTCACATGGCACACAAATGAAGAATTACTGTCCCCATAAACTTGTTACGGCATACTAAATTGCAGAAATGTTCCAAAATGTGTTATTTATACCTGTAAAATTATTTTAAAAACGTTTTCCTTTTCTCCTGCCAAAAGACAAACTTTCCAGAGAGAGCAGGGTAATCAGCAACATCGAAAAAGACTGTTACAGTCTGACAGAGTAAACACAGCCTATTCCTGCTCTAGAAAATAAGCTCCAGATTTTTCCTAGATCAATAGTCTTTCAAGTGGGTTGATGCTTTATTCAATTTTCCTGTGAATTCCTTATTTAGATGCCATTAAGATCATAACTGGAATATGCCACACAGAATGAGAGGAATTTTTCAATAAACTCACAAAAATATAAAAGCCTATAAAATCAGTAGGCTGGGGAATATATTTCAAGCATCTGTTTGTCCTCCATATTTATACTTTTCAGCCACTCAGAGCTCATTCTTTCCCTACTCTTTTTTTTTTTTTTTGGTCTTTTCATTGGTAGACTACACAGAATGGTAGTGTATGACAAATATTGATAATGAAAGAATGCTTTCCTTAAAAAATAGTAGTGATTATGAAACAGCACGACAAGACTGTGTGAAATGATCTATTTTCTACCTTGAATACAAACCTTCTTCCTCTTCCTCTGCTTGCTCTTGCTGCTGGTGTCCTGACCAGGGTTACCATTGCCCTGGGCCATATGCAGCTTGCCCTGGTGACCAGAGCTTAAAGGACCACTGGGAGTGGAGGGAGGGGTGTTCTCTGGTGACTCTGTTTCTCTTTTGGTAGATACAGTCTATAGTAAAGCAGCAGATCAGATCAATATATAACTTAACATAACTATATATTAAAAAGTGTGTGTGTTTTTATACACACACACACAATCTTAATGGAAGTCATTATCAAAAGATTATAATTTGAATAATATAATATTTGAGCATTTCTATTGATCCATTTATCATGAAATTTTCACACGTGAAGGACAGCTGCTGGGTTCAAATGTGGTACTAAAGTGAAAACTGACAAAAATGAAGATACATATTTTTCATCGGAGAGCAACAATATATACATATAAAAATATCTGGGATGTAGGTTATGAAAAACAGATTTTACTTAATTAAAAATAGTAATTGTAATTTAGTTTAACAGTAGGAATAATTAATGACTGGCCAAATTGCAAACACATTCATTGTAATTTTAAGTGCTGATACAGAATGCATTTCCTGCAGTAAAGGTTAGTAATTCTCAGCCCTGTGTTCAATATTATTCAACATCTGTTTCTCTTGATGTTAAACTTACAGACAGACTTGGCACAAGCTAAAATTATAACATCATAAAGTCTATGCATTGTTTACATTATCCTAAGAAACACACAGTAGCTTTGTCTCCTGTGAAAATGGTAGATGTTATTTAGTGCAGGGTCACTTTGGTCAGTTTAGGTGAGGACAAAATACAACAATAATGTAGCCCAGGCTAAAATACCCAGTGTGCCTCCAGAACCAGAGTGACCTTGGCAGAGTCTGACCTTATGTGTGTGTGTGTATGTATGTATATGTGTGTGTGTGTGTGTGTGTGTGTATGTATGAGCGAGAGAAAGAGAGAGATGAGGTTTTGTGGTCACAGTGACAGAAAAGCCCCTCCATGGAAGAGATCCCACAGTACAAAACCACCTTGCATAAACTTGGCGGCCATATTTGGCTGGAGGTCAAGGCCTAGTAGTGGGGACAGTTCTGTTCAACTTGAATAGTTACTGCATTCAGATGGATGAACTATCTACAAAGCTTTCTGATGCATCAACCTACATGCTTTGCTAGAGATTTCCAACACACCTTTTACATAAACGGAATTGGCAGAAAAGTTAGAACGCTGTACAAAAATGTACATTAAAAGAGAATGCAATGATATGCAAATCATCTCAAACCTATATTTACTGAAAACAGTACAAAGACATATTTTCAAATGTTGAAACAGAGAAAGTTTTCTCTTTTGAAAAACATATGCCCATTTTGAATATGATGCCAACAACACCTTTCAAAATAGTTGAGATGGGGAAACAAAACATAGGTAAAAGTTTTGTAATGCTACAAAAAAAATACATTAGGTTAACTGGCAACAGGTCAGTGACATGACAAACAGCATCACAGAAAGGCTGAGTCGTTCAGAAATAAAGATTAAGAGGGGTTCACCACATAGTCACATAGTGAAACAATTCAAGAATAATGTTTTTCTGGGTCCAAACTCATTTGATATGGACTGAGGTGAAGTGGAAAAGTGTCCTGTGGTAAGACGAATCAAAATCTGAAATTATTTTTTGGAACTCATGAGTACTGCTACCTCCAGACTAAAAAGTACCATCTGGGATTGTATAAGCACGGAGTTCAAAAGCCAGGGGATGATTTAAAAGATGGTGATGATATGGGGATGCATTAGTGCACATTGCTTAGATGACTTACATGTCTGTGAAAGCACTGTCAATGCTGAATGATATATACACATGCAGCCACCCTATTAAAGGAAGACCTTGATATTTATAAACCCCATTTCCAAAAAGTTGGGATGCTGTGCAAAATGTAAAAAAAACAAAAACAAAATGAAGTTATGTAAAAAAAAAATTTAAATGAAAATGTTTTAATTAAAATAATACGAAAAGTATTGCACACAACCATGGCCTAATGGCTGGTGGAGCAGGCTTGGGACTGGAAGGTTGCTTGCTTGATCCCCATGACTGGCAGGAAAACTGGGGAGGGGGTGAAAAATCAGCCACAGCTAAGGCACTGGGGTTGGCTGGCCACCCCTCCAAGTGTGAGTGAGTGTTTTTGAGAAAGAGAGCGCGCGTGTTTGTGTGTGTGAACGTGTGCCCTGTGACAGATGTGTTAAATGCAACCCTAGGCTTAAAAGAAAGGAAAAAAAAACATTACACATCATCAGGTACTGGCTGGTCTCCATCCTTCAAGTCATAGCACCCTATTTATGCTGCTTTTGTAACAGTGATGTAATTGGTCATGATCCTTCTGATCCTTGTGTTAGATAATCTGTTATCCAACAGAATGGCATGCAGTTAACCTGCAGCAGCTTACCTCAGCACTGGAGCCATGGTACTGGAAGAAAGTGGCTGATATAACATGACCAAAAGGATCCCCAGTTTTTGGAGTCATATCTTGTTTAACCAACAGGGCAAGGTCAACAATCTGAAACATAACAGCAATATCATCATGAGTAATGTTCCAGAAAAGACTGTCAGTTTTATCCAGTAACTGAAACTTTATGTAATACTATCAGAACACCACAAGAAATAGTGTCCTTCGCTGACCCTGGGGTTATTTTCAGGGGCTATTATGAGGTCTGATTTCGGGTTGGTTTTCCGTGTTTATTACAATGAAAATGGAGATGCTAGTTAGAACATGTTAAAATCATTTCCTAGAAATGGTTGTCATTTTTAGTTTATTTAGGAAACAGTGGGTGATGTCAAAGTGCTCCAGTATATTCAGCCAGTGTAGCTATCAAGAGGGAAGGACTAGTACATCAGCTTCTCTCTAGCTGCTACATTACATTCTTCACTTTCATTTCTTTCACTGGAATATTTAAAGAAGACAGTAAACCTGTAACTTACCTGGGCAACAGTCTCATAGGCCAAATATGAGAGAATTTCCATCGAGATAGCATTAGGCTTAACCTCTAGGCTGCTGCAGTCTAGCCACTCTCGAAATTTGGAGGCCTTTTTGGCTTAAACATATCACAGCAGGAAGAGGATCAATCAGGACACATATTGGATGAGAAGCATTCTAACAAATGTCTCCAATATCTATTTTTATGAGGTCCAAAAGCAGGAAATGATAAATACATCAGGCTGCCAGAAAACAGAATCTTCTGAGACTTTGATGCTTGCATACTCTCAGCACTGGGTGAGGATGTGCAATAGGGAATCTCTAATGAGGGATCATTCTGAAGAGTGATGGCTCAAAGCAAGTGTAACTTGAAACAACACTATGATTACAAAATTAGGACATCTTGTATTACTGAATGATGAAATGTGAATAAGATCTTACCAGCAAATTGATTGTTTTTAATTGTAGGTTTAATCTCACTTTTTAAACATTAAAGATGTAGGCTATAACCCGATTATAATGTAGAAAGTTTTATAGTCAAAGATGAAGGATTCTTAATCAGGTTGGCTTGATCCCTCAACATCTTTATTAACAGGAGAACGTCTAATCAAGGAATGCATTCTGATTTGTGTCTATATTAGGTCTTGTTTCAGGCCTAGACTTAGGAATAACGCACAAGCCGGATGCTGTGCTTGTGTAAAGATATTTCTCACTGGTTTTGAGGCAAGGAGTACGAGGTTACACAGGCCAGCGCCAGTGAAGTGAGACTGGTTATTGGTGAAGCCTGAAGACATTCAACATGTTATTAGTGCTGGAATGTGGCCTTCACAAACCAGTGGCAGTGTGTTCACATCCCACAGCCATGCTCTTAAACCTCTGAGAGCTCCAAACACACACACCCCAACACTGAACACTACACACTCCGGAGAGCAACTGCATTAAAGTCCACTAGAATTATATTAAAGTAATGCTGAGCTGTTATTATTGTGACCGATGGGTAACTGCCCACTTAAACTGCCCGTTTAAGCCTCTTAAATACCCATCTTAAATGTCACCTTATCCAGCCTACCTCATCCAGTACAGTGCTAATAGAGTACATAAAATGTATTCATATTTTAAGCAATACCTCAGAGGAGATGATGAGAAATAAAATAATCCCCAAAGAAGGGAATGAATGAATGAACAAATGAATGAATAAACAATCTAACTTTGAAAAAAATTATAAAAATTATATGAGAGAGAGAGAGAGAGAGAGAGTGTATAACATGTGATCTTCACTTTTGCAGGCTGCCATATAACAAATACAATTTTTTATATAGATTTTTTGGTAAATAAAATGCTTTAACAGTTTAATATTACCACACAATTTAAAAACTCAAATATTTATAACCAGAAGACAAAGAAAAATAAAGTGTGGACTACTTACAAAAACTGAGCTGTCGACTTTCACAGAAATCACTATACTGTGCTGAGTCCATGTTTCTTGTCTGTTTTTCAAGCCTCTGAAAATGTAGAGAGAAAAAATGTGGTAACACCACATACTTACTGCACTGATATATGGCTCAGTATTTAAATGAAGGGTTATGTTTCCAGTATTGTTCTTTGGAGCTGAGTTATGTCCTGTTAGTTCACAGATTCACTGACGTGTTCACATGTTCACTGCAGAGCAATTTCAACAGCTCCAGTAAATGGGAGAGTGACCTGTGGCTAATTACATAATGTCATGTTGTAAAACCAAATGTGGCTCTGCACCTGGAGAAATGAAAGAGCATTTACATCTACTGCTGACTACTACTAACTCGGGTAATCTCCACTGCCAGTCAGAGTCATAGTGGAATTTCAACTTGGGGCCATGGAAAGGCTAGATTAAAGAGCTCCCTAAGTGATCAACTCACCTTTATAGCATCTCTTCTTTAGTACCAACGCAGAAAACAAAACCATTTTATTTTACGAGGCAATGAAACCACACTCAGCATTGATGAGTTCACAAATAACAAGATGAACACACCATTCTTTGTCATTTTGAGACACATAATCCTCCAGCAGTGAAGACTTATGTACATATAATATCATGGTACAGGTCTGATCACCTGGTAAACGCACGTCAACAATGCCTGACATAAGGATGAACAATGTGGCTTGCGTCTGAGCAGCCAATGGAGTGTGCTCAGACTACACAATAGGCTCATTCAGAGCAGCCCTCTTAGTCCTATAATAACATCTTCCATCAGCCTGCTGTGGTATCTGGAGGATTCAGGTGGGATGCTGTGGTTTTGCAAAAGCATGAGGTCTTGCACTGAGGCAATGCTTTAAGCGTCATATCAAACTCCCTAAAAATACCAGAACACCAAAGTTGCTATTTTGTAGTTGAGCCACGTGGCAAAGTGGAGTACCATGACAAGTGGTCTACTGTCTACACTGATTTTAAGAGCGTAATGAACCCTCTTAATAGCAGCCAAACAGGTTTCACTTTAGCTTTACAGCTGAACGTGTTAAGTTGCAGGTCAGAACCTGTAATTAGATGTTTCCTCATCCTGGACCGATTTCATCCATTCACAAAACAGTCCATTTGAACTTTCAAGCAGGGCGTGAGCAGTTAAAAAAGGCTTATATAGTTTATAGACATCCCCCCCGCCCCCTCTCTCTTTTAACCCCTGTGTCAATGTTTTTATTTTTATTTTATTTTTTTCAGTTCCACAGAGTGCTTGGTCTGAGGGAGGCATAGCAGCCTCAGGACTCTCCAACATCCCGACTTGGGGCGAAAGATCACTTACAGCCCACCCAAACCAACCGGAGCCTTTTTATTTAGTTAGCTGGCAGTCGTTGGAAATTCCATCTTTGAAAATACATATTAATGATGCTGAGCGCCGGCGCTCACCCTGCCCGTCGTGAAGCGCTGGAACTGTGATTTCTATTAGTGTCGTTAAGAGGCGAGTGGAGGGCTGGTTTGCAGTGCAGAGGGGAATTCACAGCAGCCTTGGTGTCTGCGCTCAGCTCCAAATTGGGCTGAGAGTGATATGAGACTGGAGCCACTGAACTTAAATAACTCTTGTCAAGTAGTCAGCCAGAGACAGGAGAAATGTTATGACTGTGGCTTATTGACTGAAAAGCACGGCAGGGGGATTTCACATTTGAATACTATGTTTAGCCATTGATTAAATCAAAACTTTGACTCACCTGCTAATAGCCAGATTATACCCACAACTGAGGCGCTGCTATATGATTGGACATTGACAAATATTTGATTTGGCGAGCACACACTTTCATTTTGTGCCAGCGTGGTCTGGATAAAGAGAATCTCAATTTGTACTATTGGTAGCCTTGAGACTTCCACAGGCCACCATCCAAAATACATTTTGGACGTCAAGCAAAAGTCAATGTGTGATTTAAAAAAAGAATTTACAGAAAAAGTAGAATTTAACCCCCTCTTTTTTTGTATAGGGGGCCAGTCATGAGCAGTCTATGAGGAGCAATAAGTATCTCTAAAGTGTTTCTAACCTTTTCATTCTCCACACAACACTGTCAAACACCTCTATGGCTGCTTGAGAGTTACTCAGGCACTGCTTCAGCATTGACAAGCTCAACTCATGAAGAGAGCAGGAGTGTTCTGGATGTTGATGGTGTTAGTCACTTGGGCTGCTTTTAATGGGCCTTAACAAAACAATCTTAAAACGAAGCGAATTGAATAAGGCACCTGATGCTACTTACAGCTCTGAGGAGACCACAGAATAATACCATAAAGCACCATGGTTAATCTAGACAGTGAGGGAAGGAAGGAATCAACTCCCTAAACCCATTATGCCTTGACATCACTGACACAAAGCCCACCCCACAAATTTTATGGGTCTAGGTAATTTAACAAAGAAAATAAACATGCAATTCTGGGTAAATTCCAAAGAAAAGCTTTTAAGCTTTTTCAAACAACTGCTTTTTAAAGTGCTATAATTAAGAGGCAAATGAATTGTGAATTGCATTGTTCTTTGTTCTTGAGAAAACAGAAACATCATATAAAACTATAAAACTTGGGCAATTACGCAGAGAGAGTTGAAAGGAAGTTCTAATAAGCTTGTTCCAACACATGAAAGTGGAAGTGAGAAAGTTCACATTGGTCTTTCATTGTTCGATACTTCTCAGGGAACACGGAAAAATACATTTCCCTGGAGTCCAGGAATAGAAATCTCTGGAGACTGCTGTCATCATGGCATCAAGGCCAAAACAATGCAAATCCCACACAACATGACAAAGAGACTTTTAAGCATTCCCATCTGAACGTGGCCAAGAAAATAACAGATTGTCAAGAGATCTTAGAGGGTCCTTGAGAAGATTGATGGTCTGCCTGAGGAAATACAATCCACACACCACTGACAAAAGAGAGGCCATCGCAGTCTGATCAGGAAAGTGAGCGAGCAGCTAAATTATAACCCTGTCTGACCTGATGCGTGGCGGCCCCGGCTGAGCACATATGCTTTAGAAGACTGGACATCCACCAAAGGTTTGACCCATAAGCTGTGGGTTTGGAAATCCCATGAAATAATGTCCATGGTATTTACACAAGTGTTGTAATATATTTACATCAATGAGAAACCTTTGGAGAGTAAATGGAGGACAAGGCTTTGCAACAGGGTCATTTACTCTAAATAAGAACTTTATTTTAAAAATCTCCAGCAGTAACGGGGAACTGAAGACTGAACATCTTAATAATAAATGCAGTGAAAATAAGAACCAGTTGTTTAACTTCTTTCTCTGTGAAAGAAAATAATAAAACTTTGGATCTTGGAATCTTGATTTTACATGGAAGTGAAGGTGAGCTTGGAAGCCAAGCTTTTCTGGGATGTCGGATAGAGCTAACGCTGTGCTGCGGGGCCACCAGATAAAGCGGCTCAGTGCACTGTGGGCAGGCCATAAAAACTGCTCCGCAGGGCTTCATGAGCAGAGCAAAGTGGGAGGCCCAGAAGGATACGGTTCCTTATCCCCAAAAGATCATCCTGATAGCTAAAACACACCCATTAAAATACTCAGTAGGAACAAAGTTTTGGGGGAAACCGCAGGTTCTCTGGGCCACGTCCAGAATGACTCGGGCTTGGTTTTAATTGAAACGGGACATATAAAGTCTTGTGGAGATACCCCCCACCCACACGGCACTTTTTTCAGAACATGTCCATGGTTCCAGCTTCAGTCGATTAATTACATCTTTCAGCCATGGGCCTTTATTTCAATTGGCAGAGTGAGGACAAACGGATGTTATAGAACGCTCCCATACTTTTTCCTTTAGAATAGTGCTGAGCCAAGCGAGAGCTGGGGAAGGCGAGAGGTTGAGGGCTTGGCATATGCATGTGCTTCTAGATCACTGCGCCACAGACTGTGTCCTACATAAGAATTCTTAGCATTTGTCTTACTGTTTTCTTTTTTTTTCCTCTTCATGAAGTTACATCTGAAATAGCTCCCATTGATATGATAATGACAGTGGACAGGTCAAGGCTACATTTTCTCTCCTTCTTCCTCAGTTTCTCCTAGTGGCTCATTTGCATGTCTGGTTCTGTGCTATGGAAAGTCTATTAGTGGACGAGGACAAAGAGAAACAGAGAAGGACCTCAGTGGCGGGGCTTTGAGGTCTGGCTGCTTGTGTTCACTGGAACCTGAACACTTTAACTACCTTCTCGGGGCAGACAGACTATCAAGTGTTCCTGTGGTCAGAGACTGCATTTAACATGTTTAAACACCTCGTTTAAGTGAGATCCTATTCCCCAGTGAGGAACCCTGGGTTCTAATCATACAGATACTGTACAGTACTCTTTCTCACACCACAAGAAACGTCCCTCTCTTCCTCTTTTTCTCCCTCTCACACATTCAACACAAGATAATCCCCTCTATGTTCTCCCCTTGACCCCAGTAGCTGGGTGTGGGTGAATGCTACTTTTCAAAGGTTTGCAGTCACTAGTATTATGAATATGTTTTGCTATTTTATATAGATTTTATAGATTAATATGCACATTTCAATTATTTGTGGGCAATAAAATATGCACTGCACTTCAAAAGTTTAGAATTACAATAATTTATTGAATTCTTATATAAGTTATACTTATTAGATTGGAACACTTCAGGTTTTTGGGAATAGTTTTTATGTATTTTATATTTCCTTAATTGATTCATTTGAATTAAACGGAACGTTTTTTGCTACAGTTCTTTCAAGACAAATATACCGAACTGAGCTCTGTTCTGATTGGGTGCACAGTATTGCACCTCATTTATAAAGGAGCCATGGCTGAAACCTGTTAAACTGTGATAGAATTAATAAACAGATGTATGAAAATGTGACCTTCATTTAAATTTATTAAAAGTATGACATGAATAATGAATGAAATACACATACTACATTGATACAAATGATAACGTAATCTCAGTGATCTATTCCTCATAATTTCTAAGTAAGTTAAATGCTGATGCAATTTGATAAATGTTATAAACTCTTTAGATCATTATGGAATCATCTATAGCTTTGTACATCCTTCTAAAATTCAATACATGAGTAGTTCTACATGACTTAAAACATACATCTTCTAGATTCTTTTATAGAGTTATCTTCAACGAACTGGATTAGTATTATACCAATGATTTGTATTAAACCTGGGGACGAATGGTAGTGGATATGCATTAAATATTTTAAAACCAGTCAGGTTGTACAGGACAAGAACTTCAGTTAAATATTTTTGAAAACACTGATCTCAAAATTTTGACCAGTACTGTACGTGGGCTTAGGCGTGCACATTTCAGAGCTGGTCAGCACTCTTCCTCCCACTCACCTCCATCCTCTCCTGCTTCACTTCGTCCACCTCCTCACCCTCCAGAAGTGCCAAAAACTCCCCCGTTTGGTCGATGGAGCCCAGGAAGTCCTGCACCAGCCGCTGCCTTTTGTTGACACTGCTGCTGGAGTATTTGTCTGGAAGTGGGCACACACACACACACACACACACACACACACACGCAAAAACACATTTGCTGACTCTACCCCTGCCCACATCTGCTGTCCAGCTGGTCGTGTTTACACCTGAGACATGATGGGACGGGTCCAGGTCCCGGCCCACTCACCCCCCTGCTATATATTCTTCTTTCCGTTCTTGAGTTATTTCCAGAATGCTGGACTTACACATACACACAGTAGCAACTTCTCCAACTGCAAGGGCCTAGAGCTACACTTCTATTACATCAGTCCATCGCTGACCAAACGGCATTTTTTTTCTATTAACAATTGAATGGGTCTCGAAGCAAGCCATGAAGCGTCATATGCTGCCAATCTTGGATCTCCAAGGGAAATGAGAAGTGAAGGTTCAAGGCCAAAAAAACATCTCTACTGGATTACGTATTTGTACGTTTTTTGTGTGAACAAACAAAACTACGGTAAATAATACACTCAGAGTTATATTCTAAAATTATTCTGTTTCTTTCCAAAGATTGCTCACTTCCTGGCTTGAGTTCAGCGGGCACAGTCACATGCAAGTCCCAAAGCTTTAATACATCCCATCAAGACAAACTGCTTTTCACTTGACAAAATGTGGAGAACTGCCGTCGATTAAATCCCTAAAGCGCCGTGCTGGGAAAACGCAATGAAGGAAAATGTTAATTAAATGAGAGGAAACACAGTGATCAAATGCATCTTTGTGAAGTAATGTCTGGTTGACATGACATAAATAGCCCCAGAAAATGTTTAATCAGGGAGACAGAACTCATGACACCTTAATAACAGCACTTTTATGGGGCTCCAGTTCCCTGACGCTGGCACGGCTTAGCCTCCAACAGAACTGTAATTGTGGACTTCCTATGTAAACGGGCAATTCAATCAAAATGTTAAAAAATGCCACTTTGTATAAACTCGCCTTCAAATGATACAAATATACTGATGCACATAATTAGTTCTATATTTTTGGCTTTAATGTATTCTAAATTTGCCATTTGATGCAGTGGCGTGTTTACAAGAATAAAAGAGCTTGGAAAATCTTGGTTTGGGTGAGTGGTAAACAAAGCTAATCTGCAGTGATGAAACAGAGAATTCAAGTCTAACAAAATAAACATTTGGAAATAACAGACATCATCTTTGATCCACTAACAATGGGCCACAAAATTCAGCACTAAAGACAAATGCTTTTTCAAATTGGCGCTGGAGCACTTCACAAACTAGTTAAGAAAGTGATGAGCCAATCTAACATAAGAGAAATGCTACATTGGCAACACAATATCATTTATTTTCATAGCAACTTCAAAAGACAAAACAGCTTTCTTATATTTTAATGTAAGTAACTGTTAAAAAAACTATATTCCAAGTATTGTAGGCTCAAAGGTCATTTTATCATGAATATTAAACTGAAAAAAAATATTATTTATTCATGTAGAGTAAGATCATCTCACAAAGCCATAAAAGATCTTTCTATGATGTTTTAAAAGGGTACTTTAAATGATGCAAGTGCATGATAAAGGTTAACAAGGCAGACATGACCAGCCATGATCTTTTAACAATGCTGTAATCACAACCTACTGTTGAGAATCTGAATGTGAATCCCCCAATACAGGCAATCCAAGTCTTGCTGTTGTTGTATAGAAAAAGTAAACAGCATTAAAAGACGAGCAGTAGATTTCTACCTGAGGCTTTACTGTATTTCAGGGGTCATGGCTAGCGCAGGGGATAGAGTGCGGCCACAATTCAGCGTTCAAAGCTCCAGGGCCCTCATCGCGGTTTCCATACTCTAAGTGTTTGGGGAATTACGGCAGGGTTCAGACTGAAGACGCTGTGGTCAGAGCCAGCATGGCTGCCTTCAGCCACACTTCTGCTGCGTCCCTAACAATGCCACCACTCACACCACAGCAGAGAAAGCAGCAAACGGCCACACGCTTCAGTCAGGACTTGAAGTGAGACAGTGGCGGGGTGGGTGGGGGTGCAGCAGGCAACAGGCAACAGGCAACAGGGCCTACCCCACTAAACTCTATACTCTCCTGACACTTTATGGGAAATGCTTAGACAAAGACGATGGTAAAAGAACGTTATTTCCAAATCCAGTTTTCCTGACAGCAGGAGGGTCATTTGGGGAAACGTCAAAAAGTTCCGAGCCAATTTGAGCGCAAAACAAACGCTGCGGAGCAAAACATTAAACAGAGCAGCCCATCAGGCTTCTCGTGGAAAAAGAAAAAAGTCCTAAGTCCATGCGCACAGACATGCAGACTCCTTCTCAATCGACTGAGCGGACCGCTCGCTCTGAACGCCACATTTAACGTTATTCCCTCTCTCAAGTTACAGGCCAGATGAGGAGCAAAGATCCTAATGATACTCATCATGACAGCAGACAAGAGTGCAGCTTCTACTGCGGATGGTTTTCCTCGTTCTTACTTCACTATGATACTGATAGGAAAACAGCAGAGGAGCAGCGGAACGCTATGCAAAACAGAGACATGCCAAAGCTTCCGCCTGCATTCTGGTAATGACTCTCGCTGATTGACTGTGGCATACGAAATTACCTTGGCTGACTCCACTCATTATGTGCCCCTTCATCATTTAAAGCACTGACTCAATGGTGAAATTCAGCTTGTGTATAGGAAAAAAGGTCTTAAAACATCTTCAGGCTGGGAGAACGTCACAAACAGAGATTAAATAAGAGTATTTTGAAAACTACTCAACATGATTCATGATTTTACTGTACCAGAGTCCAGTGGATCTTCATCATCTATAGTTTTCATTATTTTGGACTTGTAGTCCCGGAACTGCATGTACTTCAGGAGTCTTTGTAATTTCTTCTAAAAGAGGCATGAGATAACACACGAAGGTATGAGGCAGAAAGAAAAAGCAGAGCACAGGCCACATGTTGTGCATCAAAATTTGGGGCATCTGGTTTTCCAAATATACACTCCTCAGTATCATACATTTATATTGTATTTGTTTATTTTCGTTAATATCAAGCTGGAACAGAAACATATTTGTGAGTAGCTACTTTACATTTGTCAGTATTTTTATATTTACTTAATTTGACAAGCTGTTTCAAAAGGCTACAAAAAAGTGGTGTCCACAATTATTTGGACAGATAGGCCTAATTTTAAGAGTGCAGGGGATTTCGGGAGCTCTGAGCACACTTACTTACTGGAACAACTGACTATCAAGCAGGAGCTATCAGGTGTGTTTGTTTGGTAATAGACTCTGTGAGGTCCATGCTTTTTTTTTTTTTTTTACCTTGTCTTTCCTCATGAGGAAGATGATATCCTCGGGTGAAATGACCCTGGCTCCTCGGAGGAGAGCCACCTCAGCTGCCTGGTGGAGCTGAAGAGAAGGAGCAGGAGGGAAAGCAGAGAAAAACAAACTCCTCAGTTACTGAAAAAGTTTTAACACCAGTCAGCAGTCAACAAGATCACGCTTAAGATGTTTGTTCTACTTTCTGCCAGTGAGTCCATGCCGAGTGAGTGAGTCAAAGCATCTGCTGTTTAAAAACCTTGAGAAAACTGATAAGAAACCACATATTTTGAGACTAGCACTTTCATAGTCACATGGGGTCTTCATAAACTTGGGCCAATTTTCGTGGAGGTAACGTTTGTTTTGCTTTCTCAGCACTCAAATATGATGGCATGGCTGTCCTTGCTTTCGGAATAAACAAGGAAAGAGGGGGGTTACTCAAAAATAATGGTCAGTCCTAGAGATGGTAGTGCCTCTATTCAAAGTGTCCACTCTATAAGCCCATGAAGACTGATGATTGATATGATTGACATTAAAAGAAACAAAACCTTAAACTAGTTGAGGGTTTTAAGATAGATTTTGAGAATATGTAGAGATTTCTAATGTTTAGAATATGGTTACATAACTAAATGTATCATTGACCAGGAGTGCATGGTTACATAGATTCAAGGGCGTAGAATTAGCATGGACGGAAGTGACGTTTCCTCACCAATATCCAGCAATTACTGAATTGTCCCCACAAATAATTTGATCCATTCTAAAAACTAAATAATAATAATTAAAAAAAAAGATCAATGTCTCATTAACCTGTCAATGTCTCATTAACCGAGATGTGCAGAAAGGGTTAAATCATGTTCTCTACTCAGGTCTTACCTCCCAGTAACACACATGGCCAGTGTGATTATCTGTGCCTTTCCCTCCTGTCCTCCTGTCAATGTAATGTTTGGTTGTTAGCAGCACCAAAACTGGAAGAATAACTTTCAAGTCATACACGAGCCTTACTGTGCAAGACTGGTGCAACGTGGGTGACACCTGGGTGTCAAAAGCGAGTGAACATGGCAGCAAAAAAGGTGGTGGTAGACATAAGGAGCTGTATCTCAAATAAATGTGCATAGATTTGTAATGCAATTAATTTTATTCACATTCAGCTCAGTTTTGAATCATTCATTCATTATCTGTAACCCTTATCCAGTTCAGGGTCCCGGTGGGTCCAGAGCCTACCTGGAATCATTGGGCGCAAGGCGGGAATACACCCTGGAGGGGGCGCCAGTCCTTCACAGGGCAACACGCATACACTCACATTCACTCACACCTATAGACACTTTTTGAGTCGCCAATCCACCTACCAACGTGTGTTTTTTTTTTTTTTTTTTTTTAACCATGCTGCGCCACCGTGCGGCCCAGTTCTGAATCAACAAGTTTGAATTTGCACTTCTAACTAGAGTGCATAGGGCCCAAAAGTGGTATTGCTTGCTCCTCTAGCAAAGTCTGAAACTTAAAATAGTTACCCTTCAACACAACATGTAGTATAAGAGTTTTTTTACACCCATAAAATTTCAAGTCATGCCTTTTGTGACAGAATTTATTTTATCTTATTTATAAGGGGAAAAAAAAAACACATACTGGTGAGATATCAGTAGCAACTCATACCACATATGTCTTATCCCTGGCTTCAAGACTTGTAAAATCTTGTAAAATTCTATGAATATGCCTGTGTTAGAGAGGAACAAGATGCTATGCAAACATCTGAGCACAAGACCTCCTCATGTGGGTAAGGTTTGCCAATTAAGTCATTAATATCTGTCAAGGTCTACTGAATAGACTTCGCTGAATATAATGCCCTTATTCATCTTCTTTATTGGGTTAGGGCTATAAGACGTACACAGGGATGTTGCAATCATATGGAAACAATCTTTATAAACTCAAGGAAAAGCAGACAGAAAAATGAAGAATGGCACAACGCAGGGACCCAGCAGTTTTATTCTGCTTGCCAAAAAGTGCAGAAACACCTCATCTATCACTGTCACCTTCTACTGAAAATGATAGCTATCCACATGTAAATCAGAGAAGAAAATGAATTCTTAGGAATTAAAGGAAGGTACAGATAGACTGCTGTGTCAATTCACTGATCTTTTTTAACCCTGACCTTACAATAGGAAAAAGATGATATATCATAGATATTTTTAAACTAGGAGGATGTTTTAGGACCTCATTAGTGCGGGTAATGATCTGAGAAGTGATTTATTATATGAGAGCCATAAATACAAACAGGCAAATGGAAAATGAAAGATTTGGTTATTTGAAGAGGTGGGTTGATTCTGACACTCATCTGGTCAGAAGATCATCGTTTCATACTGACTGCGATGTCAGAATTTATGATGTGGAACAGTCATACATTCCCTATGCAGACAAGTATGGCATTAATGCAAAGAAAAAATATCTAATATGAGGTAAATTCTGCTTTTACAACATAAAAAAAACATGGAAAGCAATGCGTCCTTCTCTTGCAGGCATAAGTAATTAATTAATTCTGTATGTTACATGACCAAATATTTAACCGTGTTGCTGTAATATTATTGAATGTTGCAATAGTTGAAAGAAATACCAATTATTCATTATCATGGGTTTCTTTTATTATATCCTTTGTCATTTGAATTTTATTATGAACTAAGCTTATCAACTTGTAAAATACTACTTGACATTCTCTCCTCTGATTTCTGGTGTCACAAGCACAGACCACACAGTCTGATATCAGAAGCATTTATCCCCTCCATAAACCAACCAAGATACTCATATCACTTCAGTTATTATACTGGAGCTGACTACAGCTATTCCAAAAGACAAATAAGATGCATGTCATTAATTGAAAAGCAAACATTCAACATGCCTTGGCAGTGGCTAAATCCAGAAATACATGAGAGTAATTCTTAGAGGACTGTAAACATTTGTTGGTCATAAAATCTGTTTGCTTGCAGATGTAGATCTGTGTGTGGAGTTTGGAGCAAAAATAGGCCCCACACATGCTCTCACAGGGGGAGCATTGAATTAAACGAGCTTGGAGGCTACATTTAGTTCTTTCTGGCCTGGCATAGTACCAATGTTGACAGACTAGCTGTCATATCTGTCCCAGCATTTAACCGGGAAATAGTTTTAGTTTTAGTAGACAAAAATTGCTTTAAGTGTACCTCTCATCCTTCACTCTGCGCACGCCAAAGGTAACCAAGCCCAAACAGCTACATGGCCTAGAATCAGGCGCTATTTGCTCAGATAATTATTGTTTACAAAGGATACTATGGTACTTTGGCACATTAGCTCCAAGTATTCAATACCAAAGACCTCAAAAACATGAATTTTGGGAGGAGAAAATGAGAAAAGATGTTTTTCACAATCTTTCATTTACAACAAACTTATTTACATATCTTGTCTATTCGTCCTATGGACGTTTGACTTCAACCATTCAAGGCATAAAAATAAGCTGGAATCGGTCATGTCAAATATCACGATGGGAGATTTCTGTACACAAAAGACAAAAGCAAAATAAAAATGTGTATATACATATTTATATACACAGTTATTACATCTCACTTCAGTTTAATCAGTATCTTTATACATAAGCTCAAGGCTACAGTAGCGTTAAATGAATGTCACCCAAGTTCCAAATGTATGGAATAAGTTGAACCCCATTATTCAACCACTGCCCTTTTAAAGCTAGTTTTATTTTCCATGCTATTTGATGTCTCTGGCTCATCAAACAAATTCTGTAGAATAACAAATTAATTTTAGTAATTGCTCTAATTTTACACTGAGATGAAAGCAGTCTCCTGAGCTGCAATACTGAATGATGGTGGCTGTTTTATTTCGTTTGGGATGGCTCTAAGACTCCATGAACAGTGCGATCTCTGTGGTCTATTTCCAGCAGCTCAGAAGCCGGTGCTGTTGACAGTTTACCAGAGCAGCGAAGGACTGTTTTACCATTTCTGGGATGCCTCAGCTATCACACTACACAAGCATTCATAAGACCCACAGTGTTTTTCTCCAATTTGATACTGTGGTTTGAGCTTTCGCAACAAGAACCATTCCAAAGTTGAGAGCAGACAAAAGCAGAAGGACAAACAGCCATGAACAATTTGGTCATCCTACATTCTGGCCTCTGCTGAGCACGTATTTTCATTCCTTTTAACAAAACATAAAGTAATAAACAGAAAATATTCATCATTAGTATTTTTTAAGTTTTGGAGTATGTTACTTTTATTATTATTATTATTATTGACGACAATTAGCAGAGACACCACTCTGATACAGGGATTTCCTTCGAACACACATTAATATAAAAAACTGGCATCAGGGCCTCTGATTCACATTCACAAATGCTTTCGTAGGGCATTAAAAACAAGTAGACACCTACAAATACATTATCACCTGGCTATCATACAGCAAAATAACAAATCTAAAATAAAGAAAAAAATATATCACTGTCCCACACGCAAAAAAAAAAAAGTTCTCATAGACATCAAGGCTGTGAAATAAATGCCTGTGTAGAAGTGTATCTCACGCTCAGAGAAAACTATGCTCTAATTAGAGGGCTCTATTTTAATTACGACACATATTCAAGTGACACTGGCTTTGGCAAACTGGTTCATGTCACATTACAGTGGAGGAGAAAAAGGAGTTGTTTCATGCAGCAGAATGGCAGAAGTCAAATAAACAAGCCTGCTGAACATAATTTCCTCTACGCTGCTACTGCTGCGTTTTGAAATGAAATCCATTATTTGATTACACTGGGAAAGGTAACAGGAAGCCAGGGGAGTGTTCCAGTCACAGTGTCCTTGTACGGATCAATTACACCATTTCCTTTGAAAGAGGCTGAAAACAAAGACTTTTCATGTTTCAGAACTCTCTTAGCAGACAGATTACTCAACTGCAAAAGCCTGTTCTCTTGGAAATAAAATAACTCCAAAATCAAGCCGGACTACTCCAAACATCATTACATTTCCAGCATAAACCTCATTAGCCTGTGTTTTGTGTGTCACAGCGTAGGGTATGTTATCTGCATGTTATTTGTGAGCTTAAACGCTGCTGAATCAGGCTTATGGGCTGTACAGTCATTCAAGTTTCTGTTCCAGCAGCTGTGGCTGTATAATGCCAGCTATTCTGCTACTGAAAGACTTTTTTTTCCACAGGCGTCAAAACATTGTCACAAACAATTAAGGTATAAAATATCAAAGGCGGCTGTTATCAGGGGAGCGGGAATTCAGAGAGCGTTTGCAGAGACTAAATGTTTTGCTTGTTCTTTGTGGTTTAATGACGCTGTTTGGAAGGAGACATTATCAATGTTTTGCGAAACTGAGAGTCCCTGAGAGCTGGCCAGCACATAAATAAAACAAGTGTTTCCCATTTTCACCTCGACAAGATAGAAGCAGAGCAGCAGTAAAGTACAGGACCTACCCTACAGAACTTTAACACATGGACATAGCATTGGACAAGACAAAAACACCTGCTCGACCATATATCTAGGGATACACTGTGTATCTAGAGGATTTTACGGCTGACTTTGATCTCTTTACAGCCAAATTGACAGCTGGATGACTTTTTGATGTTGTATTAACCTGTTTCAAACATGAAAGCGGACATAAAATACTCAGAAAATAGCACGAGTAAATGTGCCATGTTGAAAGCAACTAGCCATTTAGCACATTAACTAATTTGGCTCCCATTGTTTATATCATCAAAATAAAAAAATAAATAAATACAAATAAACAGTTCTATAAGTAACAATGCATTGGGACCAAATTTCTTGTTCTGGTTCTACATTTGCTGGTTCTGGTCCATCATCCCTAGTAACTACATACAGTTACACATGGCTTGATATTTTTAAGGATTTGTAGATTTCTTACATCAATCAATTTTATTTTATCTTTATTTTATCACATTTTAGGCTTTTTATATGCACTCTTAAAACTAACATTTCCCTTGGCTGGGATGTAACATCATTTGACATTTTTTTTATCTAATCAAAAAAGTCTCTCAAACTTCACAACTCTCATGTAGAGAATTGATACTTTAGGGACCTATCCACTTCAAATTTGGGGGGGGGGGGGGGGCCTTTTACAACATCCTTTCTGGATTTTTTTTTTTATAAAGGAGTCTGCAGTCCCCTGTTTTGTTTTTGAGCATATTGAATTTGGCTTCTGATTTTATCTTTAACTAAAAGAAGAGGAGAAAACTAAAGTCATTCTAATGTCATGTGATGGTAAATGGTGTATTTATAAAGATGTGCTACAACAGTTGAAGTTTTATGGAAAGTAGTGTTTTTTTTTTTGTTTTTTGTTTTTTTTTTTAAGTGTAGGTGGCAGCCATGCACAGCCAAATAAGAAATGAACTCTTAGATAATGTTGGTACAGTAATTACAGTAGGTCAAGCTCCAAACATAAGATGTGTACAAAATATTGATTCACTGGAGCAAAAACTTACTCCAAAGAAAAGATGAAACGGCACGCTGTAAAAATCTTGGCTCGCCATGGAAAAACTATACAGAGAATAAATACTCAAACAAAACACCCTGCTAATTCATCCTGCCTTCTCCACGTACAGAGACTGATTGACTTCGGCATTGAGGAACCTCTGATATATGTCAGTGTAAGCACCTGGACAAGAGGTGACAGCCATGCTCCCCCCACCCAAACCATTTAGACTCCAAGTATCCAAAGATCTCAGAGGCAGAGGCGCATGGGTTCAAGTCTGAGTCTGACCCTGGCAGCATGTTCTTAACCAGAGAGACCACAGGCCATGGGGATGAATAGACTTCTATTGCATTAAAACCAACCCAGCGTACTGGAGCTGCCCCTGAGCATTTCTCAACTGGCTTAAAAAAAAATAAAAAAATCCTAAAAACTAAATATATCTGGATCATCATTAACCCAGACCACCCATCATGTTTTTAGGTGGAAAGCAAAATCCACAAAATCACAAAGTCAACTCGAAGTAATAAAAACGGTAACTGGGCAAAAGAATATATAAACAAAAATACGCCTGGACACTTTTTGCAGCTCTGGGTTCCTTTATTTGTGCCAATGTTCAGATTTAGTGTAATTAATGAGTGGAGTGCACTGTGCTGCGAAGTATTAAGGATAGATTTGGAAATTAAACAGATGATGTCATGTAGAAAATACAGATGCCAGTTTGTCAACATCTAGCCATGTATAGAAGCAGTCAAAAGACTGGAAACTCCACTGATGCTTTCGATGTACTTTATCATGTTTTTCTGCTAGCTGAAGGAGCAACCTACTTGTAACTACCTAACTATTAAGTACAATTCATAAATTAGTTGACCAAACTAAAGTGATATCAACTTACCTTTACATACCAAACATATTCTGTTAATAGTGTGGATTAATAACCACTTACACTGAAAACACATCACTTCCCAATGACAAATGAAAATACAGCCAAAGGGTATTTTAAAAACATTTCTCCTCCCTCTTTACATCTTAAGGACTGAGAAAGAGACCTGCGTACTGTACAACCCTTGAACTTCACTTAACCAGCTAACTACTCGTAATTGAATTGATGTGTACAATGGACTCATAAATATATTCATTAGAAACACAGGCTCAGGTCATTTTCACAGGCCCTAATCAAATTTACAACAGTGGCCCGTGTTTAAAGAGTCGTATAACGAAATTGCTGTCGTAGCACAAAAACAAGGCCCCGGGGATTGATAGAAAAGTCTGCAGGCAAAGAGAGTCCAGCAGAATAAGTGCCTATGAAAGCAGTCCCTGCCAACTTTTGCACCTGGTGTTACAGGAACCAGCCAAGTGAACTCTGTTTCACATGCAGCCTGTCAGGCAAAACGTGAAGGCTTTTCACTCTACTGTTTGGGTTTCAGGGGGAAGCAGACGTCTACGGCAAGCTTCAACAACCAGTCAATCAAGTTTTAGGGGGAGGCCGCAGGCTGGATTAACGGCCCTCTACTTCTACACGTTACAAAAAAGGGCTTCTCGCATTTCCTCTGTGTTCTTTTAAAGGATCAAGGTTTGTTTCGGAAGTGTGCCGGCAGAAACTTGAAACACTTAATGTGTGGATTTGTCTATTGGGTGTTGTGATTTTGTTTTTTGATAAAGTCATCAAATACACAGATAAAAAAATAGCAGCTGTCCAAGCCCATAAACAAGACTCATCTTTTTTCAGGATAGGGAAGAAGCGGAATAAAGTAACATGAAAATAGATGTGAACACCTCTGATCAAAGACGCAGATATATACAAGGTTAGATGATGTTTCATTAAACATCAAATTCAAAGTTATGAGGGAAAAATAACAAGCAGAATACAGAAGGGAAATTTACACACAAATCCAGACTGAAAATGGTGGGAAAATGGTGAGTCAGCCCCTGGGTTGGTTTTGGTGACTGCTAGTCTCTGTCCAAAAAACACTTTCATGATAAGCATCATAAGCTTCTCATAATTATTAATATTATGGTAGAAGAAGAAGTTATAGATTATTAATGCCCTTGAGGCTCTACATGTACTGCATATGTGGCAATAAACGAACACATACACACACAAGCAATATTGCACATACGCCTGAACACACATACACTTGGGGCCGTGAACACAAAAATAACCAGAGTAACAGACAGCCACTCCAAGTGTTAGTTGTCAAAAAAGCTGCTTTACTGGGAGGAGAATGCCCTGTTCTTTTACACCGCCTCCCCATTTTTGCTTTTGGTCCTTGGAATTGAATCTCCAGCTTTCCTGTCCCATGGCAGCATCTCTAACCATAGCTTGTCTAAGTTGTTGGTGTATATCAATTCCTATGCATCTAAAATCTCTTGGCCACACCCAACTATAGCAGGATTAATTTTAATTGGCTACACTGAAAAATATCACTAAAATATATTAAACAATGAAACAACACATATGGAAGTATGCAGTGACCTTTTGATTCGCATATCTCTGAAACTTCAAAGTAACCGCCCCCTCTCTTGGCATTCTCTCAAGCAGTTCATGAGAAGCCACCTGTGATGCTTTTCCAACAGGCCTGAAGAACACATATGCAGAGCACTTGTTGGCTGCGGAGTAGGTGCGTTTTACATTTACATTTCTGTTTGGGTCATCAAATTCACAATTTTTATTTGAAACTAATTTAAAACATGAGCTGTTCAGTTTGAGCATCAGCCCAAAGTATGGCCCAAGCCAGAGACTCTCTGGTGAGGGAATGCCTTTAGCACTGCTTCAGCCTTTAACTGGCTGTAATAGTCTATCTAGGAGGTTTGAGGGTGAACTCGCAGTACCTGGTTCCTTATCATGCCCAAGCACATTAACCAATAAAGTTCAGATCGTTTGTCTAGTGTGATCACTCCACATCGTACACTTACTCATTCATGACCGGGCTGACTTGAAGAATTAGGCTCTGGTAAGTTTCAGTTGGCCTCTAGGGGGCAGTGAGGAGGAACAATTGTGCTCCGGTATTGTACAAGCCAAGTGTGAGTACAACCTGAGTGTATGAGTGACTGGGAGAGTGTGCGATGTCCTGCAAGGCCATATTCAGAGTGCGTTCCTCATTGCGGCTGATGATTATGGGTAGGTTCACCAAAATATACTATTAAAAAAAATTAATAAATAAAAAAGCCTGAGTACCACTTGTTTAGATCAGATATGGGCATTCCAGGCAAATGTGTTAGGCATAATTCAATAAACATTTATACCACCCCATCATATAAAAGCTGTTCCTCTACTTTAAGTGAACAGACTTCTCATACTGTATGAACACATGTCCAGAGTGTGGTGTGAGCCAGCACGTATTCAAACATGTAACAGGAGACTCTGTTCCAGACACCTCAGAGACTGTCTCGTCAATTCATTTCGTCTCTTTCCTCCTAAACTCCATCACAGCCTCTGCCAAACTACTCCTGTTGAACCAGCTTCTAAATCCATCACATCATCTACAAACCTTCAGGAGCTTTCCCAACATTTCCCTACTCCTAAGGAATGCAATGGTTACTTGGTTACCTCAAAGTCCTCCTCCTCTTATAGAGTCAAGTTAATTATGTATGTGTAAATGTTGCCCAGAAATTATTTCTCAGGCCTTTTTCGCTAAGTAAATCAGGCAAAGAAGAAGCTAATTTAAGTAAGGTGTTCTCAGATAAGCCATTTATTTGTGCACACACACACACGTGGATGTGTGGGAGGAATACACTCCACACTCCTGAGTGTACACAGCCAGAGCAGTGTGAAATGTTTTGCAGGCCATCTGGGAAGAATTTATTGTGTAATTTGGTTTATTACTGCTGCGGTCTTCAGCTAAGTAGCATGAGCACAATTACGGTCCACTCGGCATGGCTACACCTGGCCCCTTGGAACAATAATAAATCCAGGAGGGAGGAAACAGAGAATTAATTGAGGGTTATCACCATCATGGCCCGTTTAGTGCTTACTGTTGAGAGTGGGGTGTTATTTATACTACTGCAAAATAAATATCCAATAGTATTGTATTACATGCACTGTCATACTAAACAGGCAGACTCCCGAGAGGGCATCTTAGTGGGACAAAGAGAAGAGATTTTAAGATAGGGACAAGAAGACAATGATATCTCAAGGCAGTAATAAATGGATAAAAAGAAACAAAAGCAATAAATCACAGGTATTAAAAAGACACCTAAACCAAAAAAGTAGCAGTTCTTAAAGCTGACAATGAATTTCAGATGATTCTCCATGAGACATCACTTCTAAACCACGCTGTGAGTGGTGTGTGTTACAGCTTTATCATGCTTGCCTTTAACCTGCTGTGTTCCACACAGTCTCAGACCTACAGAACAGTTATTCATCCTCAGGGAGCTGTCTGTAAATTACTTTAGGCTGTCCTTGCTTTTTATGTTTGGCAAGTAAGCTCAGTAAGCTCAACAATAACTTTTTAGTGCTGCGATTTATAATATGCTGAGCTTTCTTGATGCATCTGATCGAAAGCTAGCACATCTATAAATCTGTCTGCTGCTGGCCACTGTAAGAAAATATGGGGTCTAACGGATGACAGTTAACATTAATGCATTAAGTGAACAAGACAAGCCTGCGCACTTCCGGATGTGAGGTAAAATGTGGCGTCCTGCTCTTCAAGGTCTGGGTGGCAGCTGCTGTTTCTATAGGGCTACGGGGAAACAGATGAGTGGCTAACTTTATGTAGGTTCAACTGATCTCCATAGTAGAAACTTGGTCCAGAAACGGAAAGACCCCCAAAACAAAGGCAGGATATGGACACAGGTATGAATAAATAATTGCTGCACCTCTACTGTTACATAACGCAATTGTGATAAGCACTGAAATAATGAGCTGAAGATTTAAAAATAATAATAAAAATAATTTTCGCTGAACTGGGAACTGTGACTCTTGTTGCAACTGTGAGCTGTGATACGAGTGGCCATCACAAATGCAATGCAAGACCATTATAAACAGTATTTTTCTTTCTTATTTAACATTGGATTTGGATTTTAAAGCACTGACATTTTCACAATGGATAACTTTTGTTTAAAAACTCAAAGGGGAGAAGTTTTTGAGTAATAATGTTAACTGAAAGCTGCAGACAAGGGTTATTCTGTTTATTATGCTGCCATCAGATATAATTCTATGCCAATATTAGGCTAATGCTTAATTGACCCATAGTGCTTCCTTTTTAGACCATGTGAAATCATGCTGCTTAAGCTAACCATTTGGTGCCATTCAATGCCCTAAACAGCATCTGAAGAAGAAAAACCCACACAAATATTATGTTTGATATGGCATTGGTCTGGTGCTGCAAGACATGTTCACGTTAAACGCAGCTTTTCTGTGACAACTTCAACAAGCGTACTGGGTTTGGCTCAGAGAAGAAAAACAGAAAAGACCACACAAAACACATACAATAGAGTAGCAGAAATAGCTGCTGTGTGTTTAACAATTGGGAGAGAATATATAAGAGATGGAGCCAGAGTACTGGACCCACAGCTGCAGAGGGGGAACACACACACACACGCTAGATTTAAGAGCCCTCTGACTCAATAGGCTAAAGGTCAAAACAATGAATGTTAAGAGCTACTTTTCCCCTTGTAGCTGGGCAAGGCACTGTGGAGTTAGAGGGTGAAAGGTTAAACCTACTGCGTGTGTCACAGCTGCCTGTTTGGCCCCTCACAGATAACTCTCGGACAGAATAAAAGCCAGCAGACCCCCATCTACACAAAAACCATTCACAAAAATGTAGTGATTTTACCTTGTGAGGCCTTAGCACAGCGTTTTTGGTGTGCAAACAACCAACAATATAACAATACAAACAAAGAGTTTGTAAATGTATAAATGTCTTTTACAAATTTTTATCTTGTTACCAAACCTACTTGGATTGTTCAGTGGGCTAAAACTGCCACTCTTTTTTGGAAGCTAAATTACCTGCTCTAGAAGAAGTGCTCAGATGGTGTTGAGATGCTAGGGCCGTATAAGTATAGCTAGAAAATGTCCAGAATCAAAGAATCAGCTCTTTTGGGAGGTAAGCGAGACCATTACACAGTGTATTAAAAAACACAGGGCTTTTACTTTTGTGATTAAAACAAGTAGAGAAACTCGTATTTTGCATCTTGTTTTGTAAACTCTGCTAACTGTGACTATATTTAGTGTGTAGTATTAAGCCAAATTTCTGCTTCTGTGTCGAACCTATGCTGCAGGCAACCTGTCGACACGAACCCTACAGCATCGTCTGACATGCATCTCTCGTCTTCAGTTAGGAGCACAGAAAATGCCTGTTAGAACTACTCCATTGCTGCCTCATGGCATGGAGATACGTTGATGTTAAAAACATAAACAATCCATATTTCAGTCAGTAGACTCAAATATTTAGAGGTGGGGGAGTCAGGGGGATTGTGTCAATCTTGTCTCCCGTGCCTAGACTGTGTGTACAAACAGCTGCAAATGCCTACACTGTCAGAAAAACTGTCACTGGTACCATCAACGACACATATTCAGTACCTTTAATTATAATCGTAGATCTTAAAATTGTGTTGATTTCATACACATCATTTCATTTCCAGGACATACATTGTGTTATTTTATTATACAAAGTTCAATATTGAAAGCTTACAAATATTCACCTCTCCTTCTGGATAAGATGAATGTAAATGTACCTTTAACTGGACTTTTAAACATTGTTGTACATTTACACCTATTTGACCAATAATGTACCTCTACTGTACCTTTCATCTGAGAGTGACAGACAAACGGAATATTTATATGTTTTACTGAAAAATAAAATAATTTATAATTTGCTTCCAACTATCATTATAATAATTTGTAACAACCCTAATATAGCATAAAATATTTATGGTTCTTGGTGAAGAGTGGGGTTAGGGTGACTTTTGGTGGGTGGATAATAGCCAATTTTGACAGTCAATTGAGGATGGGATTTTGTTGGCAAATAATCAAATTTCAGTCAATCAAACAATTCTTCCAAATGTAGTTAATCAGCTAATGTCAATTTTCTATTGTCATCGAGCAATGAGGCTAATGTACTTAAATAACAGAAGGCTATAATTCCCCAATTAACAAGATATTTGCCTCAAAACATCTTGATTTGTTAAGTAATTACAGACTTGCTTATGTGTTTCTGACACTGTATTATTTCTGTGATTATCTTCAAACAAACAAATAATAAAAAAAAATCACATATAACAACTGTAACAGAGGCAGCCATGTTAAAGACTCTATTTGAATGTTTGTTTGTTTTTTTGTTTTTTTTACAGATTCAGTACGTTTTAATACTCCATGAGTAGTTTTATTTTTGTACCTAACAATACCAGCTGCATAAACAAGAGTCATCACCTCATTTGTTGCTTCTTTGATGAAGGGAAACTGTAGGTTGTTACAATCAGTGTTTTCATTTGTTGGTGGTAAATGCAAGACAAGGTGTACGTAGGGGGTGTAACTGTTTATCCAAGCAACGAAAGCTACTAGCTTTGAAAGTGTGGTTATTTACTTAACTTTGTCCATTTCTCGTATCTCAGTTGAGGGTCTGGAGTAGTTCTGATCTCAGACGCGGAGGGCAGGACTGCTGGGAAAGTCTGGGAGGAAGCTGACATTTTTGAGTGCTCTGTGCACTGCAGCAGGGGAAGGAGGCGGCCTGAACTACGACTATTTATACTTAATTACATATTTCCCTTAAACCATTTCCCAGATGCAAATGTCAAAACGCTTTGTCATAAGGTGCATCAGCTATAGGGTGTCACGCCAAATGTTCTTGTAAAAAATGTATCACTGCAAGAACTTAAAAAAAAAAAAAAAAAAATTGCCAATTTAAAAAATAAATAAATAAATATAAATTAAACATGTTTGAAAAAACATTAAACAGGTTGCTTGTTTACAACATGGCATGTATTTACATAGATTTGTATAATACACAATATATTAACAGTTATTATTATATAGTGGGCTGTGGGACACAAATCCCATATCTAAGTATGAGGGATTCTGGTTAAAGTAAAGCAAGCTTATTATCATCTAAAAGACATTATTTATTCAATAATTTGTTAAAGCGTTGCATGTTATAAAAAGCACACTGGAGTTGTCTGTCCATATATAAAACATCATTCATGTAATTGGAATCACAAGCATACCAGGTTAATGAGCTGGGTGTGTACAATGTCCTCCACCAGGGCAGCAGTCTCATGCAGAGGTCTCCTCGAATCACCCAGAGCATACCTGTAACAAAGAAACACAAACAATGAGACAATTCCAAACACTGACACACAGCTATTTTATCATTAATTTTACCATTATTTAAGAATCATCATTTCTATTTATTAATTGTACAGCTCTTGTTCAGTGTATGTTGTTTTCAAATGAGCTTTATAAATAGAATTGACACAATTGAATTTAAAAAACTTTCTATTCAATATTTCTCTGACTAATGACTGGACACTTGTCAGTATCATCCTGACTCTGACTGCACAAGTGATTGCAATTTGCAATAAAGATATTCTAAAGTCTAATAGATTATCTTTAGACTTTAGTGAACTTTTTTTTTTGTATAATGCTAAGCTTGGGTGTTTATGAAACAAAAATATGATAATTCTCTCCTCTCAATGCAGTCCTAAAAGTGGGTAATGCTTATGTCAGTATTGCCCTGACCAATCACAAGGTACACACCTCTTCTCTGAGACAAAGAGACTAGTGAGCTAAAGCTTAGGAGCCATTTTAATGAGCGAGCTAGCTGTGAAGACATAAACAGTGAAAAAGTGCAAGACAAACGGAGCAAACAGAACACAAAACAATACAGAATGAGCATGGATGGATTAAGTCTGAGTACAGCAGAGATAGCAGCAAAACTTGGTGTGTTTAATGGAGTGTCCGCGGAGATAGCAGCTACCAGCGGGGATAACAGCTACACTCGGTCGGCAGTACAGCAGAGTAGCAGTGGGGGGAAGCACCAATTTGGAGACACTGCCCATTCCATTCTCAGAGAGCTGTAAGGAGTGTATTTTGGTCATATTTGAGGAAAGATTTATCATATTTTTGTATTTTATTTACACTTTGCTGAACATTTCACATAACACCCAAGAAATTTCAAAATGAGTTGCCAGAGGCTTAAAAGCTACAACATGTGGAAATATGATATAGGTCCAAATTCATGCCTTTTTCTTTTTTTTTTTTTTTTTTTGTAACTGTAACAAATACACGCTTCTGAAAACCAATCTACAGGTCTGTAACCATCCCACACCAGGTGTGTGTTCTTTAAACTGTGGATTTTTGCTAGTGATGTATTCATCACACAATCCATAAGCAGCCTACACACAGCCTTAGTAACCAGAGCTACTCAGCATTGATGTACACATTGCCAGAGGGCTGTTTACAAATTCTACATGCCTTTATTCACAGTTTTTCCCACACAGTTCCTGCCAAAGCTTCCCACATTTTGTGTGTGCTTAATATCGACAGTGGTTTAATCCAATAGAAGTGCAAACCACTGAATGGCCACATACTCTGCACTGAAGAGAGAAGATGAAAAGTACCATGCAAGGCTTGACACTTCAGGATATGAGGCAAAATTTACTAAAAGACACTAGACTTTATTCCTCAGTGGTGTGCAACACATTATTTAACTACACTTTAATTTAACTACAAGGGCAGAATCTGACTATCCCACAAAATAAAGTCTGTTTTTCATAGGGGATTCCATCATAGTTTATGGCCAAGCGCATCACACTCAAAATACAAATATTAAAATAAACAGGGCATCGTTCTATGAATTTTCTACTTGTGAAGTGAGCAGATTTTTCATTACATTACAGTACACTTCGGCTGTGTATTCAGTTACTTTCTTGAAGGACAATAAATGTCATTAAGGACCACCAACTGATTCCCTAGTATTTTTATGGTTAAAAAATAAAAATAAAAGAACACACAATCACCTACCCTTGAAAAATGGCTTAATGCATGTGGATATCCGATATCTCAAGCATAAGTCTGTCAATTAACTTTTATTACATCCCTGTTTCATTTCTTTTCTTCACATAAATGCATTTTAATCCAAATGACTTCCAGAGGAAAAATCAGTAATTCACTCCAGTTGGATAATTTATTCCATTTGTTTAGTCACAAAGCGTTCTAGGTTTGTCCAGGAAACTAGCGAGACAACAGTCTGACCATATAGGAGTTTGCAGCCTGGACAGTGATCAATCATTTTCATTTCCGCAAAAATGGGAAACAATTTTCCTGTTGTCTCAACCCCTCCCACTCTTCAAAAATGAAGTTTGCATTTATAGAGCTGGATGCTAGTCGTTTTCAACGTCTGATCAAAACACATACAATTCATGCAAAACAAATACAGAGACAGGGATGTAAGAAAACAACAATAACAACAACAATAACTAGAGAGCATCAAATATATGAAGCAATAAACAACACTGTAATTGTGAACATGCGCCTTGTCAGCCTGGCTCTTTTCTCTTTCCTCCAGGCTAGTAAGACCATGGTTCCCCACACAGTAGTAGACGACATGAGCGCAGTTCAGAAGTACATAATCCCTGGCATGTTGATCCGAGCAGAATCATTGATTTGGCCCGTGGCCTCGGTCTGTTTACATCCAGAGGCAGTGCGAGTCAGACAGCACAAAGGACCCTAAACAAAAGCTTGCCAGAGCACAACTGCTTTGCTAAAGTGGGCTGGATGTTTGGGTACAGGCTTTAAGTTCAAAGTGCACGCAGCACAGTGAACGCTGATGTTTACGAGCTTGTGGTGCAGCAACAGCCTCCTCCTGCCTCTCTCCATGTCCTCAGCCACCCATTCTTACTCACAAACGCCGAGGCCACCGACACTGAGGTAAACACACTGATTTGACAATCCTGATCTCTACCCTCCCCCCTCCTTTTTCCCCCCTTCACCACAAACAAAAGCTCTTAATAACTGTGGGTCAAGGCTTCTTGACATCATAAGTTTTGGTACACTTTTTAGCTACAGTCAACACAAGAACAAAGCTCTGATAGAC
Source organism: Hoplias malabaricus (assembly GCF_029633855.1). Taxonomy (NCBI): domain Eukaryota; kingdom Metazoa; phylum Chordata; class Actinopteri; order Characiformes; family Erythrinidae; genus Hoplias; species Hoplias malabaricus. The sequence goes on from NC_089800.1 coordinate 58,691,748, forward strand.
CTACTGACATATTATTTTATAGGATTTAGCCCTTCTTAAGCATTTATTCATTGCATATAAAGACTGCCCATAATAAATTCTGCCCATTTGAAACAAACAAATACATGAACACAATGCTGTGCAAAGGTCAGAGACCAATCATCTTTCAATAATTTCTGATAAAATGACCACTGAGTAGGAGTTAAACACTTAAGGATATATTTATTTATTTTCCGGAAACTGGACTAAACATTTAAAAAACATTTTAAAAAAAAGCTGCTCCTAACAACCAGATCTGTAATTTCCGCCACTGTGAAAACGAATATATATATATATATATATATAAAACAATAAAGTAAAATAACAAAGTTGCTGCTGTTCTCAACATATTGTCTGATCACCTCCGACTCCAGATCACTGCTACACAATAATCTTTCATATTTGAAGGTGTGGTGAAACATCCAAGCATATATCTGTGAAAATTAAAGTCATTTCTCCTGAACAGTAAAAATCCTATAAAATTATTTCTTAAAGTTCAACACTAACAGCTTTAATATTTTATTTATATTGTCTTTTTTGATTAATATATATGTTTGTTCAGTGTCAGAATAAAAGCAAACAGGAAACAATAAATAACTTGGTAATTTTTAAAATAACATCTGCTTGGCTGGAAATTAAATGAATAAAAGTGCGGTCTCTTACTTTTACTTTTCTGTATATAAAAGTAGAATGACAAAACCACATATACACACACAAGCCAACAGCCATCAAGGTTCCATCTGAAATGTCCATTTGCTCCATTAGCAAGTGCAGCTGGGCTTCTGTTAAATATACCGCATTTATTTTGTGGAGTTGGTTAATTTAAAATAAATAAATAAATAAATTACTTGTACTAACTCTATGGTGACATTAACTACAGTTTAATGGTTCTTAATTTTAAAAAGTGTAAAATCCACAAAATTAAAGTTTTAGGGTTAACCAAAAAGAACGATGATTCGATTCATTCAACAGACTCTCACACATAATTGAATTTTTTGTTGTATCTAGAGAAAAGGATAAGAGTATAGTTTGTCTTTTGTATTCACAATGTCGCAAAATGTGTGAGGTTTAATGGTGACACGTTGCTGCTCATGAATCATTTATGTAGGCATAGTTTAAAAGATATTTTATTTGGATGTAAGCAAAAATTGTTTCAAATAAAACTTATTTTGATAAAGACAGTAACTTTATTTCACTTCTAGTTGTGTGTTGGCACAGTGAGGAGGAGGAGGAGGGAGGATTTAAAACACTGGAAAAGAGATTCTGACATCACACTGCAGTCAGTTAAACTGTCTAATTGTGCCCTCACAGACATGAAATGCTCAGGAAAATTTGCTGTGATTTATGATCATTCAATAAAATATTGCCTTATTTCCCCAATATTGCCATAATGTGTGTCATCTGTTAATAAATCAGGATGAATTATTCAATGGAATTTATTAGGTTATAGATCAAATAAAACTGAGGTTATATCAGTTTCTGAAAACTGTCTTTAGGGACATATGTTCAGGCTCAACACAAACCGGAAAAATGTCACATTTTCCTGCACTGTACATCTAATTTCAGCTCGTGAGGCCTTGGTCTGCTTTGGTCTGGACCGATCCTTAACACTTTCGGCAGGATTTTTCCATTTGGAAGTGGATTTACAGCATGAGTCTCTAAGGCCGCTGTGGACTTTTCCAGGCTAAGAGGCGTTTATAGCTGTAGGGTGGGGTTGGGCTAGGCTGGACCTGGGCTATTTTGGGACAGCTGAAGCTAGCCTGCAGACAGGAGAGCAAAACAGACTTGAACTTTGATAGGTGGGAAATTATCAATGTGAGACATAAGAAAATACTATGAGATCCTTGTTTGTCTAATGGGAAAGACTGTTGCTTATGAAAATATGAAACACGTTTGAATTGTCTTTCAAAAGAGAACTTTATTGTGCAACGTACAAATGAAGTGCAGCCCTCCATGCAACAGTGGCTCCCTGAGTGCTCCTTTGAGACTGCAGGGGGAATCTGTGTGATGAATGTACATGTACATACAGTGTCTGTCCTCAATGAAAAGACATAAATGTTTTAAAAACAGCCTATTTTTTAAATCTGTAATGTTACTGGCAGAGGCTGTCCAGAAAAATATACACTGGTAGTGGCCCCAGTCATAACTGAAGGCAGAGTTTGTTATTTTGTTCAATGCATTGGCAAGCAATATCTAGACCTTCAGCACTTATTACAGTCAGCTTATTTGACTTTGTCTGCTCAAACACAGGATTTTCATGTAAGAACCAGGAGCAATACGGTATCCAGGTTTCGGAATATTAGCAGTGGATATATTATGCTTTAACACTCCAAAAAATATCAATTTGTAGGCTTGCTCATATCACCCACATCAGATCCTTTATGATTCAATAATCTCTTCAGTAATGTAAAACAATTACTGAGAACACAAACAGAGGTTTTCACACATACCTTGTTTGGTTTGGACCTTCAGACTTTTCAATTTGGTCTAAAACAAATACGCATGTATGAAAGGTGCCTTGGACCATGACGCAAAGGACCAAAATTGGTTTCTACCAAAACAGGTGGTCTCAGTCCGGATCAAACTGAACCAAATTTTTGGTTTATATGAGCGGTATGAAAACATTTTTTGTATGGTCCAAACTTTCTGACCAGTTACAGAATGTTGAACCTATATAAATGACAGAGATGGACAAGATATTTACTAACTGAATTCACCCCCAAAAATAGCATGGAAAAATTTAAAACATTTAATTAACTGTACATCCCTTGCCAAATGTTGATTTATTTCAGTAATTTCATTCAAAAAGTGAAACTTGTAAATCATACACATTCATTACACACAGACTGATATATTTCAACTGTTTATTTCTTTTAATTTGATATAACTTTACACTGTACCTGTACATTTGCAATATAAATGTTCTGTGTATATGGGTGTTTTTGCATTCAGAGGGGAAAAACAGCATATAACACCTCTCCAGTTTCCCACGTCAATTGTATACAATTGTATACAACATAAATAAAAGCTACAATAAAAAAATAACAGGAATTTATATTGCATTATTTCTGCAGTACCTTAGCATACTCCAGAAAAAACCTGCATCATTATTATATTAGAAATGCAGTCTGTAGTATAATAGGAAAGTGCATTCGCGCATGGTTGTGGACACAACATAAATCAGCAAGTGTAAGGAGTTTTAAAGGTGGAACAGAAAATCAGTATAAGAAGCTGGCAAGAATTGCCTACGTCCACAATGTATGTGTGTCTTACATAAGATATACGTATGATATGAGCCACAAATAACTAGTAGTAGTAAATAAATTAATTTATTCAAAAAAATTAAATAAAATAAGTAGAGAAATTCATACTTTCAACCTACATGCTGAAATGACTGCACACCGATGGAAGGCACACACCCTACTACAAACCAATCAATGTTAGGGGGGATGCAGCCCACACAAGTGATGACAGCAGGACTTACCACTGAAAGTCTTTGGTCCACTTTGTAAACTAGTCGGCTCTCTTTTCCTTTCATAATGCACCAACTGCATCAATGGGTGAAAGGTTTGGTCCAGTTTAGTCTTTTACTAAAGACATGTGTTGGTAATCCATACAGAATTTGGATTGGCCTTATTTTACTAAAAAAAGGGCTTTCCAGAAAATCACACTGTCAGTATGGTAGCATGTTGCTCCAAAACGTGTACATATCGGTCAGCATTAACAGTGTCTTCACAGATGTGCAAGTCACCCATGCCATGTGCACTAATGCAGCCTCATACCATCATGGACGTTGGTTTTTGAACTGTGTGTTTAGAGCAAGCCAGATGGTCTCTCTCCTCTTTAGCCCAGAGGAAGCTGCAACCATGATTTCCAAAAAGAATTTCATATTGTGATTTGTTGGACCACAGGGTACATTTCCATTTCGCCTCTGTCCACCTTAAATGAGCCTGGACTCAGAGAATGCAAGATCCTGTTGATATATGGTTTACATATGGTTGGGTCATTGCATGATAGAGTTTTAACTTGCATTTGTGGATGAAGTGACAAACCACGTTCACAGACAATGGATTTTTTGAAGCGTTTCTGAGCCCATGAAGTGATTTCCACTACAGAAATGTGTGTACAGACATTTTTAATTCAGTGCCACCTTGGGGCCTGAAGATTACAGTCCTTTATCATTTTCACTGGAGAAATGTTATTCTTGAATAACTATCTGAGATTTATTAAATAGTTAATAAAGTCCAAGATTTTTTAAAATGCCTCTTACTGATTTGTCAGTGGATTTTGCATGATTTCTAGATTTTTTATTTTGTATATTCAGGTCAGATAATTCCTTTATGCTTATTTTTTCCTTTCTGCAATTTTATGTGTGGGTAGTTTGTGCTGTTGTGTTGAAATGATCTGTTGCCTGATCTGATAAATAAGGTTATTTTCCTTCTGTTCTTTGTTAAAATCTGGACATTGAAAAGAATAAATAATTATTGATATGGAATGAAATTAAATATTGCATCATGATGTGTTTTCCAGCTATGGCCCAGCCTTAGTTGTAGGTCTTCCATTGAGGTTTAACTGCCTCAGCAAATAAAACAGACTATATATTTAACCATTTTGGAGTCTTAAACCTTGCAGGACACTTTCATTTAGAATAAAGCCCATGTAGAGAACCACCTGGGGTTGAGTGCTGGACAACATGCAGGCCCTTCTGCACCCCTCAGAAAGCACCCTGGAGGATTCTTTTATCATAAACACATGCTACCTGCAAATCACCGCTGCCCTTGCCACCACATAATAAAGATAAATGAGTGATTACTGACATGTGCTTTCTCCCTCTCTTCTGATCATATTAAAGCATCTTGTGTCTGGAGACAGATAAAGAGGCATTTGCTGTGTAAAAGGGGCTGTGTTAAACCTGAGAGTGTGTCGGGGTTTTACTTTCCCTGCTTGTCCTCTTTTTGGCCTCAAAATATTGGATTAATCTTCTGACATAACAGTTCACATGGTCAAAATGGTTTAGTTCGCAACAGGCTCATTTTAGCTGCTATACTGCATTTCTGTTTTCCTCAAAAAAAAAAAAAAAAATACATCTCTCCCACCCATTTAGAATTCCTAAAGATTTTCATACATCTCAGAATTTCTTTTGCAAACTTTTGCATTATTTACAGTGAAAAGCCTCCGATGAGTCAATCATAATCATCTGAAAGCTTGTGAATGGGTGCTTTCAAAGACAAAAGATTTTTATATAAAGAGACACAAGCTCCCAAACATTAACCGAGACAGACATCAAATGTGACACCAGGAGTTAAAACGTAGCAGAACCAAACAGTTTCATGTTTTCATTTCTTAAAAACTACTGCCAAAATACGGCTAGTGAAGCTGGGGCAGTATTTGGAAATTGGAACACCAAAGTTGGTTAAGTCAGTTACATCTAAGCTATAAACACGGTCACCCAAAAGACTGTCCAGGCTACTCATCACTGGCCATCTATGGTTTTTGCTGGCATTCCTGACACCTTGGCTCAGTTTAGGTGTTGAAACCACTGGTTGTGAATCAACATTTACATTAGAGAATCTGGGCATAGCGGTTTAGATGTGATGTACATTTTGTGAGCAGAATGTATCAAGAATGTCAAAAGAATCTTTCAACACGCTGGTCTGTTCCGAAACAGCACAACAGTCCAAACCATAACTACAACTACTCCAACACAAGACCACAGCAAATAGTAAGATTAGGGAGCAAGCCACACCCACACGACCACTCAGTCACACTTCAATACCACTAATAAGGTAACACACGTTGTCTGCGGCCTACAAGCAAAACCTAGTCATGTTCAAGGGCGACATGCAGTTTGATCAGGGTCAGAATAAGGAAATCAACATTTCATTCATATCAGTCACACTCCAATAAAGATGGCAGTACTGCAATAACAGGATATGGTCGGTATTGGTAGGTCTGAAAAAAAAATGCAAAAACAGCGCTTAAATTTGGCCACAGCTTCTGTTGGTGAATCGTTTCAAGAGCCTGGTTTAACCACCCTATTCGCAGGGAATTTTCAGCCTTTTTCCTCCTTGTTTAACTATATTTTTTTCCTGTTATGGAGTCTGGTTTTTTAAATTGTTCTTGTAAATCTCAAGAATGTGCTTAGGTAAATGAATGGATCGTATAAATCTGCATAGTGGCTATATAAAACAATTTCACATGAAAATGTCCCCAGGCAGAGCGACACACACACAGCGCCTTTGCAATCATATTGGTCATTAGGGGTTTAACAAGTGAATTAAAACATACTGTTTTGCAACCACTCCCTTACGGCGCAGAAACATGCTGCTGCCATCTGTTAAAGCAGATAGGCAAGTCACTGTGCTGTTGTCGTGCCTCGCTCTAATTGCACGGTCCAACTTCCAAAACAAAACCATCTAAAGTAAACCAAAAATAAAAGTCACAACAAAAACGCGTAGGACAAGCACTCTGATTGGAGCAGATGGTCTTTGAAGGGAACGTTGGAAGGTGCTTCATCTATAGTCTCCCGCCGCCTTCCATGAGAGCATTAAATTGTCATTATTTTTCAGGAAAATGGACAAATAAATACTAGTACAGAAAAAGGCGCCTAAAGGTCTTAATCAAACTCAAACGAGCAGCAAACAAGCTGATGAAAGTGTACTTAAAAAGGTGTAGATCACAGCAGCACTAGGAGCTTGCTCCATGCAGTGAACCAATCACAGTCAGGGGGAGGTCTCTATTCAGCAGGCAAAACACCCTGCAGCATACAAACGCAAGCCATTTGTTTTGTTCAAAAAGATGCTTTGCTTTTTGAAGAATACTGTAGGAGTAATGATGAGTTATATGGCAAAAAAAAAAAAGAATAAAACTGCATCATTAATAAGAGATTTCATAATATTTATTTTGTATAAAAGGTAGTGGCAAATATAAAAGTCTGTGAACATCTAATAAATATAAGATTAAACGAAGAAAACCAAACTGAATCCCTGTTAGCCGTCTTATTTGTATGGGTTTTATTTTTGTAGATAAAATGCAGACATTCAGTATTCTACACACACTGACAATGCCTATGATACACTAAAAAAAATGTAACATTACAAATCATCCAAATCAATTGTCCATTCTAACTAGAGCCCACACAAAAACAACACGGTCTCAATTGGTCTCGTCCTCATAGGTAAGGCCTGACATTGTGAGCCACTCTGGCAAAGAGGAGAACTTTACAAAAACTGAATACACAGCTTGAGCCTTGCTTCCTCTTTCATGGACGACCTGTTTCTCTTGTTTAGAACAATCAGCCGAAGGGAAAGCCACATCCTGAGGCACAAATGCCCAAGCACCTGCTGCAGGCTCTCAGCGGGGTGGGAGCCACTCTGATCATATACATCATTAGACTCCCATCCCATTTCATTTGAGTACTGGACTTTACCTAACAAAGACACAGACAGAGAGTACAATATGCGGGATGTTGGTATAACGTCACATTCTTTCCCAAAATGTCCACTCTGCTGTCAATGACAACATTTGATGCAAATACAGATTTGTGAGTGGAGCATCTAGACTAGTCCAGGTCACTGGACCTCAAACGCTTATGAAGCCAGCGTTCAGTTTTTCTATTGTTTTTTTTTTTCCTTTTATTTAGCAAATCAAGTCCCCTTTTAAAGGCAGTGATGTGCATATGGTGAAATTGCTATTTAAGGCTCACTGTGCTCTGGAAATGTTTTTTCCTCCACTAATTATATATTGCAACTAGTGCAACATGACAACAGTCGAAAGCTGATACACATCTCCTTATTCCAGCTCAGTCCTGTTTAAGGAGCTTCTGTCTTAGACTGCCAGTCTTTAGTCTCATAGCCTGCAGATTTCTTCCATATGTGTGAAGGCCGAGCTGCGTTAGCCTACATGGTTCCTCCAATCACATCCTTGACCAATGTGGCTTCTGCTGCCCTCACTATAAAGCCTGAAACATATTCCGTGTCCTGCAAGCCCCCACCACCCCTCCATCTCACACCAAAGTGTCTTGGACAGGCATCAGGCGGCCAGGAAGCTGAATCATTACTAAATTAGAAAATGAGGAGAGTCGAGTCACTGTGAGTGTTGCTCGGAAATTTTCTTTCGGACTGAGTGGTTATGACAGAGCCATGGACGTATATGAACTCCAAAACTAAGAAAAACAATGAGCAGGAAAAAACAGTCATGGTTCGGGGCGACTTTTTTCTATTAAAGATTACTTTCAACACATTTGCACGGCATGATTGAAACACAGGGAACGCCTCCATTTCTGCATTCTCAGCCTGGGTCCTCAGATTAAATATGAATAGTAACCTGCAATTACACAGAACAGAACCGGAACACGGGGGATAGACGGTGAAATTCTGAGCCTTACATCTAACGTGGGGCTCAGACAAAATAACCATCTGCCAGAGCCTTAAAGCAAATCTAAAAATACTATAGCACAGCTGTTTGACATTTATTTTCTGGGCCATAGCAACAATGTTTGCTTGTTTCCCCATTTCTAAAAACCACAAATAGTAAAATGTACTCAGAATACAGCAAACGTAAACAGTGAATCCGCTCCTCAGCACTTTTGAGAAGGGTGTGGGACAAACGCTCAAAACTGACCTTCTTTACCCTGTAGGGATAATCACATAAAGGGTGGAGATGATAGATTTACAAGAAATGGGAATTAAGAAGTGAATGAAAGTCTTAGTAGGAAATGATAAAGTAGTTTGAAAAAATAGCCCTGTGCCAAAAAATAAAAAATAAACTATAATAATCCTTTAAAACTCATATTCGTATTTTTGTAACATTGCCCAAAAAAGTCTAGTATAAAAAATTGTGTATTTACTGAAATGAATAATTTAGAGCTAGGTGATATCTCACTTCAAGTAATTCCCATAAAACATTATTAAAATTGCAGTATTTAGCTTTTTTCAAATTTGATAAGGCAGGAGATAAATAAAAAAAAACAGTGTGTCACATTTAAGAAATACTATTATAAATATTGTGAAATTTCCCACTAATTAATACTTCAAATCAAAACTCTGATCCATCCTGTATAAAGATATTTAAACCACTTATTTCTCCCCTGCTGAACTTTTCCATTTGTTCTCACAACTGAAAACCCCTTAAACCTCTCCCCTGAACCTAAACATCTCCTTTATGTAAAACCTGAATACCTTGACTCCTTTAACCTGTAACTTAATTTACTAAGGTAAACTGTCATTATAAATATTGCTTTTGCTAAATTTAATTGTGAGGTTTTGTGTTTATTACTAGACGACACACAAGCCCCTAGCGCGCACACACACTGAAGAAAGAAGGCAGGCAAATGTTTAAACAGCAGTTCCTGTAGGGTCTCTTGTTAATATGGAGTGGAATGAGAAAAGGTGCCATGGTTGTGACTGATAATTTGCCAGGGACCAAAGGTTTGAAAAGCAAAACCTGCACATCTGAGACATTTCCTTTTAATGCTGACCTTCATAATCGCCTGGCGCTCCAGCAGCAAAAAACCGCAAGGGCAGGAGAAGTAAGAAACGGCTGATGGCAGAAGCGTGCTTTGGGGATAATCTGACAGCTCAGTGACCGTTAGGGGGGTTGAGGGGAGATTTACTTGGGAAGATGACAGAAAACCACAAGCCCACAGAGCTGGCCAGAGGAGCGTGCCTTCTTACAGCATGGAGGAGGCATCTCCATCCCCCCAGCCCCAGCCCCAGCCTTATTACTGCAATTAGCCAATGTCTTTAGGGGCTTATGATTATATTGCTCCTTTTCATCAGCAGAGGCCATGGCAGCAATACTCAGAGGAGCAGCTTGTCATCATATGTGCACAGAAACATGTGTGCAGAGGGTGATGGCTGCAGGAAAATGCCCCTCTACTGTATGCTACTACTCTACTGTACGGACCACAAAAACACTTACAATGAGGTTTCTGGAACAACTCTAAAGGTGACCATAATAACAACAAAAAAGTATAGGTTCCCTAATCAAATTATGTTTTCTTTTATTTTAACTTATGAAAATACGTTAACATCTACAGAGGACACACGTGTGTGTTAATTCACTATTGTTAATTAAATCAAGCATATGGATGAGAAAGAAAGTCTTGTGCAAAAGTTCAGCCACATTTTATACTGCGCCATACTTTAATCCCTTTATGCCATAAACTCAGCAAATAATTAGAAAATGAGCTTTAAAGCAACACCAGGTAAGATCTGGTGTGTTTTGCTCCTGAACTCCTGCTACCGTTGCAGAGTGTAAGTCACTCTTAAAGAGCAGCCCTCAAAAATGGGGGAAAAAAAGGGGAGGTCCCTATCCTCATCCAAAAGTTACAAAGTGCAGTTTCTGTAGTTCTGAGGCCAGAGTAGTAAACAACAGAGGCTCTATTCCCACTGTCACAGGTCAGTGGACCATCACAATGATTTTGAAGCTGTACTTGTAAGGTATAATTACTACTTAGTGTTGTTTTAAAATGTGTAGATTTTAAATGTAATTATGTGTTCACATATTGTCAGGTAAAACACCATCAAATCATTTAATTTAACCAATGAGTGTGTCATTCTTCAAATCTTTGCATGCAACTAGTAATACTAGTATTAGTAAAGTGAATGGAGAGCATGAATGAATAATTTACTTAAAATATATATAAAACTTTTACAAAAAACATCAAAGAAATATTGTTCAAATTTTCCAAAGCAAAGATCTGGCACTTCCAAATAAGAAGAGTGCTAATGGCCAGTGTGGTAAAATCCTTCAGCAGCTCAGCCACACTGTCATTACCAGCACAGTGTGCCTGATTTTAACCACACATTACCACTCCAAACACCCCACAAGCCAGTCTCACTCAGAAGGACGGCATTAATGACATCAGGCTTAATATTAATGCTCTCTAATCAGCAATAATCAATTAGTAGGCCAGATAAAATGTATCTTATTTACATCCAAAAAAAATCTTGACATGGAATTTAGTGGAACCCTCTAATGTCATCTAGTGATTTCTAATATTAGCTGTCTGTATCACTTTTTAAATATGTTTTGCAATGCATATATATTTGTATAAAGAGGCTTTAAAAAGCAGATACCAAAAATATCTTACTGTATTACTAACCATACATAAGTACAACTCTGCTTGTCAATTCGTATGTAGTTGCAATTTCTATTAAAAAAAGAACAGGAGACATAAAACACTAAGTGAAATATACTTGGCCAAATAATATTTCTATATGTTTTTATTTCTGTTAAACATCTCCAAAGCCACTAATAAGAAGATATTGTTTCAGAGATTAAACCCGTTTCAGTTCACTTAGGAGCTGGATTCTTCCGACCACAGCCCTCATTCAGTCCCTGCTCCTGACCTACAGATAAATATTACCAGACTCAATTCATTAGGAGCCGTATATATTACTGCCCTTTGAAACCCTAACTAGTAGTCATCATGCCCAGCTTGGGCTACAGTTCTATACTGAGCTTCTGTGTTTAGAAACTCAAAGCACATGCCCAAGGCATTTATTTTGACGGCAATTATTATTCTAGCATTGCTAAAATAAATATATGCTATCCAGAAAGTGCCAGAGACTTTGGCATCTGTTCAATTATGGCTCATATCACTGTCAGTTTGACAGATACTGACATCTTGCCATCCTCTGTACACACTCACATCTTCATAAACTGGACTATGAGCACACAGTTGAAAACAACTGGATTAAAAAAAAACTGATTAAATGCTAGTGCTCTTTAAAGCAATACACTCTTAAAAATAAAGGTGAGAATGGAGTGATGGAATTTTAAACCTTCAAAAGGTTCCTTACACTCATATATCTCTTAAAGAAATTAAACAAATGGTTCATTATAAGTAGTTCTTCTATGGCATTGCTCAAAGGACCCTTGCTAGTACCTTTATTTTCAAGAGTGTATATACGAGGGTTATACACTAGCAATCCTATGTATATTTTTAAATGAAAGTGTTTTTGTTTTTTATGAGTGAATGTTTCAGTGTTATCAGACATGTCTGAACAATAAACTACGTGTTTACTAACAAGAGAATAAGTATGGGTATCTGTGATAACTGGTCCTAAAGCAGTACGTCAGATCAGGGAGTCACTACAAATGCTAAATAAATCCGGAGAGGACTAGACACTTGGCAGACGTCTGTCCTTTCAAAATTAAATTAGAATGGTGCGTAAATACTCGCGTCAATATTTGTGCTCAGTGTCAAACAGATTTCTGTCCCTTTGTTTTTATATCAGCACACATTTTTACATTCTTCAAACCATTTACAGCCATGTTTTATGGAGGACAGTTCTGTATGACAGCATCCATGAACACAGGAAAGCAAGCTACATACAGCTGAATTAATCTCACTTATGACTGACCAACACAATTATCTACTTTAAAAAAATTAAATACATAAAAAAAAGATCAAAGACCAATATCTTTCAAGACTAAAGACCATATAACTATCAACAAAATAATTATTTCAGAGATGATAAAGACAAAACACTAAATGTTTTCAAAAACATCAGAGACAAATCATTGAATGTAATAAAACAAGCGTAGTGGGCAGACATAACACTGATGTTCGAAACACCAACCATCAGATAGTCAGCACTGGATGATCAACATTTAATATATTCAAAGTGATAAAAACATAACACAGTGTGCAAATGTCTGTCCTCGTTATATTTCTAAAACTAAACAAACAACCTCCCAAAGAGCAGAGGTGAGCAATCTGATTTTGTTTGTTATTTGTCTATAATTATTCATCATGACCTGCACATATTTAAGTACTTCATTACCATGTGCACCACTTGTAAAATAACAAGGATCCTACTTTCGATGTTACACCTCTGCTAATGGCTCTAAAATCATAGAGCTTTTCTATATAGAGGAGCATTAAAATGTGCAGATTATAACATTATCTGTTCCCTGTAGACAATGTTTGAACTTAGTTTTATCACCAAAACATCCTATTTATTCAATGACCAAATCATTGTTCAAATATTTGCTTATAAAAAACTTATAATAAAAAAAAATTGCTTTTTAAAATCTCCAAAACAAAAAGCTCACTTCCAAATAAATTTAACAAGGCTTCTCTTTTCCAAGTTATAGCTGTGCTTATCTTTTCATATTCACAGGTAGAAAAAAAAGAGGTAATCTCAGTCAGTCCTTTTGTCTGTAACCTGTCATGGTACAGGTCTGAGGACATTTAATGCCTGCCTGCTGTGAACTTAACATTGGCATCGTGTTACATACATTTTGAATGCTACTTTGAATACAATCAAAATAGGATTTTGCCATCAAAAAGGTGGCCAGTTGCACCTCTTATTTGAATACTGCTAACCACTCAGAATATGCAAATATTATTTTCAGCATAAAGCATGAACCTTTCTGTATAAACATCCAAAAAAAATGTTAATGGCCACCTATTCTTTACACTAAACTCCCCCCAATGTTGAATGTAGCCTTTTTATTTGCCAAGGGTTTTAAAGAAATATTTTACACAACGATAATTTGTGGCTTTATCAAAGGATGCCTCCTAGCTGGAAAAATGTAGCTACACAAAGCTCATGCTCAGAGTTCAGTACTATAACTACACAACAGGCATTTAGGCCTTTTTAGGTAACCTCCCATCAGCTACTGTACCTGGCTGTTACAGTTGCCCAGTATTTACAAGGCCACTATCCACTTTCATTTAGTGAATGGTTTTGACATCATACGTTAAGAGGCGCTGCCAGAAATGTAGCTTCTGAAAACTGCGTGAAACCTGCCAAAACCCCGAAGTGCTCCCAGATCCTGCAGTTAGGAGGAAGGGAACCTGAATTACACTGAAGTGTGGTCCCTCTGAATGCTACCACATGTTAGCACAGGCCTCTGTACCATATTAGCTAAAGCCACTGGTATAAAGACCTGGCAAATAGAGCAGCCCCATGTTGAGCTCATACTGTGAGGCACACATGCTGACCACCAAGCAATATCCACAATGTTCACATGACAAAATACATTGCAATGTCAATGGGTAAATATCAAAAGAGCTAAATGTTTCAAAAGAGTGCGAGGAGATCAAGCTGATTCTGGGATAAAATGATAGTAACCTAGCATCTATGTTTGTAGCATTATACAACAGAAACACACCTTAGTGAAATACAGATGGCACATGCTTATTTTGAAGAAAAATCATCAATTCTCCAGCCACTAAACCTGCTACTCATAGCTATAAGCCATTTACATTTTCTTTAGACATTTTCAAAATAAGGGCTTGAGAAATTCTGTAATTTTATCTATAAAACTGTAATGAAGATGTACAGCATCTGTACCTGAAAATCATTCAAAGATCACAATTTACAGGTACATATTAATACTCCTTTTGTTTCTATTATGTTTGTAACCATTGATGCCAAAAACATTAATGAGCCAATCACATTTGAATCAAAGAATGCTGTCTAATACATTTTTTTTTTACTTTTTAAAACTGCAACTTATAAGAGTACTTTTAAGTAATAATTGACCATATATCCTGGTTAATTCTGTATGAAATTTTAATACAAAACAAAGCATGCCAAAACATCTAAAATCTTACATGTTATTAAATAATATTTTGAATTCTTTGAAGTGTAATACAATTTGCCCTGTTCCTGCCATTTAATTTCACAAACATCAGATTTAGTTTACTGCTAACAATAAATGTATGAGATTATAAGAAATTTCACAAGACAGTATTCAAGGTTTCACAAAAGTCAATGAATAATTATTTTCTGGCTTCTGCTCATTTCCTTTCATCCTCTATAAATCCATTCCCATGTGTCAGTCCAGAACACAGTGGGAAAAACAAGTAATCAGACATAAAAACCTACTTTTATTTGATCCAGCCATGTGTTTGTTTCTGTGGTAACTGCTAAAACAGCCTTAGACAAAGGGACGAGGGAGCAAAGGAGCGAGAGCAACCGACTGTTTACAACAAAAGTCACTGTACACATTGTACAAATCATTCCTCAAAATTATGCCTAAATAATATTGTAAAATTACAAATGCTTTACAGTTTATTTGAGAAATGACTCATTAAGATATTGCAAAGAAAAATGAAGGTCATTTTTGGTAATAAAATCTACATAAATTGTCTCACAGCTGAGTTTTTAGGCTGTTCATTGTGCAAACCCTGCTTTGGAGAAACTCTATGAATGAAAATTGTGTTACCATTTTGATAACGGTTTAGATTTTTATGTTATACAGCATCTGACAAGGAACTCACTTCAGGAAGTATTCATATGTCTTTAAATTAAATAAATAGCAGTAACTCAGTCATAAATAAAACCAATATTGAAGCTCTAGAAATATAAGTACTCTGAATAATCTGTGGTTTTGGGTTCTGTTAATTACCTCTTATTTTCTCATTTTCATCATTCAAATTTTTTTCCTTTTTTCCATGTGTGTGATTTGCAAGTTTTTCCCATACTTTATATTATATATTTATATAAAATTCAAAGGATATTTGAAATCACCAGTAAACTTGTTTTACTTTCTTATATTTAAAACTACAGAGACAGAATATTAATTCCTCTTTGTGTATTTGTTTGTTTGTTTTTCAAAACAACTGACAAAATCAAGTGCAACGCTGACATAGTTAATAAAGCATAATTACATAAAGTTCCTCCATATTAAATAATTTTTAAAAAGTCACACACAGTTCCCCTATGGGAAGTTCATGCAGAGAAGAACAGTGGTAAAAACAAACGTCTGAGTGAGTGGCTGGAGGCTGTTTTGTCTCTGAGCCATATGTGTATAAATATTCATATAAACAGCATGAAGCTTAAAACAGGAGATGTTAAGTATAAAAATCACAAGTGTCATTTCTAGAACACACAAAAAGAGTAAACCCATGGTCTTTACAAAGCGCTCTCTGTTGAACAAACAAAAAGAAAAACAAGAAAGATCTAAAGCACTTAAGACTATATTTCAACATTGAACTACGTATGCTGAGTTGAATTAAAAAAAACTGCTTAGAGGATTTGGTTATTAATTTGATATGTTAATAGGGTAATTCATTAAATTTGCTGAGGTGTTGACTGACAACCCATCAATGTTCAGTGATAATTTTCTATGCTAAACATCTCCAAAACAGGACAGTACCAGGAGTGATTATTCAAACTGCTGCTCTTTATTTATTCTTATGAACAATCAGATTTATTTTCTTATCTTGCTTTTAATATATCTCCTATCGTTAATTGTTATTAACTTAATGGATCTTTCTAAGACTTATTCCATTAGCCATGATCAGAACAGTTTTTTTTTAATTGTATACTTTGCTTGTGTAGAACATTTATGCATGCCATTTTATGTGACTGCAATGTAAATTATAACCTAAAATTTAGCATCAATGTATTGACACAACGTTGACAGTATAGACTTTTTTATTTTGTATAATATACATATATATATACACACACATATATATATACACACACATATATATATATACACACACACACACACATATATATATATATATATATGGGTTTTTAGGGAACTTAATGTTAATTATTACTGCAGATTTTTAAAATAGGCCCCCTTTATTTTCCAGCACTTATGTTCTTTTATTTTACACAGATCTAAAATACAATCTTATAAATATTTACCTCTCCTTGTAATGTAATGTACCTTTAGGAAACACATTTACTGGTACATTTACACTGCTTTTACCCCCACCCCCCCACCAAAGTGTACAGCCCTGCTCAGAAATAATGAAATAGAATTTAGCACTCCATGTGTTTCTAAGCCTGCAATGTAAAATGACAATGTTAGACATTGACATCATTTTGAAAAATACACAGATGTGACGGAGGCGAGTCATAACCCAGTGGCCGAGCGTCACTGAGAGCTCACAGGGCCAGTTTGCTAGGCAGCCAGACTTGTGATAATTGTCAAAAATGACAGGCTCTTCTCCTTTAATTGCTGCTCTCGAGATGTGCCCATGCCACAAGAGAAAGCCGCTAGGGTTGACAAAACCTGCCAAGCATGATCAAGAACTTAGAGGCAAAATGAAGCCTGAGCCTGGCTCCAGTTACTGCTGATAGAACTCCGCGATGTGTAGCATGCCCTAATTCAATTCATAACAGTGTCTGAAGTTGTCTTCACCTTCACAAGCACAGAATGTATGGCATCAAGCACCACTGAGATAAAAGGGGGTGTGAACCTATGTAGAGGTAGAATTAATACAACACATTCACTGGGATTGTCCCATTTTTTGGGAAATGCCAAGCTGCAAAATGAGAATAATAACTTCTGAAAGTCTGATTCAAATAACGCCTCAAGTACCATGAGACACATGGCATAAATTTGTAAACCTCACTGTATTTTTAAGCTTCAGTGTAGGCAGTACTGTGTTTGTATTGGATAAAATCTCTGATTACACCAGAAATGAAAGAAGCAGACTCCAGACACCAATTCTACATTTTGAGCCACCTACCAAAAAAACGTTTTCTAAGTAAACAGCGTCATCACAGGTTTGGTCAGTGAACCCTGTCTGCGACTGCACGCAATTTTGCATTTTCTAAACTATTTTTGTTTGACTTGACTAGATTCCACTTAACATTAAAATATCTTCTGTGCCTTGAAAACATGCAGCTTCAACAACTTTGAAAGGTGCCATTTTAAATGAAAGGAATAAACATGGAAAAAAACAGGGAAGTGTCATTATTATTTTTTGTAACTGTCAGAAATTCTACAATAATAAAGGATACATTTACTTCTATTTCATTAAACATCAGATAGCATGTAGCAGCCCAAAAAGGCTAAAATATGATATTCTGTCAACTACACAGCTGATTCTATTCATAGATTTGACATGTTTCATTAATACTTTGGTTATACTGAAGAAACTTTGTACATGAAACTCTGGCAGAAGTCTAAATGTAACCAAATGTAATAAATACAAAACAGTCTTTTTGTGGGCTACCAAACCAACATTCAATACATAGTTAAATAACAGTGTTTCAACAGTATTGCAGGGATAAAAACAACAATAGGGGTCATTTTTAAATGTGTGGAATCACCTAGAGGGGAATAATGTCTCCAAGAGGCTTTAGTGTGGACTTTTCTACAAGCCAGGAATAATGTTCTACCATCTAATGCCCTGTTTATGCCTGTGTGGTCCCCACTGATGCGAGCCAAGTTAAAGCCAGGCCTGAAAAAGGGCACACACATTCCGGTTTCTCTTTTTACACTGGCCACGAAAAAGCGATGCTTGCACGAGGACCACCACAGCTAACCCAACAAAGCACAGCCACTGCTATAATAAAACACATCTAAAATGTAAACAACTGATCCACCCTACAGATCACAACTGACTAACAACGAAATACAATAAAGAACAACAGTCATTTTCTATAGGAGGGAGGGGGGTGGGGGGCAGACATGCTATTTAGGCAAGAAAAATTCTTTACATTTTTACCAATGTTTTCTGATTGGTTTATTACGAATAAACACAAAGCACATTAGGAACATGTTTAAAAGAACTGATGCTTAATGAACTCTTGGAAGAATATCATCACATCACTTAGGAGTGTCAGCAGGCAGTTTAGAGCAGTTTGTTGTGGGTGAAATGTTTCCCATTATAGCTTAGCCACATCCTCTACTGCCATCTCAGTTGAGATTTCCATTCATTTTATATTCACTTAAACGTACACTATCCTTGCTGACCAAAGGCACTGCAAGGGGGGAAAATAGCATATTAATATATTCAGATTTTTTAGTATAGTTTTGGTGCAATTTTTGTATAATTTTCTATGATTATCTGGGAACAAGGTCCCATAAAAACATGTAAAAATAAATATAAGTTACAAGCCATTAATATCTAGTTCATTTTAGCAATCATTTACAATAATATTTGCCAGAACATGATTGGAAATATTTGAATGGGTTTTACAAACATATGTAAAAGTGCAGAGATCCCTGATCAATTTATACATTTTGCAGATTTCTAAGTAAAAATGAGAACTGAAAGTACTATTATACCTGAATAAACTATAAAATGTATAGTAAATGCGGAGATCCCTGATCAATTTATATATTTGCAGATTTTTAAGTAGAAATGAGAGTTGAAAATACTAATTATACCTGCAAAAACTATAAAATGTACAGTAAATTTTGCACAGGCCACATATTTATTTTTCTTTGATAAAAATTTAAGGAAAAAAAAAAATACTAAAATGGTACCTGAAGTGTAACATTGGGTTTTTTGTAGAAAAGGAGTATTTATTGTTTCCGAAATTCAGAAAATCAACAAAACCAGGGGAGCCCAGACATTTACATGTAACTGTAAATGTATGAGAAAAGAAATCCATCCATAGCTGTAACAAATAAAGGGTGTAAAATTACTATACCGTGCCACTTATTAAACACACACACACACTTACCGATTGCTATATGCCTACCAACATTAACCAGCTAACAGAAGGAAAATTCTGTGACCTGCTGCCAAGGTTCCAGGCATATGAGGTGTGTGTGTGTGAGACTTATGAATCACTTCTGCTAATCCCCCCCTTATTGAGAAGCAGTCAGGAGTGTGTGCGTCTGCTACAGGACGTTCAGAGACAGACATGATTCAAAGCTCAGCACCAGAGTCCCCAGACTGTCACTGCGAGCACGGCCAATTATACACAGCCCACAGCTCATGTATACACACACACACACACGTTGAGACATCTATTACATCAAAAAATGAAAAAAAAAAAAAAAAATACACAGAGAGATGAAAGACCATAGGGGGCAAGCAGAAGGAAACAGTAAATATCTAAGAGGATGAAGGATATGACAGCGATACAGAGGAGAGAATGAGCCACACTTATCAGAACCCCCATTAGAGGCAGAGGAACAGGAAACTGAGGCAGATGTAAATTACTGTTCATCACCACAGCTCCAGGATTTTTGCGTTTTGCCGGTGCAGCTAACAAAGTGCGAGAAGCTGAAAATGCAACAAGGCACTTTGAGCTGAGCAAGACAGACAGAGCGAGAGAGACAGAGAGGGGAGGGAAAATTTCTGTCTCCATGTGCCAGTGAGATGGGGTTCTGCTGAAAAGCAGTGTGCTCCAGCCCCTGCCCCTCACACACCGCCGCAGCTCCATCCCTGTGGAAGTGAGGAGGAAACCAAGAGGAAAAAAAACAGAAAGGAAAAAAGTGAGAGAAAAGGAGGACGATAGGCTGTCCCACTCCACTTTTGTGCTCTGATGTCACTAAACACATGACCCAGCCTCTCCAGTAACAGCCCACGAGGAGGGGGAAGAAAAAAAATAGTGTTTTAAAGCTTACACGTTTTTGGATTGTGAGAATGTTTCATTCCCCTCACAAACAACCACAGAACCACAAGTGCGGTGCGCGACTTTTCCCCAGGACGACAGGAGGGAGCCACTGGGGTGTAAATGGTTAATCGGCGCGGGTCAACCCCAGTCCCAGAGACCCAGTGAGGCAGTAAGTAGACTCTAACCACACTCATATACGCCTCGATTCTGCTCCATTCAATATCTGTGACTGTACTCTGTGCTCAGCCTGTTTCTCACATTTGTGGCAATACACAAATCTGTGCACACACAGTTCATTAATTATATTTAAGGAGTGGAGGGGGGGGTTGCATTTTTTTTTTCTTTCCCATTTGCCCTGATATGGTTTTGTGCTCTCAGTTTAGGACTTCAAGGGTCACCACGACCCTTCATCAAAAGGAGAAATATCCTTCGAGGATAATCAAGTGTGGCTATGGCATCTAACAGTCTTTTCAGCTCGGTCACTCCATGTCAGCAGAACTTCTTCTGGGGTAAGTGCAGTGAAAAAATATTATTTTCATCTGTGTGTTTGTGGGTATTGGGCGGATCAGGCGTGGGTCAATCGGAAGCCACCTCTGCGGAAGGCACCAGCAGGTCCAGGTCAATGACCACTCACACGTCCATACTCTGATCGTATCAGAAACAGGGCACAAAAGCAGAAAAAGCCACTTCACAAACGTCAATAGTTGCACTGTTTACTTTCCCAAACATGCTAAGAAGCTGACATGTTTGTATAACTTAAAACTATATTTATGGAAGGGGGGGAAAAAGGAAAAAAAGTTTCTGAACATATAAACATTCCCTACGTTTTAATTTACAGACCAATATTAAAACAAGATGTGGAAAAAAATTGACCATGGAAGTAGCAGTGGATTATATGTATGACCTGGTGTGCTTCAAACTAGTTTACAGGCAAAATCACTCAGAGCTAAATGCATTTGCTCAGATCCACATCCATAGAAATGAACCGCTCACTCTTACACAGATGTAAAGCTGTCCTAAAACTTTTTTCCTCAGCAGTTTAGTTTTGATTTCCACTTCTTCAAACATGAACAGGAAGCAGACGTTGGAAATAAGAGTTCGGCTTGAATGGGGCTTTTTTTTTAATCTGAAAGGTTCGCTGAAATGTTCAGACCATGCTTGTAAGATGTCTAGGCCAGACCTTGCGCTAGAAAAGAGGACATGCACTGATGCGCCATGGGGAATTGCGAGACATGAGAAGGAAAACCACAAACAAAAAAACGAAATCTATGCAAAGTTTATTTGAATACCACAAATTTTCAACACATGCAAAATATGAAGCAAAACTAAATTAAGCAAACATTTGAGCAACGTCTATGCAGCACCTCAACAAATAATAATACGAGTGAAACAAAAACAGCAAGGGTTAATTATAGACGACAAAGCTTAAAGAACCATGAAATATTGTACTCACAGTATTTTCATCAGAAGCTTTTTCATGATTCTGACGCTACAGAGCACTCCAGCAGAAACAAGCAGTCTGACCACTGAGACTGGGCTAGAATGGACTACATGGTTTTGTCATCACTTTCTGTGTACATCGAGGCATTAAACACAGTGTCACTAAAACACGTTGCTGTGAAACCCCAAGCTACCAAAATTCTCTGACCACATGCTAATATTGGTTTAGGAATCAGGACGACTTTGAGAGTGCTGAG
The DNA here is from genome assembly GCF_029633855.1 of Hoplias malabaricus. Taxonomy (NCBI): domain Eukaryota; kingdom Metazoa; phylum Chordata; class Actinopteri; order Characiformes; family Erythrinidae; genus Hoplias; species Hoplias malabaricus. Next base: position 58,713,751 of record NC_089800.1, read on the forward strand.
ACATTTTTCAAGACCAAAAAAAAAGTTTTTAAAAATGTAAGAAAAGGTGATTTTTTTTGTGTGTGTGACACAATGTGTCAGAAAGGAGACTTTGTTGTGCTACAACAGTAGAACGTTCCATTTTCCCTGGACATCCTGTCAATGGAGAGTTCTTTGAAAGGCCAATATTTTGTGAGTGAAATATGTGTGAAAAGACTTTTTAAAATGTAAGGAATTTTAAATATTAAGTAACATTCATTTTAAATGTGTAAGATTTCATTGTTAAACAGAATGAACATACAGACTACAATTCATTGCCTTTTTTTTTAAAATCACTAAGATGAAACATTTGTAAAATTTGTCAATTTTAAATCAGTGTTGATTATTTGAATACATTGATCATTCTAATAATGTCTAAACTAAGCAGCACACAAGGACAAAGCTGTGTCTAAAAAGAGCCGGGCCTGTTTAAGTCTGACCTGATAGAGTTTAACTCCACTCATTTTCTGGATGTCCCAGAGGCGACTCTGAGCTATCACACAAAGAGTACAGATGTTCAACTCTGGGCACATTTTTGCAGCCATTACTAATCAATTACAAGCATGCTGCACAACTCCCAGTTCCATGTGCTTCTCATTTTGGGAAGCGTGGTGGTCTCTCAGGCTGAATAGTGTGGGTTAATTCGGCTAATTGGTTATCACAGCTCTCCTCTGCACTGCAAAAACAATATTAATGGAGGAAGGGCAGCCCAACTAGCCCACAGAGAGAGGTCTGCACCACCGAGAGAAGTACAGCTAATTAAAGGCAGAGTTAAAGGTTAATGAAACGTAACTTTTAAGGCCATGGGATATATATCCAATTTGGGAATTTTTATCCTTAAACCTGCGCCACCTACTTACATTTACATTTACGCAAGCGTCTTTGAGCTAACAGGCTTTGAGTGACTTCAGTTTAATTAACAGTCTGTAGCAATGACCAGCAGTTAATTAGGGTCCTTTAACACACTATTATCTATAAGTGCATTACATCTGCTAGCTGACGTTTTCCCAAACCTCAATCATACGTGTCTGACACAGTGTACCTGCTACACTTAAACAAAGCTTCATTTAGAATGGTGAGGATGAACAGTTACAGGGGAATCCAACCAGCTTTTCAAAATTTTGGCATCATTCAAATGTGAGGGCAGAATGTTTCAATGTGAAATTAAGTCACAGGGAATGTCTTTACAGCAGTGGTGATGGGAACAGTGGCACTTTATGTATTGTCCAGAATCCACCAGTGAATCTTGTATCTATGTGGTTGTGTTTTGTTTGTGATGTAATAAATCTAAAATAGTAAGTCCTTTCACAACTGCCTACATTAATATCTCTGCTCTGAAAATATGTAGATGTTTGTTAATTTATTTATATTCATTGTCAAAATTCTTGCAAAATATTTCAAGCATAACATAAACCTTTTGGGTAATGGCTTTGTGTAAGGTATCTTTCAGAAGCATTAAATGTTTCAGACGTCTGGTTCCTATCACTATCAATTCTGACTCTCTGGAATCTCACATCTAACAAGAGTTTGCTTTCATTTTATTCATCAAATTATGCAGACATTTTTCAAACATCAGAAGAATTCCCCTTTAATCAGAATCCATTCATCTTTTGTTGTCTAATGTGTACACTAGGTCTAGAATCCCTGAAAAAGTCTCACTATGTATGGTATCAAATAAGAGCATCCATTTGATTTCTCTAGCAAACTGTACACAGTTTCCTTTCTTAAAAACCTGTGTGTATATATATATATATATATATATATATATATATATTATAGAAATGCTTGATGAAAAATGACCGTAACCTTCAAAGGATTGGAAAGTAACTTGATATGGATACAGTTGCGTAAGCTACTTTTTAAGCCTGATACAGCCAGATGACTTCAAAGTTGAGGCTAGTCACTATCATGCCTACAAGTCAGAAAGATGCAGAATGATGGATAACAGCATCTGAACCAAACACACTGGATCGTAAAACAGAACTACAGATTAAAGTCGTAGTAAATAATGGAGTTTTATCAAAATAATTATTGTATACATTGAGAAGTGTGTGTGTGTGAAGACTGTGGCGATGACGACACTAATTGCAATCACCGTCATGATCAGTAGTAACTGCATTCATTCTAAAAGAATAATGCAGAATGGCATGACCTTTTTATTTTTCCTGTAATTAATTCACAATGTTTTTTCTAAAACACAAGCCCCTGTGTACACATCTGACTTCTAATTTCTAATGCATAAGGTCAATAAAGAGCTAATGATCAACACCCAGTAAAAAAGGCGCTTCATTCAGAACATGACAAATGATAAACATTTCTTCCTTGGAAATCATGCAACACAGAGTATATGCAGTGTGTTCCTTGAGACGACAAAGGCAGGCATTGATGTGCCCTATAAACTTGGAGAGAGCTTCTGAGAAAATAATCAAACACTTAACCGTGGAGCCCCTCTCTGCCAAACACAACATTAAAACTGGGAAACAATAAATAGTCCCATAACATGAAGCAACTCGACTTCTGTAACATAGAAACCCTGAAAACAAACCATCAGAAAGGCCACAAACCATCCTTAAATCATAGCCAGCCTACTCCATCCCTCTGATACATCACTGGTTAATGGAGTAAGGCCTGTAAATAAGTGGGGAACATCGCAAATGCATAGGGAGCAGATCTTGTAACAGGACGTTGCCCTTTGCTCGATGTACATGCAAATATTTTTTTTCTAGGATGCATACAGCACTCAAATCAATTTGTTCCATTGTTCAGTTTGTTCTCAAGTTGTTTCATTAACTAATTGCCCCCCTGTGCCAAGCATCTGCAAAATGCATCATTCATATCAGAGCGTCTCAGAATATAATTTGCGCGAAAGCTCCTTCATTCACAAAACCAAATGATTGCTTTGCCGTTTTCTGATGTTGTTCAGAGGAATTAACAAACTGCAGGAAAACTAAACATATATGTAGATGCACATGGTTTACACCAGAAAAAAAATATTTATTTAAATGCACATTACGTGTTTATTAACCTGTGATCGTAACATGGTGTACTTCATGTAAATATGTTAGAATAACCACTTCCCATCCCTGACGCAGCCCAGTATTAACTGTAGTTAGTCGCTGATTATTTTATTACATACTCAACATATACTTCTGTGTTCCCTACTATATTCTAAATTAACATTTGTTTTTTAAGAAATCCTAAATATACACATGTATTTACAGATTAATTTTTTGCCTCATAGCTTTTTCATTTTTAGAGTAAGATCATCAGGGATATATTCATATTTTGTTGAATTATATTATTTGGAACATGGAGATGAATCCAGTTTAAAATAAATAGATCTATAGGGAGAAAAGTACTCTGGTACTGTTTAATGTAGCAGACAGCTGAAGTGTGTGGAGGCTTGGGGCAGTTTTGAGAGGAAAATATTGAATGTTCAGATAAGTGGGCTCTGACTCCACAAGGCTGTTTTGACTCTACCATAATGAAGTGCGTCCAGCACTACAGACACTCCACATATAACAAGGCTCTACCTGTTCTGCCCAACACAAGCCACAGCCAAACCCGAGCGCTCTATTGGTTTAACCTCAGCTGGAATGCACAATTTTCTTTGACTAGGGCATTACTTTAAAATATTTATAATATGATACACACAAGGGCTATAAGGAAAAACAGAATGTAAAAATGCCTGGAATGAGCTGGGCCACTGGCGGACAGAGAAACGGACGCGCTGCATTGGCAGTATCTCTCATCCCTAGTTTCCCCTTCCAACTGTGGCTCCATACTTCACCACAGGGGAAATCCAGTGTTTCCAAATGGGCCCTTGTAACGCTTTATTTCCTTTTTAAAATGTACATCTTTGATATCTAAACAATAAGGGAAGAACTGTAAGTCAAACTGTCTGTCTCTAATTTCCCTAGAATTTTGTTAGCTTTAAAAACAAAAAATGTCCTGAGACTGTGAGGAGAAAAAAAAATCCTACTGCATTTGAACTGTTGTTTTCACTGGAGATTAAATCACTGAATTTTGATGTGTCTTTGTCTGAGCCTTTAGAAAAACGTGTTCAACATTCTCACATGATATCAGTAGTGGGACAACAGTAAAACACAAGTGTCTCCAAAGGAATTAGTCAGGAAAAATATGATATTTCAGTCTAATATTATATCTGCATCTATTCAGAGATGAAGAAATAGTTAAGGAAGTAAAACAAAAGGTGGTAAGGACACAATCCTTTTTGTTCCATCCCTTTTTCATTTTAAAAAGCAGAGGAAGGTAGTAACAGCTTACATTCACTGAACTGCATTTACGTAAGTAAAACAGTGATTAGTTTGTTTTTATTGCATATTTGCAAATATTTTTTTTTTAAATATTTCTTTCAACATTTTTTTTTGTTATGCAATTACATTTTAGCCCTTCATATTTATTAACCAGTTCCTTTCTTATACTTTATTCCATTCTGTTTAGTTGGAACAAGGTCAATCTTCTTTACCTTTCGGAACTTTTACTTTGGACCAAGTAGATTCAAAAAGAGAAGAAAAATATAGACATGTATGAGCTTCAGTTCCTATGCTAGTACAAAGAGAATGACAGATACAAAGAAAAAAAAAACTCTGCATTTATATATGCTCCTCGTTACTTATGTAGTTATTAGTGCTGCTACCTTGCAGGGCACTTATACTTCCATCATAATTGGAAACAATCCTGTTAAAAAAGAGATGTGTTAAGAAAATAAAATGACAGGGAATATAAGAAAGTGTCATAGACAGAAAGCTGATAAATCCCTTGATTTGCTTGGTCATCCTGCATGGCATCACACGTCTAGTGTAGTCACTTAAGCCTGTGTTAGAGCAGTGTGCTGCACACGTCCTCCCTGCACATGGAAACCAGAGCATTAGCACTGAAGGACAAAACATCTCCTCAGTTCTGCATGGTAATATGACCACAGCTGTGAGAGTGTGCAAATAGAGTGTGTGCACACACACACACACACACACTTGGAAGAATCACATTACCACTCAGCAAACACACAGCTATGACACACTCCACGTGTGTTTCAGCAGTGTCCTGTTCTGTGCTTCTATTTCAACTGCTTCAGGTCACACAATAGAAGCACTTTGTCAGGCCACAGAGCAAAATCTCAGAGGGCTTAAAATAGTTTCTGTGACAGACAACAGATAAAGTGTGTGAGATATCAATAAGTATATATTTTTAAACTGATCATTTTATTAAATGGGGAACTTCTTCAATAATAACACATTTAAATATTTCTTTGCTTTGTCATTAAAAATATAATGATGTATTCCATACTTGTTTTGTAAATGGCACAGGGTTCAGTAAATATAATAATATATATTTATTGTATGTCAATTTATCATAAATATAAATGTGGCAAAACAGCAAGAAAAAGGTTGATGTTGTGAGATGTGATAGAAAACAAATGTTTGGTTGTGGGCAATTAGTTCGGTTTCAGCACTTGACAGTAATTTAAATTGAAACACTGAAGTCAGGTCTTAGATGCCACTTACAGTCAATACTGGGCTTTCTCAAAGAAAGATTTGACATGTATAATTTTTATTAATATTTGTATTCAATCTAATATTAGTGGGTAAAAAAAAAAAAAAAAAAAAAAAAAAAAAAAATTATATATATATATATATATATATATATATATATATATATATATATATATATATATATATATAAACAGGTCGATACAAGTGTTTTATTAAAATAGCACCGAAACAAAATTACACATACAATCTCTTTGCTACGCGCTGAGAAATATATTCAAAATGAAATATGTACTTACATTGCAAAGAGAAAAGTAGCTTTGTCCACAACTGCAAGGATAAACTGTGTCATAAATTGCATACATTAAAACTATGAGTTATTATTAAATTAAAGCAAAGCTGAGGTCAGACAAAAAGGCTCAGATGGATGTTGAGCTGGTGAAAGACAATGGGGCTGTTTAACTCAAGCAGAAAAAAAAAAAAAAAAACAAGAGCTCTATATTTGCCATTAAGTATTAACTCCACATCTGAGTGCGTTGTCAACAGCCCTGTTTTTCTGATTAGAATGGCTGTTGACTCATCCTGTGACGGCATTCAGGAGGGTGCTATAGTTACTGTGGCCCACACTGCAGCTCCTGTTTCATTGTCTCGAGTGTTTACTGTAAGCCCAAACTACTTATGAAGTTGTTTCGGGATATCACTGAATCCTTTGGGGAAATAACGGCTCCTCTGCTCAGTAATAAAGGCCAAGTCTAATGTAAAATTTATCAGTCAGCAAGGTTGACACTGTCTATTAAAAGGTTCCTCCTCAGTTTAAATATGTATTAGACATCCAAGGGCAAAACCTCCAAGTTGTTGTTTTCCATGGGAAAAAATGAGGGGTGACATTTGAGTTTGATTCAGTCGGAGAGGTAATTTTGACGAAAACAATAGGAAAAAGCTCCAGCTTCCAGGCAACTTCAGAGTTTAAGCACAGAAGACACCATTTTGCTGACAAAGACAACAGAAAGACATGCTTGACTTTCTCTCCATGCGCCTAAATATTAACAATGTGACCTATTAATAAACATGATTTCCTTGGATAAGAGATGAAAGTAGGTGGAGGAAAATTAGAAGAGGTGCAAACTAAGAACTGAGGGAATTGGTAAGGCAAGCATTTGCGAAGACTAGTCGTAGGAAAGCTTGCTACTCTACAGTCTTCTGCTCTGAGATCATTTGGATATTCTGAAATATTGATGTGTTAGACTTCATGAACCTGGCAAGCAGAAAAGCAAAAATAAAAGCTGTGAAATATCTCTGTATCTATATCAAAAACAAGATTTTTTTTCACCTCGTCCTGCATCGCGAGTGCGTAAGATGTATTGCTTTGTATGGCGGTTCTACCTCTGCAATGTCGGATGAATTTAAGTTGGAAAGCACATTTTGAATAAAGATGTCTAGAATTCATGTCTCTAATGAGCTGCCTGCAGATCTTAACATATGCTAGAATTGCTTTTTTTTTTTTTTTGGTATAGCAGTTTACTTTTGTATATCAACTAATTCATCATTAATAATTTGGCTTGTTTACAGCTATTGTTCACTCAGCTCAACTACAAGTGTTCTAGGTTATACACAGCTCGATAGGAAATCAATGTAAGGTATTTAGGCTCTCAAACTTAAATTCTACTAAAAAAGTTTCTAATTGCCCACTCTTGAGTCTCATTCAAAAACCAGTCGAAGTTAAATCACTCTATGTAAGTTCACTTGCAATAAAGGAGAAGAAGTAGAATGATCCCTGGACATATATAAATGAGTTGTGCTTGTGTGACATCACAAAAAATTCCAAAATGGAATATTTTTGTAGCTTAACGTCCATATATGCAATGAATGGACCACAAACAATTTTACAGTTTTAACATACTGCATTACAATCTCATTAAAAAAAAAATACTGCATTAAAACTTTAATTTAAATGCATATGTAAATAAGACAATAGCAAGGAAATGTTATAAAATGCATACTTCATAGAATCATTTTTAAAATGTGACAAAGTTAGATTTTAATATCTTTACAATTTTAAGCAACTATACAATTTATTTTTCCTTCAATCACTGAGAAAATTAGATTTTTAAAAGTGTAGTCCACATGTTCAAGTGTGTCTTTCTATGTTGCGTAATAAGAGAACCGTGATACAGAGAGTGACAAACATATAACATATAAGAGTACTCTATCTTAGAGAGAAAAAGAAAGAGAGAAAAAAAAAGGTTAAATCTGGTGCACTTGGCACAGTGCATTCTCAGCAGAAACACTGGAGTCAAAGTGCAGTAAACAAATACTCAATAGTGATGAGAGGTTCTATTCAGTCCCCAAATTACAGTCTGGTTAACCAGAGTGTCTGTGTGCCAACTCATTATTGCTGCTTGCTTCCAATGGGACTTGGACGTTTAGGAAAACATTCATGGGGCCTTACAAGTAAAGAAGGCTTTTATCGACAGAGAGCCCAAGAGACAGCAGCCTGAATTAGGCCAAATGCCCAAAGGGAGCCGGTCAGCTTCTCATATATTTGTACGCAATAGAGTATAGTAGATTACTTAAATGAGGTTGGACAGAAAAGGGTAATGGTAGGGGACGGCTAAGACAGTTTGAGAAATGCACTATGCTTAGCGACTACAACACTGAATTGTTTTTTAATTACTGTGACAGATTAATGTCACTTAATTGCCCTGGGAATGAACGGCATAAGATAATTTTGTGATGAAAAAATGACAAATAAAGTAAGTCAGAATGCTCATCAACATCTTGGGTAAAAATGGAAAGGGGTGACAACACAAACAGCAATAATGATGCAATTTTATAAAAGATATGAGGATATTTCCCATATGAATACAGCTTATTAGTATGTCCCCTAGAAAGGTCGTCTGCTTTCATTTTAAACTGATAAATAAAAACAAGGGAAAATTAGATTACATTTTAATTATTATACAACATGACCTTGCCTATTACTAATAAAGCCAGATAGAAAACAATTTCTTAAAAGTGGCAAGTACCTGCACATGCAATAATGTGTATCAGATAAAAAATATATAATAATAATTGTGGTTACAGTTTATCACCTGTGTGCTCTGGAAAGGGTCTTGGTCTGGCCTCATTTGACAGACAGACTTTCTAAACAGCCCCTGGGTGTAGCAACAGCTGGGCTGCCTACTGCTTACAGCCACTAATCACACACATAGTAGTAGAAACACTTTTGTACTCTCACAGAAAAAACACAAATACAGCAAAAAAAATAGTCCTGTTCAGGAACCTGACCTTGCCACGTAAACACAGTACAGATACATGAGCTAAACATCAAATTTCACTTAAGCCTTTATGTAATGAGTAGGTGTTTAAGAACTTATAAACTGCCTCATTTCTAGACTTAGGTCATTAGTTTTGCAGAATAATAATAATCATTTCAAAAGTAATGGCTAAAGTCACTGTTAGACAACTACAACAGAGCCCGAAGGTGCAGGCTTGCTTTCCCTCTTAATGTGGCCTTTGTAAAAAGGGCACAACCATTATTTTAATGTATGTGATAAAGGTAAGAGTGCCACACTAACATTTCAGCACCTACTTCTCAAATACAGGCCATTGACCACAATGTTTATGTAAAAGCTCTGGTAGCTTTTTTCCAGCTTGGAGCATTTCAGATAGGAACCAGCAACAGAAAATAGAAAGAAATGCTAGACAGCCTCAAGCCCACAAAAATGCTGGTGTGGGTTTGGTCTGGGTATACAAATACCATTGTATTAACACTATGCCACAAATAAATATAGCAAAAATAAATATTTGTGCCATGTTTGTGTATTGCACAATAGGACATGGGCTGAAGAGAAATAATTCTTTCAGGCATTTTCATTAAAATAGTAATGGGTTTAACTCCAGCATTTAAAAAATGTCTGTTGCAAATTTTAAGAGAAATGACCATCGGTTTCAGAAACCTGAGGCCACAAAAATCCAGCTTCACCTCATTTGAACTATTTCATGCTACTGGCGCTGCAGTGACGATGAACTGCTGAGCTCAGATTAAGCTTTCTTAGAAAGTCACTCTGATCAGGTTACAGCCAAAGGCAATGATATGTTTCAAGTCTTCAATAGTTAAAGGAATTTAGGGATACGAGTTTCACTAAAGTCAAAGCAGCCGTTTCTCTCTTTTTTTTTTTACCTAGGAGATAGAATAATAAAATCCATAACGTACCATGAACAGGGTACAAATCAGCATGTTAAGACATTTTGAGACCTAGAAATTCCAGTTGTCAACTGGGAAACGTCAGAACATTATTTCCCTCATTTGCCACAACCCAAAAAGTCTTAAATAATATCAATAATGCATCCCAGGGGCACCCAGAATTGCTAGGGTATGTTTATTACTGTTGTTCGGCTCTTTTTAAAATATTTAAGATTAACTTTTGCTTTATTTTGTTATTGTAGTCAACAATATCAATGTTGTTTTGTGTTCCAGGGTACTAGTTTTATAGCTGTAAAAGCACTGAAACTGTTATGAATGTAAGCTCAGCAGTCTTTGGTACAAAGACTGATATACAAAGCTGAAACCATCACACCTTCAGAGGCAAGCAGTGTCTTACAAGATACATCAACTAAACACCTGTAACTATGTCAGTAGGAGACCATAATCTGTTGGTTCAAATTGAGAGAATTCACAATCATTTAACAAATACTCTGACAGAGGCCTACCATGGATGTGCAGATATGGCATTAGGATGAATATATTTAAGTAACAACCGCACTAATAGAGCTTCATAAATCATCTGTTTCTTTACTGATTCAACCCTTCAGATTTAGCACAGAGCATACAAAATCACCATTAATTTATTAAGGTCTATTAATACGTAGAAAGTAGTCACTAGAAGGCAGAGTCTTGCAAGGTCACATGAGCACCATATGTTCACTATACTACAATTCACCCTGCTGCCATTCTACAAAGCTAACACAGTCATCAATCACACAAGACACTGCTTACTTTACAGATGTACAGTAAATGTATTTAAACTCCACAAGCAAATCAGCGGAAGGATGTAGGGGAGTCGAATCCACAAAGAAAAGGAAAAGCTGAATTGAATGTTGGCCACATACAACTGTCTGTGTTATCTTTAGCACCTTGTGTGTACTATGGAATTTCTCTGTCCAAAGTAAGCATGTTTTCAGCAGTTGGGCCCTTTACAGGTCAGGACGACTGGGAGAATAGCAAGAGCATGTTTTTGTCATATTTCAACAAGCACAGGCTGTCAGGACAAATCTAGAAGTGACCAGAGAGATGCTAAACTGACATTCTGTGCTGAACGTATCCCTGGGAAGAGTCAGATACCTAACAACAGAGTCATTTCATACATGGGTGACTAAGGGGATCACTGGCACTTTTCCTGAAAAAACGTAACTAAACTCTGAGCTCCTTTGTCTTCAGCTGACAAATTAGCCCCATGACACAACACTTAACCATGTATTATTGCTGTTGCTTTCGTGGCTGTTGGTATTAACCTTAAACAATCCAGCATCAATCATCCAGTTGTATTTATTTTCTTAGAAGCAGTGTAGATCGGAAGCATAATCAGAGTCTGGCCAATATTTTGTGAACAATAAAAGTCCCAATTTTAATAGGCTGAAATTATTTATGTTTTAGATAAGTGTAGATATTAATTATACACTTCAGTAGTTTAAGTCAAACAATGCATTACTGACAGCTATGTTGTTCAGTTCTCAGTTGTTCCCATTCTTAAATGTATATAAACAGCAGAAACACACACACTTCATTTCTAGTAGCCACGCTCTGACTTTTGGATTGGACCTTTTGGTGAATAAATGAATGAATTACTTATTATAAATAACATTTTATAAAGTTAGGTATCAACATTTGTACCCCGTGGTATTTATTCAACAGACCTCATACAGCAAAGTCTTTTGGGACAGATGGTGTTGCCTTTTCATTTCAGTAAATCAATTTCAAACCTAAAATCCTGACATGAGCATGGAAAAAGAAAATCCTAACAGAAAAGCCCCCCAACTCTCAGTCAGATCAGTGGGACAGTAGCCTTCTTTTCTTTTAAGAGGCATACTACAGTTCCATTTCTTCTCACATGAACCACAGAACTTCCTGCCATTTATAAGTACAAGTGATCTCAATTAGGGACCTCCATGAAGGCAAGAGGCGGCAGACAGTCATGGCAACAGGAGCCAGAGGAAACTGTCTTTACATTTTCCTCCCTCACTGCTCCAGACAGCCACCATGCCCTGAGTAGACAGTGTCAAAAACACATGCGCCGAATCGCGCCTGCTTTTACAGCGCACAGACGTAAATGTCAGAATCATGCAGTTTACTAGCGTCATCCTGGCGGACTTTGATGCTGATTTTTTCCCCTTATTGGAAGAAGCTCTAGAGCTGAAGTTCTTAATACTGGCTTGGATCAGAACATGATAAATACAGGAAAGAGTACTGCAAAATGAATACCACTGTAATACATTGTTAAGGGCGCTGTATGGGACAAAATATAATTTTTCCAAGTCATCATTCAACATAAAAAGACTGCCAGGAGGGGAATGAAATGTACTAAAACTGAGGCCATTTACACTCCGTCAAAAGTGCATGTCATTTGCAAGCTATAATTAAATGCCTTGCAAAATACAGGACTGCAAGATGGGCTCTTCATGGAGTCATATGTTTATGAACTTTGTATTTCAACAAAGAGAAGCTTGAGGGAAGAAGATTAAAAGTGTTTGTGCAGTTCGTAATGTGGGGTGTGATTTCACAAACACATTCTGTGTGCACTAGAGTAGAAACAACAGATTATAGAAGCTCTGTGTAACATCATACAGGCTAAAGGGCATGACATTTGTCAATAACGTAAGCTAAATTTCTCACAAAGGATGCCTGAGCTGACATGAGCACTCTTTCATTAACAAAAACACTACCGCACTTTTCCTGTTTTGACACATCTGGCACGCGAATGTGGCTGGTGACCGCTTTTAGGAAAGCTTCTTTAGAAATGGCTAGGTTCTATTAAATATCCTTAAAGTCAAAAACTTTTACATGCTGTACCACAACATTTTTCTGAGTGAAATACAATATCAGGGAGCGTCTAAGCTAGGGCTGGGGAACTAACCAAAAATGAATCAAAATTGACATTCAGAACTTCTACGTAATCATGCCTGTATCAATTATATTGATTTTACTTTTAATTTTCTTTCTTGATTTTGTTCATTTTATCCCCTTAAATCAATACTACCACACATGTAGCCATGTGATTCTGCCCCATGCAATCTGCCACATGGAAGCAACAAAGGAGAAACTAAACACTAAGGTCAACTGAGCAACTCGAGCAACTTGTAGCAAAGAACAATGTTGTGTCTTTCATTTGGACCTGTTTTGATATTAGTGAAGATGCCACTGAAAATAAAAAGTAAAATATAAACACTGCCAATAAACAGTTTCAGCAAAATAATCACTCATTAATCAAGGTAAAATGTTCAATTAATCATGATATTGATTTGCAGTCATATCTCCCAGCCTAAGCCTGCTGGGTGTCTCCTCTCAATAAAGGATTTGGGTGGAGAAGGGGAGTAACTAAGAAATATTTCCCCCAACTATTATTGCACAATGACGCAACTGAAAATCAGAAGACAAAAAGCAGATTACTCAAAGTTTATATACAATATATTATACTATATAATATGCCATGTCTTTTAAACAGCATGATGGATTGTGCTTAATATAACCAGGTGCATTTCAAATCTACACTGAACTATTCACAAATTACAAACGAAAAATTAACAAATTTATGACTGGTGCTGGTGTCAGGGACGCCCCCTTTTATATTTTATTGAGTGAAAACTACTTTCTGTTATGTTTAAATAATTAACTTTCACAATAATTAAAATCATTAGTTCCATTGTAATTAGCTTTTAAAAATCAACTTTGCTTCAGTACTGCACAAATCTTAGAATAAAAACCACACATGTACCCTTTGCCCTGTGTTTTCCTTTTAGTTATTAGCCCTAGAGATACTATAGAATAGACTTCAGGTGGGGTTTATGTGAAGCACGGCGGGGAAAATTTAATTGCCACTTCACAAACCACAAACACTCTGTTGGAAGAATTCCTGTAGATTGCGGTGGAAATTCTATTTATTACTCTATGATTTCTGCAGTGAGTCTGGCAGTTTAGGCTACTGACATAATATTGCATACTCCAAGTTCAATGAGAGGGGGTTTTTTTTCTTTAAAAAAAAAAAAGCAGCCAAGCAATTTTTGGCTGTCATATAGTACACATGTATGCTCCCACAGAATTGAACTGTTTATTGATTATCTTTAGTAAACAAGCTAAATTTATATCTGGCATATTAACAAACATGCATATGTTAATGCTTCTGCGATAGAACTGTGGATAATGGCCAATCGAGGCTCATCAAATGGCCTGTGATTTTTATACATATTTTATTATACTGGTTAGGAGCTAAATGTATAAGCTAAGGCTAATTGCTACTTGATGTTGCAGGGACTTTGGACATAGCCTAAGCACTGAGGTTTGGGGAAGAGTGTGAGAATTTCTCACCTCAGATGTGGTTCGGGTTCACCCAAGAGAGTGAGCCAACCACCGGCATTGATGTACTGATCAATGTGATGACTAGTGACACTGGTATACACATCAATATGATTGTGTGAAAGGACGTTTAAGAGTGTGGAAGGAGACTGGGATGGAGATATATTTATGCTGGTGTCTCTGGCAGGCTAGTTATAAACTTTAGTAATTGTAAACTGAGAAGTTCCTGAAGAGAATGGTGAATATTAGGGCAGTACATTGGTAAAACGTTTCGTCTACTTACATCATGCTCTGGAGCTCTGGGATGAAACTGGTGGTCTTTCCGGATCCTCTCCCTGCCATGGAGGTGCTGCTGGCTGCCATGGGGCTTGCAGTGCTGTTGCTCATCTGTTACACACACATACACATACACACACGCACACAAAACACAGGCTTTCATGCGCCGCTCATTTGACCGTGTGGTCCATCAAAGCCAGTGCAATTATAAACCCACTTCCAAAGAAAATGTTTCCTGATGCATCAGACAGGAGGGGAAAAAAGGTCACATGAGACTGAACCTGAATTATGACAAAAGACACTTTGAAATGGCATAAAAAAGTCAGCAGATGTCAAAAAGTATACATTATTCAGTGCAGTGCAATTTAGCATTAACTGTGGGCATACAATATACTTTTAAGTGTAAAAGGCTGAATTGTAATAATGGAAAAACTGGCAAAATCTCACAGCGAGGGCAAGTCAGCAAAAATTTGGAAATAATTTTTGATACATAAATGGTTCAAAGCGACTAGCCATTCAGATGTGATTAAACTGTGTGCTCGAGCTCCACAAACAGGGTTCTTATACAAACCACTCCAGCGAGTGTCAAATAGCGCTTGGGGGCAAAATACTGTAATTTTCATTATCCAAGTTCCAAAAGCAAATATATATTGGTATATTTCCATACATCATTCCCATTATGTGCACACTCATCACTGAGTCACAGAACTCAAAATTACACTAAATTCCCCTTTGAGGAACATTATAAATATTGCAAAGAAAGCTTTGAGTTTCAAACATCTGCTTTTACTTACGGATGCGCCAATAAACTTTTTTTTTCACTGTCAATACCAATTCACAGTACACAAAATCAAAAACCCGCCAATACAAAGTTAATGATAGCAATTTCAGCTTTTTCTGTTGTACACATAAGAGATATTCAAGCACTGAGAGTGGATGTGTTTTACATTATCACATATGCTCATCTAATAAACTCAGCCTGGCAAAGAGAATCTATTGGGGGTGCGATTTCACACAATCTCAGGGGAAGAAAAAAAAATAACAACATCACAGTACTAACTTGTATGACAACAACAATAATAAAAGATTGTCATATATAGCTATGTTACAAAATGTAACAAACTTGTATTTATAGAATTTTGCAGAAAAGTTGCAGGACCAGTATATTGGAAATGTTTTAGTGCCATCACATATCTACACTGACACCATACCACTATAATGACTCCAAACTGTAGTAGTCTACACATTAACTGCTATTAACATCATATTATCATTAACTGCTAATTACAGACCTGATTACTGGACTAGATGACTTCTGATCATGTGTTGCGGAGATAACATTCATCACACAGCTATCCACACATTTTGCAGTTAGGTTTTCTCAATTACAAATCCCTGCTAGGAAAACAAATTAACAGGATGCTGATATTTACCTGGAAATGGACCTTGAAAAATTTAAATACCCTCATTGTTGAGCATACAGAGATTTACATTTGGAAGCAAAGCCAGGCCCACCAAATATATTTGAACAAAATGACCCAATGCACAGCTGCAAGCATGAGTGAATTCAAAACCACAACCTTCCTATGGCAATCCAAGTCATCAGACTATCAAATCACACAGGTGTATTGCCTTTGTTTTTTTTTTTTTTGTTTTTTTTTTTGTTATTTTAAAGATGAGAACAATTCTATACTAAGTCTAAGAATTGTTTGCTCTATTGTTAATGACATTTCTCAGTTCAAATGAATGCTGTCTACATTCAGCACACATCAAAGCAGGAAGAAAACACCACAGCTAACATAAAAATGCTAGTTCTGCACTCAGAGACATAAAGCTAAATGATTCAAAGTGCCCTGAGAGCAGAAGCACAGACAGGACTATTTTCCCCAATAAATACATCCGAGCATAAAATTTCAAATCCTTCTGTTTTCGCCCCCTCTGTCGGATGAAAGCTCCAGCCTTTGCTTTGACTTGTGAAGGCAGATGGTCACCATACTCAGCAAAATGAATTCAGATGTGGCAAATGAATCAAGATTACTTCAACATGCAAAGGTCTAAAAGAGTGCTTCACTTTGAATGAGAAGAACAGGGGAGCCTAGTCTATTTATTGCATTTTCCTCTCTATAATTAACAAGACTTTTATATAGCATTGCTTCTAAATATCTTTCCCTACAGACGCCTGGTTTTTACTGATTTAATTTTGAGTACAGAATCCAGCATTCAAAAGCTAAAGCAATTTAACACGGAGCTATTGTACGTACAGTGGTAGGTCAAGAAATAAATAAGGGAATTCTTGAATTTAAGTTTTTTATATTTTAGAGCAGGAAAATGTAATATTCATGCCTTCTTAGGCAAATGGGAAAAAAAATATATATCCAAAATTGCATACAGCTATATATGCCTCCTTTAATCCCGTATTATTATGACAGATAAAATTAGTTAGAACATTTTATAATGGTTAATGCTGCTATGTTTCTCAACAAGTTTTCTTTAATATGCAATGTTCATTACAAAAACACAAATCATTGTGTGTGTGTGCAACCTGATTTTACTATTTATTGTTTCAATTAATCAGCCTACAAGATCTTTACTGTATATATAATGAAAGTACAAAACCCATTAGAGCATTAATATACCTGACAGATATGTAATACCTTACAACCACTGTGAATCCTGCAGTTAACTATTCAATAAAATATTACAATTAATTAAAATAAAACCACATCACTGATACGCCACCCCACACAGCTCTGTGGGGCCTCATCCACCTCTCTTTCTTTGCAATAGAATGTGAATTCATGCAAAACCCACAGCCTCCTATCTATAAGTGGAGAATAAGGGCTTGCAGACACTTATTCAAATGAAAACTAGGTGGGATAAGCCTTTGGTCAGACAAGTGAGAGTAGTAAAATAGTGCATGTTTCCACAACGAACTCTGGCGTCCCATTTACCTCTCGTCCTCCCTCACAGCATGGCACACAGTTTTACAAATAAAGGCCATGTGCAAAAGTAAGTTATCAGGAATGAACTGTAGCTTTAATATCTGCAATCACATTATCCACCCACCTTAACAGCCATTAAATTACAGACTTTCAGGGGCCATCAAATGCCAGACTTTGATGGGATTTCTTTCCTCTGTCTAGCCTTTAGATTAAATTACTATGAAATAATATTAAATGTGTTTCTAGAAAAAGTTTCTGGGACTTTTTTCCCTGAATGTGGTATCATTCAAGATTTGTTTTGTCTATGAATTATGAACAAAGTCGTTCAGCGTGTTTAGATGTGAAATGGTTCACTGTACAGAAACTTGCTCCTTACGGTGCTTTCTGATTTCTTTACAGTGGTGATGATAAGAACCAGAAGTCACTATGTCTAAAAGAAAATACAGCTATTCACACTTTAATACAATCGGTGAATGTTGACAACGGTAGAATAGAAAGAAAAAGGTTTACTTCATGCTCTGTTTTGCCTTACAACAACCTGCATTCACTTCTGTTGTGAAAACAAATGTCTCAAGCTTTTGTAAGCTTTTCATGTCTAAGATTATGCAGGAAAGCTTTTAAAGACATTAAAAACCTACAAACCTCTGGTTCTTATCAAAACGACTGTTCACAGTTCTGACTAGAATGTCACAAGTTCCTTTGATATTGAGCTTTTCTAAACACTTTAGCCAAAAGAAATTCCTAACCCGTGCCTTGGTTTACCACAATAAGACTCAAACCCTGAAACTCTCAGTTAGAGGAGCCAGAAACATGAAGTTTAAAAGAGTAACTTTAAGGTTATGAATGACTTCAGCGCTCAGCGGAGGGGCTGAAGAGTTCAGCTCTATCTCAGACTAAATGGGAAGGTTTATTTACCTCTGTGTGTTAAACTGAACTGAGTCCTCTCCGTTCATTCACACTGAACCCATTCCGCTCCTGAGAATCAAACACAGCACTGAGCGGAGACTGCTTTAACCGTCACATCGCAGCGCAGCGCTGACTTCTGGGTAATGTAGTGTATGGTTATATACAAACATACGGCGAGAAACTGTAGTTCCCAACAGAGGCGAGTCGCACAATAAACGACGAAATCACGCGTTCAACAGCGCCACCCAAAGTCCATTTTCTTATATCCTCAATCAACTCGATCATCACTGAGACCCGGTTGACACCTGTGAGTTGTTCCACAAAGCAGGATTTTTTAGTTTAGACAGATAAAGTCAGTCCAATGTTGACGAACATCAAATAGAAATTTCCTACAGGACATATTTGTCCTCGGGCTTAACAGGGAATATTTTAGGGGAATACCCCAAGATTCATGATTTAGCTCAAAGCCCCCTGAGAGAAAAGGGAAACAGAATTTAGGTGATTTTAAATTTATTGTATTTTTGTAATAAATAAATATATATATAATAAATTTGACTGAGACTTTATATGAATGCAGTTTGTTAAAGCTAAATTCTTAATTCTTTTTCCTTCCCTTTTCAACATGTCTGTATATGTAGCTTAATACTTCCCAAGTAAACTGTGTCATTCAGAATGTTTTTTTTTTATCTGAAATGATAAACTGAAGACGCACTTTCCAGTAGTGGTCACATTTCAAATTTCACAATGTTATTTTTAAAGCTATTCAAATTGACCCATTAAACTGAACGTGTACAAATAGAAAAAGACAAATATTGTTGGGGACTGGTCTTACAAAACACTTCTCCCATGAACAGCTTTTAAAAATAAAAATTATTTACGGCCAAACCTCTTTCAGGCAGCGGGCAGCACATTCATAACCATTTCACTGTAACAGGCCTAGCTTTGTGTGAGGGGGCTTATAGATATTTTAGAATCCCCTTTTGGACGTCTGGTTCCTGTTATCAACACAGATTTACAATTCTGATTGGGTGGTCTACATTTCTATTGAATTAAATATATCAAATCACTTTAGTTTTTTTATTATTATTATTATTATTGGTTTGTTTATTTAATGATATTAATCATATGAGAATCTGGAGAAGTCCCTTTAAGTACAACACTGTTGTTAGTTAATCCTGGACATTTAACGGCTGTAGGTGTTCTACTGGATAGAGGCCTATTCTGCAGGCTGAACCGAGCTGTATCTGTTTATATATATCTCAGTGGTTTGAGTGCTTGTCGTTTATCTCTGGGCTTGAGCTGCTTTGAAAGAGAACACTGCAGCGGTGCAGGATATCGATGGCTCTGCGTGTTCAGGTCTGGGGCTGAGTGTTCAGCTACAGTAAGTACAGTATCTGACTCAGTGGCTGATGATATGGTTTTTGTGGATGTAGTGAAATGACCACGTGCTCGCGACTCATCAGCATAATAATCATCCCGCTTCTGCGTATATAAACCACAAAACCTGAGCTCGCCCAAGTCCCTGCCTCCAAAAGACAAACCACACATACACACACACACACACACACTCCCCAAAAAAACCGCCGCTTTCGCTCTCCTTCATCTCTAACCACAACTTTTCGGAGTCACGGTTTTTAACCCTTCCATGTGAACGTGCCTCGAAGGGAAAGGGAAAAGTACAGTTACGGGTTTTACGCCTGCTTTGAGCGCGGTATTAGACACATTATCGCGCTGCTTGCGGGCTTCTGCTCCTTTGGACACCGCGTGTGGTTCTCTCTCAGCCCGGGGCTTTTCGCTGGTTATCGGTTCGCGCCTCAGGATGCGAGAGCGTTCGGATTTGATCGCGGTCTGCTCGTTTTAACGACTACACCTCGACGAGGGAGCTTTGAAAATAAGATACGAGAAGACCTCGGCTCACTTTAGAGCTCTCACCGTCGACGGAGAGAGAGGAGCATCAACTTTGAAACACGTGCGTAAAACAGGCTGAAAAGCAAAAGTGTCTCGACCCTGTTCATCTGTTTAGAGCGGCTTAACCTTAACAGTAACGAGCGAGGACAGGGGTTCATAAACTGAAAGTAGATTGAGTACATACTGTCGGCTGACAGAAAGAAGGGAGTATCAACATGTGCGTAAAATTTTGAAAAAAGAAAGTAGCTTGAGTTTAGTCTGCGAGTCCAAGTGGAGTAAAGCAACAACCACAACAAAAGAGATTGAAGAAGATCAGAAAAAAAGCCCAGGAAGAGTTTCTATGTGAGCCGTCTCACCTCTCCGCTCTGTGTGTGTGTGTGTTATGCGTTTGCCGGTAGAGCCCAGCAGCAGCGGCGGCAGCGTCCGGAGACTGAGCCCGGGCTCCAGCAGCGTGCTGCCCGCTAAAGGAGGCGCGGTGAACGGCAGCGGCGCGCAGACCGCAGCGCACGCGCCGGCGGCGGCGACCCCCACGCTGCGCGCCCACGACACCAGGAGCATGGTGGAGATCATCGCAGACCACCCCGCGGAGCTCGTGCGCACCGACAGTCCTAACTTCCTCTGCTCCGTGCTGCCTTCGCACTGGAGGTGCAACAAGACCCTGCCCGTGGCCTTCAAGGTGAGTGAGATGAAGTGGTCCTGCATTAGCCTAGGGTTCGCATGAATCTGACTCTGGCATGGACAGACGTGCATTGCCCGGCGCAGGTAGGTGGAAATAGGCTGAAAATAAAATACGTGCCCTCCGAGTGCATGATTGTGAAAATTAGTAATGAGGCTCGTGCCCTTTCTCTTTGAGCGCGAATTTAACGCGCCTGCAATGATAATATCGTAGTTACGCATGTTCTGCTTGTAATAGCGGATAGGTCCAGCTCCTGTGTGAGAACGCGGAGGAGACAAAAATTCTAATGGAACAATGAGCAGTTCCCGGCGAAAGTCCCCCGTGTTGAATTAACACCCGCGCTGTTGGAGTTAACACCTACAGTGGACATTCATTTCTACACAAGTGGACACTGTGAGAGTAAGAGTGGACGGAGCTCAGGGGATTTAGCCGCCCGCTCCTGGAACTCGAAACTAAAGCAGAGCTGTGGCGGAGGGAGGTTAACCAGATATCCCTCGGCTGAGGTGTTGTAGGCCTGGGAGAAAAACCGGGTCTCCGCGGCGCGTGGATCTCAGATCAACCCTAATGGATTTTTATTCTTTTTGTAATCTCTGTTTTGTGCATCATCTGAAGCTTAAACGGTCGTCATAAATTGACCAAGAAAATTGGGCCAAAATTACACAGTAAATTCGAAACATTATTGTAAAGTTAGCATTTAGGAGATGCAAAGTTTTGCTTTTTAAATTTTTTTATTAAAAATATTTTTCACTTCTTAATTTTAAATTTCATTAAACGCCACATAAAGCACACATGTATATAAAATTATATAATACAAATATATAAATATATTTGTAATTTTATAAAAAAATAAAATTTGATCTCAGCATTTGCAGGAAAAAATTGTAAAGTCCATTGTGTCCATAACAGTTGTGTACACACACTCATACATACACACACACATGCACACACATTAGGTTCCTTTTTTTAAACAAAAACATTTGATTGTGACAAGTGGTTCACATTGTTAAATCATCATACATCCTTATTGCAGCTTTCCTCTGTGTGTGTGTGTATTTCTAATTATTCTAAGTTTATTTAAGCTGAATTCTCCAACTGGAAATACACACAATTTTGGATCTGTATTTTCCAGTATTCATCCATTATTTTCTAAGTTTACCGTTCAGTAAAAATAATAATAAATGGCTGGAAAGACATAGTTTCTTGTCTCTCGCAGGTCGTTGCATTTGGGGATGTCCCCGATGGAACAGTGGTAACAGTTATGGCAGGAAACGACGAGAACTATTCAGCTGAGCTGCGGAATGCCTCTGCAGTCATGAAGAACCAAGTGGCACGTTTTAATGACCTGAGGTTCGTCGGCAGGAGTGGGCGAGGTCAGTGTCTTCACTAGGTTTTCAATAATTATTCATAACCCTGAGCCATGTTTTCTTTCACTGTATCACATGACACAGCAAAACCACATATAGCAACTCATGTTTATGAGGCCAGAAATAGGGCGTAGTAGTAAAACTTATGCATGTGGTAGATTATCCATCGAGATACCAAACCGCACTTTTAGCACGGGACACTCAAGGTAGGTTTGTAAACAGTTTATGACTTTAAATCATGACTATATTTCCATGCAAATACTGTAGTCCACAATTGTTTAATACACTCTTCTGAAGTTGTATCAGATGAAAGAACGTGTAAACATGTTGCTTGAGGGACGGCCACGTTATACATCACGGAGGGTAATTTGAGCACTTTCAGGCTGAAGGACAAGAAAGCCGTGGGTGTGTTTGAATACTGCTGCCTTTGAAGTCTGCTTTTGTGATTTGTACAATAATTAATTATGACGGCTTGTTACAAACACGTTTCTGCATTTATATAGTGTATGGACACACAGTTTGGCCAAGGTGATTGTGTGTTTTATGCAGTAGGCTCTATGTTATATAGATTCTCAGACTGCTTGTATAGATGAATGTTGCTTTTGATATGGGAGCAATTACTCTGAAAAAAGGAAAGCTGGCCCTTTGTGATCCAGTGGGAAGACCCCGTTCAGAGAGCAGGTCTTTGAAGAAGACAGGACAGGCAGATGGATCAGAGGACCAGGCAGTCTGATGCTGGAGGCAGCCTAGACTGAGGGAATGCAGTCTAGACTTGCCTTTCCTAATCTTCACAGGCCCTTGGAGTTAAGCTCTCAGGTGTTCAGTTTGGGATCCCCAGAAGGGCCTCCTGGAAGCACACACACACTGAAAAGTGTTGATAAATGTTCAATTAAAGGCCCCACGAAAGCCCTGGCTCTAAGGTAAAGGAGGCTGTATAATTATGTGGCAGTAAATATGTAAGCTTTCTCTCTGTGGAAACAAGGCAAACACATCAGTCACCTGTCAAAATGGACATGGTCATGCAAACACTGTTTGCTCAGGCAGCATTGACAGACATCTGACTTGCGTCCAAGCACTGGGCTCAGCACATTCTTTGTGCATCACACATCCCTGCACACACCCCTGCGAATGTGTGTGTGTGTGTGTTTGCCACAGAGCTGGTGTGTGTTATCTGCTCACAGCTGTCAGGGAGAAGAGGGCCTTGGCCCGCATGAAGACCCACACCTCACCAGGCTTGGGTTTCTGTATCTCGGACATGAGATCTGCAGGAGGAAGTCACAGAGGAGATAGCAGAGCATAAGGAAATTAAATATGGAAAGCGATCCTGCATGCAATGAAAATGATTCGAAATAGATATGAATGCCCAAACTCAACACATTAGAGGATGAAAACATAATGCAGCAGCATTACGCCCGTCACCGCCATAAGCCGCAGCTTACCTTGAGCCAACACATAATATGTTTGACTTATGATTAAGCACCTTATCTTGACTTATGATTCAAAGAAGCTTTTTTTTTTCACTCTGAGTTTGGCTAAACAATATTGGTAAAATTGTGGTGTCTTAGTTTTCCTAATAAATATTAAAATATATGCATAAGAAACAATAATCTAGTGACACAAAATAAGGTAACTAGTAATATTCATGTGTAAATAGTGAAACATATGTAATAAAAATGTGTAAAGTGGGACTAGATGTGCATGGCAGGGTGTGAGCTGTCTACTGTACAAACCAATAGGATTTGCAGCATAATTTTTTTGCCATTAACCTGATATTAATCAGCAAATAATAACTGTATATAAAATCTAGGTCTACACAGAATACCTTTAAAGTAGCAACTGCAATAATATCTACACAAGATATTTAACGTGAAGAAAATTTGGGCTTCTTTTAAAATAAGCGGCATAGAGTACAACGCCTACTTCTAACATTCCCAAATTTTTTGCCGCTGTTTTTTTTTTCTCTAGACTTTGAAACTTCCCTTCAACTCTATTAGCCCCACTTTCTGCTTTTATTTAATTTTTTAAAACAATAATATTTTGCTTGTGCATTGGCTCTTCCCCTTGCTAACAATCATTCAGTTAAAACTGAAAAATAATATTTTACTTCATTGTTTAAAAATAAAAACGTGTTTTGTTTCCATGGGTCATATCCTACTTTTTTGATAATGTCCCATGGAGTGCAGGATGGTTAATCACCCTGTCACGGTGTCGAAACCTTCATTTACATATTATAACATTATGCACACTGCAGAGTTCGGTTTAAAAAATGACTTGTAAACCAACCATTGTGCAGCCCTACTCGGTGCTGGGAACATAATTATCAAGCAGAACAGGAAAGTGGTTTATGTTCATATTAATAATGGCAGTGAGTTGACAAGCACTCATGTAAACTGACCATATGTATATTACATGTGTTTGGGCAATATTTGGGAAACCGTTGTCAAACTCACAAACCTATTGACCAAGACAGTGTGGTGAGCAATGGGAGAAGGTTGGTATTTTTAGCTGGTGGTGTGCAGTTGTTGGATGCAGGGCAGATGGGCTGGTGGCTGGGCACCGGCCTGCTTTGCGGTGTGGGTTTGGGATCTGGTTACTGGGAAGGGCTGGGTTGGGTTCGATTGTTGGACACAAACTTGCATCTGGGGTCTTAAGGACAAATTCCTGAGGGACAAAGAATGAGAACGATTTTAGCAAGTGTGAACACAGCAAGAGGGCTAAGATTTACAATAAAAGGTCCATCACAGCAAGCAAAGATTTTAAAATACACAACAAATTGGAAATTTAGACTCTCTAAAATGGTCATTTGTGAAAGCAACGATGTAGGCCGAGGTTTAGAAAGTATACATTTTCCCAGAATTATGTGTCACCTGCACAGACGTCTCTCAGCCTGGTTTGATACAACTAGATAAGCCTGTTAGTTGAATAGTAATCATGGGGAGGACTTTTATTTTCTTAGTTTTTAATGTTACTACTTCTGTATATGGAAACATCATGGCATACAAATGTGGTATTTGCACATCCACACTATTGGGCTTAAATGTACAAAGGTAGAGATTATAAGATAATCCACTTAGAGGAAGGGATATTTGCAACAAAATGAAGGGGAGGGGCATGAGTTTCTAAAACTAATGTTTAAACAAAATTATATTGAGCAGTTGGGACTACTAACAAGACCCAGTAGATTACCAGTACTGTATTTCAAGCTTTTGCCTTCAAGAGATCAGGCTCAGTCCTTCCACTGTGAGAAAATCTGACACTAAGGGTGTGAAAGGACGTATAACTGCCAAGACGCCATTACTGAGAAAGAGCTTTGTCCATCCAATTAAAACACTGCAATGGAGTGGCCACCTCAGATCCCAGAGCACAGCATCACTGAATGTGTTTGGGATTACTTGGCTCTTTTGAAATTGCTACCAGCTTTGAAAATGCAAACAAAGTCTAAACTCTTGAGGTGTGAAAATCTCCCTGCAGATGTTATTATATTTAGCTGCAGAAACAGATGCATCTGTATATATTATATGTTACCTATATAAAAACCCGTTTCCAGAAATGTTGGAACACATTTATAACTTGACAGTATTTTGTAAATCGACAATGTCCCAAAAAAATAAATAAATCTTTATCTCCAAAATAGTAAATAGTAAAAATAGTAACTTCTTTACTAATGTTGTTGATTTGTTAAGAA
This sequence comes from Hoplias malabaricus, assembly GCF_029633855.1. Lineage (NCBI taxonomy): Eukaryota > Metazoa > Chordata > Actinopteri > Characiformes > Erythrinidae > Hoplias > Hoplias malabaricus. Next base: position 58,739,605 of record NC_089800.1, read on the forward strand.
AATTCACGTCTGAAGCCCTGGCTGCAGCTCAATGCGAGGTTACAGGTTGCTAGCCTCACATGCCGACTAGTGCATAGGCTTCGCTGTGCCACTAAGAGTACAGTGTATGCATGAGTTAACTAGAGCTTTGTAGAGGTGATATAATTTTAGGTACAAAGCTGAAAAAAACAAACTGTGGCTTTACGATCCATGGTTATAAGTGGGCAGTTTTAGCATGTTGTTTTAGGCTTCATTTATGTCCAGATCTCAAAATTAAAAAACTGAAAACCCACCCAAGTAACAAATATCCAAATATTCAGGGCTAATTTGCAATATGTCTGCAAAACACTCCAAAAAAAATGGCATGTTTACCACTATGTTACATCAGCTTTCCTTTAAATTACACATAAATCATTTGGAAAATGGAATTTTTGCCCATTCTGACTTGATAAAATACTTTAGCTGGCATTAACTTGCTGAAATAACCATGTACTTCCCAGGAAGTACGCCATGGTCACTGATGCAAATCCCATACAATGAGGAGAGATGTTGGCTTTTGCGCCTATCACTGATACAAATCCGGATGGTCTCTTTAATCTTTAGCACCAAAAACACAATGTTTGTTTTTCATGAAAGCAAGCTGAAACATTGATTCCTCTGATCACGGTACAGATTTCTACTGTCTTTTAGACCATCTGAGATTAACTTGGGCCCAGAGAACCTGTTTACAATTACATATTGGATCTTTGGATTTCCTTGTGGTAATAGTGTTTCAAGTTGCATTTCTTGATGCAGAAGTGGATTGTATTGTGTGTGTTATGTACTGCTGAGCCCATGTGGCTGTATTTATCACAGTAGCATGACATCTTGTCATGCTGTGCCATCTGAGGACATGCATGTTCAACAGTGCTGCCCTCAACAGACTGAGATTTCTCAGATTATTAATTTTTACAATTTTATGTACAGAACATTGTGAAAGATGTACATTCTTCATACTCTTGAATTTATTAGTAAACTAATAAAAAGTGAGCACAAGCAAGAAAGCGTGGATACAGTCCTGCATCCTGACACATACATAAAGCCAAATGTAGCTGGCTGCTTCATTGAGTCACCCATTTCCGCCCACTTCTTCCTGCCTCAGCAACAGATTGCAGAGCAAAGAATGTGTCATGCCTGACTTCACAGCATACTTTGCAGATTACTCTTGTTGCTGAGTTTGTTATTTTGAAGCCTCTTCAAGCTTCCTGTGAACTGCTAACGGATAGTTTCATCTGATCATAATATTGCTGTATATCAGCAGTAGAAAAGCACACTGTGTAAATTAAGAAAGAAAACCTTGATGTCCAGGTTCCCTTTATCTTTAAATTAATATTCACATATTATATTCATCATGTTCTAGAGATACATTTTCTGAGTTTGATGAATCATTTACAGTGCACTGAATGGCTGAATTATTTAAGGTTTTTTCACTGACTCAATGGTCATATGAGAACAGCAAAAGCATGACAGGACAGGCACCAAGACGTGCATTAATTTAAGCATGCACATATGTTTATATAGCAAGCCTGAGACTATATTAAAGAAATACCATTTTTGCATGGTACACTACATTGAAGTACTTAAATTAGAGGTGGACTGTAAGAAAAGTCTTCAACTCTTACATCGGATGCATGTTGTGATTCTATACAATGTGGATATATAAAGCTAGAAACTGTTAAGCTACGACTTGCTGACATGTCCTACAATACTTAATAAATCTTGCCCTTTTTTGTTTGATACCATTATTGTGTATTGTTCATTTCAAACGTATTAACTCCCATGGCACTAAAAAGCCCACAGTAACCATCATCAGCAGCAGCCGAGAAAATGCAAATGCATAGCACCCAGTGAATGTGGGACATTGTGCCGAGGGCTAACAGGCTATGAACCTTTTTGTGTCTTGCAGGAAAGAGCTTCACTCTGACAATCACAGTATTCACAAACCCACCCCAAGTGGCTACTTACCACCGAGCCATAAAGGTCACAGTGGACGGACCGAGAGAGCCAAGAAGTGAGTACCCCCTCCCAAATATCACCACATCATGTGATAACGATTAACTCGTACAAAGAGGTGCATGCATCTGAAGCCACTGCGAGAGATGAATGATGGTGTCCAACCACGTTTGGCCCTCGTTGGCATGGTGCCCCTTTCCTCAGCAGAGAGGTGGGAAGTGGCTGTTGGGCAGGGGAGGGGGGTGGACCGGGAAGATGATGGATGAATGGATGCATGGATTGTGTTAGGGTACTGTTTTAAAAAATGGATTCAGCATGGTTGAATGCACAAAGGCACCCTTTGAGTAGCAACAGGCGTGCTAAGTGAGAGGCAAACACAAACACGTGCCGTCGTGCCGCACGCCTTGCCAAAATGTTTGCTGTATCTGCCTCTCGTCTGTGTCCTTCAGCGTGTGGAGCTGGCCCCTCGACCTTTAACCTGAAGCTCCTTTTTCAGCACCCACACACACACACACACACATATACTTGCATTAGGACTGTCTGAATGCTATATGGCTGCTGATCTGGAAGGATAACCAGGAGGATGCATTTCTATAGAAACCAAAGACAAAATCCAAATGTTTGCTTTGGAATTATTTCATTATATCATACATATCATATACATATACATGTAATGCTAGAGAATTTAGTAAAATCAGCATAATTTACAGAAATCCAAATCATTGCCTTACATTTATATGAAATGGTCATGAGAAAGTTGTCTGATCGCTGTGGACCTCTTTTGTGGTAGTTTCTGGATAATGTTTGGGCTAATTCTTATTTTAAAAACTATTAATTGGTAGAGGAACATGTAGAGGGCTGTAAGGCAAACCCTACCCCATATACATAATCTTTTTTTTCTTTTTAGACAGCTATGGTTCACTGGTTATATTGGATACTAAATATAATGGCTGCATTTTGACCTCTGATTCCTATCACTAACATTATAAACAAAATATGTAGCTAATTTAATCTTCTCACATATGTTCTGAATGATTTTCTTTACATCTAAATGATGGATGGTGATGAATATAGTAATATTTGTACAAAAGAATCAAGTAAAAAAGTAAAATCCCCTTGAGAACAACACGACACAAAATATATTACCCTTTATACTACAAAATACACACTTGAAGTCTTCACTCTCATTACTATGTAACTTTTTAATTTCATAGTAGTTACTGAAAAACAAGTTTTATGATTATCTAAATTAAAACGTGTTCTTGTTCTGTATTCTCATCAGCCCTGTGAAAAAGTCTCAGCTATCGTCCAAATGTGCAGCTTTTACTTGTTACTGCTTTCAGCTTGTGCAAGGAAAAGGACATTTATGTGGTTCTTTCAGAGTGCGGCTCTTCTCACAACTCAAGAGTGCTCTCTCTATCTGAAGAAAAAAAAATAACTGCTAAATTTTAATTTTCAAGTGGGGCCCTAGAACTTGTAAATATACACAAGCTGACATGAATGACTTTCATGTGGCACAGAAGAGAACAAGGACCATATAGAACTTGACTGACTTCTGTGAGTGTTTATGTTAAAGCCTGTCGCAGGTTGACATTACGGCCAAAAGTCTGCAAAACTCAACCTTTTGTGGCAGACAAATCTCATAAAGCAGACTTGGTTTCCATCAGCTGTTAATCATTATTGACAGCCACAAGGTATTAAAATACGCATCTCTAAAAATATCACATATCATCATTCAGGCTTTTTATACATATGGCATCATTTACTGCACTTACGAAAGAAGTCAAAGACAGCATTATGTATGATATGATATGACTGTTACAATCATTTGACTAGAATTCCTGTTTATGAGATAGAGATGGTTCTTAGTAACTGGCCTCTGACATAATGGGTTTTTTGGTAAGTGATTGTGTTAGATTATTCACTTCCTTTTTCTCAGTGTAGAATGTCCTCTTGTATTATTTTTGTATACCTCACACTTCTCTTTATTTCTGTTATACCCTTCCCTACACATCCCTTGCTCTGCAGTCTCCATACTTCAGCATTTGTGCCATGAACCATTATCATGCGTGTGGTAGATAAAGAACCTTTCTGTATCTGTGTTAAAAAAAAAAAAATCGATATGTGCGCCAAGCAGCCTGGCACACAGCTGTTCCCACAGAGTCTTTATACTGTGATACATAGATAGATATATTTTTGTCCACTAAATTTTTTGGCTGCAAATTCAATGCTATCACTTCACAAGCAGTTTCTTTTTTCCCCCTGCCACTATCCACCCTTGTTCCTCTCAATTAACACATCTGGCAGCAGAAGGTTGGAGCCACTTCATACCACTGCATGATCATGATTCATTATTGGATTATAAGTGCCCCCTGGCATCACTGATTTGAGTGAGCTTTGATCTCATGCACCCTTGGCTCATCCCTTTTTCCAACTATGTTCTCCAGGGAAATAGAAGTTTATGACTTCCAAACATGGCCCGTGTTGATGTAAACAGTAAGGTTTTAGTGAGGAGTGTATTTGTGTATACTGTCTGAGAGGAACTGCTGGAGTGCAGAACTGTAGACAGCACAACAGGGGAGTAATGGCTTAATTCAGGGGAGTAATTCATCTTCGATATTAACATTTCTATTCTAACAGAGAAATCTAGCTACATGTTGCACATTATGCTGTTTTTGAGTACATGAGCTGAGGTCTCATATTACATTTATGTGACATGCATGTGAAAAGCACACAGTTGTAGGACAGCTTCTGTTGTGCGCTTCTGTGTAGCGTTCAGGGCTGAATGTGACTGATAAGCAGAAAGTGATGTCAGTTGTTTTAACATTGCTAACAAGCTAAGAGAACACCATGTATCAGAATTGGAATACCACCGATTTTGGACTACTGTAAAGAGTTTTGCATCAGGCTGCTTTCCCAGTGCCTGAAACCTGACACTGTATTGTATGGATATTGTCAGTGTTGTAGACCATATCCTTTATGTTGAGACATGGTGTCTATCTGTAGCACAGAGCATGTTTAACCAGTACTGAATTTGCATTTCTGCACCAAACTCCTGAAATAGATTGATTACTTTTTCATCATTACTAGGATCTGTTAACTCATTAACTTGGTTCTCACTGGGCTCAGGCCTAAGCTGAATAGGATCTTATGAACAACCTTGCAACAGTTGCTATGATACAGTGAAAAGTAATTTAATGCAATAACAGTTTTATGTAATATTTGTAATTTTGATGTTCTCTAACTGAAACTGTCTTTGCACATGACCACCCCAATAGAGATTCTCTTTGATCCCTTTGTTGTAAAGCCTTCATCTCTAAAGGTTCTAGTATTAGACACAGGTATAACAGCACTGTCTGTCCGTTTGACATATAATGCTTTTGTATTTTCATATTTCCTCTTCCTCTGTTCCTCTCACTCACTCCTCACACATTCTCTCTCTCACTCTTTCTCATCCTCTTGCTCTTGCTTAGCATCAGGCAGGTGGCCAGGCAGGAAATGACACACGCAGTCATCTTGAGTTGTGCAACCTCCTGTAAATGTGTTGTGAAGCTGCCTCTGCCTGTTTACGCATTCTTCTACTTATAATAGAAGTTTGAAACTGGTCCATAGACATTCGTAGACAAACTGACAGTATACATTTATAGTCTCAAACAGTGCTCCCTTGTCTCTTTATTAACTGTATTAAACTCCTGATATACCTGTTTATTCTTGGCATACTGTGAGGGGGAGGCTTGTAATACCGCTCCATGTCAAAGAAAGTCTTGTCCTGTTTTGCATGAGGTATTGCAATAGACACAACATTTGTCATTATTCTGTGAGGAGTAGCAAATACCCTGGAGCTTTCAAATATTGTAACTGTCCAAAGAAAACATGTATCTGCAAATCAGTAGCTATGTACAGGAATGAAAAATCTTCGTAACGAAATCTATGTAAAAAGATTTTTTGGAATATTGGTCCATTCACCCTGACATTTTCACACAATGTGAAGGACAACTGCTGTGTTCAAATGATATAGTAAAAACGTAGAATCGTTTCCAAATTACTTATACAGTCTAGAATGGGTAATTCCATTTCCAGTCTTATGATAGAGGAGAGGCCAATTCCACTGAGAATCAGTTAGAAGTAAAAAACCTGGATAAAAAATTCTATTTATATCTGTGGAGCGGCAAAATAAACATTGCCCTTAATATTTTGCCATGGACATATTGTAGGGTACATCTGTGCTATTTTAAATCATAATTTCAACTGAATATAATTCCAATGTTGTGTCAGCTAATTGTTTTAAATTGCTTTCTGGAATTTTTGCTCAGCCATTCCTTTCATGCTTTTATAAATATTTCACCTAGTTAAATTTTGTGATTAAACTATGAAAAATGCTCGGTTGAGGACAATTTCAGTTGTGTTATTTCACAAGCACAGGGCTTCATTTGAATGTGAAGTCCACAGAGCAGTAATTATTTGGTGGTCCTGGTGTAGCTGTGGTTATTAAGAGCAATTTTAGCTAATGGACTAGGAGTGGCCGGTCAGATGTTTTATAGAGGGCTCTGTGTTACTCACACTAAAAAGAGCAGTATTTGAAGAAGAACTGTTTTATTCCTAGCAAATTAAATCTCTTTGTATTGGAAATATTTCTTACTTGAACTTTTGGAAGGGTTTTTTTAACAATTTGTGGAATGCTGCTTTCATGTCCGTGGTTGTAGACATGTCCAATACATCAAATATCTCAATTTTTGTGAATTTTTAGTTTACTACGTCATTTGAATACAGCAGTTGCACTTCACATTGTGGTAAAACCTCATCATGAATGGACCAACAGAAATGCTCCAAAATTAGTTTGAATAAAATATTTTTTACATTGACTTCCACTGGAAGTAAAGACGGTTTCTCCCTTCTCCTGTAAAGTTACTATTTTGGAAGATATTTTTGTAAATGAACAGTTACGATATATAGGTGTGTTTTACTTTGCTTGCATTTCATTTAGTATGCATTTCTCAAAAGATTACTAACAAAATGTTAAAGGTAAAGGTATGCTTGAACTTGCAGAGATAAAAATATATGTATGACAATATTATATAATTGCAATAAAAAGGGTCTTGTTAGGTGTTGTAATCACCAAAATCAGTCATACATGGTGTTTATGTGGATCAGGGCGGCCTAGAGTGGAGGACTTTCATTCAGCTTGCTGGATGGTTTCTGCTTTGATGCTGATACATGATTCTTCCAACTATCGCATCATGTTTGAATTTTAGATAGACTGATATTGTGTGGTCATTGCCTCATCACAGTCCAAAATCATTCTGTACATGTTCAAAACAGTACAGTTTAAATTTGAGTAATGTACGTTTCTGAAAATTTCAGATTTTGAGTAGATGGCAAACTGAAACAGTTTACAGGGGAAAGCAGGTCTGGCATGTGTATTAATGGCATACTGCGTTAGTAAGATGGAAAACACGCTGTCTGTTTTGAAAAGGATCTGTATTTTCCAAGCTTATCCCTGAGACTGTGTTTTGACTGCTATGCAGACGGCTGGAAAAGAGCTATTGTCTCATTGAAGTCGCCAATAAAGCAGTAGCCAGACAGGCTTCAAAGCCTCACCTCCATGTTTGTCAGTTTGAGGAGGTCGGTAAATGACGTCAAAATCCTTTTACTGGAGTTACTCCACCATTCCTTTTGTTTCTCTCTTTCTTTCTATATTCTTGTAACTTACTTTTACAAATCACACTATTACCACTGTAAAAATGAATATAGCCCACAGTTTTACATTTGAAGGAACATGAATGGATTGTAGCTGTCCACGTGTTTGTAGAGAGTGCTGTTAGGATCAGATTGAAATTTATATACATAAACAATTCAATATCAGTAGCATGTTTTTTTTTTTATGTTGCGGTTTGTGTGTGGAGCCACTCTAATTAACAGAGCCAGAAATGAGCACCAGTGGTGAATTTGTGAAGTTCTTCTAGGCTTTGAACTTTCTGTGCATGTCCTGACAGGTAGGCTCCCACAACAAAACAATCTCCTAGTGGGCCTCTCAGACAAAAGGCAGCACAGTCCACTGAAAATAAACCTATTTCGGGTTGACTTGCACAAGAAATAATCTGCTCGTACTTTCCCTAAGCACATTTCCATTCGCAAAAGTGAACTTTAGAAAAGTATGTTACTGTTGCTGTTGGCCAAGAGGAAATGGTGGGGCTTGTATTAATGACAGCAGGCTGACAATTTGGACGGAGTGATTGAGCTGGGTAAAATACCCTTGTCTTTTTTCCTCCTCAAGGCTCTAGTGCATTACCCCCTGTGGGTTCTTGCTGCTTTGAGAGTCACAGCACACACAATGTGAGAATGGAAGGGAGCATTCATATTGCTCTAACTACTTCTCTGAACATAAATATTTTGAGACTTAAAGAACGTTGCAAGTAACTGGCCTAAAGTCAAGTCTAAAAACAACATCGTTTTCTTAAATTTGTGTTTTAGCAGCATCATTCAGTCAAGAAATGTGCAAGGTAGGCCTAATCTGTCTCGGTTTTGTATATTGTTCATCTTGTAGTATTGAATAAATTTGGCCTTGCGTAACCTCTCAAACAAATACTGGTTGGCCATTGGATGAAAGTTTGATTGTTTACGTTGCATCGTGTCTGATTGCTGAAACCAGCCTGTCAATTTATAAAGCTCTGGTAGTATTTGTACCCTTTCTTGGCGCGCTTTGCTTCCTGAATCCTGGAACACACAGACCACACAAGCATCTGGCAGAAGTCCAGTGCTGCTTGGCTGCCTTGTTCTCCCTTTTCTCTTCGTGCTCTCTCGCTCATTCTATCTTTCTCTTTCTTTTCCCCACCCACTGCCCTCCTCTCTGATCCTGCAAGCAGACGAGCGTTTGGCCTTGTCCCGTCTCTTGCTGCTTTTTTCACATTTTTTTCCTCTCACTCACTAATTTCACAGGCTCCTCGTGCGGAGCTGCCATATGAAATAATCCATTGTTTCTCTCTTCAGAGGAGTTGGCCCTCCCTACAGCACAGCAATTAAAGAAATGAAATCTAGACGAATGTATGTTTCCCTTTCTTCTCCCATCCGTTTTATTTCCCGTGTCACCACCAGATGATTGATGCACCCTGACGGCTCGAGCTGATATTTAATGTAGCGCAAGTGCTGGTGTTTAATGAGGACGGGGTGTTTTTGCAGGTCATATCGCTATCAGATGGCAATTTCACATGCAGCTGGGAACCCTGCCAGAAATGCAGCCACACAGTATTTATACGCACATATAATTTACTGTCTGTGCTGCTTCTCCCTTTTCTTGAAAAGACAAAGCTTTCACAGTTTTCCAGTGCCAAGGCTTTGGAGCCTGTATGTGCTATGACTGCACCCATTTAGTCTGTTTTTCTTCAGTAGTGAACTGCTGTTCAGACTCAGTACTATTGTCGAGGCATTTAGGTTATGATCTGTTGTATATAATTGGTGTCCCCACTTAAGGTTCTAGACTTAACCCTTGACTCGCAGTATTTACAACTGACATTAACATAAACTTTTTTCTCAGGGAGGAAGTGAGCATTACATAATTTCCTCTGCTGGAGATGAATCATGCACATTAATGCCTTTTTTTCTTTGGCCCTCTAGATACTTAGCCTGACTTATTGGTCCATGTCATTTCCCTTACGTTTCCAGAGTTTCTGGCTGTCACTGCGTCTGGTCTAATGATCTAAATAAACTTCAAATGGCTTTTCATGCATCTACATGACATTTACAAATTGTGTATACCATAAAACCTGTATGTACATTAACACACACACACACACAATACTGTGTAATAGTCATAAAGTAGACTTTCTCATTTATAGCTTAATAAATAAACGTATTATTTTAGATTATACTTTATGTAAAAAAAAAAAGTTCCATAAGGAAATATTTCCAACAGAAAACAAGAAGCATGCAGAAAATCAAGCTCAGATCTTCCTTATAGTAAGAGCAATGTTATGTGCCTGGAAGCACGTGTAGATGTCAAGAAGCTATTACTGAATAAATGAAATAGACAAAACAGGAAGAAAGTTTGTGAATTAATCAAAGAAGATACTGGTTTCCAGAGAACAATTAACTGACCACTCATGAGCCAAAATCTAAAAATCGCAAAATGGGTTTGGGATTATTTAGGCTGTGAGAAACAAAAAAAAAAGCAGATTTGAAAAACAAATAGTTTCCCAGAAGACTTTATAGATGCAAAGTGTGGACACAGTACATTGTGAAAACTTTAATATTATGTTTAGTTGTTGAAGCTCTTGTGTATTTTTTGTTAAATCAATCCATCTCTCTTTGTCTTATGCTAAAAATAATTAACATTATGTGAATATTGTAACTGCTTTAGCACGATTTTAGAGGGGAGTACCAGGTTTATTTGCCATTGCTGTGTTCTTACAACACTGTCCACAGCTGTTAGTTGTTGACTGATGGTGATGTCCTGTTCAGTAATACAATGGCTGGTTTGTGCAGTGCATTCTGTGTTGATATTTATTTTATTTTCATGAATGATTTTATGCGACTAATATAGTTCAGTATGGTGTGTATATTGGCAGATACTATTTCACATTGCAGGTAAACCCTTTAGCTCCACATAGACACAGAGATGTATTCATTCACCCATTCAGCTCTGGGTAAATGAAATAAAATGTTCCCCTTTTCAGCTGACAGAGAGGGGCGTGTATTTATTACATTTCCCTCCAGTGCTTACATGCACGGGGAACACTCTCAGGGATTACACTCTTGCTCAGGATGCAGAGGGGCTCTTACTTGTGGCAGACATTAACCTCTGAATGAGGACTCCTTCACACAAAGTGCTGTTTGCTCAGCTTAGTTCTGGAGCACAATCAGGTTTTGCAAGGTTGGAGGTAGTAGGCCCTGGCTGTGCCAGCTGGAGCTCCGCCAAGCTTCAGCAGGAGTTTCTCTTTTCTTCTGTTTGATATTTACTTTACAGCCATTCAGGGGAGCCGAGCAGGGCGAGACAGACAGACAGGAACATTTTGACTGAAGAAAGAGGGGGAAAAAAACAACACAAAGACTTAAAAAGACCCTCTTTAAACTGTATTCTTCCTCTGTATTTACACAAAGGCCATGTTCCAAAGCAATTGTCCTCTTATTGAAGGGATATAGGGACCTATTTGTTGGTAAACTCCTGTACATTCACCAGGGAAGGTGTGATTTGACTGGGCTTAGAGGAAGTACATGCAGGTAGCGTGACTGTTTCTCTTTATTAGAGGATGACTCTTTTTTAAAAACCAACTTATTTCCCTCTTCTGATATTCACAGGCCCTCATGTCTTTGATAACAGGAAAAAACAGCCGCTGAGCCATTTAATTATGAGTGCTGGATAAATACCATCATGCTAAGCCACAAGTATGCAGACGTTAAATCGTTTCCCCTTCTTTTCCACCCATGTCGATTTGTTCCCTGTTCTTATGCAGTATGTATCTGGTAAGCGTAGAGCCTTGTTGTGTTCTCCGTAGTCCCAACCTCTGATTCTGGGCAAGCCTGGCTCAGACACAGTAATGCTTAGGTTTGCTTGCTTTGGTAGGACACAGGCAGAAGCTGGAGGACCCTCCCAAGCCCGGGCTGTTCTCAGAGCGCCTGAGTGAGCTGGAACGCCTCCGCCAGACCACCATGAGAGTTGCCGTGCCAACGCAGAGCCCCCGTCCCTCTCTCAACACCGCAGCCAACTCCTTCAGCCCACAGGGACAGACGCAAATCTCAGGTACAAGTGAGAGTTGGCCAGTGCTCAGTTTGCAAACAGCTCCTTTAACTCTAGCATTACCCCATATATGGCTTTAATGGGGATCAAAATAACACAACTGTCCCATAAGCCCCAGTGTAGTCTGTAGTGAAGTAATAATCTTGTGTCATGCAACAGATTTTTCTTATATGACTTTTACAATAAATATAAGAAAATAGCAGCAGTGTGGCAGGGAGTTGTAGTTGGCCTGAGGAGGTAGTAAGGGTTGTTTAAAAAAGGACTGCTGCCATGTTTCAGCACTGTCTGGAAAAATCACATATTCTTCATAAATATAAAGTGTTCATGTCGCTTTACAAAGAAGAGATACATGATCTCTCTATTAATGGTGCTGAAAATCAACATTGAAATAACTAAACATAAAAAGTACAATAAATTGACAGAATTTCCTTAGCAGTAGGATATGGGGAAGTTAGAGGAACGTAAGGGTTCAAGTTGCAAATTACATGAAATGCGATAGTTCAAACCGTTTTCAAGCTCTATACAAACAGAAAAAATTTTACATGGGGAGCTGGGGTAATGGAGAAATATTATTCATAATAGAGTCTCACTGGAGAATAAATCTTGGTGTAAATAACAGAGAAGAGAGTGGCTTACACTTTGCTGTCACACCAAAGGGCACAAGTGTAATGCGTTGTTCCTGCTGCTTCCAAGAAGAAAACAAGGCATCAACCAGAAGGAAGTAGGATGCAAAACTGAACTAGAGCTGAAACTTTGTGCCTCATCTCAGTTGGGGGTGAACATCGCTTTCAAAATCAGTTTTAACCAACTGCACATAACCACTCTGTCAGGGAAGCCTTATTTCAAGAGGTTAGCCAAGTATATGAATGACACATCTAATTTTACCCTACAACACTAAATGCCTCCTCCAGTGCCTCCATTTTTGAGGAAACACCATAAAAAACTCCTTTACCACAGGATATGACGGAATATTCACACACATGTCGATTTGCAGTGGATTAATTTAACCTGGGGGTATTTTTACTGCGCCATGTACCATAGGTAAAAGGCTTCAGAATCTTTCATGCAACATGAGGTGAACTCTGGGACAATGACTGAAATTGTGAATTCAGTAAAACTAATCCTATCTGAATAGGGCTTTGGTCTAAAAAATCTATAGACCAAAATCTAAGCCACAGCCGTTTGTAGAAGAAGATTTTGTCATTATGTAAACTTGGTTCAAAACAGCAAATAATACATATATAAGCACACTACATGCAATAAAATGAAAACACACATAAGCTGCTTTGCCAGGTAGTTTCTGACACTTATAAAAATAACAATGAACAAAAGCGCAAAGAAAAAACAAGCCTGTTGAATTTGGGTGCTGTATTAGCATGGTACTTCTGTATATTTTATGGTTATTAGTAAGTCAAGCAGTATCAAAAACCACATACAGACAATTTCAGATTATTTCAAAAGATGGTCTGATGTGTGTGGTAATTTATTGATGGAGTTAGCACAACATTAATTGGTGTTACATTTTCTTCCATTACTCGTTAGCTGTATTAGCTCAGTAGTTCTGTCATATCTTGGCCGATGAGCTAGATTATTCTGCAAACATTTGTCATTTGCAATTCAGACATCAGGATTATGAGTCTGAGACGTACCAATTTATGTTTTTCATGGCGTAAGTTAGATATTGTGTATAGGTGGCAAATGTCTGATGTCAAATGAAAGCTCAAGAAATTAAAAAAATGTATTGAGTGGAAGGCAAGTGGGCTAAGAACTATTTCTCTAATAATCCGTCCTAAGTATTCATTATTTGCTAAAAAATAAAACAGAATATAAATAAGAGCACATTAATGTGTATCCTGGGTAAAGACTGATGACTGTTCATCTGATCATTTCACCTTTAATCAGCTCTTTTTGGTTTTGTCTGATAACACCTTAATTCTATTACTTTTGTTAAAATATCTGACTGTTACTTCTTCCTCTGCTTTGGCACATCATAGCTCTGCTGGATGTTTTCCACACTACTTCAGAGCTAAATGCAAATGTTTACCATTTAGTTGGAATTCCTCCGGTCCTTAGCTTGTCAGAGCAGACACCATGTTTACCAGATGAATGTGCAAAGCAAACAGGAAGACATTCTTGGCTCGCTCTTCAAATTGTTGCAATTAAACTATTTGCATACTAAGCCACACCTTTGTTTCATACAGCACATGATTTCTCTGCACATAATGGTACTAACAAAGGTTTCCAACACATGCTGTTAAGGATGGTTTATATCTACATGTTGAAATTCATTGCTGTAATTGAGGCCTCATTTTTACAAATTGTATTTCTACTGTTTGAAACCTTTCAATAAAGTCTACAATCTGAAGATAGGCATTTTAAAGTATGGTGCAGATTATTCCTGCAGTAAAAGCGACTTTGACAAAATCAAAATGTAATTTATTAAGAGGCATGTCCCAATGCTTTTAAATACACAAAGATGACCTTTTTTTTTCTTTGGTGGTGTTCTTTGTCAAACATTTAACACACGATGCATGGATGTATGTCATGTACTGGTTGTATAGCTTTGAATTTGCATAGTTTAGCTACAAAAAGTCACACTGTGCTTTGGCATTGATTATTTTTTAATGAATTTTGAAATGTGTGAAATAATCTTACAGTAGCGTAAAAGCACGTCAGAGTTTTTGCAATTTTTTGTTGCTGATGTCAAAAGTGTACCTGAGTGCCTGGGTTGGGGCCTAGTCCTATACCATAATTGTTATGTTATTAAGTACCTTAAATATAATTGTTTATATAATTTGACACCGTACAGTTTACTGCTAAAACAGAAAAAATGATTTCATAGTTAAAGTGGTATCACGTATCAAGTTTTGTTTGTGTCTGTATTGTCTTGGCTCATCTAAATTTTTTATTTTATTGTTTTTTATTTGTGTGTGTATCCAGACCCACGGCAGGCTCAGTCATCCCCTCCCTGGTCATATGAACAGCCCTACACACCATACCTGAGCCAGATGACTTCTCCGTCTATCCACTCCACCACCCCACTGTCTTCTACACGAGCCACAGGCCTGCCCGTCATCAGTGATGTGCCAAGACGTCTCTCAGGTAAACACACCACCCAACTGCAGTACAATCCACTTCATGCTTAGCCTGCAAACACCCCTCCTTCTGAAGGAGGACGATAAAGACATTTTAGTCTTAGTATATTAGTGGTATTTAATGTGTATGTGTGTTTGTGTTCATGTTTTCTGATGTAAGAGTATGATTTACTTAAAACAAAATCACATTAGCTGTGAAGATCTGTCAAAATGTTTTTTCAGTCTCTCCCTTCTGCACTCTACTAGTTGAATCCTAGCACATTTTTTTCCAGCTTCCACATGCTTTGTTAGCATTTTGTTGCATGAACAGTGTGCCCACGGGCAAATTTATCAACCAATACCACCTTTAAACATAGTGAGAGTATGAAAGTATATCTCTTTGCCCCTATCGCCTCCACTTGAGCCTTTGAACTCAAGAAAAAGTCCCTTTGAACGATCTTGAAAAGGAACAATAAAAAAAAGAATAGAGTTTCTGACTCATACACCTCAATAGGTAAAGGCTGTAAAGACTTGAAGCTCCATGAGTGGAAAATATCTGTGCCTTTATTAAGTGAACCAGCGCAACATTTTATACACTCTACGCTAGAAACAAACGCGAAGCACGAACGTCTCCTTCGATACACCTGTTTGACTCTTTGCCAGGTTGTTTTTGAACTTTTTCCCCCTCCGGCTCCCCACCCTTACTGTTTTCTTTGAGCGGAGGCTAAACGTGAAAGTTTAAATGACTCCTCAGTGTGGCTGTTCATTGCCTGCTTTTTGAACCTTGGCCAGCTGCCTTGTTGGGTTTGATTAGTTTAGATTTCACCCCCCTTTCATCTCAGAGATGTCAGCCTTTGTTCTTTCCTCAAAGAGACACACGCACCTCTTGGTCCTAACGCCCCCTATTCTTCCTTTGATAGGCTATGAATGTCCCTGTGCTGGGAGGGGACGTCCCAGTACAGTTCATTCTGAGCAGCTGCCATGCTGCCACATCTTGTTTTCTATTCTTATCCACCTTTGGGTCATATTTCTCTCAGTCCCTTTACACTTTCACCAAAGCAAAACTAGGCAGCTGATAAAATGACTTAGCAGAATTAATGTTAAAGAATGTACTGTTGTTCTAAATAAAAGTAGTGGACTTTAAAGTTTTGAACTTTAACTAAGCTTAATCCCCAAAATGATTTTTGTATTTTTTTAATGGTACTTACTCTTTATCCATTAATTGACAGTTTTACTGATTTTTAGTGGTCATCATTTTATGGTGTAGACTCTTTCTTTTTTCTCCCCCTTTTTATATATTGCTTTCCCTCAAGTGGCATCTGTTGCTTGCTACACTACTATTGTTAATTATAGTTTGTTCTTAATGAATTGTCTGGTTACGTTAAAGGTCAAATTGTATAAATAATATAATACAAATGAATATCTCTTTATACATGAGGTATATTGTAGTGCAGAGGCCAAAATGGACTGCATATAGCGTTTTTTTAACCCCATACTCAAAAGTACAAACCCTAGTGTGAACAGTGATTTTGGTCCCAAACTGGTTGGACTTGCAGCCAATGGGACAATTTGAAGAAAGAAATTGTTTTTTCAAGTTTTTCAAGCCTTGTGTGTAAAGAGACTTTTTCAAAAACACTGAAAGGTGATTTTGAAAACTGAGAAAAAAGACTTTTAATATATATAGGGATTTGTGCTGATGAGGCCTGAGGATAATGAGATATGAGTTGATTTCATGGGCCATTCTTTGTTGCATTGTCATCTGCTTAGAACTTCCTGTTAGATTTGAAAAGGGAGAGAGCTGATAACGTGAGGACCCGATGTGTATAATTGGCCACATATGTTCTCATAAGCCTGCCGACCTGTCACTCATAAGCCTGCAGACAGCAGGGCTGCATCTCTCCAGTGAAACACACACACACACACAAACAACATAAAGTGAGGACAGTGTGGAACTGACCTCAGTGAACCCCATTATCAGAGGAAGAGGTGTTTATCAGGAGTTTTGTGAGTATGCTGAGGACTACACAACATATTGTGTTTACAGTAGCCATAGATATTTATGATTATTTTGACAGTCTTAGAGCTGAGCTGTAGGGTGCTGCGCTGAATGCTCGGGTTAGAGTCACACAGCTCCTGGGTCCTGGGGTTGTGGGTTCAAGCCCTGTTCCAGGTAACTGCCTGTGAGGAGTTTGGTGTGTTCTCCCCATGTCTGCGTGGGTTTCCTCTGGGTGCTCTGCCCACGATTCAAATACACATACTGGTAGGTGAAATGGCTTCTCAAAAGTGTCCATATATGAATGTGTGTGTGTGTGTGTGTGTGTGTGTGTGTGTGTGTCACCCTATGGTGTACTGGCACCCCCTCCGGGGTGTGTTTCTGTTTTGCACCCAGTGATTCCAGCTAGACGCTGGACCCACGGCAACCCTGAACTTGATAAGCGGTTGAATGAATGATTGAATATTCAATATTCCCAAACCAGAAGTAAAATGGACACACACATTATCTATATCTTTATATATATATATATATATATATATATATATATATATATATATATATATGTGTTTATTTGAATCGTGATTCCATGGTGTATTGGAGGTGAGAGAAGGCCCGCTGTGAGATGGGGAAGAGTTGGGTGATGATAAGGAATAGGCATAGGGAAGTCTTTTTCTGCATTTGCACTCTTTTAGCCCAGTGCTTTGGTAGCCACAGCCCATTAGTGGTTTATAATTTTTAGAAAAGCCAAGTGAGGGTCTGAGAGAGCAGATCAGCCCTTCTCTCTGGCTAATCGCAGACGTGCAACCACATCTAAGGCTGCTCATTATGCATCCCATGGAAACTGTTTTCCCCTCAAACTGCTTCCATATGTGCTCCTACTTTATCCTGCACTTCTTCCTCTTTGATATTTTTACAAATTTATGTGTGTGTACACATGAATACACAAAACAAACTTGCACACAATCTCTAGCAGATAAGGGAGACAGCTTCACACTTAAATGCTGGGGAAATCTGTGTGTGTCAAGAAGATTTTTGATTTATCTCAGTGAGTCAGTGGTAATCAGAGGCAGTTATGGTCTTAAGCATTTGTAAATAAATGATTGTAGAGAGTCAACTGTATATGAGTTTCAGATTTTGTTTTTGTTATTGTTTGTTGTATTAAGACTATAACGTTTTAAAGCTAAACTTAGGCCAACTATTTACCTTTTTACTAAGATTACTCTTACTATTACTAAGATGATGAGATGGGAAAAAAATACTGAAAAATCTATTGTCTTTATATTTGGAATTACAATGTGTCACAGCACCCGTTTGGTCCAGGCTTTAAGCTTTTATTAAGCATTTAAGATTTTTGAAGTGTTAAAGGTTCAATATGACAATGTGACATTCTGCCAGTACATTTTGCACTAAAGCACCAGCATCTGCGACCAAAAACAAATACTTCTCTGCACCCATTCACCCCCCCCCCCACACTTTAGTCAAGCAGGCAAGCACATATCATGTCTGCTCCAGTCGCTTATGAAAACAGACATGGAACAATATTTAACCATAATGTTTCTTACACATTGAGAAGAAGCATCAGTTTAAAGTCATGTTGGAGACCTTTAGCAGCTCTTATGATGCTTTCACATATTTCTTTGTTCCAAACCAAAATAGCAGGTATTAAATGTGCCTCAGACCACCTGACCGGGCAATTTACTCACTGCCTTCTCTCCAAAAAGCATAGAAAACTCTTTAATTTAACTGTAAATGAATTACACAGATTGAACAATGAACATTATTTGAAATAAAAATGTATTTGATGGTTTTGTTTATTTTAATATGCAGATTTGTAGACGAGGGAAAATGAAACACGTCTCTTCTATCCCACTTATGGATCGTTTTATTTTTTATGTGTTATTATTAGAGGAGCTATCAGTAGTCTAGAAGGTAAATTGCAGTTGGGTGTGGTTTGGGGCACAGCTAGTACAACAATTTCAACCATTTAAGGTGGAAACTTACATGCAAATAAGAAGCTCATAAATAAACGTCTGACACATTGCTGTATGAAACCAAAACTCACAAATGCATACGATGTATACAGCGGATTTTGCTTTGAAGCCTGGTCCAGATTTTCAGGTGTGGAAATAATCTAGGTGTTTTCCATCTCAGAAAAGCCAGTCCAATTTTGATTCTTGTATTGTCCCATTCTCTGTCAGAGGCAGTTTTAGCAAAAGAAAGTGTGGTTTTGTCTATGAAGGAATATTTGGATGGTCACTTTCTCCTAAACATTTCTTACAGCCCTCTGCCAGCTTGAATATACTAGGGTTGCAATGATACACAAATTTAACAATACAATACATATTGCTGTTTTTGTTCCACGATACGATACATTTTCGATACAACATGGAGAAAGAACATGATTTTAATTTCCCATTTATCATTCAATCATTCAACAAGCTAACTTCAACTATAGCATGGCGTTGTTTCCCCAGTAGCTATAAACACAAAACGGCTCGGAATGGTTTTTAAAATAACATCTTAAATTCGATTCACAGCTCATATCGTATCAACAAAAGGAAAATTACTGTGTGTATTGTGAGACAACACAATATACTGCTGTTAAATACAATTTATTCATAATGGAATATCTCCATCTCTGCTTACAAAGACAAATTAGGTATTAAAAAGCTACAATCAACATTACTGATAGAAATTAATATGAAATGTATTTTTTTTGCCAGCAGTAACTATACTTTTATAGCTATGCGTTATCTACTTTATAACTATACTTTTATGCAGTATACTTTTTATCATTGGCTTGAAACTTGTCAACTGATGCTTACATTTCTCCCATCAGGTACTTCTGACCTGAGCCCATTCACAGCTGATCCACGGCAGTTTGAGCGTCAGTTCCCCAGCCTGTCTTCTCTGACCGAGACACGCTTCTCCAGTCCCAGGATGCATTACCCAGGGACGTTTACCTACACCCCCACCCCAGTAACCTCAGGCATGTCTCTGGGAATGTCCACCACCACTCATTACCACACGTACCTCCCTCCCCCATACCCCGGCTCCACCCAAAACCAGAGTGGGCCCTTCCAGACCAGCAGCACACCATACCTTTACTATGGCACTTCGTCCGGCTCATACCAGTTTTCCATGGTGCCTGGAGGTGACCGCTCACCCTCACGCATGCTGCCCCCCTGCACCAGCGCCTCCACAGGCAGTTCCCTCATCAACCCCAACCTGCCCACTCAGACTGAAGGGGGTGAGGCAGACGGCAGCCACAGCAGTTCCCCTACTGTCCTTAGTTCTAGCGGCCGGATGGACGAGTCTGTATGGAGGCCATACTGAGAGGGTCCTCAACAAAGGCCATCAAAGCATTGCTCACGTCAAAGGTGTAGTGTAGTGGTTACCAACCATAGTCCTAGAGTACTCTTCTTCTCCATATTTTAGTATTTCCCCTGCTTTAACATACCCACTTCAACTCAGGAAGGCTTCTAATGCAGATCTATGCCCTAACATTAATTAATTAATTCAGTTAAATTATGTTTCTTTAAGAAACATTTCAGGGCAATGTTAATTTTCAAATTTCATCATGGTATGATTTTATTAGATCAGTCATGTTTTTATTTTCTTTGTTCATTTGAAAATAAGTTGTAAATTTGATCTTGGATAAAAGTATGAAAACACATAATACTATATAGTAGTCAAATTAGAAATGACTGTAGCATTCCAAAATCAATGCAGTTAAACTGGCAACCCACAAAATATGGAGGGAAAAGAACTTAAGGTCTATGTTTGAGAAACATTGACATATTGTAAGAGCTAATCTCTGTTGTAAGTGTCTTTATGGAATTGGTTTCTGAAGCACACATTTGTAAGGTACAATGGTTATGTGTACAGAGCAGTGTATTTTTATTACAATCTTATACTTTCACACAACCCTAATTGGGAAAGAGCAAAGGCATTACTATGAGCTGCCTGACATTCCACTGCAGAATCAGTGCTAGCTGTACAAGCAAACAGTCACTGAACTGTCATAAAGAAGAACTTTTATTGTTTTAGGTATGCGTCTTCCAGGCTATTAACTGAGATTATTTTCATACTAACTCAGTATAATTTTGCATTTTTTTAACACTGAAACTTTTTTTTTTAAATTTTTTTAATTTTTTTTTTTATTTATACATGAAAGGTCAGCTATTTTAAACATTACCTGATGACTATGTATATGCCCTTGAATGATCTTAATTTATGTATAAAATTGTAGCAGATAAAGTCTGATTAAGAAGCAATATAAGCCATATAAACTTTAAATTATGCAAAGTGGTTAGAGGGACAAAATTTAAGATGCTTGAATAATATGTTTGGGGAGGATAAATAACTTAAATGTATATTTACTCATTAGTAATTTAAAACTTTGTTAGCATTATTGTAAAGCAATCAAATATTCAATATGTAAACAATGAAGGAAAGAGAGTAAGTGGTCAGGCTCTGTCCTCAGATCGATGTACTTTTGTGGCTTTGTGTTCCTTCATAGACAGTAGTATGCTTATCATGGGCCAGTTGGTTAATAAATGATGGCACTTACAAAAATACAAAGACCCAAGTCTTGAACTGAGTTAACCATTTATTTACACATACAGTATGTGGCATATTCTGCTCTCAGTTCTTTTTCTGACTGTGTTATCCAATGTTTATCACGTTAATTTATTTTAAATTACTTTTTTATTTAATGTTGTTGAGTGATTACAAGCAAGACCAATAGCATGCAGCCATTGCCTCAGTCTTTCCATGTTCACATGGACACTGCCTGTTAACACTACCGTTAATTTTCCCTTCCAGTTTACATCAATCATGCCCTTATGAACGCAATATGTATTTAATTTTATAGCCTCGTCTTATACCTTGAATGCATGCACATGATTCATCCAAGTGATCGGCCTTTGCTTCTTAAACTGGACCATTAACTGTGTACTCATGAAGTCAGGTGAACACTATGCAAAGCTGTTTGAATTACAAAAACTATGAAATGATTTCCAGTGAATTTGCATCTCAAATGTAATTGTGCTTTTGTGCGTCTCAAAATGTATAGTAACGAGTAGTACATTTACTTCAGTTATTCTATGTTGGTGGGGGAAAGCCCTTTTTTGATATGAAGATTTGAAAATGTTCTATTTCATATGGCAAACTTTCTAAGCAATTGATACAACATACAGACAATCGGCTGATCTAAATTACTATGGCTAATTTGCATAAATTTCTGTTTCTAATTGTGAATTTATTTATTCCTCAACAAACTTTAATGTATCAGGATTGATTTCTTACTGACAAGAGATTTGCAAAAAAATGGAGTTGATTTTATATTTGTAATAATGTGATTTTGTACAAGTTTTAATCAAGGTCTTTGTATGTGTATTCTGACAACAAGTGGTACTTCATTGTTAAATCGTAAGTTAAGAGGCTGCGGGCAGCACCCTGAGAAACCAATGTAATTTTTTGTAGTTTAAGTTTACCTGGAGCAGAGCACTTCTTTTTTCCTACTTTTATTTGTTTTTGTCTAGTTTTTGAATGAAGCCTAAATGCTATGAGGTAAAGGGAAGCTAGCCGTGTAGACCGCTCAATATCACAAGGCTCAAAGGTCATTAGGGTCCTAGCAGAAGCACAGGCAGAACTTGAAATGGAAACATTACACATAATTTACAAAGTACATTAGCCCACTTTTTAGGTGATGTTTTCAATTATAGGTAGAAGAAAGAAATATTCTACAATATTCTTGTGTATTTCAGCATTTTTTATGTTAGCATACAGGTACAATAATAATAGGGTTTTCATTAGAGTACAATGTGGTGGATGTGACTACAGTGACTCTAGGCCTCAGACTGGTCACGTGGCTTTCTAGCATCTGTCTTTCGTGATTTTATTCCTTTTTTATTTTTTAAATAATGTATTTTGGCTGTGAGAACGTTTACAGTACTTCAAGCAGACTTTAAAAGCCTGTGCACTGTTACCATGTCCTTACTTATTGCTAAAACTGCTTTTTGGCAGTATTTAATATTACCGTAAGATTGACTTTTCTGTTTGAAATATATGTTTAAGTTTCATCACCAATGCAAAGCCAAATGCTAGTGATTATGGACAGTGGAGTGTTTGCGTCAAGCAGTTAACAAATGTGAGGCTCAGGAATCCTCAGCTATAAAAATGCCCCATAAGTAATGTATGTAAGAAGCTGTGGTTGACATATCCACTGCCGAATTCAGTTCCACAATTTTTCATTTGCAAGTGAAATGCACCACATACTGAGTTTTCTGTTTGGTGGGCTTCACAGTCCTTCAGGGATTTCTTGGGGAAATGATGTATGTATGGAGTTAGGCATGCAGGTTGAGAGCAGAAGATAGAGAGCAAAGTCTTGCCTTTTATTTCCAAAGCATCAGTAAATTCACACAATTACATTAGAAGGTCTAGTCTTTAGTTGTTGTTGTTGTTTTCTCTAAGTTTTTTTGTTTGTTTTTTTACAGTTTTGAGTTTGGCAGCAATTCAAATGTTCAAACTGGCCAGCAGAGAGCAGCAAATATTTCTGCCTATTTACTTTTGCACTCTCAAATGTTTAACATTACTCTCAAATACAGTGTTTTGAACAAAATACTCTAGAAGTAAACCCTTCACAATTTAATCCATGAATATACATTTTTTTAAATAATCTTGAAAACTGTTTAGTTTTTAACTGATTCAGAACAACTTTTGTTTACTTGTCTTTGCTTTCCATGCACATACTGTACAGATCTTAATGTTGAGTTCATCAGACAACTTAATTTGCCATCTAACCTTGTTCATTAGTTTAATTTGTTATTTGTGGAACTTTCACCAGTTTTTTGTGGGACTAACCATCCTGTAAAACCATTTGCGATTGTTGAAGGTTTCTAATGATTGTATCATTGGTCTTGGAGAATAAAATCTGCATTTTGTTAAAAAAAGTGTCATCTACATTCTGAACACAAAACCCCATAATTCTGGTGAAATTAAACACAGAAGTTTCAGAAAATGACATGGTATTACTAAATCCGGTCAGTGGACCACTTCTAAAATGTCCCACAGGAAATATATTATACTTTTCTTTATTCAGTTGCACTCTGGATATCTGTATGTTTGACTGTACAGCAGGTGCTTCCTAAGAAAAATAACTAAGGTTGCAATCATCATGGGCAGTGGGAAAACCACTTCAACTGGCTTTAACAGACTTACAGTTAGAAAAACAGGCACTCTGGGACCATTGGTGTGTACATGCAGGGACTGCAGTTTATGCAGTATCTCACAAGCCATGATTAGTTCACGCAAATTTACTCAACGTCTCCACTAAATTGTCAGCTGACATTTGGTGGCCAACAGCTCAATGATCTGAACTGGACCATTTAGTTGATTTTGAGGCCCTCAGGTTGAGAACACTTTTGCAGAGACTCTTTGTCTGGATTTTTCATTAACACTTCCTGTTGGGCTTGTCAAAATAGTATTAGCCTTTTTCACATATCTCCGACTGGAATTTGGTCTTGACCTGTCTCCAGCCCACTGCTATGCTCATATTCTGATAAAAGATAGCAGATGGTTATGCCAAAGTTCATTGAATATATTTGTTGATACCTGTATGCGTCTAATATTGTGTATGGTAAGACCTAAGTCCCTCCTCCAGACATATTTGACTATATTGTACATTTCCGCCAATGACTTTCACAATATACAGGGTGGGAAGCACCAATGTCCCATTGAACATCATGCTGTGATTAATCCAATCTGGTTTCTTTGATGAAAAGGGTCTGTTAATACAGCAACATTTTTAAACACAGCACCCACTGTTTGTCTAAAGCTGCACCGAAGGCCCTTTAAACAACCTAAGCCATGAATGCAAATATCCTACAGTTCAGCTTGCACCAATGTTTGGCTTGGAAGACATTAGTCAGGAAACTAAATCGTATTACTTGCTAATAGCCAACTTCATAAAGTTACAAATGGGTTACTCTACATGAAAAAATAATACAGCACAATAGTTTATTGCAATTCCGACTTGTAGATTTTAGTATGGTACCTCTAATATGGTAAACGGCAAACACCAAGAGATTGAGAGTCTGACCACTACATCATTGCTGTGACTGTCTACAACAAGCAATGTTGTAGACAGTCTGCTCCAAAAGGCATGTCCAACACAAGATGCACAGAGGATTTGAGCATAAAGCACATCATCCTGGACCTGTGCAGCTCATGAATCTGAAAAGCGGAGAGGCCAGGTGATGAATGAATCTTAGTCAAAGACCTGCCAAAAACTGCGGTGTCCAAACCAACAGAAAGTCTGCGTTTCCTCGCTCACATCTCCCGTCTTTATTTTAGCAACCCTGATTTACGCATCATTTCCTATATTTCTCCTTGGATGAAATACGAGGGGTCTGGTTTCGCCACTCTGTTTGTGAGGGGTCAGTCATTTCTCATAGACCTTAAGCCCCTGGCTGCTCCAAATCATTTTGCAAGCAATCACAGCTCTGCCTTGCACCATCCTGGGCCTTGCTGGCAATGTTCCAATGACAATGCCCCAATGCGTTTTTTACAGGGTGGAAGGAGGAATGGGGAGTGTACTCAAAATCTGATGGCTCAAACTTGTGGTGGGACATCTGAAAATAGAGCCCCTTGGTGTTGCTGGGCTGTCTGAGGGCTGCAGACGGGGCTGGTGATTTATGCTGGCAGCACAGCGGCTGCTGTTGGTGAAATATTTGCTGCCACCGGGAGGGGATCCGGACAAATGAAGTGTGAAGCTCGCGGGAGCTGAGGGCGGCGGCGAGCAGGTCACTAAACACTTAGAGTACACTGGCTGAGAGCATAGGAGGTTTTCATGAGGGCTGGTGGGGCTCGTGTGGAGAAGAGAGCCATCACTTTATCAGAAAGCAGTTCATCAGCTGTGCACTCCAAATGACATCTTATTTATCTGTTAGAGAATGAAAGGTTATGGCACAACCACATTAGGTGTCCTGGAGTTTATTGGTCAAAAAAGTAAACTGAATTCAAAGGGGAAGTTGGCAAGTGAACTGGGGAAATGTGAACGCAAAATGAAGTTGAAGAGAAAGTGGATTAAAACATTGCGGAAACTTGCAGGGACTGTACAGGACACAGAAGACGTCAAGCTACACAATTCCCCACAATGGGATCCAACAAGTAAAGAAATACTGCCCTCATGTGGATTTGTTTTTAATCATTTTCAAATTACAAAAACATTCACGGTATGAGACCTAATTCTGCATTATTCAATCACTGTGATAGGAGTCAGAAACTGCAGTGTCTACAACATAAACATGGCTTTTTAAGCTACGATACATAATGACTAGCAGGCCTATATTTGTCTGTGATTTTTATGTTACGTAAAGTTGATTATGGCAGATTTGTGGTAAAATGGAAAACGTTTCTGTATGGATTTTTCTGCTTTTCATAACCCTAATATTTGATTCTCTGCCATAGGTTATTGAAAATACATTCTGGCCAAAATATTATCTTAAAACTATGTCTCAGGCCTCAGCTGATCAATTTCATGTGACACTTTTCTGAGAGAGAGCTTTAAGAGGCATTATTTATTTGGACGTTTAATTCTATAGTGATAACTATTTCTGTAAATCATAGCGAACCTGCAAGATGTTCTGCCATGGTGAATTTAATATACATTAATGTGTTACATACAATATAGGAAAGCTCTGGAATTTTCATTTTAATATTGGTACATTTTCAAGTAGCATTCTATAAATGTATTATTGGACATCATGTAATATATGTAATATATACATGTAAATGTAAGAGCATGGATATTTCTGCGTAGACAAAGTAATTATTTATTTATAACAACATATTTTTCATGAAATAAAATTAATACCATTTCTACCATTAAATATAATAATATAAAACCTCTAATATTAAATTAGATTGTTGATTTAGCTAGCTAAGTAACACAGACACAGAGGTTGGTTACATTTTCAACACTTCCATTACCATATTGTACAAACGTAGTGATAAATAGCCTACCTCACTCATATCGTAGATGTTAGCTGCTGGTTGCACTTTTACCTGAAGGCGGCCATGATCGTTTCCTCTCCGTGAAAGGAGGTCGAAATTGAATCTAATCCAAGTCTTCAACTGTGAGTAAGGTGGAACCAAATTAAG
This sequence comes from Hoplias malabaricus, assembly GCF_029633855.1. Classification (NCBI taxonomy): domain Eukaryota; kingdom Metazoa; phylum Chordata; class Actinopteri; order Characiformes; family Erythrinidae; genus Hoplias; species Hoplias malabaricus. Next base: position 58,766,543 of record NC_089800.1, read on the forward strand.
ATCTGAGTGGTAGTTGTGTATTCAGGAAAAAAGCAGAATATAATTTTCAGAAGTGTACATCTCTCAGTAGTTTCCCAATTATTTTTTTTATCGCTAATTTAATAGTTGGGCGACGTGCTGTAACGTATCAGGGTACGTTTTGAACTCTTGACTGCTACCTACGAAACTCGCTCTTCCAAATATTTAAGATTTTGAATTGGTCTAGTACCTCATAGTGTCTATAGATTTCCATAAGGATATATTAAAAAAAAAAAAAAAAAAAAAAAACAAGCTACAGCTATTTACTCTTTTCAGGCTGTTCTCCTCAACAATAGAGGCATTTTCCCGCCAGTGACGCTATTAGCCTTCTGATTGGCTAAAAAGCTCGGGCTCTTTTCTTCTTTTTTTGTACGCAGTACACACCATAAAAGAATGTGTTTTTTTTTTACCTAAAAATTACTTGTGATTCCGAACTGACACTAATATAGGAATGCATTTACATTCTTTTGTATATATCAGTACATATTTATAATATTTTAGTGTGTTAGCTAAACAAAAATTACATTTATTTCTTAATAACCTACTGGCATGTTATATCCAGAAGCGCAGCTAAGCGAACATCGGTTGATTCATTTCTGCAGGTAGAACAGTTCTTCACTACAGAAGGAAAAAATAATACAGACTTTAGTCTTCATGTAACTTATGAATTAGAATAAACATGATTCAGTACTTGAATACAGTAGTACTAAATACTCATTTGCAGCTATTTGGCATAAAAAATGTGACTTAAAAATAGACATTGAATTTAATATTTAGCCAAGTCTCTTTGGGTAAATGTGTGCGCTGTGCCCAGTCAAAAAGACAAAGGCATGATTCATAGCAATGATGAGGCTTATGAGTGCACCTCGTAACAGAGATTAGTAGTGACACTATCATTATTATCATTCCAATTCTTCCATCAGGCTGCCAAGACCACAAAAGTGGCATTCAGAGGCAAAAAGTTTTGAATCCAAGAACGACTCCAGGTCTCAACAACCCCATCAAGAAGGCTTCACATCACTGTTTAAACATTGTGTTAGCAAACATCAGTAAGGCACTTATAGCACAATCATAGTTAGAATCGATGGATATATTCTTTTTATGTTTACTTTGTGTTTATTGGCTCAAAACATGTTTATGTTTCACATTCTCAAAGACATTATGAAATTGTAATACTTGAAAATATATGAGCAAATAAACACATTTGAAATGTATATACAGCAAATATGAAAGCAAGTGGATTTGTGCTCTTAACAGAGAGGTTTTTTATTTTATTTACATTTTTGGAGGCTGGCCTTATAAGCTATGTTCTAAACAGTGAGATTGTTCTCAGAAACAGGAAAGTGTAAGTGATTCAAACAGCCAATGGAAGTGAAAGTCCAGGCCAGGTCTGTGTTACATTGCTGAGAAGAACACAGAGCTCTATATTCCTGTATTTATTTAGCATTTGGTATGTGTCTAACACAATCAGTAGTGCGTCAAATCAATTTCTATGTTTTCCAATAGACCACTAACACACAGCTTTGTTTTATCTGTGTCTGTAAATCTGTGTTGTAATATCTGTTATAATACCTATATTAGTTGAATTGTAGTACACCAGTGATGTCCTTAGAGCTTTCTCCCTCTCAACAGCCTGCCTCAGACCTGGCATGGCTGGCAGCCAGTGGACAGACATCAGACAGGGAAAAAGTTGGTCAATAAAGGGAAATTCAGTCATATCCACAAATGATGTTATGAGTCAGAGATGGTGGGTGGCAGCAGCCCAGGGAAACCATAGTATACTGATGTGCCAGCAGAAATCCTAATCTTAGCTTGGTGCCATGTATATCTCCAATCAGCCTCTCTGCATTGGATGGCTGGTTTTAGATCCCAGAAGGAATGCTTTGTGGATTCAGTTTTCTATGCACTGTAAGAAGTTAAAATACTATGCAGCACTTTTGGGTTCTGGTGGTGGGGGCTCTATTTGGCTGGAACCTCATCTGGAATTAAAGAGTGTAGCCTGATCATTTTAGTTTTTAGAGGAAAGTAAAGAAACTGTGCAGAAGAACAATATGGTCCAATCTAGAGCTTGCTGCAAAAAAAATCTCAGGGTTCTTTAGTATTTTCTCGTCAGTGTAATAGCAAACCCTTGTTATTCTACTTTTTTATTCTTTATTGGTCACTTATTAAACACTGATGATGAATTGATCAACAGAAACAAAAAGCTTATTACATTGAAGTCACATTAAAAAATAGTAAAAATCTTTCCTTCTGAAAGTTATCTATATCTGGTTGCAAAACTGTCAACTTGGAGATGTTCATACATATTGAATTTTCCCCTTTCATTTGAACTATGTCTGCTTTGTAAAGCTTTTTTAGGTTGTTAGGGTCTTATTCCATATTATTCACTTGTTTAGCCTTAAGCATTATTGTATTGTGCTTTATGTAATCTGGTTGCTGAGAATACTAGAGCAAATTCCAAATAACTAAATTTTAAATCTTGGGAAGACACCCATTAGTTCACAACTATTCACACATCATTATTTTCTCCCTTTTTTTTTTTTTTACAGAAACCCACTTTCTCCCACCACAGTGGGAGAAAGAAAAACGTGCAGAACAGCAGTGAGGCCCTGTTCTGACACCTCGGTGGAAGCAGTGGAGTGCCAAATGCTAAACAAACACATGTGTGTGAAAGTGACAGTGTTACGGCCTGTCGAACTCACCCTTTCAATCTGCCACAGTCCACTGCACTCCACAGCGGCCGAACAGTTGCCTCAAAGAAGCCTGCGCTCCGGCCATGAAAGACCCCCTCCTCCGCCTACTGAGTGCCGGCAAGATTTAAAGTGAGTCGGTGGATGTGTCCCCTTTCACACGCACTGCTGGTCAAAAGTTTGGGCACACCCGGCCTTCTAAAGTGTTTTCAATAAATGGCCATGTTTGTGATAAGTATATTCAACAGAAAGCTTTTACAGTTGTACAGCTATTCATATTACACGGTGATATGCTGTAAATAATCTTCATGCTTCCTCAGACGCTACACATGTACACATTCATATTCACCTCTTTTGGTTCCTCTCACGCTGGATCTATTAGACCTGCTCTTTTTGTCTTTCTCAGAAATGTAGGGGCAAGCACATGCTTCCTATTCAGTGCTTCTTTTTGAAATACTTCTAACACAATGCCACTGAAAAGTGAAGAATGCCAAAAGAGAATGCAAACTTTCCAAATCTGTCACCTCAGCTGAAAGATGTTTATGTTATGTAGCAGCTTGTCTCAGTTTGTTAAGTTTATAACACTGTCAGGATTCTTCTAGTTTAATTCTGATTTGCTATCAGTGCTCCTGCATATACACACTTCCATGTATTGTTTTGTACTGGTCTCGTTTCATTCTGATTAGGGATGTAGTGGGTCTGGAGCCTACCTGAAATCATTTGGCACAATTCAGGATGGTATCCTGGACAGGGCACTACTCTATCACAGGGCATTATATTGCTCAGAACAAATAAGAAAAAGTGTGCCCATAATTTTAACAAGCAGAATATTTTAGTCTTTTTTTTTTTTGTTAAAACACTAAATGGGTTTGTGAAAAATTAGTGAGGTTTCTGGTGTGGGGTTGATGTGGCAGCTGCTGTAGTAAACAGCTGCAACTGTAAAAATGTACATTAAAAAAAAAAAAAAAAAAAATATATATATATATATATATATATATAAATAAAATTTTAAAAACTGCACCAGTAAGGAAATCTGTGCATGGGGCAATGCTGCTCAAATCTAATCAAGTAGTGGACGGATGCCACATGGAAGCATTGAATGGAGTATGTTGAAATGAGGGCATTGCTTGAGGGCTAGATGGAAAGTTAACATAGTGTAGATGGGAAAGCCTATATGCTGCTCATGAAAGTCCCAACAGTCAAATTGGCGCAGGAGGAAAAATATTCTTCCCAAAGCAAACAATAGTGAATGCCATCATATACACCCTCGGCATGAACACATCTAATTTTCCACCATAAAACGTGAAACTGCTTGGATCTTTTCATGAGGTGCAGATGGACAGCAGTGAAGTCTAAATCAGGATCTGACCAATCTATACCCACAATTACCCTGCTGTTTGAAAGAGGGGTGAGCTGAAACATTTGGTATTATTTAGAGCCTGTGCAATGTCACTGATGCACAACCAGTCCTCAGTAACAAATCCAACAAGGACTCAGAAGATATTACTGCTGTGCTCTGCCCAGATCCAGCTCCGTGTATTAACCTATAATTATAAGGCTAAAGCCAAAGCTTGTTTTTGAAAAATTTTTACTGAACTACAGGTTGCCTCCATCAAGGATGACTTGACTGCCCGAAAAAGCCTCTGATGTTGGTGACTAGAGCTTGCTTGTGGCGGGCTAGCATGCCTCTCGCCTGGCCTTTTGGCACTGACCATGGCTTGGGCTCTGCTTTACATTACCATGCATGTGGACTGGGTTTAGAGCTATGAAAATGTAATTGCCACTTCAGCATAAGTTAAGTCATGTGGGACGTGAGAACTGCTAAGCAGTGGCCTCATTCTTATTGACACCATTCGGTTCAGGGAAGCACTAAATAAACGTAGCTATAGGGTCCATTTAATGGACAAGGGTCTGAAAGGACAAACCATCATTTTAATTCTACTTATCCCATAACAACCCAATATTCCAATAGTTTACAACTGTATACAGATACGCTTCCTGCACAAGTGGTTTTCACATAGGAAAATCCATGTCTTTACAGGTAGAAATCCATGCTTTCCAGGTGATTTTTACCAGAGGTGAGTTACAAAATTGTAAGCTCTATTTCCTCTGTGGTTTTAGGCCTGGATTAGACTTGAAGGACCCACTGAGTCCCATTGCTGCTTTATGCTTTAACCTCAGCTATGTAGGTAACAAAGTAGAGCTGAAGTGAAATTTAACATGGTAAAAATGGAATCAGTGTTCTCTCCGTGTCCGCGTGGGTTTCCTCCAGGTGCTCTGGTTTCCTCTCACAGTCCAAAAACACACGTTGGTAGGTGGATTGGCGACTCAAATGTGTCCGTAGGTCTGATTGTGCGAGTGAATGTGTGTGTGTCTGTGTTGCCCTGTGAAGGACTGGTGCCCCCTTCAGGGTGTATTCCCGCCTTGCGCCCAGTGATTCCAGGTAGGCTCTGGACCCACCGCGACCCTGAACTGGATAAGGGTTACAGATAATGAATGAATGAATGAAAATGGAATCACTAAAAAAATGCTTTAAGTCACAAAGGCTTTCTCTTAGAATTGAATATTAAAGCTATAGTTTGGCAAAAGTAAATAAAATCTGCACAAATTCCCACTTACCTCAAATGCGGTCCACCAAGACAGTTTTGTCATTTTGTCATCATGTGAGCACTCAAAGTGTAATGTGGATTTCAATTAATAAAAGGTTATACACAGGAAATGAATAAGAGACTGTATGTTCAGATTCAGCAGTTTATTCGTGGGGACCTTTAAGATAATACATGTTTTAGAGTGGGTCAGAAAGGGAGAAGGGAGCAGTAGTTAGTTAGTAGAGGTTAAAAAAAAAAACATAAAGTACTGTAAACAATTAGTGTTTATTTGAATTGATTGTTGATTATTATCCAACAAAAACTACGTATTTATTTGCTAAAAACAAATAAACAAATAACACCAGACATAAATAACATTAGAATAAAACCAAGTAACATTGTTCCAGTGAGTGTGATACTCTGTGTGTGAATGTGTTGGTTTAAATGATTCCAAATCTCTCCTCGCGGAGTCTGTATTGTTTGAGGTTATCATCCAATACCTAGTGATTTTAAATAATGTGTGTGCTGTTGATTTAATTTTAATTTTTATGCAATCAAGTAGAATCTGAACAAAATATTGTTCTTCAAACTCACTCACACCTACTACTTTATAGAAAAATTCTCTCATATTTCTTATTGGTTTTATATTATTATGATGCTTGTATTTACTTTATAAAAGCACCAAATTTACTGAGAAGGCATTAGTTTAAATATATATCATTATAGGTGCCTAAGGCTTCTGCACAGTACTGTATAGAAAAAAGACCCATTCTCTAAATTGCTTTTAGTTTTTGCTGCAATGTGGCATTCATGTGGTCATTAAATTTCCTTTCTTTGTTAGCGACTTTAGCTCCAGTGCAAAACTAAGGAATTCAGCTTCTGATACTAAACATGCCTTGGCTGATTGAGTTAATTCGATGCAGGGAACCAGATGGAAATTTGTTCCAATATAAAACTAGTTCAGTACAATACCTTATCTTCCCTCCTGAAAAGAATTGATTATTATTTTTGAAAACAGGATTCGGATATCATAACACACTTCAATACATTCATGTAGAATATATATCACAGTGTTACATAATGCCAGAGAGTCCAGATGAGGATTTTTATTTATTTACTTTTTTTGGCTGGAAGATAAATAGGGATAAATAAAGATAAATTGGGAAGAAGAGAGTAAATATTATTAATTAATTTTCTTCTTTTTTTTACCCACAGGTGCATGGTGATGTTTCTGAGATCATGGGATAGCAGGGATTTTAATAGAAAATGAACTAGCCAACATGGTTCAGGTGAAGTTTATATAAAAATGAAACAGGTCCTGCCTTGCGCCCAGTGATTCAGTGTACAGTGAACAGAACAAACACTAACAGACAGCAAATGACCGACTGGATGGATTGATGGATGGATGGATGAAGCAGATATTTCTTAAACAACTTTTAAAATCACTATCATTATCAAAACTATTAATAGTTTTTTTTATCATTAATTTCATTATTAAATCCACAGGCCTGTTCTAATTGACATGTCCAACATTGATTAGGAGAAATCGAGTAGATGTTCTAAGAAATGAGATATGATACCTCTCAGTGTGTTACAGATAAGTGCTGAGTGACAGAAGGAATCCTGGGTTCAGTATGCCCCAGGCTGGACATTTTCTCACCCAGAATGGTGCAAAAACTTGCTTAAGTAATCAAGGAAGGAGCCAAGTGCATGTTTGACAGCACCCCCCAATGTCCCCCTAACCCTATCCCCCCAAGCCCCATCCCCACTGCCCAAATAAAGATTGCAGACACATATACAGCTGGTTTGAATTTCCAAAGAAAGAAATGTGTTGGACAAGGTCTGAGCTGGTGAAAGGGCTTCCTCAACAGGAACTGCAGTAATTAAAGCCCAGGAGGCTGAACACTACGTCCACAGCCCAGAAAGAGTGCTCCGGTTTCACCCACAGCTCCGCCAATGGGATATCCACACACATTGTAGCCATGTTATTCTGCTGTCAGCCCAGCCTGGCACACAGGCAGGAAACCTGATGCAGTGATGAGATTTTTATATACAGGCAGTTGAACTGGAGTTAGGTAGAGCATTTCTTTTGTCACCTTAACTTGGTAATGTAGCTACAATGTAGGTACCTTTATTGCAAACCCTCAAAAAACAAATGTATACACTGTAAACCTGAATACGTTAACAGAACTAAAAAAAAAATAAGGCAATCTGTTGCCATAAAATGTTCATAAATTTAAATGCCAGAAGTATTTATAGACATTTACTTTAAGTGTCTGCAACTTAATTTAATGATTAATACAACTCAAAAAATACTATTAAGTTCTATTAGCTAATTTAACCATAAATACATTCATTGTCTGTAACACTCACAGCTGTGGACACTTCTCCTGCACCTACCAACGTTTGTTTTTGCACTGTGGGGGAACACGCCAAACTCCTCAGGATAGTGACCCAATGTGGGTCTCAAACCTACGACCCTAGGACTCTGGATCTATGTGACAGTGATTCTACCTATTGCGCCACCACCCCTTGCGCTGAAATAAACACCATCCGCCATCTTGGCTGAAAACTGCTGCACTGGTCTCTGTTGAATCAACAGGACTCTGCTAAATCAAAATTTTACAGTTTCACAAATTCAAAAAAAAAATTGTTGAAAGTGATTTGTTTAATTGAGTGAAGCATTTTAATATATTTTAAGTTTAAGAATCACTCAACCCTGTTAATTACTTTGAACATTAGGGTTTACAGTGTAGGCATTGGTGGGGGGGGACAATATTTAAAACATTTTTTCATATATAATAATCTACAAATACGTTTTTAGTTCACTGCGTTGATAACACAGGTATATTTTGTTCTGTGAAGAATCAGTGCTTGTCAAAAGAGCTTTATAAAAATATTTTTATTTGTCAGTGGAAGAGAACTCAACCCACCAATATATGTCCAGAAATACCTGAGTACTCTCCATTTGGGTTTTTATAAACATTACACTAAGATGTACATCCAAAAGTCAGTTCATTAACCAGTAGTTTCAGATACGTTTGAATTAAACAGTGGCAATTATTAGAAAATGATGCGCCTTTCAGCACAATTCGGATCATCCAGTGTATCATATCATTTCTGGAAACTGACTAAAGATGAATTACATAATCCTGGAACATGACATGCTATAATTATGGGACACAATACTGTACTTGTTATATCACTAGATGGCGCTGTCTGGCTGTCTGTACCTTAATTTTCAGGAAGGAGCGAATAAAAAACGCCCTACTGCATAAAACATTGCACGGGTTTTACACAGGAAAACTCTGATCCAGTTCGGTTTCAAACTCTAATACTGTCCAGCAGATGTAGTTAAGCACATTGGGTCACATTAATTGCAAACTTACCAACACTATGTTGAATACACTTTACACAAAACATATTCTGTTCTCATTCTTGGTAAGGTTTCTCAGAACAGTGCAGGAAAACTCAACAGAAACAGGGCACTAACATGGTCTCAGAACATGACACGAAACATTGTCCGTTATAAAAATGATCCCAACCTTGAACTTACTACAGTGAAAAATATTTAGCATAAAACAGACACTGGAGAACACTGTTTCATTCAATACTGGTGACTTGACAGTAGAGCAGAAAAGCAGCAAACAAAAATGCAACTCAAACTACGGCCCGCTGCTCTTATTTGACCTGCCCTTTTAACTACAGCAGCGGCCATCGATGTGGACAGAGAGGAGTGGACAGTCCAGCGACTACTGGGGTGTCCCTCGCAGTCGGGAAAATGACAGTACATTTCGTCGGTGTCTAGTGAATGTATTTCGTACAAATATTTAAGACCTCATTCTCGACTCCGAATCCCTCCTCCCGAGCCCACTCCGGGCTTTGCCGTTTCTCTCTAACGCGTGAGAGGCCGTGGCTGTAAGGAGAGGAAGCGCGTTAAAAAAAAAAGACGCGGCTGCGTGAGAGCCGTCCACATCGCGTCTCGTATTGATTAAGGGACATTTAGATGCGGAACGAACTGCCATCCCGTACTCCACAGTGACACTATTCATTCATTCGTTCATTATCTGTAACCCTTATCCAGTTCAGGGTCGCGGTGGGTCCAGAACCTACCTGGAATCATTGGGCACAAGGCAGGAACACACCCTGGAGGGGGCGACACACACTCTCACATTCACCCATACCTATGGACACTTTTGAGTTGCCAATCCGTGACAATATTCATGACATGGTATTATAGTGTTTTTGTTGTTGTTGTTTTTTGTTTTTTCTAATGTTTTCTTATCTGACTGACAAACTGTGAGCTGGCCCTTTGATGAAAACGTCTGAGGACCCCTGAGCCTGGGTGTTCGTGGTAATTACAATTTAAGTTACAATTAAAATGTTGCTCCCCCACCCCCCCCCCCCACCCCATTCAGAAACAGCTTTCTGCCTGAAATAAGATGAGATACGAGTTTAAACAAACGAATGCAATGGCACAGTATATTCTGAAGCCCATTACAGAGTTGCTGATAATACAAATTCATGCCACTTGCACCAGGGAGAAAAATGGCTTCAGCATGCAAAGTGTACACAGGCAGCATTAAACCAGGCAACAATCTATCTAGGGCATTTAAAGGACCAGTCCAATATGGTGTCCTGAAGGCAACACAATAAAGCTAATATCTCCAACAATCCTTGTGACAGAAGAGTGAATCTTGAACATACCACCTTCTTTCAAACTCTGAGGAGTCTTAATGTAGATTTGTTTATGAAATTAATGCACAGCTGAAATATGGTGTAGGTGTCACTTAGATAGTCTCTTTGCTACATCCTGGTAGGCCAGTTCTATCTCCTTGTCTGCTGCACATGTGTTGATAAACTCGTCCCGTGCATAAGCATTCTGTAGATAGCGCCACACTCCAGTGAACTCCGCTGGTATCTCAAAGTTACGGTACTTCTTCGAAACAACCTGGAAATCAGAATGTATTCATCTCAAAGAACTTCTGCTCTTATTAGACCACTCATCAAGTATTTTGTATCATTCCAAATACAGCCCTAGTATTTTTACTGAAAAAGGACCTATGGTGCCATTGATGCAATATAAAGCAAAGTAAACCCTATAACTAGCAGTCTTGACATCTTACCTTGACAACATGCAGTTTAGGGAGGAGGTTGCAGTCTGCTAGTGTTAATTCATTGCCGTCCAGGTACTTGCGAGTGGAACATTTTTCTTCCTCCATGCTGTTGGCATCAATCTCTTCAGGAAGAGGGGAGTTAAGAAAGTTGTCTAGTTTCCTTAGGGCCTTCAGCAGAACATTTTCAAGTGCTGCAGAGCAACACACAAACCAGATATATTGTGTTGCAGCAGAAATACCTGTCAAACGTCTACACACTTCTGACTGAGTGTGGATTGGGCATGAAGGCCATTTTACATAACACCATAGCAAGTCATTAAAAAGCAATGAAAAAATATTATTCAGTCAAAAAGACTCACTGGAATTAGCCTCTGGCTTTGTATTCTTAATGTATGCAGAGAACTTAGCAAAGATGTCATTCCCTGCTGTGTTTGACTCCTTGTTCTTTGCAGCTAGTTTGGGATACCTTTAGAGGAACAAAGTCATAAAGTATTACAACAATTTCACAAAAAAACAAAAATTTCTACAGTTCTTTCCAATCTCTTACTTTGGTGGTGCTAGCATCTCTTCTAGAAACTCTTCAATCTTATTGACGTCTGTCTGTACTTCTTTATTAAAGGTAAGGAAAGGTGGGTGTGTTCCTGGGGCCAGATTATGGAGATCAGGAGGTTTTCTAAAAAAGAAATTCAAAATACTTTGAATATTTTAAATATTAAAAAACTATTAATATTGTACAGGAGGTTATTAGAGGTTTGTCTATGTGTAGTTAAGTGCCTAAATTATGTAGTTAAGTTTAACCTGGCCAAACTATGAATCTTTTTTTTTATTCGATGCCAGCAATAAAAAACTAACGTTCAAAGCTAGGACAGAGCAACAAAAGACTGGTAAATTTAAAAACAACATTAGTTTAATTGGCAACAGTTCAGTAACACCTTGCACATTCAAACTCATGCACATTAACTCCCAGACATTTTTGAGACATTACCCAGAGGTGCTGTATGTGGGTACACAAATGTCCATAAAAATGACCTTACCTGGATTTTATCCTACTAGCCCCTAATGTCAGTGAGTGCACACACTACACAAACGCCAGCCCATGCCTAAAGCATGCAGAACATTTCCTGTAGTGAGAACACATCTGACTTCATTCTCCGTTTTCAGAGTTTTTCTTTATTTTATATTTGAAAAACGACTTCAGGAGAGGCTGAGTCTTTCAGAAGACAGTGCTTAATATCAATAAAATACTCAGAAAATCTTGAGAAAAAGTCTATAGCAATATACAAGCAAGGCTCAAAACCAGTATTGCATGGCTGTGATTCCTGTTGCCTTCTTTGTGTCCAATTTAATTTAAGACTGAGGCTAATTTTAAAAATCTCCTGTGGCCCAACAAATTAATATTTGAAATTATTTTGGGAAATCATTGATGCCACATCCTTTGAGCTAAAGTATAGAGAAAAACATCTGAATTGTTATAAACACACAGTTCAAAAGCCAGCATCCATGATGGTATGAGGGGATATTAGAGCACATGGCATGGGTGATTGCACATCTGTAAAGGAACTGTTAATGCTGAATGATGGTTATAGGGTTTCTACCAACAGGCTATCATCCAGAAAGCTTTGCATATTTCAGTAGGGCAAGGCCAGTGTGTATTCTGCATGGATTCATGGCTCATTAGTAAAAGAGTTTGGGTTCTAAACTAGTCCAGACCTGTCATCCATTCAAAACAACTGGTGCATTATGAAAGGAAAAGCATTACAACGGAGACCCAAAATTGTTCAGCAGTTGAAACCCTATAACAAGCAAAATTGGGAAAACATTACACTTTCAGAACTACAGCAATAGTTTTCCTGAGTTCCCAAATGTTTACAGAGGGTTGTTAAGAGATGAGGTGATGCAACACAGTGGTAAACATGCTGGAGAAAAATGACCGATTATTTGGAACGTGCTACAGACATGAAATTGAATATGAGCAAATATTTTTTCAAAAAAAGCTATAATCTTGTTTTTGTATCATTTTAAATTAAATGATTTGCACATCAAAGGCTTTTAGTTTCGTTAATATTTTGCACAGCATTTCGAACTTTAACATTCAATTAAAAATTTTCCTCATAAAAAAATGCACATCCAAACCAATGACTATTCAAGATAAGACTGTACAGCAGAGAGGTCTTTGCAGTCTTTCTAACAATGATATGCTTAAAGTCGGTTGAAAATAAACTGAAGCATGCTAATGGTTAAAAATATGACCCAACCTACCCACTGATAGGAACTCCTGCAAACACTTTCACTTTTCAGCGTGCCGTTACCTTTTCAGATCAACAGTGGTGACATTGAAAACAACTCCCTTCAGCCACAGGATCATGAAGAGCCTCTGAGAGAATGGACAATTCCCAATGCTCTCTCCATCACTGCCTGCCTGAAGTAAAGCAAAGCAATTAAACATCAACTATGTATCATACTGTACCATCAACTGAAGACTAGATTCATTTATATGACATTAATATATGTCAAATGAAAGTTTTGCCATTTAAAAATGGTCTATTATCATCATTTTTATCTTGATGACACGATGATAAGAATACAATCATGTTTTTATCATGAAATTAAGTGTCGTGTGTGTTGCTGCATTCATTATGTTTACACCTTGCCACTATGATCTGCTCCTCTTTAAAAATTAAAATGGAAAAGGCTTGTAAATGACCTGAGACCAGTCAAAAACAAAACAACCACCCACGTGAGTCAGTGTCATAAGGCCAGATGCAGGGTTATTCCTTTCTTTAAAGCCATTCACAGCTCCATGAATCAGATGATTGTCCTAATAGCTCATGCTGGTACAGTTACAGTTAATAAGTGCCTTCCATATAAACAAAACAAAGCAGCAACCAAAATCACAACTGAATTTCCACATATGAACCCGGGAGATCATGCTATCCAATAGCAGCATTAAACAGGGCCAGTAAGCCGAGCTGGACACTGGATCCTGGCTTGTGTTGAATTATTCACGGAAATTCCATTACCTGCCTCATTAGTCCTGAGCCCAGAAGGTTCTGGACTGACTTGTCAACAGGACCTTGAGCTTGACTTCATTCTAACCCCCTTCATTTAATGCTGTTTTACCGCTTCAACTTGAAATGCAGCGTTTGATTTTCAAAAGGTTATCTCAGGAGAGTCAAAATATCTAGCCAGAGTAATGGGTTTTGACAGAAAAAAATTGTGGACATTCAAGTACTGCACATATTTGACATAAAAATGCATTGTTAACCAAGCACTAATGAACTATTTTAGGAAAAAATCACTTGTGTATTAACATCTTTTACTTTTCTGGGAAGGCTTTGCCTATATAAGCATTTCTGTGAGGAATTGATGACCTTCAACCCCAAGAGCAAAGGTAGTAGATGATGCTCTAACCATAGCACAATGCTGGGGGGCTTTATACCCTTGTAGCCAACACTTGGCATTGTGCATGATGATCTTAGGCTCATGAAGCATCCTATTTCATTTCATGCTTCTCTTTGAAACTTTTACACGCTCTGGAAGCAGCACTTAGAATGCTGCTGGGACTGTGGGGCGTGTATTGTAGTGTGTGAATTATGTGATGGTATGGTACTGTGCTGTCTTCATCACGCAGTGATAATGGGAGTTTATGACCGTAAACACCTGGATCAAACTTGGCAAGCGAGCTTCAGAAAGAAGCAGAGATCTGATTTAGATTCGTGCAGCAGCACCACAGGGGAATTGGAGCGTGAAGTGTCGATGGAGAGGGAGAAATAATTCAGGAGGAGAGGCCGAACGACGCCAGAGCAAAAACAAGACGCTGCTGAGACAACATCTTGCAATTTTGTTAATGTGTTATGGCTTTACTAACACATTCAGCATATACAGCATTATCTCTGAAAAAGAATATGCCATTAGGACATATCTTTGTGTTTAATATGAACACACCAGGCAACAGGAGCACTGAATGTGTTGTCATCCACTGAACTGTATTAACCCCTTAAACTACAAGGGCCTGCATATGAGCCCACACTTTCAGTTCCACTAAATATATAAAGTGCTTTTAAACTGGTGTTGTCTGGAAGCAGCTTGACAGAACGACAGGAAGCTAGCCCTAAGAGAGCCACCTGATGCCACAGTGGAGAAGAAGAATCACTCAGAGAATAAGGAATAAACCTCAAGGGGAACCAAAACTCAAAATAGGAACCCTTTATACAACCAAGAGCAGTAAGAATGAATATACGTATAATGAGTGTACATTAGTCTGTATCAACATGCGCTGTGTGTGTTAAGAGCTGTGCTAATAAAGTGCATTGAGAGGTTCACCAATGTACAATGTATGTCTAAATGTTTGTAGACAACCTTTATGGTAACTCCAGCCACTTTGAGTCGAGCCCACAGTGGACATGGATGTTCAGCTGTATACAGCTTGTGTAGTCTCCACAGAGCATAAAGCATGAACAGAAATAGGATGCTCTGGAGCAGCTGCACATAAGTCCCATGATACCATGCTCAATGCCAAGCGTCAGCCAGAGGGGTGAAAGTAAAACAGTGTAACATCTTTATCTGGAGTGATGGAGATGCATCGATTTCCTTCAGGAAGAGGTGGAGCAATGCTCGTTATCCAGTGAGACTGAATGCCATCAAATACTCTCAGCCCTCTTCCAACATGTTTTTTGAAGCTAACCTAATACTCATAATTACAGAAGATATGTTGGACCAACAGGTGCCTACAAATACTGAGTACTTAACTCAACATACAACATCAGACAGCTCTGTTACACAACAGAGAAAATGATATATAATCTATAGGTGAGCTAATAACATGCCATTAGCATTCTTACCTTTACAAACAACTCAATGTCAGGATCCTTATCCACTTCATTAGTGGAGGCCAGGTCAGTCATTTTCAGGTTGACCTCTCACTCAGTACTTGAAATAAGATGCTGGTCCGTGGGATGAGTATTCACATGCAAAAAGCAAAGAAGCTCCTGTGCACCTTGATGTACCGTACCCCTACCTGGCTGTAGTGGTGGTCTGGACCCTGCAACAAGTCTGTGAATGTGTGTGTTTGTGTGCGAGAGATGCAGGCCTGTTTTGATTTGGCCCTTGTGGACAGCTGTCACAGTCCAGCCAAAAATAGCCAGCCTAGAAGAGAAGGAGGAGCTCTGAGTGTCACCTCCACTCCTTTCCCTTTCCCTCTCCTTCTCCCTCTGGCTGTCTCTCTCTCCCTACCTCTTGCCTTTATGAGCTGCCCAATGGTCAATCGCTTTTCACCCCCTACTGTTAAAAATACTGCAGCTGAGTCAGCCTCAGGCTGTGGGTGGGCTAGTGATGTCCCTTTCACTGAGTGTGGTATGAAAAGTCACATGGGGCTCTACTAAATGTATGAAGGGTGAGTAATAGGGGAGGGGAACTGTTACATCATTTCAAAATTATACACTAAGGCAGGCAGTGGTATTGTTAATAGTAATAAACTAGACAAGACTGTGCAAAAGTCAAGGGTAACTTGGCCTTTCTTATGAGGAAAAAAAAAACTTGCATCTACAAAAGAGGGATTTTACAGGAGTGTGAAAAACACCTGTGCAATAATCCTGCTGTTTAATCAGCACCTTGATACGCCACACCTGTGAGATGGATGGATTATCTGGGCAAAGACGAGCTCGCTAACAATACATGAGAGAAAAAGGCATTTTGTGCACATTGAAAAAGTCTTAGATCTCATGAAAAATGAGAGCAAAAACAAAAGTGTTGTGTTCAGATTTTTTGTCCAGTGTATTTACAGTGGAGTGTTAATACAATCTAAATGCATTGTATCCTGAGAGAGGCCATACATTTAACCGAACATTAACATCAACATCTAAAGTACAAAATATTATTTCACATTTTAGAAGAGGTAGTGTCGCTGTCACACAGCTTCAGGGTCCTGGGGTTGTGGGTTCGAGCCCCACTCCAGGTGATTGTGAGGAGTTTTGTGTGTTCTCCTAGTGTCTGTGTGGGTTTCCTCCGGATGCTCCGGTATCCTCCCACAGTCCAAAAATGCAGGGTGGTAGCTGGATTGGTGCCTCAAAATGGTCTATAGGTGTGAATGTGTGAGTGTGTGTCACCCTGTGAGGTAGTTCTGTTCCTGCCTTGCGCCCAGTGATTTCCTGTAGGTTCCGGACCCACCGCGACCTGGATAAGGGGTTATAGCCACGAATGAACGAATTATCGCTTGCTGACTGACTGACCAACAACGGAACTTTGTTGATATGCGAAAGTGCGAGACCTGGCTCTACACTATAGAGCAAATACTATTGTATAGGGAAGTAATGTTAAGATTTACAGTGGCAAGAATATGTTTGTCAAGCACAGCTGTCTTGCTGCAACAGCCCCCATTTAAGAATGTATATAAGATCTGCTGAAATATAGCTCAGTTAGCCTGGTGCTACCTTATAAAACCCAGCTTCAGTTCATGGCTTGGTCATACTATTAAAGAACATATTTTGTGTGGGTCCTAATGGAGTTCAAACTTTGCTAAATTAATCTGATAGCCCCAGTATTAAAAGAAAAGTTGTGGAAAAGAGGCTAAAGCTGACAATTATTATGTTTTTTAGCAGAATGGACATCATTATGAATCACCAAAGCTTTTTAATGACCTTTAATAAGGAGGATGTGTATTTTGGACTCTATTGTTGAAATGGCAGAGGACACCTGTATGACAAACGCTATGCTGCCAGTGGCAGTCCAGCAAAACTAGGCTTAGCTGGTCTTATTCAATATTATCAATATTATTTTTGCTTTTATTTTTAGGAACTTTCAGAGAAACTGCTTGCATTTTCTGCTTTACATGATGCATACGATCCCCAACACATAAGATAAAGTTGAGGCCTGGGCTCTGGGGTGGACCATCCACTGGTTTGAGCAAAACAGCAGCTTCTTTCTATTTAGAAATATTATATTTTCTAGACTGTAAACAAAAACAAATCTGTAAAATGTAAAGTAAAAAAACAGCAGCTGTTGCCAAGATTTCACCTTAAAATATATGGTCAAAATATATATGACAGTATAGTATTTTTTCTTTGGCAACCATAAATTTTACATTCAAGAACTGTTTTGTTTACAATACTTTCTGTTAAAAAAAAGGAATATATACTATAATGTCATATATATTTTGACCATATATTTTATGGTGAATTTTGGCAATTTTTTTAACTGTAAATTTTACAGTCTAGAAAATGTAATATTTGTAAATAGAAAAACACATATACTCTAAAAACCCCATAGTAAAAACAAAAAAACAAAAACAAACGTCATTTTGCCATAATATTAACATGTAAACAGTGTGACAAATGAGAATGACAGAATAGAGACTGAGACATAGCCAAACTGCTAAAAATAACTCCTATATTTAAGCCCTTAAAATAATTTATTGACAAGTTATTGATAAGTTAAATCTTGGTGCTACAGTCCAGCACTTGAACACAGGCTGACGGTGAACTCTCCTGATCAACACACACAAATAAACACACACACACACCTCGTCACACATCAACACTAATCATGTACAGAAACACAAACACACACAGATACACAAAATAATCGCCCCAATGCAACCCAAAACCAAAAAGCCTCAATGAGAGAGAAAAAGAAAGAAACTGAAAATCACAGAAAATATGGAGCTCCAAGGCATGCTGGGAGCTGCCAAATGAATCTCAGCTCCTCTCAATCATTGGCCACCGCCCTAATAGTTTGTGCCTTTAACAGTGAAATAATGTATTTTTACCGCAAAAAAAGAGTGTTTTGGCTCGTAGAAGTATTTACGTTATGTCACTGTTACAGAAAATGTTTAGAGTTTACAGTCATTTATGTCAGGGTTTTAAAATTTTTTACCATAAAATTTACAGACATTTTTTACAGTGTAGCCATTTATTTTCTCAACATCAGTGTCTTGAGTTATACATTGCTTCAGAGTCAGAACCACACTGTAGAGTTGTCTTCATGCAGTGGAAGGCAATAACAAAAGCTTGATGATTTTCTCCAGTCTCTCAATGGTGAAAAGTTTCAGTACTGTTTATCTGATGGTGAAAATTGTTGTGGTCTTTTAGGTCATGCATGGCTGTTGGGAGCCTTTAATATTTATAATAATATACAGAGTTTATATTTAGTGAGAACACCACTCACTCTCCACTTACAGCACATACATGCAACATACCCTGGAAGCATTGGCACCTCTTCTAAAATTCCTGGACACCTGACTGATGACCAGATTGGTGGTGTGATTTCAGGGGCCTTCTTACTTATTGCCCAGTCAAATAAGGGGAAAGGGGACTCTTTTTCGCAGAGTTGCAGTGTATCTTTCACACTTTCATAAAATATTTAACTTAAAAATTTTAGCATACAACATTCATTCATTCATTTCAGTAACTGTTTCAACTTGATCAGTGTCACAGAGCATGTTTGCAGTCTACTCGGAATCATTAGGCCCAAGGTAGGAACATGCCAGTCAACAGCTAATATATAGACATTGAACGATCACTGGATTAGGAACACCTACCTTGTATTAACAAGGACAGTGTCCCTTTCATCGGCTGTACTGATCATACAGGAGCACTAAGTAGTTCTACAGTTACAGACTGTAGTCCACGTGTTTCTTTGCATTTCACCCTTCACTTCAACGTTCAGGACCACCACAGAGCAGGTATGAGTCTGACATGGTGGCGATGTGGTGTACATGTATATTTTGCTGGCACGGGTGGATCAGACAAAGCAGGGCTGCTAGAGTTTTTAAAACCCTCAGTGTCACTGCTGGACTGAGCCCTGTGTCCAGGACTTGACAACCAACACAAACTGTGCAGTAAACTGTATGTTAGTGTGTTTACATCTACAAGGTGGCCCAATGAGGTAGGAGTGTCTAACAGAATGGACAGTGAGTGAACACAGTGTTTAAAAACTTAAGCATCACTGCTGTCTGACCCACTTGTACCAGCACAACACACACTGTGTCACTGCTGGGCTCAGAATGATGCACCATCCAAATCATACCTGCTTTCTTCTGGTCCTGTGGTGGACTACAGTCTGTAATTGTAGAATTACAAAGAGCTCCTGTATAGTCAGTGGAGCTGATAAAATGGACAATGAGTGTACGATACAAGGAAGGTATTCCTAATCCAGCGATAAGTCAGTGTATTATGATATGGTGAGGCATTATGATGTGTGTTATTTCTATATAATGAGATGGTTATTGCACAGTACACATTACAGATTTTATGCTGATTACAGATTCAGGAAACAGCAGCTCAGAGTGGAGTGAGTCAGTGCTGGGTTATGGGCTGGAGCTGGAACAGGGAGCAGAAACATTCCATCAACTCTTCTCTAAATATAGAGCTCTGCTTAAACCCAGCTCCACCTCACACCCCCTAGAAACTGCTCTCCCACCAGAGAGTCAACTCTGCAGCTCAGAAATCAGAGAATTTTTAACTTCATATTTAAAAAAAAAAATCAACTGTATTGATTAATAATATTTTAGTGATAGAACGACTATATCACATTTGAAAATTAGATTTCATAAAAAGCAAGGGTTTACAAGCCACTTTATTAGGCACAGTTAGAAATGAACTATCATGGACCAGAGTCATACACGGTCAAAGTACGTATATAGGTACAATTAATCTACATAACATAGATTATGATACAAAGGTGGTCTAAAAGATCAGTCATAAACCAAAACAGTATATATTCACTTTCTCAGTGGGACTGGAGCATAATTGTAATATTTTAAAACATAAAAAAGCAAAAACCTAGGAGAGAGTATGGAATCATTGTGACTCCCTGAATTATAGACACTGAAAACGAGAGAAAGTCTAGTACCTTATTCTGAATGTACACGTCATATTACTCACCGGAGAGTGCCCTCTAGAGGCTAATACAAAAAAAATCATAAATGAAAACTAGTTTGCTGGAAGAAATGCACTTTTAAGCAATCTGTGACATGAGTTCTCTTGCAAACAAGAAGTAACTGCACACGAAAAACAAACTATTTTCATTTCAACACAAAGAAATGCTTTATTTCTCCACGTTTCAACATCAGTAATCATTCTCAGAACATAGTGGTGCCTTTGCATAGATTCATTTATACTTATAGAACAGTGCAAATTCTGCCTAGTACCTCAAAATACTGCACTAGAGGAAGACTTGATTTGAAATGCATTTCAGGGAAACAGTGAACAGATACTTACAACCTCCACTATGAGGATAAACACAGTGGAGTAAAACAAAACGACATAAAACCTTCCCAAATTTACAAATTATTACTGAAAATATCCAAAATTTGAATTGAAATTCAGAAAACTTAAAATAAATCCAACAGCCATTTAAAACAACTCCTATACCATTATTAAAACAATTATGGTTCACTGAAATAGAAAAATAGAATTTCATTTTAATAGTACTATAATTCAACATAAATATCAAGACTAATGATTATATAACAGCATTCACTGAGCAACAGGAAAACAACACATTCCCTGCATCCTTTGGAAAGCATGTATTCCTACCGTACATAGAGTAACACACACACACACACACACACACACACAAAACATACAGTGTACACAACCCTTTAGCAGAAAAGAAAAAAAATCTTCCACTCTACAATACCTTCAACTGAATCTGAAGATAAAACAATTTTGACAGAACAGAAAATATGTAACTGCAAATCTCAGTGCATTTCAAATACGTCATTTTGTTTTTAACATAGGGTGCAGATCATAAAGGCCTCAGGTGAAAAAATAATAGTGTACCTTCCAAATACTGGAATTCTGCATCTTTTTTTGTACTGTATTTTACAAGTGACATGAATTATTCAAAATCTGTCTGCAACTTTAAAAAATAACTTTTCATTAGTAAATGATTAACCAATTAATCTTATCTTAAACTACAGGTTGGCTTGAAAAACATCAAGTTCCTTAGCTTTGGAAAGATTGGAAACTGAGCCAAAATTGACCTCAGTCCTGGTTTTCCTGTTCTTTTTAACTTTTGGCTAATAATGGGTGGTAAATAAAAGCTTAACTTTGAATATTCAGTAGCCCATCATTGTATATCTCAGTGATTTTGCCATGTTTTGTTTTTGTTTATATATAACGTATGTACATGTAGTTGGTATGTACAGGCAGGGTGCGCCGTTTTAAATAAAATTGGGCTATGTGTAACACAGGTGGTTTAAATAATTCACACAGTTACATCAGGTCCCACCTGTCAGAGCTATGTTCCATGGTCCGTGTAAAGAACATTATAAAATATCTCAGGGGGTTAATACAGAATGTAGTTGAGGAGTGCATATATAAATTATTTTTTCAATAAATAAGAACATATCCCTGCCAACCATACTTCAGAACATAACTATCCATTTATTACCTGAAGTTTCAATTGTTCATGATTTGGGGCTTAATCACAGACTACAAGGAAATCATCAAAAGTTGAAGCTGTAATTGAATGTGATGTTACTTTGTGCACATGGGAAATATTAAACAGCCAACACACCACAACAGAAAAACATAATTGATAACAAAGCCTTATTATAGTGATACAAGCATAATTTTCTTATCAAACAAACAAAAAACAGCCACCAAAGCAAAACCCGAAAGCTGTCAATCATTATAGATTTTTACCTGGATATTATCAAGCGTTGAAGAAACCCAGCTGTGTCCAGATGTAACTGGAAATGCTATACTATGCATAGATATGAGGAGCTAGCAGTTTTTGATTTCTCATAAATAAGCTATACGTTTAGAGCCCTCTGCTATGAATGTTCAAATTTTATCTTTCATTAAACTCTCTGTATGATTGTCTTTCTTTCCTTTTCTTTGGAAAGCATCTCACAGGTGTCTGAACAAAGCAAATGCACTGGATCCAAGAGAATGCATGCCTCTATCCAAATACACTTGGCAGTTTACTCAAGCAAAGGGTCATCATCGTCATCCTCCTGTAGCTCCAAGCGGGCGAAAGGGCGAGATGGTGACAGTTCTCTGTTCTTCATCAGTCTGAAGAGGAAGGTGATGGTGGTGAGCACTATGAAGACTCCGATCACAATGCCCACCACTACAGCCAGGTCTGTGCATTTTTCACTGACCAGTGCACAGCGAATGTGTGAGTAGCTGCCATTGTTAGGCTTCTCAGAGATCCCCAAGATGTGACACATGAGGGGGTACAGATCCACAGAGTTGATGCTCTCCATCCGATAGCCTTTACGAAAGGCAGGACCATGGGCTGCCAAGAAAGGGTGCATACTGCGGAGGGAGTTATCATAGCCATGATCGCCCACTGTGAGAGCAAATATGAAGAAGAGTGCATTGATAAATCTATCCAAATATGATGAATGTTCATTCCCAAACATTTCTGCAGCACCCCTTTTAGATAAGAATATTTTTAAGCCCTATCCCATATATATCTTTTGCTTCCAAACCAAAGAAAACCAAAGACTTGCTGAGCCCATTTGAGGTACATTTTCAGTCATTTATTTTTGTTGTTTAAAAAACAAAAGTCTCATACTGAAACGCTTTCTTAATTTGGTGAATGATTACCTATCAAGTTTTATTGCACTTAAAATCAACCAAACAGTACTTACATCGTGGGAGGTTGCCTTGTTGGACAATCGTCCAGCCTTCATCAGCCACCAAGATGATTGGCTGAATTCTCTCATTGTTCCGGTAGTGCAGCTTGTCAGGTATGTCATTCTTCAGGTAAGCTTTCATGTGAGGATGGCATTTACTAAGGTTTTTGTACAGAGCCGATGGTTCTGTAAAGCAAAACCGAAGGTATAATATCAGCATGTTGTATTTAACAACTGTAAGCATTGTCATATATGTTTAAAAGCAAATACCAACCACTGAGAGGGATGATGGCACCCACTGGAGTGAGGTCCACAACGGTGTAGCTGCTGCGATTGATACACTGGTCAAGCTTTATAAGCCTGTCCTGAGAACACTGAACCATGCCATGGTCACTTGTAATAATCACATTAATCCTTCCCCACAGCCCTGTTTCATTGAGCTGCTGCATCAATAAACCTATGTTCTCATCAACCTCTTTCAGTGCCTTTCTCATTTCTGTTGTGTTTTCTGGCCCAAAGGTGTGTCCAGTGTGGTCAGGCTCCTCCCAGTACAGAGTTGCAAACTTGACAGATTCATCTTCAGTCAGCCATTTTGTTATGTTTCCCAGTCTCTCCCTGAAGCTCACTTTATAGTCATATTTCAAGAAATATGTTGGGGTATGGTTCTGAATCATCAAGTCTGTTCCTGGCCACATAGCAGCAGCAGATTTATAACCCTGTTCTTCCACAGACACCCAGATTGGAGTCGCTTCGTTCCACCAGAAAGGATCACTATCGTTTTGAATAGAGAACACCTTCTTTGTTGATGGATCATACATTCGACTGGCCAGAATACCATGGCTTTCTGCATACAATCCAGTAGCAAGACTGTAATGGTTAGGAAATGTTTTAGTGATAAAGACATTAGTAAGATGCTCGATATGAACTCCATCTGAGAAGAATTTCTGAAGATTAGGAAAAGAGTAGTTTTTCAGATAGTCTGCACGAAAGCCATCAAATGATACAAGTAGCAGTGGTGATAAGTCTTTCTGAGTTCCATTTCCTGCGTTTAGAGAGATAGCTGACTGATAACATGTTGCTAGAAGAATCAGAAATGCCTTGATATGCATCTTGTCGGGATGTACAAGATTCAAACAGCTTTCTGACCTGTGAGGAAAGATTAGAGTTTTATTTATTATGTTTGGCACAATTTTTGACATTTAGTTTCACTGCAGACGTGCACTGTGAAGACTGGGTGTACTACTAGTTGGATTAAAGTTTAATCCAACTAGTAGTACACCCAGTCTTCACAGTGCATGTCTGCTGCTGGATGGCCCAAATTAAATACGTGTTGGCAGAGTTCTACCGTTATAAGCATAATAAGAGTTATTAATATAAACGTATCTCTGTTTTTTAAATCCAAAGACAAAGGGCAAGAAATTAATTATAGTGTTTTCCATGTAAATCTGCTGAACAGGTGTACCCTCTATTAACCTGAAATTTGTTGCAGCTGACGAGCAGAAGGTTTATGAAATGGAAGCCAAACCCAAGGTATGTTACCTGTTCATATAACTAAAGAGCCTTAAGGAAATATGTACACCCACATTATATACTCTCCTGGCCAGATCATCTGGCCAAATCTCAACAAATTGAATGGCTACGACTACAGAAATGTATTAAAATCTATGAAAAATCAGTTTGTTTTAAGACCT
Organism: Hoplias malabaricus; assembly: GCF_029633855.1. Lineage (NCBI taxonomy): Eukaryota > Metazoa > Chordata > Actinopteri > Characiformes > Erythrinidae > Hoplias > Hoplias malabaricus. Next base: position 58,791,233 of record NC_089800.1, read on the forward strand.
GTATAAATTTAAACCTTTTCCCTGAAATATTCTAGGATACTTTTAGTGGGGTTTTTATTAAAAAAAGACACAAAGCTGTTTAATCAGACTCCAGTCAAAAAGCCAGATTTCGACTTGCACGCTAGCAACAGTGATCACTAGGATTAGGCACTATTTTTAGCTTTTTTTTTTTTTTAAGTTGGGTTTGTATGACACCTGAGCTGATCAAGCATGTGCAATAATCATCCACTTCTCACAATTAAATATGAATGTTTATTTTTGTAATATCAATATAATAATATATTCGTATGAATTTAAATGCCAATAGGTTCTTCTAAAAAACACAAAGCTTTCTGCAAGATATCCTTAGAAGAAAATCAAGGTTTTGCCATATTTCTGTTATCTATCTATCTATGTGTCACAAGTACTTCTCAGAAGAAATTGAAACAGCCAGGATCTTAAACCTAGGAACTTACTGCATATTTATAGTTCCTGTTTACTGAAAATGAAGCCAAAATGCAGAGTTACATCTTAGCCATTTTAAAGGAGTTTATTCTTAGTAAAAATAAATAAATAAATAAACTTTTTTTTTTAAACAGAGAGGAGTGTTCAGTTTAACTGATGACCAAAGGACTTGTATAAACAAAACTGCAAAACTGACTTTTCATTTATTTTCTTCAACCACTTTATCCTTTACAGGGTCGAGGTGGTTCTGGAGCCGACCTGGAATCACTGCGCACAAGGCAGGAACTCGCCATATGTGAGGTGACTGTCCATCAAGGGGCAACACACGCATTCACTAACTCATAACTGTGGACACTTTTGCATAGCCATTCCACTTACTAATATGTTTTTGGACCATGGGAAGAAACCTGGGGGAAAACAGTTTAAACTGTTTGCAGTCCTATATATAAGTTTAGTTTTGTAACTAGATAAGGAAGTGCTGCTGGATAACTTGTTCCCTGATTATTTTCATGCATCACTGCTGCTCTGTAACAGCTACTACGGGGTTGGCTTTTCCTACGGAGTCAGAGAAATATAAAAAAATGAAGGGAAAGGGCAGACAGTGAGTTAGAGGATGCTCAATAGAAGAGGAGGACCAACACTCAAATCAACACCATCACCGTGAACGTTTCAGTACAAACACCGGCTAAAGCTAAGCTATAAACATACGGACAGACACATTAACCCACCTTAAACCGCGTCTGAACACAGCTTTAATCGCTCTTCTCCTCACCAAAACAACACTGCCAATTAAAACCAGCGCTTAATCCACACATTAACCACAAACGTCTCAAACATACATAGCTATTTCTGACCTGCTTTCTCGCTTCCTCAATAACACCATGGCGTAATGTAGAAATTAGATTGACAGGTCGAACAGCCAATAGCGACCTTTCTTTCCTCTTCAGGGCTCGCCCACTTCTGCAGGTGCCCAACGGTCTCTGACTGAGCCGTTAGCGTCAAACGTGGAACAATTCGGTGAAAATATGGTTTTATAATATCATAATTCGTCTTTAAAATAATTCTGATGCCATTCAATTTACTCATGCCTGTGTTAATTATTACTGAGGCAACAGGGTTGGTAGGAGAACAGTTATGTCTGTGTGTGGATGGGAAAAGGTGACATTCATCAAGGAAAGACGTGCTTGGATGAGGGAGTACGATGGCCCTGAACTGAACAATGCTTATTCAAATTATTGTTCAAATCAGTTGGCTGAGGTCCACGTAGTTCACAGGACATCAACACCTCTGTAGGACAACACCAGCACAAGTGTACAGGAAGGAATGTAATGTTAACCAAAGGAATGGTGGATAGCAGGAGAGAGTGAAACAAGGAGAGAATAAAGTAAAATTACCAGCTGCAGTAGATACGGTTGGCCGGAAGTGTAAATGGTAATATTGGCTGGTATGAATGGAATAGCAAAGAAATTGAATAGTTTATGCAATGTTTTTTAAAGAAAAGGGGACAATACACAGTGAAACCAAGATGGCAGAAATAGATAAACTCATTTAGGAGTTAAAGTCCCTGGGAACCCATTTAGATTATTATTATTTATTTATTTATTTTTATCATTCTAAACTTGAGTGTTATGTGAAACGTTCAGCAAAGTTTAAATAAAAAACACAAAACAGAAATATGTTAAATCTCTCAAATGACCAGTACTGCTCTCCTCTCGATGTAGAATGGGAATGGGCAGTCCTAAAAGTGGGTAATGCTCATGTCAGTATTGCCCTGACCAATCACAAGCCTGCCATAATCACACCTACTCTCTGAGTCGAAGAGACTGGTGAGCTAAAGCTTAGGAGCCACTAGTGAACGAGTTAGCTATCCAGCTATTCACCATGCTTTGGGGTATGGGAGTGAAAGACATAAACAGAGCAAACAGAACACAAAACAATACAAAACAAGCATGAATTATTAAGTCTAAGCACAGATAGCAGCAACACTCGGTCGGCGTGTTCAACGGCGTATCAGTGGAGACAGCAACACTTGGCTGGACGCAGAGCACAAGGCAGACCCACTCGGTCAGCAGGACAGCGGAGATAGTGGCCACACTAGGCGTGTACAGCAAAGTAGCAGTGGAGAAAAAAACCCAGACACATAAAAGACAAAAAACGTCCGTAATTCTACGTGCCTGTGCCATTTATTGTGTATCATGTGTAGCATCGTGTGTAAAATGACAACTGCAGTTCAGAGTAACCCGCCTGAAAAAGTCCACGATTGCTCCGTCTCGAGGCTGTTACCATGGTAATAACATAAACAATATTGTTCTCCAGTGATACAGAGCTGTCAGTCACGCAAGGTCATTAGTATTAGGCCACGCCCACACCGTTCTCATAGAGCTCTGAGGAGCGTATTTTGGATATTTTTGAGGAGAGATTTATCATTTTTCTGTTTTGTGTTTTTTTTTTATTTAAACTTTGCAGAACATTTCACATAACACCCAAGTTTACAATTATGCAAAAAAAAAACAAAAAACACAGAAATTCGAAATGGGTTCCCAGGGGCTTTCAGTGCTCTTAGAAAGCAGTGGAGGTGAGTAGAAAAAGAGGAAAAAGAGTGTATTAAGGTACTAGAAGAGCTTAAGGGTAGGTTGTCACTGTTGAGAAAGCAGAGACATTGAGGAAAAGAAGGAACATGCTAGGGTAGCGCTCTTTAAGTATCCTTTTAACTCTATGAAGACCTTATTTGATAAGGAGAAATCTGCAGCAAAAGTTTTAGCCGAGATGTTACTGTGCTGTCCCTTTTGTCCTGTCATATCAATACCGGAAATATGTCACAGCAGCCCCTGTGCTGGTACACAGAGCAGCTCGGCGGCTGTTCATGTAATGTACCACCTCCCCCCCACCACACACACAACTCAACCATAGAAATATACATTAAATTTATTTTATTTCCTGTAAAATAGATTACAACATGTTTTAAAAAATGAGAAAATATTGTATATTGTTATACAACAATAATTAACAAAATAATAATATCCTCTACAAAGAACACAGGTCTGCAAATTTTTAGTGCAGAATTACTGTTGTTAATCTGCTAAATTTAACATGATGAAAGAAAAGTACTATTCTGTTCAAAAGTCATGACAGTCCTTAATTTTACATGTAATGATCAATTAGCAAACAAAAAGATATTTGTGCACATAAATTCACAAAGTGTGACCATACAAGTTCAGTCTTTAAAACAATAATTTGGAAGAATCACATTTAGTAAGCTTTAAGGAGAGTTGGCTTTTCCAAAGCAAGATGATCCACAGCAACTAAACACCTTCAGTTCACAGTGCCATGCTACTGCAACAAGGTGAAGAGCTTCTTCAGTTTCCTCTAGACTCAGACACTGCTCCAAGAAAAATAAAAAAAATCAGAGATCCGAGAAAATAATACTAATGGCAGGCAGTTTTTTGTGGCTACTGTGCAGTTAATCTCTATGAAGAATTTACTTTCTGTAAAGAAACTGATATGGCTAAGTTAGAGTTAGTTATACATTTTACTCACCAGTTTACACCAGCAAAAGCATTTCTATCTACTTCAAAAGCTGATGGATAAACACAGGGTGTGTGAGGCTGCAGTGTCCTCAGTCCAGTGATGACCTTAAGAGCACATGATAATAGGGGTGAATTACTTTTATTATATCTCCATTGCGCGGACGGTGGCGGAATATCAAACCGCTCACTTATCCTTACACTAGTGCCCTACGGACTTGGAACACATATTACTTGCTCAAACTGTGTATAATATTTCGGTCTGGGACTCAGACACATGCTCATACCGCACATTATCGATATATACTGCACTGTTTGCATGTAAACGCCAACATTTCTGCCCTGAAACAGTGCACTACGGAGGGAGCACGGAATGAACTGGAACGCGTCCGCTGTCTGTCGGTCGTTAAATAGCTATCACTAACGGCTAAAGCTTCAAAAACATACTCGAACAAAGTGTTTTAAACACATTAAACTTACAAGACTTCGCAGAGAAACGCTATATATATAGCTATTTAGCTCTATAAATGCTTTCGTTTTCTCCCCTCACCCTAATTATTTCAGTTAAAACAGTGAGCTAACACGTGCCAGCACTTAAACTGTAATTTAGCTAACGGTTCGGCTACGTTACAGCGTCAAGATAAACCCAAAAGTAGTGTTTTTATTCGAACGTACCTCAATAAACGATCATTTATGACAGCTAATTAAAAGCACTCACCTTAAAACTAACACAGCCGCTCACAGTCAAACTGAGAAAAAGGGCGGGAACCACGGGGACCGAAACAACGCTGGGCTAAACATACACTAATCTCGCATCTGGGTCACTTTAACCCAAACACTGGGTTATATAGAGTCAGAGAGAAAGAAATAACCCAACAAAACTACCCAACTCACTCAACCCAGCAACTGGGTAGAAAAAAAAAACAACCCAGCATCTTTTAGTGTATGAAATCTGAATGCGAAAAATAATGAATAGGTTCGCCGCCTTTTTGAATGCTCCGGATGCGCTAGAAGTAAAGAATAGGTTCCCACATAGCAGGCCACTCGGATCCGGATCCGGTTTTCCTCCGGCAGATCCGCATAGCAATCAGCTAAGGTTAGCGGATACAATCCGGTCCGGTTCTATTTGTGATTCTAACCTCTGACGTGTTACTGATTTGGCCACACCTGGCCCGGCTGTATGAACTTACTTAAGTAAAAGTAGTTAAAAAGCAGTAAAGATGTATTAGTTAACTGCTGCAAGGTGTACATAATGATTTTTTCCCCTTTTAAGCTAAAGAAACCAAGCTTGGTAACATTAGCATACTGCTAATAAGCAGCTTCACTTATATGAAATTCAGTATTATCATGTAAAATATATATCACTACTATAATGAAATAATCTATATAATAATTATATGTTTAATTTATTATCTATACAAATTATTATTCCATGATACATGCATGCATTATAATTTCAGATACTCTAGCTGTTATCAAAAAAGAAAAAAAGTGGGTTTTATAGATTTGACTCTGGTCACCTCCTGTCACAGTAGTCATAGAATTCACAATGATCCTATTTTGTGCACAAATAATTTCAAATAACAGATGTGAGCTTTAATGCGTCACTTTCTCCTTCTGCAGATAATGTTGAGGGGTAGACCTTCCTTAGCCTTTATGCACTACAGGAGGTGTTGTCATTACAGCAGGCTATATGTAGCTTGTGGCTATTTTGTAGAGTTACAGTTACTCACTGTAGCCCATCTGTTGCTGCACAATTCATCACTCTAACCATTCTGACAGTGGAAGCCACCATGGGTTCTCCATTCTCAGTACAGCAGTGACACTTACAAGACAGTGTTGGAGGTGGTGTTGGCAGTATTTTTCATGATGTTGTTTATGATGGTGTTGACAGTGGTGGTGGTGGTGATGTTGGTGTTAAAGAAGGTGTTTCATACCAGTGTTCAGAATGTTTTTGGCGGTTATGTTGAAGGTGGTGTTTATGGTACTGTTAGAAATGTATCAGTCACAGTCATGTTATTGAGATTTTTACATACATCAGTTTCACTGCTGGGTTGAGAGTGTTCCTCCAATCAAGAACATCTGGACAGTTGCAGCTGTGTGATCAGAAACTGATTCTGGCGATCACAGACTATCACGCATTAACAGAGAAGCTATAGTCTCTAACTGTACACCAGAAAAGTGGAGTTAAAATTGTTTAATTGTTGGGAATGTATACAGTGTCAAAACAGTACTGAGAGTGTTCTTTTACAAACTTTAATGTGTTTTTCATCAATATATTTATTTTTCAGACATCTTTGCTTTACTGGAGGAACAGACTGACACATCTTCAAGGTTTGTTGCACTATAAAACTACAGTGACTGACTTTTATATATTTATTTACGTTTGTCATTTTTGTTTATAAATAGGTTTAACTGAGTTATTGAATCAGACAATGGAATGTGCTTTGGAACCCAAGACAAGTTATTATTAAGGTATTAATAGTCTTTGTATTTTCTCTAAATCCACATGCTGATACCATTGGTCTGTCCCAAAATCTAGTGAACTGTTTAACTAAAGATCATTTTGCATCACAATGTGCATGCTCCTGACACGTAGGCTGTCCCAATTCTAGATACCTCATTATGCTGTCTAGTAAGATATCTTAATTTGGCCAAATTTTAGGGCAGCATCAAACCCTACTTTAGCTGCGAAGGCCATCCCAGGATGCAATGCAAGAACAACTCCTGTCAATTTGACCCTTCTCCCAAAGCAAAAATAATTAAAATCGTGATAAACACTGGAAGATTAGAATCCACTGCTGAAACAACACTAGCCACTGAGGTGAAAAAAAAAGAAAAAAAAAAGCGGTTGCATGCATTGGGCAGGAAGAAGTTGTGACACATTCTCTCTCTAACTAGAGCATTTCAATAATCTGCCTCATGAGGACAGATGACCATTGTCTACTTAAACAGCTGTCTACAGAGTCACTGCCTACCTAGGCAGCTCACTAGGTTTTGGGACAGGCAACATATATACATGTGATCAAGACCGTATGATGATAAACAGAAATGGACACAGACAGCAAGTTAACAGGGCTACATGTTACTAATCATCAAGTTATTGCAAGTCTAACAAATGTTGTCTTCTCGTCCTGTAGATCATCCTGAGAGAGCAGCTCATCATGCTGCTGGAGGGTTGTGGGTTGACATTACTTCTCCAATATAGGACAAAGCTGAGGTTTTCTGTTGCCTGATTTCTTGAAAAAGTTAGCACACTATTTTTTCCTTTGCATACACATTCATAGTGAATCCAATTTAATATGACATAATCCTTATATTTAGTTCATAAACATGAATCTGTTAAAGGCATATTCCGAATCAATAGTGCACAAACCGTGTTACTATTAATCAAACTGTCAACAGTTGATTTAATCTGTTTGAGCTCATTCAGAGTTCTTTAGGGCGTGTTGGTGAAATGAAAATAGTCTATAGGTGATAAACCTTGGAAATAGTTCTGGGGCAGTGTTACAGGAAGATTCTATTTTTAGTCCTAAGTTAAGATCTGACAGAGTCAGGTTAAGATTTTTCTAAGTACTATCTTAATTTACAGCATTAAACAAAGTTAGGTACAGATTCCCAGTGACCACAGTGCCACGCTGCACACGACATGGGTTTTTTTTAGGGTCCACGGAAACATGGTGCAGTGACAAATCTCACCTCCCTGTCTTCATTTCATTCCCCAAGGACCTTCAAAACCATGGGGGGGTGAAATAAGGATGGGGAGGTGAGACTTGGAACAACACCAGAGTGAATGAAGACTAAGGAGTTGCTAATGGACTAACATTAACAGTTTATGCTCTTATAAACACGTGTGACTGTAGAAATGTGTTGGTTTAGTCATTTCATTTCATTTTAACAATAAATAAGATGTGACATGCAAAAAAGAATGCATTCTAGCCACTACTCACTGTCAGGAGCCAGTTGCATTCTAAGTGGCTCACTTTACATCCATGTATATGCACTTATGTGTATCGTTTTGTACTTGCTCTGCTATTTGTCCAACTTGAATCATGAAAATTGCTGTTTTTTACACGTTATGCCAAAATGGTAGACTTGTGATGGTCCATTTGCTTGTCAGTCAGTTTTCTATTCCTGCAGTAGTAGGTGGTTCTTGGCCATGTTAAGTAGTGAAAGGTACCCGACTCTCCCTAGAAACTCTGGAAAAGTGAGATTTTATGAATATCTGTATTTACAGGGAGATGTAAAATTATAAAGGAGGCATTGGCAAATGTAAATGTAGGTGGCAATATTGCAATTATTCTTAGGATGTTGCATGGTATTTTTGGTGCTATGAAAGATTTAAGAAGATATTGAAGATTTGGGGTCATTTTATCATACTTTTTTTAATCATACTTTTTTGTGTTTTTAGGTATTTTTGCTGAAGCCATGTCACGCCTGAATATGTGGCCAGATGTAAAGGCTACCCAACAAATTATCTAGGTTTTTATTTTACATGTTTATTTAAATCAATTTTTCCTGTGCTGAATGGCGTTATCACTTAAGTTGATCATAATTAAATAATTATTTAAAGTTTCATGTTTTACAAAATTGCCCCGCTTGTGCAAACGCTCCGGACGTGAGCCTATTCTGCATTTCTCTCGCATCCAGAGCATTTGCACAAGCTGCGCGAGCCTGTTCTATATTATTAGCGCATGCGGAGCATTCAACATCCTCAGCGTTCGAAAAAGCGACTCAAGTCTATTTTGCACTTCTCTTGCATTTTATTCCGCATCCGGAGCGTTTGAAACCCTGGCGGGAGCCTATTCTGTATGTAACTTGCATTCTGAGTCACCAGTGAAGAGTTTAGGTAAATGTTATAGTGCAGCGCTAAATGATACAGAACAACAATTAGAATTAATTAATTGCATTTACAAAATATCTAGAAATAGGATTTTATATACTTTAACACAGCACATGTATTTTCCACAATGTGAAATGGACCAATAGAAATGTTCTAAAAATATTTTAAAACACCTCTTTAATTTAATAAAATTAATCTCTCTTTTTCCTTTTCATGTGTAATATTACAATTTAGTTTTTTAAATTATTCACTAATGTCTGACTTATCCCAGGGGCAATTTGTCAGCTGTAGGCTAATGTTAACCAGAAATGCAAGTATGTTGGGTGTTTCCCAACTGTGTGCCTGTGTCTATGCATACTCCCACAGACCTCCTCCTCCAGCTCACACACACACAGGCAGACAGAGAGACACACGCACCGCTACCACCACCAACAGAGATCTCCCTCTCTCTTTCTCTCTCTCTCTCAACTGGAGAATCTTACAGTACACAGTGCTGATGCTCAGCTTAGAAAAAGAGAAGGTAGGAACTGTCGGTTTATTCTGTGCCTGTGTGTGTGTGTGTGTGTGATTGAGAGAGAGAGAGAGAGAGACAGAGAGACTATGCGGCAGGACCCAGCTCTCAGCATTCTGCTGCACTGTTTGGATTACAAAGAATTGGACCCTCCCGATCAGACTGGCTTGAAGATGGTGGGCTATATCACTGCTATGGCACTGATAAAGGCAGTAATACAGTCTTAAGGAAATAACTGCGTGTATCTGTAGTGACGGTGGTGGTAGTGGGAACCTAAAGGGGTTGTTTGAGTATTTTATACGGCATTTTCTGGAATAACTAAAATGTAAATCTTTCCTAAAGACTCTTCAAATTGTAAATAAATAAAGGGGTTGTTAGTTATGCAGCTGCTGAGGCTTTTGCCCTTTGGCCTGACTGACTGACTGAAACGTGCATGCATGAGGATTGTATTTAGCCATTGGATGCTTGTTGCAGAATGGGTTTGTGGGCTGTGTGAGTTATAATCACCTGCCAAAGGTAATTTGTGGAGTAGGGATAGCAAGGTTTAATTGCACCATGGTAGCTTGTGGAGCAGGCCAAGTGGAATTTACTCACCATGCAACTGCATGCAGAGTGGCCATAGCAAGTTTTAATCACCCCACTGAAGCTCATGGAGCAGGAACAGCAAGATTGAATTGCACCAAGTTAGACCAGGGAAGAGCAGAGTGAGCAAGGTTTAACAGCCTGCCTTCAGCTTCACAACTTCTAACTTTACACCAGTTCTTTTCCATGGTAATCATTCACTATGTGTATTGATTGTGCAAATTCATTTAAAAACAGTATTCAAGTAAGATTAGTTAGAATTAACTGTCAGGAAACAGTATGAAATTAGAATATTGACCACTAATTTTCAGTACATGACCAAGTGAATTTACCACGCGATTTAGATTTTGGATGTGGACCACGCACAATTACCTCTCCACCGTTCAATTTATACCCCTCCACTCTTCCTCCCCATGTCAAACAGCATTGTGCCCACTACCTGGTCTGGGTACGGGGCTCCTATCCAATAAACTGAATGCTGTAATACTTTCAACAGGTGCTTCAACAGTGTGTTGGTTTAAGGGTGACCATAGTTATGCAAACATATCATTGTAAGTTTTATATTTTTATTTATCTCCCTAAGGATTCCGTTTGTTTTTCAGTTGAATTGTACAGAATATGTTACATTCAATGTGGGAAATGGTTTGAAATGATTCATTGTTTCTCATTTATACATCACAGAAACCTGGCATTTTAAAATTGGTGTCATTGTATCCTCTGTATTATAAACGGCCTGTTGAAATAGAAGTATAACATTTCTCTGCTAATTTAAATCTATGGTCTACATAGATTTCACTTCGGCAAAATTGGGTTTTCCTGGGGCTTTTTGTTTGTTTGTTTTTGTTTTTTGCATTTTACAGCCATTCTACTGGTGGCATCTTTCTTAATAAACATAATGGATAGCTTATTTAATAAGGCATTGGAACAAGACATTCATTCATGACATCACAGAACTTCATTCATGACATCATTATTTCTCATGTCTTGACTTAATTACTTTCTTCCTAACTTACAGTCAGGACTTGACAGTCTTGTTCCCCTGCTTTATGTTGTCGCTTTATAGATAAACTATATCACTGTGGGCGGCACCATGCTGCAGTAGGTAGTGTCGCAGTCATACAGCTCCAGGGACCTGAAAGTTGTGGGTTCAAATCCTGCTCTGGGTGACTGTCTGTGAGTAGTGTGGTGTGTTGTCCCTGTGTCTGCGTGGGTTTCCTCCAGGTGACTGTCTGTGAGGAGTGTGATGTGTTGTCCCTGTGTCTGCGTGGGTTTCCTCCAGGTGACTGTCTGTGAGGGGTTTGGTGTGTTCTCCCTGTGTCTGTGTGGGTTTCCTCCAGGTGACTGTCTGTGAGGAGTGTGGTGTGTTCTCCCTGTGTCTGCGTGGGTTTCCTCCAGGTGACTGTCTGTGAGGAGTTTGGTGTGTTCTCCCTGTGTCTGTGTGGGTTTCCTCTGGGTGCTCAGGTTTCCTCTCACGGTCCAGAAACACACATTGGTAGGTGGATTGGTGACTCAGAAGGTGTGAGAGAATGTGTGAAAGTGTGTTGCTGGCATCCCCTTCAGGGTATGTTCAAGGCTTGAGCCCAGTGACTCCGGGTAGGCTCCAGACCCACCGTGACCCTGAACTGGATAAGCGCTTACAGACAATGAATGAATGAACTATTTCACCATAGAGTCTAAAGAGCAAGAGATCATTTGCACACAAGAGACAGTCTGCAGTTAATAGAAACAGTTTTGTTTACAATGAGGATTGTCTGGATTGTTTGTTTGCATAATATTGGATTATTCTGCAAGTTTACACTGCTGTATGGTGTTATTTTATCAAATACAATATTTTCTTTCACATCACTGGTCATGAATATGCATATACCAGTAAGCACTCATATTTTTTCAAGTGCAGTGCAGGTAATTTCATGCAAGGACATTTCACTTAACTAAAAACAAACCCAAGCAACATAATGTAAAAAAGAGGGAATAAATTGAGCATAAAATTTGTATGCTTTTCATGTCTCTGAAAACTAAAGGGCGTCATTCTGCATGATGGAGAAAAAATGGATGAAGTTTGTTTTCAAATATGCCTATGTCCTGCAGCTTGTAATTTGCCATCATCGCATTGAAATTATGACATGAGAATGAATTGCTCAAAAAAAGGCCATTCTTTGCAATAGCAACTGAGAAAAATACTCTCTCCAAGAGCTTTCAGCTGTGACATGTTGCTTACAGCTCATCTACTGTGCTTTTGCCAGCTCTTTTATCACTCTGTCAAAATACGGAACAGCACATTAGTGCATTCAGTGATTTAATAAAGAGTAGTTATCAGATATTCTGAGAGAGGTATGATTTATCAGGTATGACTGAGTGATCATATTATTTTGAGGAGTTACCTCACAGCTCCAAGGTCCACATGTTGGTAGGTGAGTCTGGACACACCACTACTCTGGACAAGATGAGGATGAAATTCATTGATTTTGTGCTTTTCTTGCTGCATGGCCTAAGTCCAGAACCTGTGTGGTCCTCAGTAAGCAGTGACAGGCCTTCCTTTCCAGACGTCACTTCAGTACTTTTCAGCACAGTGAGACATGGAGTCTCTGCCATGAGTGTCTCACTGCTGAGAGACACTGCTGTTCCAGAGCACTTACTAGAATACAAATTCTTTTTTAGAAAATATATATGGCATCACTTGTTATTTTGTACGCCACTTGAAAATGTCAGATTCTCTTTACATTGTATGAATATTTAATAAAATTGCAACATATATAATCTTTTATTATTTGCCTGAGGTCTACTCATGGCATTTGTGTAGTTTTAAATACCAGTAACACCCATTCCTTGTAACCATGGCCATTTTTTCTCTTTATAATTTAGAGTTTAGCAGACTTGCAGGGGCTAAAGATGCCACACATATATATATATATATGGCATCTGGGCATCTCATGAAAAGGAGTTCCTTATAAATTTAGGGTCAGTGGGCAGGTCTGTGGTTGTTTTTGTAACTAGAATAAACATTTACTATGTGTTATAGAATAGCATTCACAAAAACACCAACTGTGTTGTGTTCACATGGTCATCAGTGTTCTTATTCATGCACAAAAATAACAAGTGGTCTGTGAGTGACGTGCAAGGACCTGAACTTGTCAAATTCTCCACAGAATTAGTCCTATCAGTCTTGCCATATTAAGATGATGAATCCTAGTATTTCCTAAGTAGGAGGTCTCTATGTGGATTACAGATTTCTACTGGGAGTGCGCTACTAATGAAGAGCCTTGACTAGCTACTTAACCTGAAAATACTTTTTAAGCTCTTTTTAAAGTGGGGTTGCATGGGCTGAAAGATCTGATAACCAAAAATATTCATTACTGTAAACAAGGTTAAAAAACCCCTGATGAAGACTGGGCTTGGCCCTCATAGCACAGCGCTGTGGTGGCTGTTTGCTACTGAGATGAGGGTTAGAGGGATGACGAGACTAGCCAGACTCAGGGGGTTCCCAGTTTAGCAGGCAGCTGCCGTGTCCTACTTCACTCCTCAACCTCCTCTAAAACACCTCAGAAACCAGATAAACCTCAGCCAGACAATCAAGGAAATGCTCAGCTGTTTGTTTTTGGTGCCACTATCATGATGTCTGTAGCCGTGAAAGATCATTAAACATTAGTACCTGTGTCATAATGACAAGCTCAAAGCATGACCCAGTTGATGTGAAATTACATCATATTGTTGGGAATGGTAAAGAGAAGTTGTTTTGGAAACACATGCACAGCTTGACATCATTGGCATGTTTCCTGCAACATGCCCCTTTTAGCTCTTGTATCCACAACAGCTTTGTTCCACAATGAAAACATTCATTCAGAGCTTGACACACAGATAGGTATAGCGGTCATAAGGCTCCCCTCACAATAGATAGACTTCATTTTCTATACCGAGAAACATGTGACCACAGTATATAACATTGCTTTCCAATCTGTCTTAATACTTTCTCATTAACAGTTGCTTCATTCTTAATTACAACATGTTCGATTACAACCTAATGGTATAATGTACAGGGTGGGCCATTTATATGGATACACCTTAATAAAATGGGAATGATTGGTGACATTAACTTCCTGTTTGTGGCACATTAGTATATGGGAGGGGGGAAACTTTTCAAGATGGGTGGTGACCATGGCGGCCATTTTGAAGTTGGTCATTTTGGATCCAACTTTTGTTTTTTCAATGGGAAGAGGGTCATGTGACACATCAAACTTATTGGGAATTTCACAAGAAAAACAATGGTGTGTTTTAACATAACTTTATTCTTTCGTGAGTTATTTACAAGTTTCTGACCACTTATAAAATGTGTTCAAAGTGCTGCCCATTGTGTTTGACTGTCAATGCAACCCTTTTCTCCCACTCACTGATAGCAACACCGCAGGAGAAATGCTAGCATAGGCTTCCAGTACAGTTTCAGGTGTTGCACATCTTAATGGTATGGTGTGGTATATGGGGTACAAAGATAGTGGGGCCATTCTTCATCAATGGAAACCTCAAGGTCACTGGAAATGCGAAATTGCTACATGATGATGTGTTTCCTTCTTTATGCACTGAAGCTGGCACCTTCCCTGAGGTTTTCCAGCAAGATGGTGCACCATCACATTATGGGTGTCAGGTCTGAGCATTCCTAGATGAACAGTTTCCTGGAAACTCGCCCCAAAGGTCTCCGGACCTGACCCCCTTAGACTTTTATCTTTGGGGTCATCTGAAGGCAATTGTCTATGCTGTGAAGATACGAGATGTGCAGCACCTGAAACTACGGATACTGAAAGCCTGTGCTAGCATTTCTCTTGTGGTGTTATCAGTGTGTGAAGAGTGGGAGAAGAGGGTTACATTAACAATCCAACACAATGGGCAGCACTTTGAACACATTTTATAAGTGGTCAGAAACTTGTAAATAACTAATGAAAGAATAATGCTATATTATTATTAATAGCATCTTTTATTATGGGAATAATATACAGAAGTACAGAAATGTGTTTTATTATTATTATTATTATTATTAGTAGTAGTAGTAGTAGCAGTTATTTTATTTTTACAATGTTTGTTAGATGTCAGCTGTTATTTTAAACCATTTTATTCCAAATGATTTGTGTGATTTGTTTGCCATAAAATATGTTATACAAATGATAAAGCATCATATTTCTTCATAACATCTATTAATGAATATACATTTTGTTTTCTACTAGGTGAGAGTCAGCCTTCATTGGTTCCCGAATGAACACATGCATTTCGTCTGAACCTTAATGAAAAGTAAGAAATGTAATTAATTTATATATTTATTACTTATACACACATATTTATTTATGTATTTACATATATTTATGCATAAATAAGAATTTATGCAAATGCACAAATTAGCAAAAAGAAACCAGGAAAAAACATCAGCAAGTGGATGCTGCACTGTGAACCCAGACATTGTCCAGAAAAGGCTGTGCTATAGTGACATAAAAAAGTATCTGGAATTTGCTGGCACTTTAGAGTGATGTATTTAAATGTGGGAAAATTCTTTGTGGTCAGAAAAGATCAAAATTTTGGCCTAATTTCAAAAGTGCCTTATATGGCCAAAGCTTTATCCTGCCCATGACTGGCCAGATCACTGGACCCAAAATAGGAACATGCATCATTTTCTCTCTAAGTTAAGCATCCAAAATTATAGCAGCACCTCCTCAGTCTTTCTTTATAAATGCCATGGACAGCTCCTGCCCATTTTAGTGTCCATGACTGTAAGCTGTGTGTGACTGGTCCACTAGAACACTCTTAATGACCAAAAAAATAACCAGATATTCTGGGAATATCAGCATTGTGTGACCTATATCAGGTTAAAATGTGAAATTTGAATGAAGCATGTCATTTACCTAATACATTCACAAGAAAAATACTTACTGGAAATGTGCATCTTTTTTTTTTTATCAGAAATTCTTCCTTTTCAACAGGAGACGTAAATGAGTTTGGAATTTTCTACATTTTTTCCCAAACTCTTCCATAAGCCATGGCAAATTCTCATGCTACGGTGACAACATCAAGTAATCTGAATAAGAACAGCTGTGTCACAGAGATTCAAGATGACCATCTTGCCAGTTTGAAGGCATTGGCTGAAAAACTTCATCTGGAGCCAAAGAGGCCTTCACACCTGGAATGGATGTCTCAGTTAGAAACTCACAGGGTTAAGGGCTTGGAAGCTTCCATGGCAACTAAAGAAGGGCCACCACAAACCTGGAGTTCTCTGAAATGGCCAAAATCAACACTGAGTTGTACAGTACTCCAGGGAACAAAGTACACTTCTGAGTGCTTAAAGGGATTTGGAAGTATTGGCGAGGCATTGGAATGGATCAAGAAAGAACTGGTGAGCTGTTCATGCAGCATAAAGATACACAACTATAAAGATAACAAATATTAAATTAATAGATATTGCATTTAAAGCAAACTCAAACAAATACTGTTCAAAATGGAATGTATGTGAAATGAAAGGCCAGAAAATGGCACCTATGTAAAGATGTCTTCCCAGATATTTTTGATTAAAAATAAAGATGCTACAAAGGATTCCTGGAGTGATGCCGTAGAAGAACTACTTTTGGTTCCATAAAGAACCATTTTTGCTATTGGTAAAGAACCTTAGGATGGAGTGATTTTGTGGTTCTTCTATGGCATAGCTCAAAGGACCTTTGGTAGCACCTTTATTTTGTAGCAGGCATATGTGGACTATTCTGTGTCATTTTCTGCATTTATGGCTCAGTTACTGCACTGGCAAATGTTGTGTGGGCTGGATGTGGACCAAATGTAACAGGTCCAGATTTGGCCTGGCTCACAGCGCAACCTGACCCACCTGGTCATATAAAATGAATTTGGGACAAAGTTGGGGCAGCCAAGCTCACCCTTATTCAGTTCAGTCATTCAAGGCCAATTGTGGGCCATGTCATAAGAGAACTGCAGATGTGCCAGATTCGGACCAAAAGTTCATTGATATCTTGGTTGGCACCCATCAAGGGTAAATCAAAAGTATAGGAAAAATCAAAGGTATAGTGACAATTCCATTATATTTGTGTAAAGTCAGAGTATATGTATGCCATGTCTCATACTTAGCTGATGTTTTGTTTTTGTTACAGAGAGAGATGCGCATGCAGGATCAGCAGCTTGCTTGCCAGTTAATGTGTCTACATAGCGATCTCAATAAGCTGAAGATCGAACAGACATGCAACCAGCACCGAAAGATGCTAAACGATGCCACATTTGAACTGGAGGAGCGAGATGAAATGCTGGAGTTACTGTGTGATGGCCCCGTCACTTCTGGATTCAGCCTTTCAGCTCCACTCAAACTCCTCGGCATAACAAAAATGAACATCAACTCTCGCCGCTTCTCCCTCTGCTAGCAGCCATGGATGGAGCCTGGGAATTTCATTGAAGATTTATATGAGACTTTTCACCAATAGAGTATTTATTTTGTCCATCCAATATTTTCGATTAATAAATGAACAGAACATTTTCGAAGGACGTTTACAGATTCTAGACTGAAACCCTTTACCCTGTGGGGATCTTTTCTTGGCCATGCTTTTAGTAAGAGTGTTTATGTCTTAAATCTTATATCACATATGGCATTGAAACAGATAGTTGGACTATTTTTTATACGTATTTTAATATCTACATTTTATTATGGTATAAACTGTACAATACATTGTATTGGTGGATTGTCTCATACAAATCCCATATCCTTTTTGAATGTGATGGTGGTAGACTTTTAGCCATGTTTTCACCTTCATAATCTAAATAAATATGACTCCAATAGCTATAAAATTCTTTGGGTCTGTATTTTCTTTTTCTTTTTTTGTAGCAATTAATATCCACAACATATTTTGCTATGGTTTTTCTAGCTTTTAATATAATATGAAAAAAATAACAGCCAGAATGCATACCCTTTAAAGGTGACGTTCATGATTGTAATAAAAAAAAAAGAAAAATACACACACTTTTTATAAAATTCAGAAGATATTTCCTCACAGTTTGCTAGCTCTCCAGTCTGTCTGCATGCCTGAATGTGTTTATGAAGCCCCAGTGTCTGTACATGATTTAAAAAAACAAACTGCCTCAGTCTGGTATGCAATTCAAAACATTCAAAAGCACAAACCCAGATGAGGACATTACTCCGTTTCTGCTCCAAAGGTGTTTTTGCTGTTTCTGATTACTTAATGTGCAATGTCTTCAAATTAAAGAGATGGCTAATTGGATTACTGAGAGTGCTGCAAAACTAAACAAATCAATTTATAAATGAATTTCTGTGGTAATTCAAACAGTGAATACAAACTTATAGACTCGTCGTTTTTTCCCCCTCAAACATACCATTCCACATTAAAAAATGTTGAGCTTCAGAATGTAAACAAACCACAGATAACTGTGTTTTCCTACCTTCCTCCTCTATATTCATTCTCTCTCTAACTGTACAGTCAGGGTGTTCTTTCATATGGTAAATGTTGTAGTAGATTACACATGGAAATGTGCTTTTTTTTTCTTTTTTTATTTGAAATTTGTCAAAGTCTTGTAGTCAAATCTGTGAAGACTGCTCTATGCTACCTTAAATTATTGTATGTAACATCATAACATTTCTGGATCAGATATAATAAGATCACTAAATCTGAGCTGCTTCTACAAATGCCTTACTTTTAAGTGTGCACTCCAGGCTTATTTTTCACTTTGTTATATTCAATACAAACAACATTTGTTAAACTAGTGTGCAAATGGTCAATTTGTGCCACCAGTCTCTTTAAAGACTTGTAGATTAGCATGGGCCCAGCTTATGTCTTTTAAGTCTGTTTTCTGTGTGTGGTGCTAGGCAGATGAATCAAAAAGGGAAGAATGAATTACCTGTTTGAGATATAGGTCACAAATTTCAGTTCTTCTTTTTTGTGAAAACTGAAACCTCATAAGTGCTAGCTTGGGCTAGCGTACTTGTTTGCTAATGCTGCTTGCTGCAGTTAGCGCTTTTGTTTAGTCTCTGCTATAACACTATACAAAAAATGTATGACTGTCTCTGATTTGAGCTGAGTGCCTGTTAAGTATCAGTCCTTTGTTTCATGGTGATTAGAAAACAGTCTCCATGGGAAACAGGTCATAAAAAATCAACTGATGCAGCACAACAATTCAAGCAGTTTGGGACTGAATAGTGACTTTGGTAAATTATGTATAAGGATTAAATAAAGGCCTGAGAAGGTTATTGATACTGGTTTCTTTTAACTGATCTTGACTAACGTGTCTGACATTGTGTTTTTAACCTAACAAGATTACTGGGGTAGAAAGATAAACATTTATAGACCTAGTACATTAATAGAAATATATAGCAGCACTCCTTCGTTCACGGTGCTCAGAGGGTGCCTTCAGAAAGCTTTAAGGAATGTAATTTATATGGAAAAAGTACAAAAACTAGGGAAGCTGGTTTCTGTTGAAACCCATTTCCACAACATATAATAATAATAAATCTACACTTTTTAAAATGTACTTTTTTAATGTATTATTTTGTAATATTTTTAAATTTTATATCTAAGAGGGAATCCCATAAAAATTCTATTTGGCTGTTTGTTATGAATCTTGCACATAGTATAACTTGCAGTTGCAATTTTTAATTTACACATCCAGTAGTTAGACATCCCTTTTAATAAGGAGTGATTTTAACCCTTAAAAGCCTGTTCTGCACTTAAAAATGTGTTTTTAATGGTTAACTATATTGTTTTTTGTTTTTTTCAGTTAACTTATTAGCTAGGAATTTACTTATATTAAAATATGTAAATGAGGAAAATTTCAGTTAGATTTGACTGAATGTAACATTTAATACAACAATATACGCCTTCCCATTTCATCACCAAATCATCCCATTTAACAAGGAATGGAAAACTTAAGAAACAAGTAGCTAATGTCAAAATTCCAGTCAGTATTTTGTTGATGTTATTTATGTTATGTTCCCATGATGCTAAATGCCATCAAATCCCCACAGTATTGTAGGAAAATCTAGTGGTTCGGCCCTAAGTACAAAAATGCTGGATGAAATGTCCTATTTTAGGCAATGTAATCTATAGGAACATGAAAAATTGCACAACATATGACACAAGGTTTTGTTGAACATTAATATATGATGCCTGATAAATGCCTTGTGATTGTTTGCTTCTGTTGAAGATTTCAAAATTTTATGTGATTATTTAATATTGTGCAAATTAGGTAATGCTCTATACTCCAGACTGTAAGCTCAAACTACAATATCTGAGTTGTACGCATCTTATATCCCAGTCAGAAGTACAAGACACAGAGCACCATCTAAAGGTCATAAAACCCCACTGCTAATGCAGATCAAATGGATCACTCTTTCAAATGTTTATAAATATTTTATATTTTTTAAGAATCCAAAAGAAAACAAATGTCACTGACACTCGTAAGAAAATGAAATGTTTATATACTTCATTTCAGTCACAACATTTGTAATGTATTAAAATGACAAAGATACAAAATTATTCATTGATGTGTACATTTGTATCTTGTTCAACAGTGGAACCTGTACAGTACATATTTTCATCAATAAAACTTCAGATGATGTATAAAATTGTAAACATAAAAAAAAGACATTTCAACTTAGAGCTGAAACTGACTCAACATATACTGAACACCTGATATTAAAATCAAGGGTATGAATCTGTACCACGTTCAAGAGGAATTCAAATGCGAATCTCATGGAACTTGTTTTGTAAATTACTTACATTCATTATTCTAACAAGGGAAAGCAGCTCGAAACAGAAAACAACTATTGTCAATTAACAGTAGAGTAAAAATATGTGACAATCAACGTTTTCTGCTGTAAGGCCTATAAAGGCATTTATAAAATTTGAGCCGTCATAAATAATTCAAATCGATTTACTGTTTACATCGGTTGGTTTTCTTAGTGTCAGTCTTGGATAGAACTGGAAGAGAACTTATACAGAACTTGGATAGAATAATTCTGATGAGACACACTGAGACATGAGCATATGTGAAAGGCAATGCCCTGCATGGATGGCTGGTGATTCAACCACATAGTTAACATAATCCCCTCCTAAATTATCTGTATTCTGAGTCATGACTTCATGTCACTGTTTATAATCAACCACTAATTTGTCAAGTGTATAGGTGGTTGATTTATATCCAGTGAAGTACAGTGGTAGGTTGCAATTGAAGAATAGTAAAAATACCGCTATAACTGTAAGTAAAAATATATGGACGCCATCCAGTGCCCTTCAAAGAAAACTGGTGAATGGATCCTCTCTTTACATAAAGAGTAAAATCAGTCAGCCAGTAATTCAGGTAGAGCTCTTGCTGGTGATCACTTCAGAGGTGCCTCAGAACATTAGACAGCTACTCTCATGCAAACTATATTTTTGCCTTGAGGAATCTGAACAAGAGCCTCACAGTTAAAGGTACAAAAAAAAAACGAAATAATGATCTGACACAAAAGCCACACAAAAACGTGATAAAACACTGAGATAAAATATAAACTTTAACAAAAGCCCTGAATCTGGAACAACGGAATTCCTCAATGCACCAAATACATAATACCCATGCAACATTACACAGACAACTTCAGTTTCTCTAAACTCATTTTTAACCAAATCTTGAAAGCTACCAAAACATACAGTTTACTTGGAACAAATATCATGTCAGATAGCTAACGTAGAATATACATTTTCAGATTCCAAACAGGTGTTGAACAGCACATCACATCCTCCTAAAAAACAGTTTATATTTATATTACATTTAACTTAATTTGATAACATTCATTAACAATACACTACTTGCATCAACTTAAAATGACAATGGGACAACATTCTTCTTATAAATGTTATTTTTTTCTGTCAGAAATGTTAAAAATATAAATCCCAGCTAGATTACACAATGCTAAACAATTAATAATGAGAATTTCCTGACAAAGAGTATGTAAACCGAAAAGCTCTAACATTTTCCTACATTTAAAAGTCACTGCTCATTTCAATGTAATTTATCCTGATATGACAAGAAGGAATGTAGAGCATTTAATAAGAACATAATATAGAATTCAGGACTGAGGAGGAACAATGGCCAAGGAAGGGTGGATCGAGGTATTCTCAGAGTACGAGTCTGCATTCTTGACATTAAGTCAGGCCTTTTCACTACTGATCAGAACTCCAGGTTCCCCACATTCTCAGTCAAGAATCTCCATATTACACTACTGTGCATATGTTGTAATATAAAATACTTTAATTACGAAATATGCCTTGGCTACATCCCTTCTATATAAGTTAGGATATATTTAAATTGGGATGAAAAGTGAATTTTGGACAAGGTATGATGATAAATACATTTTCAAAAATCAAATAAAATTACGACCATGTTGTTTCTACACTCTGTCCATTCTTTCAGCTCACTGACCATAAATTAGCACTTCAATGATCTACAATTACAGACTGTATATATGCTATTTGCCCCCTTTTACCCTATTTACAATGTTCAAGTGGTCAGGACCTCCTGAGTGGAGGTATGATCTGGATGGTGGATCATTCTCACCTCTGCAGCGCCCCTCACATTGTGCTGGTACAATTGGATCAGACACAGCAGTGAGACTAGAGGTTTAAATATTGTGTGCACTTACTGCCCACTCTACTAGACACTGTCAGAGACTGTATCTCAGCTGTTGGTGCAGTATGAGTTGGGCGTCCATCAGTGGACACAGGACCACTGTTGGTTGGATATTTTTGGTTGGTGAAGTGTTTTTAGTCCAGCATTAACAGATGAGTGAAAACACACCAGCAGCAGTGTTGCGAGGTCCACTTGTACCACAACACACACAAACGCATCACCATCCCGTCAACGCTAAATAATACCTGCCCTGTGGTGATCCTGACCATTGAAGAGCAGGGTGAAAGGGGGCAAAGAAAGTATGCAGAACAACAGATGGGCTGATTGTAGAACTACAAAATGCTTCTCTATGCACAGTGGATTGGAGAGAGTGGAGAGTGAGTATAGAAACAAGGAGTGATATAGAAACAAGGTCAGAGATCATGACTGATCAGTGTGTGTGTGTGTGAACACATACATACACATTTTTTTTTTACATATATATTAATATGATGATACTGATTGAACTGCATAACACTGCAGGATAAAATACTCTGACAGAACTACTCAGTCAAAAACCAGAATCAGTTTAAAAGAATCACACATCCAGCCTGTCAAGGTGTCTGGTTAACAGGTATTACATTGCAGTCAACATTCAATCTTGTAACATTCAGTCTCCTGTCATTCAGCTGTCAGTCTTGTCAGGACAAACCTTGTATCTCAATTTTCAAAATATATATATTTGCCCTTTAAACTGTGTTTTCATTTAATAAAGAATAGAGCAACAGAAATGATTTTAATTACTTGGAAAATATTATGAATATATTTCTCTCATAGACTTACTGTTTTAGGTAAAAACATTTTTGTCCCAGCAGCAACAATGTAAAGATATACATTTCCAAATGAAAGAAAATCTAAGATTCAGAAAATCCCTAAAACAATTAAGCATTATTAAACTGAAATACTGTTTTAAAGCTGGACAAGTGTAAATATAATATTACCTGTGTATCCCAAACGTGATATCTGTGTAAGCCCATATTTAATGAAGCTATCTCAAATTCTGAATTTTGGAAAATACTCATCTTTTGAAATCAGATGAAAACATTAAATATTTTCCACCTTTTTACGTGTCTTACATATTACTTTGATCTTAGAGAATAAAATCTTCTGTTTTCTAAAGACACAACATTTCCTGTTTGAAAACAAAAGAGAACATAGCCTCAATGAAAAAGAAATAAGACATAAGTAATAAGCAGAGCACACAAAGCACAGGCCCATTCCTGCCACAAGACCATAAAAGGGCCATTTTTTTTACGAGAATATATTTCTTTATGATATGGCAAATAAAAAGCACAATCACCATTTCACTGTACAGATTACAGGCCTGCTGTGTCAGCAAAGGGGAGAACACCTTGTTGTGCCACTAATAAATGTTGTTGCTCCACAAGAGCAAATGTATTTATTTCTGAATAATACATATTTTAATGCCACTAAAAACATTTGAAGATGTAGTCAAGCTATCTGATAGCCCTTAAAGAACCACAACATGGTCTGTTATTGTTTTCAGATCATCGTTTTTATCACTGAGTGCTGAGATCATGACTTATTACACAGGGTGCTTATCGCAAAACCAAAACAAATCAATAAAATCAGAGACTGCACATCATTCTTTTCTTTAAAAAGTCCTCGAGGCAACATGCTGGGACCAGAAATAATCGCCAGACAATAATGAGACCAAAACTGTGATTTCATCACCCCAAAGTACATAAATAGAGCTTCACTTCACAGTACGTCATAAATATAAGCTATAGGATGTACAATAGTTTTACTTTCTTATAAAAAACTCCTGTTATATTGTTCCACTGGTAAAATATATGCTGAGCATTTTACCAGAAAAATATACATATTATTCTGTACACGTTATACATGCGCTTTCATGGTGAATAATTTATATGAAGGAAAAATAAAAACACTGATGTGTCATTCTTCAATGACACCACTGCTTTCAAAACCAGAACAGAGGAAGTGATTATATTGCATTGTTTGGATACCAAAGAATGTTCTTGTGCTTTGACAGAAAACTGAGTTACAACCAACAAGACGGTGTCCCCTTCATGCCACACAGACCTAACACTAATACAAACTAATACAAGGGTAGTGTTTAAGTGATTAAATATATCATATGAAATTCAGAGGGTAGTTTTAATACTTTGGTTTTCATTTGACTACTTCAGCCACCAGAAGTGACATAATATAGCAATGACATGTCTGATTATGACAGATTAAAGTTCACCCGCATCATTCCACATCTTCTTTAAACTTGGAATCTTTACATCGACACAAACGCTATAAACTCATTCATGAATCTTACTACTTTTTAGCAAATGTTTAAACCTGCAAGTCAAATCAAACAGCAGTGCTGTGCTAAAGACAGAGACCACGCTGTATTTAAAAGCCATTTAGTCACTTGAAATTAGGTAATTATATTAAGATCAATTTAGTTCATAAAGAAAGACATTTTTAAACCATTCAGAGAGAACTGAATTCATGTATGGCCTGGCAGACAAAAAATAAAGTCACTTTTAGACAAATAGTGCTTATAGATTGGATCCAACCATCACCAAGATGCAACCAGCATCTAAAGACCGACAAGAAATATCCCTGCAGATTTCTTTCAAAAGTGAAAAGAAGTGTCATGAAAGCATGAAAAAGGCCAGCTTAAATAAAGTGTGGACACGTTATATACTGAATTATAGTGCCATTTTCTGTTAAGTGTATGATTTCTGGAAAATGGATATTATACCTGCTTTGACTAGAAATGACAAATTAGGCATGGTCTATGGCTTTAGCACCATGCTGTATTATGGCAAGGGAGCAATTGGTCATTTAAAATGATACAGTGTATATTTCACATTTGGCAATAAATGGGGAAAATAAATCTATTTTCTGATTAAACATCTAAGAACAATGTAAGAAGACATGTGTAGAGGTATTATAATGTGTGGGTATTTCTATAAAACCTGTCTAGCAGTAGATTCTCTATAACTGATGAACTACCCGGACAAAGAAAGAAAAGAAAAACTTCTGAACTAAAAGAGGATTATGTTTCAAAGTCAAACAATCATAGAACTGATATCTTGTTCCTTCTGCCCAAGCATTAGTCCTGTTTGCAGATCGATGGACATAAGCTTAATGCTAAATTGCAGGCTGAAGGTTATGAGGCAGTTTGAATTTTGGTCTCTGGATCCCTTTAGAGTTCTAGTTTCTTATCACATTGAAATCAGAAAAGAAAATGAGTGTAACAAAACTCACACGAATAATAAAAGTTACAGATTGCATAGTTTTGAGTAGTGACTTTGCATCAAAGTAGAATTGCATCCTAACCTTTGACGTTTATGGATTTGTATCAGGTTCTTATTGTTAGTTATGTGACCGTAAACCTTTTCTCTACACAGTAATAACATATTAACATAAAATCAGCATTAATTTGAATAAAAACAAACAGATCCAGAACCAGACCTATACATATTTATAATACCTCTAGGTATACATGCCAGTTTGCTTAAAGATTCTAGTCTGAAAGCCCAGAACTGAATGAAAACATGTATCTTGACTGCTACACTGTAGCATTAGGGTGATTTTAGACACGTTCTTTACATAAGCAACAATCTCAGGTCTGTTGTCATGATCATAGTCAATGTCAATATCAATGCATTTTCCAATAAAATTAGAAAGGAAATGACACCAGGAGAATACAAAATGTATTTCTATACACAACAGAAAGAACTACATTACTATGTACAAGTCATATTTTCTGTTCAGTTGTCAGTCTGTTCAGTTTTTTTTTTTTTAGGATGAACAGTCTGGTAAGTTAATATACAGTAAGGCTTTACAGGACATTCTATTTACATAATCCTAAACCATAATATACAAAGGAGGTTCCACTTTAGCACCTTAGAGGATATTGTTCCCAAAGGTAGTACAAGTATAGCAATACTAGACATCTCCTTTTGAAATACTCATATCCTGGTCATGCCTCTTATGCGGTTGCTCAGCACGTGCTGTCGTTAACATCTACTATTGCTGTACTTTCACATAAAACCTTTTGAGAACCGTTAAAAAGAGGGTTGTGTACATGTTATGTAGCCTCATCTATGTGACTGCCCTCTCCTCCTATTCACAATAACACTGGAATGTATACTCAACCATATGCCACAATATTATGTTACACATGTACAGTAGCCTTATACTGCATTGGCACCTGAAAAACAAACAAACAAAAACCATAAACAATAAATTAAAGGCAAATATGTACACACTGGCATTGTTGTTTGCTGAAATGGTAGCCTTGGTGGTATTAAGCACCGACAATAAAAAGGCACCACAGATCTAAATAAAGACATGGAAGAGGGGGCTGCTGTAGGAAAGATGTAGCCTTCCATTAACAGTTATCGAAATCACACAGCTGCATTTGTGAGAATGACTAAGCCCATTTTGCACAAGGCTGTGCAGCTGAGTGAATGTTTCGATATGTTTCATTACAGTTTTGGCATTGTCACTTCACCACATAAAGGAAGCCCTTGCAGCCGAGGCAAGCTTGCAGTGTTTGAAAAAACAAGAGTTTATAGAAAGGAAAGCCTGAGTACACAAAATATTGTAGATTATGAATAGATTTTTTTTTTCATTTAACAGTGTTGGAATACAGTCATAGTCCTCAACCAGAAGTGGAAGCTTTTGAGGATATTGCATTAGCATTATATATGTATATATATATATATATATATATATATGTATATATATATATATATATATATATATATATATATATATATATATAATTGTAATAAATTGGAATCCTTGACTCAGCATAAGGATCACAAACTCAACACTGTTTGCTAGAAAATGGTATATAAACCTGGGATTCTGGGGATAGGGGAAATTAATCACAGTGTATTAGCACCTGGAAGAGGGCAGATGCTCCAAAGGACAAATCTAGCAGCTAACATTTTTGGTAAATGTTAAAAATAACTAATATTATATATATATATATATATATATATATATATATATATATATATATACACACACACACACACACACACACACACACACACAAACTATAAACATGGGATGGGATTTTCTCCAGCAAACAACAGTGAACCAGAGGATGTAGAAAAAATGAGGGAAATTATAAAACCTCAAACAATATTGAGCTTCAGCATTTAGTACATTTTCAGAGGTATGTACATAGCACAATTTAGAAGGACCCAAGAACATTTGCAGTGAAGAAAAAATCTACAACAAGAGTATCTGCACCAGAATACACCTGAGCCATACATTAATATGAGAGAAGGGCTAGCAGCAACCAGGGAAGGAGCCAGGTTCAAAGAGTCAGGGTACAAATGTTTTCATTACCGCATCGTATCAATCACATATTGACAGACAAAAGAGAACATGTACATCAGGACTAGCAATGTCCACGTTTGTAAGCTGTTCCTCAAGCTCCTTTCCAACCCTGGCAAGAACCCTTCACCTCACTTGGATGCACCTGCATGGCATCTGGTTGTTAGGATCTTAGCAGGCACAATGGAGTCAAAGACAGCAGTGATCTCCTAAATGTGGTGCACCAAGCCAAACCTAAAGTGCTATACAGTTAACGGGTAAATGTTAATGTTGTCCACGGTTATGAAATACAACAAATGAGAAAGGTGAGCAGTATTGATGTTTCCAATTCATCTGTGCTTTACCAATTCTGTGAAATGGTAGGAGCAAATGTTCAGCCTGTGCATAACTGTAGCACCTTTAACCAATTAAGCTCTTTCTTAGGTAGGTTTGAGGGGGAAATAATTAACTGTAAGCACCTATGTTAGATTAGGAGATGACATGTGGCTGGGTGCACCACTGGCAAAGAGAGTTACAGTAGATTACAGTAGAGGATGTAATTTGGCTTTGTATAGATCTGCTGATGGCAGCAAGCCCTGTGTGCCATAGGAAGGTGTCCTCTTCTCAGAGCCGATCAGGAAAGTCCTGCGGTGAAACACTGCCGTGCTCTCTTACACTGTAAGAACCCAATCAGGTATATTCAGGCAAAGATGACGTCTACCTCCATCAGTTTAGCTTTTTGTTATACCTTGGATCAAAATAAAGGTAAAAAAATTGCAAGATTGAAAAAAAATATATGTGTGTGCCATGATTCCACTTGGAACCAATGACAAACTTTTGCACCTCATATTTATTACTCAGAATTCTAGTTTTAAAGACCATTTAGGGAGAATGAGGCTAAAAACAAGGACTATGCATCAGCAAGGAGATGCTTACTTAGCCGGGAAGAATGGAGGAGAACTACCTAACCATTCTCACAGCACGGCCTGCAAGAGGGCTTTACTGTGCTAATATTATCAGGAAAATGCTTCGCAAATATGGACACAGCCCAATATGAGAGCACAATGTTTGAAGCACCCCATATCTCCCAGCCATGCACAGAACGGAAGCAGAGAGGCTCTGCTAATGCACACATCTTACTGTCCAACTTTCACTTTGTAATCTCTTTTTCTAACAATATATGTATTTTTTAATACTGTGCAAACTGGGCTTTGTGACCTTTTAATAAAGTTGTGCCATAGTGAGTCAATGAGGTATCTTTAGTAATATTTCTATTTAAGGGTGCTTTAAGGCAATCAGCCAATGAATGCCACTGGACGATCAGACAAATGATTGTAGGCTTTTGCCTGCAGAGGTCAGTGTAAGTCCATCTTAAACTCTCTGGGACACTGACAAGCCATTTAATAACCGGTAAAAGCATGGAGGTAACTCACAGATACAGTGGAAACTATTTTGATGAATTATTAATGAATTATTAAAATGCAGTGCTGGCGTGGTTGGTCTACCTCCATTTTTCCGGTGTAATGATCAACTTTAAACACCACGAAAGAGGATATAAATATATCGTCTCCAGAGGAAGCAGACCATTCACACAAATGATTTATGCAAATATACACAGTTTGAAAATAAATAAAAAGCAATGTACAATGACTATTATTAAATTTAGTTCTTCACATTTTTTAAGTATTCACTGATGGTGTTAGAAGTAATTACACATTAAAAAATAGTTTGAAAATGAAAGGTTAACATAAAAGAAATGTGTGAAGGTGGGGATGACATAGACTGACGGACACAAAGAACAGATAGGAATGCAGAGCATGTTTTCACAGGGACGACTCATACTGCAAAAGCTCATAGAGCAGTGGCCCGTCCCTGTACCTGATCCCTACAGCAGTGGGGGTGATGAATTGCAGGATGTTAATAGTCCTTCTCAGGCGCCTGTCCACAAAGTGAGCATCCCAGGCTGGGTAGCGTTTGCGTGGCATGTCGATCTTAATGAGGGGCCCTTCTGGCCTGTAGCGGCCTAATGGTGTGGTAGGCTCAGGGGAGCGCACCTGGAACACTGGAAGGCAGGTGTCTGCAGACTCGTCTTGTAGCTCGTAACCTCCTGTAGAGACCCTGGTAGGTGTTGGTTGTGAAGCTCGGGGGGTTGGCGTCATGGGTTCAGCTTCTGGGGGTAAGGGAAGACCCCACAGGAGCTCAGCGCAGCAGGAGCTGGCCAGTACCCTCAATCTGGGGCCCATGGGGTGAAGTACCCCATAGTAGATACCCATAAAGACAACCCCTGAGGCAAAACTTAGGTAGACTCCACAAAGCACTGGTACAGCGTAAGAGTCTGTAGTGATGGGATCTCTGTACGCATACCACAGGCAGGTTAGCACCGTATTCTCAGCCAGCACCACAAAGTAGTAGATCATCATGCGGTACCTGGTCCTACCTTCCTTCACATTAAACCAGCAGAAGATGTAGACAATGCCCACCACCATATTGAACAGCACTTCCTCCCACTTGGACATACAGAAATCTGTGCCTCCATGCACAATCCAGAAGGCCATGGCACACCAGTGCACCACCACGAAAATGCCAAAATAGATGTGGAAGATGGAAGCAAAGAGAGCGAAAGAGAGCACCCGTGAAAATATAGTGAAGAGCCTCCAGATGATGTGGATCAGTGCACCTCGATAGCTCATGCTCTTCTTGTCATCTCTGGAGTCCCTCAGAAGCTTATGGTAGGAGGCCAACACCCAGGACAAGGACAGCAGTGATGCCAATAAAGAGACACCTTGAAGGAACAACGTAAAAATGCATTTAGTGCTGGTAGCTAATTACTTGTCTGCTAATTCATTTTCTGAATTGGTTTAAACCCATGTAAACATCAGATTGACTGAGTATAAACCAACAACAAGAGGATTCCTTACACTGCAATGTCTCAGCCCTGTTCTTCTGGATCATAATGCAAAGTTGTAGCACCAGTTGGGGGGCACTCTCCAAGAAGGTCTCTAGCAGCCGAAGCATGTTCACGTCAGCATATTCATACATCATGGCCCAGTAGAAACGCCGCCTGTGTTCCGTCTGTCGTCGGCTCTGGATGCCCAGGTACATAGTACGGATGTACCTGTTTAAAAATAAGGAACCCTTGATCAAATTCTCTTTTTCAATTTTCTTGTTCCCTTATGTCTTCTCTATTGGAACATCTTTGGAATGTCTACATGATTGCAGATACATCTCACCAGGTTATATATAGTTATTATCAACTCTATAAATATATATAACAAAAAAATGCTCATCCCACCAAAGCGTGTTCCTTACTTTCCAACTGTATTTAGATTTATTGCCAAGAAGCATTGTTACAACAAAGAAATAATATACCAAACACATATTTCCTTACTTTTTGTGCTATTTTTATTTAAACTAATGACTTCTCAGTAAGCATTATGCTTATATAAAGTTGTATATAATCAAAGTAAATACAAAAAAATAATAATATAGATCAAATAAGAAATAAGAAATTTTTGCCTAACCGCCTAGAAGAGGCATATGCGCTTACTGACTTGACACCTAATTTTGAAATGCGCATGCGTGAGTAGGAACCGTTAATTCAGCCGTATTTCACAGAGAGAACTTAAGGTGGCGCCACTACAGCGTCTGTTGTCAGTTCAGCCATAATTCACATTCAAGTACGCGAACTAAATTTGGAACCGTTCGGCGGAGACCAGAGGTCCTCATTTCCCTGGACAAGTCTCTTTTTGGGACTTAAAAATGCATGTTCAAGTGTTCAAGGTCAGAGAGTTGAGAGCTGAACTGGGACAAGGTCGCGCCGCTTCAGCGCTCCACCGTCCACCGCGGAGCAGCTCTGTTTTACTGGAGCCTCGGACAGAAATGTGTTAAACATTGTTGAGGTAATATTTGTCATAGTCTCTTCTTTATGTTTGGAGAATGTTTCTGTGACACAGCCTTTTGTTTTCTACTCTATATTTAACAAACAGAAAGTCATCTTTTGTGTCCCTATAACGACACAAATACACGGACACATCTCACCGTTACTGACTTTCTGACGAGTAAGTTAACAGTATTCCTCCTAATAATATCAGTATTCCTCCTATTTCCGACCGTCCCCTAACTCCGGCCACTGCCGTATATGGTGCAATTCCGCTCTCTCTCTTCGCCAATCGCATTGGGTAAAACAATAAAACATAAGATCAAGCCTTAGTAGGGCATTTAAACATCAGTCTTGCAAGAAAACACGTATCTAAACAATATTTAAGGATCTCTAACAGTGTTGTAATTCTTTGTGTGCAAAACTGCATGTGGAACACAACACATTTCCATTTCGCGACAGATATTTCCCTCAGTGTAAAAGTTATCTTACCGGCTAGCTTCCTTTACTCTGAGGGGAAAATCTACCGCCACTGTAATCCTTACACGTAGAGTACGGATACCAACACAGGACAAACATGATCTCATTGTGAACCTCTCAAAATCACTGAATGCGGGAGCAACGGTCTCGTTTGACTGTCACAAGCAGAGGAGGTGGCCGAAGTTAGGGAGCGCTAATAATCTTAGCAGTACTGGCACCTACTTAAAAGCGTTTTTATCTTAAGTCTTGGACATTAATCTACACATATTTGACTCCTGAAAAATGTTGATTTGAGTGAGTAAAGTACTTCTATTTATTTTCAGTTAGCTAAGATTTCCAATATTGTAATTAAAGTGGCCAGAATTTGGGGTAATTACGCTACATCTACACAGCTTTTAGTTTAACTTTACACGAAAACGGACAAAATCTCCAGATTATTAAAGACAGAACACCAGAGCGATAAACGAGGCTGTGAATTTGTTACAGCACCGTTTTATCAGTCAGACCCTTATAGAAATGTTCTAGCGATGCCCTGTTCCTTTATCAAATATAGATTAATTGGTTGATAAAATGTTAAGGTGCTTGATTTTAGAAATGTTCAAAAACAAGAAATAAACTAACTTTACAGTTTATCACTTGTAATTATTGTAAATTAAGACATTGATATGAAGCACCAAAGCTTCTCCAGACCTTCCAGTGACAAGGGTTTTGGGCTTTCCTGATTTTGACCTCTGTGACAAAGGCTATATGGCTAATGGTGGTCCGGCTAAACTAGGCTTGCCTAGTTTCTTTTTGCTCATGTTTCTAGGTGTGACTTTGAAGAACAATGTTTAGTTCAGACTCTCCTTTGTTTAGCAATGAATTTGTTAAATCAACAGCACACAGTATTTATAATTCAAATAATATGGACTGCCACAAGGAGTGATTTGTAAAACATTAAACCAACACATTCACACACAAAATATCACACTTATATGAGCCAATGTTATTTGGTTTTATTCTAATGTTGGGTGTTATTTGTTGTATTACTGCTTTTTGTAATAATCTCTGGTGCCTAAAGCTTTTGCACAGTACTGTGTGCATATACACACACACACCCTATAAATATAAATATTATTTTAAAATGAATCCTATTATTACAGCATATGCTAAAATTAAATAAATAATTAATACATAAATAAAAGGCACCTCAAGGACCAGGTAATTCCTCTAGTCAGACTACAACCAAACAAGTGACATGAATGACTATATGTGCCTCTGCATTCCAGAGATGTCTTTTATAATTCCAAGGACAGACCTAATAATAACCATTTACTGAATCATTATCTACTCATCCACAGTTCAGTCATCCCACAGCACTACCATTCTGAAACAGTATTATAGGTTTGTAATATTCAGTCACATCTGACTCACCGGTATGTTACTGCTCCAAAAGTAACTTTTCCAAAGGCTTACTTGATTTATTTTTCAGTGTGAACACGTCTTAATAGAATCCTAACAAATTTTAAAATGGCAATTGTATTGTTTTAGCTTATAATTCAATGCTTTAAGTACAACGGTATAAATAGTGTATTATTCCTGAATAATCACCAGAACTTGAGTCCAATCTCTGCACAAAAAATGAGGCGCTTGTGAGACATGACTGAATTGTCTTCACTTATTAGACACATCTATACAATATACTAATTACTATTTATAAAAATGAGGAGGCCCCCTCCAGGGTGTATTCCTGCCTTGCGCCCAATGATTCCAGGTAGGCTCTGAACCCACAGACCCTGAATTGGATAAGCAGTTACAGATAATGAATGAATGAATGAATGAATGAAGAATGAGGAGTTGAAGTCTGGATAGTGCTGGTAATGTTCCAGACACTTGTGCTGTATCTCCTGCATAGGCTGCACCAGCACTTCCCCATGCCTAAAGCACGCAGGACATCTCCGATTGCAATTTCGATTCCAATTTCCTTTCCAATTACCAGAACTCTCCTAACATGGGAAATCACCTGTTGTTTGCTACAATGTCCAGACTTAATTCTCCAGACTTTTTCCAGCGGTCATATATGAAAATAGCTTAAGGGTCTAGAGTAGTGTTCTTCTCTTAGTCATTTCCCATCATTCATTAACTGTAACCACTCCAGAATCACAATCCTTGTTGGAAGAAACAAGAACATATGGAAGAAACCCACACACCATCACCCAAGTGTGAATGAGCTTAACCCCAGAACCCTGAGTCTGTGTGGAAGTGACATTACCTGTGCACCACTGTGCTGCCCATTCCCACTCATTCTAATTCAAAACATGATTGATTTATTTTGGTGTTATTTCCTAATTATATTTAATGGAAATATTCTGCATTAGCCTTTCAAAAAATCTCCTGAGCCCCTAACCAATGGAAGAGCTCAATTTGGCTTTGTCTACTAAGATACCATGGTCAACTAACTCAGGCTTGATTGGATCTTTTTTGCGTGTGTTTATGTGTGTGTGTGTGTTAATATGTTTTCAAACCAATGTAAGTGAATAACATTATTCCTACAAAATTTGCAGTGTATAAATAATTTTATAACACAAGCATGACATTTGCAGTATATTTTTGTTATATTACATTATAAAAGCCTTTTCTACGACCTTGAAAGTCCTGAGGGTTCCTGTCTTTTGATTATAAATCTTCATATTACAGCTGCAATATACCTTACGATATATTAAAACCAGCCTTGATGTGATATGATTAAAGATCAGCCTATATAGTATTGACCAAATCTGATTACTTGGAGAATTATGTCTTCAGCTATTAAGACATTCAAAGGACGTCTGTGATTGGTCAGAAGTTTCATAACGCACAATTAAACATTCCGGGATGTTCACACAAGGGCAGGCACAGCTCAAAATGTGGCTTGAGGCAACTGCAATATGCTCTCACATTGCATTCTGAAATGAATGGTTTAATAAAGCTGCTCAGAGAATGCACAAGACCACCTGCCAGCTCCGTGCCAGGGTGCAGGCTCTGAAAAGTGCAGCGAAATAAAAGAGCTGCCAACAAACTTTCATCCATGAACAAGTTTATAAACTTTCTGTTAATCTTTGCTCATCAACAGTGAGCATACAAGAAAAAAAGGGCAAAGAAAATATTAGTAAGACAGGCATCTGCTCTCTCCATATAACCCTCCTTTAATCCTTTCACATGTTTCTAAATATTATGCTCATATCCCTTGTACAATGCTACTTTCAGCATCATCACTAAAAGGAAAAAAGGCAGCTCAGCCTCAGAAAAGAGGGTTTTTGTGGTAATTGTTTATTCCAATTGAGTGTATTGTGTATGTCCCCTGTCCTTGTGTGCCATGTCCATAGTGTCACCCTTCCCTGGTTTTGTTATTTTGTGGGAGTCAATTGCTGAGCCTTTGTAAAAGCTGCTGATAAATATATATATATATAATTTTTTTTTTTTTTTTTGCAATATCTTTACTGAAATATATTCCAATATGTTCTTGTGATACTGATCTTAGGGAGGGGTGCAATATGCAAATTAGGGCTGACAAATACTACAACCTGAGTCTCACCACCTGCTGTATTCCTGACCTCATGACAACACAACAAATGTATTACAAACAGAATTGTAATAGCAAATGAACAGACATCACCAAATCTGCTCCACTCACTGTAGTTTCCACCGTACATATCCCTGTTCTTTTCTCTATGCTTTTATAAAATTATGGGAAAGCATGCACTATGCTACAGTTACACTACCTTTTTGTGCCACTCTGCAAAAATAAGTAAATTACATATTCACAGCTGACAATCCTTTCAACCAGCAAAGCACAGGTTAATTTAAGCGGTTGTCCTGACATTATATAACTTTGTTCCACCAGAAACCTAATTTGATTTTCTTTGATGAAAGTTGTTGTCATTTTACTACTGATATTGCCAGCGTGTGTAAAGCTAGTTCAGTAATCTGCATCATAAAACAAAACTAAAAATGAATAAGAATTAATGAGTAGGTTTTGAGTACGTTCACATGATGTACCAACCTACTCTTGCCTGATTGGCTAGATGCAGTAGCACATATTCACATAAAATTGAAATCTGCAGCTCTCTCCATAGAAATGAATAGAATTCAGGGAGCCACTGTGCCAAGTGGACATGCGCCGGATATTTTTGTCTCAAAATCTGTTGGGCACTAATGTAAACTCTCCAATCACAGGTTTGGAATCAGTCAGCAGCCAGGCTTAGCTGTCCATCATTTAGTGCTGCAGCCAATGGAGTCACAGTCCCGCCTACAGGGGTTTGTTGCTTTGTGGTGACGCTGAATGAATCAGGTCAGTGCTTAAAAAATAAATAATGATAAATAAAAACCTTATTTTAGCAATGTGTCTCAAAGAAACTACATTTGATTTTTCCCTCAATACAACTGTGATAGCAATAAAACTGGCTTCTAGAATCAAAGTCATTCTTCATACATTAAAATCACATTAGATAATAAGATATAAGATAAGATAAAAATAATATTAAATTATGTATATGAACTGTTTGTGAAGACACCATTTGTTATAAAAAAAAAATGAAGCAGCACCTTGGATGCAGGCAGTTTGTTTCTTAATGTGAGCTTTTTGAAGTGTGCCCTGTGTAACAGTATCATATATTAAAATCTAAGTATCAGATCAGGACAGTATCAGGAGATACTCAATATTTAAAGGCTCGAATCAGGATCGGGGCAAAAAAAAAAAAAATTGGGACACCATTTCTTAGCCATACAGTTTGATAATTATGGTTAGAAAATGCAGCATGTTCTTTTTGGTGTTAAAAATAAACACTAATCCTTTGAAATTATATTTTCAAATTCATATCATACATCGCCATTTTTTAAGGCATATCGAGATGTGAGTTTGAGATGTGAGTACTGAAAAGTTTTGTTTTGTCCTTACCAAACAGAAGTCATAACAAATCTAGTCATCGAAAAGCTCTAAGATCAGTGCGAGACATATTAACAGATGCCGCTGATTAAACTTGGCAGTAATTTCAGTGAGTCAGCCTGCTCATGAATGACTGATGACAAATGCACACTGACAGTGGTCTTGAATTCTGACAGCACCCACAACACACACAGAGTGTACCTATTCTGGCACAGAATAGTCAAACATCAAATCATCCCTACCTGCAGCCATAATGGAACACACCAGCTGGCTGAAGATACTGAACCCACACTACATGTTACTGAACTTAGTTTATGTGCCTGTGTGCATGCATGAGTACAAATTTTGGATTGTCATATTTATTCTGCAAATGTATGTGTACAATATGTCGGATTTATTAAAACCCTATTTATCCTTAATAGTACAAATTAAATTAAAAGACCTTATAAAGTTGCTTTTGTCTGTAAAGGTGCCTTTCTGAAAATATAATGATTTGTTTGGACAGTGACAAGACTAGGCCAAATGCAAACAACACTGTTGTTGCTTGTGGGAGAACACAAGGTCAGTGCCGTAGCTTTAAAGGCCAGACTACACCAACTGGACAAATACAAACAAACACAAACAAACACCAATGTTTTGTTGGAAGACATACAATATGCTCATACCATTCACGAATGTATTTGTGTTTTTCTGTTTGATGTATTGTGGCCATAATTGTATACGGTGTAAGCACAACAACTATATTTCACAAGAATTAAGGCCACATATGGCAACCCACAGCCTTGATTATCCTAGACTGGATTAAGACAGATTAAGACCCAACTGATCCTTCTACTCCTTTACCACTGGCATACAAACTATTCAATCCGTACTTCTGCTTCAGTCAAAGTAAACACCACAAAAAGATGAAAAATATGGAAAAGAGAAATGCAAACAAAAATGTTTTAATATTTAACAAAGTAGGATCTGGTAATTAATCTTGTTTCTGTGGCAACAACATAAATATCTGCTTATGAGAAGCTTATTTGTCTTTTTTCTGAAAAAAAATCTCCAAGTAGAGTTTGCCCCACCCACAATTACACCACAATGCCTGCCGGATCTTAACATAAAATTCTGGAAAAACAAAGAAATTAGCCAGAAGGTAATAGGCCACTAGTGTTGCTCTTTAAGAAAAGCTAAAAACCTCAATGCAGTCATATACAGTGAGTTCCAAAGTCAAATAATATGACATGGATTCTCCTGCATTGATCTTGTATGCAGTAAAAGTTAGTGTGACATCTCAGATGAAAGACATGCACAGCTGTGAAATCTCACAAGGGTTTCCTGAGTTTTCCTACAAAAGCTTCCTGGGGAGTACTATCAAACAGGCTCTACTCACATCACTGAACAAACATGCGGGTAGAGGAAATGCCTGGCTGGGGAATAAGCTTCAGCAATATACAGACATGGGACTAAAGTGACAGGCAGAAGACTTTGATAGAATAGAGACATTTCACTCCTGTTTAATAATTTTATTTCGACAAGGCACATATTTTTCTGAACAAGTCAAACAGAGTAACACATCAGGCTGAATTATTTATCATAGCAGTGCTTAGTTCTGCCTTTGATTGAAACTCAGTGTGTACAGCACAGATTGTACAGCACCAAGGTTGAATGGAAATAAAACACTGAAGTGGATAAATTGAAATATACACTTACGAACAGCTTGCATCACGATCCACAGGCCACTCTGTCCCTTTGCCCTCTGCTCTGTGAATGACTGTACCCCCCCATCCCAAACCCAAGAGCTTCTCTCTAGGGGCGCCAGTCCATCAGGGCAACTAAAGCAAACAAAAAGAAAATAATGGATACATGAAATGAGAATGGGGTGAGGGTAGAACATACAGCAAAACCAAATAGTGACAAAATTATAGGATAAAGTTGGCACTGAATGAAAATGGTAAAGCAAGAACAGATGAAAATGATTTAAAAAAAAATCATTGAAGCCCTGGGGTTTTTTGCCTTGTTTTTGTAGGGTTTAAAATATTTAATTCATTTTGTCTTTATACTAAATATATCTTTTCAATAAATAAGATTTTTACTTATTTAAAAATGTATCTACTGCTAATATATTATTTGACGTTGAATTAAGCCGTTTTCCAAAAAGAAAAAAAAATTAAGTGCTAGATCATAAATTGAAACTGAAAGTGCTATATGAAGCATTGGGGCAACACTGTCCAGAGTGGCCTTTAAACAACTTTGGTCAGTTGATCATTAATCAATCAGGACAAAACTAAACATTTATTCATTCTTCTGTAACTGCTTTATCTTCATTACAGTTGTGGTGTGTACAGAACAAACTCAGAATCATTGCGAGCAAGGCAGGAACACACCTTGGACAGTATATTAGTCCACCTCACACTTTCACACCTGTTAACATGTATTTTTGAATTCCGAGAGGAAATGCACACAAAGGGAGAATACATCAAACTTCTCAAACAGCAACAGGGATCCAACCCATGACATCAACATCCTGGAGCCTTGTGGCAGTGACAAAATCTGTTTTATCAACTCAATATACACTTTATTACCAAAATTATTCTCTTGCTGCCTTCCCAACAAAGTTGGGAAGATGAAATTATGCCAAATTATTAAGAGTTCCTTTCACTGGACCTAAAGTGTCAAGCCCAACAGTTCTTGAGCTAATCTAAAGGCCACATTAAATTTGGCGGCATGTAGCAATTGACTGCAGAAAGTTGGTGACCTCTGCACACTATGCGCCTCAGCATCAGCTGACCTCGTGCTGTTGTTATATATGGCCTAACACTTTGTGGCTGAATTGCTGTCATTCCCAGTGGCTTCCAATTTGTTATAGTACCACTGACAGTTTACTGTGGAATATTTAGTAGTGAGGTCATTTCACGACTGGACTCACAGGTGGCATCCAATCATGGTACCATGCTGGAATTCACTGAACTCCTGAGTGTAACCCATCCTTTTACAAATGTTTGTAGAAGCAATCTGCATGCCTAGGTGTTTGGTTTTATACACCTGTGGCCATGGAAGTGATTGGAACACCTGAATTGAATTATTTGAATAGGTGAGTGAATACTTTTGGCAATATAGCGTATATTGTTGTAGTCCAAAGAAAAACACGTATTACCAAACTAGTAACGTTACAGGAGAAAAAAAATCTTCTTAACTTTCAATGGAAGCCAGTGTAAGAAATGTATTCCAGATAATTTTGGAGCATTTCAATTGGGTCATTCAGAATAATTTTTTTTTTCACAGTGTGAAGGAGAGCCACTTTTTAAAAATTATAGTAAAGAAAAATAGACAAAAATTTAGATGTTTTCCTTTGTGTGTATAAAAGTAAATGTGCTTTTTATAGTCAATAACCAGCAGTACAATGAAACAGGTGCCATATGTAACACTGTTAAACACATACCTGCTCTAATGAATAGTATCAGTATACACACAAGGTTGAAATGAGTATAGACACAGGCAAACACACACCTGAAATAGTGGGCACCTAGGATAGGTGCTTTGCTTATGGTCACTTCAACCATGAATGTTGACAAATGAGACAGCGCTGCTTATTCACTCCCTTCTCTAGTTTTGCTGGTGAATTTGATGAGCAGCTGTGGCTTAAAGAGAAGCATGTTTGGTCTGATTCTATCCCCACTACCAGCAAGATACTGGGGTGGGGTGTGAATTAGCAGCACTGTCTCCTCCCTCAACATTCATGGCTTAGTTGCCCTTGAGCAGGGCACCTAACCTGCCCCCTCTAAACTACTTCCTAGTGCTCACTGTCCCTAGTGCAGTTTGTCAAACTCTGTAAAATACACTGCACAACTATGTAAATCAGGGCTCAATTCCCAATCTATAGTGATTTCCCCTGTACCGAACACCTGGTAAAACACAGCAATTTATTACCAGGTTCCGTATATGAGCAGGGATATTGCCAAACTGTTGAAGTCAGGGTTAATTGGAGTGGAACTGATAACATAACCTAAAATGACAGAGAGATTACTGAAATCCACAGAATTTATTAGCTAAAAAACCCACAGAAACTATTTATTCAGATACAGCCTGAAAGGACAGAACTCTCCCACTTGCATTTGGACCATTACAGTCAGTCATTAATATTGATTCTCCAACTGCTGTCAGGCAGTAGCAGCACTGAATCATCAACTTCACCAACCTGAAAATGAATGGGGCATGACTGCAATCTATTCTCCATTTTCTGGATTCTGTATCAGTGCGTGTTTATTAGTACATACTGTTCTTTTTTTTTTTTACATAGCCAAACTGCACTGTATCTGCACTGTAGTCTCTCAATCTCGTCTCTAAGTTCATCATTTTGTTGGTAAGCCTTGGTTGGCAGAGCGGTTAACAGACTCCGCTAACTTGCTCAAATAAAACAATGTATTGTTATTAGTAATATTTTTTCTGTAGTCTATAGTCAAATCACTGAATCTGCCACTCATTAGCATTGCAAGCACTGGATTCAGTGAATCTTCAGGGCAAAATAATCTCTGAACAGTGAACCTGGGTACAGCAGTTATGAGTGGGTGGAGGTGGAAGACCATAGACCATGGACTGTGATGGCTATAAAGCGAGTTCAATGCTATTATGGTCAAGCATGTGTGTTGCAGCAGCTGTTCACAGTCCCAAGGGTCTCTCACACTGCGGTTGAGTGGAGATTGTAAAAAGTGTGTGCAGAAGGGAGTGAGTTACTAGTGTGGGGGCTTGACGTTAGAGCAAGTGTTCCAAATACATGCTGGAATTTCAGGTCAGTGTGTCAAGACTATGATCCATGACAGAATCATATTTTATTGATAGTCTCATGTGGGAGATTGGAAGAACTTGTAAAAACAACAAATGCCTAGAGAACCGCTTTTGCAAAACAGAGCCTTTTGATGCTTCCATGAAGTGCAGATATCCAAGTAAGAAATATATATACTTAATCTAGTTTTTCAAGAAGTCTTATAGTGATTTCATAACACTTCATCATGGCAAATCATGAGTTTATTGTGAGCATCAGATCAATATTAGTCAATTTTAGGTAACAAATGTACATAAAAGCTGCAGACAGCTTAAACACTTATTCATTCATTTTCTGTAAACTCTTGTTCCTGGTCTGGTTCACAGTGGGTCTGAATCAGGGCAGGAACCCACAGAATCAGTGGGCGCAAGGCTTGAACACACCCCAGAGGGGGTGCCAGCCCTTCACAGGGTGACACACACTCACTCACACCTGTGGACAATTTTTGAGTCACCAATCCACCTACCCATGTGTGTTTTTGGACTGTGGGAGAAAAACAGAGCACCCGGAGTAAACCTACGTGGACATGGGGAGAACACACCAAACTCTTCACAGACAGTCAGCCAGAGCGGGACTCACACCCACAACCCCAGGATCCTGGAGCTATGTGACTGTGACTTACCAACATGTTATTTTGAAATATAGGGGGAAAGCAGAGTACCCGGAGGAAAGACGTGCAAATAGTGTAAAAACCCACTACATTTTTTTAAAAAGTGACAAGATCAGAGGGTTGAACTCACGACTGCAAGACCTTGGAGCAGTGTGGCAACATTACCCGCCTTGTAACTATACCACATTTAAAAATGTGTTCAGGCTTATTGATTGTTCATGATTTTCCTGATGGTGATGGAGGTAATGTAAGGAGGAATTTCAGTCACACAAACAGTATTCTGCCATACGAATCATTTAATCAAAACTACCTACTAAATTTGAAAAAGATGATTGCACCCAGGACAGGGTTTAATAGTGATGCAGTGATTTTTAAGCCACAATCTAGCCTTAATTCAGGTGGACATACAAGGACTGCAGATTAAAATTAACCAAAGTAGAAAAATGCTGAGTTTGGCCATAGTGTAACACAGGATTTTCATGCCAGCCAGCTGAAACCCTAATCAAGCATCATCACTATTAACTTTGCCATTGGCAGAATGTGTGTGTATCCAGTGAGCCTAAGTGGAGCCAGCAGGGAGGGAACAAATGTTCTGGCTGAGTCTGCCAGCCACATGCTTGCCATGGGAACGGCAGACAGACAGGATACCTGTCTTTTTAATACACTCTGCAGAAAATAACTGCATGTACCTTCCATTAACTGTTTCTGCTTCATTGCTGATTATAGTTCAGAACATGAAATACAGAAAATACAGTCTTGGACATACATGTGATCATTTGCATGCACAGCACAGATTATACTTTGAAAACCTATTCAGATATGTAGCATTATTTTCCTCAAGTGTAAGCTGTACTTTATAAAATGGGAGACTCAGACGGAGTGGAATTTGGCAGTTATGGGGTTATAAAATACACAAGCAATATAATATCTTCAGGTTTTTGAAACTGCCAGCTTACAAAGTTATTTCATTGTGCTGTGAAGGTAAAATTAGATTTAAAAAAAAGAGAAACCTGGGTCCTAATGCTCAAGTCTAACCTTGCAGGTGTACAGTTAAAGAGAGTTCAGGACCATGAGATATATATATATATATATATATATATATATAAAACAATGATAAATTAAAATTGCTGTAATATTGTTGTTGATTAAGATTGGCTTATATAACCTGGTTTATAACATTTCTAATCTCCAATAAATAAGCGATGTGCCAGGACACAGAAATAACCTTATGAAACATTTATTAAAATGGTGTTCATTTTTATTGTTTGCATTTTCCTTGCAGAATAAGAACATTTCAGCTCTCCATGTAGTGAAAATTCAGTGTAGAATTGGTCCCTGTTAAACAAGCACTTCCAGTTTCATATAGTTTCACCAAGCACCCCTATCTTACTTGTGCACAGGCTTAAATGTCCACCATCCAGTATATGCTGCTCATATAATATCCCTATGACCTTGAAGAAGCTTAAGTAGCTTCATTTTGGAGGTTACACTGAGGCTGAAGCAAATGAAGACATTTTACTCCTCCTTTCCCACATTGAACACAACTGCTCAGCTTTCACCAACTCCACTTCGACTAGAGGTCATTTAAGTAAAATTATTTCCAGGTCCATCGATTTCACCGTCAGAAGGCTACTGTAAAGCTTTCTTCACACTTGAAAACAACTGGCAAGCGTCGAGTGGGATGTGTCCGACAACAAAATGTCCGAAAACAACAAAAGCCCGGCTAGTCACTGATCATTTATTTCGGTTAGCGCGGTCTCCAATAGCCTCGAGCTAACAAGGGAGACGTGAGGAGATAATTTAGCGGATTATAGCAGCAAATTCGAGGATATGTGTAGCTTTGCGAGCTGAGGCATTTCCTAACACGCCCCAGGAGCGGTCACATCCAGCTGCTCTGCTCAGGAGCCATTCTGGACGAGTCCGTGCAGCAGAACAGCGCTGAACCGCGCCAAGAAAAGAACACCACCGCGACCTTTATTTACATCGCGCTCAAACCTAGTTGATAACAGCCGATAAACTGATAGACGGATCCGATACGAGCACATTCTTCACAGAAACGCGATAACTGTTATGAATATATGATTTTGATGGCATTTTGAAATGTAAGCTCACATTCAATCTCGTCGGGTTTGTGTGAGAGAGGTGATTTGGAATGTTCTGGTTAAATAGCGCGATTTGATAAGACCTCAGACAGAGTTTAAGTGGACACGAGTTTATAAAGGAAAGGCGTAATCTGGACAAAACAAAGTGGGTTAAGTGTATGAACATCATTAATGTCCAAACAATGAGTTCCTCCTCATGAAATAACTTCAGGTAAACCCAGA
This sequence comes from Hoplias malabaricus, assembly GCF_029633855.1. Lineage (NCBI taxonomy): Eukaryota > Metazoa > Chordata > Actinopteri > Characiformes > Erythrinidae > Hoplias > Hoplias malabaricus. The sequence continues at coordinate 58,836,141 of NC_089800.1, forward strand.
TAATTAAAAAAATTTAATATTTTGGCACAGTCAAAAATCATAATGTAGGCTACAGAAATGAAAAGAAAAAAGAGCAACTCTTCGGTAATGCCACTGTGGACAGCGACCATATGATTAATGCCTGGATGCTTTCAGGTCGTGTCTGTCAGTTCGGAAAGAAGCCTGGAGTGAAGAGGGCTATATCGGGTGCTGGTGGTTAATGCGCAGCCTACAGCCGTGTGCAGACGTCTGGACACCACTGGTGTAATCAGAGACCCTGCTGATGGTTTTATGCTAAAGTAATTTAAAAAAATAAGGTTTGATCAGCCACTGGTGCTGATGACCGCTAAGAGATAAAAAAGAGAAAGATACATTAACATCACCATCTCCAAATCCCACCTCTCTCACCAGCCCCACTGGAGCCCCGGTGCCTTACCTCCACACCTGCCCGAGCTGAAGGATGTGTACGGCGGCGTGCCAGGACCACACGGCGATATGGCAACAGCGGTCCCGGCCGCGGAGCCCCGCCGCGCGGCTGCTGAGCCCCTCTACTGCCCCAAGCCCCCCGCCCGTGTGGTCCTGCACAAGCCACCTGAAACTCAGCACCTGCACAAGCACCGAGGGCCCGAGCACGAAGAAAAGTGTCAGGCCGAACCACGCGTAGTCCCTGCGACTGTAGTAGTGCAGAGCCAGCCACACGTCCGTGCACACGTCCCCGAAAAACACCAGCAGCGCGAGCACGATCCACAGGCAGTCCAGCCACAGGCGCTCGTCCCTGGGCCTCGAGCGCACTCCCCTTCGCCGCCGCCCGGTACATGCGCTCCGGCAGCCCCAGTAACACGAAGAACAGTTACAGCAGTGGCACATGTGAATGGCCGCGCTGTCGGCGGGCTCCTCGTCCTCTCCTAGCTCCGTGAAACCGGCGCCCACCCCAAAACCATCAGACTCCGCTGCCATCTTGCGTTCTCAAACGCTTTCATCCAACCCCCCACCCTCCCCCTTTCCGGGGGTCGATGACATCACTTCCCAAATACCTGAACCTTACACCCCCCACCTCGTCCATTGAAGGAGAAACATGAATTAGCCTAGCTAATGTCCTTATCAATTCATAAAGCACTCAGGGTCTGTGCACTCTAAATATGCTTCTGCACTGAAAATCAGTGGATTCAAAAACACTTAATAAACTTGTTTCAAATCTGTGCACTTGTTCCACAAAAATAAAATATCCTTAGACTTCATTAAATCTTTTAGTCTCCATCACTTTAATACAATTGTCCTTAATTTCATGCTCTAATGTATTTAATTATACGGCACCTTAGTGTGTAGTGCTGGTACAAGTGGGCTAGACACATTAGTGCTACTTGAGTTTTTAAACACTTAGACACACCTTTATTGTAGGTCCACTTTGTAGATGTAAAGTCAGAGACAGTAACACATCTGTTGCTGCAATTTATGTTGGTCGTCCTCCAATCCTTCATCAGTGATCACAGGTTTCTGCCCATAGGGAAGCGCCGTTGACTGGATATTTTGGGTTTGAGGGTTATTTTCAGTCCAGCAGTGACACAGAGGGTTTTAAAAACTCCAGGAGTGCTGTTGTGTCTGATCCACTTGTGTCAGCTAAAAAAAACATTAGCCACCAACATCCCAGTGTCACTGCAGTGCTGAGAATGAACTATATAAAACCCACCCTGTGGTCCTGTGAGGATCTGGATCACTGAAGAACAGGGTGAAAGAAGGTTAAGTATGTGACACAACAGAGAATAAAGCCTATAATTGCAGAACTACAAAGTTATTTATACCATTGTAACATTTCCAGTTACATATATTTGTTTTCCACAATCTGAGTGTAAAAGTAATTTTATTATTGAATAAGAAAACATGAGTAAAACAAAAACCCTTTTTAAATAATTATCATTCATAAACGAATTCACCCATGTGAAAAACATATTGCCCAACTAAACATAATAACTATTTAATAAATGCAATTAAATGCTTCTTATAACATGTACTGAATCTTTTATACCTCTGTAGGGGAATTATGAAAATTCTTTCCAGAATTGTTTTAACTGAGATACACTTGCAGGATTATTATTATTCATGTCAAAAATCGTCCCTGGGTGTGTCTAGTGGAAATGAACCGAAGGTGTCAACTGAATTTGGTTAAGTGGCTGAATAAGTAGAGGTAGTGTTATTTCTCAAAGTGCCTGGCAGAACTAAACAGCATTTTCCCTCAATAAATGCATTTTGTGTTGTGTTGTTTGTCTAACATTAAAATTAATGTGATCACATTCATTCACAATCTGTAACTGCTTATCCATTTCAGGGTCGCTGTGGGTCTGCTGCCTACCCAGAATCACTGGGTGCAAAGCAAGTCAATCCATTTTTGCATCAATCCACCTACCACCCTCTTTTTTTGGACTGTGGGCGGAAACCAGTGCACCTGGAGGCAATCCATGGGGGAACACACCAAGCTGCTCACACGAATTGAACTGAGGTGGGGCTCGAGCATATAACCCCAGGACTCTGGAGCTTTTAACAGCAACACTACCTGCCGCCCGTGCAATCACATGAAGCATTCAGTTGTGATGAATATGGGAAAATAGAAGATAAGTGGAGATGACAAAAAAAAAACAGAATCTGAGTGTAGAATATTAGTGTTTTTTTGTTTTTGTTTTTGGCTAGGCAATTAACACATCTGAATCAAGCAGATTTTAACTGCTTAGTCCTAAAATTACTGACTTGTTTGGTGCCACTATTATTTATTTATTTATGAGGAACAGAATTAACAAATGTTTGTATGTGGCAGTATTGACAGATGACTGCAAAATAAATGACTCAAAATCTTGTGTAACATTCAGTCAGTTGGTCACCTCAGATAATCCAGGGCTAACAGAAAGATAAAGGATTAAGAGTTAAAAATATTTTCTTTAAAGAAGATTATAAATTGTTTTTAAAGAATTAAATTCCAAGATTTACTGGTCTTTACTGACATGACCAAAAAAATAAATAAATTAAGTTTGTTTTCTGTCTGAATAACACTATATTCTGTGTTTCATTCGCAGCTGCAGCTGTATTATTGTTACTAGCCTGCATGTGTCTTATCTTTGAGAAGCCTATATCCAGAGTAGTTGCTTTTACCGCATATGGCAATTGCCAGGATTAGTACAGTACAGTGGCGCAGCAGGTAGTGTCGCAGTCACACAGCTCCAGGGGCCTGGAGGTTGTGGGTTCAATTCCCGCTCTGGGTGACTGTCTGTGAGGAGTTGGTGTGTTCTCCCCGTGTCTGCGTGGGTTTCCTCCGGGTGCTCCGGTTTCCTCCCACAGTCCAAAAACACACATAATTCCACAGGATACACAGTGCCCTAATTAGGTGAATTTTAATATACAGAGAGAGACGGTTTTATAATTAATTAATTGTTACAACATTAAAAGTAGCTTTCAGTTGCTATGGAACAGGTTTGATCACACTGGCCAGCTTTCCAAATCATAACCACAGTAGCAAAATTCATTGTTATTGTTGACTTTTAATTCCATAAAATGTGTGTATTTATGTTTTGCATGTATTTTCTTATTTCATTGTTATGTTGTGGTTGAAAAAAGGAAAGAAGAAAGAAAAAAATCCATTGTGCAATCAGAACCCCCCAGATGTCAAAGGAATGTCACACCTGCAAACACGAGTTGTAGCTGGACCAATGCATTTCAGAGAGTTAAAGCCAGAAAAGGGCACAAAATGTTTAAAAGCCTGGAATCATTGGGCGCAAGGCAGGAATACACCCTGGAGGGGGCGCCAGTCCTTCACAGGGCACACTCACTCACACACTCACACCTACGGACACTTTTGAGTTGCCACCCGGAGGAAACCCACGTAGACACAGAGGGAACAAACCACACTCCCCAGAGACAGTCACCCGTAGGAAACCCACGCAGACACAGGGAGAACACACCACACTCCTCACAGACAGTCACCCGGAGGAAACCCACACAGACACGGGGAGAACACACCATACTCCTCACAGACAGTCACCTGGAGGAAACCCACGCAGACACAGGGTGAACACACCACACTCCTCACAGACAGTCACCCGGAGGAAACCCACGGAGACACGGGGAGAACACACCACACTCCTCACAGACAGTCACCCGGAGGAAACCCACGGAGACACGGGGAGAACACACCACACTCCTCACAGACAGTCACCCGGAGGAAACCCACGGAGACACGGGGAGAACACACCACACTCCTCACAGACTGTCACCCGGAGGAAACCCACGCAGACACAGGGTGAACACACCACACTCCTCACAGACAGTCACCCGGAGGAAACCCACGCAGACACAGGGTGAACACACCACACTCCTCACAGACAGTCACCCGGAGGAAACCCACGGAGACACGGGGAGAACACACCACACTCCTCACAGACTGTCACCCGGAAGAAACCCACGCGGACACAGGGAGAACACACCACACTCCTCACAGACAGTCACCCGGAGGAAACCCATGCAGACACAGGGAGAACACAAACCCACAACCTCCAGGTCCCTGGAGCTGTGTGACTGCGACACACTACCTGCACTACCACTGTGCCACCCTGGGGAATACCCATTAGACACAAAATGTGCAATACAAACATGGATCATGCAGACAGACTGTCTCCTATCAGTGGCAATTATGAGATTTGTTAAACAAAGTCTTCTTCTGACCTTTTGATAAGAACTTCAAGTCTGAGATTGAAAAAACCACAAAAGAACAAAGTGTGTGTGTGTGTGTGTGCACGTTTCCTTTTTTTCTTCTTCTTCTCGAGAGCATGCAATTTTTATGAAAGCAAATGATGTAGCAGTAATCTTCCCTAGGGCAAAGAGGGTAAATTCTGCATGAGTGTTGGGTGAATAATGTAAGGGAGATAATTGCAGGCAGATCCCTGGAGATGAAGATTACTTTCATGTGCCTGTAATCAGAGCAGACATGCAATAATATAGTCATATATTTCTTGCACCCCCCGCCCAGTCTATTACAGTCAAAGTTTAGCCAGTGGTTTAATGCACAGCAGAAAGCTGAGTTCATGTAGATTTCTTTTCTGAATGAAAAAAAAAAAAAAAAATCACATAGCCCACAACAACATAACATAGAAATTTAGTATTTCATTACATGCAGAAACACATACAAAGACATTAATAATGGCTAATGCTTCAGAAACCATTGTTTACCATTTGTTCTGCGAAGTCTTACCACGAAATACTTTTTACTGGAATACGCAAACTGTAATGTTTTATGGAATTTTAATAAATTTACCACTTGCAATAAATTCTAATCTGCAATAAAAGTAAATCTCCGTGTTTAGCCTTCTTTTGACCTATTAACAGGTCTTAAAAACATTATATCCCTAGTCTGGATTATAATTATAAAAATAATAATTATTATTATTATATGTATTCCTACTAACATTCAGTACTAAAAGCAATTTTAGTGTGTTAGTGTCTTAGAAAACTATTCCATAGATACACTACATTCTCTTCTAATGCTGTAGGAAGAACTGTAGCTGAGCCAGGTCTTAGCACAAAGCATAAGTGTATCAACCCATTCCCACCAGTGATGTTCCTCAGTCAAATGAAAAGCATTCCCAGAACAGAGGAGGCTCTTAGGGCAGCAAAGTGGGGTAGTGACTCCATCTTCACACCCCTGGTTTTGGAATGAGCTCTTTAACAGGCTAAGGCATATGTCATGTTTGTCTTCTCATCATTTATATCCTTTACTTTGTTTCTTAAATTACAGCAAGTACAGACACATTTGTCTAGTGTTGAAATCACCTGTCAGATGTCATACCATCTGAAAGACATCAAAAGCTTAATTTCCAACTTTAAATTTGTTTACTCAGAAATCTTTGTAGATCTGTAAAACTTATAGCAAGCATTTAAAATGGGTACTGCACTCCAAATTCAAGTGGAGAGAGTTTTCTGCCCATTCCCCCTCTTCCTTAAAAACAGAACCTACACAAATGAGCATAAAATGAGTTCAAGAATTTTGGACCTTCACACCTACAAAGAATGTGTCATAATAAATGCATTTACACATAAAGTGTACATCACTTCATTACATTTTCTAGCTCCAGGATGTAGCAATGCTGATTCATTCATTCATTATCTGTAACCCTTATCCAGTTCAGGGTCGCGGTGGACCCACACACCCTGGAGGGGGCGCCAGTCCTTCACAGGGCGCAATGCTGATTCACTTAAACAAATTTTGGATAAAATGAAGAGGAGTCGATTCTTTCAACTCTTGTTAAGGGTGTTGGAGTCGACTGAAGGGTTGTGAATACCTCCCAGTAGAGATATACACTGTTTTTTTTTCGTTTTGTTTTTTCATTTTTTCAGTTGTTCTGTTTATCCATTTTAAAGTGAAAAAGCATGTAATCCGTTCTTCTAACTTTAAAAACAGAGCCGTGAAACTTGTGACGTAAGTCATGTGAATTGTGTCCCCCTTTTCTGTCAATAAGTCTATAATTCTGTTACTTCCAGAAACAATTACTTTTATTTGCACTGAAGGTGATTTGTCATCATTATCCAGTCGAGTACTAATGGTTAGTAATATTACAATACATCCAAAGAATTGAGTCCTCTTTTGGAATAATTGTTATTATCCTAGAGGCCCAATGTCATTGGAGTTGGAAGTCGCATTACTACAACAGTACAAAGAAATAAAATACATTTAAAAACAGCTAATATGCACTGAGCAAAAGAAGTCAATTCCCTTACTATTGAATATTATAATTTCACCATCGTACATTCAAACACTGCGAAGGGGGCGGGGCTTGTCTGAAAACGGGCGGTAAATAGTGAGCTGTCTGAGAGGCGCATGGCTGCGCTGTGTCCAATAGCGGAGCGGAGAGACACCGGCGAGACTTCAGAATCAACACGCAACAGGAGACAGGATCAAGCTGATGCAATACTGATGGAGAGGAGCAGCGCTGCACTGCAGACAGCTTCCAGAACACATATTTAAAGCATAATTTACCTGTCACTGGTGGTCTCCGGGGGTGGAGTGGGAATTTAGACGTTTTGACCTGTCACTTTTCAGCCTGAAGGACCTTTGTTTCTGTAAGGATCATAAACGGTAAGCGATGATAAGAACACAGTGAACACAGTGAAGCTATCAGTGAGGATGCATGTTGACTGTTTGTTTCAGTAACAATATCCACCACAGGCCTTACAGGGAAAGTAGATCATAGATACATATTTTAGCTGCCTCACAACAAGTCATGAAAGAGAGAGAGCGTAAAAATACTGCAGTCTGAATGACGTATGACTCCTTACAAATGCATATGAATGCACTTTCCAAATGCATACAATAACATATCTACAATAACCACTTCTACACCCATATTGTGCCTTGTCTGCCCTGGAGAAAGCCATTAAAATCCAACCAGAAACTTCACAGCTCTTAGTCTAACATCTAGAGCAGTATATGTGAGCCACAGTAGAAGACATTGTAATGACTTGTGCAGTGCACTATGAAGGAAGTATAGCTGTTTGAGCAGCCTCAGGTCTTCAGTTAGCCAGCAAGCTAACCAATTCTTTCTGACGTTACTGAGTCAAATACACTGGATATTTTATATATGTTCCACTTTTAACTCGACATTCAGCGCTTTGCCATAAATGTTATGTTATAACAAATTTGGTAATGTCTTGAAAAAAGTGCCATTGAACCTATTGCTCGTAGATAAACACATAATAATTGGTATTTCAGAGCTTAAATATATAATATGTGATGTAAGAAACCCTGTTTGAGACTGTCCTCTGTACACTGGCACTTATTTAACTCATGACAATGTATTCAAGCATGTAGTAAACCACACGTGGACATGTTAAAATAGTAAAAACATGGTCAAATTTAACTTGGTAGAAACTTGAGAGATTTATTATTGAACATTGGTTCTACAAAATTCCTGTTTCTACCTATATTTATTGACATAAAAAACAATGTTTCCACATCATAGCGGGTTATGTTATATCAATGAATTAGGTTATATCAACTATTACATACACCCAAGGTGCTGCCCCTCAAAGCCAACAGAGGTCGCTGTCTCCAGAGGATTAAGCCCGGTTTAAGCTTGTGTTGAACCTATGCCTTAGGCAGCGTGGCCTGATGTGCACCTCTCCAGAAATTTAACTCATTCCGTCTATGGAGACCACAATACGACGGAATTTGAGGGCTACGGCATTGAAAAATAAAAAAAAATAAAACTCCCAGAATAATGTCAGAATTCTGAGAATAAACTCTGAATAATTCTGAGAAAAATCTCGGAATAATTGAGTAAAAAACCTCTGTATAATTCCAAGAATATAGTCAGAATATTTAGAGAAACGCTGTTTTGGGTTATTATTTATTATAATATGTATATAAACAGTGAGTTGTGAAAGAAGCAGTCAGTGAAGTGAGCAGAATTCTTTATTAAATGCATCCAGACAACATGACGACTAACCCCATCAGTGCACCCCCTGACTACTATGCGGCTATAGTTTATAGGACGAGTTCATGTGGCATAACGCGAGTTAGCCTCGTAGGCACACCAGAGTTCCACTCGCTCTGGATCGATCATTTTCATGATCATTAATTGTATCCTGTGAAACTACATGCCCTCTTCTGAATAAACGGGTTCTTGCACTTATTCAGTGTTTAAACACTAATCACAATCTGGTCCTGGCGTGGAAGAGAACTGAGTCTTTATTCCTGAAATCTATCCCATAGTATGACTTCAGGAACACACTGCATTCCACATTTACACTGTGGTTGTGTCTGCCTCATTATACGTGCAGCGAATTAATCCAAAATTATTCTCAGAATTATTCTGAGATTTTTCTCAAAATTATTCAGAAATTATTCTCAGTTGTACCACAATGTCTGTGATTGGTCTGCAGTCAGACGATCATGGTTTAAGTTGCTCAAATCAAGAAGTCCAGAAATATTAATTCCTCTACACTACACTCCCTAAATAGTGCACTTTAAATCTTTGTAAAACTAATACCACTACATCACTACATTGTGACCTACATAGGGTTGAAGATGATGTTTGAAATTCAGCACTAGTGGTTTGGCGATGTAATTGCACAGCGACACATGCAAATGGACAAGTATTAACTTTCATAATGGCATAGAACACTTGTGCATTACATGTTTTTTTACTCATTTAGGATCACTAGGCAAGATTTGTTTTTTTTTTCCTGCTCCTGGGGCTCCCCCTAGTGCAATTAACTTTTACAGGACTGTACTGAAATTAGCAGGGAGGGGAAAGAAAGGGGTACCAGACAGTGAGCATATATCGGTCCACTGGCATAAAAAGGCTGGCACACCACTGACTGTAGACCACTGCTGGTCCACCATCGCACCACTCAGGTTACTGTCCTGTACAGGATATAACTCATTTATAATCTCCTCAAACAGATTTTACATTCACAGAGACTTTTATTTTGGAAAACCAACTAATACAAATATTTCCAACAACTATGAGAGATATAATAATGAGTATACGCCTGATATAAAATGATTATGGACATTGTACTAGATTAAAATTATTTACTAATCTTATTTATAAAGGATAACAAAAGAATCTAATGAAGGAAAAATGTAAATTGGACTGTGAATGGAAAAGTGCTAAAATGTGGCATTTTGTCTAAAATTCTGTTTAATCACCAGCGGTCCGCCCAGAAAACGCTGTGCAAAACACTAGTGGACCTCCAACTTTGCCCTCAGTGGGACAACAGTGGTCTCCTTGCTCTCAGGGGTGGTTTCCTACCCTCCTCCAAAAGTTACATAGTGCTCTTTCTGCAGTGCTGAGCCCAGAGTAGCAATGACAGGGGCTCTATTCTCCCTATTATAGGTCACAAAACAATTTTAAATCTGTTTGAGGAGATTAAAAATAAGTTTTAGTTGAAACTAGAAGTTTCCATACACTATATAAAAAGACACATATGCATGTTTTTCTCACTGTCTGGCAGGAAATCAGAATAAACCTTTCCTGTTTTACGTCAATTAGGATTACCAAAATTATTTATATTTGCCAAATGCCAGAATAATGAGAGAGAGCATTTCTAAAGGCATTTTTATTACTTTCTGCAAACTGTACACAGTACACAGGACAGTAATCTGAGTGGTACGATGGTGGACCAACAGTGGTGTACAGTCAGTGGTGTGCCAGCCTTTTTATGCCAATGGACTCGCTGTCTGAAATATTTTCACTTGTTTTGGTGTTGCTGTTGTTTGTTGGTCTCCTAGCAACAGGGTCGCTGTGTGTCATGTGGAGAGCTGTGCGAAGCAGTGAGATTTATTCACGTTACGGTATTATTCACACACAAACCAAAAATAACGACAGATTTTACTAATGTAGTGGAGTAAAAAGTAAAATATTTAACTTTGAAATGTAGGTTAGTAAAAGTAACAAGTCGCCAAAAATGGAAATACTTGGGTAAAGTACACAAAAATTATTTAAGTAAAAAATTACATTTACTTCGTTACTGTCAACCACTGTTTATATGATGGTGAAATAGTGGTAAATTTTCTTTGACGAATGTTTAGCCATGTTAACCCTGCATATACCTCTCTGGCACCAATGTTTAAAATATGTTTAAAGCCCAAATCTTCTCTAAAATCGCCGGTGAAACAATGTCTCAGACGTTAGGCGGAATATTCATAATAATTTCAACAAATATCTTTCTGTGAGGGAACATTTTAGAGACTGACATCTGGCTCCTATCACCTTCACTGGGAACAGCTCTGACTCCTTATGTTTCTCTAAAATAATGTATTTTACTTCAAACCACTCTGAATGATTACAATGTTTAGCTGATTAATTACTGCAGAAGGTTTTAAAGGAGAAATCCACCTTTAGTACATATATTTGTGAAAACCACAAGATAACCACAAGATGGCAGCATATGCTTCATACTTGGGATTTAACAGTATAATAAAGGCTATAGATGACCCTTGCAAAAGTGACCAACAATATTGGACAGACAGCAAGGATGTATTCATAATCGTGCATCAATAAAATTGTGTTTTCTTGCACATCTCTGTAGAGACTGAATGATGCCTTTGGTCCGAACCGTGCATAAGGTGGCAAGACAGGTCCTTCTGGCTCCGTGGAGCAGCTGCGAACCCCTCTCCAACTCTGCACGGAACATCAGTTTTTCACCACGTCAAGTGACCTCTGATGCCAGCTTTCACTCTGTGTCCTTCTCAGAGACTGACCTTCCCAAAGTTCTTATCACAGGTGTGAAAGCTCTCGTTCACTGGTGTGTCTGAGCAGAGATTTTAAATCCACATAAACCTGGTAAATCATCTAAATCATGAGCACCATGTGCATTGTATGATGAGTTACCCTGGTAACTGCATTTGCAAAAGCCAAAGCATAGTCTCCATGACAACAGTTGGCTAATGTCACTGATGACCGATCATATCTGCTTTTTTGTGTCTTGTGCTTCAGGGGGCCTGGGGCAACTGGGTGTGGGGCTTGCCAAACTACTTAGGTAGGAGCAATATTCAAAAGCCTCTATTACATGCTTGTAACAATTATGAGTGACTTTAAAGCTCTAAATCCAGTGTAGGTTTGGTCCCAGCTGGTGTTTGAAATGGAGCCGATTTTGGAGAGTGAAAAAACACATGGTTCACACATGGAACATATTTTCATTTCATGATGAAGAAATAAACATATCTTCTCATGTTACTTATCGATACAATTCATATTCTGAATACCATCTTCTTTATCTTGTAGGAAGCAATTTGGAAAAAACAATGTAATTCTCTCTGACATTAGAAAGCCCCCAAATCATATTTTCCACAGTGGTAAGCGTGAATTAATATTTTAAAAAACTACAATCCAACATTGACACATACAGACATTTATTGTATTGTGTTCATTAAGCTCAATATGTTTTCCAGGTCCATTTATCTATTCTGATATACTGGACTACAAGAACTTACGAGAAATTGTTGTGAACAATCGTATTACCTGGCTGGTGCACTACAGTGCTCTTCTTAGCGCAGTTGGTGAGGCAAATGTGACCCTTGCTCGTGATGTCAACATTACTGGTGAGTAACAGAAAAAATGTACATCATTTTCAAGGCTGACACTGGGAGAATGTTACATAATTTATCTATCCTCATTCTTCTCCAATTACTTTTTTGTAAGGTTTGCACAATATCCTTGACATCGCTGCAGAGCATGGGCTTCGGCTCTTTGTTCCTAGCACAATAGGAGCCTTTGGTCCCACATCCCCTCGTAACCCCACACCCGACCTTTGCATCCAGCGCCCACGAACCATTTATGGGGTCTCCAAGGTCCATGCTGAACTTATGGGAGAGGTATGTATTAAATTTGTATCCACTAACTAAACTTTCAGCTGTATGGGTTTTTTTAGAAACTGCTGTTGAGGTTCAGGTTAATATTTAAGTCAAAAATGTGTTTTTGTTTTGTTTTGGTCAGTATTACCACCACAGATATGGCCTTGACTTTCGTTGTCTCAGGTATCCAGGCATCATTTCAGCAGATTCTCAACCTGGAGGAGGAACAACAGGTTACTTTTCCATTTTATAACACTCATCACCTAAATATTGTAGCAGTTTATGTGTTTTTAGATCTGCATTCACTCTGAGACCTTGAACTCCCCAGACTATGCTGTTCAGATATTTCATGATGCCGTAAAAATGGGTAAGTTTGTGTGCAACCTGAAGCCTGAAACACGCCTCCCTATGATGTTTATCGATGACTGTCTGCGAGCCACGCTGGAGGTGATGGAGGCTCCTGCTGAGATGCTAAGCATGCGCACCTACAATATTAATGCTATGAGCTTCACTCCTGAGGAGCTGGCCCAGGAGGTGCAGAAACACCTGCCTGACTTACAGGTCACTTATGAAATTGACCCAGTCAGACAAGGAATCGGTAAGATATAAATAACATATACAGTCTGTATACATCTTGTACATATTGTAATATTGTGTCAGATCAAAAGTGCTTTAATTATTAACTATTTGTTATTATAAATATTTGTTTCTTAGCTGACTGTTGGCCCATGAATTTCGAAGACAGCAATGCAAGAAAGGACTGGGGCTGGAAGCATGAATATGACTTACCAGAGCTTGTCCAGACAATGCTACACTTCATTGGCTCTGACTCAAGGCTTGCACATGCTAACTGAACACAATCTCAGAGTCTTTGCATAGAAATTAGCATTCTACTCTTAATCCGGTATGCTGGAAATTATGAAATGTTAGTAGCCGTTTTCTGTAGCTTACCAGGTAGGTCCAACCAAAGGAAAAGTGCAGTTGTTGAATTCCCAGCATATTCCAATTCTGTGAAACCTCTCTGGTGTAGGGACAGATACCAAATTTCAGAACGATGGATCCGTGTAGAAATTTCATTTCCACAAAACCACCTGCATCATTGTATTAACATTTGGTGCAGGTGAAGTGAAGGGGTGTTAAAGTAACCAAAAACTAACATTGTGGAATATAAACATGCAGGCAGGTATCTGAAACAGTGGTACTGATTATCAAAATGAGTCATCCGGCAAAACAAGAGCTAAACAGTAGCCAGTACAGCAGGAAAATATGTATTGTTGCTGTCCAAAGAAAAACATGCATCACTATTTTTGTAATTTCTTTTTGTTTACTACATAACGTAAGCACAGCAGCTGTCCTTCACATTGTGTAAAATATAATTATGAATGCACCAATAAAAATGCTCTATTTAGAGTCAAGAAAGGTTTTTTACCTTCTCCAGTGTATTTACTATTTTTCTTTGGACAGCGATAAGACCGCCATAGAGCAGTTATGATTTGGGTGGTGGATCATTCTCAGCCTTGCAGTGACACTGATATGGTGTTAGTGTGTTGTGCTGGTACAAGTGAGTCAGACACAGCAGTGCTCCTTGAATTTTTAAACACTGTGTCCACTCACTCTGTTAGACACACCTACCTCATTGGTCCGCATTGTAGATGCAAAGTCAGAGACAGTAGCTCATCTTTTGTTGCACTTTATGTTGGTCGACCTCTAGTCCTTCATCAGTGGACACAAAGCCATGATCACGGGACACAGCTGGCTTAATGTTTTTTGTTGGTTAACGGTTCTCAATCTAACAGGGACACTGACGCCTTTAAAAAGTCTAGCAGCTCTGCTGTGTCTGATTCACACAACACACACTAACACATCACTACCACATCAGTGTCACTGCAGCACTAAGAATGATCCATTACCCAAATCATATCTGCTCTATTGTGGTCCTAACCTTTGAAGAGCAGGGTGAAATGGGGATAAGAAAGTATGCATAAACTAGACTACAATCTGTAATTGTAGAATTTTAAAATGATACATTCCTAGAATTAAAACAAAAATCATTCCTAGTGTGGATATTTGGGTCAACTGGGATCTGTTTCTGTTTTTTTTTTATATTAATAATAATATATTTTCCTGTGAAAATCTACTGGGGCACATGTACAGGTTTTTGTTACAGTACACCAAACTTAGAGCACTCTGGATATTCGTTTGGATGATTACCTCTTTTCCAGATATATATTCTTGAATACTTGACATTTTAAAATATGTGACACTTCTCATGTCATGCTTTAACAATCATTTTGATATATTTCTATATCTCCTTGCAATATAAGGGCAGTGATATTTTTATTGAACTATTTTACAGCACTTGTGTTACCATAATCCCATCGGTGTATGTCCTTTTACTGCTATTCATTTTCTTTGTTCACTCACTGAACAAAATGCAGTGTTTGGTGCTATTTATAAAAGGGCTCTTTGTCAGTTTTTCAGCTTTATCGAATCCACTTTACTACAATATCCTCCTATATTAATGCTCTTTATGGACGTCTTCTCAGTTATAGCAGCAATGTAGAGTGTATTTTTTCTCAAAGAGGATGATTTGTTTTCTACATACATGTTTTAGTCATTAAAGATTGTTTGCCATGTACCTGTTTTCTGTTTATTGTGCTCAAATAAATTAAATATTTCTCTGAAAACACAGAGCAAGTTAACTTAGCATTTTAAAACCACAATTCATATAAGCTGTTGCTGCATGCTAATACAAATAATAATAAGAATAACTAGACTCAAATCAGAATACAATATTAACCAAAACAAAATATAGACGTAGTTCATTTTAACCTCATTTCTTTTTTGTTTTTGTGGAGCTTGATACTGAGAATTTTTCAGAGATGTTTAATGTCTGTGAAGTGTGTCCAGTTCCTAAAAGTGATTTCTGACTCAGTCTTAGTTCCAGCATTTCTTGTACAGCTCCAATTTCCTTCATTAAAATACCCTTTACAACTTCCCCCTGTGACTGCACAAAGCTGCGCACCATGGTTTCCACTGCCTGGAGGGGCAAAGGATAGAAAATATCAGGTAGAAGATTTTTGATTAAAAACAATATTTGATAAACTACTCTGGATACTTAACATTACAACAGTACCTTCAGTTATAAAATGATTATTTGTACCTCTTTGTCAAGTCTGTCCTCTAGTGAAATGCCACCCAGTGTGTCCTGAATGTTTGCCATCATTTGCACTTCGGCCTGTTCTTTGAGTCTTTGGAATTCTGCTTGTTTCTCTGCTTCAGCCACCATAAGTTCCCTCAAAGCCAGTTGCCTCTCCCAAACCACTACATCAGTTCCCTCACACAGAGGTAGGGGAGGTGGTGGAACATGGATCTCAAGCTGGGAATTCAAACATTTCAGGTTCATCTGCCCCTTTAAAAAAGCCTGGTAAAGGTGCTGATGATGGACATAGTCCTTAACAATGAAATCACAGAGGGCAGCTTGATGAGCAGGGGAGAGTGGAGGCTGACACTTTGACAGCTGTGTCTGGATCAGGGAAATGACTTCAGGTATCTCCAGTCCTGATACAGACAGATGGCACATACACATCACATTTATCTCATTATACTTCTATGATGCTGTTAAAATGGTGTACAAAATAGCCATAAACATTATGGTCCAGTTTTCTAGATCCATATTAATTGTCAGTCAGCAAGCCATTCAAAACGTCAATTTAGTCTAGGCTTAAACCATGTCTGGGAAACAATGTGTTCAAGTTTGTAGCTATACCATCTTTCTTTATGTCCATTCCCTCTCTGCTAGAGTGCTGTTTCTGTTTCTTCTGGAAAGGCTTTACACACATGTTGAAACATTGCTCTGGTGTTTGTTTATATATGACCACAAAAACATTGCTAAAGTCAGGTACAAATGTCATGTTTTTATGGATCACAAATGGCACTCCAAATTGTCTCAAAAGAATTAGACGTTGAAAATCACTACAGAAACCTCCACAGCCCAAAGTTGGGTTTTTTATACCCCTCTGGCTGACGCTTGGCTTTGAGTATGAAGACTTTTAGGCTCATGTGGCTGCTCTAGAGCGTCCCTTTCTTTTGACAATGCTTTTTGTGGAGCTTATACAGACTTTGTGGTAATGCACACCATTGCCTCTGCGTTAGCTGAATGAAATGATGAGGAAGGGTGTCTGAACATCTCTGAACATAGTGTACAAAGAGATGCAGTGGATGACTGAAACATGGTTGCGTTTAACTTTATGATTGTATAACAGCAGTGACTCTCTCACCTTTAAACTCAGGGAGGAGCTCTTTAGTCATATTTGCTATTTGTGCCACTGCAGACCATGGAAGCCCACGCTTTACAGAATACATCACACTTTCATAAACAAATTCCTGATGACAATATTGTCTCTGGTGGTCGCCTTCAAACTCCTTCCATTGAAAGTAACTGCTCAGACGCAGGATGCTCTCCTCCCTCTACAAGAAAACGGAGCACGAAAGGAAATAAGGAACAATAAAATGAGGGGAAGAAGAGCAGTGTAAATACACGCTTTATTAGACCATGGTGGATTTAAATTGTGGATGGATGTCCCTGAGCTCTCTGCTTCTGACTACTTTGAAGAACAAACCAAAAGCAAGATGGTCATTGGCTAAGATCAAATGTATTGAGTTACACAGAGGTAAGCGGATGCGTTTCTACACTAACTCTAAATAAACTAATCTCTCAAAATGTATAACTTGTGGAGTGGAACCTGTTGCAGGACCGCTGTGTGTGTCACAGCAGATGTTAACGTTAACAATGAGGCTGAAGTTAGCTTCTTGGTCCAGTTTTCCGTTCCACCTTAAATGGTGTAGCAGTTAAATTCTGTCGCTGCACAGTTTAAGGTGGAACGGATACTTCTAACCAGACACTGGCGAATACAATTCCGACATTAGGCTAATGTATAGCGTAAACACAGCCTCCATATTTCTAAAGAAAAAAAAAACAAAAACCTAAAATTACATTCGTTAAAAAAACACTGCTACAACACACTTCATATCCTCTAGGTTTAATAATTCCCCCGGCCCGCATTAAAACATGTTATTAATAAAAGCCCAAGCTAACGGCCACTGTGAATAAATAAAATCAGACCGTAACGTTAGAGTGACTTCACCTCGAGTGTCAATAACTCCTTCAACATGATCTCCGTTGAGTCCGTTGCCATGGTTACACTGGCGCTGTTAGGGGCGTGACAGTTGCTAGTAAGGTGCGCGTGCACGAGATTTGCTGATGTAGTGCGTTAGATCATGGAAGCACCAATTTAATAATAATAATAACAATGATAAGAGCAAAAATAACATTATACATTTTACGTTTATTGATTTTTTCGTTAACAGTTATAAATAAATAAAAATAATTAAATACATTTTTCATTGCAGGTCAAACTTTGCAAGCCCTGTTTAATGTAAATTGAAACACCTGAAATTGTTTTGCACTTTTGCAGATATATAACTTTAGCTAATATGTTGAATAAGGCGAGGACAACATCCTTTTGGCTAAATAATTTTTTTAGAACAAGCACACAATCACAAGGCTTCAGCCTTTACTAAACTTTGAATTTTGGAAATGCTGCTTTAAAATTCTGAAATCAGAAGGTAAAGTACGACACGTCATAATTGAGACATAAACGCTATTTACAACAAGAGTTCATCAAGTATTCAGTTGGTAATTGTACAGTTTGTACTTTGTATTTATAAATACAAATATATTTTATATACAAACCGATTCCAAAAAAGTTGGGACACTAAACAAATTGTCAATAAAAACTGAATGCAATGATGTGGAGATGGCAAATGTCAATATTTTATTCGTAATAGAACATAGATGACAGATCAAGAGTTTAATCTGAGTAAATGTAACATTTTAAAGGAAAAATATGTTGATTCAAAATTTCAGTGTCAACAAATCCCCAAAAAGTTGGGACAAGTAGCAATAAGTAGCTGGAAAAAGGAAATTGAGCATATAACGAACAGCTGAAAGACCAGTTAACACTAATTAGGTCAATTGACAACATGATTGGGTATAAAAAGAGCTTCTCAGAGTGTCAGTGTCTCTGAAACCAAGATGGTAAGAGGATCACCAATTCCACCATTGTTATGCAGAAAGATAGTGCAGCGATACCAGAATGGTGTTACCCAGCGTAAAATAGCAAAGACTTTTAAGTTATCATCATCAACCGTGCATAACATCATCAAAAGATTCAGAGAATCTGGAACAATTGCTGTGTGTAAGGGTCAAGGCCGTAAAACTCTACTGGATGCTCGTGATCTCCGGGCCCTTAAACGTCACTGCACCTCAAACAGGAATGCCACTGTCAAGGAAATAACAGAATGGGCTCAGGAATACTTCCAGAAAGCATTGTCAGTGAACACAATCCACCGTGTCATTCACCGTTGCCAGCTGAAACTCTACAGTGCAAAGAGGAAGCCATTTCTAAGCAATTAATAATTTGTTGACGCCATGAAATTTTGAAACAACACATTTTTCCCTTAAAATGATACATTCTCTCAGTTTAAACTTTTAATCTGTGATTTGTGTTCTATTCTGAATAAAATATTAGATGTTGGCACCTCCACAGCATTGCATTCAGTTTTTCTTCACAATTTGTTTAGTGTCCAAACATTTTTGGAATCCGGTTTGTAATTTATTTATATAATCTAAAATCAACACATTTACATATATTTTCGAAAACACCTCTAGAAATGCAAAAACCAACAACTAATGTTTTGCTGACAGTATAACAGCTGTGTTGAATGTGACAAATTTGGGTGAATGAATTTTTGATTAGAAGGAAATTACAGCCTGTAGGAAACTACATATGTATAAATTGCAGCAAACTGAACTAAATCACCTTGTATTGCATTTACAGAGAAATATGGTATCATATGCTATCAAATATATCAAGTGCAGAAATTGAAATAAAATTTAGATAGTAATTTTGCCATGTAACTGTGCCCTTTTGAAGTACAGGTTTATGTATTTTTTGTCAGTAGTGTTTTTAGTGTCGGTATCAATATAATTCTAATATTATCATGCACCCTCCCACCTGAATTACAGATAATATTTAGAACACTGTTATGCATGTATATGAAGTGTAATTATAAATAAGATATTAATTTTATAAAAAAATTATATATTTTTACTGAAACATTCACATAGGATCATGTAGAAAAGGCCCAATAATGGCTAGCTGACTAGGCCTAATCATGTTAAACCTGTGGCCTTCTCAAACCAGGTTTGATGAGAGCAGTTTTTTTTAAAAAGGTTTTGTAGCATGAATTCTGGACAACATGCTTTGTTTTTGGGGAACTAAGAGTTAATATCTTTTGGCACAGATGGCTGAACAGTATAATCCTCTTTCATAGAAGTCACTCCTCCTCCCTATATGGAGGTCTGCATGCATTTGATAATTAGCTTAATGGAATGAATGGTGACAGAGTGGAGGGAGCAATATAGAGCAGTGTCTTCTCTCCTGTGGAAATCTGTGGGTGTTGAGTGGCACTCCACACTGCGGGGTGAAGCCATGCTGAACCCGCTGCTGTTTCATCTTTTACCTGCTTGTGCGAGAGGGAACAGCCATTTTAAGTGCTGCTAAAACCTACTGAAATGGCTTACAGGATTATTTCATAGACAGTGGCATGGTTTGGAGGCACGATACACAGTGATGGGAAATCCATGCCCAAAGGGTAAGCTGCTGATCAGTGCAATGTAGTGTGGAATTAGAGTGATAGAAACAAGATGGCTCCAAGGATAGATTATCTCAGATGATGATGGCAGTGGACCAGAGCCTAATTCAGCAATGAGTCTAAATTAAATGTGTGTGTTGCCAGTATGTTTGAATACAATCAATATAGGACCAAAGTCACCTTGATACATTTTAGGCAGCCTGGCAGTCTCAATGGTAATTGTCACACTGCTTCTGAATGTCAGACTCAACAGGGTTGTCTAAGATCCTGTGAGCTAATTAGGCTTTACACTGACTGAGCAGGCAGATACTGACTAACGCAGCACACTCCACACAGTGTTAAGGGTGATTAGAGTATTTCTCAATATTTCTAACATTTTTTAAAGTATTACACATTCAATGGGCCAATAGGAATTTCCATTGTCTCTAGCATTTTTAATGTTTAATATTGGCCTCAGGATAACCTGGTGAGCAGGCACCTAACTCATGTTATTCTATGTGTTTATGTTAGTTTTCCATCATGTAATGGATATCACAGTGATTCTCTAACTTTAAAGCTAGAGTTGACATATTGCATTATTTAATAAAATATGAATACAAATCCAAAATGTAAAACCAAATGTAAAAATCGTTTTCAGCTCTGTGTCTCTGTAATAAGTTCTGTCAAGCTTTCTCTTTAAATTTAGCAGGTATAATGTATCTCCAGAGAACCTATTATGCCTTTCACCTTCCAGCAGACAGCTTGTGGGCCATAAAATGCCTCACTATCAGATTAGTGATATGCGTGTCTGACAGAGTTTCACAGCAGACTGCTCCCAGTGCACTCCCATTTGCCTGTCTGAGTTTCTTACAACAGATATAGAGGAAGATAGCAGTCATGTGTAGCAAATTAATAACTGCATTTTCTCTGCTCCTATTATGTACTTAACATTATTTATTAGGCGTGACATTTATGTTCATTTTTTTAATATTCATTTTCAAATAGAAAGTCTTTTCTTTTTCTAAAGGCTTCCATGAAGACCTATGATAGGTTCTGTGTAAAATTGTCAGGCAGCTAGGACACCTAAAATGGCTTTTAGAAATTGCAGCCATTATAACCATCCCATGTGAAATGAACCCACATTACAGCCCATATTTCTATTAACCACATAATAAGAAACAGATATTTGTTGTTCACAGCTAAAATTATGAATAAAGAAATTCTTTTGTAATTTTGTTTACAGTTGTGAACTGTAGTTACAAAATCAGTACCCCATGTTCTTGTAGTAAGCATTTCATGGAGGTAACAGAGGGACACTTTACCTAAGAGTCCAAAGGATGTGCTGGCTTTTCTAGAGATTAGATTAAGCCACTGTCTTGGCAGTGCAGGAGTGAATTAACAGTAGCACCCATTCTAAACATCATAGAGAGCTTTATATACAGTGGCCCCAATATGTATTTATTATACTTTGAAAATACTAACTTAAATATTTTAATAATGAAAATGTCAAGCCAAGGGGCATTTATATTAAACAGACCATTTCAAGACATATTCTAAATATTCTTATCATCATTCGTATCATGTTTATTTCAGTAGGCTCTTTGCCTATTTTTGCAGGTTAACATACAGAATACATTTGTACACTTCTGAGTTCAGGATCTCATTAATGCCCCCAAGTTTACCAACACCACTGCCCTAGACAATGTTTTGATCACTGTGATTTACAACACAGCAAAGCAAAATGAATGCACAGTGCAGCAGAGTACAGACAGGGTTTATGTCCAAATATATTTTAGGCCACTACAAGAAAGTATATTAATACTTATGTTAGTAAATCAAATGTTTATGCTTTCTTCTAATTTTTTTTATATTGTATTTTTAAATATGTCACAGATATGCCTATTTTAATGAGGCTAAATCTATTAATAGTGTTTGGTTATAATTGAGACACTGAGTTATAAACAGACACTATAGGAAATTCTTGCAAAGGTCTGTTGCTCTAACTTTTGAATTCTGATACAACCCCCTGAGATTGGCACAAAACTATGTACAGACATTCCACAGACATCTGTACAGTGGTGCTCATTTTGTCACATAGAGCTACTCATATTGTATTGAGTAATATTATGCACTGCAGGTTGAATTCACCAAAAATGACTAAATATAATGTTCTTAGTGAAGAAAATATCATGCAAATATCTACCCAAGTAGTTAATGTCCCTGTATTAATGTAGTGTGAACTGTGTGTAGCTGAGTGAAGGCATTCCAGTGAAGGAGTGTCTATTCTTCCAGCCAACTGCACTCAGTTATTCATTTCATAACATGAAATCACAGTAAATCCAGTTGCAGTCAGTTTTTTTTTATTTCGCAGGCCTGTCTGCTCTGTTTGTCTTTCTTTGTGATATGGGCCTCTGTGTGCTATGTCTAATGCTCTCCTAGTTTTCAGTGAAATCTCAAGATGAGTAAAGGAGCTTTTCATTCTATCCTTAGCTTCCAAAGGACATGATTAGTGGCTAGACCTGTTGTGGGAGGTGTTTTGAACTAACGCTAGTGTGACAGTTGCTACTGCTCCCATGGTTGGATGCTACCTAAGAAATGCTTCTGCTCTTGGTTTAGCTTGGTTTTATTGTCCCACATTTGTTAACATAAGCCTGGATCATGTGTCCTATCAGTGTGAGTACATATTTATGGAAGTTTTGTCAATGTATGTCTGTTTTTCTATGTGTATCTGAGTAATGTAGTTTTTATGCTAGTTGTCTAGGTAAAAGAAAGTGTCTTTGTTTATTTAAGAATTGATATAGATATAGCATCGTGTCTTAACTGAAAGAATACATGTGGATATATATATATATATATATGTATATGTGTGTGTGTGTGTGTGTGTGTGTCTTTGCTTTCTCCTGTACACTAACCATTGTGGAAACACATTTTAAAAGTAATCAGTAGATTGGATGCAGAATCAGCTAAAACAAGAATCCAAATTATGGCTACAGTGCTCAACCTGAAGTACACTCAAACTCGAAAATACACTACATTAAAAAAGGTGAGCACATTAATTAGTGTAATAAAACACTGACCATAACTTTAAAAGCACTTGACTTTATTAAGCCATGTCAGCAAAGTCAGAATGCCAACTTTTCACCCAAGTTGTTCTCCATCAGGCCAAAAAACGTTATTATATTTCAAATTGCAAACATATATGCCTGGGTTTAGTTCAGATTTCCTGGTTTAGTAAAGTAATGGGATCTGTGCAAAAAAAAAATCATTAGTCTGAAAGAATCGTTTAATGCCATTGTTGTTTAGATTTGGGAAGAAAAGCAAAATTCTTTCATAATGGATATGTATATGACAAAGGTGTGAGAAGTGTGCAGTGATATACACTGTTTTGAATGTTAGATTAAGCTGCCAGTTAAAGCCTAAGAAGGAAATGCTATTTAAATTGCCCTGTGAGTTTTCCAAAGAGCATCTTAATCCCTAAACAGAGGCCTGTTTTAAGATGTTGAACATTGGTAGTTTTAGAACAGTTCTATATTACAGCGTATGAATGAATGAGAGGATCATGACTAAATACAGTGTTGTTTTAATGTCTAGTAAATTTTCCTATGAACTCTAAACTCTCATTTGTCATCTCAACAGTTTATGAAAAAGGTGTCAGCCTTTGATTAAACAATGATCAGCTGAAAGATCAGTCCTAATGGCAATTATGTACAGTCACTTTTCTGCATTCAAAAGGAGTAATTACATAATCATGAGCTCTTGATAATTTAAAAATAATATATATATATGTATATATATATATATATATATATAAATTAAAATACAAGTTCCTAATACATTCTTTGAATTATGAAATAAAGCAGCCATATGAAAGGTGCAGCAATTCTAATTTACATTTTTCTATATATTTTCAACACACATGAGGTGAAACCATGAATTGGGCCCCAAACATGAGCATGTTTATGTTAAAAATAACTTTAGTACATAACCTGTGATATATCTAGGCCACTTGGTGTCAGTATATTGGCTGTTTCATAACATAAAGAAGAATCATTGGTGAGAATTACTGATCACTTCTTTAATTCTGGATTTTTTTACTGAATGAAACTAATAAAACATGCAGTAAGGATATTTCATGATATTTAACTCCTGCTGAATTTTTAAAACTTTTTTTACAGTGTAGATTGTTTAGGAAGAATGCAGAGAGAAGGATCCTCCAGTGCAAGCACCAAGAATAGAAATGACACACAACGTCCAGCGTCTCACTTCTCTAATGTAACTTCTGCTGCTCCGGCCAAGAGAATCACCTTCTTCAAGAGTGGAGACACCCAGTTTAGTGGGGTTAGGATGGCCATTCATAAGAGAAGCTTTAAATGCTTTGATGCCTTGTTGGATGACCTCTCTCAGAAGGTGCCTTTGCCGTTTGGCGTACGGACCATCACCACACCCAGGGGCACTCACTCCATTCAGCGGCTGGAGCAGCTGGAGGACGGAGGATGCTACCTTTGCTCTGACCGCCGCTATGTTAGGCCAATCGATGTGGAGGCTGCAGGGAGAAAGCCTGCTGTCTGGCACCACAGTCACCCACATAACACCCGGAAAAAACCTTTCAGACCCGAGGAACCTCCCACTGGTCACTCTAACCAGCACTACCATCGACATCCGAAGAGGATTATTCTGGTTAAGAACAATGACCCTACAATCAGAAGGTCCATCATCTTAAGCAGGAGAACAGCTCGCAGTCTCCGTGTTTTCTTGGAAGAGATTTCTGAGCTCATGCAGTGCCATGTCAGGAAGCTGTACACGCTGGAGGGACGAAAGGTTAGCCACTATTTTGTTGCTTAAAGGAATGTTAAATAGGACTGTAACATGGTGGTCATAGTGGCAGGGATGTTTCCATTCCACATGTTTGTTTTTACATAATAAATATGTGATATAGAGCTGCCAAAAAAAAAAAAGCTAAATCAGCATAATGTTGTAATTGTGCTTAATTGTGTAATTGTGCATAATTGTTTGGAGTCATAGTCATTCATTTTGTAATGTGGACGATTCCAGTCATGCTGTTGGTTTCAATCCTCTCTTTGGGGTCACTGACGGTGATGGAGGAGTGTTCTCTCTGTGTATTTGTGGGTGTACTCCAGGTGCTCGCGTTCCTCTCACAGTCCAAAAACACATATTCTTAAGGGCACTGACTGTACATAATTGTCCACAGGTGTGATTGAGTGAGTGAGGGAGTTATAAACTATAATGGACAGGTTCTGGATTAGCCCTGGACCCAAAGCAACCCTGATCTGAATGACACAGTTACAAAACATATATGATATTCCATGTAATGGTATTTATGACTGTATAAATATGCTTGACAGATTGACAGCATTCAGAGCCTGATGCAGTGTCCCAGTGTGCTGGTGTGTGTGGGTCGGGAGCCCTTCAAGCCCCTTCTGCTGGAAAACCTAAGGAAGAACTCACCTGAGGAGAAATTACCTGGAATGGCCACAAGGTCACGCTCCAGCATCTGCAGCGAGGGCCATGAAAGCAGGAAGAATGGTATTATCTGGAAAACATAAACTATATTTCGGAAAGGAGTGCTGAGTTTTATTGTTTTTTTTAGAAACAATCAAAAATGAGACCCACAAATTCCTAACAATACTGTCAATACTATTCCTCTAAATGATTGTGTTAAAGAATTAAATAATTTAAAGTAGTAATGTATACTACTTATTAGAATGAGTAATGTTTAAGTTATTTTTTTTATTTCATCATGTTAGATATGTAATGGCTGTGTGTTTGTGAACATCCTTTGAGTTTCAAAAATTTCTACATACTCATACTACACACTCATTTACAAAAATGATCCATTAGGCTGAGTTTATCAAAATGAAGTGTATAAAAGAGACAAGACAATGTTGTGTATTTTATAATCATAAACATTTTTCTCATTCTTATTTATCTTTTTGTATTTACAGTGAATTTTGGTTTAGAGACTAAGAAAAGCATCATCCATCCAAGATCAGATTCTAGTAACAGATCTGCAAGGTTCTCCTTGTCCTCTGAAAAATCATACCCAAATGGACTGTGCATGACTCCAGGACAGTCTGGCTGCGTCAGCACCTGCCCCTACACCAAGGACGTCATACTGAATGATGACGTTGAAAAAAGAGTACTCGTTAACAAAGATGGCAGCCTGTCAGTAGAGATGAAAGTCCGCTTTCGTCTGGTTAATGATGAAACTCTTCAGTGGTCCACTGAAATCAAGAAGTCAGCAACAACTTTGAACGAGAGCAGCTCTATAAAGGAGGGAGGTGCTCATTATCTTCAAGGTAAAGCTGAATGTTCAGATCCAGAGTCCAACTCTGCATGTGAGGCTGAGGAGGCCTGTGCTCCAAAGCTCCATCAAAAGCAAGTTGAAGATTCCCACTGTCAGAACTGCTGTAACCACTGCCAGGAGTATGACATATGGAAAAACCCCATGCATAAGGATAACAGAGACAATGGAAAGAAGTCATCAAGCTGTAGTGGATCATCTCACAAAATCAAAAAGGCATCTGTGGACAGTGTGCGTACAATCTCCAGGTCCAGCGAGGAGTACACTGAGCATGTGGTGGAGAAGGCATCCTGTTTCCAGCAGACTGTTGAAGGAGGAGACACACTGGTTGAATATTGTTCAATAAACCGCTGTTGCAGCCGCAGTGAGATATTGGGTACTGCTGCAAAGTTAAGGAGTATAAGATCCAACGAGGACACGCATGAGACTAGCATTATAAATATGTGTCACCATAATGGTGACAGTAAGCCCTGTTCTGTATTTGAAAATAGATTTAATGATCCTGGCATCTTTGAAGTCACAATGGTAGGAGAAGATCGTCCCATTTCAGCAGTTAGCAATTCATCCAAAGTTCTGGAGTCCCTCAAAGAGGATCAGGATGATGATTATGATGACCTTCCTCCAAGTGCATCCAGAGCATCTGAATGGTCTCATAACGACAAGTTTG
This sequence comes from Hoplias malabaricus, assembly GCF_029633855.1. NCBI lineage: Eukaryota > Metazoa > Chordata > Actinopteri > Characiformes > Erythrinidae > Hoplias > Hoplias malabaricus. The sequence goes on from NC_089800.1 coordinate 58,863,141, forward strand.
AACAGGATAACCATTTCACATGTGAGCACTGCTATGGTTGTCAAGTTTCACCAAACTTCCATTTATCCCCCAAACCACCCAGTAAGGCCTCGAGTTGTTCTGCTCATTCTTCAAAGCACAAGAAATACAGAAGTATGTATCCAGCCCCAGAGAGTGCCAGATCTTCAGTTCCAAAAGTGCCCTCAAGGCCTATCTCTTGCCAATGTCGAGCAACAACTCCAGGCTCAGTGGCATCTGGCATACAGGGTTTAGATGAACATAACACCATAGTGTCTAATAAATCTAGAACAAGAACACATTCTCCTGGAGCAGATATACACTGTGCTCAGGTAGTACAGGAGGAGGGAAAAGAGAGTAGAGATAGAGCTAGAAGTGCTATGTCTGCAAATGCAAGTGTCTCAGGAAAATCTAAGAATTCCTCTGTATGCCCTTACTGTGGTGGATGTGAAAGATCATTTACAGCTGCATCAAGGCTATCAGGAATCATTCAGGATACACCGTCTCAGGATGTTCACATAGATGCCGAAGTTAGGTCTGTAGGAGGCAGATCATCTGAGGTTTATGCAAAGTCTGAGAGATCAAACAAATGTTCACATAGAGTTTCTCCGGGTTCAAATGGACCTGAGAATGGTGCATATGTCCAAAATAATCTTGCAGAGGAGGACACAAAAGGTCGCACTGAAAGTGCATTGTCTGGTTTATCCAATCATTCTGCTACTTCAAAATTTTCTAATAAATCCAACAGGACAGTATGTGGGAGGTCTTCTGCTGTTGAATCCACAATTTCTGAAAATGCTAGAGTGGACAACATTGAAGAAAGAACCAAAAGTGCCATGTCAATGAAATCAAATGCATCTGCAAAGTCCAAAATCAACAGTACTTTGTTAGAGGTATCACCCACATCAGGACAGGACAGTCAAAAAGCTGAGGAAGTTAAGCCAGATGAGAAAACGGTCAGTCCAGTGTCTGGCAAATCAAACAGACCATCCAGATCCAGATCTTCAAAAAGATCATGTTCTTCAAATTCGGAAAGGACACCCATACCTGAATGTAACTTAAATGGACCTGGAAAAACTCTTCAAGACAATATGTCTGAAAGAGAAGACAGTCCTGTATCAGCTGCTTCAGTGTGTCATGAACAAGAACCTGAGGTAATTTCAGAAGTGAGAGCAGATAGTGCCAGGTCTGCAAAATCAAATTCCTCCTCCAAGCATACCACAAGTGTTTTGGGACAATCAAGGAGGTCTGTCAAAACTCTGAATGAGTCAGTAGAGAAAGACACTGTAGTACCTCCTGCATCAGAAGCAAAATTGGATCCAGAGTTTACCACACAGGAGAGAGCGGAGAGTGTAATTTCAAATACCTCAAAAAGATCTAAGAAGTCCAATGCATCCTCAAGGAATTTGCCGCTTGTGCAGAAAAATACAAAATCGACAAATTTAAATGAAGCAGTGAATGTTTCTGGCCAAGTTTCTGATGTGGGGTCTGAAGAAAGAGTGCCTAGTGCAATGTCAGCTAAAACACACTGTTCTGAAAGATCTCATAAGTCTTACAAATCTGACAGAAACATTCCAGATGCTGCAAGTCCCTCACAACCAAATGCTACAAGCCCAGTTACAAAGAAACGTCAAGAAAGCACAAATTCAGAAAGGCCAACAAGTGCAAACTCTGACAATTCCAAAACTTCAGGGAAGTCCGGTGTATGCTCTGAAGGAGTTACAAATTCTATATTGAAGCCCACTGGAAAAGAAGACAGAAAGCACAGTGCGAAAAATTCCCTAACTGTCAGTTCTCCGTTACCCATTAAGGCAAAACGAATAAAAACACCAAGCTCATCACCAGTTATGACTGGGAATAATGATAGGGCGCCAAGTGGAATATCTGTGAATTCTAGAGCATCCTCAAAATCAGAAAAGTTCAACAAGTGTAACTGCTTTTCAAACAGTAATTTGGGAGAGGCCAACTATAAGAACCCTATAGTCAATATAGCAAGTTATCACTCTGAAAAAAAGAAATCCTCAAAATCTCACACTCCATCTCCATGTAGCGGGGCAGATGAAGTTGGACCATTAAGTCCAACATCCACAGCCTCTGTCTCTCTTGGACTTGGTGAGGAAGAGAAATCTGAGGACTTCAATGAAAGATCCATAAGCAGTTTGTCACAAAACCTAGAAGAGGGTAAATGTTCGTTAGAACGATCTACACCCGAACTAACTGTGTGCGATCATGCTGCACACAACCATGAAGCTAAGGAGGGAGCAAATTCAATGAGGTCTGCAGTTTCAAAGAATTCAGAATGTTCTTCCACTTCACAACAATGTCGCAAGAACTCTCAGAGTGTCACCTCACCTGCAACAGCTAGAAAACTTGAAAGTGTTATATCGACTAAATCAAAGCCAGCAAGCGTGACAGAGAGCCAGTTAAATTATAGTAACATCAGAGGGACATCTGCTTTGTCATCATGCAGTAAATCAACCTGCAAGGCCTCACAATGCAGTGAAAACAATGTAACCATCAAAAGACAGAAAGATGAATCTCAGGTAGTTGTTAAAAACAATACTAATAACGAGAGTCAAATAGATAGAGCTTCAAACATATCTGGAAGTTCTTCAAAATGTAGCCAGAATAAAACGTCTGGAAAAGCTACACCGACTGAAAGTGATAAACTTGAGAATCAAGGTCTGGTTAAAACTGTGAAGATTTCCTTCTCAAACATTAAAATAAGGGGAACCAACAAAACATCTCAGTGTAACAGTGAAACTAGTAGTGTTAAATCTCATAAATCAGACAACAGAACTGATAGGAATGAGGAACAGTCATTGAGGCCAGCTTCAGATGTCAAGTTTGATGTACCACAGGATCCGTCAGATGAAATGCCAAAAAGAAATGTGATGCCCGTAATACATCTTGATTCCTCAAGTGACAGCATTTTGTGCCACACTCTCTCAGCAGCAGATCTGTTAAGGGATAAGGTTGGCAATGTAAGGCCACTTAGCAGAGGATCAGGATCAAATACTTTGGGCAAAAACTGTGACCTTGGAGATGGGGTGGACACTGACTCTAAATGTAAAAAAAGCAGGGTTCCTAAACAAAGGAAAATAAGCACCTCATCGCAGAATAAATGTGAGGATAGGGGATTAGAACTGATGCCATCTACTTTACCTAATTCATCTCCAGCTGAGATTATAAATGACTGGCTTAAAAATATACCAGTCGACGGTCATATGTATGAAATGGAAGATGAATTTAATGAGACACATGATGAAGGCTCTCAAACAGTAAATGATGAGGACATGGAGACCATACAAAAAGAAATGGGAGAAATATCTGAAAACATAATGGAAATAAAAGAATCTCAAGAAGAAGAAAGAGCTGTAAGTGAATGTTCTGTGAAGGAGGACAACAATGACACACAGGAATGTAAAGAGATAACAGCAGTAAATGCAGCCAACTCTGAATATAGGCCTCCTCCAAATTTAACCCAAAGAGAGGGTTTACCAGAACACCGTTACTCCTCAGTACAGGTCATGAAGGTTCTGTTAAGCCGTAAATTGGACAGATGCAATAGTTTGCCTGAAGTTTCACCTGTTTATGGCAGAAAATTAAGCACATCAGCCAAGGGCCTGCTAGACTGCCTTGCTAATCTACAGCTGATTGACTCAGATCCAAAAAATGGAAAGGATCACAAATATAATGAAATAATAAATATACTCCAGTCTCTGTGGATATATGACCCCCCTGATAGTGAGCAAGACAAGTTGAAAATAAAAGATCACTGCTCTGGAGAGGATGAATTCAACCCAAGGTCTTCATCGGGTGTAGATTTAAGCAGTGGCTCGATAGGATCTGGTAAAGGCAGCATCAATGGAGGAGTTGAGAAACCAGAAACAGCAGGTAGAATACCACCTGCCATTGAACAGGAAGCATTACAGACTGAAGAAGACACTGTTAAAGAGGGCGAAAGGGACACTTCCTCTGCTTTACCAGAAAGTACAGATATTTCACATGCCCCAGACATTGCTGACAGAGTGCAATTCGATCCAGAAGATGGAAAACCAGAGGAGGAAGTACAAATAGCTGAAGAATGTCACGCCAAAGAAGAGGTCCCTCAAAGTAATGAAAATCTAAAAGAAACAAACAATGACAAATTCTCCAATGAGAGCTCTGGAAATGACAGTAAGAGTTTGAAATCACCCGCTGGTAAAGAAACATACCCATCAGCGAAGTCTAATACTGTTCAGAGAGGTGTCCTAAATAGGAAAGTTTCACAAGACCCAGACCCTGTTTGGGTGTTGAGTTTGTTAAAGAAATTAGAAAAACAGTTTATGTCTCACTATGCAAATGCAATGGCAGAGTTCAAAGTGAAATGGGAGATAGATGACAGCGAGATGCTTGATAAAATGATCAGTGAATTAAAAGAAGAGGTTCAAAAAAGGATTCAGTGTAGTATAAATAGAGAGCTACAGAAAATCCAAGGTCGAGCTGGAAGAACACCGAGACCCCCTGTTGGTGCTCTGTCTAGGGATTCCACTGTCCAAACTGAACAACGGAGAAGGCGCCTAAAAGTTATGAGGAATAAATCAATCAATACCACTGTATCCAAAAGTGAAGATGTAAACACTGCATCAGGTACTGAGTTCAGTGACCAGCGCAGTGAGGACGAGTACTGTCCCTGTAACACATGTATGAAAAAGAAGATGGAATCTAGAGCTGTTCATCGTGCCGAAGCAGTGAGTCTGGCTCCAGTCGTGAAAGAATTTGATCTTAGGAGCATCTTGAAAACAAAGAAGAATGCACCTGCTGCAGTGGCAAAAGTGTCAAAGCAGGAAGAACCAAATTTTAAAGAGGCTATTAATGGAGATGCTCAAAGTGATTTGGATGTGGTTCAAGGGGAGTCGGAAGTGCATAATGATGCAAAAGGCCAGATATATGAAGATAAAGTAGAGGTAGAAGGTTCTGCTGATGCACCTCAGTCAAAAGAAGAAAACTTGGAAGAGGATACAACTCTGGCCTCTCAGAATCAGGAGGTAGATGATGGGCAAGATAAGGACAGTGGAGAGGAAGAAAAGGAAGGGATATCTGATGAGTATGAAGCAGAGGAGGAGAAATCAGAAGGACAAACAACACAGGATGAAGAAAGAGTAGAGGAGGTAGAAACGGAAACAGATAGCAGAAAGGAGGGAAGTGTTCAAGAAGAAAAGCACACAGATATAAAGGAAGAAGAAGTAAAAGATGGAAATGTCGATAAAGGGGTAGAAGATGAAGATACAGCAAAGGAAGGAGGTCCAGCAGAATTTTCAGCAGTAGAAATGAGAGAAACAGGGAATAGTGAACATGGAGATGAAGCAGACGAAGAAGCAAGAACAGCTGAAAAACAGGAAGCAGAGGAGATTGAAGAGAAGATAGAGACACCAGAGGATGGGAAGGGTGAGGAAATAAATGTATCCCAGGATGAATTGGAAGTACCTGAAAATGTCGCAGAAGCTGAAAATGAAGTAGCTGAAATGTCAGAGGGTGGAGTAAAAGATGAAGTTAATACCACAAATATGGATCAAGGTGAGGCACCCAATGAGGATGAAGAGGTAGAAAACCAGGGTGTATCATCTCAGCTAGAAACTGAGGCCAAATACGAAGCAGGTGAGAATCAAACTAAGACAGAACAAGATCTTGAGCATGGAATTGAGCATGATGTGGAAGCCAAAAGTACTGATGAAGCAGAGGGCCCCGACCAGGATAATGAAAATGAGGACAGTAACAAAAATGAAACCTCTGATGGGGGTCTTAATGAGAAATTAAGTTCTGTTGACACTGAGGCAGATTCATCTGGGAAATCCCATGGGGAACATTCTGAACATAGGCTTATTAAACAGATGACAAAAACATCAGTGGAATCCCAACCAGGATCCATGGAAAGTGCCACAGATCAGGCAGAACAAGCCAAGCTAAAGGATATTTGTAGCTGCATGGAAGGTATTCAAGACAACAAGGTTGTGATTACCACACAATCTCCTTTCACCAAAAGAAGAAATTTGTCCAGAAGACATGGCAACAAAGATGAAGTAGAGAACGAGGTCATCGAATGGCAGGTTTCACCAAAAAGGAGGAATAGATCTCCAGCCAGGGTCAATAAACAAAGGAGGCCCAGGGACAGTGATGTTAAAGTAGACGATCTAGAGTTTTGATCACATGGAATTTAACAAAATTCTTCACTTTAAGCACTTTATTTTTCATTACTGGATGATATTTCTTCAATGTTTGAGTTGTTATCTTCTGAGATGATTATGTCAGAATCATAAAACTTGCAACTAAAACTGTATAACGTAATACTATATATTATATTATGTGAATACAGCAGTCAATTAATATTACAAATAATTTACCATTTTATTGAAGATTAAAACAAATGTTTGAACACTAACATCACATTTTAAGATTTAGACATTTTGACATAAATTTGATTAATACTACACATTATACTCATATCAAAGAACTGAGGACATAGGCTCTACTGTTTATACTGCATTTATAGGCTCCTTTAGGGTGATTTGTTTCACTGACAAAAATGTTATCTCAGGATGTTTTAAATCTTTATAATATGTACCAACATTTACCTGAACTTACTCAAAGCTCTTGATTATGTAAGTATGTACATGAAGGTTTTGTAGTTAGAATAATGCTGAAGGTGCACACTGACATTATCTGAAAGCATTTAAGATCAACTTACATTGGGTACAGCAGCAATAGAAAACATGTTCACCTTGATATTTCACCCAGACATTCCATGCTGTGTTGTTTATTGATTGATGTGGTTGTGACATTCTCTGATGCTGCTAACTGTTGGGCTGGGCACTGCATTTCACACCTTGAACACTTAAATGCATGGTAGTTAAAGCACTTGGCCAGTGTTTGTAGAAATGGTGTTATTCTGTTTTGAAATTAATAAAATAAAGTCCAGAAACAATGATACATTTTTGACTAAATGAGAGAAAATATTATATGTATGTGGTTCCATTTTACAACCTAGCAGTGGGTGCAGATCAACTTGGATTCCATTTCCTGGAGAGAAATTAAGACAAATTATGGACTATAGTTACATTAAATTAACATTAATTAACATTAATCTAGGGAATGTTTTAATCACTGTCTATGAAACTGTTCCCTATTATTTAGTTTTGGTACAATGTACAGATTCCGTGTTTGTTTTTCCCATTCTAATGCATGAGTTGATATGTGTGTCAGTACAAATACATAACATACTTCCTTCTAGTCCAGCAACTGAAATACTACGTGCGTCATGATAATCCCATTACTTTTGCAGAGGTATATCTTTAGCTGGGTGAAAGGATTATAGTTGAATTGCCTTGCTCTCAAACTGGGACAGGTATTATTTAGCTGTCTAAATCTGTAGTTCCTAACTCTAGCCTTGTGACCCTACATGCTCACTACAGATTTGAGTTGGTCCTTAGATAATGAAGTGATTCAGGCTTAGGAAAAACTGTGGCCCTTTAGGAATGTAGCCTGGCATTAAATTAATCATTGCAGAAGCCTTAGTGATCCTTGGAAATGCTACTAAATATTTAAAAGAGAAGGAAAGATTTCAATCTAACACTGCAATTTTTACATTATTGGAGAAAGAGTACACTGTTTAATGTATTGTAATAGTTACTTGATGTCCTTTGTGGGGTTAGAATTGTCTTAATTGTTTTGTGTTTGTGTAGATGTTCTTCGTACTATGCATCAGCATTAGTTTGCTTCAGAAAGACAATCAGAACTATCTTTGTTCAGTTCTACATCCACAGAGTCCAACTCAGAAATGGGTTCAGGATCCAGTGCCATTAACCTGTGCTTCAGTGCTGTAAACCCAGGTCTATCTTCAGGGTTGGTACTCCAGCACAGCAGCATGATTTCATACAGTGTTAGGGGACAGTCTGATGGACACTCCATCCTGTATCCTCTCCGAATAGCCAGAATGCATTTTATTTTGTCTAGCTCTGGAATAAAAAAAAGTATAGTAACTTTTAAGTAACTTAAAAATCATAAATGCTTTGAGGTTCTAATGTAAAGCTCAGCCGTGTCCCTTTCCTCCTCTGATTACCTGGATAAGGGTCATTGCCATATGTGATTATTTCAGTTAAGAGGATTCCGAAAGACCAGACGTCACACTGGCTTGTGTATTTATTTCCACAGAAAATTTCAGGTGCCATCCATTTTACAGGAATTTTTACTGCTGTACAAAAAAAATATATTTTATACATTGCCCTTACTGGTCTCTGATACCTAATGGCATTATAATAACATCAATATCACTAGTTACCTGAAGTATGTTCGTGGTCTCCTGGTAAAGCAAAATGAGCCAGTCCAAAATCAGCTATCTTGCAGAACTGCATGTCAGTGAGTAAGATGTTATCAGCTCTCAGGTCTCTGTGAACTATATTGTTACTCTCAAGATATGCCATCCCTTCTGTAACCTGTAAGGAGAGTAAAACCCATGTGATAATTGTTTTTTAAATGTTTAATGGAAATAATGTAATAAACATTTGTTCCAGGTTACTCAAGGTACCTGTACTGCGAAGCCAATCATGAGTGAAAATGCAATATCTTTTTTCATTCTGTGGCCTGAAAGACAAAAAAATGGCAATGGTATATTGTAGAAATATTTAACCTAATATATATATATATATATATATTGGAAGTTCAGACTTGTTGGCTGGATTTGACTGGGATTCTCATGATTCAAATAATCCATTCAGTGGTCTGGGCTTCTGTTTGACTAGTTTTCTTTGTTTCATTTAAATATGTTCTAATTTGGAAAGTTAAGCTGAAACACCCATGGATATTTTTTTTTCAGATCTGAAGCCTCGGTGAGGGTTTGGCTTTATACATATTCCGAAACCGCCCAGAACTCCTGCCCAGAAAATATATTTGAGTTCACCTCCTCATTTCAGCATTTACAGGCATGGTCCATACTAGCTAATTTAATGGAAAAAAAAGCGTAGATATACTCTCCTCAGGTAAATGTACTGAAAATACAGATAAGTCATATGTCATACCAGTTGTGTCTGGAATAAACAAAGGGGGATGTCTTATTTTGCACAGTTCTATATGGTTAAACTTAATAGTGTGATTTATCAGCTGAATCAGAGTAAATAACTTACTGATGAGGTGTTTCTTCAAACTTCCATTTTTCATGAGCTCTGTGACAATACAGAAGGGCTGATTGACCGTGCACACGCCATAGAGCTGCAGTAGGCGTTCATGCTGAATCTCCTTCATGATATTAATCTCTGTCTGGATCTCTGGGTTACTGACTGTGAGAAAGGTCAAAAGTGAATTAGATGCCTGGGATATTATGATAATTATTAACTGAGATTTGCTTTCAAATATGAATATAGGTGCAATTAAAAAATATATATTTTACTTATTTGAACTGTGAATAGCTTTTTTTTTACATTTATTTTTACCTCTGAACTCTTTAATGGCTACATCGATCATATTGTTCCACACTCCATGCCACACTTCGGCAAATTCCCCACTGCCAAGTTTCTCCACCTTTGTCAGTAAACTTCTATCCACTTCCCAAAGTGCATCATATGACAGACATGGAAGGGATGGTCGGTCGAGCTGGAGGTTGTTCAAGTGAAGCATTATGCAGTGAACGTTGCATAATAAAGGTGAAACATAGCACTTTCATTAATGTTATTGGGACACTTACCATAACACAGGGGGCATTTAGGCGAGTACAGAGTCGTTCCTGATTGGAATAGTAGTCCACTAACTCACATAGAGTTGGGAACGTTTTCTGATTCACAAGATAAAACTGCTTCTCAATTTCTCCCTCTCTAATTTTGTAGTGTCTTGCATGTGGTCCATTCTTCACTGAAAAAAAAGACAACAGCATTTACAATATTTAAAATTACAAGTTCAATTTCTAAAGAGTTAGCATGCTGTGCCAAATGTAAAACAGAATGCAATGATGTGCAAATCATTTAAACCCTATTTTTTAAAAATAAAGTTGTACTAAGTACATATTTCAAAAATATATATGCACAGCAACACACCCCCAAAAAAGGTTGGGGCACATGCCACATGTTTACCACTGTGTTGAATTACCTCTTCATGCAAGAATGTGTTTGGGAACTTTGGGACCAGTGACTGTAAGGAAATGACTGAAAGTGAAATGTTTTCCTGTTCTTGCTTGTTACAGTATTTCAGTAGCTCAACAGCTGGGGTTTCAGTTAGTGTATTTTCTTTCATATGTTCACAGACTGTTTCCAGTGGGTAACCAATCTGGACTAGTTTAGCACTCAGATTCTCTTACTTGCTGCTCTAATTCATGCAAAATAAGGGTTGGCCTTGGTATACTGCAATAAGCAATTACAATTTTTGTTCACAGAAAAACACATTGTCTGGATGGCAGCATATTACACCAAACCCTGTATATATCATTCAGCTTTAACAGTGCCTTCACAGATGTGCATTATATCACCCATGCCTTGTGCACTAATCCACCCCATACCATCATGAATGCTGACTTTAAAATGTGTGCTCATAACAAGCCAAGGATCGTCTTTCTCCTCTTTAGCCTGGAAGACATGACATGATTTCCAAAAACAATTTAAGATTTTGATTTGCTGGACAACAGGACACTTTTCCACTTTGACTCATCCATCCATCCATTATCTGTAACCGCTTGTCCAATTTTTAGGGTCGCGGGGGGTCCAGAGCCTACCTGGAATCATCGGGCGCAAGGCGGGAATACACCCTGGAGGGGACGCCAGTCCTTCACAGGGCAACACAGACATACACACATTCACTCACACACTCACACCTACGGACACTTTCGAGTCGCCAATCCACCTGCAACGTGTGTTTTTGGACTGTGGGAGGAAACCGGAGCACCCGGAGGAAACCCACGCGGACACGGGGAGAACACACCAACTCCTCACAGACAGTCACCCAGAGCGGGAATCGAACCCACAACCTCCAGGTTCCTGGAGCTGTGTGACTGCGACACTACCTCACTTTGACTCAGTCCACCTTAAATGAGCTCAGATCCACAAGAGACCTTATTTCTGGGTCTTGTTTATATGTTTTAATGCTGTCAAAATGAATGCATTAAAACACACAGGAATTTAATGATTTTTTTAAAGTTAATTTGTAGTTTAGCCCCCTCCAGGGTGTATTCCCACCTTGCGCCCAGTGTTTCCAGGTAGGCTCTGGACCCACCGCGACCCTGAATTGGATAAGGGTTACAGATAATGAATGAATGAATGAATAATTTATAGTTTACCAATCATGTCAAAATGTCCTCCCATAATTCAGTCTTTTTACAGAGTCTATTGATGTATTAGTGGTTTTATCTAATGATGTAAACTCAGCGTCACTGATGTTGCGTTCAGATTACATTTTATTTTTGCAGAAATATGTATTAAATACATCTCTCTCTCTCTCTCTCTCACACACACACTCACACACACACAAAAAGGTCCTGTTTCCTCTCTTTTTTTGGGGGAACTGCATCTTTGACAATGCAGTTAATCACAAACAATCACAGCAAATGTACAATTAATTCATGATTTAAAAATAAATCAATCCACAGCCCTAGTATGTTTTCTTATTTGCATAAAAGAGATGCAGAGACATGGTGTATTCACAGTCAATGAATTTTGGAAATGTTCCTGAGTCCATGTAATGATTTCCACTGCAGAAGCCTGTTTGTTTTTAATTTAGTACCACCTTAATGGCCTGAAGCTCACATTCAGCCAACATTGTTTTGGGGCATTGCCCTTGCATTTAGAGATTCTCTGGGTTCCTCTCTGAAACCTTCAATGATATTATGCACTGTAGATTATGAAATCCACAAGTTCTTCTTTTTTTTTTTCTTAAGCTGAGAAGCATTATTCTTGAATTGTCACATTTTTGCCCAAACACATCTTCATTTCTGAAAGACTCAGCCTGAGATGCTCTATTTAAAACCAATCATGTCAATGACCTATTGCCAATGAACCAATTTAGTTTAGTTTCATTAGTTGTCCCATCCCAACTTTTTAGAACTTGTTGCTGGCATCATATTCCAAAAAATGAATATACATTTAAAAGAATATACATTTAAAATTTTCAGTGAAATATAGTGTTTACATAATGCTCAGCTTTGCATTCTGTTTTTTTTTATTGACACTTTGTTCATTGTCCCAATTTTTTGTGGAAATGGGGTTTGTACATATTCTGGACAAACAAAACATGGTAGTCAAATTTCTGAAATTGAATTAAGGAATGCGAGGCCCAGGGAGAGCATTCCTGAACAGCAGCAAAGCAGAATCTGTCCATATATTTTGCAAATACTCTATTAATATATAACACTGTGCTATTTTTAATTGTTCATTAAATACCATGAGATCTGAACTGAAAGCATCTTATTGGCCTAAGAGGTGTAAAAAACAGTCTCAGCCTCATTACATTACCATATGTAACTTCTATGTCCAATAGAATTGTCATTATATATATATTTATATAGTTATGTTAAGGTTTGTTGTCATTGTTTTACTGTTACATACTATTTTGATATAGAGACTTATCTGCTTATTTATATGAAATTATCTAATGGGATTTTTATATATATAAATATTTACTTGGCTCTAAAAGTCAGTCAGATGTTTTGAGGGACCGCAAAACTACAACCCCCTGTAGGAGGGACTGTGACTCCATTGACTGCCATACAGAATGATGGACAGCCAAGTCTGGCTGCTGATTGGCTAAATAAAACGATTGACAACACAATGTGTACATGAAAGAAGTGGCACTTGTGTTATTATTATTTTTATTATTTTATTTTATTTATGTTTTATGCTAGAGGAGGCAAATAAAGAACATTTACCTGAGAGGTATAAGTAATTGGTCTCTGTACTCCTCCACACAAGAAATGCTCCTTCATGGTTTTCTGGTCTCTGCAGACATCTCTTGGCCTCAATGCGGTTTCTGACATTTTCAAAATACCATCTATAAACAGAATTATTTTTATGTCTTATTAAATTAGACTAGATTAGATACATCACATGGCCATTGACACCTCTTATAATTTGTGAAATGAGGTACTTGAAGGTGAACACTTAATTTCATTTGTGTGATCTCCTTAAAAAACTCATGAAATGCAGTTGTATGCTCTGGAACAGCTTGTGTGCTGTCTGTGACTCAAAACTATTCGTCCAACATATGAAAGTCAGCTCTAGCTGGCACTTAAGGAAGCAATCTGTAATATATTTACTGTACTCGGTTATAAAATGTTCGGTTTGTGTCATCATAGATTAAGGAAGGAGGCTCTGTTGAAGCACTGGTGTCTCTGAGGGCCATGTTTGAATACAAAAAACATAATAAATGTATTTTAAAATATATATTTGTTCTGCTGTTCACACAGTCCGTATGCGCAAAGGACGAGGCTTCAGGCGCTTACCAGAAGAAAATGTCAGTCTGTTTCATAGCACTTTGTTTTTTTAAATTAAGGAGTGGGACTGGACTGTGCAGCGCTATATCACAAAACCTCCCTTTCTTTGTGAGCTCTATGTTAAAGAGTATTTAATAAAGACTGTAAAAATCTTAAAACGTGAACGTTTCTTTCATGCTAAGCGCAAATTTCCCGGGTCTCTCACGAACACGTCGTCTCCAAAGAGAACTATGAGAGCCGACACGAGCTTAATATTTCCATGAGCCTTATTCATACAGCTTCATACCGACACAAACAATATAAAACTGATATAGAACGGCAAAAAAGCTTTTCTCTTGTTTGTTTTATAAAAAAAAACACGTTAAAAACGGATTTGGGTTACTTTTACCTGCTGTGTGAATGTAGCCAAAGATCTGCTTCCTAAAAGAACATTTGTTGTGCAAGGGAAAACTAAATCAGATAATACCAGTCTGGTCTAGTCTAAATATGAAAGAAAAAGACTTGTAATTTCAGGGGAAATGGTGGCTACCTGTTCATTTTTGTGCTTTCATTCTAATATAGGTAGGATTTTTTGTGTGAAATGAAGACATTTCTATGTAAATAGATTGATTATAGCATATTAATTTTAGCTATTAAGGTCCAAACGTGGTTTGTGCTCATTTGTGTATGTTCAAAATGGCAACCTAGCTTTGTGTCTAAAGAGGAAGGGGAGGGGGCAGACAGCTCTCCCCACTGTTTTGAAAGTGTATTGTAATTCTCATTTTATACACTGGGTGTTAGTATTACAGATTGCTTCTTTAACATCGCTCTGAATATTTAATGCTTCCTTAGTTAAATCCATAAAGTTTACACAGTAAAGACTTGATGTGAAACATGAGAAACCCGAGGAACCAGAAAGGTAAGAACATACCTCCTGCTACTCCAAGTGCAAAGGTTTGCAAGTTGTTTGCTAAAGTACAGTACACACTCTATCAGTGCCCACTGGTTTAGATAACAGGACTCAACACAATATGGTTTTGCACTTATGTTCTTCAGTCTTAAAACCACACAATTCACATACTAGCTCTGAAAAATATATCTTTAAGATTTTAAACAATTAATTAATCCCAGAGGGAAAGTCATGTATTATAACAATATTTTGTTTTAATTTTATTTTTTATCAGAGGGCAAAAATACTTACGGCTTGGCCTCCAAACTGTCCAAAGGTTTGACAAAGTCTTTGGGAACATAGCCCTGTTCCTCCACAAATCCCTTCTGCTTATCACCATTGACTGTACGCTTCTTCACATAAAGCCAATGTGGAGTTTCATCTATTACTTCCAGTATATCTCCTCTGTTAATCTTCAGGTCCTTGAGGGTACGGCAGTGGTATTCATAGCGGGACATAACTCTGCGAGGTTTGATTGGCTTTTTTTCTTCTTTTTTACAGCAAGGCAAGCAGCATTCACACGAGCAGCCACAGTTACCCATTGTCCCTTGCTGCCATGCCACAGTTTACACAATGATGGTCTGACTACCTGATGCTGAAACCCAGCATGGTCACAGTTGCCAAACTGGTTTGTGTACGTTCCTTTTAAGAAGGAAGCAAAGTTTGAAGGATGTCTCATTTTTTGGCTTCATTGTTTAGCTCTGCTAGTTTTTTCTGTTTCATTATATAGGTAACTTTTTGTTTGTTTGTGTGTTTATGTAAAATTTAATACACCAAATACTCAAAGAACTAACTTTTCATATTTATTACACAAGACAATGCCTTCCCAAACAGCACTGCAACAAACATAAAAAGGGTTTTATAAGTAAAACAGAAATAAATAGTTGATGTTCAAAATTTAAATTTTGAACATCAAATAATGAGTGAAGTTGGGACTGCAGATGGTGTCACTGCCACACAGTTCTAGGATCATGGGATCCTGGTTTCTATCCTCACCTCTGGTCATTGTCTGTGAGGAGTTTGTGTTTTCTCCTTGACTGTGTGGGTCTTGTCCAGGTGGTCTTGGTTTACTCTCATAATAAAATAAAATATCATGTTGGTAGGTGGATTGGCAGTGTCCACAGGTGTGGGTGTGTGGGTGATTGGGTGAGTGTGTTTTGATTTGTGAATTG
Organism: Hoplias malabaricus; assembly: GCF_029633855.1. Lineage (NCBI taxonomy): Eukaryota > Metazoa > Chordata > Actinopteri > Characiformes > Erythrinidae > Hoplias > Hoplias malabaricus. The sequence continues at coordinate 58,878,679 of NC_089800.1, forward strand.
TGTCCAGGTTTTGTGCCCTTCCTTGTGCCCAGTGATTTCAGGTAGGTGCTGGAACCAGCATGATTTTGATCAGGATCAAGCCATTGTAGAAAATGAATGAATGAATGAAAATAATTAAAATCTTGCATATAACTTAAGTTTCTGCACACTTTTGGTCAGGATTTAAACTTAAGCACAATTTATTTTACAAAAAATTTTGTGATTTTGTCTGTGTGTGTGTGTGTGTGTGTGTGTGTGTGTGTAGGAGCCATATCAGGAACTTTTACACAAAGAAACAAACCAAATGCTAAGAAATTCTGAAATTAATGTTAAAATTTAAAAGATTCTAGAATTCACTCAAATGTAATGTCTGTATAAAAAAAGAATGCAAAATAAAAGCATTTACATTAGTAGACCTTTGGACCCTATGGTACATTAATTTTAATAAGATGTTAAGCCAGTTTAATATTAAGCAACACTTTAGGCTAAATGATATTTGCAACCATAGAAGTTAGTCTGCGTGGGTTTCCTCCAGGTGACTGTCTGTGAGGAGTGTGGTGTGTTCTCCCTGTGACTGCGTGGGTTTCCTCCAGGTGACTGTCTGTGAGGAGTGTAGTGTGTTCTCCCTGTGTCTGCGTGGGTTTCCTCCGGGTGACTGTCTGTGAGGAGTGTGGTGTGTTCTCCCTGTGTCTGCGTGGGTTTCCTCCGGGTGACTGTCTGTGAGGAGTGTGGTGTGTTCTCCCCGTGTCTGCGTGGGTTTCCTCCGGGTGACTGTCTGTGAGGAGTGTGGTGTGTTCTCCCTGTGTCTGCGTGGGTTTCCTCCGGGTGACTGTCTGTGAGGAGTGTGGTGTGTTCTCCCTGTGTCTGCGTGGGTTTCCTCCGGGTGACTGTCTGTGAGGAGTGTGGTGTGTTCTCCCCGTGTCTGCGTGGGTTTCCTCCGGGTGACTGTCTGTGAGGAGTGTGGTGTGTTCTCCCTGTGTCTGCGTGGGTTTCCTCCGGGTGACTGTCTGTGAGGAGTGTGGTGTGTTCTCCCCGTGTCTGCGTGGGTTTCCTCCAGGTGAATGTCTGTGAGGAGTGTGGTGTGTTCTCCCTGTGTCTGCGTGGGTTTCCTCCGGGTGACTGTCTGTGAGGAGTTGGTGTGTTCTCCCTGTGTCTGTGTGAGTTTCCTCCGGGTGACTGTCTGTGAGGAGTGTGGTGTGTTCTCCCCGTGTCTGCGTGGGTTTCCTCCGGGTGACTGTCTGTGAGGAGTGTGGTGTGTTCTCCCTGTGTCTGCGTGGGTTTCCTCCGGGTGACTGTCTGTGAGGAGTGTGGTGTGTTCTCCCCGTGTCTGCGTGGGTTTCCTCCAGGTGAATGTCTGTGAGGAGTGTGGTGTGTTCTCCCTGTGTCTGCGTGGGTTTCCTCCGGGTGACTGTCTGTGAGGAGTTGGTGTGTTCTCCCTGTGTCTGTGTGAGTTTCCTCCGGGTGCTCCGGTTTCTACCCACAGTCCAAAAACACACGTTGGTAGGTGGATTGGCGACTCAAAAGTGTCCATAGGTGCGAGTGTGTGAGTGGGTGTTACCCTGTGAAGGACTAGCGCCCCCTCCAGGGTGTATTCCCTCCTTTGACCCAGTGATTCCAGGTAGGCTCTGGACCCACCTCGACCCTGAACTGGATAAGGGTTACAGATAATGAATGAATAAATGAATGAATCTATTTCCTGCTTTTATACTGTTTGACGTAAAGACTGCACTCTTCAGCACACCTGCTTTAAGAGATCGTCAGGGAAGCTGCTACTGCTTCTCGAATAGTAGGCTGAGCATCTAAGTGGAATTTTGCCTCTGCAAGAGTGCAGCCAGAATGAAGCATCACAACAGAAGTTGGAACTACCTGCCATTAAAGAAAAAAAAATTGTAGGTGTGTACTGGCAGAACTGACAACAGTATGACAAAATTAGTGATGATATTACATTTTACGAGAAAATTTCTAACAGCTTTTAAAAGCACAATCTGATTTTGTAAAACACTCTCCGAAAAATAATGTACAGTACAGGTACAGCTTTGTCACTACAGGTACAAACAGTGTAAATTTACCGTGAAGGTACATGAGTGTTTTTTTAAGTCCAGTTTTGTTACCAAAGGTTACATGACATTCTCTTTTCCAGAAGGAGAGGTGAATATTTCTAATAGAATTGTGTAAAATTTAAAGAACATAATATAAGTCCTGGCGATTAAATGGGGCATTTGAAATTAACACAAATTTAAATATATACTAATATTATAGAATATCATACAATTATCTTCCCTACCTAAAGGTACTGTGTGAGTACCCTTGAAGGTACAACCACACTGACAGTTTTTCTGAGCATATACAATTTCAAAGTCAGTCTTTTTATTAGCGAATTATTATTTATTTATTTATTTATTTAATTATTTTTACAAAAGTTAATTTTTTTCTGGTCTGCAAATGCTTAAGCAATGAGACATCTTACACCCCGCAGACCCCTGATGCATAATCTCGACAAATATCCATCAACCTTGAGAGGCAATTGTCAACTAAAGAGACATCCATCAACTTGCCAGAGGTGGGGCATGAACCAGGTCCAGACTGCACTACAGAGCGTACATTCCACCAAATGAGCAAACTCAGTTCACGGCCCACCTCTGGCAAGATTGATGGATGTTTCTTCACCTCTTTAGTCACTGACAGGACTGTCTTGACAGGCTATGACTCCCTCATCACACAGTGCCACCAGCCTGGGGAAGTGAGGGCTTCCACCTCTCAGACTCCAGACCTCAGGACACTGGAGAACTGAGACATAGCCTTGCAAAGAATCAAACTTGATTTCTAGTGACCTTCCTATCAAGCAACCATGCTTCACTGTCACATATCACTGTTCTTTAAGCACACACAATACTGTCAATCTGATCCCTATGATTTATATGGACGTATTGCTCTGAAAATTCATTTCTCCTGCTTTCTTGGGTGAATAATTTTTAAGGCAATTTGAGTGCCCAATTTAACCTCCCAATCAGCAAATGGTCATAAGTCTGAACCTCAAACAATGTGGAGAACTTAAACTACAGGGTTTGAGGGACGGTGTGATGAGGCTTTTGTAAAATTTGTTTACTGAATAATGACTAAACTGGGAGGAACTCAAAAATGCCCCCAAAACAAAGCTTTACTGTAGTACTATGCTGAAGATTTACTATGCAATATTAGTTGACGTGACATTAATTTATTTAATGCTTTATGGTGTAGGTGTGTGAATGCAGACTGATGAATGAGCTCTTACCCTGTCCATCTGATTAGCTCTAAGTGTGTGCTTTGTCACATCTGCTGACCTTATCTCATCAGTCAGCTCCTCCATGTCATAGACAGATCTCAGCAGAGCTGTTTCACACTGGGCTTGGGTGCAATTTGTGAATTTCTGAGGGTAATGACATTAAAATAATTGATGCAATTACTTCCTAATATATTAGTGACACAGGGGTCACTAAGCATTTTGACGTAATTGCCCTGAATAATTGATTTAACAAGCAACTAATCATCAACAACATTGAGAATCTGTATAACCCTAAAGCTATTTGTAAATATCAATCAGCAGCAGGTAGTGTTGTAGTCACACAGCTCCAGGATCCTGGAGGTTGTGGTTCAAGTCCCGCTCTGGGTGATGGTGTGTTCTCCCTGTGTCCGTGTGGGTTTCCTCCCATGGTCCAAAAATACATGTTGGTAGGTGGATTGGCGACTGAAAATTGTCCATAGGTGTAAGTGTATGTGAGTGAATGTCGCCCTGTGAAGGATTGGCGCCCCCTCCAGGGTGTGTTCCTGCCTTGCGCCCAGTGATTCCGGGTAGGCTCCGGACCCAGCACGACCCTGAACTGAACAAGCACTTACAGACAATGAATGAATAAATGAATCATTGTGTATTATTTGGATTCATAATAGCAGTCTCTTATGAGGTCAAAAGGACCAGGTTTGTATTCATTCTACATCACCTTTTCATTATTTTTTAAATCATACAGCTGACCATGCTATTCAGATTGTATAATGCATATCATCACTGTCCAACAAACCAAGTATCTCCAAATTTACAGGAGACTGTTAAAACCATAGTTATATCACATCTAAATGAATATAAAAATATTACAAATAGTTTTGGAGAATTGCTATCCATTCTTCAAGAAAATTAATCATAATGTAAAGCATGGTGGCCGTGTTCATATTATCATTTTGTGATATTTTGTATAAAACTTGTAAGATTGGATTTCTTTACCTGCAATATGCAAATGGCTCTTCTATACAGTTTGCTGTTGGTTACTCTGACATCTATCATGTAATTCATGTACACTTTTCCCTTTAGTATATGAGCTCCTGTGCTGATTGCATTAAGGCACAATTTGGTGGAAAGCTCCCAGTGCTGTTTCTGTATAGGTATAGTATAGGAAACAACTATAACAATAAATAAATATATTGCGATTGTGTAATACATTGAATTAAAAATACCAGGTCTTACCATTACTACAGAGCACTGCATGTTAAAAGATGAGGGCCATGTGATGTTGAGGACAGACATAAACATTCCTTGTACTCTTTCCTGAAATGAGAGCATTCTGTAATTATAATGTGTACTCAAAGCACACATTACACTAAGAAAAAGCACTTGAATGTCCTTGAAAGCAAGCAATAGAAATACCTTAAGTTTTCAAGTAAAATTGCTATAATTTTTTTTACTCACAGGAACACAGTGTATTTCAAGGTCATGGATGATTGCATGGAGGTTGGTTGTGTTTTGTCTCACACGCTCAGCCAGCAGCGTGACCTCACTCAGGTCATCTAAGGTCACATTTTCAAATATGTGTATTTTATTTCCATTCATTTTTGAGCAATTTTATTAGGTCAAATATTGCTGTTTTTTACAGTATAAAGAGGTGTTGATGTAAAATAATTGAAATACAGTATTTTCCTTTGACACGCAACATTATATTAAGTGAATATGAATATGTTTTACCCTTCACCGTGAAGAGAAATATCACCATGTCATTGTCTGTCACACTGGGCAAAACTGTCTTCATAAAATCCTTGTGATCAATAATAAATTGTGGTCCCTGGACATGATATATATATATATATATATATATATATATATATATATATATATATATATATATAGAGAGAGAGAGAGAGAGAGAGAGAGAGAGAGAGAGAGAGAGAGAGAGAGATAGTAACCAGTCTGTTCCATACAAGGCACACTGCTACCATTCTTGTTATTCAAGCTCAATCCAAAGGCTCAAACCCACCTTAGATGACAGATCTCCCTCTTTGTTGTTTATTTCACTAAAGCCTCTGTTAATAAAGCCTCTGATATCTTCAAAGCCTGGGAAACAAGAATTTCTCCCTGGGTTGAGTTTATATGTCATTCTCAAATTTTGAATACATATCAAGATATACATTCGGTATTTGTTATTACTGTATCATTATCAGCACCTGCTCCAAACGTTGGAATGCATTCACTGGCATCAATAATCCCGATAATTCCAAGAGTCTGCCATCCAAAGTAATAGACATGCCCATTGCTTCGAAGGCTGCATTGGAAATAGTAACACAAGAATGTCTTGTATGATTAAGAAGCTGGCATCAGCTCATGCAATGAATACTATTTAATATTTTTAAGATGACCTTATTACATTTGTTTTTTTTATTAACTATATTTGTTGACTAACATTATTAACAGCTTTAGTGTTTTGCCAAATGTTCAACAAGTTACAATATGGACACCTACAGGGGTTGGACAATGAAACTGAAACACCTGGTTTTAGACCACAATAATTTATTAGTATGGTGTAGGGCCTCCTTTTGCGGCCAATACAGCGTCAATTCATCTTGGGAATTACATATACAAGTCCTTCAATTAATGAAGATTGGCCACCAGGCTGGTCCAATTTAGCCATCAAACCTCCCACACTAAAATGACAGTTTCATTGTTTAACCCCTGTATATACTCAACATACTCAATATACTAAAAACAAACAAACAAAAAAACAAAACGTAAAAATCATAATTTGGAACTTTATTTATATTTACATTGGAAGTTCAATTTTTTTTGAGACAAATCTAATGTGATATGCTTTGAATAAGCATTATGCACAGATGAACATCTCATTCATTTATAGTCTGTAACTGCTTATCCACTTCAGGGTCATAATGAAACAACACGGAATCACTGGGAGCAAGGCAGGAACACACCCTTAATGAGGCTCCAGTTTGTGAAAGTATTTGGACAATGACTTGTGCTTTAGGTCAACAGGAAACCAGTGCTAAAGCTATTAGAGAGATTATGTAACTGTGGGGGACCGCAATTATGGGGCACAAGTCTGGGCTGGACACTAATCTTTGAAAAACTAAAGTAATTGCCCATAATCTGATACACACTACAGATCTACATCCAACATTAGATGCACCAAATATGATAAAGTAACATGTGGCTGATATCCAGGTAGTAGTAGAATGTATGAATCATTTAGGATGACAGGTGAAGTTAAGGGCCTACCTCATTCCAGCTCTCTGAATCAGAGCAGCCAGTTTATCACTCTGTGAGTAAGTCATTTCCTGAACCTTCTGCTTCATGCTGATCGAGGCTAAAATAACACTTTTTAACAGATGCAATAAGAGAAGTAGATTAGTACATAAAAGAGAAACCAAGAAGAAGAAGAAACACCTTTATTGATCCCCTTAGGTAAATTACTTCTCTGCATTGACACACATTAGTGAGCAAATCTTCACAAACACTAGGGGCAGTGAATACACACACAACCGGAGCAGGGGGCTGCCAACCACCTTTGTGCCCGGGGAGTAGTTCAAGGGTACTTCCTGAGAATTGAACTGGTGACCCTCCGGCCTCAAGCTCGCTTCTCTTATCTCAAGGCCACGGCTGCCCCCCAGTCTATGTCTAAGTCTATGGTTATGTTTCAGTGAAAAGAAAGGACTGGAACACGAACCCAGGAGTTATGGTGCTGTTACTGTAAACAGCTTCATGTCCTGCCAAAAGGACTGTATCCAGTATTACTTTTGTGGCACTTCCTCCTTTCATTCTTGATGATCCAGTAATAGCTTCAGGCTCCAAGAAAATAAAGCAAATATATTAATCTTTAAAAAATATGTATATTAAATTTTAAATGAATTCTAAGACATTTATGTAAGCACTTTCTAAAAGAACGTTCTGATTAATGTACTTGTCAAGGCTTAAAACAGGTGCACAGAAACATTCAGTGAAAACCAAGCTTATGGTCAGCAGTAACAACTGCTGCTCTTCTAATAAGCAGATATTGGATATATTTCTGTAAGGATTTGATGGCAGTAAGCCACAAATAGCATTAGGTACTCATGTATGATGATTAGTTCAGCATCACAATAGCCACTCGAACTCAATCTAAAATTATGCAGTGGTGCTCCAGAAAACACAGTTCTACCGCTGAAAAGCCCGATGCTGAGGCTTATATCCCGCTACCCCACATCTGACATATGGCATGATTACCTTAAGCTCATGTGCAGCTGGTCTAGATCATCTTATATCATGTCATGCATTTTTTATGGACATCTGTGAATTCATAACTGCCTGGGGGCACCAATTTAATGAGCTGGATTCACTAATTCTAAAGGGATTCTACAAACATAGATATAGTGTGTTTATATGCTTTTTAATCACCTTCATGCAATTTATAGTAAAAAAAGGTCAATGAAAATCCTCTTGAAAATCCTAGTGAACTATCTCTTGAAAGTTCTAGATTGCATGTTTAAGACTGAATGTTTAATGAAGTGTGTTTGAAAAAGCTCATACCCCCACTACTGGATTCAGCACAAAGGCTTTTCCTTGTTCCTCCATTTTACTCATTCTCTCAGCGATGCCTTTGAAATGAAATGGAAAGTCCAACATAGTCTCAGTCCTGAACACACAACACAGATCTTTAAAGCTGCACAATACTCTGCTCTGGTTACAAACATTCCAGCAGATAAATCTGCAGTAATTTTGTCATCAGTACCGAGCCATGTTCACAGGGTTGAATCCAATTACCACTGGAGTGAAGACCTCCAAATTATTCAGACAATAGTTAAGCTGGCCAGCAACAAAAGGAGCCTTTATAAGAAAAACAAACAACAACAACAACATACAGCAACTTCATAAAGGGAATAAAAATAAATTGTAAACATGTATGTTAAAGGAAGAAACTGATGATATTTTCATACAGACAAACCACAGGAAATTCCAATGAAGAGGACATGCTTCTTGCCTGTAGAAGCCTGTGGTAAAAAATGGAATGAACAGAGCAACCAAAGAAAACACTAGGTAAAACATATAGAGTTACTTATGAACTTGAATTTAGATGTTGATATCTGCAGTACACAAAAATGAATTTGGGACAGAATAATATTTATCACTGTGTTGCCTCACCTTTCCTTTTAGTTATACTTTTAATCATTTGGGAATAGTGGATACAAATAATTGTAGTTTTGGAAGTGGATTTTTTGCCTCAGCAGTCTGTGGTTGCCATTGTCTGATTCTTCTCTTCATGGTGCACCATATAAGACAGATCTGGACTACAGGCCAGAGAAGCTCACACTCTCTGTGCTTATGTTGCTATAACATGTGCATAATGAGGCTTCACATTGTCTTCCTGAAATAAACATGGATTCCCAGGAAAAGGCATCACTGATGGCAGCACATATCTCTCTAATCCAAATATACACTTTCACATCAGTGGTACCTCACCCATACCTTGGGTACTGATGCACTATTATATGTGAATAGATATATAATAATAGAATATATTTCAATAAGAATTTCTTATGGAAATTATGGAAATGGGGCTAAAGAAAATATGCTTTTTCTGCTATATGGCCTTTTTGTTAGAAAGCAATTACATGTGTTGCTTAGGTCTACTTATATTGTTTTTTTTGGCATTGATTTCTCAAACAGCATTCAAAAAGAAAACAAAAAGTGCTTTTCTATCATTAATAACTTAATACATAAAGAAATATTTCAAATAAGATGTATATATCCGTACACATTCCTTCAGGTACTAGAAACAAGTGAACAAATTATTATACATAAATACATATTAATAAATTATATTGCAAAACAAAGGGGCTTTTAATTCCTGTTACTGGCTTTCTCCGTGTATAGTTTTAGATTTATTGGTCCAAGACTGTTGTAGAATGTATTTTTAGAATAAAATGTATCAGTGTATCACACTGGGAGGGAAAGTGATTTTCTGGGATGTATGCACTGTCTCTCTGCCCTCGCTCTCACCTTGTCCAGCATGAGTGCACCCAACGAGGGGTTGTCCTCCGGAGCCTCCTGTGATGTCAGCAGGGCCCTTTAAAAACAAACTGCTCTAATGCTGCAAAGTCATGATCCCGCATCATCTAATGCATCAAACAGAGAACCTACGTTACTCACTTGTCACCTCCAGCGATGATGTAAGAATAGATTTGCTTTTGATGAAGGGCTGCAAGCCATCTGTTAAAAGAAGTCTAAAGGACCAGGGAACACCAAAATATGGATTACTTGAGATGCTACATATGTGAGTCTTCAGACTATGTCATGTGGTTGCCTGAAGCTGTCAACATTTCAGATAAATTAACATTTTAGAAATAAATGCTTTTACCGCCAGAAGAAATGCAACACGGCCTGAGGTCCCACAACCACTCAAAACAATCAGACTCTCTTCTGGATCCTTTTGAAATAAATAAGTTACAGATTGTTGTTTGAATTAAATGTAATTCAATTAATATTTTAAATGTTCTATGTAGTTCACATAGAAAACATTGAATAATTTTGTGCACCATCTTACCTTAAGAATCATTCCCACTTTCTTTGATATATTCACCATAGTTTGTACCATAGAACAGCTACTCAGTTTCTATAAATATTATATTTTTATCAGTAAATAATTATGATTTTATTTGTATATTTCTTATTATATTGGCTTGCAGTCTTATCCCTTACCTGATATGTGGCTTCTTCATGTGACGTTCTGTCAAAAATTTCTGCATCACATATTTGCAGCATTTGTACAATTTCTTCGGGGCCTGCTATGTCAATGTTGTTAGTGATTGGATTGGATTTTTCTGAGATGGGTAAAAATGGTTCATAACTTGACTGCTAGAGGAAAGCAAACAAAAATGCCATAACAGATAGGAAAGGCACATTAGAAAAGAACAGCATTACAGTAAGTTTAGTAAAAGGTTTCTCCTAGAGGTGGTTGTTACATTCATTGTTAACTTTGCTTTATTTCTCATGGCACACTATTATGCATGTTCTGCTCTTACCTCCCAGTGTTGCATTTCTTCTATTTAGCAGTCTAATGTTGTCTTTAGGTTCTTTATTCTCAACCAAATGCTATTTACTCAGTATCCTTCTGTTCCTCCACAGCTCCACAATCTAAATACACACCAAGCACCGAAAGAAATCAAAGTTCACCTAAATGGACTTTGAAACATGCTGTAAAGTTCACTGCTGAACCAAGTACATTATAGCTCAAATAACGTTTGATACTACTATATAAATCCTTAACAATTATTTTCAAAATTGACTCTTCATGTCTGGCTGAATTAAAAATGCTCAGTTCTTTTACAAATTCATATTACACAAATCATTATAAAATGTACACTAGGAATTTTAAATAGATATTGGTTTAATTGTGTTTCTTAATGTTGGATATAGTCTTCCTTAAAATTATGATACAAAAATCCAGGATTATTTGTTTTCTTTTTTAGCAAAGGACAGTGAACAATTCTAATATCTGAATGTATGCATAAGCTAATAATTTTGTACAGTCATTCATTCAATCATTGTCTGTAACCGTTTATCCAGTTCACTGGGCACAAGGCAGGAACAAACCTTGGAGTGGACACCAGCCTTTTGAAAGACATTCATGCACTCATACCTATGTCACCAATCCACCTACCAATGTGTTTTGGACCGTGGGAGGAAACTGGAGCACCCGGAGGAAACCCATGCAGACACAGGGAGAACACCCCACACTCCTCACACACAGTCACCCGGAGGAAACCCACACAGATACGTGGAGAACACACCACACTCCTCAGAGACAGTCACCCGGAGGAAACCCACGCAGACACAGGGAGAACACACCACACTCCTCACAGACAGTCACCCGGAGGAAACCCACGCAGACACAGGGAGAACACACCACACTCCTCACAGACAGTCACCCAGAGGAAACCCACGCAGACACAGGGAGAACACACCACACTCCTCACAGACAGTCACCCGGAGGAAACCCACACAGACACAGGGAGAACACACCACACTCCTCACAGACAGTCACCCGGAGGAAACCCACACAGACACAGGGAGAACACACCACACTCCTCACAGACAGTCACCCAGAGGAAACCCACGCAGACACAGGGAGAACACACCACACTCCTCACAGACAGTCACCCAGAGGAAACCCACGCAGACACAGGGAGAACACACCACACTCCTCACAGACAGTCACCCGGAGGAAACCCACACAGACACAGGGAGAACACACCACACTCCTCACAGACAGTCACCTGGAGGAAACCCACACAGACACAGGGAGAACACACCACACTCCTCACAGACAGTCACCCGGAGGAAACCCACGCAGACACAGGGAGAACACACCACACTCCTCACAGACAGTCACCCGGAGGAAACCCACGCAGACACAGGGAGAACACACCACACTCCTCACAGACTGTCACCCGGAGGAAACCCACGCAGACACAGGGAGAACACACCACACTCCTCACAGACAGTCACCCGGAGGAAACCCACGCAGACACAGGGAGAACACACCACACTCCTCACAGACAGTCACCCAGAGGAAACCCACGCAGACACAGGGAGAACACACCACACTCCTCACAGACAGTCACCCGGAGGAAACCCACACAGACACAGGGAGAACACACCACACTCCTCACAGACAGTCACCTGGAGGAAACCCACACAGACACAGGGAGAACACACCACACTCCTCACAGACAGTCACCCGGAGGAAACCCACGCAGACACAGGGAGAACACACCACACTCCTCACAGACAGTCACCCGGAGGAAACCCACGCAGACACAGGGAGAACACACCACACTCCTCACAGACAGTCACCCAGAGGAAACCCACGCAGACACAGGGAGAACACACCACACTCCTCACAGACAGTCACCCGGAGGAAACCCACACAGACACAGGGAGAACACACCACACTCCTCACAGACAGTCACCCGGAGGAAACCCACGCAGACACAGGGAGAACACACCACACTCCTCACAGACAGTCACCTGGAACGGGACTTGAACCCACAACCCCAGAATACTGGAGATGTGTGACTGCGATACTACCTGCTGGGCCACCGTGTGCCACTTTAATCTTCTATAGGCACGTTTTTTTTTTGTTTTTTTTACCTTAAATATTTAACCTTTAACTATTATAGAACATTTAAACTGTGCATTTGAAATGGATCATTACATTTCATTCACAAATGATATTTATTTCATGAACTTTCCATTAAAGGCTGTAAAGAGAAAACATTGCTGCAAAGAACACTGCTGGGCTCCTGCGTCAGCCATTAAGGGTTCAGTGTGCATCAGTAAGCTATTTCTGCTCCAGCGCTGTGTTGAGTGTTCAGTCTGCAAGCAGTGCTCCACTACAGACCACCACCTGTAGGTCATGTGCTCATTCTGATTTATTAGTATTCTCAAAACGTAGCGCGGGAGAGAGAGAGAGAGAGAGAGAGAGAGAGAGGGGGGGGGGCTGTGGACGCCATTTATTCGCTCCTGGATGAAGGCTGGTATTGTTTTTACCTCACATCTTTCGTCTGCTTTTCATTTATTGGTGAGATTTATTTCGAGTCGTTTTTCGTTAAATGAAGCAATTTAGCAGCTCCCTGTTTCAAATAGGGACATTTTATTTTTCCAGCGGTATTTATAATAAAACACGTATGATATCGATTGATATTGAAGTTTAAAACGGTATAATTTTATTTTTCTGCAGACTTTAACGGCGGTGCTGTGGAGAAATGGTGGCTATTCCGTTATTTTATGACGCGGTGTGTTAGGATATGAGTTGAAGTTTCTATTTGTGACTCTTAAACATTCAAACGGTGGAAACAGCGGTTTGTTGCTCGGACCGAAGAAGCCCAACTCTAATAATAACCAGAGAGGAGTTACAAGGGGAGAGCGGGTCCTGATTTTTTTTCCTTATCGTATCGTTTTCTGCAGCTTCAAGAAAGATTATGAGGACTGTCCTCACCGTCAGCTGGGTCCTTTTTCTGTTCCGCTGCTTCTGCCTCACTGGAGCGAGTAAGTAGCCTACAGTTTTGCTTCAGTGTGAGCTCCATCACCGCAGGAGCTGTAACAGATTCGATTTAGTTTCAGATCCTGAGCCAAGATTCGTTTCTACTTTCTAAATTTCTTTTTACTTTTGCCCAGCCAGTGTTGGCAGCCCGGCTGCACTCTTAAAAATAAAGGGTTCTTTGAGAAATAACATAGAAGAACCCATTGTTGGTCCCATAAAGAAACATGTATCTTATGTTTGAGAGATGTGTGAATGTGAAAAACATTTTAAAGGCTTACAAACGTTATCCTGATCTTAAGGTTCTTTACCAATGTAAACAACATTAACAAAACTTGTTCTTTATGAATCCAGAAGTGGTTATTCTATGTCATCATTCAAAGAGCCATTTGCAGCAGTTATTTGAGAGTATATGTACCAGAATTTTTTGTCCACTGGTAAATGAACACCCTCCATATTCAGTGATGGCAACAGGATAAGTTAAACCCAGACACAATATGAACAGCCCACATGAAACACAAACTCTCTCTTAATTATGACAATTTGCTATATGCCCAAGTAGTCTCCATATGAAGTTATCAGCCTCACATTTGTCCTCATTGTGTGCAGGCTGGCTGTTTACATAGCTTTTACTCTATAATACATGAATTGGTTTGTCTCTTTGAAAAACACTATTGTCAGATGATTAAAATATTAATAGAAATTAATCAAATTAGTATGTGTAAAATAATCATGATTCATTTTAGTGTTTTATTTGCTCATAGTCAGTCCTAAAGTATAGGGTTTCCTTTTTAAAATCTGTGTGTTAATTTATAGACAGAGTAAGACTGGACAAAATCAGCTTCATCACAACTGATTTATTGCTGTCAGTAATTGAGGAGTGCATCCGTGACCCAAAAACTTGAGCAGTTTACGGTTTTAGTGCTTTAGATAAAATGATTATTAATTACTGCCATTATAGCATACTGAAATATTGATTGACTCATGCTATAGCTGTTTACTCCTACATAGAATTACACTACAGAGACATTTAGAAATATTCTGAGCTACTTCTTTATTTTTAGATAATTCTGTGAGCATGATATAGCATGAATGAACGTTTAATCACTCAAAGACTTAAATAATAATGAGCAGAAAATAGTGCAGTTTGGATGGTATTAGCTGCAGTTACTTTAGTTAAATAATTCACTGTGGTGGAATAATAACTGAGAAAAGACCATTTTCATTTCTTTTATTTTCAAACTATGGTTATTATATTATTATTATTATACACATTTAAACAGCATTTAGTGTTATGTTGCCTATTGTCACTCAACTCACAAGACCTTATTTTATTAGACATTTTTAGACAGGTTGTGACGCGTTGCAGCCCAAGTAATGTGTCAAAAAAAGGATTTAGCATTTCTTTAAATTCAGCCTAGTCTCTCTTGTTAAGAGAAAATGGCCTCACCACATGTGTTTGTGTTTGGTGGGTCTCCTTCAGCTCCATGAGAGAATTTCACAGGTACAAATCATGACAATGAGTGGCATGTGAGTCCGTATTTGTGAAATAGTTTCAAAATTTTCCTTGCACTGTTTTTACCATTCGTTTTTCCCATGATAAAATATTGTTCACTAATTGTTCTTAATGACAGCAATCCTATTTTTATGGTCTGTTCACCCACAACTGATTTACACATCATGTATCTTATTATGAATGTATTTGTATTCTTGGTTTTTAATAGGGAACCACTTCAAGTAATTTAATTGAAAGCTGTTACCAAGCCCAGTAAAAGAGGCATTAGGGATATTGGCTTTACCCTGGTGGTCACTGAGTTTGATTTAATGCCTGCATTGTACATCTGAGATAGGACCTTCTATAGATCACGTTGAGTTAATGAGATGTACATAGATATCTGCCAGAGGAAATGGTGCATATTGTGGGCATATGCTGAATTATATGACAATCTAAGTCTCAACTCATTACCCTGACCTGTTCTATAGAAGGGAGTATATATTACATTGTCCATTTGGTCAGTTTCACTTACACCTATCATATAGGTACTTTTTGTTGTTTTACATTCAGACTCTAGTCTGTGTGTTGCTTAACATACTTCCTTTCACCCTGTCAGACAATTTCCAGAGCAGGTAGTATTTCACAAGTCTATCATTCTCAGCACTGCAGTGACACTGATGTATTAGAGAATGTCCCACTTATACTAGTGATAAGACAAAGCATCTGCTTTGCTGTTGAAGTTATTGAACACTGGGCACTCATTGTCCACTCTACTTTACACACCTACATTGTTGGCCTGTCTTGAAGATGTGAAGTCAGAAAGACTAGCTCAACTGTGGCTGTACAGTCAATCTCCAAGTGCATATATATATAGTAGGTTGAGCTGATAAAATTGGCATTTAATTTAGAAACAGTGGGCTTTAATGTTGTGGATGATTGGTGTATATATCCCTTCTGTTTTTGCCTTTCTGAGGAAATACATTTTAGTAAAAAAAAGTATCATGTCGTTTTTGTCCAAAAAAAAAAACATGTATCTCCAAAATAACTTTACAGCAGAAGTAAAAAACATTTACTTTCAATAGAAGGCATTGTAAAAAGAATTTATTCGGAGTCATTTTGGAGCATTTATGTTGGTGCATTCATCATGAGTGTTCATTTGATGTAGTGAATTGAATATTCACAAAAATGGAGATAAATGTTTTTCATTCAACAGTGACAATATGACAATTCATGTTTAAATGTCTGCTTTCAACAAAAGTTTTGCATTGAAGAGTAATGTTTTCTGGTTCAAGTAGCACTGGTTGATTCAACTTTGCAGAAAGTTTATGTATTAGTTTGCCAGTTACATCATATTTCCTTGATAAATGAGTGCATTTTGGCCAGTCTGCATTAAGGATGCTCTCCAAGAAACCATTAAGGCAAGACTCTCTCTGTGCAATTACCATAATTCCTTGTGTGATGCCATTGACTTTGGCAGAGAACACTAGAAGTTAAATTTTTGCAGAGTAATGTGTTATAATAACTAATGCTCCTTTCTTCTGTATAATGCAGTTATGCCTGTAAAATTTAAAACTTCATTCAGTTGAGATTAAATGAATTTTTTTAAATAAAAAAATAGATAACACACTTAAATGCATAGGGAAAATAACTGTCAACTTTATTTAAGTAACAAAACACACTAACATTTTTCCATTAGACATCAATCATGGTTCAGTGTCATGAGATCCCCTAATTTATATTTTGTTTTTGCAAACAATTTGGAAAGTTGAATTATAAGGATATTTATAGTTCCTTCAACAATCAGGATCGTAGCTGCTTATTGTCTATCAATGTCAATTACAAAGTGTCTAACAATTACAAAGATGACTGAAGCACCCTTGCTCAATTTAGAACTTGCAACATGTTCATAAATTCATAATATATTGGCTTTTTCGTTCAACTGGAGAAACGTTTCTCCTTATGCGCCTATCACTAAGTTGGAGAAAATCAATTAAGTCTTGGAACTAAAGACACAAAATAGATTTTCCCCTTTTCGCAAAACTCAGAAATAAAGTTTTTGTCAGCTTTCACGGTATAAAAATAATGTAGTAAAATATTAGCCAACCTGCTTGAGTCTTTAAAAAAAAAGTTTTTACAAGCTATGACTTGCATGTCATATTTCTATTTCTTTGACTTAACATTCATAGGTTAGGTTCTGGATCCTTTAAACTTTAAAAAGGGCAGAGCAGGTAGTGTCGCTGTCACACAGCTACTGGGTCATGATGTTGTGGGTTCAAGCCCCACTCCCAGTGACCTCCGTGTGGATTTTCTCTGGGTGCTCCAGTTTCCTCCCACAGTCTAGCTACTCAAAAGTGTCCATAGGACTGAATGTGTGTGTGTGTGTCACCCTGCGAAGGACTGGCGCCCCCTCCAGGGTGTGTTCCTGCCTTGCCCCAATGATTCCGAGTTGGCTCCTAAACTAGATGTACAGGGTACAGACAATGAATGGATAAATTAAACTTAAAATTACTTAATTAAATAACTGTTGTCTTTACTATTTTACTGTAGATATAAAACAAATATAGCAAAGAAAATACCAATTCTCATGCATGTACTTTACAGTATTATTTTAACATTGCTCTAGTACTGTCACGGCTACGCAGGGAGAATGAGGAGACGGACGTAAACGCAAGGAATTTTATTTAACACAGACAGAATCAAAATAAACACGGGTAGTAAAGACAAAACTAACTAGACAGAGCTTAACAAGGACGGACAGGGAAGTGCCATGAACCGGGGTAGACACGTGAGAACAGAGAGACTGTGAAACACATATCTACCTACACCTACACACACACCAGACGAGGGAGCACTGAAACAAATGGACTATATAAGGACAAGACAAACGATGAACACCTGGAGACAATAACAAGACAGAGGCAGGACTAAGGTGGGGCTAGGGCGGAACCAGGGCGGAGACAGGAACAACAACAAACAGGGCCATGTGCTACATGAGCACTTGGTGGGGTAAACAGACAGGACTGGACCAGAATGTGACAGATGCCCCCTCCAAGACGCGCAAGAAGCGTGTAAAGCTAGACTCTCCAGGAGCTGGCACAGGAGGGGCCAGGAAAACAAAACAGAATGAACCCACAAGACTCAGGACAACACAGGAAATGAAGCTGGGGACAAGAGACTAGACCGTAACGGACACTGGACAGGACTAGAAACAGGAGACGTGACTTGTGACAAGACAGAGGACAAGACAGGGTGCTGGACCTTAGACTAAACACTTAACGGGGACTGAGACAGAACAGGAGCAGAGACATGAGACTGGACTTGGGACAAGACGGGAGCAGAGACGGGACTGAAACAGGGACTGGACTATACTGGAGAGACACTGGACTGGAACTTAGATTGGACAGGTGATGAGACTGCGGATCGTTACTGGGAGTGGACAGGGGACTGGACTTGAGGCAGGGGAACTGGGACCAGGACATTCACAGGGACAGACACAAACACGGTGACAGGGACCGGAACAGAGACAAAGGCAGACACAGGTACTGGGACAAGGACAGAAATAAGAACCAGGACAGGGACAGACAAGGGAACCAAGACAACTGGGGGGTGCCCAGGACTGGCAAAAATCTGTGGGGAAGTCCGCTGGGCTGATTTAGGGACACAAACTGAAGTGGCCGTAGCCACCGTCACGGGGCAGAAGCGGCTGAGGAAGCCGCCCTCGCTGGGACAGGAGCGGCCGAGGAAGCCGCCTTCTCTGGAGCGTGTGCAGCGAATGCCACCTTCTCTGGAGCATGTGCGGCGGAAGCCGCCTTCTCTGGAGCGTGTGCGGCGGATGCCTCCTTCTCTGGAGCGTGTGCGGCGGAAGCCGCCTTCTCTGGAGCGTGTGCGGCGGATGCCTCCTTCTCTGGAGCGTGTGCGGCAGATGCCGCCTTCTCTGGAGCGTGTGCAGCGAATGCCACCTTCTCTGGAGCATGTGCGGCGGAAGCCGCCTTCTCTGGAGCATGTGCGGCGGATGCCTCCTTCTCTGGAGTGTGTGCGGCAGATGCCGCCTACTCTGGAGCGTGTGCGGCGGATGCCGCCTTCTCTGGGACAGGAGCGACCGTGGAAGCCGCCTTCTCGGGGACAGGAGCGGCCGTGTAAGCCGCCTTCTCGGGGACAGGAGCGGCTGGAGGCGCCGCTTTCACAGGGACAGGAGCAGCCGGGTTCGCCGCCCTCTCTGGATCCGGAGCGGCCTGGATCGCCGCCCTCGCTAGATCCGGAGCGGCCTGGATCGCCGCCCTCGCTGGATACGGAGCTGCCTGGATCGCCGCCCTCGCTGGATACGGAGCGGCCTGGATCGCTGCCCTCGCTGGATACAGAGCGGCCTGGATCGCTGCCCTCGCTGGATACGGAGCGGAGAGTCCTGCGTAGACGGAGAGTCCTGGAGACGTGGACTTGGGCTGCTCGCAAGGCACGTGCTGGAGCTGTTGAGGGTTTGAGAGGTTCAATGGGCGCATTCATGAGGAAGTCCCAGATGTCCCCTGAACAAGGATCCTCACGAAATGCGCCCCTGTTAGCCTCACCTCCTTTGCCCTGAGGCTTGAGGCTAACAATACCAACCCTCAACGCCCCCCACAAAATTTTCCCCGGACTTGAGGGGGTAGTTCACTGGCGAGGGGGAGACTCCAGCATGCTGCTTCCGCCGACACCGTTGTTTGCGGGGTGTGGAGGACACCTTAGCCTCCACTACATACCCTACTGGAGTGCCAGGACCCGAACCAAAAGGAGTACGCCTAATCGCACACCGCCTAATCGCACACCGAGCAAACGGATTCCTCGCTACATCCATAGTGGTAGGTCTGGTGTTCTGTCACGGCTACGCAGGAAGGACGAGGAGACGGACGTAAACGCAAGGAATTTTATTTAACACAGACAGAATCAAAATAAACACGGGCAGTGAAGACAAAACTAACTAAACAGAGCTTATCAAGGATGGACAGGGAAGCGCCATGAACCGGGGTAGACACGTGAGAACAGAGAGACTGTGAAACACACACACACACACACACACACACACACACACACACACACACACACACACACACACACACACACACACACACACCAGACAAGGGAGCACTGAAACAAAGGGACTATATAAGGACAAGACAAACGAACACCTGGAGACAATAACGAGACAGAGGCAGGACTAAGGTGGGGTTAGGGCGGAACCAGGGCGGAGACAGGAACAACAACATGTAGGGCCATGTACTACATGAGCACTTGGTGGGGTAAACAGACAGGACTGGACCAGGATGTGACAAGTATAGTCTTTTCCTTTGAATTAGTGAATGTTTTGTAATTATATTTAATTTCTTTTTTGAGGACAGTGATGTTCAAATCCAAATACGTTTTTTTTATATTCATAACTCCCACAGATCGTCCTGCTGCACCTGTCAATGTCTCTATCATTCTCATGAGGGCACGCTCATCCACTGTTACCTGGAACGTTCCAGAGGGTGAAGCTGTAATTGGTTATGCCATCTCACTGCAGGTACACAAAATTTATTAACACATAACGACATATAGCCCTAAAGGAATTTTCTCAGTTGTATACTTTATTATCCTATGACCATGGTCTCTTCTCCAATCAACATTTTTGTACAGCATGCTTAAGCTTTGTTTTGTTCGACTTGTGTGTCTTGATATGTTGTTAATTGCAGAGACAAGATGGCCTGATGCAAAGGTTCATCAGAGAAGTTAATACCACCAGTCGTGCCTGTGTGCTATGGGACCTTGATGAAAACACAGATTACAATATTCAGGTCCAGTCAATAGGACTACATGGAGAGAGTGAAGCCAGCAAAAGTGTTCATTTTCGAACCCTCGAAAATTCAGACCACTTTCAGGCTGGAATTGTGGCTCAAGGTACTCTTACAGAATACAACAAAACTGAGTACACTCCTGTTTAGAATCACTAAAATATTTAATTATTACAATATCATTATATATCGATTGCCATGTCACTGAGTTGATATGATTTTACTAAAGTAATGCTTAAACATTCTTTGCTCTGTGGTAAAGTGCATTATCAGCCAGAAAAATGTATATATTCTCAAATATATTCATATCAATGGAGTCCAAATATTCTGTGTATATCTATGTTTTGACTCCAGAGGTAATGATTATCAAGTGAGGCCCTTTACTGGATAAGTGTTTACAGATAATGCATGAATAAATGATAACATTTTCAATAACTGTTTATACATTTTTATATAGTCATTTGGCCAGGGATTTTCATATAGGCTTATATTCACTGGTTGTAACATATAAGCCCTTTAGTCCTGCTTATATAATACTGTGAAAACAGTACTCAAAGATCGTCAAAGTTCAGTAAAAAGTTAATTTACACAGGATGCGGCATGGTGCTGTACTCCAATGGAGTTAAGAAAAATTGGCAGAATTCATATGTGTTTCCCAGTCCTAATTCTTGCTTATACTATGAAGTTCATGCTTTCGTGTCTAATTTTAGCTGCTTGGTTGTGTCCTTTTAATAAATATAACTGTCATAAAAAGACAAAATCTTTGAGTTTGGTTTTATATAGAAATAATTTTGTACATACCAGTCCTGTTTTGACTTGGTTTGAATTAAGTGATTATTGGTTAAAACAGAAGAATATTCTCCTATTCCTGTCTACTTCAAAATGTATAAAATGACTACCTCAGCTTGAAAAGGCTGTCTCAAGATTAATTTTGTTAATGTTTACTTGGGATAGCTCATCCCCATTCTCTGCTAGTACCATTGCGGTAAACACACACCAGATAAATTATGAATGCCCTGCTGTGCATGAGGTATGATACATTTTAAAGTGATATACAAAGTTCAGTGTGCTCCAGGTAATATTTTTCTTAATTTATGTACAGCGGATATGCACATGCTTATTCCAATGCACAATTAATATTTTGGTGAATGTAATGTTTTGAAGAAAAATTAAATATGTGGTGTGTCGTTTTTATGGTATATTTTACATTACAATGTTATTTCCTTGTAAACTGTTTAGGCCTTTCATAACTGCAATAACATCCACATATATGTATGTGTGTCTTTTGTAACTACAGTCCATTAACATGTATATGTGTGTTTGTACATGTGGTGTTTTTATCTGGTCAGGTGACCCTTCAGTAGAGGGTTTAAACATTTCGAGAAGCCTTCTGACAGAAGAAATGGTGATAATCATGACCGTGCTACTGATGTGGGCAGGTGACCATTCTTAAACCTCATATTATTTCCATTCTGTAGATTGTAAACTTAATTTACAATGAATACCATAATACTTACATGGTCAGTTTGATTACACATTTAGTTTCATATTTTTCTAGAATGTAGTGCAATTGATAGCACTTGAATTTAAGAACACGTTAAAAATAGCAGCATGTGTGGATGCCCTAAGAGTGTTCTGAAGGTCAAGGAGACCTAATCTTACCTCTAATCAAATGTTTGTGTCTTGTTGCAGCTGTGATTGCTTTATTCTGTAGGCAGTATGATATCATCAAAGACAATGACTCCAGCAGTCACAGCAAAGAGAAGACGAAACCCCTGTCAGAACACAGCACCCCAGATTACCGCAATGGTGGTCTGCTAGGGAGCAAGGTGAGATTAAGTATATTAGTACACTGTTGCCCAGTTGGTTTGTATTTATATATATATGCTTATATATGCTTATATATGCTTGTGTAGGAGTATCCGTCAGTGTTGCTTTTGTGTATATAGAGCATCTGTGATTTTACATAATCCACCTATTCATTATAAAACATGTTAGCCCTGTCCATTCCAGTTGAACTTAAGAGGACTGTTTCAGCCTAAACTGCTTTTTCAATGGGACAGCGAGTCAGAACTGGGGATTTACATGAGTTTGTCATGAAAGCAATGCAAAAAACCCATATCAGCAGACATATTTTTAAAAATGTGGGATATAAGACCTTAACAGAAGACAAAGTATGAATATATTAAAATATTATCATATTTTGTAGGTTTTTTTTCCTGAAGCCTCATACATATTTTATTTGTTAGATGTTTGAAAAATCAGTCAATTCATGGACAAATTCTTTTGCATTAATAGATGTTGAGTCTGTTTTTCTCTTTACATTTTTCCTAGTTCCAAAGAACCCCATCTTCAGTTAGCATCATCAAGGTTTGACCGGCACAAAAACACAGAATCTGGTTCATCTGGTTCTCATCACATGGAATCCAAAATAAATCTCTGAGACATGATTCAGTACTAATACAACCTGCTCTGCAATACACTAGCAACAACCTGCAATACATTGTACTTTTTATTATGCTGTAATGACAAATAATCTGCTGGAAAATGGCAAAGATTAACTACAATTATATTAATAGAATAATGCGAAATGAAAGTCGCAATCAGGATGAGGATTATTTCCCAGCCAACATATCAGTAAAACAGGCCTTCTATGATCGATGTCAACCTCTAGATAAACAATGCATGCTGAAATCCATTCATAATAGACAAATCTAAGTTTCCATTTCTTTTATTCTTTAATCTTCTATGCAAAACATGAAAAACATCATGTAACTTAAACAGCCTAGAATTAATTTAATTCCATATTCTGATTGGGGCTAAATATAAACATATTTTGACCATATTTTTTACTGATGGAATATGTTACTGAGAGCCATTTATTAAATTACATTTACTGAAAGTAATATAATGGACCATATTTTAAAATGGAAACTGTATAGTTAATATAACATGTGAAAGAGTATGTTGCTCCTAGGCCAAGCTTCAAGAGGTTCCTCAGTTCTAGATATAGTTTTAAATCTAGGACAAGGATTGATCTGTACCTTGAACGTTTCTGATGTCTAATTACAAAGAAACATGTTAGCAAAAGTGTTGATTTCAGTGGTAGTGTTTTATGTTAGTGCTCTGCTGTCTAGAATATTTTGAATTTAAAGAACTTAAGTTCTTAATTCATGAATAGCATTAGAAACAGTGGCAAGGTGTTTTGAAGACGCACTGCACAATGGAGGAAGTGTTCAATTTTACATTTTAAGAATTCATTGAGGGATTTAACAGAGACAGTTTGTTTCACATTAATTTATCAAATTGTAATACGTTATTTGTTGTATATATTAGTGTTTCTGTTTTTTAGCTTTATCTCACAATATATAATCACTAGCTTAGTTTCTATTTGTAATTGATTTTAATATTATATATATTTTGTCGCTATCCAATTAAAAACATGTATCACCATTTTTTGTCGATTTTTAGGTTACTACATTTGAAAGCAGCAGCTGTCCTTCACATGTGAAAATTTCATGTTGAATGAACCAATAGAAATGCTCCAAATTTACATAATAATATCTTTTTACATTCATTTTCATTGAAAGTTAAGAAGGTTTTTTTCCTTCTCCTGTAAATATACTATTTTGGGAAATACAGGTTTTTAATAAGACAGCAACAAAATGGTGGGTGTTTAGTTGGTAAATTTTGTCATGTTGGGAGTGTATCACAACAAATTAAACTACTAACTTCTAAATAAACTTTGCTTATTTGCCAAGAGTGTGAATAGACAAACAGCATCTCAGTAATAACATGTAAAGTACTGAAAAGTGGCTCACAGATCACCAATAACATAAAATGTTACTCCATTGACCAAGATGATCTTTGAAGCCCAGGACTTTGAAAGCAGGCAGACATGGACCACCATTAGGCCACAGAGCACCCTCTGGTGGTCCTTGTTCCTAGGCACTGCTCTGTTTTGGGCTGGTACTGGCAGTTTGTCATATAAATACAATGAGAATTAGTGGACTCTGTAATAAGAAAGAAAAAATATTTTAAAGCAGCAAACAATATATACAACAACAGCACACATTTCCTAATGTTTCTAGAAGGTAGATTGTCCCTGAAGTAGTAAAGGTTAAGAAACCCTGACAATTAACCACAAATCCTTGGAACTGGACGTATCCAGTGACTGATGTGAAGAAACAGAACAGCCTGTGACAACAAGCAGACACAAAGATTCAGGCTTTTATTAAATTCTACCCCATTAAATGGTTTTGAGAGATATGTGAATGATTTTATTATTACAAAAAGACTCAAGGGCAGCACAGTTGTGCAGCAGGTAGTGTCGCAATCATGCAGCTCCAGGGACAGGGAAGTTGTGAGTTCGATTCCTGCTCCGGGTGACTGTCTGTGAAGAGTTTGATGTGTTCTCTCCGTGTCCGCATGGGTTTGCTCTGGGTGCTCCTGTTTCCTCCCACAGTCCAAAAACACACGTTGCAGGTGGATTGGCGACTCAAAGGTGTCCATAGGTGTGAGTGTGTGAGTGAATGTGTGTGTGTGTGTGTGTGTGTGTGTGTGTTGCTGTGAAGGACTGGCGCCCCCTGCAGGGTGTATTCCCGCTTTGCGCCCAATGATTCCAGGTAGGATCTGGACCCATTGCGACCCTGAACTGGATAAGCGCTTACAGATAATGAATGAAAAAGACTCAACCTAGACTATGGAGCATATACGGGCAGCTCAGCTGGGAAACAGAAAAGCTACATTTCCACAGATAGAAGGTTTGGGACATTTGGGACAAGTGATGGGACATTGGATAAACTTAAGATCCACATGGGCAGCCCAACTTAAAACACAAAACCTCCCATTTTGACAACCCAGGGGTCAAGTGTGCCCCAAATATTTACACTATATTGCCAAAAGTATTCACCCCTATATTTGAAGACTGCTAAATTTGGCAACAGTTGAGAATGGATTTTAAAACAGAATCTTGATGAGTCTTTCAGAAATAAAGATGGGGATGTTTGACCACTCTGTGTAAGATTGCATGTGCATATATTCAAGAATATTCAATATGTTGCAGCTTGAAATCTGGGGATTTCGACATCTACAATACATAATATCATTAGAGGATTGAGAAAAGGGCGGCACGGTGGCGCAGGCGGTAGTGTCGCAGTCACACAGCTCCAGGGGCCTGGAGGTTGTGGGTTTGATTCCCGCTCCGGGTGACTGTCTGTGAGGAGTTGGTGTGTTCTCCCCGTGTCCGCGTGGGTTTCCTCCGGGTGCTCCGGTTTCCTCCCACAGTCCAAAAACACACGTTGCAGGTGGATTGGCGACTCGAAAGTGTCCGTAGGTGTGAGTGAATGTGTGTGTGTCTGTGTTGCCCTGTGAAGGACTGGTGTCCCCTCCAGGGTGTATTCCCGCCTTGCGCCCGATGATTCCAGGTAGGCTCTGGACCCCCCGCAACCCTAAATTGGATAAGCGGTTACAGATAATGGATGGATGGATGGATTGAGAAAATCAGGGTGGCACGGTAGTGCAACAGGTAATGTATCTGTCAATCAGTTTCAGGTACCTGGGGTTGTAAGGAGTCTGATGTGTCCTAACCATGTTCGCATGGGTTTTCTCCAGGTGCTCCAGTTTCCTCCCATGGTCCAAAGACACATGGGTAGTTGTATTGGCTACTTGTAGATGTGAGAGAATGTGCGTGTGTGTGTCGCCCTGCAAAGGTCTGATGCCCCCTCTGCAAGGCAGGAACACATCGTGGAGGGGGCGCCAGTCACAGGGCGACACACACTCACACCTATGGACAATTTTTGAGTCGCCAATCCACCTATCAATGTGTTTATGGTCCGTGAGCGGAAATCAGAGCACCTGGAAGAAACCCACACGGCCATGGGGAGAACACAGATCAGATCAGTGTTGCTGCACTGTTTGTGTTAGTCCTCCTCTAGTCCTTCATCAGTGGATGATGCGCCATGGGATGCTTTTGTCTGAATATATATATATATATATATATTTTTTTTTTTTTTTTTTTTTTTTGATGACTATTCTAAAATCCAGCTGAAATGTTGTATCTAATCCATTAAAAAAGAATGCACAATAACACACCACCACAATATCTGTGTCACTGCAGCCCTGAGATTGATCCACCACACAAATCATATCTGCTCTGTGGTGGTCCTGTGTGGGTCGTTTAAAGAAGAGGCTGAAAAGAGGTCAAACAAATATGCAATACAACAGATAAACTAATCTGTATTTGTCAGTGGACCTGAGAGTATAGAGTGTAGAAGGAGGTGGTCATTGTATTCTGGTAGTGACTTTTTTAACAAATTCGAACATTTTTGTATATTCAGACCGCGACCCTGAAATGGACAAGCGGGAAAGATAATGATGATGTATATTCTGATGGAAGTTAGGGCATATGACATTTAAACTGAAATCCAGTGAGTTATATGCAGCAAGAGGGCGCTGCGGTTTCGCTGTCACGTGGCTACAGCGTGTTGGGGATGTGGGTTCCAACTCCACCTTTTAGGGGTTGGATGTTCTCCCTGTGTCTGTGTAGAATTCAACCCACGGTACAAAAATACATGTTGGTAGGTGGATTGGCTATTTAAAAGTATACAAACTGACGCCTCGTCTTCTTGTGTGTTCCCACATTGCGCCCAATGATTCTGTGTGGGCTCCGCACCCGCTGCGCCCTTAAACGGGACGAATCGGTTGCAGAAACTGAATGAATGAATGAATATATGAATGCAGCGTGCTTTATTTCTGACACTGAGATCCTCCGGGTGGCTCAAAGGAACCGGGCAGACGCTGTGACACATTCGCAGTACTGAATCACTTCCTGTAGTGGAAGGGTTGCATTGTTGTCAACACGAAGGCTGTGTTACAAACGGCTCTACGAGCCCTTGGTAGTGCATATTAATTTAGTACATAGTTTGTTTATGTATGATTTCTGCAGCCAAAGAGTATATGTCTGTGCGGTATGGATTTTTTATTTGTATTTTTTTACCGTGGCTGAAACTGACATTGATTTTTAAACGTTTTATACAGTGAGTTTCCCAGAGGCAGTATATTAAGACTTAAAGAATGAATGCACTTTTAAGAGAGCAGGGAGCACGTTACCATTTGGGAGGTAGCGGCAGGCAAAAACCTTCACTGTTAGCCTGCTAACTAGCTACCTGCCTAGAAATGCGTTCATAGAAGTAATTAAGTACCAGTGTTTATTTTTAAACGAAGACGATTAGAGAGGTTAAACGAATGTGTTTTTTGCGGGACAGTTTTAACGTTGTTATCAGCTCCAGTTTGACGGACGCTAAGAATTAGGCTGACATTAGCCAGCTGTTCAACGGTTGAAGCTAAATTGAACTGGCTTTTCTGTTACTCGTCTGTAAATAATGTTAACAATGAAGAGGTCGGTTATTGTTAAACAACGTTATAGTGATAATAATCAATGTTAACATATGTGTGGTTTAAAGATTAAACCATACGACACTTTAACGTTAAGTTTTACTTCCTCCAGTAACGTTACTTGTAACTTACGCAGTGCTATCACTAGCGTAGCTACGTTTGAAGAGTTGTACTTCGCAGTAGTGAGAAAGAGATTGCGTTTCACTCGGTTGCATTAACAGGCACGGATTCCTCCACTCTCTTTAATGATTATGGGTGACATTATTGTTTGTAGCTGGTTACAGCCCCGAGGCTGAGGTGTGATATATGCTGAATGTATTGAGGTTTCGTTGCTCAGTATTACTCGGTAACGGTCTTTTGAACAGCTACTTTTGTAGTTCTGATCAAGCTGGGCTTTGGTTTGTTTTTTGGGATTGATACAGATGTTTAGCCATTATTTAACTGACGTGATTTACGCAACTTTAACTGGAAAATGTGCTTTGTCGTCGTTACTGACTACGACAGATTTTAGATGCCTTTTGTTCTAGTGGGATCTAAATGTGTGCAGGAAAGTAGTGGTGACCCTTAATGGTGAAGATCAAGCATGTTGCACTCTTATCTGGAGACGATGAACTGATTTTCAACGATTCACAATGTTTTTTCGTCTGTAAGAACTCGTGTCAATGCCAGTACATTTCCGTTAGTCCTTCTGTGAGTTTAGACTCGCAGTATTTTCATGAGGCTGCAAGGGACAGTGGGCATCTTCCGCGATGAGCGAGTGGACACTGACCTTGTGTGTGTGCGGCGGAGGAAGAGGAAGATGACAGTGTAGAGGAGGAATGAGCTGATTCCGAGTCCACCCGAAGAAACTGCACCTCGTAGGACTGCTAGAAAATGCCCAGAAGAAAGCAGTCAAATCCGCAGCCAGTAAAACGTAAGTATTGCCTCAAAGTGTGTGAAGAGTGTGTCTTATTTCAGTGTCTCAGTGTGAGCATTTCTTCAATTCTATTCCTGTATAGTCTAGTGGTTCTCAGTTCTGGTCCTGGTGGGACACTGCCCCGCATGTTGTAGTTTTCTCCTCGCTCCATCACGCCAACTTCACCTTTGGAAGAAGTTATTAATTAGCTCACTACTTACATCAGGTGTATTCTGAGCAGAAGAATCTCCAAAATATGCAGAACAGTGTCCCACCAGGATCAGGTTTGGAATCCACTGTTAGGGTCAGAATATTTCAAATGTCTTCAGATGGACACTCTGTTTCCTGTGTGTTGTTTGATATGTGATCCTTCCTGTCATTACATACCTGTGGTGTTTACTTCTGAACAGTAGCTTTTCAGGTAAGTTTAGTAGTACATTTCAGAAATCAGTATGTATCACTCTTTTCCTGACCTGTCTTCTGACTCCAGTTTATGAAGTAAACAAAAGATCCATCTAGCTTCATAACTGAGATAGAGAGTTAAAATGAACTGGAACAGTTCTATATACAGAGTTAGACTTGTCTTGGATTTGCTGAAACACCATTCTTCGTGCTATCTTCACTTAAAAATGTCCTGCTGTCTTCCCCTCTTCCTTTGTCATTCTTTCCTAGCTCCATTTCCTCTAAACAAACCCTGGCTCTGCCAAAAGTCTCTGAGCTAACCCATCTCTGACCTGCATGTGTACCCCTCCCTTCATTTATCTGAATACTTTCCATAGTTCCTTCCTTAGTCATTTACCCTCCTGTCCTGTACTTTTCCTACCTTTGTACTTCTCAGCGGACTACATTATCGATTCAGCTCTTAGATTTTTCATTAAGTTCTACTTTGTTTCACAGTTTAAGACACATTCAATATTTAAAAGAAACTTTAATGTCATTACGTATTGGAAATCAACACATTTTCTTGCATATTGTGATATACTCTTAAAGCAAAAATTGTTACAGAAGGTTTTAAAACGAAATGAGTGTTTTAGCTTACTGATGTGTTTATGCGGTGAAGGAAAGTTATAGCATGGAAATTATTTATCTGTCAGATATTATTTTAATATCATTTATCTCTGGTGCGAAATGATGCAGCCAAACATATGAAATTGGGTTTGATTTCAAGTTATACTTAAAATTCTGTACTTTTTTAAAAATAACTAACATATTGATGATTTCTCAGTGGGATCCGAAGATGGTGTTGGTAGTGTTAACCCAGAGAGCCTGGTCCTGGAGAGTGATTTCCTCCTTGGACAAGACTTGCCGTTTGAAGAGAATGACTACAAGATCATAGGGTTTGAGAGAGATTCTGGTTAGTCTCATTTCAGTATTTCAGGAGAGTTCTATCTGAACAAAAATATTACATAGAATTAACACAATATTTCCTGAGGAGAATATTCTGGTATTTCTTTCTCATTACAGTGACTACTGACATGGGAATTCCAGTATATGCCTTTAGTGATGAAGACTGCTCCAGTTACAACCGCCTCAGCATGGAGAGTGACTTTGAGGACCCTCGAGACACTGAGAGTGAAAAGGAAGATATGCGTGGGGACCCTGGCTTCACACCTTATCTCTCCTGTAGGCGATGTGGTCAGCTCCTCGGGGACCCTCTCAGTGGAGCCCTGGATATAGCAGGGCTCTACTGCCTCCGATGTGGAGGCGAAGAGAGGGCCACAGAACAGCAGGTTAGACGGAGAGAACAAGCTCTACCTGCAAAGTGCTCAAAGGAAAAAGGGCACAGGGAGAAGTCTACTGCAAATGGCACACACAAAACCTACTCCTGCAAACTGTGCAGCTTTACCTCACGCTACTCCAACCACTTGAAGCGACACATGAAAACGCACAATGGTGAGAAGCCTTACAAGTGCCAGCACTGTGCATATGCCTCATCTCAGCTAGTTAACTTACAGAGACATGTGCGTACTCATACTGGTGAGAAACCATACAAGTGTGACTATTGCACATTTGCCTGCAACTCCCTTGGCAACCTTAAGAGGCACCAGCGCATGCATACTCAAGAGAAGTCCAACAAGTGTAGTCAGTGTGATTTCTGCACAAGCAGTGGTCTGACCCTAAAGAAACACATGATGAGCCACAAGACGGATGCACCAACACCCGTGGTGGAAGGTATATTTATTTGTGTTATTATTTATGTGTTTGGAAAATCATTCAAAAATGTCCCTCAGTTGTCTCTTTATAAAAATAGAATTTGCAATTAGTAGTGCCGCAGTATGTAAGCCAACTAACAATTTAAATGTTTGTATTTTGCAAATATTACCGTTTTTCATCGTCAGACTTTGAGTTCTGTATGCATCTTGTTTGGAAGCTTCTCTCAGCTTTGTTAGTTAAAGAGGAAGTACACAGTACACAACATGCATTTAAACCATGTGAAGGGAAGTAACAACAGTTGACTTCCTAAAACTGGATTCCCACAAAGAGGAAGGACTTTATTTTGCTTGTGTCTAACTGAAATCCTCTTTTATTTTCTCAACTCCCCAGAGGCTGTGGTGTCTGATCTGACTCTGCACATTAGTGATCCCGACTTCCTGCATAGCTGTGGGACCCTGCGTGCTGATCATCACCCACCCAGCCTGCTGGACACAGAAGCACTGGATCAGGACCCAGACCCTGGGCTGCCCGAGCTGCTTTTTCCCTTCACTTGTAGAGTGTGTGGCTCAGTGCTGGAGGATGAGGATGGGGCCACCACGCAAATCTGCACCAAGTGCACTCTGGACATGCTGGCTAAGGGCTCCCCGGGCAGCCCGGAGAAAGGGGACAAGCTGTACTCCTGTACTGCCTGCAGCTTTATCACACAGTACCCCAACCATCTGGCCCGTCACATGAAGACTCACAGTGGAGAGAAACCTTACAAGTGCCCACAGTGCAATTATGCATCTGCCCATTTTGACAATTTGAAGAGGCACCACCGCGTGCACACGGGTGAAAAACCCTATAAGTGTCACCTGTGTGAGTATGCATGCGGAAATCTGGCCAACCTCAAACGGCATGAACGCATACACTCAGGTGCCAAGCCCTTCCAGTGTGGTGTTTGCAACTACAGCTGCAACCAGAGCATGAACCTGAAGCGTCACATGCTGCGTCACACTGGCGAAAAGCCTTTCAAATGCCAGGAATGTGCCTATACCACAGGACACTGGGATAACTACAAGCGGCACCAAAAAAAGCATGGCCACTCAACCGATGGGTGGATAAAAATGCCGCTACCCGAGAAGGAAGAGGAAGAGGGGGAGTTGTAGCAGAATGAGGAAATGTGGATGAAGTTTGTTCTCTTTTTAAGAGCTCTTCTGCTCTTAGTGTCTAACTGATGTTGCCTTAATCTTTTCACACTGCAAAGGTGCAAGCTACATGTGTATTTTTACATTTGTGCCTTGTCCAGAACTGTTTTATTTCTGTCATCTTGTGTTGAATCATAAATAAGGGCACAACAATGACTTTATAAAGACCACAATTGTCTGTGGAGATAATTTTTGTCTGTTTGATGCACAAATCAGATACATTTTGAAGTGTTTTTTTTTTTTTTTGAACATAAAATAGTAAATTGCAAAATTCAAACATTAGGCTCTTTTGTCATTTACGGTAAGTATTGCATAGCATTTAGCATTTAATAAAAAAAAAAAAAAAAAAAAAAAAACCTACAAGTAATAATAAAAAATGCGCTAACATCAAAACATCCTTAAATTATTTAAACCAAATCTCACGTGAACATTTGGATACCATTTTATCCCCAAGAACAGAGCAAAGATGCACATGCTTTTGCAGCACATGTTATTTGATGGAACTCATAACGAATGCAGTGACAAATAAATTCTTCTCGTTTATTATTTTCAGACTACTTCTATTTAATTTTATTTTGTGGAATTAAAAGCCAATTATCATTTTTAATACTACACAACAGTTAGAGTAAATGACAAAAAAGCAGGGGAATGTTTGAATTTACAATTATTCATTACAGGAAAAAAAAACATTTTAAAACCTATTAGTACACCTAACAAAACCTTAGAAAGGGTTTCAACAAACAAATAGTGTGCTATTACAATGGGGAGCCAGGAAAAGCCTGACTAGCATGTATATGATACATTTCATACAATCACCTTTATGGTTTGAGCTAAAGTGTATCTGGGGTTTGGACCGTTCAGATCCAATTTAATGCTCACATTTAGATTTACTGAATCTGCTGTTATCGAACTGAAGATACAATTGTTTGAAGACTATTCTTCTGCACTTCTGTCCTTATCAATCCTCTGAATTACTGAGTAAAAGAGCATTGCAATAAAGCCAATCACTGATTCTTTTGAGGCTGTTACCACAGATATTTGCTTGTTCAGTTTTTTTTAAGTGGATTTGATTACACTGAAAACCTCTGGTGGCTGCTAACTTATGTAGTGGGCACAATGATGGTAATGTCTATGTGCCTTTTATGGGTGGTGATGTACACCATTCGCTGATTTTTACTGTACTGTGTGCCACTGCAACAATGCTGCACTGATGTGAGGGGTTTCCTCAGCCCCCTGCGCACGCTTTGGTTTTTTCCATGGCATTAGAGGGACACAGCTCTGTACGTCTGTGGTGGTGGTTTTTGTGAGTTACTTTAAAAAATGTTTCTTATGATTCATTTAATTCACAATACCAGCTGTGAATTGATGTCCATGAATAAATAACCAGTGGAAAGTAATGGGGATATATTTTTGTTTTGTTTGAGGGATGCATCTGTATAATTGGTTTCAGAAATGAATTTCTGCAACCTAAGAGAAAATGAATAAAAGGGACCACATTTTGTTAACTTTATTTTATTGATGCAGTCAAAGATAGTACATTTCAAAATGTTTCTGTGATGTTTTTGGTCTCTGTTTGTTTTACACAACAAGGCACAGCAGAAATAAAATGGCCATGAAGATAATAAAATGTCATTCAATGATATCAGGGACTAAGTCAAGATGTTTTATGCATAATAATGAACATGCGTGTTTGGTTTGCTATATATTGATCAAAATGATTTATTTATGTACTGTGTATTATTTTTGTGGTTTGCCTTTGCTTTTTTGGTCAGAGGACTTTGTCAAGTGACTTTTGGCTTTATAATAAATTTTTAATTTTTATACAACAAAGTGTTTTAAGATTGTGTTCTTTGGCTGTGTTATGGAGTGTCAGTTCTATATCATTATGCATTTACCTCAGCTTGCCTCTAGATGGCAGTAAAGAGCTTGTAAAATATATTTTTTTAAACAATGTTATTATTCTCTTAAGAGGACTCTATAACCTAGATTGGCAGGTGAGAAGGAGCGTAATATTTGCAGTGATGAGAGCCTTGACCAAGTTGTGTGTGCTGATATCACGGCGCAGTAGCTGGTTGAAGGGGACCAAACCTCACTAAGACTCCTGACTTGGTTCCGTTTTACCAGCCACTAAGACGTGCTGCCCCAGAAGATGTGAGTGGTCCTGATTATTGGCGTGAGGCACTGCTTAGGCATATACTTGTCCATTTTTATGGGATATTATAATCTGTATCATTGGATCAAAGTGAAAATGAACTTAAAACTTAACATTTCCAGCAAAGTTCATATCCATCAGTTGACAACAACCATGCAGAAACTAACAGGCCTCCCCTAATACCCAATTTCACCATTATAATATGATATGTCTTTACCAGATGACTGCTGTTTTTTTTTTTCTTGTAAAAGTGTTTTAAACAGCAATTGTCAGAAAAATCTAAAAAAAAAAGATCTCAGAATTAGAGCCCCATCTGCTTTATTGAATGTCTGTTTATCTTGGGTGCCTAAAGGCTGCAAGTTATCCCCCTCAAATAAAATTGACATTATTTTTCCTTTTTTCTGTAGCAGCCAAGACATAGTGTGTGTAAATAGATTTGCTGTTAAGTCCCGTATGGAAACAACCCACTCAAATTAGCCTCCTCCCATCTGTCCCTCTATTTATAAGAGTAAACTCTTCTCAGGGACTGCACCTGTGTTCTGTCACTCAGTCTGCACTATCACTGGCTGTATAGGATGCGTTTCCACTACAAACTATCAGCATGCTTGTATGCTGACATACTACATATAACCTGATCCCCATGTGCTCTCCGTGTGCAATAGGAATGACCTGGGACTGACTTTGACATTCCCTTCATGCATGAAAAATAAACATAATAGTTGTTTGAAATGGTTTCTAGTAATACATAATCAATATTGTACTTATTAACAGTATTTCAGAATGCTGTATCTGGAATAAAATAAATTTTGTTTAATTAGTCAGATTTCCACAGGCTTCGTCATAGATGTTAAATCCCGCCATACAATATGTTCCATACGGTGTGCCATGATGATTAAGTCCCTCTGAAACCACACACTTCCTTACATTCCATAGCTGTATTCATTATATGGGGATATAAGGAAGTATGTCATCCCAAGAGAGCAAGTACTGAACGCCATCTTCAATCGCATGTTTCTTGTGGTGTAAAAACTGCAGGATTTACAGACAATATTCTCTTTTTCTAGTTCCAGAAAAGGAAATAGTAGTGTCCAAAGAAAGGATTGTCTCAAATCCAGAAAATCCTTAATAAAAGAATGCTGTAGAACACAACTGAAATGACACCATTTTGGGCTTATCTCTTAATGTATCTCATTCTTGTTCACTTGCATGTAATATTGATTCTTGGTCATTGTATGTGTACGGTTTCGTTATTACCAGGTTTGACATTTAAAAGAGAATTTGTGAACACTATGCTATTCACTGTAAAGTTGTTTTTTGACATTTTAACCATGACTGATTCCACAGTTTAAAAATAGTGGTTCAGTTGAAGCTGTATAAACACATTCGAGGCAAATAACTTCTCCTTCACATTCTTGTGACCAAACAAGATGCAAAGTAGCATTTAGTAGGACCCTGTAACCAGCAGAACCCCCCCCCCCCCCACCTTTTTCTGAATGAACCACCTCTGGATCCAAATGCAGTGAAATGACTTCACTGGAGCCAGTTTAGATGACCACGTTACTTGCCCATCCCTTGAAAGCCGGTCCCTCAGTCGATGTGCACTCAGATACTAAAAGGTCCGGTTTGTCCTGCTTTGTATGTGTGCTCTGCCGTCCATATCCTCCCGGTCTTCAGTCGCTGCTGGACTGAGTCCAGGCCAGTCTCTCCTTCCCTGCCTTTTCTATGGCCTGCCCTCCCCCTTGCTGGCCACCATCCACCTGTCAGTGTCCTTTAGAGTCTGAGGTCTCTCCTGTGCCTCCTGTTCGAAGGCCTCAGCCCCCTGACAGGGCTCTACAGCCTGAAATCACACCTCTCAGCTGTTCACACTACACTACAGACACTCTACACCCCTCCCTCCACTATTCCACAGAATGTCAATGGCTCTTTAAAAAAGAAGGGGTTCTGGGGGCAGGGTGGGCCCTGAGACAACTGTGAGCAACTTTTTATTGAGACAGTAGAGCAGAAAATGTTGCCTGCAGCACAGCTGAGAGAGGAGGTTATATCTGAGGTATGGCATACCCGTAAAGCATACTCTGATCTCTTCACACCCTTATACACTTTGTCTGCAGTTTTCCTTTGCTTCAAATGGTCTAGGTTTGCTCTGAGTCATCCATTTCTTTAGCACTTAATTTTAAAGAATTCAGTATTTTGTAATATTATTTCATATTCTACTTTTTTATTCATTTTTATTCTCTTTTAATTGTTTCCTATTTTCCCCCTCTTTTATTCAAATGCTATATATATTGATTTGTTGCTAGTGTTTGTCATTTATTGTACATAGTATTGGCACAGCAGAAAGAATATGCTCAAGAGTTTACTGTTACTGAGTGACTGCAGCTGAATGCACTAAAGGAACTCATGAAATTCACTATTTCCGTTTCAGCCATTTATCCAGCAGCAAGCAGTGGCTCCTGGACCACATGCATGGGAACATCCAGAGCTGAAGCTGGAAACAAGAGAGCACAGGAAAATGTGGTTATGGAAGCATATGCCATAGCTAAGGTCAACACCTGTGATCTAAACTCAGAGGATTGGGGGGAGGCAGAGAGAAAGAGAGAGAGAGAGGGAGTGAGAGAGTGAGAAGGCAGTTATAAGATAAGCACATAGTCATTAGACACAGTAATACTGAAGCCCAGCACTGGATCTATTTCAGTTCTTCAGAGAAGCTGAAAATAGGCTTGGCTCATTTTATGTGTGCTCTTTCCCTGTCACAGTCCCAGTGGATTCGCCATGAAATATTCGATTAACAAGATCTGCTGACCTCACTGTGATTATGGCTCAGTAACTCTATCACACTCTCCATGAAAGGCTTCCTCTCCAGTTGAACTGCACTAATGGAGTGAAAGAAGAGAAGAAATCAGATTATATCTGATTATATAGAATCATTATAAAACTATTCTCAGATCAATAACTTCTTATAACAATAAAATTCCACCCAGCTTTTTGGACACCCCTTGTGCATATTTGAATGACATTTTGTTTTTAATTTAACATAATAGAAAATAAATCAAGCTTAATATTTATTTTTTATTCATGAGAACTGACCAATAGAATCAGTTCAATGATACCTGGAACAGACCTTAATATAAAATAAATATAACAATGTTTTTTTTCTTCTCATATAAACATAACATTTCAGATTTAGTGTAAACTTTAAGAGCCACAGTCTAAAGAGGCACTAAATTACCATCAGTCCTAATGCAGTCCTAGTCCAGTCTTGGTTCTTTGGCAAAGCTGAACCTGATCAGTGTCTAAATGGTCTGCTACAGAATGTGTCGCATAATAGGGTCAGCGATGTATTTTTAGTCTGTTCCACAGTGAGGAGCAGAGTTGGACAGAGTGATAACTTTGTCCTCCATTCAAGAACTCAGTAGCAATTAGATGTCCAGCTTAGGTATGCATCCAACTTCTCATTTTATCCATTTACATTTAAGGTATTTTTCATTAAAATTTTCAAATAATATTGTCCCTCACTGTTTTTATTTCAGAAAAGTAAGGTTCTACAATGTACAATAATATAGAACTCTTAATATTATGTAGTGAATTCTGAATAGTTTGATATTAAGATTAAAGCAACACCAATAAAACCAATTTGGATTTCTAGGAACAATGGTTTGTAATATTTTTCACACAAATTGTGAAAAGTGTCTGTGTGGGTTTCCTCCAGGTGACTGTCTGTGAGGAGTGTGGTGAGTTCTCCCTGTGTCCGCATGGGTTTCCTCCGGGTGACTGTCTGTGAGGAGTGTGGTGTGTTCTCCCTGTGTCTGCATGGGTTTCCTCCGGGTGACTGTCTGTGAGGAGTGTGGTGTGTTCTCCCTGTGTCTGCATGGGTTTCCTCCGGGTGACTGTCTGTGAGGAGTGTGGTGTGTTGTCCCTGTGTCTGCGTGGGTTTCCTCTGGGTGACCGTCTGTGAGGAGTGTGGTGTGTTCTCCCTGTGTCTGTGTGGGTTTCCTCCAGGTGACTGTCTGTGAGGAGTGTGGTGTGTTCTCCCTGTGTCTGCGTGGGTTTCCTCCGGGTGCTCCGGTTTCTTCCCACGGTCCAAAAACACACGTTGGTAGGTGGATTGGCGACTCAAAGTATCCATAGGTGTGAGTGTGTGAGTGAATATGTGAGTGTGTGTGTTGCCCTGTGAAGGACTGGCGCCCCCTCCAGGGTGTATTCCCGCCTTGTGCCCAATGATTCCAGGTAGGCTCTGGACCCACCGCAACCCTGAACTGGAAAAGTGGTTACATGATGAATGAATGTTTATACATTATGCAAGGGCTTTTAAAAAAGTGAATCTCAGGCTAAAATCAACAGGCCTAAACAAGTAAACAAAATATTTTAAATTATTTTCATGTAATAAATGGCTGAGCTGTATTTTTAGAGACATTAATATACACACACACACACACACACATATATATATATACATTTTTTAAATAATATTCCTTTTTAGGTATATGCATGTGGTACATTGAAAGTGACAACACGCTACACTTGGTGTTTGACAGGTTTCACAAATGTTTTATTCTAGTGCTTGTGCTGACTCATTAGAGCCCACTGCATTAAAGAAAGGGAAGCCCCTGAGTGTGCCAAGCAGTTGCTGGCCCTGAGGTTGATACAGCTGTTCACTAAGGGCCACATGAACAGTCCCTTAAAGGCCTGCCATTGTGTATTCTCCTATCACTGAGGTCAAAGGTACTGTAATCAACAGCTTAGAAACAGGTGCTGATTGTGACTGGACATAACAAATGCTCTTTAATACACCAAAACCCTAAGAAGTGTGGAGTCATCTCTGTGGGGTGTGGCTATTAAGCTGCTGAGAAACAGGTAGGTGAAGTAAAAATGTTATTAATTATGTTAATAAAATTGTAAAAAAGTATTTGGTATTAAGTTCATAATAAAAAAAAATGTAATAATTTGGTGCAAGTTTATAATACATGCAAGAATTATAACAGCAGGGAAACAAAAATTTGATTAAATCTATTATT
Organism: Hoplias malabaricus; assembly: GCF_029633855.1. Classification (NCBI taxonomy): domain Eukaryota; kingdom Metazoa; phylum Chordata; class Actinopteri; order Characiformes; family Erythrinidae; genus Hoplias; species Hoplias malabaricus. The sequence goes on from NC_089800.1 coordinate 58,918,074, forward strand.
CTCTTTTTGAACCCTTTTGCTGAAAATTAAATGTTTAAACTAACACATCAGTGGCGTGACCAATTACAAAGCACACCAAAAAAACTGAAAACAGATCAAAACATAAGGGATTGGACATTGCCAAAGTTATGGCACATTATATATTCTATATTTTATTTTCTAAATTTCCAGTAAATTCATTGTGACTTAAAGTATATGATATATTAAAATTTGTTCCCTTTAAAAAACAAATAATGTTATTTCAAGTGGAAAAATCAACAGAACCTTTCATTTGTCCTGAGGTATTTAAATAGTCGCAAATTACTGTAACATGCCACACTGGATTTGTGACTGCTAAAATACTGAAAATCTTGTATCCCTAGGAGCTGAGAGCTACATGTCTCCATGGAGACGAGGGCAACCGTGGAGCATCCCCTGGTCCAATCATTGCGTCAGACTTGACTGACGGTTCATGGAGGAATTATAAGGTCATCATAAAGCCAGTCAAGCATGGACTACAACAAACCATTGTAAAAGCTGAAAGAAAATAATCACTCCACGGACCATAACTGAATTATCAAGCCATCATTCAAATGGGGGATGCTGCAGTAAGAGGTTGTGCCACTCTAAGGTGTGTTTAAAAGCACATATCATGAATTAGAGTGACTCTTTAGCCCCTCTTCTGCCTTAAGGAACACTGTCAAAATAAATTTCCTGAATCCAATAAATTAAATAAGGCCCTTGGCTTTCAAGCTTCACACAATATACAATATACACAGTATATTGTTGCTGTTCAAACATAACATGTCTTCAAATGAGTAAATTTACACGAGACGAACAAACATTCACAACTTTCAATGTAGACAATGTAAAAATCAAGACAATGTAAAAATATTTCAATCCAAGTCATTTAAGAGCATTTCTATTGGTCCGTTCATCATGGCATATTCACATAATGTGAAGGACAGCTGCTGGAATCAAAGGATTCATTCATTCATTCATTCATTCATTCATTCGTTGTCTGTAACCACTAATCCAGTCCAGGATTGCGGTGTGTCCAGAGCCTACCCGGAATCAATGGGCACAAGGCAGGAGCACACCTTGAAGGGGGCCCCAGTCCTTCACATGGTCGACACACACTCACACATTCACTCACACCTATGGACACTTTTGAGTAGTCAATCCACCTACCACTGTGTGTTTTTGGAGTGTGGGAAGAAACTGGAGCACCTGGAGGAAACCCATGCAGACACTGGGAGAACACACCACACTCCTCACAGACAGTCACCCGGAGGAAACCCAACACAGACACAGGGAGAACACACCACACTCCTCACAGACAGTCACCTGGAGGAAACACACGCGGACACAGGGAGAACACATCACACTCTTCACAGACAGTCACCCGGAGGAAACCCACGCAGACACAGGGAGAACACACCACACTCCTCACATACAGTCACCTGGAGGAAACACACACGGACACAGGGAGAACACATCACACTCCTCACAGACAGTCACCCGGAGCGGGACTTGAACCCACAACCTCCAGGTCCCTGGAGCTGTGTGAATGTGACACTACCTGCTGAACAATTGTGCCACTCTTCAAATGATTCACTAAACTAAAAATCCACAAAATTGGAGATATAAGATTTTCTTTGGACAACAACAATATGGTATCAAGTACATGCTTTTTTCACTGTCCCATCAAATTGTGTTTTGTAAAAGAGATCAGAAGTAAACACTTTCCAAATTTAGAATAGCCTTTTATTTTACAAAAATGGCCTAGTGTGTATGACTGAATTATTATTTAAAGATTCAAATTATAAATACTCCATGAACCTTAAGTCTCAAGCCATCATTTGAATGTGGGATGCTGCCAAGAGGATGCCCATCCATTTCACAAAATGTAATATATTGCAGCAGATTATGAGTAGCTCAGAGAGAAAAAAAACAGCTTAAAAAGCTTAGCATGCATTTATTGAGCCAGGTCTTTTATGTTTCACATTTGTAGGTGCTGGGTGACAAACATCACTGAACTTCATTACTCAGACGACTCCTTCTTCCTTCAGGCCACAGTTGAAGAGGCAGCTGGAGAACGGCCCAACCTCTCTCTGTCTGTCTGTCTCTCTCTTTTTGCTCTCTCTCTCTCTCTCTCTCTCTCTCTCTCTCACACACACACACACACACACACACACACACACACACACCACATCGAGGGAGCTACACATGGTCCACAGAGCAGGTGGAGCCTGACCACAGCAGTGGCCTCCAGCAATGTCACCTCTCTCCAAGGCCAGGATTTTCAGCTGGGATGTGATTAGTGTCTGTGTCTCAAATGCCCCATCGCTTAAGTTCCTTCGAGCTTTGGAGGGGAGCAGACATGTGCATTTAGTGCATTATCCAAATCTCTGGCATGCCATTCAGGCCCTACTGTTTGCTCTGGCCCCTGACTGCTGTTTCTTCCCCTGGATACTTAATGACAGTTGTGAGATCATCTGTTTTAATAGCAAAATTAAGCAAAAGTTGGTTAAATGCAAGGCCCCAAGCTTATAATGTGGTTATTGCTAGCATAATATAGCTAAAAACAAAGAGCACACAGTTCCTCGATATTCGCCCAGACAGTGAGCATATATCGGTCCACTCGCATAAAAATGCTGGCACACCACTGACTGTAGATCACTGCTGGTCCACCATTGGACCACTCAGATTACTGTCCTGTACAGGATATAACTCATTTTAATAATGTCCTCAAACAGATTTTACATTCACAGAGACTTTTATTCTGGAAAACACACTAATACAAATATTATCAACAACTATGAGAGATATAATAATGAGTATAAGCCTGATATAAAATGATTATGATAAAAATGTTGACACTGTGCTGGAGTAAAATTATTTACTAATCTTATTTATAAAGGATAACAAAGAACCTAATGAAGGAAAAAATGTAAACTGGACTGTGAATGGAAAAGTGCTAAAATGTGGCATTTTGTCTAAAATTCTGTTTAATCAGCAGCGGTCCGCCCAGAAAACTCTGTGGACCTCCAACTTTGCCCTCAGTGGAACAACAGTGGTCCGCCGTCTCCTTGCTCTCAGGGTCCTTGATTGTCTGCATTTCTCTAAATATTCAGTGATTGTCTTGGGGTACATTTATAACCATGAAAGCTCATTTCAGCTCAGCTCCAGGATCATGGCTCTGCCAACTATATATCAGAAACCTTTGTTTTAGACTCTGGATTTGTTAATCCATGTACACACACTCAGTTTGTTTTCCACAAATGGAGACATTTTAAGACCAAAGCTGAGGACATGTACTGTTTCTATTGAACCAGCTTGACTTTAGGCTTACGTTGTGTGGCTAAACTGAGCAAACCCCTTTGGTTTACTGACAGCTGTGTTTATTTGTGTCTTTTAGATTCTAGGTTTGACCCTGGCTATGTATCTGGATTATGACTTCTATTTATCTCCACTGCCATTACCATGACCCCTGCTTGCTACCATGATGAGTACTAGTTTGCCCATAATCTATCTACTGTAATTAATATTTGTATTTTGTAAAATCAGTTCCCTGTCTGTCTTTAAGGGTATGAGTCTAATCACAGTTTAATAGTGTGTTCAGAGTGTATAGTATTATATATAAATAATCTGTTGGCAAACTATTTAAAAAAGTTGTTCATAGACACTTTAGGTTAATGTAAATTTTTTAAATTTGTTTGGTATGAATAGCTGTTTCCATATTTATTTTCATATAACATTTACTTTTAAATACATTACTGGAAATGTCTACTGGGTTTTCCGTTGTGCTTTTCATTTGCTCAGACGTGTGAGCTTTTCCGGTATTTACTTTTGAATTACTTTTAAGTTATTATTAGAATCCCGTTACATAGTTAGTGAAGTCATTAGTCATTGGTAATGGAATACTATGAATAACTACCTAAGTGGAACTACACATACAAAAACACAGACACTTTCTGAACTTTGAAAAACTGTTTAACCATTCAAATGACATTTAGAGTTGCCATGATTCTATATGCACCCTTTTGTAAGAAGGAGACCAGAGTCAGATCATTGAATATGGATGGTATTCCTCTGAGAACAAATGAAGCAGAAGAATCCCATGTCAGTCTGTCAGTATGTGTGTGTGTGTGTGTGGCACAGATAAATTACACACTCTCTCTTTCTCTCTCGCGCTCTCAAAACAGCTGTGTGATTGGCAACTGCTATCATTAGGAAAAGCCCCTATCTATTTACACCATCTTCAGCACAATTCATCTGAGCATTCAGCACACTGCATTCCACCACTGCTGCTCTCTAGGTCATAACAGTATTATACTAAAGTTTGCTCCCATCACATGTTGGTGATTTTCTTGGTGAAAATTATGTCCTCTACAACTTAAATATGGCATTTTCTGCATGTTTTAAGGGTTTATATGGTTTCCTGCTTTGCTTACACAGTAGTGAGAGTAGGAATTTACAACATAATGTAATTTTGTTTTTCAATTTTCATATTTTACAACATTTTTGGGTCTGTTATGTTTATATAGTGTGCACTCATTTAAACTTAGAAGTAATGTCATTTGACCTATATGCTTATGAATATCTTAGTGACATGGATCCTCACCTTTGAACATAAAATCGGTGGTCATTGGTGTCCTGGGGTTGTGTTCTCCCCTTGTCTGCAAGAGTTTCCTCCAGGTGCCCGCCCCCAGTACAAAAACACACTGCTAGGTGATTTGGTTGTTCAAAGATGTCTGTTGGTGGGAGTGTGTGAATAAATGTTTGAGTGTTTTGCGCTGTGATGGACTGCCGCCCTCTTCAGGGTGTGTTCTGATGTTGTGCCCAATGATTCTGAACTGACTCCAGACACACTGTGACCCTGAACGTGGGTACAGATAATAATGGATTAATGTTTTTACACTTCATTGGACTTGTGTTGTAATGTCAGTGATATTCATTAGTATTCTCTAGTGCTTTAGTCAATGTATAATGCAGATCCTGGGAAGGCCTTAGCAGAGGAACGAAAGTATTATTTGAAATACTTTGTGAAGAAAGGACAGGATAAAGAGATGTGATAGAGGGTGTTATGGTTATAAACTGCAGGACACTTAAGATTCTTTGGGGAGTACCAGAAGATCTTTATTTTAATGCAGGTACAGGGAAACAGATAGAAGGAAAAGATGTAAGTGCATGTTGTCTTTATAGTCTAGTTTATCAGCTGGGGTAAGATGGCACACAAAGACAGGAGGCTTCATCATACATAAAGAAAATGGAAAACGAAGTTTGAAAACATTCATTCATTCGTTGATTGATTCATTCATTCATTATCTGTAACCCTTATCCAGTTCAGGGTCGCGGTGGGTCCAGAGCCTACCTGGAATCATTGGGTGCAAGACGGGAATACACCCTGGAGGGGGCGCCAGTGCTTCACAGGGCAACACAGACACACACACACACACACACACACACACACATTCACTCACACACTCACACCCACGGACACGTTTGAGTCGCCAATCCACCTACCAACATGTGTTTTTGGACTGTGGAAAGAAACCGGAGCACCCGGAGGAAACCCACGTGAACACAGGGAGAACACACCAACTCCTCACAGACTTGAAAACAAAGCACTGAAAACACAATTAACGAAATGTAGTACAGTCTCTAGGAGGTTATTTCAAACAAAGAACAGAGGCAAACACAAATCTAAATACATCTGTAAATTTCAAGCTAACACCTGAGAATGACGACAAGTTGGCAGGGCCACAGACTGGAAACAAATTAACTTGATGATGATAATAATAATAAATTAAAAAAAACAGTAACAAAAGCACACGGGACTCAAATGACCCAAGCTGTGTCCCAGTGTCCAATTGTGTCACCTTGCAGCCTCCTTAGCTGCTAAACAGGATTCTCCAACAGATCTGTCCTACCTCAGCTGCAGCTCAGGTTTTATACCTCACCTACAGTACACTAACTACGGAAACATTAATCAGGCATAGTATGTTTCCCTGTTACTGTGTGTAATCCTGGTTTAAAGTCATAAAGATTGGGGATGGATGGATTGGGGATGGATGAAATTACCATACTGTAAGGGACAAGCCTGTGATGTTGTACCCTGTCTTTCGTCGCTTAAGAAAGTTACTTACAACCTGAATGTAAATTTGTGACAGCTTTTGAGTATCACATTTTTAAATGTATGATTTCCCTTTGACATGATACATATTTTTAGACCATCATCTAAGCGGTCTGTTTATGTTGTACTTTTTTTAGGTATCCGTGCTAAACATTTTCATCAATATCTGTTTGTATTTTATCCTATCATGTCTGCCTTGTGGTAAATTTGCATAGTGGGGTTTGCCTGTGTGAAGGTGATAAACAGATGTTTCCTGATGAAAAGAGAAGTTAATAGAAACGAAAGAAATAGAAGGGAAGAGACAGCGCTCCTCTCATTGGTTTCACATGTAACCTGCATGCGCTCACAACATTTGGGACATGTATTATTTAAAACTTGAATCACCTGCACTTCCTTCACTACATTCCTTAAGAGCTTTGCAGTTTTTCTCAGTCTGTTACAATAATGGCATTTGGCAGACACACTAGTCTATGCTCACAGTTATTTTCATGTTACAGAGACTAATTCATGGCTGGGAATCTTTTGTCAGTTTTGTGTGGTGTTCCTGATGAGCTCCTGAGAAACACACTTGCCATATGGAGACCTGTGGTTTTATTCACTATGCTATACCATCATGCTATTAAGGCTGACACTGGATATCAGTCATCAACTTAATATATATATATATTTTTTCAGATGGGCGATGAAAATATTAATGTTCAAACTCAGTGTTGATCCAACTACACAGTACAGTGAACAATAGCTAGAGATTATTAAGCCATAGTTCCTGGGTGTGACCCTCAGGAGATACTCCAGTACAATAAACTGTATGATTTAAAAATGCATCATTGAATTTAACATTCGCTTGAGTGACCATTGCTGTAATATTAACAGTTAATTTACAGGGGGAGTGGGGGAACACCCTGGTGCCACCATAACCAACAATAACAGCCCTTATCAATGCTTCAGTGCCTTTAAGGACATGTGAGTTTCTTTAGGCACCAGTTGAGTTCGTCGCATCTTAGAGAGCTACCACAAATTCGACATCAATGGGTTTGGTGAGTTATTAAAGGATTTACTGTGATTGTACCTTTCTGAAAGCTATATCTGAATAAACCAGTACATGCCTACGTTAAAAAATCTAAGATCTCATCCATGTCTAAATGGATTATCAGATATTTTTGTTAGCATGAACATGTGGGTTTGTACATTCTACCATTAATAGTATTAATATTAACTTTACAAATACCTGTAAAATATAATCATTATACTCAAATGTAACTTATGGCTCTACAATCCTAAATTTAAAAAAAAATTGCCACTTACACACTTTCAGTGTATGATTTCTTTAAAAAGAGAGATTATTATAATTGACATATCTGAGTGTTTAAGAACCGTCACATCAAGGCTCTCCACCATTCAAAGGTTTTTGCCAGGACCATGTATCGTGCACAGTTGAACATATTAAAAGTATAATATTCTATAAACACTGCTGACACCCTGCTCATGTGTATACTTTTTTCCTTTGGTTCCTCTCACATTGGATTTTTAATTGTAACCTACTTATCTCCATTTTAATTAAAAAAATTCCCGTTAGATTTTATTTCCTTAAATATTGTTATTTGAGCTGTTTCGTATGTTACAAAGCTCTAAACTAAAACTCTGTAATTCTGTTTGTAAAATTTAAGATGTTTAAATGCCTACATTTGGGGCAGAATAAATCTGAATAAATCTGGTTAAGATTATGACTATGAACAGTTACGACTACAACAATCCTTCGCTTTCAGCATAATTCCCATCCAAAGCTTTACCCTGGAGATATCCTTGAATTCCCTCGAAACAAGTACTTCTCCCACTTTGGAGTTTACTATGGTGAGAGGGATGGGGTTCCCTATGTTGCACATTTGACATGCAGAGGTAAGCTATATATTTTTAATTTTCATATAGACATACACACCCCTGTGCATATACAATGAAATATCATGTTGAATATTGTGCATCAAGATATATGACAACAAAAATGTTTTCTACCAACAACGTTTATATATACCTTTAGTCATGAGACATAATTGTAACACATTTTATAAGGTGAATTCTAACAAAAACAACTGTAGACATGAATCATCTGTAGAATATGACTTTCTTTTACCCTCTTTTAGACTCAGACACAAAGATACTCCTCTTTGGCAGAGCTCTGAACTCTTCTGTAAAGCTGGAGCCACTTGACGTTGTTGGGAAAAAGTACAAAGTGAACAATTACTTGGATGAAAAACACCCACCTCGAGATTTCTACTCCCACATAAAGCCTGAGATTGAGGATGCAATGACTAAAAACATCACCTTCGACATTTTGTTTCACAACAGTGAGCACCAAGCCACACATCTGCGCTACGGGGTCAAAAAGTCAGAGCAGGTAAGTCAAGTGTTTACACTGAAACAATGAGGGAAATCTAGGGTAACCAGTCTATTCACACATTCCAAAAATATATAAATATATACATTTAATCACTATATCTAATATCTTTTATCACCAAATTGTTTAAAAATAAGGTCATTCAAACAGTTTCTAGATATTTTATGCTTAATTTAAGACATTTTCTTCTTGTGAATGTTACATTTTTACTTAATAATTTATAAAAAATATAAGAAATAATAATTTAAGAAGAAAATGTCAATGAAGAGCTCATTATATTAGATATTTATAAATAATAATCATTAAAAAAAGTAAGAAAGAAATAAAATAAGCACATCTTATTTTATTTCTGCTGACACTGGCCTTTATGCTTTATTACATATATTTGCATAATATATTCCTCAGTGAAAAATGAATCATATATTGTGGTGAAAATACCTACCACTTTCAATTTGCTCTCAGTTATCAGTTCAGTTAGACTTCTGTAGAAGAGCTCAGATTATATTCAAGCTGTTATTAATTTTGGAATAACCTCCTTCCAGATCGAAAAAGTCTACAGCAAGATCGTTCCCACCTGGCGTGAGCCATTTGAAAAAAAACGGTTTTGATTGAAGAGGATGGATGATGCTGAATGGATTATTTTTAAACCCACACAACGGATAATTACTAATTTATCTTTTCCTTATTTCTGTTACTAATGTGTTCCATTATTATCATATGGATTTAAAATGTAAGCTATATCCAGTCAAATAAGGGATTATTTTTATTACACTTTAAAAACTGTTGTGTTAAAAAAGCAATCTGTTTGAACACAATTTGTATCATATTGATTTCTCATTTATGCCACAATGAATTGTTTGTAACACGTCTGGTTGTAAAGATGAATGATTTCTCCTTTAAATATATGTACTTGAGTAAATGTAACTAATAACTACACACTTTAGTCAATATTCTTCTTTGTGTACACCCTTACACGCTCACTTCTTCCACTCTCCACTTGGGGGCACAATTGAGACATTCATCATTTTTCTGAAGGAGTTCTAAAGAAAAAACATTGTTTAATATGAGAATTCATAAAGTGAATATAAGTCTAGAGGCTACCAGACTGTATTTGTGGGAGAGGGGGGAAAATCTGCAGGTTTGCAGCTCTTTTCTCTGTGACTTCAAATGTATTGATACATGTGTGACTATTTTCTACAAATACAAATTTCACTGTCACGGGTGTTTCGGGGTTTTGTACCAAATATACCTCCATAGTGAATCCCCAGGTATTTCATAGCGAAGCCAGGAGAGCCCTCCAACAGGTCCTGGATCTACCTTTCTACATCCTTCAATCCACAAACATTCAACACAGCAACATAACATTAACCTCCCAGCACCTCTCGGATCCAAGTATCGCGCTTTCCTATAAACCATTGGCCAATTAAAAAAATATTGACAGTATCTCCGCCTTCTCACAACGCCAATGTATCCTCCGGGCTGCAGACGTACACATGATCCAACTCACAACCAGACGGTGACTAGCCCCAGGCCACTAGAGGGAGACAGAGGGCTGCCACACGGTAATCAGGCAATTTGCGACACCTGTGTCTACTCTTTAAAAGCCAAGCTCGGTAGTGTTGTTTCAGCGTGTTGGCAGCAGAGAGGCCGGTAATTTTGGCAACGTCTGTTTGAGTGTTTGCTCCCAGGTCCCCTTTCACTTGACACTCTTTCTGGTGCACATTCCTTGCTCTGATGCAGCTCTTTTTAACTCCTAAAATTTAAGTGTGTTTTGGTTGTTAATAAAAGTAAGTGAACAAAATAAGCCATTGGTTCCAGCATTAAGTCTCAGTTTCTAGGGCTCTAGTCCCCTTGTTTTCTTCCTTTTTGAGTTCCTCATTCTATGTCTGTTTAGCTCTTCTTTGGTTCTTCCCTTGGTGCCTCAATGAAACAATTCTGGTCTCATGATCAAGGATGTCAGGGTTCGGCTCCCTTACTGAGTGAGTCACCACATTGCATTGACAGCTCAGCCCTTTTCTTTAGTCAGTATTTAAAACATATGACCTCAGATCATAAGACACAACCACTAAGCTGAGCATTGTCCTTTTGACTCCAGGTGTTCTGTTACCAAGTATGAGCAACTTGGTGTTCAGAAAATGACTAGTGTAAAGATTAATGACATCCTATGACTCCAGGCAAGTCATTCCTCCCAATCACCTCTCCTGGTTTCCCAGTCGTTGTCAACATGAGCACTGAAATTCCCCAGAAAAAACAGACAATCTATCCAGGGGACCATACTGTGCATAGAGGAGAACCCAACTACATAAGGCAGACACCTCCTACTCCAGCTTCTTCCCCAAGTTAGGTTATTCCATGTGCCAAGAACCAGTTTCCTCAAGTGGCTCGTTTGCTGCTACCCTGTGCCTGATAAGGGTGCCGTACCATGCTTATCTAAATCTTGTGGTGGGTCAAAATGATTCTCTCAATTTGTTTATTTGGGTTGTGGTTGTGGGTGTGGGTTGTGGGCTGTCTGGCCACCAGATTCTCTGTACCACTTGGCTAGACCTGCACTCCAGCCCTGTTCACCATGGGGAAACCCTACAGAGATCTGAGACTTCCAACTTGGAGGTAATTAGATCTCACAATCCCTAATGCCACAAAAATATCCTGACCCAGGAAGGGACTTGGAATAGTCCACCAATCAGACTAATCTAGCTGTGTCCTGAGCAAATTTCAATCAACATAAATTGGTTCATGAACCAGGAGACTTCATTCCTAGCTGGAACCAAAGACGAGTTGGTCCTTCAGCATGAACCACAACATCATCTGTAGGCGTGTCAAGCTTAAATTCCAGAAAAAGCCTAGAGTGTCAAAGCGTTGGTTACCTCACTCCACTGTTTACGAGCAGGATTACTTGGAACTCGGCAACACAGACATGTATCATATCTCACTGTGATCTGTCCATTTATCTATCGCACTGGCGCTGAATTCTCCAAGCGCCAGCAATACTCCCCATGATGTATCCTGGACTGCCATCTAAACTGGTGCAAATATGGGCCAGATCACTGTTTCCAAGAATCAGGAATGCAACCAGTTCAAGAATCAAATTACAATACAAAAAACAAATTGAGGAAATTGTCCTTTTTTACTATTCAGAGTAGCTTTTAAATTTTGAATTAGAACGTCTCAATTTAAGTAAAACTTTTTGGGACACATTTAAACATGACAAAGCAGCATGTTTAATTCAATCCCCTTTATATACCTATTTTGCAGGTGTATAAAATCAAGCAAATAGCCATGCAATCTGTCTTACTTACATTGGTAAAGGAATGGGTTGTTCTAAAGAGCTCAGAAAATTCAAGCCTGGTACTGAAATATGATGCCACCACTGCAACAGGTGTTTGTGGGGACTAGGAGGAAAGAAATGTAACAATCAACTGTGAGTAGCATTATTGAAATGTAGACAATTTTAGGAACCACAGCAACTCAGCCAAAGTTTATTATTGATTTAAACGCTTTGTGGTGTGGCATCACTTAGCATTGCATGAGACACTGAAGGTTTAGGTGTGATTAATGACTTGATCATTTCCTCTGGCTATGAGAGGCACAACATCTTTATTGTCCCTTCACAGGTTTTAAAATGCTTATTTCTGCTGTAAGGATGATAATGCAAGTCTTGTCCAGTAGAAATGGAGATTAAAAGCTAGTAAATTCATGAAAAATTGTGGCTCTCATTCACACTTTTTGCAAGCACAGGTAGAGGTGTAGTGACATATATAAAATATTAAAAAATGAACAATATCTATATAAAAAAGTATTTAACTATGAAGGTCCAAAGTTCTTAAACTTGCACTCATTTGTGTAGGGGTGTTTTTTTTTTTTTTTTTTTAATTTGCCCTGGCAATCTGAGTGTCAAAAGGATGGGGGTGGGGTGCAGACAACTCCCAATGTCTTCAATCTGTATCGCAGTTCCCATGTTAAACACATTCTGTCTGTATTATATCCTTTTTTTTAAGGATAAACATCATCTCCAGGAAATATAGACACATGCAATCCTGTTTCAGGGGCATCACAGAATCATTTATTTCATGGAGACTTACAATAATCTTAATTAGAGCTTAATGTGTAAAACAGACACATCTCTTGTATCCAAAAATGGCAGAATCTTTATGTCTGGTCCTATTTGGGAAATTGTCACACTATATAATGCTGACATTTTGTAATAGACAGGGAATATACGTAACCTTAGTACATGATAAAGCACCCCATGTGGCTAAATGCTTATTTGTGTCAATTGCAGATGCTTTAATCTAAGTACTAACAGATCCTTTTATTCTGGTACAAAGCACCTGTGAAACAATAAATACATATTTCATGACAATATGACATAGCAACACCAATGTCAAATGGTGCCTAGGCCTCTAGATAAATTTGGGAATCTTACAGACAAAACTGCACTAAGTCTGTATTCAGTGTGTTTTGTCGTATGAAAAGATTTTCATTGATATTATGAGATGAGATTGAACATTTTTGGGAGCACTTTAAATTGAATATAGATTTAATAGATATTCCTTAATAATACTTGAAACCTGTACATTTCCAGTGACACTCAAAGAGCTGTGACAGATCTACTACTGTTTTCAGTTACTTTAAATTCAAAGTGAGTGTCAGTTTCTAATTAATTATGTGGATAGTCTAACGGCTATGGCACGCTGCTCAGCTATGAACCGATTGACAAATTGTATTGGTAGCATCTACCATGATATGACATAATTCTGGTGATAATGATAATTTATTCAATAAAGGCATCAGTAAACGGCTAAAGTGCAAGTAACAGACAATAACTTTATTCCCTTGCAAGTATATGAATATGCACTTCACAATCATTTGCATAATTTACTTAACTACGCTAAATCTCATGGCCATGTCGCTATTTGGGGGAGTTAACTGCGTTAGACACAGTCACAGTGCCAGTCTCCTTCTGTAATGAGCCCTCAGTAATGCAACTGTCCTGCTGTATTAAGTGTGGCACTTCAAATTAGTAATCTGCAGACTAATCCAGACTTTAATCACTGCTCTCTGAAGACTCTCCTCATCAAGTCAGCTTCAGTATTTGATGCTCCAACCTGACAGTGATCACAACAGAGACAGCACTGAAAGTCTCAGACAGTGATCAGCCTGAACCTGTAAAAATGCCTTCTATATGGTGAAGGTTTGGAAGCCAATGGGGCCAATATCCTCAGTGCTTTCCTTGTAAAAACTTGGACAAGAATTAATATTGGCTGATACGGCCTCCTCTGTAAAAGTGAGAGTTGTAATTGATTTTCACTGAGCTATTCTCTCAAACAATGGACTAGGAAAATAAATCCGAGGAACAAACACTTTGGCAAATGCTCCTTTGGTGCTCTTTATTTAGCGGTTTCAACAGGAAATCCCTAAGGGAAATAAATCACTCTGAATAAAGTCACTGAATCGGAACAGTAATTTCATCTGTTAAGACTTTTTCTCTTTTGTTTGCAGTGTGGATGGTAGATTAAATCCTGTAATAAACTCATTGAGGGAGCGCTCACATGTACAAACAGCAGCTGAGAGCTCAACAGATTCTCTAATGGTGTTTTTATCAACCATACAGCAATTGAAAAACTTTTCTAAATTGCATTAATAGTCAATAAACTGCAGCAGATGGGCCTCTTTCTCTTACCATGGTCTGTGATTTGGCACTGTGCGAATCTGAATGGAAATAGATTATATACTGAATGCTCAATGGGATGGAGAAAACAAACTCCTGTTCATATGTTTCTGCTTTAAGTGGAGCCATAGTGAAATATACCATAAGAGCCGTCTAAAATGAATGCAGTTATGTAAGATAGACTTTCTGCATCATGTTGACAAGTGTAAAATGTAGAAGGCAAAAAGTAGAATGTAGAAGGCAAAAAGGTTAAAGGTTACTTAAGACAGGTGTGTACCTTTTTTGGTATTTTTGCTGGACTGTGAAGCAACATATGGAAGACGACAAAGGCATCAATCTTGTCCCCTTAGATTCATTGCAATTCAGTTTAGTTTTTTAACTGTTCATTGCATAATTAGAACAATTTAACTTGATGGTACTGGTCACTGAATGAAAGAATGGAAAAATATCATTCCATTAAAAAAATGAAACTTGTATATTATACTCATTCATTACACACAGACTGATATTTCAACATTTTTCTTTTAATTTGATGATTATAACTGACAACTAATGAAAACCCCAAATTCAGTATCTCAGAAAATTAGAACATTATGAAAAGGTTCAATATTGAAGACACCTGGTGCCATACTCTAATCAGGTAATTAACTCAAAACACCTGCAAAGGCCTTTGGAAATCAAGGTCCCAGAGTCTGGAGGAAGAGAGGAGAGGCACAGAATCCACGTTGCTTGGGGTCCAGTGTAAAGTTTCCACAGTCGGTGATGGTTTGGGGTGCCATGTCATCTGCTGGTGTTGGTCCACTGTGTTTTCTGTGGTCCAAGGTCAATGCAGCCATCTACCAGGACGTTTTACAGCACTTCATGCTTCCTGCTGCTGACCAACTTTATGGAGTTGCAGATTTTATATCCCAACGGGACTTGGCACCTGCACACAGTGCCAAAACTACCAGTACCTGGTTTAAGGACCATGGTCTCCCTGTTCTTAATTGACCAGCAAACTCACCTGACCTTAACATCATAGAAAATCTACGGGGTATTGTGATGAGAAAGATTAGCAATACACCAGACCCAACAATGCAGAAGAGCTGAAGCCACTATCAGAGCAACCTGGGCTCTCATGTAACACCTGAGCAGTGCCACAGACTGATCGACTCCATGCCACGCCGCATTGCTGCAGTAATTCAGGCAAAAGAAACATGAAAGGTATGAACATGTACAGCACTCAGTACTTAGTTGGGGCTCCTTTTGCCCCAACTAAGTACTGAGTGCTGTACATGTTCATACCTTTCATGTTCATACTTTTCAGTTGGCCAGCGTTTCTAAAAATCCTTTTATTGTGTTGGTCTTAAGTAATATTCAAATTTTCTGAGATACTGAATTTGGGGTTTTCATTAGTCGTCAGTTCTAATCATCAGATTAAAAGAAATAAACCCTTGAAATATATCAGTCTGTGTGTAATGAATGAGTATAATATACAAGTTTCACTTTTTGAATGGAATTACTGAAATAAAGCAACTCTTTTATGATATTCTAATTTTATGACCAGCACCTGTGTGTGTATGTGTATATATGTAAGCAACATAAGCAATGTATTCAATTCACAGTTCTTTAACATCTGGCAGGAAGTCAATCCCTGCAGTTGACTCTTTCACCATTTGTCCAGTCTGTGACTGACAGCTCTTTAGTCCCTTGGACAGCACCTCTGAGAATCAATGTCTTGCATGTCTGAAATATCTTTTGTTGTGCTGATGTTGTGTGTGTGTGTGACATTGCTCACTTTGACCCTGCAGACAGTCCCCTGAGAGCACTTAACCTTGCTTCAAAGAGGATCCATTACGTGGTATGTCAGTATTGCCATGCTTCTGCACCACCTGAATAACACTTGATTCCTGTCTTTGCTTTCATTACAAATAACCAAATAGCATTATGGATATCAAAGGTGTAGAGAACTGTTATATTAGATTGACTTAGCTCTATAATTCACTCTCTATGATGGCAGCAGGTAAAGCCTAGGGGGAAATTCCAGGATCATTTACAATAAATAATATAAAATTCAAAGCATATATATCTTCATATGGTACACAAACAAGGCAGGAAAATGGCTTTTAGAAACTCCCTTATAATAACTCAATACTCAGGTTCATTAGTGCCATTTTCATACGGTGTAAAATAAATATTAACACCCTTTTAATTAAAAGTGTGAAATAAACTTTTTCAAGCAAATTTACTTGGCTCAAATTCTTGGTTAAATAGTGGATTCAAACTATGATTATAAGCTCTCTGGCTTAACTTTTTAGTCTGTTATGACAATTACAGATTTGCTCAGTCAGCTTTGTCTTATGTGCATTTTCTAAATATAAATGTAACACTGAAGGTGAAATTTAGTGACCAGACCCTACACTTTAGGCTTCATTCTCTTATTTGTTTTAAATGGAAGACAGAAAGGCATGCTGTTCTGGTCCGAGAGTGCTGGTTACTTCTACTCACTTGATTTTAAAAAGGGGCAGACTCGGGTCATATTAATCAACTTTCCTTGTCCTTTTCCTTTCCAACGAGACCTGCAATTTGTGCTTAGGGCTGGTTTCCATGACTCTAATCAAAGGTACACCTCAGGAAATGACAGCTAGCATCTTGTTTCCAAGCTTGATAACAGTGCAAGCTTTGAATGGGTTGATTACTGGCTGTGAGAAGCCCGCACTGTGCTACAGAGTTGGAACAGGATTAATATTTCCGGTGAGAGCTAATATAGAGGTTGTGCAAATTTCCCTAGCTGTGTACAAAGTGTTGAAGATGCGGTTTATTACAAATAGACATAGGCATTTATTGTTTTGTTTTGCACAAAGCTTTTAATAATGGTTTTTGGAAATTAAAATGCAAGCCTCATATTATGCGAAGCAATATTATGTTGGCAAATAGTGCAGTGCTCTACATTAAGCAATGTTCTATAAAAAGCATACTAATTTTACTGCATATAAAGGACTAAGATATCCATGTTGTAGCTGTCCATCCTGAGAGCAAAGTGCATGCTTCCTCACAGTTTTGGAAAGATGGATATAGATGCATTCTGGTGTGTTTCTTGCAGCCAAGAGATTAGGATCTTATTGAGCTCAGCCGGCCTAAGGGTAATAAAGAAAAATGTTCCAAAAATGAATGCACTGCAAAATACACTTATCAGCCATAATATTACTACCACCTTCTTATTTCTACATTCACTGTCCACTGACTGTGCTAACAATTGTGATAACAATTTCTCCTGTAATAAAACACTTAAGACATTTAACTTTTTAATATTTTGAATATATACTCTGCCACACTGTCACACTTAGACAAAAAAAATCATCCATCTACTCTTAAAAAGTTCTGGGGAAAAACCTATACTAGGCAATGCCATAAAAACATGATATTATTCATCACCCAAAATAGTTGCATGATGTGATTCAAGTACAAGACATAATTAGCTGTGACAACACTAAAAAAAGGAGAAGGTTTGATTTAAAAACCACTTTGTACTTTGATGATTTTGTAGAAATAAATCACAAAACAGTTCAAACAAGAAGATGCCAAAGAAGTGGAGGAAGGCGCTGGGCATAAAAACTGATATACAATGTGAACATTTTAACAAGAGTGTAAATCTATTTACAAAAATGTATCTTTTAAAGTAATCAATGATATTCTTCTGACATTTCTCCATAGAACCCTTTTTTGTATTTTTAAAGTGTATGTAAATAGCCACTGGCTTAAGGGGCCATTTTGAAAACTACAGCATTGTGGGAAAATTCAGTGTCAGCCACCAACAAACTGAACATCTACAGCAGAGCGTTGAGGTTGAGCAAATAATTTAGTTATAGGGAAGTCTCAGGTCAGCTGATTAAAGATGTTTAAATCAATGCCTGTCCATTGCTGCCATGGTAATGACCATAATTAGACACACAGCTTGGCTATTATTACAGAGCCTTGAATCTTACTTAACCTGGACCGAACATCTAAGACAGACCAATCAATATGAACCACAGAAATGTAGTCTTTTTTTGTGGTTAAAAAGAATGCATAAAAATTCAAATGGCATTGTAAAATGCTTTGTTGCTTCTGTTTTGAGCAGTTTTTCATCAACTACAGTGGAACAAAACTTGAATATGCCCGAGGTGGAATGCCAGCAATTAGAAATCTAATGAATATTAGATTCACTGCATAAACCTTAGCAACGACTGATGGAGCCCACACTTGCAGTACTACGTCTGATATGGTACCTGCCACTGCTATCATCTGTCAGTTTGGATGTGTGGTGGAGGTTTCAGCCAAAAACATGCATCACTTCCATCTCCATGATTTGTACTACACTGAAGTCACTCACATAAACTGCTTATTTAATTTTCCTTTTTAAATTTTGTTTCATGAAGAATTATTTAAAAAAAAAAAACATTAACTGTAATTTGATACTTTCATATTTTACCTTTTTTAATTTGTGTATTTTAGAACCAAATAGAGGAATGTACCTTGATACCTTTCATATGATCATATGATCATATGATCATTTGCAAAATGTCTATCACTATTTAAACAGGCTGTTGTCATTACTGTGGCTTAAAACTGATGTAAATTAACTTAATTATGACTGAATGACCTGTATTGTCTCCAAAAGAGTCCAGGCTTACACATTGCTTTTAAATTCATTGTGAGTGGGCAGGATTAAAAAATGCTGTAGGCTGAATAGGTGTATGAATGTATGTGAATGAATTTGTGTGTGTGTGTGTGATATCACAAGTCTTATTTTTGCAGCTTAGTTTCTATACATTTACTGAATTAATGACACACATTTAAACTTTACCAGTGTTTAGACTACATTACTACATTTTAACTACTAAATTAATGCATTATTCTCAAGGCTATACAGCAGTGTGTTGGATCACGCCTTGGAAAACCAATGCCTCAGATCTTAAAGCAAGAGCACTGCAGACTATGGCTTTAAATCATAGTCAGGATTTGAGGAATTTCTTGTGGTGAAATGGATTCAAGGTTGGGTTGTTTAACCTTGAGAACAGAGGGTATTATTTATGAGATTGTTGGCAGCAGCGTATGTTTAAGCCTCTATCTTTAAGGAGTTCACTCTATAAAATCTGGAGTAGAACTCTACCTCAGATTTTGCATTAAGCTCTTAAGCTCTTATAATCAAAAGTGCTCCTCAAAACAAATGAAATTATGCCAGAGAAAACCTGACTGCTAATATATTATGTAAATGATATTCTTTTTTCATATGCCTCAGGTGCAGTATACAAACATAAAATAACAACAACGAAGGATAAAATAGATAGAAAACTGGACAGATAAAGTTCAATTAATGCAAATCTAGCTTTAAATTAGTTCATTTAAATAAAGCAGGATATTTCCTAAAAATAGCCAAAAAGGAGGAGGGGACAACAGCAACAAGAAACTAGACCTGTTTAGATTTGTAGTTAAATATGAAACTCATTCATTCATTATCTGTATCCCTTATCCAGTTCAGGGTCACGGTGGGTCCAGAGCCTACCTGGAATCACTGGGTGCAAGGCGGGAATACACCTTGGAGGGGTCGCCAGTCCTTCACAGGGCAACACGCACACACATTCACACACTTTTGAGTCGCCAATCCACCTACCAGCATGTGTTTTTGGACTGTGGGAGGAAACCGGAGCACCCAGAAGAAACCCTCACGGACACAGGGAGAACACACCACACTCCTCACAGACAGTCACCCGGAGCGGGAATCGAACCCACAACCTCCAGGCCCCTGGAGCTGTGTGACTGCGACACTACCTGCTGCGCCACCGTGCCGCCTAGACATGAAACTAAACTACATAAATGCAATTAATCAGAGTAGCGTCTGATGGTTATTTGAATGGCTGCTTAATATGTAGCCAGATAAGCATCATGTCCTTGACCTGCTTACTAATGTCAATAGTTTGCATACCTCTCCATCTGGGTCCAATGTCCACAGTCCTCAATGTGAGCCCTCTTTAAATTGGGAATCTTGAGGGAAAACAAAAACAAAAAACATCACATTGAAAATCATTAAATCCACTGAATTAGCTCAGATGAGTAATAATGCACTATGTATTAAATTGTTTTGTTTCATTTATATTGTAAAACAAAGTTTACGGTTGCACAGTTAACTTACAGTATTTTCCATGCCAGTGCTAAAGCGGGGCAGAAGAATCCGGTCCTTCCCTGCAGTCACCATCAGAGCCGGCATCAGTATCTGCAGGATTAAAAAAATCAGTGTAGCGATGAATGTTCTAAAACATATTGCAAACTAACTGCTCAAACCTGATAAGAACAGTAAGGAGACAGTTTATTTGTTTGCTTCAAAAATATAAATGAGTGCCCACTGCGAGGTGGAGCCCAGCAGCTCCAGATGCTTGTTTGTGGTCTCCATCCACTGCATAAAGAGATATGTTTGTTAGAGATGTAGCGGGTGCAGCAGACTACTTCATGCCAGGCCTCTCAGGAGCAGATGCTGGGAATAGGCAGAGGAGGCCATCTGTTGTGTTTAGAGTGTTGGTTATGCTTAATGCCATGCACGTTTGCTATAGTGCAGGAAACTGGGGTGTTTTTGACAGTGATGGTGTTGGAGATAAAGTACACTTGCCTTGCCCCTTGGCCTGGAGCACAGCCAACGCCAGTTCCTTTCCACGTTCCTGTACCAGTTCAGAGGACCCCTTGGACACAAAAATCCCCTCAGAACAAAGTAGTACTTTATATTTATGCACACCTGATCACAACATCAGTTGAAATTATAACTTTACTGTAAGACAGATATTTGAAATGTAACCCCCCCACCCAACACACATTCAGGGTTAGTGGCTGTACCTGGAAAGATGTGTCTTTTTATTTCTGAGATTTTAAGTGTATGGATATATATAAATATATACTCATACTAATTATTTACTTTCAGTGATAATTTATGTGCACTATAATTAATATTATTTGTAAACCTGTTATGTTTAAGTAAAGTGGTTAACATTGTGCAAAATATATTTTTAGGCAATCCAATGCTAAAAAAACATACCAAACTTTAGTGTGTGTGTGTGTGTACCTGAATCCACTTTTAGTGTACTGCTGAACATAGTACTGAAGTTCCTTCTCACTCAGAATTGCACTTCTAGGAATGTCCTCTGGGAGCCCAACAAACAGACCCCCTGAGTGTAAAGGAAATGAAAATAAATGACAATATAAACCCATTGGCTCCATTACAGGAAAAGGTGATGCATGCAAATAATTTTGTGTTGTGATACAGTAAATGCTGGATAATGTCCTTTAGAAAACAAGTGTCACTTTTCACAATCTGTTCCTACAACAAGCAGTGCAATCTGAAACAAATATGCAGAAATATTCTCTAGCCCAAAGCTCATCTCAGATGGGGAGAAAAAGAGTGGAAACATGTGCTGAGGTCAAATGAATCCATGTTTCTGCTTGTTTTTCAAGAAAAACAATCCTGTACCAGAGAATTCTATGCCAAAGACCAAAGGACCATCCACATTTCTGCAAAAGCCAACATCTGTCATGGTATGGGGTTCATCAGTGCCTATGGCATGGGTGAATTGCAAATGTGCATTTATTGGAATGTTAGAGAGACAAACACTGTCATCATAGTAATGTAATTTCACTAGTTCATGGTTATTTCAGCAGGATTATTCCAGGCCTTATTCTGCACAATTTTTAGTTGAATAAATATTAAAGGGGCCATATTATACAAAACTCTCATTTTTCGCCTGCTTTTTTATTTCCACTTGGGTCTCTATTGCTCCTATAAACACTCCAAGTGTGAAAAAAATACATCCATACGTTTTGAGTCAGTTGAAAGATTTGTGTCAGGAATCATATGCTTCTTTGAGCTGTTTGGATGGCTCCCGGGCGGCACGGTGGCGCAGCAGGTAGTGTCGCAGTCACACAGCTCCAGGGGCCTGGAGGTTGTGGGTTCGATTCCCGCTCCGGGTGACTGTCTGTGAGGAGTTGGTGTGTTCTCCCCGTGTCCGCGTGGGTTTCCTCCGGGTGCTCCGGTTTCCTCCCACAGTCCAAAAAAACACACGTTGCAGGTGGATTGGCAACTCGAAAGTGTCCGTAGGTGTGAGTGAATGTGTGTGTGTCTGTGTTGCCCTGTGAAGGACTGGCGTCCCCTCCAGGGTGTATTCCCGCCTTGCGCCCAATGATTCCAGGTAGGCTCTGGACCCCCGCGACCCTAAAATTGGATAAGCGGTTACAGATAATGGATGGATGGATGGATGGCTCCCTTATTGTGACAACACAACAAGGAAATTTGCATAGAACCACCGTGGCACTACCCCTCACCTGCGTAAATGCGGGACGGCTGGGGCGTGGCCAGCAACAGCTTATTTGCAAACTGCTCTTTCTGAAAGGGACTAAACCTAGCAAGAACAGAGCTGGTGAGATTCTATTAGTTAGATTCTATTCTAAATTGTTTAAAAAGATGTATAATATGTCCCCTTTAAATACAAATATATTATATTTTAAGCTGTTATGACATTTTTACTTATTCTGAGTGCTGGTTTATGCCCCTCACTATCCTATACATGGCAACACGTACAGTAAAATGGCATAGATTCTAAGGAGAACAGCTTTTCTTAATATTTTTAAATGGTCATTACAGTTGCATTTTGTAGTTAGCAGGAAAATTATTTTGCATACATTCAAATATACTTTCTACTTCACCTTTTTTTAAGACCCCAGAAGAATCCACAAAGCGTTTGTCCTGTTATAAAAAAAAACACATTTAAATATATTTTACAGAAAATTAAAAATTGCAACAGCATTGTGGATACTGTTTCTGACATTACTTCTTTTAGCAATGTTTAATCTTCACCTTGTGATGACACAGGCTAAGAGAAATGATTATTCTTTATCATGTCAGCTTTAAAGTCCATAGTGAATGTTAATAGTCATTAAATATCTGACTGATAGAAGATATCTGAAGTTAATTAGCACTTCCAGATATGATCTCTCAAGTCTTGGATTAGCTGCTACTATGTGAGTCAGATGATATCAAACCCATCACACACCGTTGCCCTCCTAATAAAACCTCGGAACTTCAGCTCCAGGAGTAATAATCTCCACACCTCTTTGTGGAACAAATGGCATTTGAGGGTGCAATTTGTGTGTGCTTGTGTGGGAGGAATGAATGGTAGCTGTAATTAATGTAGAGCATTCCTGTGAGGTCTGGTTGCTCTGAGATGGCGATTTCCTCTGTTTGACAGGGGCAAGTGTGAAGATTAAAGGCTACTAAAAGGGGAGGGTCTCTGGTCAGTTCCCCATGCTCCTGGCCCACACACTCATTAGGATGCACTGTGGCTGTCTGGGCCTGGCTGAGTGATGGTCTGGCTGGTCAGTAGTGACTCATTATTCCAGCATCAGTAGCCCGGATGAAGAGCCTTTATCTGGCCCTCATTATGATGCCAAGTCACTCAACCACAGCAACGAGCTGCTCTTTGATCTCTATTAGTGCTGCTTTCTGATGTCTATGATAAACCTTGTAAATATGGAAAGCCTGTCAATGCCACTTGTGGTAACGTATACTTCTCTTGTGCATGCACTCTTGGCTGATCAGAATTAAGGTTGCTTGTAATGCAGATGCACCTTTTTTTCCACTTTCACAGTGGTTTTTCTTCAATTTTTGCTGCTATTCTGAGATATGCCCTAGAACCTTATTCTTGCCCATATCTGTATTTGGTCTAATTTAAGGGAAAGTGCTTGGACAGCAACCTCCTCTTAGATGGCACTTCTCTGACTAAGCAGTATTTAGTGCATGTCGTTTAGTGCAGAGCCCCATAAGCACTTTAGAAAAGAGGGCCCTAAATTAAGATCTAATCTTTGTGATGTGAAACTAACCACTGACCCTCAGGAAATTACACATATTCTGTGCTTTCTTCACAACACAGTTTGTGTAATAACAGAGAATGTGTAAGTTAAATATAAGCTCAACAATTTTTCAACATTTCTGCAGCATTTATTCATTGTGAAATAAAGTAATTGAGATGTTTGATATGAAGAGATTCACTGTATTTACTGGCTATGATTTCTTTATTGTGAAGGGGATATGAATCAGGGGTGGTGATGGATTATAATACACAAAAACTGAACAACTGAATTTACAATTCAAAGTTGACATGTACATCTGCATTAGTATTTGTGCTGTATAGCAAAAACTCTATAGCTGTGCTATTTAATATTATTTCTAGAGTATTTCCCTTCTCTTGCACTTCAAATTAAACAGAAAGATCTCTTACTAAAGTGTTTAGCAGTTACAGCTGTGAAACAACTAACCTTTTCAGCAGGAAGTTTTACTGAAACCACAAAATAAACCTAGCCATTTGAAATGACGATAAACAGTAAGTTCAAGTTAAATAAAGAGGTAACACTAAAGAGATTATTCAACAGTTTATATTCCATTAATATTTATTATTTATTTCCCTTTATTTATTATATATATTTAATATCTGTTTCATCTTTAATGTAGTGTTAATCTTGTATATTTATTTATTTTTTATTAGTCTGTGATTATTCCTCTTTTCTTTTGTGAGTGTTGTTCCGAAGTCTTACTGTCTCATCACTGGCAGTAAACAGCAGATTAAACGTCCTGGCCAGGTTTTTCTCCAGCTCAGCCTCTGCTACACCCTGTACAAACAGAAAGGGAAACACATTCTTTGTGCACTGTTCTCATACAACACGGAATTATTCAGATAGTGTGTCTGATAAAAAAATGTAATCTTGTCAAAAAGGCAAATATTTTTAACATGTAGGTTTGCTTAGGCCAACAGTCAGGAAAATGAATGTAGAGTAACTTTTTACTTTAGTTTCTAAATGAAGATAAGTGGGGAAAAATCTCAACCCTATGGCTTGCATGAATATACTGGTCTGACAATGGTTCACATGTGACTACACTACTAAGTTAATTAAAGCTGATCATACAACTACGATCTTGTTTGCCTTTTTATTTTTGGAAGAAGATGGCCCCTCTGTATATTTGCCTATGTTATATATATATATATATATATATATATATATATATATATATATCTGATTCTGAATGCAAAACATTTCCTTAGAATGTATTAGACCTATCGTCATGACAACAAACACAACACAGTAAAAACACTCAAACAGTAATCCAAAATACCGAACTAAAACTTCACTTTTCTAACGAATACGCATATTCTAATGAATATTTTGAATGATTCTAGATTCTAGAGAAATTTCCAACCAACAAATGCCTTAATACGTATTTACAAACTTTTGCTAATGCAGCATCATTGGGCAGTTGGACATTCGTGGAGTGAGCCCAATTTACAACACCTTACAGGCCTGTTTTTTCATTATTTCAGTAAAATGTATATATTTTCTTTGTGCACTACAGAAAACACCATTTAAAACATAGTACAATATTCTATATTACACAATTTAAAAACAAAAAAATGAGTTTGAATATTTTTTTCTTCACTGTGTTACTCACAGGCTCCTGGAAATAGAGTTGATATTCAAAAATTGGCACAGACTTCAGTCTATCCATTGGATTCGTGTTTGGATCCACAGGGAACAATGGAGTGTTAAGAGAAGCCACAGCCCTTAAGCAGCAAAGAAAAATCACTTGAATATCAACCAGGTAGTTTAAAACATGTATGTCCAGATGAAAAGTGTATTTCAACATGTGAATTCTAAATCTAGTATACAATATACAATATAAAAAAATATATATTGAGCAAAAACTGACATCTGTAAACAGAAATGCTGTCAGACAGAAGAGTTAGTTGCGTGTAGATTGTAAAGGACTCCATACCTCAGTCTCTCTGGATGGCACTGGGCCATGTTCCAGGCCAGAGAACCACCCCAGTCATGGCCCACCAGAGTAACCTGAGCAATGCCCTGTGTTTTATAAAGACGTTATTTACACACTCCTCAAACAACCAAACAACTAAGTGGAAAAAATGAGATAAATGAGAAAGGTATTTTTTTTTTGTTCAGTTTTTTTCTTAAGAGAGATTCATTTTTCACAGAATAAAATCATCTTACCTCACCCCAGCCCCCTCCCAAAAATAAATAAATAATTTCAACGTCAATATAATTCAATATCTCAATTTACTCTGGACAATATTTACTCGACTAGACAACCAACTGCAGTGGCTAATTAGAGGATAATGAGGATCCTCAGAATAGGGTGACAGTCCTTCAACCCACCCTTCCCCTGATATTGTCTTCCCCTGTTATTGTAATAAATTTAAATGTTTATGTAATGGTTTAAGCTTAGTCCCAGAGTACACAGCATTTTGAATTGTGATTATTCATTGAACCACCCCTAAATGTTTAACTGCACGTCAATTTCAGAAAACATTATAATATTTATTCTGTACCTTATTTATATGTCATTATGGATCACTGACCAACTCACTCGTAAGTAAATGTGTACAATTTTCCCTTTTGCTAGGGTATAATTATTTTAATTATTATAATAATTATTTTTTGTTTTTATCCAAAGCTTGTTTTTCAGTATTGGAAATGTCAAATAAATCAAAAACAAAATAACATAATGAAAGGCTGTTGTCCTTCTTACATATGACAGTAGTCATTTTAATTTGAATATCCCTTGAAATATAAAACATTTTGGGGAAATAAATGAGAACAGGATGTAAAGCATACACCAACATTAATTTGTCTGAATGTACAATGAAATTAATAAATATATTTTTACATTTAGAAAAGTGCAGAGGCTGGCCACATCTTAATTAATGGTAGCAATGTTACATTACCAGATGAACTTTATGACATAATATAGCACAATGAGTCACTTTACATATGATCTGTCACATTGCTGTCAGTGGCTCTTCCAGCAAAATCACCCAAAAAGTTGCCTCTCAGTCTACACAAAAATATAGAGTAAAGTTCCCTACTGCGGGTCAATGACATTCTGTATGCACCAAAGGTTTCTGGTTAAATAAAGGTAAATAAAGATGACTTTGTTTATCTTGGAAAAGGGAATGAACAATACTGACAAATGTGACAAATAGTTCTTCTTTTTTTTAAAAAAAAAGTAGGAACAGGAAACTATTCTTCTGTCAACAATACAGGATGCACCTTACAACATTATTGAGTGCAAACATATGTCTCCACCACACCTATACATCTTTTAGGTTACTTCTGTGATATCTTGACCTAAAGTACAGTGTTCTCAACAGAACAAACCTACAGCAATAATCAGTATGACATTCCAATGCAAACATTATGCTTTATGGTGGAGAGCTCATCAACTAATCAGTAACTGATACCTGTAATGATCCTGATTCAACACAAAATTCCAAACATTTTATGTATAACCCTTCCAGAAGAGTAAAATCTGTTACTGCAGCAAAAAGGGGCAAACTACCTATTAATACTTCTGCTTTCAAAATAAATTTTGGAAAACCCAATGTGTATAAATGTAGGCCCTTAATCTCAGATTAGATTTTTCTTCTGAAACATAGGTGGGGGCTAGACATGGGCCAAATGCCATGAGCCGGGCTTGACACTGGTTATTGCACAATTTCTGTGTGCCAGATGTTGGCCAAATGTCGATTTAACTTAGATTTGTTCCATGTCACACCTGATATCTGGCCCATATCAGGTGAGGCTGTGGCTGAGTTGAGGCATCCAGACTCACCCTGAGTCAATGTCACCACTCAAGGTTAATTATGGGTCATAGGAGAACAGCCATTCTGTTGTTATTAAAAATGTGATTTTTTTTTCTTTTTAAACAGTAAAACATGTTACAAACTAGTAATTCATTAACCGATTATCCAGTTTAGGGTTGCGGTGGGTCTGGAAGTTGGGAGAACGCCCTGGTGGGGGGTGCCAAAAGAGAAACTGTTATTCCTTAACTTTAAGTCTTAAACAAGGATGAAATCTACTCTGACACTCAGGGATCTGAGTCAGCAGTGAAAGGCAGGCTCAAGTGATACTGAGCCAAGAAACAAAGTCCAGCAGCAAACCTGCTCTCATAAACATCTATTCATGCCTTCTGGTCTGAACATGAAAAGAAAAATCTTTGACCAAACATGTATTCATTCATTCATTCTGGAACTGGGGCAGCTGAGTTTGTATAGCAAACACATGAGAAGGAATCATAAGTTAGCTTATTCGTTTCCATACTTTACGTTTATTGCACAGATCCTTTTTATTATCCTGGTTCACTCCATCTCATTCCCAAAGACACTGAATGGTGCTTCATCATTCCAAGAATGATGGGGGGGGGGGGGGACATGCCCCTCTAGCTGAGGCATGCAATTGAGCATGGTGAAAATAAGCTCACGTGCAGCTACTCTGAAGTGTCCCATTTCATTTGATGCTTTTCTATGGGGATTAAAGAATGTTTAAATGTGCACCGATTGTAGAGTTATATGGCTACATTTACAAACACAGGTGAGGTTTATAAACATGTAATTTAGCTAACCAAAATGTGGTAAATTAAATCAGGTGCTGCTGATATAATTTAGTACATCCTGCAATGACTTGTTTTCTTCAGGTGCTCCGGTAAAACCGGTGAAACCAGTCAGATATCATTGTATACATATTTTTAAAACCATACCTACCAACTGATCCAAAAACATCACCAGATCCTGTAAAACAAAAAATATAAAGGTTATATGAAGTCACCAAATATTTCTGGACACCTGTGCATGTCTTCAGATATCCTTGTATTAAGCTTACCTGTGAAATATTTTCTTGGGAGTACTCCTCAATATCTACAAAAGGTATTGGAGGATATCATCCGAATGAGCTGGCTTAACAGTTGATATTTAATGACAAATACACTAGTAAAAAAAACAATAACCATGGTAAAAGCTGCCCAGTATGGCACTCCTATGTCAGTTGAAACTCCCATAAGATTAGAAACACTGAAGTTGTAAGGTATTAAAGAGAAGCATTTCTCATCTTCATTCCCAGTATGGTTTCCTAATAATCATACAAGAACAAAACCAGAGTACCTTGAGGGAGGTGTTGAACATATTCACTGGTGATGGAAATTCCTGCTGTTTTATTAAATTGAATGTTTGTCACATTGGAACATCATGTATATAGAAATCTCTAGGAGAAACCACATGATGTTTGAAGCATGGGACTAAGGACGTATTGAAATCATGCCTTTAATCAAGTAAGTCTTATTAAGCATCATATAGTAGAACTTTCAAAAATTACTGAATCATTCATTAATCAGGAAGCCATCAAGGGGTACGGTCCCTATGAAATGTTGAAGTCTGTAACAATCGTAGCTGGTGAATTAAAGCTGAATATATTTTGTCATTCACAATTTTTTTTCCCCAGTCATTGTAAGTTTCGAATTTAGATTTTACCTGCTATTTTACTATATTAAATTACATGTTATGAGTGTTTCTTATATACTATTTCACTGGAAATTTATAAATACAGTACAAAAATAAGGCAATAGTACTATACTTCTGCCTTGAGGATTGTGACATTTATAATTCTTCTGTCATGAGAACCCACTTTAACCCTGAAGAAATCTACATTTTTGAGACATCTACAGGGAAGATCATGAAACTTTAGAAGACTTAGGGCAGGATTAAAATGTCACTAAACGATTGTCTTGTTCCTATAACAAAGGCCCTGGTGGTTTGAAATTCAGATGGTATTGATCAGAAGGATTGAGAGTGAGTGGCAGAACGAGACTAATAGGGTGCCACATTTCCAATATAACCATCAACATTTAGTAGTTTCAATAAAACCCTTGATTTTACTCCAGTCACACATCTAAGCATATTACGAGTTTTATGAGTTTTTATTATTGGAGAATATATACTATGAACTGACCTGCAGGAGCAGAAGAGTCACCATAGCCTTTCAGGTCTGGAGCAATAACCCTGAAGCCAGCATCAGCCAGGGCAGGAATCTAAGAGCAAGAGTTTTACGGGCATTAATGCCAACCCATTACAGCATGCCAATCTCCACACATTACATCATTAGCAGCTCAAGTTTTTTTTGTGGCTCAAGTTTGTGTTAGCTTGCTGCTGTAGTTTGGCTTTTCTTACCTGGTACCGCCATGAAAACCAGGATTCAGGAAATCCATGGCAGAGCAAAACAGGAGGCCCATCCCCCATCTCCACAAAATGGATCTTCACCCCAGGCTGAAAGAGTTTGCGATACAATAACTCACCCTACTGGTTATTGCACAATTCTTATTGTTTGCCAAGATGATGCACAGTGATCTTTTACTTTTCATTAATTTGAACAATGACACATATTCCTAAGAAATGTTTGAGTATCCTTAGAACTTGACTGAATTTGACTGCAGTTTAATATATCTGACTGTTAGATTATGTACTTGTGTGTCTGCTATATCTTGTGTGTCTACTGCAAAATTCCAGAGAATCTGCAGTAAGCAAAATGATTTTCATATGTACAATGGTGGAAAAATCTGAATTCCAATTTGATTGTACTCTTGCATGGGCACAAATATACCACTTGTGAAAACTTTTTTCAATCATTGTTCATAACAAGACAAAATCAATATAGTGGTTTAAAATAATTACTGATTTATGGTTCATTATTATGAACACATAAGAGATAACCCAACATGACTGAGAAAGAGGTGTTGCTTCACAAGGTTCTAATAAAATCATATTCAGAATTTTACATATTTTTAATAGGGGATCAATACTGAGGATGAGACCATGACAAAACAGTCGATAAATGGATAGTGTATTTATATCATTAATAAATATATTGGAAATATACATTTCCAAAATAATGATTGTATATGGTTTAGTCAGCTTTTGCTAACTTTTCAATAAAAGAAAATATATTTAAATGTGTAAACAATATGAATATTCATAAATAAACCCCATTTCCATAAAGGTGAGCTACTGTGCAAATGAAAACAAAATGCAATGATGTGCACCTCATTTTCACCCCACCCCCCATATATTTTTGCACATAACTGCATTCTGTTACATACAAGTTGCACATCATCCCAAATGTTTTAGAAATTGGGTTTGTATCATAACAGCCATAGGTAGACATATATCATCACACATGCCTAAGAGCTACTTAATGAAAGGAAAATTATACAAGCATCTTTATACAGCATGCTTTTACCTTGATTGTGACATATCCATGGCTGACCTCTTCGGGACCACAATAACGAGGTCTCGACTTATCTGTAAGCTGCAGATATTACAAAATACAGTCATTTAAATGTGTGACCTGCACTAGTGAGGTACATTATAAATCACAGAATTAAATGAGAACATGAACATGAAGCAATCTCTTGACCTTGAGAGTGTGGCACCAACAAACTTTACCAGCAGTCTCTGTCTTCTCACACAGAGGCCAATATCTCTAATATATTTTGAATATTAAATGTTGAAATGTTTAAAAATAAAATGTCAATACTTTAAAAGCTTTCACTTCTGATAATAAAAAAGAACATTTAAATAAAAGCTAAATGCTGCACACTTAATCTGATGAAAGTTCCTAAATGGCAATATGAATTCCATATTTTGAAATGTCAATTTCAAGAAAACAGTAAATCAACACAAGGGTTTTGATTTGGTTTTTAACAATGATTTTTGATCTTGTAATATACATAATTGAACATTCACTACCTTTATTCCTGTAAGAGTCTCAATTTTTTTCATTGCTTCACTGATATCAGTAACGTGAACAGTTGTCATGCCCAAACTCTCAGCTGCCTGCACACTCTCCTCAGAAACATCCACCCAAAGAGCCTACAGAAAAAGCCATTTAAAATTAGGTCAGCATGATGACCAAGGCACATTTAAAACATCTAACAATATCTGATCCATACTTGAGAAAGATTGGCTCAAAGACAATGTGATAACTACCTCATGGGGTTTAACCTGTAGTTTATCCAAGGCAGCATGGAATATAGCTGGTTCAGGGAGCTTTGCCCCAATTTGAGAGGATCGGATTACCAGATCAAAGTGGCGTTCTAAGACTGAGAAAACTTTAGCCATGCTGTCCCTCTGAGGAGTGTCATCAACCCAAATGTTTGCCAAGACACAGGTTAGCATGTCTTAAATAAAAAATAAAAATAAATTTTAAAAAATTATTGTAATCATCCTATAAAGAGTTTCATTCTAGAGAATTATTCAAAGCAGCAAAGCATTTAATTCCTCTAAAACAAAGATCTGTAAATCATGAAATGATTGTAAATATTGCCCATTACTAATCAAACCATTTAATATTGTATTACAATTCCACAATTAAATGATGCATATATTTTATAAACTGAAAGGCTCTCCTAACATTAACTCTAACCTTAACGACAATGATCTGTCACCAAGCAGTTCGTGTGAACATAAGCTACAGGTGAGTATTCATATATTCTGTTTGTTTAGTACACAACTTGCTCCACACCAGATATAAAGAACATACCCTGGTGTCGAAGAATGGCAGTAGCATTAAGAACTGTCCCATTGAACTCCACCTTCCTTATCTCATCAAATAGTTTATGGACTGAGAACTGGGCAGGCAAAGAGACTCCTTGACTTTCTGCCTCCTTCTGAATCTCAGTCTCCAGCTCTGGAAACATCTTCAAGCAACAGAACCATGAAAAAACTATAATGATTTATAATGAACAAAAAACTAGAATGAAAAGCATTTAAGAAGCACTAACTTCTCAGCGTGCAACTCAAACTGATCAAGACAGGTCAGAGAATTGTACTTTGGACAGGGCACGTCTGCAAAGGGGCTAAAGTTTTACCTGTGAGAGGGTGAGCTTTCCTCTTTCAGCACGAAACACAGCATTTTCATTGCCTGCCTTCACAATGGTGTTCAATATGAAATCCCTAGAGCAGAAATATTTATTATAATCAAGAACCAATTAGAGAAAATTTCAACAAACCAAGGTCCAGACAATTATAATAACGAACTTGCATTATGATCAGTACCACGGTGTGTATTCTGAAGCAGTATAGTAGCTATATCAAATTTGTATGCAACAAACAACTGAACAGGGCGGCACGGAGGTCCAGCGGGTAGGTGTCGCAGTCACACAGCTCCAGGGACAGTCTCGCTCCGAGTTACTGTCTGAGATAGATCTTAATTTACTAAATGAATAAGCCGTCATTGCCACCATTGCACTCCCTGGGAGAGGAGCCACCACTGTTATGCACTAGAAACTGAAAGAAAAATCACTTACTTTGAAAGATTAAAATCATTCTCCACTTTCTGAAAAGCCTTTTGAGGGTGAGGGGTGATCGCCCCACCCCACAGACCAAACAGCACAGCTTTAAACATTGAACCTGAATGTTGACACAACGTAGCGCGACACTAATGTTGAGAATGACACACAGTACGTGTACTGAGACTAATCTACATAGTTTTGGAGCAGGTTAAAAAGCAGTGACCCACAACACGGCCAATGAAAGCACAGGGGGCGGGGCTAACCGGAAGAAGCTTCCTTCCCCCAACAGTGATATGGAAGCAATCCTGGTTTAACTGTGCGGGACACAGAACAGTTTTACATAGATCTTATATTTATATATACATCAAAATTGGTCTTTGTAATTTAGTTTAACCTGTTCATAATTCCAAAAACTAATTGCAGTAATAACAGGTATGATACTCTAGTTTCTGGTTTTAAGTAAGATACTCTACTTCTTTTTAAAGATCAATTAAATCAAACACGGTTTTTTTTTGTAGTTTGGTTACAAAAATAGTATTCCCATGTCTCCAATAAACTAAATTAAATATGATAATTGAAGCATAGAGTTGCAAAAGAATAACATAGAAGTGAAAAACAAAAATTTACAGTGAACCTGGCTTCATCATTTGTTGTATTTAAGATCAGACCCTGGACTCTGTCTTAGTCCTACACTTTAAAAAATGTGATACTGTTATTGCAGGGTGGCACAAAAAAAATGAAAATACTGATTTCCCCCAACACCTGCTTGACACCTAAAATTTCCATCCGGTTTATTTGACTGATAATTATAACTACCAAATGATTTATCTAATTTTAGCCCAGCCCTCAGCTAGAGATATACAATTTCCCACAAATCTCCTTAGGTAATACCTACAGTGTATTAATACCAATGAGAAAACTATTTATTACTTATTTCTCCCAAACTGCCACAAGCAAGAGGCTGACCTAATTAACTTTTTTTTTAATGTTTTGAAATATCTGCATTTGCATGAGGATTGTTACCCCACCCCAACCCCTCGCTGAGCAAATATATTCATTGCTGTTACATACAAATTACATACACATTGTGTGGGTGTGTAATACAAATTCATTTCTTGTGTGAAGTTGTTTTAAATTGCCTCAACAAAAATTTGAAGAAGCCCCTTGTGGAATTGTTTTCTTAAATACTCATATAATACTGTATTTTATTCTGAATAAAAAATTAAATTGTACCAGGACCAACATCTCTAGATGTAATATGAACAAAAATATATATACTTGAGAATGTGATGTTAGGTTCTTTTTTGCCAGACTGTTAATCAAAATTTCCATTCCTCCTTTAAGGCTTCTTTTCATACATTTATTTGACTACACTGCAATATGGAATAGCTGAG
Source organism: Hoplias malabaricus (assembly GCF_029633855.1). Classification (NCBI taxonomy): domain Eukaryota; kingdom Metazoa; phylum Chordata; class Actinopteri; order Characiformes; family Erythrinidae; genus Hoplias; species Hoplias malabaricus. Next base: position 58,952,826 of record NC_089800.1, read on the forward strand.
GTATCTACAACCTTAGTCACTAGGCTATACTATACTAGGGGGAACCCTAGGAGGTTGACACGTTCCCTCTCACGCACAAATATACACACTCAATCCAACCAGCTACCCCTCATAACCCAAATACACAAATAACCGCCCAAACATCCCCAAACAACCTCGGATACAAATGCCACAAAGAGGAAAAACCACTTAAAACAGAGTAACAATTTGAATAAAACCCATTTTCAGTCAAAGGTGTTTACATTTTTATACATTCATTATACAATCACAAAGCCCTCCCAAACCGACCGGGTGAGGCGTTTTGCTTCTCTATTTTTATTAGGTAGAGAAATATTTCACATTTTATTCCGACAAGCCCCGCCCCCTGTGTTCTGATTGGCTGGTGGGTCATTCCTGTATTTTTTTCACAAGTCGCTGACACTTGAGTGTGTTATGCCAGAATACGGGTGAGATGAAAAAGGCTATGAACCCACCCAAGGACCACAAAGGCTGGGAACGCGGTATATATTTGTTGGTTCAGTATTCTCACTGAAACAGAACTCATTAGAAATTCAGCGCACCAAGAGGAGCTCGGACTACACTGAGATCAGCTGGAAGTGTAGCTTTAAAGGTAACGCAATGTTATGTGAATTATTGATACTTGGGAGACCGTTTTAAAGCTTCGCACTGGATCTTGACGTTTGTGAAAGAAAAGAACATGGGAGATCTGGCGTTCTTAGTGAAGACTTTACTGCTCTGCTGTTTTTATCTTTGCGAGGCTGGTAAGTGCATTAATTAACATTATCATACAGTGCGAATAAAAAGTGACATGGATTGAACAACACACAGTTTATGTAATTAATTGCAGGTCCAGAGGGAGGGGACAAACTTCAAATTACGAACATTATTCTGAAATTGAGAGTGTTAAATAGATTTTTAAAAACAATGTGTACATTTTAAAAGGTTATTGAGGGTTCCTCGTCTCATCCTCATGTTCTTCAGTCGTCCAACATAAATAGAGGTTAAGGTTTGGGGTTCCCTAAAGGCATATTTGTTCACTACAAATATTATTCACTGATATAAAGTGGCAGTGCAAATTTTGCAGTAAAATTGTCCACCACACTGGGAGCATTCAGAGCAGTGAGTTCTAGCTCCAGTGAGGTTTTGCATGAATGTGACTTTTTTTTTTTACCCCAGTTATTAAGACAACGATTTTTTAAGTGGTTTCACTTTCAAATGTGTGTGCATTTGGATTTGATACTTAAATAGATATTTACTGGAAATAAACACTCATTTCAAATGGTTAATTCTGAAAATAAATGTTCATGACTATTTGTCTTAGATGAATGGTTGTATGTTCTTTGTTCCATGAAATAAAATAACCTAATATAGAACATTTACACATAATATATAAGCTCTAGTATAATCCCTAATTTGGTTACAAACTTTCATATCATGTGGATAATTTTTAAATATTAAAAATATACTTCATGCTTATCTCTTTTCCAAACAGCGTTTCTTAGTGAAGCCAAAATGATTCACATACTGCTTTGTTCAAAGTATAAGGACAGTATAAACGTTTAATTAAGCTTAAAACAGGTTCTTGAACTCTGACACAATTTATGAAAATGTTCTGTAAAGAACTGGCTTTGAAATGGTATTTTTAGGAAATAAAATTGGATCTTGTGTGTCATCACTCCAAGGAATCGTTTTAAGAATTGTTATTAATAAAGGTATACCCTGAAATATATACCCGTATTAATCCTTACTGATTTTGTTTCCAGGCGATTGGACTCATGCCCATGCCGAAGACCAACTGTTTAAAAAACTTTTCAGGGGGTATAATAAGTGGTCAAGGCCTGTGCGTAACATAACTGATGTTGTGATTGTCAAGTTCGGCCTTTCAATCGCTCAGCTGATTGATGTGGTATGTTATTATGTTATTACGGTATGTCATTGTCCTTGTATTTATAGATGTGATTTGTGGGCTATTGAGTGGTGCTTTTTAAGCATTGTCCTTATCATTGTGAGGCTGCAAGTATGATTCCTGGAGATACTGCAGATATGACTCCCTCTCTCTCTCTCTCTCTCTCTGAGGGGGGAGTCCTAACCAATGGGTGTCAATTGTCAATGACTATTGCGGAGATATTTAAGTAAACTAAATACTGTAAATAAAAAAGCATGATAATGTATGTAAACATCAGATTCAGTCTCTTATTATCTATAGGCATTTAAGCTATAGAGTACTTTTTGTCTGAGATTGTTGTCTGTCCCATGCTCAGGTTTATCATATTATTACACATCTGAACAGAGGTTATTTTAGCTTGAAACCAAATGAACTCTAAAACATGTCAGATGCTTGAAATAGCCCTGTGTCCAATTTTGAAGGCTCATGCTCTACCAGTAGGTTACTGGTGTAGTGTCTAAAAGCTCCATATGGTTTTAGTATTGTATAAATTATTTACTGCTTTTGGCACTGCATGAACATGTCTTTGTTCTAATGTAATTAAAAACTTTGCTGATTTAAACTGTCTTTCATCATTTCACTGGCAGGACGAGAAGAATCAGATGATGACAACAAATGTGTGGCTAAAACAGGTGCTGGACTTCCCTACAATGCCATATTCTGGAGTTTTAAAATTTCTTATTTGGAAAAACTATTTTGTATTTTGTTATTTTGCTGTGTCCTCTGGCCTAAAGAGTAGAGGGACCATAGGCACAGAGTTCAAAAGCCAGCATCCATGATGGTATGAGGGGGCATTAATGCACATGGTAAGGGTGACTTGCACATCTGTGATGGCACCGTTAATTCTGAACAATTTATTGAGTTTTGGGAGCAACATGCTACCAACCAGACAAAGTGTTTTTCAGGGAAGGCCTTGCTTATTTTAGCAAGACAATACCAATCCATATTCAGCACATATAAAAACAGCATGGCTTCCTTAGTAAACGAGAGGTGGTATATAATTTCAGAAAACAATTGGGGCGTTATGAAATGTTAAACAGTATCACAGTGATATGAAACGCCTAGCAGCTGAAATCCTATATCAAGCAAGAATGGGTAAACATTTTACTTTAAAAACTATAGCAATCAGTCTCCTCAGTTACCAGACACTTAATGTTTTGGTAAAAGAACAGGTGATTTAACATTTGGAAACAAGACGTTGTCCCAGATTTTGTAACATGTTGCTGGTATCAATATTTTCAAAAAAAAAAAACATTAAATTTTCTCGGCATTTGAAAAATTGTCTTTGTGTTTAAATAAATATAAATGTTTAAATGATGATGATGATGATGATGATGACAGTATCCCAAATGTTTTGGAAAGAGGTTTGTACCCTGAATCTCCTCTGTCAGATCAAATGTAACTATCTTTCTCTATACCTACCATAGGAGTGGAATGACTATAAATTACGCTGGAAGCCCTCTGATTATGACAATGTAACATCCATCAGGGTGCCATCAGAACTGATCTGGGTACCCGACATTGTCTTGTATAATAAGTAAGTGTTATTTTTAACCATCTAAATATGAAATATACAAGACCTATTGCAGTCTTAATCATAAATTGATTTTAGCAGGGTGAACCTATATCCCTTGAAGGAAACCATAATTTTTTTGGATGAATTCTGATATGATGTGTCATGCAGTATAGTATATGCAGATATAATTATGAACAATTGTGGTAAAACGAGAATCTTATCATAATGGGTCTAATTGCTGTGGGCCTGGGAGTAGATATCATATCAAAACTCATATCTGTTTTGTCATGTGCTGCCTTTGTTCAACATTACTATGTGAAATCATACAGACATGCCATGAAATGTGATGTTAAAACTTTTGTAGTTATTAAAACCACCATGAACTTTTCAAACTCCAAATGAAGCATTACATGACATGTCTATTTGGGGAAGCCCTGTCTTTTTCTGTAATGTATATCTGCTCTTTTTTATTAACAAAAGAAAAATTGATGTCCTCTTACATCAGGCTCCTGAAGCAAAAGGGGAAATATTAATAGCAACAAACGCAGCATAGACTGCTTGGGGCAACACCAGCAGATCAAAGACATCTCAAATATTTTATTCATTTTGTAATAGAACACTTTTTTGAAGTGAATTGCCTAATTTGCTTGGTAAGATTTTTGGATAAAAAATTCAGGATACAGAAAACTAGTAACAGGTTAACGGAAGATATAATAGTGTCATGGACAATATTGCACTTATTTCCTCTAATGTGATTTTCTCTCCCAGTGCCGATGGTGAGTTTGCCGTAACCCATATGACCAAGGCCCACCTGTTTCACACAGGGAAGGTGCGGTGGGTTCCACCAGCCATTTACAAGAGCTCCTGCAGCATTGATGTCACCTTCTTCCCCTTTGACCAGCAGAACTGCAAGATGAAATTTGGCTCCTGGACATATGACAAGGCTAAAATTGATCTGGAGCCCATTGAGAACACTGTTGACCTGAAGGACTACTGGGAGAGTGGTGAGTGGGCTATCGTCAATGCCGTGGGCACGTACAACACAAAAAAGTATGACTGCTGCCACGAGATCTACCCGGACATCACATACTTCTTCATCATCCGCCGTCTTCCACTCTTCTACACTATCAACCTCATCATCCCCTGCCTGCTGATCTCCTGCCTGACTGTTTTGGTTTTCTATCTGCCCTCAGACTGCGGTGAGAAAATCACACTGTGTATATCTGTCCTCCTGTCATTGACAGTCTTCCTCTTGCTCATTACTGAGATCATCCCTTCCACCTCCCTGGTCATTCCACTTATTGGTGAGTATCTGCTTTTCACTATGATCTTCGTCACTCTCTCCATCGTCATCACGGTCTTTGTCCTAAATGTCCACCATCGCTCCCCATGTACCCACAAGATGCCCCGCTGGGTTCAGTCCATATTTCTGGGCTTCATCCCACGCTGGCTCTTCATGAAGCGCCCAGGTCCTGATCAGATGCGCCAGCGACTTCTGAACCCTCAAGAGAAGAAGCACAGTGCGAACCAAGCATCAATTCTCAGCACCTCAAACAGCTGGCTGCAGCAGGAGGCAGGTGTGGACATTGGGAGGTATCAGGATAAGAATGGTAGAGCAGAAATGGGCATCACACCCTCTTTCTCCTTTCCCACATCTCTATACCTGTCTGACTCTGATCCTATGCTTCAGATGTATGATCTACAGCAGCTAGGACACAGGATGCACCTTAATCTGCAGACAGTAAAACCAGAGTATGAGCCCAGTTTGCCCTTCTCAAACAGTGTCCTGCAGGCTCTGGAGGGGGTTCAGTACATCGCTGATCACCTGCGTGCAGAGGATGCAGATTTCTCAGTAAGTAAATCTTAAAAGATTCTAATAGTAATAAACCTTCAAGGTTGAATGAGTTCTGTTTTCAAATGCCATGGGGTATCTATAAACAAATACAGCCAAGTGAGCTCTCCTGTTTGTCTGGTCTTCAGAAATCGTAGCACATCAAATTTACAAATATTATAATGAATAATATATTTTATTATAATGGAACCTATTTCAGATAGACTTATATAGAAAATACATATTACACGTATCCACATATTAGCATAATTGTAATATTTTACTTCTAAAACTTAGATGTCGTATAAACAAGCTCTTAATAACACAGGAGGAGCTCACTTCCAAGTTATTGTATGAGAAATTCAGATTCCATGGCAAAGATTTAGATCTCAGTCTTCACCTCATACAACATGTTTTTTGATGTTACTTTAAATCAAACAGACGTTTTATAAACATGACATTTGCCTGCTGGTTTGTGATTTTGTTTCCTAATGTACTGTATTATTAAAAAAATCCTTAAAGAGGACAGTTTTTAAAGATATGTTTTAAAACATTCTGGCTGTGCCTCTTTTATTTAAACTACAAAACTGGCTGTACCTTTTATCTGTCACTCATTGTGTGCAATCAATTCACAGTAATTAGTGATCTCCTCAGTGTGAAAACAGCCAGATAGATTTTCACTTGTAATTCCTCCCTCTGCTGCTGTTTATTGATTATATGCCACACTAATGTGTGCTAGTTTTGTATATATTTCAGCACATCTTTGTATTTACATATATTGAGCCATTGTTTAGCCATAAAAAGCAGTAGCTCTGGTAACCACTAGGATGTACAGTGACCCTAAAAGAATTTGGACATTTGTGCAATGCTTGAACATGCATTAAGAGGTTTGATGCCTCAGTTTTCCAAGAGAGCACAATTGGCCTTGCTCTCTGGGTTGGTAGGATACCTTCCTTTTCACATCAACACAGCATGTATAGTGCTAGCCATCATGGCCATCTGTTAGCTAATGAGATAGATTTGGGAAGTTAGCATTCCCCTCCAGTGTGTTGAACTGTCCAGTGGCATTTCATTAGCACTACTTCAAAAAGAAGGAATGGCTGGCTTAGAGGATTTATCCTTCCACTATGTGTGTGACAGTCATAGCTAATGAGCTAGAACAGGCAACAACTAATAATTGGGAAGAAATTTGGGAAGCATATATTTTTTAAACGTTCACGATAGATAATATGTTCAACATTCCCACAAATAATTCCAAGAGTTTTCATAGTTATTTTTTTGGCAAAGAATACTTTCAAAATCCAGGTTTCAGATATGTTATGTTTCAGATTTTATTTGTAAATACCCACATTTCTTATCCAAACTGCCTTTGCATGCTCCTGAGTTCATAACCCCATCGGTAAACACCATTGGATCAACACTACTTTATATTAAAAAAAGAAAAAAAAAAACTTTGATGTTTCGTTCTCAAGACTGTTCCATACCAAGAGGGTACCAACTGTTTGATGTTGTGGTAAAAGTAATTTTCTCTATCATTTTGTGAAACATTTCATGACATATCCAAATACTTTTGAAGAACACTGTATGAGACATATTAACAGCCTCTCTTAACATTTGTGAAATAGGTTATCTGACCAAGTGGGACTGCTGTTTTCATTCTGTCATAGGTCAAGGAGGACTGGAAATATGTTGCGATGGTGATTGACCGTATCTTCTTGTGGATGTTCATCATTGTGTGCCTGCTGGGGACAGTTGGCCTTTTTCTGCCTCCGTGGCTCTCAGGGATGATCTAGCTGTTTGCCCTGGGCTTAAAGATACAGACATCTAGCTCCAGAGAAATGGACAACCTGTGTGATGGAACCAAGCCCTCCTTTAGGAAAACCAACAGGCAATTATTTTTTAAATGGAAAGAGAGGGGTCTTTATGCTTTTGGTTTTGGAGCAGCAGGTTACATTCACAGGGTTAAAAGACTATGAATTTTAATATCAGTATGTGCTGCCTGGACCTTTTTCTGCTCCAAGGTTCTCTGGGTACTATGTGAATGATGTAATGAGCACGGCTGAGAACATATCAGTTCACTCAAGGAAAACCTGGGGTCACAGTTAATTGTTACAATAGTTCAGATCTGCTCAGCCATGACTTCCCCATCAGAGCAATGTGAGAAAATCTCCTCACCTCTTCTCAAATGCAGTGACATTTCCTGCTGCCCTCCAATCCCATTCACTTCCACGTGCATATAAAGTCAGCCTCCACTGATGTAATATGCAAAATTAACCTTTCTGAAAGAAGAGGATGTGACCCTGAGTGGGACCAGTTCAGTTCAGTTCAGTTCATACTGTATCCTATCATTAGACGAGTTAGAGCCTTTTCACTTTAAACAGCAATTACCCAACAGGTCAAAAGTCCTCCTTATTTTATGTTTGCAAAAGAAGTTGAAGAGCCATTGAAGAAGCAAATCTTTAGATATTTATGTGGGTTATGTAATTAAGTTGCAATCATAAACTTTGTTCCCTCATTCCTGAAAAAAAATCTCTCTTAAAATAAATGGAACAGATGCAGAGTCATCCCTTTGATCTTCTGTTTGCATAGTGCTTGTACGAGGAGAATCTTAGAAGATTACTTGATTGGCTTCCACTATCAAGGTTAAGTCATGTTAAGGCTGCCAATGTAACTGAATTGGAAACATGCATACTATGTGATGTTAATTCCAGTCATTGCTGGTACAGTCAAGCACCTTTAAAATTGGGAAATTAAAGGTCCTTGAGAAATCTACCAGTATGTGGGTATATATGTGTGTGTGTATGTTTCTGTTCTATTACTAAATATATTTCATTGAGGGCGGCATGGTGGTGAAGCAGGTGGTATCACAGTCACACAGCTCCAGGGACCTGAAGGTTGTGGGTTCAAGTCCTGCTCCAGGTGACTGTCTGTGAAGAGTTTAGTGTGTTCTCCCTGTGTCTGTATGGGTTTCCTCCAGGTGCTCCGGGTTTAATGTTAATTTACAAATTAAACACAAGTCACAAACATGTTTCACTGTTCACAAATGAACACATACCAATCTGTGTCTCACTGCCTACAATTTGTAAAAAAAATAAACACGTTTTTGGTTTTCATAGATATATCACAATTTTATGCGAAAATAAATACATTTGTTTAAAATTATGAGGTATATTTAAACATAAGGCCTTAAGCGCAGTATTAAGAAATGTTCACTGTTCTATAGGTTTAGACGCATGCTCTGTCTGTGCTCCACAGAGAGAAATGTTTAGGACAGGAGGGTAGGAGACTATAAATTTTACCCCTCCCTTAGTCCTTTAAACATGCTAATGTAGACCAACCTCTACGTTCACCATATTTGGTGAGCCAAGAGCGGGGGGGGGGGGGGGGGGGATTTGAGCGCTGAAATGAACACTACTTTCACGGGATCCTTAAGAACCCTAAGACACTATTTCTGTAAATAAAGATGTATTTACACCTTTAACCGTGTCTGCGGAGTTTCTTTTCCATCACCTGACTTCACAACACAGCAAAAGTCAACAACATTTACATTGCAAATATTTGTAAAATCGAAGTTTCGAAATTAAAATTTATTTGTAAATTGTAGAATCTGCGTTTGTGAATCAAGTCACTCACGTGTTTTTCATGACGTACTTTTGTTCATTTCCTCTCGCGGGTTTTTTGGATTTTGAGACTTTCCCCTCGCATTTCACCCGCTCCCAATACAAAAGCAGCCTGTTCCACAAATGTGGCCAGCAGGAGAACACTGTTGTTTTAGCACGTGCGGAGCCAAGTTAAACGGAGACACGTGTGCTCAACATTTAATGTGGAAGTGTGAACAAAAAGCCCCCAAGCCGCTGAATTCAGCTTCATATCACAGACAGTTAGGAGGAGGGGGGGGGGGGGGGGTTAATTAAAGTCGTTCAACTTCCCTAATTTCACTGCAGACTAAGGATGTCAAATAAAATATGTTAAACTCATCCCGTATTTCGACTAAATCCATGTTACTTATTGGACTGATATGTTTCGTAATTTTGAGACTGGACTGTTAAAACGGGTGATTTGTTTCAGACAGATGCTCTCCCTCAGACGAAGGGAGGGACAGATACCCCACGCCACCGAAACAGAATATGCGCTTCTCATTGGTCATCACTTTAATTTAGCCAATCAGCAGCCAGAGTTAGCTGTCTATCATTTACTGCGGCAGCCAACGGAGTCATAGTCCCGCCTACAGGGGGTTGTTTAATCGCGGCTCTGACAGAAACAGGTCAGTCCTGAGACACTGGGGGAAACAACAGTGCCACCTAGCGGCAGCTTGTTCGCCTGCTGGCCACATTTGTGGATCAGGCTGCTTTTGTATTTGGATCGGGTGAAATGCGAGAGGAAAGTCTCAAAATCCAAAAACAAATGCAGAGGAAACGAACAAATGCACGTCACGGAAAACTCGTGAGTGACTTGATTCACAAACGCAGATTCTACATTTTACAAATGAATTTTAAATTCGAGACTTCAACTTTACAAATATTTGCAATGTAATTTTAAACAAATGTATTTATTTTCGCATAAAATTGTGATATATCTATGAAAAACAAAAACATGTGTTTATGAATGTAACTGTATTTGTACAAATTGCAGACTGTGAGACACAGATTGGGATGTGTTCATTTGTGAACAGTGAAACATATTTGTGACTTAAAATTCATGCATTTGTAAAGTGTTTTGAGACTAATCTCTCCATACAGTTTCCTCCCACTGTCCCAAAACACATGTTGGTAGGTGGATTGTTCCTGCCTTGCGCCCAATGATTCTGGGTCCCTGAACTGGACAGCTGGTCACAGAAAATGAATGAATGACTCTTCACTGAATTCTTTGTCTACTTCGAAATGCTAAGATGAGAAAAGACGTGTGTGTATTGGAATGCCCCTAGAATATGAATGTAGTGTACGCTTTTATGTGAAACGGAATGTAGTACAAAATTAAAGCTCATAAATATAATATTACTGGATTTTATGAATCATGTAGCTTTGAGATTTAGGTTGTTTGTACCTCACATTGTTTAGACAGTGCACTTTTACAAACTAAGTAGGCAGTAATGACCCAACTGATTTAACTTAACATTAACAATTCTATTATAGAAACATTGCACATTACAGTACCACATCTAGAGCATCCTGGAATCCTCTGAGATGTTTGAGCTGACTCTAGGTGTTGGGTATGCCCCCCCTGCTGGTTACCAATGTGGCTGTGATATTTGTCTATAAGGTTGAATTCGAGTGCATGTGTTGGGTTTGTACTATCCTTGCATTCAATGTAGCATTGTTTTAATAATTACACACTAATTTGTCAAGGGTGCAGAATAATTTCAAATGATTTCTTGTATGAGATGAACTCATACAAGATTTATGACTAGGACATAAAAATACAATAAAAATATACCAGATTCATCATACAGAGACTTAGATAACACTGACATTTGAAGATGAAAAATGTATTTTTTTTTAAACAGATAGTCTACTAACAAGAACAGTATGCCACATGTTCTTTAAAACCTATGGGCATTTAAAAAGGAAGTGTAATTCTGAGATTAAAACATTGTCTATTTGGTTTAAATAATTAAGATTTATGACTATGAGCAGTTTTCTGTATTTGTAAATAAAAATAAAATGGTATTATGTCAAAAAAATCCATACAGAAAGCACAGCTTTCTTTTCTATCTGTAAATATAAATAAAGTAAATAAGTAAGATTGTACCAGCAAATGATAAAAGAAAATGTTCCACAGGCTGTAACTTCATTATTGTAATCTAGCAAGAGCAATTAAAACAAGTTAACATCTACAGTCCGTGATCCAGAACTTTAGCAAATGTTGCTCTACTCTGCAAGAGAACTAGGTTTAGGCTTGGCAACATTGGCTCGAACTCGAGCCTGATCCACAGCATCCAGAAGATTCTTTGAGTCCATGGCCAGCGTGTGTGCTGCTGTCAACATCTGCTTTTTGCACTCATCCTTCAGAGAGGTGATGGCGTTCTGCTGGGCCAGTCTCATCTTACTGATCAGGTCTGCCATATCTTTATTCAGCAGCTTCTGAGTGCCTTCAATCTAAAATATCAACACGAGGGTCAGCAAAGTGAGTCTTCACTGGTTTTATGAATCCTACTCAATTAAATGTATTTCTTTATCAGTAAAGCATGTCCATCTTATAGGCATTTTCTCTTAACAACCTGTCCCATGTTAGTGGTAATAAAATTAATACAGCTTTCCTCTTACCAAATTTACAGTAAATCACCTGTGACCTTTTCGGTATCCAATGTAAGCTCATCTGGTTTTGTCCTGGAGTTACCAGGCTAATATAACTACCGTGCAGTATCAACTTATAACCACAAGTTGGCACTGTATAAATTGAAATGCTAAATGATCTTTTGCTTCAGAGCACAGAAAGTGGTTAAATCATTTTAGATAGACTTGTAAATGTGGTTTCTGACACTGTATGACATAATGTTATTTATAAAATGGAGATGAGTTCAAAGACAACATTCTTCAAACTGGTTGCTGATGCTGCTTTTAACAACGGTCCATGTGCACAACTTGTCATACAGTGTCAAAAACCACACTATAATTATGTTTCTGGCCGAAAGTCATCAAACCATACTGATACAAAGTCTTTTTGCAGTTATTGTGATGTAGACGCCACAAGTTACATTTGAGAGAGGTGAGAATCAGGCTATGCGTCACTGCATTGCCTACAGGATATGTTCAATATAGAAGTATAAATTGGGCTTAGTAGTCAGGAAACACTACTGGTATAAGAGAGAGAAATTTGGTGTTCCTAGGTCATTGTTGTAATACATTAAAGTTTTTTTTTACATGTTAAGCATTTTAGAATGCCTGACTCTGCACTATTTTGAAAAGCCCAGAGAAAGCATCTGCAAAACACAAATGAACACAACGGAGCAGTTAAAATTCAGTCATGTTGCAAGCCTTTGTCAGCTCTTAGTGTTCTTTATTTTGGAGAAGTCAGTGCACTGTTGATTCTTGTCTTGTATTGTTTTCTGTCAAATGCATTTTCAGTTGATTAATATGGCTTTTTGAATGAAGGAATATTTGCATGTTCACTTTCATAGTGCTTTCTGCCATTTTGCATGCACCAGGCTGTGTGGCCAGTCACTGTCTTGTCTTTTGGGAAGGTCAAAATGTGGGGAGGGCCAACGTTTCCACAGTATCTGCCTAATGTACGTGCGTGTGGCTAGAGTGGCTATGAAAACGAAAGCACAGAGGATATGCAACTTCATTCTTTGTTCACCATGCCTTTATCAAATGTCAGATATACCATAAAAATTGATGGTTTAAAAATGTAAAAAACCCTTTAATTGCTGTACAACATTTTATTATAAGTTTGTACTTTAAACTAACTGTTAAATGCAATCATTGTTTGTTAAAAAAAAGGTTCTTTAGGGAACCAAACAGGTTCTTCTACAGCAGTGGTTCAGAAACTTTTTAGACCAAGTACCATCCATTATCAAACCCAAACCTCCAAGTACAGCCCATGGGTCTTATCACAGAAACACATGCGCTCTCAGTTCTTCCTCTGTTCTGGAATAATTATTGTAGAATTATTACTAATAATTACAGACAGAAAACAAATTAAAAAAGGCCTAAACTGAATGTTTTAAACACAACTATACATTTATGAGAACAGACAAAACAGACCTTTCCATTACAGACAAAATGACGACGTATGTATAGTCCATATTGTATTTTGTTTTAACACAAACTAATTTTACTATAGCATAATTATGAAAAATGTAAAACACTATGTAATGACCTGATTAGGAATATCATGACTTGAATATGTTAGATATTCAGCTATTAATTCCTCAACCATTAAGTTATAAGTAAGATTTTGAGTTCATCTCGTGTACCACCTCTCGTTGCATGATGATTTAACACAGATATCTGCTTTATATTACCTCAGTCCTGATTGACTCATGCAGGCTTGGGAGCACCTCTTCTACGCTGTGGATTAGATTGCGCAATGTCAGTCCCACCGCCTGGACAAAGAGAAATAGTTATGTCCAAACGGCAGCCTACCAGTATGGATATCATCAGGATATTTTACAACTTCCCATGCCCATTGATTGAGCCACCCTTTTGAGCGTAAAACCATTGCTGTTTTTGCATAACCAAGATGTTCTCACCTTCACTGCATCAACATACTCAGAAGGCTGCAGTGTGTTGACATCATTCTTGAGCTGCACCACCACTTTTACAATTTCCATCACATTGTGGTAAACCTGATCCTCAGAACGATCCAGTTCTGCCGTAGGTGCTGGCTGTTAAACACAGGAAAACACAGTGTTGTTTTTGTTGCAAATAACAAATGAGTGCTTCTGAATAATGTGTCTTTGTCAACACATGCCTTATGAAAGCCATGTTTAGCAATGAACACACTATATGTACTGCCTATACACTCCCTTTGCCAAGAAGGCAGGCTTCTAGCTCCAGGCTCAACCTAGCTGTTGTTACTGAGCTTCATGTAAAACCCTGCTGCTTTGATTGTTGCCAGCTGCTTCTTCGGAAACTTTCAAAGGACTGCTTCAAAGGGCTCAGTAGGCGATGCTGCCATTCACACTACTAGCCAGATTAACAATGCAATTACCTGCGCGGTCAGTCTGGGAGGCTTCTCCGGCGGACTTTGAAACTGAGCTGAGAGAAAGCGATAGAGACACAGAGAGAGACACCCTGACTCACAGTGTATAGAAGTTAAGCAGTTTTATAACTGTTCCATATGTTTACTCTTCTTGTCTGCTTTTGAAAATAGGCATATACATACATGTTACCAAAAAATATGTTTAAAATTAATTTAAGCAACTACATAAGTGAACCTAAAGCTTAACTGAAGCTATGTGTATGCACAAATATTTGTAATATAACTACAGTGTTATACACACTGACACTTTCATCCCAGATGCTAAATCTATGTGCAATTAGCCATGGACCTCTAAGAACAGTGTATGTAATTTATTGCATCTTATTTGCAACACACTGACATACCATATCCTGACTCCGTTTCAGACATCTAAAACAAATGCAAAAAGAACAGAAAGACATTAACGGAAATAACATAACACTTCATTTGCACATTTTTTTCTTTGTAATATGGAATTAAAAAAATATATTAGAGCAATGTTCATACAATACCGTATTCTGTTTTGCCTCATCTTTGGGTCCTACCATTGGATTCTAATAGAGAAGTTCAAAATATGAATGAATTCTTAGAGACACTGTTATTATGTAGTCTGAATGACGTATAAATATATACATTAATATTATACAGGCAGCATTTACAGTGACCGTAGAGTATCTGAGCATCACTGACATTAATTTATTCAATTTTTGGAGGATGTAAAAAAAAAAAAGAAAATGTTTCAACTAATAATGTATATTATTTAATTCCTAATTCCACTGTAAATGAATACTGTTTCCAATTTTACACATTCTTTTTTTCTCTATATTATTTAACATTTACCAGTGTACAATTAAATGTAATATATGTTTCAGTTAAAAATGTCTACAATATACAGTTTGCCTCTAATTATGGCCTACTTAAACACAACACAAGCCAGTTAATTAGCTTCATATATATATATATATTTATATATAATTCCATTTAGAAAAAATATAACATGCAAGCAGTTAATAAATAATTATAGAGCAATCACAGAGAATGCAAACTAGAGAATAAGGCTCTAATATAAAAAAAAAAACACATCTGGCTTTTATTGTATTGTGCAGAGCAGACGAGTATAATTTGTCTAAATTTAAAATACTGTCTGAACTTAGTAGTGACTAGTTATAGTCAGTGTCTCACCAGTTGTTTGGTTTCTTTTTCCAGCCACTGGTTGTCCTCCCTCATCTCCTTTTTTTGTCTCTTCAGAGTGTCCTGAATGGACAGTCGCTCTAGGTCCCATAGACGTTGCACATCCTCTTTACTGGATGACTCAACTACATAATCTCTTTCCTTGTTAAAACAAAGAAAAGCATACATGTAAATCTAGAGGCTTTTAAGCAAGGAATGTGGGCCCATTCTGCCTAATGCATGCAAGAAGCATTCAGTCATTTTCTCCACCGATTCTTTTTCATGCTATGAAACAACCATTATGACACCTAGTTGCCTGGATGTATCAGATGTGCTTTGCTAAAGCATGCTTGCCCCCATCTGATGGAGAAGCTCTATGGAGCATGATACATTCAGGCACTACAAAACAATTTGATTTTTCATCTCATAAATTCATTCATAAATACTGTTTGCTACTTTTGGTGGTAAAAATGACATATTCTGTTAAATGTAGCAAAATTATACACATTTGGGTTACTGGGTTAATTATTACACATTAAATCAGAAAGAGGCTAATAGCAGCCCCTGACAGAATCAAGGGAGCAAAGCAGAGCAAGTCTGAATATCTGAATGTCACGTTTCACTCAGACTTTTTTTTTGCGAGGGATATATATACAGTGGGTTTGTGGGTGGGTTGTTCACATCCAGTGCAGACAAATATGAGTCTTACCCCCATGCTGCAGCGTCGTGGGGACAGAGGCAGAGTCAGTGAGCTGTTGGAGAAGGGAGCTGGACCGGAAACTGGTGGGCTAGCAATTGCAGGCGAACTAGCACACAGATAGTGGGGAAGCTGCAGATTCGGCAGCAATAGCATGAATACACACATAAATACACATACACACACAAATCAAACCATTTTGCAAAAACAAAAAAAACAAAAAAAACAATGACATTTATTCACACATACATGCATATGAATACATACACACAGACAAACCCACAGACTGTTGCACTATATTAAGCAAAGGAACTGTGGTGTATAGCAAGTTTAAACCACACAGGAAATGCTGATTGAGTGACCCATAAAATTGAAAATTAAAATTTGCAGGTAGATATAGGCATTTTTGTATTTTAGAAGACACAAATATTGGGTAACACTGTGAAGGTCACAGTATATGTAAATGTCTTCATTTGTATTATTTATATTTAAAAATATTGTTTCTGTAGGTTTGGCATAAAAAAATATTCTACTTTAACTAAAAGTCATGTCATATTAAAAATCATTATTTAAAAAATAGAAGGCAGCAGGCATGACCTGCACTCTGTAAAATTGCTTTTATACCACAGTGCCGCAAGGAGGTGTGCAGAATCATTATGTTAAATGTGATTTTTATATTAGTAAATAGTAATATTTTTGCTGGGGCAGCACATTGGCACAACATGTAGTGTGTGAGTGAATGTGTGACTGTGTGTCGCCCTGCGATGGACTGGCACCCACTCCAGGGTGTGTTCATGCCTTGCGCCCAGTAATTCCAAGTAGGCTCTGAACACAACACAGCCCTAAACTGAATTAGCAGTTACAGAAAGAATGAATGAATTCATTCATTCATACATTTTGCCATTAGTGTTAATGAGAGCTAATCATCATATTGCTCATTATCTACAAATGCATTCGTCATTAAATACTTCTTAATTTTACAGCTTCCGGCAACCTGTTGTGACCTTTGAAAGAGGTGATTCAATACTCTCTGAATCGTACCACTTAATAAACTCTCTTCAGTCCTGATGATGACTTATTTTTTGACTGGAAAAAAAAATTCTTCAAAGCTATTTCAAAGGGAATGTATGAATATGGAGTTATGCCTTGTTTATCTCCAAAAATGTTATATATTGATCATTCAGATCAATTTCTAGTGAAAAATAATATTGCTGATCTTATGAAAGTAATATCAAATATCAAAGTGTCAAAGTAAAAACAACACAAGAAAACCGTGTACCTGAAACTGCATCCCTGGGCCAATAGTGTTAAACTTTTTAGACCTCTGTCTTGATGGCTGTAAGAGAATCAAAACCAACAGGGTAAACCACGTTCTTTCCTCTTAAATGTAGTGGTTAAAAGAATGGGCAGAGAGAGAGAGAGAGAGAGAGAGAGAGAGAGAGAGAGAATAAAGTTAAATACTTTAGGTGGTGGCTCAGCAAAAGAAGGGGTCTTTATGGTTCGTGCTCTGTCCCTTTGCTGCTCCACTTCCTGCTCCTGCTCCATTTTGAGTACATCGCTGTCAAACGCACAAAGAATGAGTGTTTATGCTTTCCGTGCAGTAAACCCAAAGCCACAATTTGATTCAGAACACTGCAAAACATGATCGAGTGAATTGTACACCTTTTATACATTACATATTACATTTAACAAGCCTGTGATAACAACTGACCTAAACCTCCATTACATCCCAAAATAGTAATAATTGACCTGAATGATTACAATCCAATTGCATTCACACCTGTCATAATGCTTCGAGAGGCTGATCCTTTAGCACATCAAATCCAGGCTCAATTTTTACAAACATCAATTTCCCTACAGAGCAAGTAGGTCCAGCAAAAACGCTATTGCTCGCATTGATCTTCACACTGCGCTGACCTACCTTGGACAACAGGGTTGTTATATGAGGGTGATTTTCATAATGAGCAGACTGGTTACTAAAATAATGGATACAGTACTTTCCAAGCCCATCTGCAACTTGATCAAGGAGCTTTTTTTTAGGCCCCCACCAGTCCACCACCTCACACTCAACCCAGTGTTCCACAGGGCTACATACCGCCTTCTGTACAGCCTCTACACCCATGACTGTGTCCCCACACATCCCACCAACAATTCACAGACAAAACGATTGTGCTTAGACTTATTTCAGGAGAAGACGAGGCAGCCTACCGGGATGAAGACCAAAGACAGTCTCTCTCTGAACTCCTTAAAAACAACAGAACTCATTATGGACATCCGATTAAGTCCAGACCCACTGGACTGTACAGTGACTCTGTGGAAAATGTCCATGATTTTAGGTTCCTGGATACACACTTCGCTGAGATCTCTCCTGGACCACCAACACCATAAAATTTATTTTAAAAAAAGGCTCAGCAGTGACTCCACTTCCTGAGAGCACCACTAAGAAAAAAACAATTTGCAAGAGAAGCTACAGTGTCCTACTACAGCTGCTACATTCGGAGTGTGGGTGCTCACTGCCGTCCTTGGATATATTCTGTTCCAGCTAATTCAGCTGAAAGACACTTTGTATAATGAATATCATCTGTTCGAACTGCTACCCTCTGTTAGATGCTACAAGTACATCACTTCACTGACAAACAAGCTTAAGGACAGCTTCAACCCCAGTACCATTTGTACAGATGCTTACAATAATTGTAGGGCTAGCCCCAAATATTCGACTATTCAGATATTCGTTTGTTGGGTAGGAGTTGAAATTATATCAGTGTTGGCTTTTTTTTCAGTTTCTTAGGGTTTGAATACACACAAAGGAAATTAACGTGTGTATGTGTGTGTATATATATATATATATATATAGTACATGAACAGAAATTTAAGTAGTCAAACGTGAAAAATCAAGCAGAACAGTTTGAAAGTGAGAAGCTGTACCTAAGACTGCACACCAGCTCGGTGAAACGAGGTCTTTCTCTGGGGTCATAGGTCCAGCAGCGGGTCATCAGTGAGTAGAGTGTGGGAGGACACAGCTCAGGTTTGGGCAGTCGCATGCCTTGCTCCAGCTGGTTTATGACATCCTTGTTTTCAAGCCAGAAGAAAGGTTGCTGACCCCGACTCATGATTTCCCACATACACACAGCTGGTCACAAAAGAGTGAAAAAAAACAGCTCAGCTAATTCATTTAAATTTGGCTTAGCCATCACATGATATCATAATCACTGAGATTCATAATGGAAATTACTCATTTCTAGTTTCACTTGAAAAACCCATCAGTCAGGGAAGCAAGCTAAGGAACAATCATTTTCAAAATGTAACAAAAATATATACAAAAGGAATTTAAAATAAATAATGTAACATATTTTCTATAATATGCAACTCACGTGGGATAAAGGGTCAATTTCTTTTGTAACAAGAACATTTTTTGTAATGTGAAAAAGTTGGGATAGTATGGATTACAAATTATTCAAACTAAATGCACACATAAATAATAACACTGTTTCTTTAATTTATTTTGATGTTCACTGCAGATATTATGAAACCAAAATCTTTCATAATTTGTCTGGCCAACTTCATTAACATTGTTAATATACACACATTTCTGCTTTTCAGGACAGTGACACATTAAAAATATTTGGGATGATAAAGCATTTACCGTGTTTTAATGTTGCCATTCCTAAGTACAAAATTTTAAAGACATTTTGGCACTGAAGATACCAAGCCATTGAGTGTTATTTTGTCCCTTTCTTCAGTCAGAATTATCTTTTCAGTCAGGAATAAGGTGTGCAATGATACAGGGCTGCCATTGTGACATTTTTGCTTCAAAATTCAGTATGGAAAATGCATTTGTCCCAACTTTTTCTAAATTTGGGCTTATAGTTTATGCTCCATGTAGCATGTGAGTTTTCTCCATGTGCAAGGGGTTTAGTGTAGAACCTCTGATTAAGTGTGAGAAAGAAGAATAAGAATATATGGCTCTATCGCTTGAATGTTCCTTTGAATGAAAGTGTCACTAAAGCTCAAATATCAATCTCAGTGTTCATAATGTGTCTGTTATGTTATAATGCTTACAGCTTAAGCCACTCACCAAACATCCATACATCACTCGCTGAGGTAAATCGTCTGAAATTAATGGACTCTGGAGCCATCCATTTGATAGGCAATCGACTTACAGAAGCTTCACAGAGAGAACAAATATATTTTTAGGTGGGTTACAATGACAAAGAAACATTAGAAATTATTCATTCATTATCTGTAAGCGCTTATCTAGTTCAGGGTCACGGTGGGTCCAGAGCCTACCTGGAATCATTGGGCGCAAGGCAGGAACACACCCTGGAGGGGGTGCCAGACCTTCACAGGGCAACACACACACTCACAGACACTTTTGAGTTGCCAATCCACCTACCAACATGTGTTTTTGGACTATGGGAGGAAACCAGAGCACCCGGAGGAAACCCATGCAGACACAGGGAGAACAGACCACACAGACAGTCACCCGGAGCGGGAATCGAACCTACTACCTTTAGGTCCCTGGAGCTGTATGACTGCGACACTAACCTGCTGCACCACCGTGCCACCCCCAAGTTAAGATTCTAGTCCAAAATGTCAGTTTACTAACTGGAGTTGCAAGGCGAGGCTAAGGTGTCCACAAAAAGGGTAGCGAGAGGGGTGATTATGGTGCTGTCAGTGGTACATGCTATTTACAAGGGTGCATTAGATTATGTTTGAGATGAAATAAAAAAAAAGACTGAAAAGGACAGAATAAAGTAATTTATAAGAACTTGCCTTTGTAGTATTCTTCCTCTTCTATGTATCTGGATAAACCAAAATCACCCAGCTTCACACAGTCTGGTTTAGCAACCAAAACATTTCTTACAGCAATATCTCTAAAACCACAAAGACAGAAGAAACTTGTTGGCAGGCACAGTCTTGTGTGAAAGCATTTTTAGCTTTTCTAGTGTCTCGCTTATCCAATTTAAGACATGCATGAAACGAAACATTTGAATTTAACTTGCAAAAGATTTTTTAAACCTTCAGTGTATGTCTGCTACACAAAATATGCCCACACAAAAGGCACAACACAACCCACATCAGCAAATATCCAACTCTGACCTTGAAATTAAATGACCTATGGTTTAAGTGCCAGAAACCTAAATTAAAAAAGTGTAAAAAACTAAAGTGTTTGAATAATAGCACTCAATATCTGAAATAAAAAATAACTTTAAATATTTTTCTTGTATTAGCTCAAAGAGAAAACATGAGCAGAATAAAACAAGCCCAAAAACAAATATTTGAAAGTAATGCCTGACAATAAAATACAAATGTTTAAGGTTTTATATTGTAATGTAAGTATTGTATTGTATGAGCCCATGCTTCATATATTTATTTCTGAATCATAACTCTTAAATAAATTGCAGGTATTCTAGATATATTTCATATTCATATTCTAGGTATATAGATATTCTAGATATATTTCAGAATCATATTAAACCTTAAATTAAATCCAGAAATCTTCAGAAACTGTAGCAGTGTATATATATACAGTTCAATTCATGTATGTGAGTTTACATTAGTTTATACCTGTGTACCATGTTGACACCCTCCAGAAAAGCCAAAGCTTTACAGATCTGTACGCTGTAAAGGATAAGGGTGACGTTGGTCAGTTTGTGCTGGTTTTCTATCAGGTACTGTCCTAGCTGCAGGAAATGGAACGGAAAAAAAGTAGCTTTAGAAACATAACCTAAATTAGTCACAAGTAGGAGCTCAGAATGAGTCATGAACAAATTTTTTTTCATCTGAAGCATATTGTTTGTAGTAATCATATTTTATTGTGTAGAAGTCAGAGTCCACCCTTCTTTTATTTGCTTCCTAGTCAAAACCAAAATTAAGTTAAATATAATGCATAAGAAATGTGAAAAATTTGGAGAATTTTCTTTAAAAACTTGACTCTGCTTTTTCATGACACTGAAATGACAATGAATGTTGTGTACTTAATGGATATTTTGACAGGAGGTTAATTAAATAAAGGGTGCTCTCTGCCATTGATCAGAACTGTAAAATAGTTATTATTTAGATAAAATGCTTTTTTACGTTATGTTATTCTTAACTGCCTCTCACCTCTCCATGCTGGTAAAGCTCCATTACAATCCACACTGGATCCTTCTCAATGATCCCAATTAGTCTCACAATGTGGGGATGGTCAAGCTTCTTCATGATCACTGATAAAAAATAAATAAAATAAAATAAAATAAAATAAACAAACTGCTTGGGTACAGTAGAAGATAATATAAATTTCTTTATAATATCAGAATGATAAAGGTCTTACCAGCTTCACTCATGAATTTTTCTTTGACGTCAGCAGCGCAGTCCTTGCATGTCTTGACTGCAACACTCACTCTTTCCCCTGTCTGTGTTACAACACATCTTTTAGTAATTCTGCCTAACACTGATAACTCTGCAAGGTGTGAGGCTATTCACACAATGTAAGTCATACCCTTTATTCACTGCTGAATCAGTATGCTTAAGTTACAGAAATTTATATGTATTTGCACATATGCACACATGAATGTATTTGCAATATATTTTCCGAGTATTACTGATTGTATCTTAACACATTTAAAATATTTATGACAATATATTAAACTAAAGCTAAAGTTTATAATATACAGATTTTAAACACCTTGAAATCATTAAGAAGCAGCAAAGGGAAACGTAGGGAGTTGTTACCCTTCGCTTGACAAATAATGAGCCCACATTCATTTACCGTGAAATCTTGCTAGTTCCTAATCATTACACATTATATCATTTTCATGATTTTCACATTCATAAGCTTCACTACATGGCCAAAATTGTGTCAACACCTCCTTGTACATAATGTTCTCTGAAATTAAAGCAGCAAAAGGTAGTTTGCCCCGTTTTCTTCGTTTCTGGAAAAGTACATTTTTGCCATTTTTATTTTATATTATTTCATTACTGCTTTTAAACGATTCTTAAGCTGGTTGTTATATAAACAATAACCATTAATAAAGTCATTTAAAAATCATTCAAAAATATTTTATACAGCCGTCTTTACCCTTTTCAATTTTGTGGCCCCTCTGAATATATGGATATATGAATATGGTCTTTTAAAGTTAGAACTCCCTGCTGGGAAGAGTTTTGTAATTTGCATCAAACCCCTGAGTCTGTGTCTCAAATGTGGGCAGTCTTTGCATGGCAAGATATACTCTGTCATGGGTGACAGTCTGCTTCAAATAAGAAGTTTGAGCATACCTGAAAAGTACACTGAGTTTTATTTCAAGGAAATGTCAAATATTTCTACAAGCCCTGAAGCAAAGAAGCATTTCAGAATGTATTCATTTCCTCTACTATCATACAGTGCCTTCAAAAGTGTTGAAAGATTTATTTTTACCTCGCACCTCAGTTTTGGTTAAAATATTTCCTTTAAATAACAAGAACCTGTTAGCTTTTCCCACTCTTATAATGTAAGAATAACTCAAATATTACTTTGTTTCCCACAGAATGTTTTAATAAAACTTGGTTCACACTAAATAGTTAAGATATTACAATCATTTTTACAAGATTCAATTCCAGTATTGTTTTTTCCTTTACCCTTTTTGTAGTAGTTTCATGCAGTTACAGATATTTACTAAAAATCAGGTAATGTGTTCAAAAATTGACTGCTGATAAAGGATTATGGGAGGGCAGAAGTTATACAAATGTCAAACTTAGTACAAAGTAAAGAGAGGCAATTAATGCAACTTGAGAACAAAGCCATTGAATTTTCATTCATTCATTATCTGTAACCCTTATCCAGTTCAGGGTCACGGTGGGTCCAGAGCCTACCTGGAATCATTGGGCGCAAGGCAAGAAAACACCCTGGAGGGGGCGCCAGTCCTTCACAGGGCAACACACACTCACACGTTCACTCACACCTTTTGACACTTTTGAGTCACCAATCCACCTACAAACGTGTGTTTTTGGACTGTGGGAGGAAACCTGAGCACCCGGAGGAAACACACATGGACACGGGAAGAACATACCACACTCCTCACAGACAGTCACTCGGAGGAAACCCACACAGACACAGGGAGAACACACCACACATTCACACCTACGGACACTTTTGAGTCGCCAATCCACCTACCAACGTGTGTTTTTGGACTGTGGGAGGAAACCGGAGCACCCATAGGAAACCCACACAGACAGGGGGGAGGACACACCAACTCCTCACAGACAGTCACCCGGAGCAGGAATCGAACCAACAACCTCCAGGCCCCTGGAGCTGCGTGACTGCGACACTACCTGCTGCGCCACCGTGCCACCACCATTGAATTAAATTATAATAATTTTGTAGCAACCCAGTGTTACAATTGATGCTTAAATTTGTTTGAAAGCTCATTTTATTTAGGGCTCTAAGGTGTACTTTTATGTCTTACTGGAAATTTATGTCATTTTACTTCCTTAATTTATGTTTTTTTGTTTTTAAATTAGGTTCAGCAATTTGGCCAAAATAAGCTGTTTTAAATGTGTCTGATAATTTTATTTACTATACTGACTTTTCACACTGACTTTTTCTTACCCACAGAACTTCAACTACACCTTGTGTCATAGATATTTGAGGATGCAATACAGATTGTGTTTCTTTAGAGGCATTTTTGCTAAATGATTTGCCGATTTAATTAACCCATTAGTTAACATTTAATTAATTTAAATATATTGGTTTAGTCAAAGTATGTAAATTTTTCTTACCTTGCTTTTGTAAACTCCTTCATGAACTTCTCCAAAGAAACCTTCCCCCAGGATCCGGCCAAGAACAATATCATCTCTGGAAATTTTAAACCTGTCGGCTAGAGAACAAAGATGATATCAGTCACTAAAATTGTTAAAAGAGGAAAAACCTATTGGATAAAAAATCTAAGCAAAATCAGAATCCACATATACCACTTGCATAAATTTGCACATTTACACTTACTTGCATCTGGATTTTGATCTGGTATCTCTGCATATATGTCTGAGTCTGTAAAAGTTTAGAAAGTTCAGTCCTTCTTCATTAATGTTAAGATTACATAAATATTTATGTTAAAATAAAAAGACTGGCATACTTATACTCGTTCTGCAAGGAGAATTGTTTTCTTTACTACTGAAAATATATAATTAAAATATTAGTCAGATCCATGCACCAAGTAGGCATCATAGAAGATGAACATATTTTCGCTTAAAACAAAAATGTAAGGTAACTCACTTTTTAGGAACTGGAGGTAGAGAAATTCTAGCTTCTTTTTCTGGGAGGTCGCAATGTAGCACATTAATTAACATAAGTACTATAATGTTTTAAAAATGCATTTAATATCAAAATCATATTGTAAGTTATCTACTGTCAGGAAAAGGAAAGTGTATCTAGCACAGAATAAACTGCTGGAAAAATCATGCAGTTTACTTGACTGAATTGTGTACATCATTTTCACTATTTTCAAATACATACAGCATCTTACATTAAAAAAAAAAGCATTAGTCAGCTAACATCCCAGCAGAGCCATGGAAAATGGGGTCAGAATGTCTTTTAATATGAATGTCCAAAAAAAAAAGTTTGCTAAATCCGGTGTTATCTTAGTGCCGACATACTACTTGCGTCATCTGGTGAGCTATCAGAAATGAGCACTGTGATACAGGTGAAAAAACATACCTTTTTTAGGTCTCAACATCAAAGATGTGTCTTTTCCACTTTCCAAACGGCAATAACCATCTATTAAATCTGCCATGTTCTCTGCAGTGGCTAAGGAGGCTGTATTGACGGTCAAAGGCTGTTGGTTTAATCATATGAGTCCAATATTACTCAAAACTTTTTTAAGTGTCAAATTCTAAATATTAAATATGTGTAATTAAGTTATACATTAACAATAAAGTAATTGTCCATTTATAGACTGAAAGACAATGGCATAAGCTTCCTTTGGTATATCAGTGAAACAGTAAATTTCTTTCTAGTAAAGTAAGTGGGCATGTGTAAAATGTTTATGCAAAATATGACTAATAATATACTTGTCACTCTTTCATGTCATTTATAACACATCTCTGAACATGCATATCCTGTTTCATTTCCCAAACCATGCTTTGTGGTTAAAAATTTGTGAGTGACCCTACAGAATGTAAATTAAAATCGTGTTAATTTTTCAAATAATAAAAAATTTAAATGTGTCTATCAGAATTTTCCAGAATGTGTCAGAATCACCTAGACAAGAATTTCCACATTGTCTTAGAAACTGCTCCAGATTTATTATATGTATTTATATGTAATTATGTATAATTGATCAGATACATTCATGAATATATATGTTATATAATAATGTAATAATTATCTCTAAGTCTTACGAGTTTAGCTCCTTTTATGTCCACGAATAACAGACCCTTTCCATCATTCTGAAGGGAGCATTTGATGCTTTCAACTTGTGAAAAAGAAGCAAGGCAGACAGGCTATGAAAAAACAGAACATGTCTAATTATTAGGTGAAAGAGAATGGAAATCTTAACAAATGAAATTTACTAAAAACAGAATTTAACAATCCAATTCTGGGGTCTGTGAGTAAACAGAAAGTGTATTAAAAGGTTTTCACTCAATGAAAAAAGTGTTTAAAAATTAGTTTAAAGCCAAGATCAATTTTGCAGTGTAGAAGAAGCTGAATATTTGATTTTCAGTTTAACTGTTTTTAATCTTCAGTTTAACACAAGCATTGAAAAAAAAGCTGCTTGAGGGTGTAATGTGTTTTGTAGCAGAATGTAACACTTACCACTGAATTTTTGTCAGTGCGCTGACAAATGCCTTTAGGGCCAATTACAAGGTCCACAGCCAAACTCCAGCCTTGCTGCAGAATTGTAATTATATACAAGATAAGATGTAAAATGTCCTATGCCAATTCATTAGTGCTTTCTTGTGTCTATTATGTATACTTAAATAGTTTAATTGTTTAGCACTGTTCAGCTTTGATCTGATAAGCTACAACTATAATGTCATGACACCAAAAGATTATATAAAATTCCAATAATTTAATCATCAATTTAAATATAAAAAGGAGAGCAAACTAATTAACTTTACATAAATGTAAGCAATTATTTACAATTATCACTAAATGGGCATATATGGACCTGTGTTAATAATGAAAATGTAAAATTTTATACTGGCCTGGACTGATGTAGGGAAAGACTAGCTGAATCCTTTACATTATATGGACCTTCGAACTTTTTTTTTTTTAAATCCCTTTATTATAAATTCTACTGGAGAACACTTTAGGGCATTTTTAGTTGTGCAGTCTGTAAAATAAACCCAAGGGTCTTTCCTAGCTGTCAGTCATAATAAAAGATATATTATTAAATAAACAAAAATGATGAGGATTCACCACTAGTTCACAAGGGAAAACCTCCTCATCAAAACTGGAGAACACTGAGAAGGTCTCAAAGAACTTCATAATGCACTGCTCCTCCTTTAGAGATGAATACTGCTGGAATGTTTGCTGGATCAATTTTCTCAGTTGCTTTGGCTGTCTCCCAGGAGAGAAATAGGATTAGCATGTATTAAACAATCACTCAAAAAGTATAGAAGCTCTCAGAATGTGGACCAATTAACCTACATTAGTGTAAACATTTAGAAAAACAGCACTGTACCTTCATACTGTTTATCAATTCATGGGGAAAGAATAAGTCAAGGCCCACATCTTTCCTAGTAATAAAAATGTCAGCTGTTACGTTTTCTATTCTGTTATTTTCATGAAATGTATATTAATGTGTGCTACATATGAGTTAAGAGCAATGACAGAGACATATAATGTTTGTAAATATTACTTACTCAAGCAATTCAAAATTAGATTTTTTCTCCAATCCATCAGCATTCATGTCTTTATAGAATCTCCTGTTGGATTATATGGGAATGTGAATGACTTTTGTAAAAACTGTAAATAATATTTCATAAAATAATATAACTATGCAGTGCAATATATCTTTTGCAGTAGAATAATGATTGAATTGAAAGTGTTGTCACATAGCATGTTGATACCTGATCTCCAAGCAGCCCAACTGTAAAGCCATGCCATCACTGACTTTACTGGCACAGTACTGCATGTAATCACTACGAACCTATGGGATGCCAAAGAAATAAATAATAAAGACCTCATTAGTTCTGGAAGAGGCTCACCATTTACAATACAGATGATTTTTAAGACTTTTGATACTAACCTGCTGATAGAAATAGAGCATGGTAGTTTTGTCTTCTTTTAAATTCTCCAAAAAATGACCAGGGATGTACCGGATTCTCAGGTCATACCTGTTCATTTTTAAAAGAATTAGAATTAGAAGTATTCATTCATTCATTATCTGTAAGCGCTTATCCAGTTCAGGGTCACGGTGGGTCCAGAGCCTACCTGGAATCATTGGGCGCAAGGTGGGAATACACCCTGGAGGGGGCGCCAGTCCTTCACAGGGCAACACATACACTCACACGTTCACTCACACCTTTTGACACTTTTGAGTCACCAATCCACCTACAAACGTGTGTTTTTGGACTGTGGGAGGAAACCGGAGCACCCGGAGGAAACACACATGGACACGGGAAGAACATACCACACTCCTCACAGACAGTCACTCGGAGGAAACCCACGCAGACGCAGGGAGAACACACCAAACTCCTCACAGACAGTCACCCGGAGGAAACCCACGCAGACACGGGGAGAACACACCAAACTCCTCACAGACAGTCACCCGGAGGAAACCCACACAGACACAGGGAGAACACACCAAACTCCTCACAGACAGTCACTCGGAGGAAACCCACACAGACACAGGGAGAATACACCAAACTCCTCAAAGACACAGGGAGAACACACCAAACTCCTCACAGACAGTCACTCGGAGGAAACCCATGCAGACACGGGGAGAACACACCAAACTCCTCACAGACAGTCACCCGGAGGAAACCCACGCAGACACAGGGAGAACACACCAAACTCATCACAGACAGTCACCCGGAGGAAACCCATGCAGACACAGGGAGAACACAACACACTCCTCACAGACACAGGGAGAACACACCAAACTCCTCACAGACAGTCACTCGGAGGAAACCCATGCAGACACGGGGAGAACACACCAAACTCCTCACAGACAGTCACCCGGAGGAAACCCACGCAGACACAGGGAGAACACACCAAACTCCTCACAGACAGTCACCCGGAGGAAACCCACGCAGACACAGGGAGAACACACCAAACTCATCACAGACAGTCACTCGGAGGAAACCCACATTTACACAGGGAGAACACACCAAACTCATCAAAGACAGTCACCCGGAGCGGGACTTGAACCAACAACCTCCAGGTCCCTGGAGCTGTGTGATTGCGACACTACCTGCTGCTCCACCGTGCCGCAGTATCACTTTATTGGCCATTGTGCTTGAACACAGAGGAATTTGTTTTCTGCATTTTCCCCAATCCGTGCAGTGAAACACATATTTACACATACAATAGTGAACACTGGGGGCAGTGAGCACACATGCCCAGAGCGGTGGGCAGCCCTAGCCACAGCGCCTGGGGAGTAGTTGGGGGTTAGGTGCCTTGCTCAAGGGCACTTCAGTCATGACTTGCCAGCTCTGGGGATCTAACTAGCAACCCTCCGGTTAAAAGCCCTAACCACCAGGCCACAGCTGCCCCAAGAGAACACACTAAATCAGAACAAAAAAAGGCAAGAAAAACTGCAGTTCAATGCAACAGGTCTAGGAATACTAGGAATATATACCTCCATTCTGCTTCCATATGCTGCTTCTCATATTTCTGCTCCATTTCGCCCACTGTCAAATTAGGGTGGAGCCAGTGCACTTCATCTGATTTGAGGTGCTTCAGCCTCAATCCATAGCAGCCAGGGAACTTGATGTCTGGACCAAGCCGACCACTTTCTAAGATAGACTGAATAATATTCTATAGAGAAACAATGTTTTTATTTAACTTTGTGACTAGCATAAGACTAGATTGAACTATGTTACTTGGGGTCTTGCACAGTATTCTGAGGTACAGCATTACATCATTTGACTTCATGCTTATGCTAATTAACATTCTCTCACCAGTATGAATGACACAAACATATTATAAAACCATTCAGAATTCCTGCGCTGTACACCAGTCCAAACTACCATTATTTTTATCACTCTAGCCATTGCCTTTTTGTTTATTTAAAGTGTGTAACTCAGCACATATCTCCACCTACTCTATTTACACACATTTTGATAGATGTACAAAAATCATGGTAAATTTAGCGTTTTGTTTTTTGCCCATAACCAATATATAAAAGAATTATATGCAAATAAATATGTGAATAATACTTGAATAAATATACAGATTTAAGGTTTTTAATTTTACAGAAATTCTGCAGAATAAAGGAACATGAAGTAAAGCACACTCACCCTGATTTCCCATGAGCTGTCACATTTTACAAGCTTAAAGTTCTTGCCCAGGTTGGCGCTGTTGCTAATGAAGCACACTTTGAGGATCCTGGCTGTGCCTGCATCCTCAGTTGGTACTTCAGAGTGACGTCTTTTCACTTGCTGCTGTCCACCAAATGATGATTTCCCAGACATCTCAACATAGGCTGTCATGACAGAGGACTCTTCATCTCAGCAGTGAGTCTGAAATAAAAAGTATAGTGATGATACTAAAAACTAAAATTCAGCTGTAATATATGCTCCTTTCTGTCGCTATATCTGTATTCATATCCTACTAATAAACGGAAAGCTAACTAAAAGAGGAAACTTCTCTTATGTTATCAATTAAGCAACAAAACCTCTACAACATCAGAACTGAGGGTGTGGCATTTCTCTACCTGTATAAAGAGGCAGTGCATATTTAAGTCTTGCATCACAAAAAGAACACATGCATTACAAAATTCCTAACATTAACAGTCGACCTGACACAAATCCTAATATTCCAACATGTCACTACATGACGAACTGCAGAATCATATCCTCCCTATAAAGGAGGCACAGAGGTTGCCCTGTGGAACTAAGAAAGACCAGTTACATTTAAGGCAATACCAGAACAAAAAAAAATATTACTATTCAACAAATATGTTTATAAAATGCTACACCACTGAAATTAAATCATGCAGTGAAAATTCTTCATGTCAACTCACTAGCAGTGAAATTTAGCAGTGTGATATAGAAAGTAATATTCTGTTCATATCTGTTTATTGCCTATTTTTTATTATTTTTTGCTGCAGTGCTTCAGTGGCAGAAACAGTTTCAATATATCATACTAATTTTGGAAAGGTGTATCATGCCACCTTGCGCACAGTGATGCCAGGCAGGGTCCGGACCCACTGCGACCCTAAACAGGATAAGTGGTTACAGACAATAAATGAATGAATGAATCGCACCATCTCAATAACTTGTTTGAGAACTATTATATTTGAAGCATAGATAATTAGCTAATCCCCCCCCCCCCCCAAGATTCTGCTTGAAGAGTTGAGTTTGATATTGACCTCAAATTAATATTAAAGTGATTTTAATCCTGCTATATGTTTTGTTAAACTGTTCACAGTTCACAGTTAATATCCATCACTCTTACATTTTTATCCTGATCCTAACATAAAAAATTATGAGACTAGAATTTTTGTAAAACTGCGTGTAGTGCTGTTTACCATATTTTAATTACTGGCAAAACCATTTAAGTCCATTTTAATAGAAGTATAAGCAGACATTCCAGGATGTTCATTTTAAAAAAAGTAGCTTTAACAAACAAAATGACATGTATCAGTATACGTGAGTTTTTCAGAAAGCATGCCATGATAACAAAAATAAACCTAGATATGTGTTGTTTGATGTGTAATGATTTGGCATCAGTGTTATTGAATGACTCTTCAGTGTGAAGGCATTGCTGAACAAACGTAGAACAAATATCTGTTATTGTTTGTTTTTTCAACACTATAAAGCTGTGAGATTTCCATTCACAGCTTTGAGAATGCAGTTTTAAAAAAATCATGAATAAAGACTGAAAGACAGCTTCAAATGGAGGCCTACTCCGTGCAGAGAGCTATGCAAATGTCATGAATCTAAGGCTTTTACACCCAAATGCTGCACTAAATGTTAAATAGGGATTTGTGCAGATTATGGTTGAATATAATTTTTTTTACATTACATTATTGTGTGGGAAATTACAGGGAATAGACAGTTAGACCAAGGGTCTGTTGTCCTTTAGGCTTTATATATAGCATAGTACCACTGCTTCATCTCCCGATAAGGTAAAACTAAAAATCAGTTGTCTGCTGTTTCACTGTCAACATTATTGGCGATTTATTGTTGAACAAACATTTACTGGTTTATTTCCCTGACTCAAGGTGGGTAATGTCTCTAATGGGTTAATTTTCCCCTGGTTGTAGAGTTTAGTATGGACTTACTAATTGAGCACATAACTGAGCTTAGATTTTGGAGTGAGTCACTTGTATAGCATAGGAATAGTTCTAAAGTCACCTGAAGAGAGTACCATTACTTTCACCCTTACTTCGCAATTCAGAACAAACTTTGACAGTTGCAGGGAGCCCAACTTATGCACAGTCCAGGGTCTTTATACCCCTTACACTGACCTTAGTCTCATGTGTGGCTAAGGATCTCATTTTAACAACTTTTCCTTAGAAAAAATCAAACCCAAAGCATGCAAACTATGTGACATGTGACATTTAAAGCATATTTAAATATTTTTGGAAAAGTAGTTTCTTTCTTTATGACAGGCAATTCTACAATTTGGCCTTGGCTGCATAGCTTTAAATTTACTTAAGATATCTTATAATTTCATAAATGAAACTCAGAGTACGCTTAACACTGGGTGAATACTTGTACATAAACAAACACTGCTTTGTATTGCAAAAATAATAACTTGTGACTAATGACAAAACACAGGTAAAAGTAGTAAAGATGGGTAAAGATGTACAATGGTGAAAAATCTAAATGCATATGCACAGGTGATCATTTTTCAATGAAACTGCTTTTAAGTTGTCATCGGACATAACACAGATTCTCTCTCTGTGTGTGTGTAGCCTTATCATTTCTCTCTTTCTCTCTCTCTCTCTCTCACGCACACACAGAAGTATACCATTCAATTAATATTCTTGCATCGTACCATAAATTGCAAACATCTGAAAAAATCACAACATTTTCCAGCTTGTAGGCTGTTTAAAGCAATACTTGGTAAAAACAAGTGACTGATGTTGTTGTATTAGTGTCCACTACAAATATGCCTTCTGTTAAAGTACTAAATGCAATAATTAAGGTGTAATTTCTGTGTCAAGCATAACAGTCACCTATGGTTTTTCCAAATTTATACTTGAACATACAAAGGGCATATGAACCAGATCTCATCACCGCAAGCAAAACCAACATTTAGGGCTAAAACAATGTCCTGACCAAAAACTCCAAACAGTCCAACTAAGCAATTTAACATATCATTATCATTATATTGTCAGTAGAGTTGTAAAACGTGAAAAGTTTATATCATGTATCAATTTAAAAGGTTAGCTTACAGATATGTTTACAATGTCTGGACCAGTATATTACAGTAGCTGAGTACTTGGACTTCTTATGTTCTCTATTCCTTCTGCTTATGACACAAAACGTATTGAGGGGACAAGTATAAAGACTAAAAAAGGAAAAAGTGTTGTGTTAATATAATTATAACAAAAATGTCCCATCTGAAGTCTTGGGGTTTCACAAAGACCTGCTGACGGTGAATGACACACAGGTCACCTGAATAAAAAGTCTCAGTATACATAATATTTATCAACGCCATTTAACTTCAAATTCTTTCTCCTAAGGAAAACCGACTAGACCTGCCTCACCTGAGTGTGTAACACCGCTGACAGTGTCCTAGGTGTCTGTACTCATTCTGAGGGCATGAAGACAGTTACACAGAGCACAGGAGAGATACGGTCTCTCTCGTAACTTCCTGTGTAATTACAGTCAGGTTATGCTTCATGTTTATCAATTAAAGGCAGCTCTAATTTACCATGTAACAAACATACACAAGGAGAATAACCGACCTGCTTTAAGCTGATCTGTTAATAGATATGTTTCTTGATTTCTTCTGTTTTTTTTTTCTTCAGTTCTTCCAAGTCGCACGTTGCTGACAGTTTCGTCTATCTGCTGAGGAAGGTAGCGGAGGATTAAAACCCCGCCCCTTTCCCCAGCTTCCTCATTTACTGTGTAGTTTCTGGGTGTGTAGCTGCTCTTATTCCACACACTTTACTACTTCTCCTTACAGCAACAATGACACCATGCCTTAGCTCACCTCACTTTAGCTTAAATAATTTCACCCTTTATGATACCTTAGTATACCTTTATTGGAATCCTGAGGGGCTATTGTCTACAAAATCAGATTATAGGCCTGGCTTCCTACACTTAGTTTGCATCTAACCTTAGGCTAGAATCTTGTGAAATTTTCACTGGTGAATCATCACTAGCACTCCAAGACTAGACTTGATTAACATTTGAAAAGCCAGTCCCCATCCTCCTTTAAACATATATATTGCATTGCATATGGGATTCACTTTTAATCCTTTTGTCATTTAGCTAATCAGTTAAATAATAATTTAATTTTCTTTGTGTGTATGTGTGTGTGTGTGTTTGTGTGTGTGTGTGCTAAAATAATAAAAAAAACCAGTTACCATATAATGGCAAAAGTGCAGGACAATGCTGAATATTTAATTTTGATTTTTTTATTGATTTATACATTACACAAAAACGCTTTAAACTTTATTTGTACCCATAATACATTAGTCTCACATTGTCATGTCTAACATTTCAACACACCACCTCATCTAAATATGAAGAGACAATAGCCAGAGTAAATATTTTTTATATAGGAATTATTTATGTGTGTTCTTGTTAGGCTTTGGGAAGGATCATAACTGTCATCATCATCAACATATTTTCTGCTTAATCCATTTCAGGGTCGAGGTGCTATCATAACTGTATTTGACAAATTAATAACTCTAAGTACTAAGTTCACAAATAGTATATCAAACGTACACAATTGTTTTTTTTTCTGCACAAAATCTCTTTACTAACGTCTACTTCTTTCCTGTTTTTCTTTGCCTTTGGTTACAATGCCACCATGTGGACTGACGATGAGTTACAAGCTCTTTGATGTAATTAGTCCTGATGATGAGGCTCATAATGACAAATCTTTTGGCACAGTGTCTTGGGATGTCTTTTATAATGACCGCTGTCATCTGAGAATTGTCAGGTGAGTTATTCACTTTGAATTTTAGTATATTTGTATAATTATTTTAGCATTACCAGGGGCATGTTTGCAGGTTGACACGGGGCATTGGCCAGCCAGAGTAATCATCCGCACACCAGAGAAATCAGCTGCCAAACCTGAGGAATCCTTGGTTCATCCAGTGAAACAGACTGAATGACATTGATAGGAAAAATGGCCCAATCAATTCCCCAGGTCTACAAACTGGATTACTCCAAATGCCCTTACAAATGAACATCATAGCAATGATCTGGGTAAGTCTTTTGTACATCATATATCGTATATCATATCACAGTATGTTTGTTTGTTTGTTTGTTTGTTTATAGCAGTTTAAAAAGATGCAGTGTAGTGACAGGTCACAGGAAATGTTGTGAGAATGAAGTGTTGCTAAGGCCTTATAACTTCCTCTAACATGAGCAAACTAAATTGTAGACTGAATGTAAACACAGACTTCTGAAAGTATATTTTTAAAAATATATTTATACACGGTGGCCTAAAAAACAAACTATATACAACTGCGAAACACCGTACAAAAGCTATTATTTGTTGTGGCAATTTTAGAAAAAATATTTTCTGTTGGCAGCTGCAATTACCATGATCAGATAAAAATTAACAGGATGTGTGATGCTTCAGCAGTAGTGGTTATTTTGAGTAATTAACATGTTCTTATATCTGCAGAATGAAATATTTTCTTAATAGAAAATGTAACTAAAAGAGCATATCGTCTCTGTCCAATTAAAAACATGTATATCAATTTTTGTTCATTTTTATTTTAATACATCACTGGGACACAGAACCAATTTCATGATGAATGGACCAACAGAAATGCTTCAAAATTACTTGAAATAAAATCTTTTTACATTGACTTTCAGTGAAATTTAAGAAGGTTTTTTCCTTCTCCTGTAAAGTTGCTATACTGGGAGATATATATTTTTAATGGAACAGAGACAATATGGTAACATAGTAATAGCATACATAGACAGTACCATGTGTTTAGCATGGGTCTAAATTTTATTTTCAATATGACATATAACATCAAATTAAAAGCTGTTCCTTTTAATGTTCATGTTTTTCATCTGCTATTACATACGTGTTCATTTCTCTCAGATTCATTCTAAAGCAAAGAGGAAAATACAAGTTTGGCACAAAGATGTAAACAAAGACATTCACTGTGGTGTGATATGAAATGATAAATTAAATGGATTCATTATTGACAGACAATTCTAAAGAAAACTATGGAAGTAACCAGGGCTTGTGATATCAACAATCAAAATATAGCCATTTTGTTACGAGTAGTAAACATTACACATACATTTAGTTTACATACTTCAACAACAATAATCCATATTAACTTTATTACACTAACAGATCTATGTTTCTATAATGTGATGATACAATTCACACAAATTTTTATATAGCTGATTAATGTACAGTAATACACATTTGTCCACAGCTCTCATAATTCAGGTTTACAGGCAGGGTTTGAGAAGCACTTGTAGCACATTTGACAGGTTGAGAAAATAGTTTGTGGTTATGCTCAGGAAGCCTCATAGCTTAGAAAGAAAAAGACTGCATTTCCTGAACTTCCTTGAACCCTTAAAGGCCATCTGAAATAGTTGTTACTATAAGAGGAGATATGCAGAATTCCTTACTCAGCAGTCACTATGTTGACTTCCCTGTTGGGCCAACGTCTCAACAACGATATTCAGACATCACTTTTCTAGGATAATGAGTCTGTGCTGTTGTTGTATGTCAGTGCTTTGTTTTGGTGTCACTGTAGCATCTCTGTTGACCTCATTTAAAAACTGGACTGTGCCACTTCAAAGAAAGAGAAGGTAAGAAGTATTGTTTTATGCTCATATATTTTCGTTTCGATATATTTTAGATAGGTGTTTATGGTTGTAATGATCAATAGTAAATTTTAATGCTATACCTATGCAATCACACTATATAACTACTTTAAAATTGGCCTCTTAACTTTAGGGAAAACAGCTACTGACACTTTTAAACTGATGTTAGAGTCTGGTGTTACTATATGGCTTAAGGAAGAACAAAATCAGTCATATTAACGGTCAGATAAATACATGTGCTAACTTTTGAGTCAGTAGGGTAAACTGAAATAAAACCATAACATATAAACTGACCAACATTCATCCATTTTGTTTTGAGCTCTGATCATTACAATCTTATACAGTGAGGCTCATTTTTGGAAAACAAAGATAGACAGTGCTAACTAGTAAACAAATTAGTACATGATTGCATCCTAATATATTCATTTTGGAAATGCTTGGCACATTTGTCAGCTTGACTAATTACAGGCCTGTTGTCACAGAATCATTTAATGTTTTATTCTGTATACAAAAAATCATGCTATTTAAAGTTTATTTATTTATTTTTCCATTCAATATTTATTTAAAAAATTAGAGTTGCTTATTGGACTGTGTCTGTTCATATTAGTTTTATGTCATATTCTCTCTAATAAACTCACTAACTAGAAAATAAAACTTTATAATATTTTTTTAAATTGTTGCATAATAAACTAAACAATTGTACATGTGGTAACATATCCCAGTTGG
Source organism: Hoplias malabaricus (assembly GCF_029633855.1). NCBI lineage: Eukaryota > Metazoa > Chordata > Actinopteri > Characiformes > Erythrinidae > Hoplias > Hoplias malabaricus. The sequence continues at coordinate 58,990,507 of NC_089800.1, forward strand.
AGGATTTATATCTTGTTTTTGTTCCTCGGTTTAAAACTAATGATAAAATTAATTAAATATTTGCAAAGTTTAGTCCATTTAAATGTTCTTTGTATTTGAATACTTATATTTCTATTTTGTTTTAAATTAAAAACACAGATTTTTCTATGCTTTGCTTTATTTTTTTAAAATTACAATCTTTTAATCATTCACAAAATTGCAATTATTTGCAATCGTCTAACAGAAAGTGCCTTTAATTCAGCTTTCATTTGCTGCTAGAGAGGTTTACCAAATGTAAGATATGCTTCAAATATAAGGCAGGGGCCAAACCTGTGTCAACTCCGATGTATGCCTGCAAATGTGTGACCTCATAGGATGTTCACTGAGAATTTTTACTTGGTAACTCACAAAATATATATATTTTTGTTTAATTCTTGATCATACTATACTATACTATAAGTGAAAAAATTAACACAAATTAGTTTAAATAAATTTTGATCCCTTGCAACCAAGAACTGTATTTAATTTTTTTTTATAAACCTCTAAAGCATGTTTAAGCAAGTTTTTGCCTTTGATTTAAATTAAACCAGGTACAAAAGCATGTTTTTTGTTTAGTAGCCTATTTTTTTTAAGAATACATTTATGCTGATGAAAAAGTTTTCTTCCACTGCATGAGCAAGCAGTGCTACTAAATATTGAAAATGGCTGATATATGGTTTTTCTCCATATATCAGGGCTCAGTCAATGACATTTCTCCAGTAGAGGGGAAAAATAATATTCTACATGAAGCTGGATCCAGCTTTTTCAGATAGCACCTGACAGGTCAGTTTTACAGGATGAAGCCTTGCCGTGGACATTTTTTTTTATTTCCAACAGACAATTTTGAATTGCAATGAAAGGCAATGTCACTGAGTTGATAAGCCATTCCTGAAAATATCTTTAATGATCTTTGGTCGCCTTGCGCTCAATGATTCCAGGTAGGCTCTGGACCCCCATGACCCTGATCTGAATAAGCGGTTATAGATAATGAATGAATGAATGAATGAATGAATGAATGATCTTTGGTCTGTGACAAGACGCATTATCATCCAGAACAAAAAATAACTTAATCGCCAAACCTATTTAATATTAATGGAATAAAAATGTCCAGAATTTCAGCTGAGGTATTGATTGTCATTTCCAGTGGTCTGTTAACTGACAAGCAACCTCATATAAATAAGTCATGAAATTTGATTGTTTTATTCGGGCAGTCATATTTATTACAACAGCACTAGACAAAAGTTCCAGCATGATCTGTTTTGCCTATACAGATTCAAGATTCATCACTGTATATGATTTTCATTCAAACATTCACACTACATGATTGCTTCTCTTTAGACCATTGTAGCCTTGTTTTCTTCTGTTTCTGTTTCAGTGCTTATTTTCATTTGTGTTTACTAAATGTCACAAATACTGAGTCCTTTTTCTGCCCTTTTTTAAATTCATTTTCCGTTTTCAAAGCATGTTGCTGTGAGTCTTTATACTGAGGCTTTCATGTCCCCCTTGGTCGACCTGTATGTTTTTCTTTATAAACTTTACTTTGTGTTAATCCATGCACTTTTAAACTGATATATTTAGTCATATTTCATGTTGGATTTCTTTTTGAAGGAGTTTAATAATAATTTCTATTGTTTCAGTCGATAGCTCTCATTTTAAGGCCACGTTTTCTTTCATCTAGCAAAGTCCAATATTGAAAATGGAAAAAACAAATGCCAAACCAAATACAGACACAGGTGCTAAAAACACTAAACAGTCTGCAGATAAAAGAGAGTGCTTGCAGCAGATCTGAAGTGTTTTTAACACCTGTTTCTCTATTTATTTTAGTAATTTAAGTGTAAATTACAGGGTTATTCCATGATTTTTTTCTCAGCATTGATTATTTAAGCACTTTATTTCTTTCTGGTATCAACTGTTCAGAGTATAATAAGAAAATAAATGATATTACCTTATATATGTGTAGAATTAAGTGTATTTTCAACATCTATTGTTTACTACATTTTATTAAAGACTAAAGGGGAAACCATCAAGAAGTGTTAGTAATGTGTTTCGTCACAGTGAGCCACTAGAAAAGCTTCATTACACATTGATATAGATTCTGCAACTGCTTGGAAATGTACAGGAAGGACAAAACACCAATCTTCATAAAGATACCTCAGTTGTTGCTTTAATTATAGTGGTGGAGCGTGCTACATAATTCTGCAGTTCAAATTTTTGATAGGTGATCAAATGCTTGTGTTATATTTGTATTTCTCCCTTTCAATGTATCAGCACTGACACCTGTATCTAGTAAAATATTACTTCAATGGTATTTGAACTAATTTATTTGCACTTGTTTGGGTGCATTCTCTTAGTAGAGAGCAAGGCCCTTTGGCTAAGAACGCCTGCTAAATGATGTAAATTAAGAAGATTAAGATTTGGTGACAGCAAAGGCAAAAACATGTATTATTACAGAATATTCATCAGACCATCCAGTGGTCCCTTGGACTTGTGCATGCTGCCTATTCATTCTAGAAGAGACTATAGCCATCAAATAAATCGGTATATGTAACTACAGAGTGACTTTAAAAATTACAGTGTGAAACTGTCCTGAATTCTCAGTCTTCTTAGGAAAAGTTCCTCTTCTGTTTTGCTTAACATTTCACTCCAATGCACAAGCATCATATCTTGTAATGTGCACTTTCAACCACAGTGTTCACTGATGTCATTCCCTTGGGTATTAATACAGCTAATATGTTTGTCTTTGTTCCTACTGAAACTTAAGCTAAGCTAAATGATTGTGAATATGTTCCTGTTATGTGGATAATAATAAAAATGGACCCTTTTTCAAAGACATGTTCCTTTGGCATCCTCATTCAGAATTAAGCTGAATGGACTTTCTTAGTATTTTAATACTGGACAACACCATGGCAGGATGAAACTGCACTCTGTATTATAATTCATCTCCACTCATTTAATAAGGTTTTACTTTTAAATCACTATATAGCTAAGTGGTGGAATCCTGCTATTCTAAGATATTCTTAAATAAAAGCAGGGCTCGCTACAAAATATTGAAACATTATTATGAAGATCTTATTGCAATTGCATTCAGACAAATAAACATTCATATTATAGTAATGCTGAGTGATTAGTTCTGGATCACAAATATCAAGCCATCAAAACGGTGTAGAACTGGACAGCAATTACTCCAGAGTTTCACTGCTCCACAGTCCAGTACTTTTGGAGGATTTTATGCCTTTTTTGCCATTGCGCTTGGTGAACTTAGACTCATGTACAGCTTTTTTTTCACAGCATCCTTTTGTAGTTTTTTCACTCAGTAGAACTTGCATCTATAAGCTTTTGGGCACATAGTGTATATCATCGGTATGTGTAAGTATCATCCGGATTCATAATCAAATGACACATTAATGACTGCATTCTTTTTTGAACCTCAAATCACAAATTTTGTGATCCCGTGATGACATACTAGAAGGTCATGCTCTAGGCACTTTGCCTTGGGACAAAATGGATTGACAGTAACTTTGCAGTCACATGACTGGATGACTTTAGATTAAGGAAGTAAATATGTGTCTAAGTAAATGTATTGGGGGAGGGGTGCTTCAGAAACACAGAATACATTTCTAAGAAATATATGAATAAGCTTTCTGTCCATCAAAGCATACTTTTTGTTGTTCTTGCAAACCAAATTTTGTATAAATTATTATAAAATATATAAACACCATATCAAGAAAAGTTGGGACACAATGCAATGACATGCAAATATAAACCCAAATTTAATTGAAATGAATGTTAAAACTGAAAATTTGTATTCATTTATTTATTTTTGTTTATTTTTTTTTAATATATGCCCATTTTGAATTTGATACCTTGAGTCTGATACCTTTGGAGACTGGGGAGACCAACTGCTATAGTTTTGTATTTAAAATGTTTTCCCATTCTTGCTTGTTATAAGATTTCACCTACTCAACGGTTAAGGTCTCTCTTATAGTATTTTTATTCCATAATGCACCAAATATTTTCAGTGAGTCTAAATTAATATAGCACTTTATTTTTTTACACAACATATTTTTACTATGGGACAATGCTGTTATTATCCATGCAGAATGTGGCTTGGCAATGTCTTGCTAAAAAGCAAAGCATTCCCTGAATAAATGCTTTCTGGATAGCAGCATGTTGCTGCAAAACCTGTATATATTGTTCAGCACTAACAGTGCCCTCACAGATGTGCAAGTCACCCAATCAATGTACATTAACGCACCTGCTTACCATCATGTATGCTGGCTTTTGAACGGTGTGCTTACAAGAAGCCAGATAGTCCCTTTTCTCTTTAGCCCAGGTGACATGGCATCCATGATTTACAAAAATAATTGAATTTTGATTCATCAGGCCACACAACAGGTTTCTATCTCAGTTCATCTAATATGAGCTCAGGCTCAAAGAAGGAGGGTATTTTCTATGAGCCAATACTATTCTTTTTTCTTGCCTTTCTTTGAAAATAGATATTTCCCTATATCTTCTGAAACATTTAATGTTATTATGTGCCATAGATTAAGCAATCCCCAGCAACTTTGCTATTTTTACACTAAGAAACATGATTCTTCCCCTTCTTTACTTCTGAAAGATTCAGGCTCTCTGAGATACTCACCTTAACCACAATCATATCACTAACACATTACAAAATGTTTTGTAGTTTTTCACAATTTTACCTGTCTTCTGATGCTCTTTAGAAGCATGTTGCTGGCATCAGATTCAAAATGTATTAACAAAAATAAAAAAACAACTTAAAAATAATAAATAGATGGTTTAAATTGTTGGCACATATTTTAATTTTGTGTCCATTAACATACAGTGTACCAACATTTTTTGGAAATGGGGTTTATACATGTCAGTTTAAATGATTAGTTTTTATGGAAACATCCAACAACCCTGTTTGTTTTACATTATGTGAAATGAGCATTTGTCTGAATTATGATTTAGGTCATATGGAAAGGGCTTATAGGTATACACAGTATACTGCCTGAAGGCCAAGACATTCATTTAGTTACTAACCCGTTGAGGATGGAAACTCTCAAAACCACAAAGGCCACTTGAGCTTTCAGACACTCATGCTAGATCTGATTCACAACTTAGTCCAGTAACTCAACTGTTCACCTTGCTTCCTTATCAATTTTTACTTATTTCATTTTATTATTAACATGTTATTGCCATAATAACATGCTAAATTGTTGGAATGTTTTCTGTTTTTGTAGCTGGTTACAGTAGTGTGTCAGTGTGTGACTTGAAACAGGCTTTGCAAGAATACACATACTGGACCACAACAATATCAAGGACTCGCCAATTTGTTTACTGGACTTTTGAAATGTTATTGGTGGTATGCTTTTTGCATTAATATAGCATGGGTACACTCATGCACATAAGCTTTATCTCCCTTTTTAAAAGCTTAGATTAAAATCAAATTGCCAGGCCCCTATGAAAACAGCTCATGTGACAGGAAATGATAAGATGGTGCATAGCTGAATTACATACATATTCTAGAGTGTGGGTGAGAGAGGAAGTCTCAGACTGAGTCATGGTGTGACTTTACTGAATGTGTTAAAGAGACCAGCCTAGAACATGAGTGTTGAAGACCATTACCAAAATTATTTTTGTCCATTTCTACAAAAAGTAAAAAAAATAATCATTACTTATTCTTGGAAACATTGAATAGACCTTTGCATTTTTGTCTTGATTACAAATTAAAACGTTTAAATTTTTTCTTTTTTCTTTTGCAAGATTGCTGTTGAAAGGAAGTGCAGTTGGCTGGCCATTTTGTTCTCCTGCAACAACAACAACTGTGATCTTTTACAAGAGAACCTTGTAAAAAGTATGGATCTCTACCTTGGTGAGTCTTGGTGTTGCCCATTAGATTTGTGCAGCCACCCTGAATGTTTACTATATTTAATGTCAGTTTGGCACCTCCTTCAAGTGTCTTCAAAACGTATTTTATTTGGATAGATCTATGTTGCAATTTGAGGTCTTTGTACAAAAATTCAATTGATAGCAAACAAACAGGTAATATTTTCCCTATGAATAAAACTTTGGACAAATTAAAAACAAGTAACTCATATTTTTTTTATTTACTTTAAGATGTTATTTCTATGCCATGCATGCTTTCAGACATACAGTGTCATTTTCTTTCAGTGAAAGAATGCATAGAAACACCCGTGAATTTGTAGAGATCTGAACCAAGAGTAACACTTATGATTTTCAAAAATGAAAAATGTAATCAAGATTTTTTGTGATCAAACTGATTTTGCACAGTTCCCATTTTTATATCTGTTTATATGTAACCTGTACATAAACTGAACATTAAACTAGGTTGGTCACTGAGTTTTTGAATAGTACTAAGATGGGTGGCCAAGGACTAAAGTATTATAAATTCAGGTTGGCTGCGTTGTTGTTTGTAACAGTACCTGTAGTTTGTTTTGTATAGTTTTTGCATTGATATTTTCCTTATAGTATTGCTATGCTTTGTGGACAATATGAATGTTCATGTTTTTCATACTGATGCAAAGTTATTTGTGCATCTGAGGAACTTCTCTTCTCTCCACAGGAATACTTCAGTCAAGATGCATCATGTCAGCTAAACTGTGATCTGAACATTCTGCAGTACAGCAAAACATGGTTTTAAAATTAATTGTGAACATTGCTGTTCATCACCATTTTTGAACACTTTTACGTCTGCAGCTGACATTAAAATCACTTAATTTCTGCTCCTTGACCATATAATAATTAGAAAAAGCAGAACTGCTCACTTTAATTCCTTCCAGAATGACAGAGAACCTCCATGAGTTTAATCATTTAGCTCATGACAGCAATGGAGCCTACTCGCTTCAGAACAGTATAGCTGTCAGGACACCTTCTTATGGTATATCCACTACAAACTCAGTACCACAGATGTCCCCACATTACCAAAAGCATTTATCATCACCTGTCACACCACAAAATGAAGTTCCTGCACTGTTTGGCATGCCTCATAGTGGAGGATCTTGGGATTACAATCCACTTGAAAAGTCTTCATCTACCATGTGGGGATCCTCCTCTAAAGATGAGGTGATAGAAAATATGGGCTCACATATTGTCTACCCCTTCGGTCTAGCTCCACATAGCAATCCTTCATTGTCAAGCAAATTCAGTGCCAGTGCTCTGCAAAGATTGGATTCCTTTTCCAAGGCCTTTCCTATGAAAACCCCAAATAGTGTTTTTGGCCACTGTGTGGCTGAAAAGTGTTCAGAGGACAATCAAATGCCAGAGATCTTACTTTCACCTCAGAGTGGAGTGCCCTCAGATGGATCTGATCTAGACCCTTTTAGTCCAGTGGCCATGCAGAGTCAATCACAGCAGCATCATATTCAACCATCTTATCATCCAGTGGAGAGCCAACACACAACTCACAATCTCTACCAAAACCACCAGGGTTACCACTATGGATTTCAGCAACACAAACAACAACTGAGAGAAAGCCACTCAGAGCAGATGTACAAGGTACCACTCTACAAGTCACAGACCCAGTATCATCTCCAGCAGCAAGGGATTCAGAACAATTCAAATCAGCACAGTCCTTATTCATTGGCCCTGCAAAAGCAACACCAGAGAGCATCGTTTATGCAACAAAGCCAGCTAGAAGGCCCTGAGAGTGTTGGATCACCAACCTATAGCTACACTGAGGATTATAAAGCACAAGAACAAACTCCTTTCCAGACTGGGCAAGGCTTACCTCTACAGTCACCCCATTTCAAAGAAGAGCAGCATTTTCATCCATTCTCCCACCAGAGTGATATTTACCAGCATCCACAACCTCTTGAGCAAACACAGGCATTCCTTTATAAGCAAAATACCTCTCTTGGTGATAATCATTTAGCATTACTTGATGGTGCGCCAGGACAATCTAGCCTAAAACAGGAACACTGTACAGATTTAAACCATCCTCATAAAAGAAAAGATCTCTGCAGTTCTCATTACGAAAGTGTTCGGGCCAGAGTTAATCAAGCTGCTCCGTCAACAGCTTTGAGGGGAGGCGTGCTTCATCACCTCAGTTCCTACAGACAGCAGTGGCCACAGGTATGGCATTAAAGCAGTTTCAGCAAAGTTGTCCTCAACATGATTGTGCTATGTTTGATAGTGACCAATGCCCTCTTTTCATCTAACTCTCTCTCAAAGATGCATTCATCTGATGTTCAGAATGATCAGAATTTGCCTGCCTACAGGTTGGATATGAACTTTACCATTTTTTGCCATTTTTTTCTGTAGCCCTCTCTTAGTAAGTCTGATTAAATAAATTGCACTTTGTCGGATTTGCTTATTATTTTTCATAGGAAGGAAACTGAGTTAATGAGGAGTCCAGGGCTCAATACCAAGCTGAAATGCATTGTTTGTCAAAGGGAGTTTAAAAGTTTGCCAGCCCTTAATGGTCACATGCGTTCCCATGGGGGATTCAGGACCCATCTCCCAGGATTCAAACCAGTAAGATTCATTACTTTAAACATCTTGTCAAATGAGGACCTTTCAAATTGTGACTAAATGCTTTGAAGCAGGGTTAGAGTAGGAAAGTTTCAATAATGAAATTGTTTATACAATGGGCCTTGTAATTAACAAAAATGCTAAAAAAGAGTTTTGTTCATATTCCAAGTGTCTGTTTATTTACAGAGTGATGGACAAATTCAGCTGACTGGAGAAAATGACCCCATAGTGTTACCTGTGTCTGTTCCGGTGAAGGACTATCAAATTTCAACCAAGCTCCTAAATTCCCTTCATCACCACCAGAGAAGAAATGATGTCAGTAACTCAGCTGTGGCTTGTCCACAGCTACAAGTTCCTACACAAAAGGATGTATCGTCACGTGTGAGTTTCATTGCACCATTTCCATGTCAAACATCTACATTCTCTTTCAAATGTAAATGATTCATCATGAATTAGGTCCCATCATCCTTTACTATCAAATTCTATTAATAACTTCTAGGTCAAGAGTACCATAGGAGTGGGAGAATGTGTAGAAAAGCGAGAAAAAAAGCGGTACCGTCATTGCCTGGTGCCTCTAGTAATTTCCCCATGTAAGGCCAGCCTAGAGTCTAGAGGGCCAGTGCTCTTCCAAAGCCTGCTACGTTCTCCAAGCAGCTGTGGAGATGATGTCCCCTACACTCCCCCACCAATGCTCAGCCCTGTCCGGCCTGGCACAGGTCTCTTCAGCAGTTTCAATGCAGGGCACCACTGCACTGAATCACAGACTGTTCAACGAGTGCACCTGTGCAAGGATAGTAAGTTTGAGTAAATGATGCAGTCAAATAAGACACAGATTTTCATTTTAGAACCAGTCCTATACATGTCATGAATGTCTTTAAATTACAGATTTACCAGAAGACGCTGTGAACCTGGGTATGGAGGATAAATCCAACAGCATGAAACCGTAAGAAATACTCCTACAACTATTACTACTACACAAACATCATAGACCTATATTATATTTACAATAGAACATAGAACACATATCATGTTGAAAGTGAGGCTTTTTACCAATTCAGGAAAAATATTAACCCATTTAGAACTTGATGGCAGAAACGCATCTTAATAAATTTGGGATAAGGCCATGTCTACCACTGTGTAGCATTGCCTTTTCTTTTAATAACAGTGTGTAAACATCTATAAAGTGAGGAGATCAATTGCTGGTGTTTTAGGACATGAATGCTGTCCCATTCTTGTCTGATGTAGGATTGTAGCTGCTCAACAGTCCTAGGGATTCTTTGCTGTATTTTTCATTTCATGATTCGCCAGATGTTTTTTGTTGGTGAAAAGTGTGGACTGCATGTGGACAGTTTAGCACCCGGACTCTTCTTCTGCCAATCCATGCTGCTGTGATGGATGCAGTATGTAGTTTAGCATTGGTAGTGCCAGTGTAGTGCTAATGCAACCCCACACCAACCGAGAAGCAGGCTTTTTTCAACTGTGTAATGATAACAAGTTGGTTGTGCCTTGCATGGTAAATTGTGTTGATAGACAACAATTTCTGGAACTGGTCCTGAGCTCATGGAGTGATTTCCAGCACAGAATCATGCCAGTTTATTATGCAGTGCAATCTAAGGGCCCGAAGATCACAAGCATCCAATACTGACCAGCAGCCTTGTCCCTTGAATACAGGAATTTCTCCAGATTATCTGAATCTACTGATTATATTATGTTTTGTAGACAATGGGATATTTAAAAATTCTTGGCAATTTTATTTTAAGGAACATATTTAAAAAATTGTTCACCACTTTTCACAGATTGGTGAACCTCTGCACACCTTTGCTTCTGAGAGACACTCGGTAAAATGTTCTTTGACATAGACTCCATCCACACTGATCCAAAAACTTAGTGTTTTTGTCTGTGTTTTGTCCTTTTGTTGCTCTTGTCCCTACTGTTCTGAGATGAGCTGCTAAATGAGTCCTAAATGAATTCAAATGTTTCACTTTCAACATCTGATATGTGTTCTATGTTCTATTGTGAATGAATTTTGGGTCTATGAGATTTACAAATCATTGCATTAGGTTTTTATTTACATTTATTTACATTTTGCACCACATCCCAACTTTATTATGAATCATTGGGTAGGACTCACAAATGTACATTTACCTATGTCTGTATTATTGTTACAATTTAATATAGCTCTGGATTCATCTCATTTAATGGATTCATTCTAACAAATGTTATAGAAATACCAAAAGTATACAAGTACCAACATTTTTTACTGAAGTATATTTTTATTCTTATTTCTACTTGTATCAGAAATGTCATTATATTTCAAGGAGGTTACACTACATATGTGAATTTGTTTTGTAAATGTGTTGCAGACGGATCAATATTGGTGAAGATTTTCAAGCAAAGATCCCAGATATTCAACATCATTGTAAAGTAGCAGAAGACATGCATAAGGCTACTTTGTTATGGACACCATTCTATCTGGATATGCCTGGCAACCAGCAAAGAGGTAAAAACATTTCAGATGCAAATATGTCACGTAAGACAGGATTTTAATTATTATTATACAGATTTAAACGACCCGATTTAAACTATTTAGTGGCTTAAAAAGTATTAAAGTGCTTTCTAGAAATAGAATTAATCTGTTACATACCAGTGTCTTTGTGGTCATTCTGTACTCTTTATTATTTAAGTTGATGATCTGCTGAAAATGGCATGCTCCAGTGTGCTCCCAGGGGGAGGGACAAACACAGAATATGCCCTTCATTGTCTTTTTGAATGCAGGGGAGATGTTATGGTGAGCATTACTTCCAGAAATATAACTTCCTTTTCATATGGGATATATTTATGAAACACTCACTGCTGTTTTGCATGTGGTCTTTTTTTCCAGATAACCCTTGAGACATTACTCTCCCTAGAGCCCTTGAAACACGTATCAGGCTCTCAGACAGACTACCACTATGCAGGTGTGTTACTTTTTTTAATCTTTTGAAGGATGTGGGCATACAATGTGGTTGATTTCATAATCTTCTTCAAAATATGTAATGGTCACAGCCCCTAAAGTAAGACTACATGTTTGCTCCTTGGTTATACCTGACCCCATGTGATTTTTGAATATTTTGACTCCTGCCCTAATCTATGAACTAGGATCAGATAAATGGACTCTGCAGGAAAAGAGGCAACTCAACAAAGCCTTAGTAATTCACAACAAGGATTTTCACCTGATTCAAAAAATGGTAATTTTGGCTACAAAAAAATTGAATTACAAAATTAACTTTTAACTTACATTTGATTCTTTAATTTTCTGAGATGGTATTTATGTATTTTAGTAAATGCAATGTGTTTTGATGCTAGGTAAAAACCAAGTCAGTAGCTCAGTGTGTTGAGTATTACTATACATGGAAGGAAAGGCTGCGGCTGGGCAGGAGACTCAGTACAGGTCTAACAACACCAAGCCAAGACAAGGAGGTTAGCTATTGATGTTGTAGATATTGATGACTTTTGTTGCTTTTTATTGCCTTTATTGCAACTTTTATTGCTTTAAACCCATTTACTGGTGTTTAAACACATTGTATTGCACATTTTCTGTTTGAATATATTTGATTTAAAGCAACACAAAATGCACTCACCTTAACTGGACACATATGTTAAAAAGTAATACAACACATTTTTTATGAAACAGAACATGTATAGTGTTTTTAAACATGTTAATTTTGATAACACATTTCTGTTGTTGTAATATTAGTCATTTTGGCCTTAGTTTTTATGATTTTATTGTTTATTAGGGTGATGTGGAGGATCTCAAAACAGGACAAATAATTCAAGTGTCAAAGAACCAGACCAAGGGCCCTGAGTTTTCAGAATTTTCGGAGAAATCCTGTGCTGCGTTTGAAGTACCCAGCAGTGGGTCTGTGAGTACACATGTCTTCTGAAAATATTTCACAGCGTGTATGAGTTACAATTAAACGTATGGGCAATTTCACTTCTGAAATATATTCCTGTTCACCTGCTTCACTGTATACACTTTTAAAATATTTCTGTATTAGTTCAAATGAGTGTAATTAGCACAGCTAATATGCTTAATTGCTTTTATTTCTATTTTAGATGTTTAACAGGGATGAATGGAACAGTCTGGGTGGGCTTCATAATTCACCAGCTGAACACAGCAGACACAGATCAACTCAGCAGTTAGTTGCAGGCTCTGTAAAAAGCTCTCCTTCAAACAGTACCACCAGTGGAGAAACTGACTCAACTCTAATTTTCCCCTGCACTGAATGTGGAAAGTAAGATACAACTGAAGCTCAGCAAAATGCACTTGGCAATGTGGCTAATGCCATCAAGGGCGTATTTATTGTTTAACTAATCTATCATTTCATCTTCTTCTTACAGGGTGTTTTTTAAGGTCAAAAGTCGCAATGCTCACATGAAGACTCATCGCCAACAAGAAGACCCGCAGCTTTGGCAGCATCATAGACTTCCTGAACAAGAAAACCAGAATGTGACACCTGTCAACCCTTCGGTTACACCACTTCAGCTACCCACAACTCCTCATTCTTTACCCTGTAGAAATGATGAAGACATGAAAGCATTACTCATTAGTGATGCAAGAACACAACAACAAGTGGACTGCTTCTTACAAAACCAGAATCTTAAAGAGTGAATTCCAAACTTTGGTAAACAAACCCTTACTGAGGTGTCCCTATTGTTAATTGTTATTGTTATTCACAGTTATTGTAATGGATTTTGCACAGGACACCCAGTCTAGAGTAACACAATTAAAATGCATACACTTAATTAAACACTGTGGACTAAAGAAGTGCTCTAAAAAATGTACAAATTATGTAATATATCTTATATATATTGTGTTTCTCTGGCATTCCTGGCCTGCTTATTACCAGGCTCATCAAATCGTATGGTAAATAGGAAATATTTTTGCATGCTTTGCATATAAGAGCTCAGAGGTTAGAAAGGGACTAGAAGACACTGAGTTTTATCAAGACATATTCTGACATGCCACACAAGCTTTGTATTTTTTTGTGTGGCTACTTGAAAAAACACTGTACAATAAAACTGAAATAGGTTTTACATGGCCTGTGTCAGAGTATATGCTTACTGTTTAATTAAATGGGTGTAAAAAACATTATAAAAAAATGGTTCACTTCAGCATTTACACCTTTTAACATAGGCCATTAAAATGGTGCATCATTCTATAGTCTCATAATTAATTCATTCTATTTCTACAACTGCTTTATCCTGTTCAATGCCCCAGTATTTTTGTAGCCTGCCTGGAATCATTGGGTGCCAGGAAATTCACATCATGCTTCTTAGGAATTTTAGGAACGAATTGATGGAATTTTTTCTAAATTTCCACTGTAACGAACATACATACAACATAAAAAAATTCTGAATTATTCCCCAACATACAAATTAACAGCTGACTTTACTCATAAATTACACTGCAGTGTCAGTTGTGATCTGGAAGCTGGTGGGATGATTTTCAAAAAGAAAAAAAATATATTCAAAGGGTGAGTGGTCTGCCATGCTTGTGTGAGCATTTTCAATCTATTTTTTGTGTGGATGCAGATATTTTTAAAAAACCCTGAAGCTGTGGAAATATGCTTGAAATATGCTTTGAAAAAAAAAGTGTTTCCCCAAAATATCCAGTTACATGTGCACGTGCACAGGGCATGAGAAACACATGTTTCTATATTGTGTTGTTCTTTGCCATTTGCAGCATGTGCTGAGTGTTGTGTGCAGTAGTAAATGAAGGTTTTCCTGAAGGAACTGGACCTGTGCAGTCTCTCAGGTGTTTAAGGTTTTTTTTATATACATAAATTTTTACAATTGCTCTTTGCATTGTGTTAGACTAGTGTACTACTGTTCATTTTGCCCAGTCTGTGTTATAAACTTTCAAGTTGTTGTTTGTTTTTTATGTTCCCTGAGATCACCTTCCTGCAGTGTGAGAGTCTGCCTGTGTCAGTGTGAATGTCAGCACTTCTAACATGGTTACACCGTTGAGAAGCCAGTAATGGAACTTTAGCCCTTTGCTTCAAGGGAAAAACATCAAGTTAAACATCCGAGTCTGAATAACAGAATATTAGAGTGAGAAATGTTTGCGACACCCGCTGGCAGAAAAGAAAACTACATCTTTGAAATTTAAAATAGCTTCGGTGTTTCCCAGTCTAGGGAAATGAATGAAGAGGTTTTCTGGATACCCAATGCAAAGATTTTTGGGGGCCTCTGTGGTCAAATTGCTGTGCTTAAAGCTTCTAGTTAGAAATCACAGTATCTTGTTTCAGCTTCGCTCTACTTGTCCTCTATTTCTGGTAACACTACACCTGTTGAAACCCTGAAACACTTATCAGGTGTACCAAAGATTCAAGTTTCAAAAATGTTTCTTTTTACTGCCAAAAAGCAAATAAATATATAATATATAAATAATTAAAGCAATGATAGCAGGAATTAAATTCATTCATTCATTATCTGTAACCGCTTATCCAATTCAGGGTCGCGGTGGGTCCAGAGCCTACCTGGAATCAATGGGCGTAAGGCGGGAATACACCCTGGAGAGGGCGCCAGTCCTTCACAGGGCAACACAGACACACACACACATTCACTCACACACTCACACCTACGGACACTTTGGAGTCACCAATCCACCTACCAACGTTTTTGGACCGTGGGTGGAAACCGGAGCACCTGGAGGAAACCCACGCAGACACGGGGAGAACACAGGAATTAAATTGAAGAACTTATTTAATGCTGCTGAATTTAGCAGTGTTTACAGGGATTTTTACTAGGCTGGTTATATAGTAAGGTGAAATCATACAATTAAATTATAAAATTATATATAATTAGTATATAACGTATAATAAATATATAACGTTGGGACATTGTGTTAAAGGTAAATAAAAACAGAATACAATGATTTGCAAATCCTTTTCAACCTAAATTCAATTGAATACACTACAAAGACAAGATATGTAATGTTCAAATAGATAAACTTTATTGTTTTTTTGCAAATATTCACTCATTTTTCAACATGTTTCAATAGAGTTGGGACAGGGTCAACAAAAGACTGGGAAAGTTAAGGAATGCTCAAAAAACACTTGTTTGGAGCATTCCACAGGTGAAGAGGTTCGTTGGAAACAGGTGAGTGTCATGATTGGGTATAAAGGGAACATCCCCGAAGGGCTCAGTCTTTCACAAGCAAAGATGGGGCGAGGTTCACCACTTTGTGAACAACTCCGTGAGCAAACCATCCAACAGTTTAAGAACAACGTTTCTCAACATACAGTTGCTAGGAATTTAGGGATTTCATCATCTACAGTCCATAATATCATTAAACGATTCAGAGAATCTGGAGAAATCTCTGCAAGTGAGCAGCAAGGCAGAAAACCAACATTGAATGCCCATGACCTTCAATCCCTCAGACGGCACTGTATTAAAAACAGACATCATTCTGTAACGGATATTACCACATGGGCTCAGGAACACTTCAGAAAACCAATTGTCAGTGAATACAATTCATCGCTCCCTCTACAAGTGCAAGTTAAAATTCTAACATGCAAAGCGAAAGGCATATATCAACAGCACCTAGAAACGCTGCTGGCTTCTCTGGGCCTGAGCTCATCTGAGATGGACTGAAGCAAAGTGGAAAAGTGTCCTGTGGTCTGACGAGTGCACATTTCAAATTGTTTTTGGAAATCATGGACATTGTGTCCTCTGGGCCAAAGAGGAAAAGAACTTTCTGGATTGTTATCAGCGCAAAGTTCAAAAGCCAGCATCTCTGATGGTATGGGGGTGTGTTAGTGCCCATGTCATGGGTAACTTGCACATCTGTGAAGACACCATTAATGCTGAAAGGTACATACAGGTTTTGGCGCAACATATGCTGCCATCCAAGCAACGTCTTTTCCAGGGACGTCCTTGCTTATTTCAGCAAGACAATGCCAAGCCACATTCTCCATGTGTTACAACAGCGTGGCTTCATAGTAAAAGAGTGCGGGTACTAATCTGGCCTGCCTGCAGTCCAGACCTGTCTCCCATTGAAAATGTGTGGCGCATTATGAAGCGCAAAACACAACGTTATATAGGTTGAAAAGGATTTGAAACAGAATCATCGTATTCTGTTTTTATTTATGTTTTACACAATGTCCCAAGTTCATTGGAGATGTGAGGTCCACTAGTGTTTTGCACAGCGTGTTTTGGGCGGACCACTGGTGATTAAACAGAATTTTAGATAAAATGCCACATTTTAGCACTTTTTCACAGTCCAATTTACATTTTTTCCTTTCCATTCTTTTTGTTATCCTTTATAAATAAGATTAGTAAATCATTTTAATCCAGCACAGTGTCAACATTTTTATCATAATCATTTTATATCGGACTTATACCCATTATTATATCTCCCATAGTTATTGGTAATATTTTTATTAATTTGTATTCCAGAATAAAAGTCTCTTTGAATTTAAAATCTGTTTGAGGAGATTATAAATGAGTTATATCCTTTACAGGACAGTAATCTGGACCTGCAGTGGTCAATGGTGTGCCAGCCTTTTTATGCCAGTGGATCGATATATGTTTGCTGTCTGAGTAATAAAATAAAGGGAACACTGAGCAGTACAGAAGGAAAGTTTTATCACAGTATTACCAACCTTTTCACCAAATAAGAAAATATTTTATTATATGTGTAATTGTTTGAAGTATGAAATTTTTTAGTAAAAAAAATCGATGCCTTACTGGTTTAATGTTTTCTAATTTCGTTCCACAGCCCAAGCATTGTGCTTTGTTTCAACCATGACAAAATAGCTTGGATACCATGCTTTACCTGGTCTACCTTTTTACAGTTTGGAGAGAAAAATGCTGATAGAAGCAGGATTCGAACCCACGCCTCTAGAACAGACAGCGTCTTAGACCGCTCGGCCATCCTGGCGTAGATTAAACGAAGAAAAAAAACATAGGGAAATCAACTAACAGCACAATAAGTGTAATTTGAAATAAGTGTACTTTTTATAGTCTGAAATAGTCTAAACGTCGAACAATTAATCAAACAAGAAACTAAATTGCTTGACGGGTGCTTGGGCTGTCCAATATGAATAAACTATCCAGTTCAGCAAATTAGCTTAACATGCTAGCGAGGACTTGAGGCTGATCCTCAAATGGCTCAGTACTACCTGCATAAGACATAGTGAATGACTTTAAAATATGGAGTATACACTCAAACTGTGCACTTAATACTGGTTATAAGATCGCAGAACTTGGTATTAAATATAGATGACTTTATAACGGACACTGTTTGCAGGATTATGGTGTAAATGCCTTTATTGCATGACCTACGTAGTGCACTACAGAGGGAGCACGTGTCTTTTTGAGGCGCACTCATAGTTACACGCTAAAACAGCCGACTATTATGGGTATTTTACTGGCTATACATAGACTTTTCGGTCGCTCAGTTGCCATATAGATACGAGTTATTTGGTTTAGTGTTAATACATTAAACATGTAGCTAACTGAATACGAAAATATTTAGATATTTGTCATAAGATCCTCTGGACCGATTCCGGTAAGTTGTTTTCTAAACTGTAGTTATTAACATTAGATTTTTCGAAACATGGCTTCTAATAAGAGGTCGGAGGTTTGGCTTGCAATCGTGTAATATGGGTTGTATGTTTGCTTTATTCGATCGCATTTATGTAACCGTTGTAAATACATTTTATTTGATGATATGTCTCACTAAATAATATACCATTAACGGAATTTAATTCCTTAATATTAAAACAAACCAGAGTGATATATGATGCAAACTTGTCTAGGTTCAGAGCCCTTATCAGTCTAGACTTAACTCTAGCAAAAATACAATATTTATATCAGTTGCTGCTTAAGTAGAGATATATGTTATACTGGATATACATTGTTACGACGGTGTAAAATCAGCTTTACTCTGGGTTTGACAGGTCAGTGTTGATCACCACGATGGCATCCGCTCCACCTCACAATTTCTCTTGGGTCGAGCCGCACAAACTGGCAGGAATGGCCATGCCACGGATGCCTGGTCACTATGAATATCTACTGAACAACGGTATCAAACACTTAGTCACTTTGTCTGAAAGAAAACCACCTTATCACGACACTTGTCCAGAACTGATTTTGCATCATATCAGAATACACGACTTCTGTGCTCCAACGTTTGACCAGATCAAACGCTTTTTGACTATAGTGGAAGAGGCCAATATAAAAGGAGAGGTAAGTGTGAATTTCCCGTGCTGGATGGGTTGTGCGTGCTTCTCCACAGTCAAATAGTTCATTTACATTGTTCAAAACGTCTGGTCTTGTCAACTTTAGGGTGTTGCAGTGCACTGTTTGCATGGTTTTGGAAGGACCGGGACAATGCTGGCCTGCTACCTGGTGAAGTCCAGAAAAATCAGTGGGATTGAAGCCATTAATGAAATCAGAAGAATACGCCGTGGATCAATTGAAACACGAGAACAAGAACAAATGGTAGTGCAGTTTTACCAGCAAAATATATACTGAATTTATAATTTATTAAATAAAGTCCAGCTGCTCAATCAATTTTCTGTGCATATTCTTTAATTAGTTTTACAAGGATAGGTAATTATTTACTAAATTGTTAAAAAACTGAAACCCATAAGATAAAGTGATAACCATTTAAATCACATGATCGTGCTTCTAACAAGTCCTGCATTTGTTTTTAATTGTTAAGTCTACCTTGCTGTATTATAATTTCAACATATAAAAATATCTGTCAGAAAACATGGTATTGCCAAATGCAAAGGAATAATCAAGATGCTTGGACTTTGTTTGGTTCAATCATAGCCAAGGAAAAAAGTTGTTGGCGCTCCCTGAAGGTCAGATTCTCTGGAGCTTTGGTATTCATTAAGTTTTTGTTGTTGAGTCGCCTGTAAAGAGTTGAAACACGTGGCAAATATGAATGTATACTCAATGTGTGGCAGGGTCTGGATGTGAAGAGGAATGGATATTGCACATTTGTAGTGAACACTGAGTTATATTGTCAAAGTATAGCTTATTAAACATGTAATATATATATATTGGTCACAAATTCACCAATAATTAAGTGAACTTTAGTTAGTACATAATCTGTCAAGTCAGAGTACTAAAGTTGCCATATTACTGAACGAAAAAGCTTAGGTCCGCTTTATTTATGTTTGCATTTATATTGAAAGATATAAGGAGGCTTACCCAAACATCACTCTAACTTGCTGGGTGTTTTTAATTGCAGAACAGCCTACAGGGACTGCATCTGTAATAGTAAATGTAAAATAAAAATAACAGTACATTAAAAAAAATATATCAGTGAGGTACCCTTTTATTCAATTTTATTTTCTTATTCTGGCTTAAACACCTTTGAAGCTGTCCTTTTCAGCAGGGTTGTTTTTCTGTTGCTGTGATATTTGTTTCAAACTCTCACATATCTTTTGTCCATTATGCAGTACTTCACTGGGCTGGAACAAACAGAAGTGCAAAATAACAATCCACCATATAATAAAATAATGCAGGTAATGGGTGTATAATCAAACTATTTTACATAAATACAGAAAAACACTGATTGTCATGAATAAAAGCTGATGATACTTTTATGGAGGTCTCTTTCCTCCCCTCCATGTCATTCTTGCCATTCTTGGTGAGTGTATAATTCATCAGCAGACACTATCTGTAATGGACCCACATACCTGCTCATTCCTTTGTAACTCAGGCTGTGACAATATTGCCCCTGACATGCTGTCTTTGTCCTCCTCTTCATCCTCGTCCTCCTCATTATTCTGAAACTCCTGTAGCCTTTTCTGGAACTGCCATTCAAGGGAGAGCCTTCTTAGAAGCTCACTCTCCTCCTTGGTGCATTCTACTTTGGCTTGCAGGCGCAGAACTTCATGCTCCAAACTTTCAACTGCCTGATGTCTCTGCTGCTTCTTTAGCTGTTCCCTGGCCTCTCTTTTCCATGGGTCTGGAGAAGCACCATCTGTCTTATAACCTTGTGGCCCAGGACGGTGATGACTCGTATGTGAGAAACTCATTTTGCTTTTATCTTGAGCTTTAGCGAAAGACTGGCATGCAATATCTTGCGCTGTTTCACAGATCTTAGTAGATGTAGGATACTGAGCTGAGACATAGGGCTGACGTACCGGCTTGGACGCCAGTTTTGGACCTTTGTGTTGTTGCAAATGGTAGTTTTGTAAAGCAGAAATATACTCCAGGTTTGTAACTTGGCCATAAGCAGGTGTACCATAGATTGAGTTGAGACTAATTCTGTCTGCTGCTAGACCAGCCTGTTGGAAATTGCCAAATAATTTAGTGTTGTCTTGATGAGACACAGGAACATCTATTCGCTTTGGCTGTGACATAGGCACACAGTTAGCCACTGCTGAAATCTTCCACTGTCCATCTTGATTTCTCATCTCTGATCCAGAAATGTTAGGATTTCCTGATTGTTTGTCATTTCCTTTGTCCAGATAGAGTGGGCAATCCACTAGGGGGCTGCCTATGTCCATGAAGGACAGATTTTCTTGAGAACATGCCTGCTTCTACAAGAGTACAGAGATATAAAAAAAATATATATATTAATTATTAATTAATTAATGTTTTATATAATAGTACTCTCTGATTAAATGATCAGGCATTGCTTAAAAGTTCTGTAAAATGTTTTAACTTATCAACAACCAAATAACACACATTTGCATACCATAGAGTTTAAATTATCTCGGCCAAGTGAGAAACAGGAGAAGAGTTGAGGTTCGCTAGATCCTGACAGTTTACTTCCCTGAAGTCTAGACACTGGCAAAGTGAGATATTCCCTGTTAAATGTATTCTGATCAGGCCAGAGGTTTGAACGGTCAGATTCAGGCTCCTCCTGGAAACAATAAAGCTCACATCAGGTTCCATTACTCCAAAATTCTTATATATTATAGGATTCTGTTTAGAGGGCCATTATGATTTATATATTTCAAAGTATGGATCTATGGAGCTTCATGCATATAGCCGAAAACTTCAATTAATTCTCAGTATAGTTTCAAAAATGCCAGCTATATTATATTTACATTTTAAACATACATTTTAAAATAGCAACTCACAGTAGAAATAAGATTATCACTGGAGACCGAAGCGCAGATCTGCATGGGTGTGACTGAATCAACAGACATTTCCTCAGAGTTTTGATGAGCACCTAGAAGGAGAAAAAGGAGGGTTAAAAACATTTTAAATAACGCAGAGAATATGAATATCAGTTCCATCAGATACTTGCATGCCAAGTTGGGGTTTGAGCGATATTCCTGTCTGTGCTTGAACCATTTCTGGTCTTGTTTCCTGATTAATCTCTTTGTTGTGTGGTGATATCCCTTCATGACTGGCAGTGCTGAAGAAGCAAATACACTTTGCTCTGGGATGCCATTCACAATAAAGCCCTTGGATGTCTGCACAATCTCTGCGCTATCATCACCATCTTGTAAAGGCAAAAATCAATATGCCGGTTTAAAATATGGTCAAAATATTAATTGTTACATACATAACAATTGCATACATTTACCACTTGATGTTGATTTGCTTTGGTTAAACACATCTTCCAGGCCATAATACACAGCTGCTAACTTTGCAATCACAAGAGTCACAGATGTTCCAGTGCACACCAGTATCTCTGCAGCCCTGTTACAGAATAATGACCATTGATCATTGACCATTCTACATTATTAAAATGTATCATATCATAATATTTATTAAAGCACCGTTCTTGTGCTACTCCAATAAGACTCTTGCTATCCACACTAAGCAACTGGTCCCCTGGAGTCAGCCTGCCATCCTAAACACATAAACACAAAGACATAAAGAAAATTAAGTTTTAAATGCTGATTAAAATTTGACATACATATGAAGGTCATTTGTCACTTCCTTGACCAGACTTACCACAGCTGCTGCTCCCCCATGGACAACAGATTTGATGAAAATTCCCAGCTTCTCTTGTCCAGCTCCCTTCATTATCAACATGTTTAGAAATCAGATGACAAATATGATTTTATTATTGAGAAACATAAAATGTATGACTTAATGATAGATTATTTACACATAAATTCATTCATTCATTCATTCATTATCTGTAAGAGCTTATCCAGTTCAGGGTCACGGTGTGTCCGGAGCCTACATGGAATCATTGAGCGCAGGGTCGGAATAGACCCTGGAGGGGGTGCCAGTCCTTCACAGGGCAACACACACACTCACACATTCATTCACACCTACAGGCACTTTTGAGTCGCCAATCCACCTGTGTTCCAACGTGTGTTTTTGGACTGTGGGAGGAAACCCACGTGGACACAGGGTGAACACACCAAACTTCTCACAGACAGTCACCCGGAGGAAACCCACGCGGACACAGAGAGAACACACCACACTCCTCACAGACAGTCACCCGGAGGAAACCCACACGGACACAGGGAGAACACACCAAACTCCTCACAGACAGTCACCCGGAGGAAACCCACACAGACACAGGGTGAACACACCAAACTCCTCACAGACAGTCACCCGGAGGAAACCCAGGCGGACACAGGGAGAACACACCACACTCCTCACAGACAGTCACCCGGAGGAAACCCACACGGACACAGGGAGAACACACCAAACTCCTCACAGACAGTCACCCGGAGGAAACCCACACAGACACAGGGAGAACACACCCGGAGCGGGACTTGAACACACAACCTCCAGGTCCCTGGAGCTGTGTGATTGCGACACTACCTGCTGCGCCACCGTGCCGCCATTTACACATAAATATTACAAACAATATATAACAGCAAAGAAACAGGTTGCAGTTACATTCATTGATACTATAAGTTTCACCTTAGCAGCTATGATACTTATGCCCAATCCGCTTTCTGAAGGCTTTCGTAGTGTCATTTTCACAATCTCTGGTTTCTGGATATGAAAAGCAAAAAAGCAATGAATATGAATATGAAAAGCAAATTAACGTTTTCCACAGGATAAAGCTATTTAACCCTTACAAAAATCTTATATATTGTGAATGGAAAAACTTACACATTTTGACCTGTTTATAGGGACACTGTCTGATGTCTGGAAGTAAACAGTCCAAGACCCAAGAGAGAGATGGTGATGATTTAGTGTACAAAGACCTTCAGGAGTTGGAAGGATAAAGACCAGTAAGAGAGATAGGGGAAAAAAAAACATGTTCGTACACTGACAAGCAAACACTCTTCATTTTTTTAATATAATGAAAATAAGTACCATCTGTGAGTCAGACATACAGCATGTGTATGATTTGACTTCAGTATGGTTTATATATAAGATGACATCACATAATTTAAGCATGTTATTCTATGACTGTATTTGTAGCAAATAGAACATTATATCAGAGGGGAAATATGTGACAAGTTGTAGCATAATGAGCTTTTCTGGGCACAACATGGCTATTTTTTGGTACTGATTAGTTATTTGACTCCATTTAGATTTATTCATTCATTAATTCATTCATTATCTGTAACCCTTATCCAGTTCAGGGTGACGGTGGGTCCAGAGCCTACCTGGAATCATTGGGCGCAAGGACAGAATACACACTGGAGAGGGCGCCAGTCCTTCACAGGGCAATACACACACACACACACACACATTCACTCACACCTACGGACACTTTTGAGTCACCGATCCACCTACCAACATGTGTTTTTGGACTGTGGGAGGAAACGGAGCACCCAGAGAAAACCATTTAAATTTAGCTTGATATATTTTTAACATATATATTTTAAATGTTGATGTGCTGTACTTTTAAAATAGTGCTACAGTTGTTCTTTATTGTTTGCTCCAACTATCAAACCTTAGAAATAAATTACAACAATGATACATGTAATACCACATGAAAATTTCCATAATTCAGTTATATATTGTCAGCAAAACAATTAAAAATAAAAAGTATTAATGGTTCCTTAGCAGCCTTAGCTGTTGCAAAGCTTACTCCAAGTGAATTAAACCAGAATCAAATGCACAGTATTTGACCAGCAGGAAGTAATGACGAAGTTTCAGACGTAGAACTAACTGCTTTGGATGCCATCTATCATTTGCAAAACCAAGGTGTATCCATATAAATGGCCCACCCAGTAGGTCAAATATTGACTTTGTGTTTGAGGTGCTGCCATTATCATTTTTAGTTTTTAAAGCAGTGTATTTTTTTTCTCTTTGTAAGTGGAACTCAAACGTTTAAGTTTGATCTGTTTATTTTCTGAAAGTTTAGGTTTAAAGAGGTCCTGTACAAAAGCTGTGATGTCTAGAAGAAGAGATGAGGTTTGAAACTTATTTACCTTTGTGGCATATTGGTTCCAGAAACTCCTGAAAACCCAGTGGAATTCCTTGAACAATCTCACTTGAGTAACCCTCCTCAGGCAGCAGGAAAGGCAGGTGAAGGTACAGGTCTTTCTCTATTCTGATATCCTTCTCCTCTTTCTTTAATGTTTCATGTTCTGTGCTCTCTGCCATTGCCACTACACTCTCAATCAGAACCTAGAATAATTTAAAAAGTTATGAATGGCTGTTCTTGTACGTATGTGGTTATGTGGTTTGTGAAAATAAAGCGTTTTTACTTACATATGGAATGCGAGGTTGTTTGTGTGCATAATGATATTTAGCCAATAATGCCCTTAGCTGTAGGGAATTCAGCTTGAAGCAAGTGGTATGTATTTTCTGAGCATCTTCATTAGCATAACTGTTCATGGTGAGTAGAGTAGTTGCCTGGAGAAAAACAAACACTTATTATGTTTTAAACCCGTGCAAATGCTCTGTAATGCCTGCTCCATAAGACAGCTTTCCCATACCTGGATTATGCAGCTCAGATGGCAGTCAGCAGCCAGCTCTAAACCCTGTCTCTCTGCCCAGGCCTCCACATGATTTAGCCGCTGGCGCAAGGTCATGCCCCAATAGTGTGAACACAGTTTGGAGCCTGAAGCAGCTTTGGTGAGTCTATTCAGAAGCCAGGCTCCCATAAAGTGGAACAGCTGAGAAAAAAGCTGAATGCTGAGAGCAGGGTTGACCCGGAATCTGCGCAGTAAACCCATGGTCTTAGTGAAAGAGGCCAGTACATTTTCTAAAAAAGAAGAAAGGAGCAAAAAACATGTCATTAAACCAACTTGAAAGATGACTAAAGTCAACTTTTTTCTCTTATTTAATTGTATACTTATTTATTTATTTAGAAGGGGGAGGTTACTCTATAAATTAACGCATTGTTTGCAGAGAAGTTTTACCTATTCCTGCTGCCTGGATACACAGAAACACTGGCATTTGACTCTCAAGGTCAACCAGAAGATGATGTGAAAGATAGCTGAAAAAAAAAATATTTATTGAGTATTTTATAGAAGACATGGGACCCATACTCAAAATTGCATATAATGAATAACTGTCATAAATAATTTGCGATTAACACAATTCAAAACTAGGTTTAATCTATGTCATGATGTAGGGTGAGATGTAGAAAACAGAGTGGTAGCTTATCATACGTAAATGTCTTCTGAACCAACTCTGCCAAAGCTTTCTGGGAATGAAGTGTGATGCCTGCCAGATCTCTGTCCTGCCTGATGAAATTCAAGAACTCTGAGGTGTTTGACATCCAAAAAGCGAGAGCCACAGTAATCCCTTTCTGTGTCTGGAGTAAACCCAAGAAAATGAAATTAGAAATGCAGCCTTTGGAGTGAAACTGCTGTTTGATTAATTGGGTGATCAATTCACAAGCCATAGTGCAAATTGTTTCATCTTACCTGAATGACATTGTCCATCAAATTCACCATCTTGTTGACTAAAGCAGCCACACGTTGTGCTTTCTTTTTGGGATTTTTTTGGTTTTCTTTGCCCTGAATGAGCATAAAGCGACATGCCAAATAAAAGGCATATGCTGGAGAGAGCTTAAAGTGTACCGTGGAGCTGTTAGTGTAATTTACGACAGCAAGCAAGAAGGCTTCTTCTTCTGAAACAGAGGACAAGGTAAGTACCATTAGCTTAACACAAAATAATCCATAAAAAGTCTGACCGCATTTATGATTGGTCATTTTGCATTACTTGATGGGTGCTAAAAGAAGCCTACTTACTTTTCTCTTCTAGCTTTATACTTAGTGGAAGACTCCATTTTAGCTCTGAGTTTTCTGACTGTATGCTGTCAGAAAAATGACTTCAGCCATAAAGGACACATAAAGAGCAAATTGATTACATTAATTATTTTGTGAAAGCAAAAAGATTAATCCATAAATTTTAAAAAAAGAATATACAAAGTTTTATTGTGTGTTTGTTTGTTTTTTAAATGTCAGAAATTAATGAATGCTGTGAATTCACCTTCCATTTTTGGCCTCAAAAGTCTGATGCAGTTTTTCAGACAGTGACTCTAATAATCCCTTCTTATTAGGTGACTCTCCATCCTCTAGTCTGCCCTGAAAATAAAAAGAGATCAAATGATAGTGAAAAGCAAATCAATGTGAAAGATTAAAGAAACACTGTGTAAATGATAAAAATAAATCTTGAAAAGGAGTGTTTCAGTATGTGCCAATGATTGTTAGGGCACCTAAAGTAGCTACAGGTGCATCTCAATAAATTAGAATATCATCAAAAAGTCTTATTTCATGCGTTTATTTTTTTTTAAAGTTCATGATTGCGGCTTACAGCCAATGAAAACCCCAAAGTCATTATCTCAGAAAATATGAATAATCAAAACAAAACACATGCAAAGGTTTCCTAAACCTTTGAAATGGCCCCTTAGTTTGGTTCAGTAGGCTACACAATCATGGGGAAAACTGCTGACTCGATAGATGTCCAGAAGTCAGTCATGGATACCATCCTGCTGTATCCAAGTATATTAATGGAAAGCTGAGTGGAAGGAAAAAGTGTGGTAGAAAAGGTGCACAAGCAATAGGGAAAACCGCAGCCTTGAAAGTATTGTCTAGAAAAGGTCATTCAAAAAAAGAAATTAACGCTTGAAATAGATCACTGCATATAATGAATCTATGAGTTTCACATTTTTAATTGAATTACTGAAATAAATTAACCTTTTGATTATAATTTATTGTGATGCACCAGTACATTAAAATATTAGAACACATGCCTTCTCTTTCCTGTCAGTTTACAGTTGAGTATCATTCACATTTTGCATGTTGAGGTACTCAACACTAGACTACAACAGCAAATTTTTAGTATTTCTGGAAGTTGGCATTAGTAGCTTTAAGAAACAACCTACAGCTGGTTTCATGTGGCTGGTGGATGACCTGCGACTGTTAGACTCTGTAACACATAAGAGATCATTTGAGATTAGTGTACTATACTTCATTCTACAGATCCGTTTATTAGTTTGTATCATTCAGGCCTACCTGATATATTTTCTTCAACCCTCAGTACATGACATTCCGACTCTGATGGATTCATCACCACCTTCTCTTGTTCATTATTGTCCTTGCTTGAAGATTAATGGACCATTAAAACAAGACTCACATAGTGACATACGGTAATTGAAAAAAATGTTTTCATTTTCTGGGCTTGGCTTAATTTGTATGACTCACCAATTCATGTAACCTCCAGACTTGCCATCATATGTCTCTGATGTATTGGTGTTTTTCTTCTGTTTATTTGTCTTCTGTTTCTTTGACAGTGTCCTCTTGAAGTTCTCTATGACTCCAAGTTTTTCCTTGACTTCCAAGTCCTTGTTCTAAAATACAAACACACCTTGTCAAATAACCACCAGTATTTACAGAACATTTATAAAGGTGAACATGGGAGCATCCAACACTCATCTCAAACTGAATTCAGCTGAAGGCTGTGTGAGGATAAAGGCCAGTAATTTAAAAAGAACTCACCTGAAAAGTCACGTTACTATCTTTCCTCAAGATGAAACTGCCTTCAGTAGTGTTTTTGTTCCAACTAAGCTGAACCAGTAAGGGTTTTTCACTGAGATCCAGTCTTCTTTCCTCTATATCTCCAGATGACCAGGGAAACAGATATTACAGTGGGTCAGGCAGTGCACAGAATTTATTTATATTTTATTTACATTTTTAAATATGATATAGACACTAAATCAGCAAAAACCTTATATGAATTGTAAACATTATGAATTCACCTTCATTCCCACAGACTTCATATATAGAGTATGGGTGAGACTCAGTGCTGACGTCTGGCTTAAATTTCTCAAGTAGAGTTTCAATGACCTCTTGTGTGGTAGAAGTGCTGGACACATGAATACATTTGGTAGCAGAGTTCCCTGTAGTGTGGTCCTGAAGGTAAAATCTCATAACTCCATGGAACACTAGGCCCTGTAAATAAATTAATGGTTAATATTAGAGAATGACAATAAAAGTTTACCTTCTTAAGAAAATCTTAACTCTTCTACAGGATTGACCATGTACTATACATTTTAATGTTTTTACTGAGTTTATTCCTGATTCCATGAATGTATCAGAAAAAGAATACTAAGAACATTAATGTTAATTAGTTCAGACCTATCATATTTATTTTTATTATGTTTACTGTCACTGCATATTTCTCGAAGTAAAAGTAATATCTAACAGTTAAGGGTCAGATCCTACACTTCTCACATTCAGTGTCAAATCATACATATCTCACAATAAATATTAAAACCTAGCATCATTGCTGCTTTCCTGAAAGCTTAAATATGATCGTTCTGAAGGTGGCTGTGTGTATTTACCTCATCAGGTTCACTGATCTTGAACAGGTCCAGCCTTTCTGAGTTCCACTGCCTGATTTCTGCTTGAAGTCTTTCTCGATCAAGATTCAGATGAGCTAAAAAACTTTCATGGTCCAAAAAGGCAAAATTCCCAATGTGGGCCATTTTAATTTCTTCTCTGAAATTTGTTCTTCTTTATAAAAATGTTTTGTCCAGCTTTTGAACACAAGCTCCAGCTACTCATCCAAAAGCAAAGACTCAGTAGTCCATAGCTCCTCTTTTCCCACACTATCTGAAAATCACTCTCTGCTTCTGGCCTGTTTTTTTGCCATATTAGTTCCAATTATGTAGTGAGTTACTCTACCATTAATAAGATTACAGCATACAAAGGGGCATTGTTCTTGTCCAAATAGCTGTACAAAAGGCCCAAGCACTTATAGATAGGCTGTTATCCAGATTCTATGGCTAATGAGCATAACTGCATCAAATTACATACATCTGACAACTATATACATAATCATGTTGTGGCATAAATGTTTATACCTTATCATGGACATGCAAATATATAGTTATGCCACAAATACACAGAAGTAATCACAGCAATGTTAAGATTAATACATCTACGTGCTCATACATAAGTCTCCATATATTAGCATAAACATTAGATCTCTCAATGAAAACTTTCCCCATTCAAATGTAAATGCTCATTGTTCCATAAAACTAAATAAGTTTAAATTATGGAATGTTTTTGAAATTTTGAAATGTTATAGATCATTGTTTTTCATGTGCTTTTAGAGACAGACAATGGGTTGTTGTTAATGAATACATCCATTTGGAACACCCATCATGTTACGTGCTTTGAGTTTTTACTCCATTCCATTGTCTATCTCTAAAACACATGACAAACACAATGGTGTTAAATGGTGAACTATAAACTCTGGATCTCAAACATTTCACGCTTGGCTGGATGTGAAAATTCCATTCTGAAATAGGCTGTAATTTTATATACAAGAAATCTTTTCCCATATTTTGTTGCAATATTAAAAACTCCACATATATTTTTACAGTATATTTTCTGACTGAAGAAAAAGAATAGAATACTGTTTCACCAACATCATGTACAACAATAACAACAACAAATTAAATAGGATTATTATTTATTGTAATAAAACACAAATCTATCACAAATATATAAAAAAGAAAATATCCAGCAGAAGCACAGTGGTGCAGCATTTAGTGTCACAGTCACACAGCTCCAGGGACCTGGAGTTTGTGAGTTCAAGTCCTGCTCTGGGTGACTGTCTGTGAGGAGTGTGGTGTGTTCTCTCTGTGTCTGCATGGGTTTCCTCCGGGTGACTGTCTGTGAAGAGTGTGGTGTGTTCTCCCTGTGTCTGCGTGGGTTTCCTCCGGGTGACTGTCTGAAGAGTGTGGTGTGTTCTCCCTGTGTCTGCGTGGGTTTCCTCCGGGTGCTCCGGTTTCCTCCCACGGTCCAAAAACACACGTTGGTAGGTGAATCAGCGACTGTAAGATGTCCATAGATGTGAGTGAATATGTGTGTGTCATCCTGCAAAGGACTCCAGGGTGTATTCCTGCCTTGCACCCAGTGATTTCAGGTAGGCTCCGGACCCACCGTGGCCCTGAAGTGAATAAATGGCTTCAGAAAATGAATGAATGTATTTGTATATATGTTGTATGCATATTGTACAAACCGGATTCCAAAAAATTTAGGACACTAAACAAATTGTGAATAAAAACTGAATGCAATGATATGGAGGTGCCAACATCTAATATTATATTCAGAATAGAACACAAATCAAAAGTTTAAACTGAGAGAATGTATCATTTTAAGGGAAAAATATGTTGTTTAAAAATTTCATGGCGTCAACAAGTCCCAAAAGTTGGGACAAGGTCATTTTTTACCACTGTGTGGCATCCCCCCTTCTTACAACACTCAACAGACGTCTGGGGAAAGAGGAGACCAGTTTCTCAAGTTTAGAAATAGGAATGCTCTTCCATTCATGTCTAATACAGGCCTCTAACTGTTCAATCGTCTTGGGCCTTCTTTGTCGCACCTTCCTCTTTATGATGCGCCAAATGTTCTCTATAGGTTCAAGGTCTGGACTGCAGGCTGGCCATTTCAGTACCCAGATCCTTCTCTTACGTAGCCATGATGTTGTGATTGCTGCAGAATGTGGTCTGGCATTATCTTGTTGAAAAATGCAGGGTCTTCCCTGAAAGAGATGACGTCTAGATGGGAGCATATGTTGTTCTAGAACCTGAACATAGTTCTCTGCATTAATGGTGCCTTTCCAGACATGCAAGCTGCCCATGCCACAAGCACTCATGCAACCCCATACCATCAGTGACGCAGGCTTTTGAACGGAGCTTTGATAACAACTTGGGTTATCCTTGTCCTCTCTGGTCCGGATGACATGGCGTCCCAATGTCCCATAAAGAACTTCAAATCGTGACTCATCTGACCACAGAACAGTCTTCCATTTTGCCACACTCCATTTTAAAAGACCCCTGGCCCAGTGCAAATGTCTGAGCTTGTGGAACTTGCTTAGAAATGGCTTCCTCTTTGCACTGTGGCAACGGCGGATGGCACGGTTGATTGTGTTCACTGACAATGCTTTCTGGAAGTATTCCTGAGCCCATTCTGTTATTTCCTTGACAGTGGCATTCCTGTTTGAGGTGCAGTGACGTTTAAAGGCCTGAAGATCACGAGCATCCAGTAGAGTTTTACGGCCTTGACCCTTACGCACAGCAATTGTTCCAGATTCTCTGAATCTTTTGATGATGTTATGCACGGTTGATGATGATAGTCTTTGCTATTTTACGCTGGGTAACACCATTCTGGTATTGTTGCATCTTTCTGCTCAACAATGGT
The DNA here is from genome assembly GCF_029633855.1 of Hoplias malabaricus. Taxonomy (NCBI): domain Eukaryota; kingdom Metazoa; phylum Chordata; class Actinopteri; order Characiformes; family Erythrinidae; genus Hoplias; species Hoplias malabaricus. The sequence goes on from NC_089800.1 coordinate 59,022,579, forward strand.
GGAATTGGTGATCCTCTTACCATCTTGGCTTCAGAGAGACACTGACATTCTGAGAAACTCTTTTTATACCCAATCATGCTGTCAATTGACCTAATTAGTGTTAATTGGTCTTCCAGCTGTATATCATATGCTCAATTTCCTTTTTCCAGCCACATATTGCTACTTGTCCTAACTTTTTTGGGATTTGTTGACACTGAAATATTGAATCAACATATTTTTATTGTTACATTTACTCAAATTAAACTTTTGATCTGTCATCTATGTTATATTACGAATAAAATATTGACATTTGCCATCTCCACATCATTGCATTCAGTTTTTATTGACAATTTGTTTAGTGTATCTCCTGGTCTGGAGTCCACCATAAGCCTTCAGGCTAGACGTATGTTTCTCATACACCAGTGTAACCATCATAAGTAGTACCAGTTCATCACCATGATCATATACTGTCGGTTGGCTTTACAACCTTCTGCATGTCTTTCTTCCTAAAAGGTAAAATTAAGCATAATTATTAAATATTTTCCATTTAAACATTCAGATATAATTTTAGCTCAATAAACACATACACCGTGCATCTATATGTTTGTGGACACACAAATCAATTCAGCGGCACACACAGCTTTTATAATCTCCATAGAAAAGCATTAAGTAAATCCTCACAACTGGTGAAATGCAATTCCAGGAGACTTACGTTGTACTGAGGAATGACAATAAAGACGAAGAGCACATGAAATTGATGAAATGCTGTCACTGCAGAAAAGGGGCCTAAACTGTACTATAATAACCCTGATTTCAGATTTTTTGCATGACCATGTGTCCACAAACTTTAGCATGCAAGATATGAACACATTAAAAATATTGCTGTGTGGCATACCCTCTGTTCTCCACATCATCTATTGTCTCTGGCAGATCAACACCTTTCATTTCTGGCAACATCAAAATTAGACCACTGTATACAAGAGACATGACCCCTGCAGAGAAAGGGAAGTAAATTTAAAACAATAACACTGTTTTGGAGAATACTTACTGATTCATTGATCATGAAATATTGCCAAATGTATGGTTGTATGCAGTTGGTTTAAAATCATGTATAAAAAAACAAATTGGACATACAAGATTTTGTTTTAACAGTAATGATATGTGTTCTCTCACCATACAGTAAAACAGGAAGTTCCTGCCAGACACTTGCTAATCTGTAGAGAAGAAACGGAGCTGCAACTGCTCCAATGTCACTAGCAGAGGAGCACACAGATACACCCAGATTTCTGTAAAAATAAACGTTTTCTGTTCACACTTTGTATATTTACATGATACTATAGCACAGAACTTGCAATAGAGTCATATGAAAGCAACAGCTGTAATTTAAATTATTTATAATGATTTTTCCCCAATACATATTGTGTTACTGTTTTAGAATTACTTTACTGACCACTATGCTTGCACACAGAGGAATATGTCCTCTGCACTTAACCCAATCCGTGCAGTGAAACACACATTCACACACACACACACACACACACACTAGTCAACACTAGGGGGCAGTGAGTACACATGCCTTGAGCAGTGGGCAGCCTTAGCCATGATGCCCAGGGAGCAGTTGAGGGTTAGGTGCCTTGCTCAAGGGCACTTCAGTCATGCCAGCTCTGGGGATCGAACCGTCATGCTTCCAGTTACAAGCCCAGTTCCCTAACCACCAGGCCACGGTTGCCCCCCGTTTATTTAGTAACTGTCTAACAAACTATCAAGCCTGGGCAGTACACTGAACACTATTTCATATGATTATTACTGAAATATTCTCACAGTCCCCTGTTACTCAGCGCAGTTATTACCTCAGTGGAGTTGGATACAACTCTGAATTGGCAAAATTTACTGTCTCAAACCCAACAGCAACAGCCAGTCTTCCTATTATTGCAATGGATCTCTTCAACCAGGAGAGGTCTAGTGAGGGACAAAAGCAACAACAAAAAAAAGATCATATCAATAATATCAATATAGTATACTGACTGTAGTGTACAAAAATACTTTCAAAGGTTTACATACTCTGAGTAACAAAAGGCACTATTAAGCAAGCAGATCCAGCAATTAAGTATGCAACTGCTATAAGAGGACGTCTGCCCACTCTGTCCACCAACAGGTAAAATATAAGTCCAGTAGGCAGTTCCACCACCGCTGAGATGAGGAAATCCAAAAAGAGATTGTCCCCTGTGATTCCCAGACGCAGTAGTAAACCCTGAAATACCACTGTGCTTGTGAACCTTAAAAGAAATAAAAGACATGATAATGGATTAACGTGTAATAATTGATCATGCAAACAGCACTAGCTGGTAAAATGTCAGAAGCCAGCTTTCATTCATTTACATCAAAATGTCCATTAATTCAATCCAATATTATTTATACAGCACTTTTTGTCACGAAGCAGCTTTACAAAATTCCAGGAATCACTGACATTTTCCTGATATGGTTATTTATCCTAATAGCCATATCTTTATTTTATCTGGTGATATTCCTATATTTTGTCTATCCTCTTTTCTTACTGATATGTGTTTTAGAACGCTACATATTATTATTCTGGTTAAGTGGTCTTCTCACAAGTGGAGCTTGATTTTCTTGTGGCAGCAAAAGATGAAAGCTGGGGTTATTACAATTCTGTGCATTTTTGTTATAATTCTCATTGTCTGTAAATCTGCTCTGGGACAACATCAGGGTGTAAAAAACATTATACAAAAAAAATTGACCTGACTTATCTCCTTAGAAATACAAATTATGGACATGCATAAATGAAGTAAAGTCTCTGACATGCACAATACTCTAGAATTAAACTAGAATATATAAATGATGTGTTGTTTGGTCTGTGAAATTGCTATCTGTCCCTGTACACAAAAAAAATGTATAACTGGGTTGTGGGTGTATTCAAGGACAGTTATCATAACAAAACAAAATTCTATTTCATTCAAATGTCTTTCATAATAATCTAGTGCACAATATAGTTAATAAAATTGGAACATGAATCATCAAACTGGTCCTCATATAGCAATCATAAGCAATTGCACCTAGCATATAGTTTGGCAAATAGATGAAGCTTATAGATGTTTTTTTACCAGGCATAAATCAAGATGATGGTGTGTTTTCTCATTTTTGGTGTTCTGAACAAATCTTTAAAAGAAGGAGGAACAATCTCTTGTGATTGCTCCACAAAAATATCCATCTGTGAAACAAAAAAAAGCACTGAAATATTACAATTATTAAAGCAGTGTGCACTACAGGAATTTTATTACGAAATATATCAGTTGATATAATATATCATTCATTCATTCATTCATTATCTGTAACCGCTTATCCAGTTCAGGGTCAGGGTGGGTCCAGAGCCTACCTGGAATAATTGTGCACAAGGCAGGAACTCACCCTGGAGGGGGCGCCAGTCCTTCACAGGGCGACACACACATTCACTCACTCACACCTACGGACACTTTTGAGTCGCCAATCCACCTACCAATGTGATTTTGGACTGTGGGAGGAAACCCATGCGGACATGGGGAGAACACTAATATATCAATATATAAAATTTTTTAATGAGAAAAAAAATCTTTCTTTCTTTCTAATACTTTAAAGTTATCAAAATTAGAAAGTCTTTAAATTAAGCCAGTCTAAATTTTAAAATGTTCTCATTGAAAGAGTCAAGAGTACAGTTTTGTAAACATAACCTCTTGGAAGTCAGCAGGGACTGATTTTTTGTTGTACTTGGCGATGCTCTTGACAATTCTCATGGCGTCTTTTGTTTTCTTTTGTGACAGCAGCCATCTGGGAGATTCCGGTACAATCCTGAAAAAGAATTCCAGTTCAATCAGGTCCCATCACCTGAAGGAAAATATGTGCCATAGTTGTAAACATGGAAATAAAAAAACATGAAGTTAACAGACATCAAGCGTGCATGCAGTGCATGTATGTGTTTATATTATACATTACTCATATATACAGTAGATTTTTGTGTAATGTAACTGCTATGCTTTGAACTTACCAATAATAAACCAGAAAGATAAAGAGTGGGAGTGTCATAGTCAGTTGTAGATTTTTCCAAGAGTGGATGTAATAAGCGAAACCAGGAATGAAAACCATACCCGTGGAGTACAGAGTACGGGACATGACAGAAACAAATTTCCTGTTGTTTGATCCAAAGAATTCAATAACTGTTTTAAGAAGATGTTTAAAAAAAACAACAAAAAAAACGAGAAAACATCTAATCAGTGTCATCCCACAAACTGAGCAGCATTTCGCTGTATTCTATTCAGATTTTCACCAATGCAATTAGACTAAAGAATGTGTTTAAAGCATACTCAGTTTCATTTGTTACACTTAGGTCAAACTAGCTGTATTTTCCAGTATGTTCAGTTCTACCTACCAAGCACATATGTGGTAGTCCATGCTCCTTTAGCAAAAAAACCCTGCAAACATCTGAAGACCAGTAATAGAGGATAATAAGATGAAATAACAATACATATCCCTGACACTCCAAGGCCAAGCATTGAGCCTAAGAAACACAACTTCCTCCCAAACCTGTGTAAAAATTCACAAGGAATAGGCAATGAATTAAAAATCACAGTTAACTTATTCCTTTTCAATCATACTAAATTGCTTTACATTTTGAATTTCAAAATTAAGGGAGTGAAAAAGAACAAACCTGTCAGCTATATATCCCGAGACAAAGGCACCTATGAAAAAGCCGAGGGCTAAACAGGCCTGGTTTAGGTCAGCGAGCCAGGAGTGCTCACAGACCAATTCAAACTTTAAAAAAAGAAAGAATTAAGGGATTCATTACAAATGATCATAAATGGACCCATCTGCTCTTGCTTTTTCTTCAAAGTATGTTTTAAATATATTATTTTATGTTTGAATTAACAAATGACACTGTTCTTCATCATCATCATCATCATCATCATCTTTTCCGCTTAATCCACTTCAGGGTCGCAGTCAAATGACATTGTTGATAATTCTTAATAATCATGTTTGTGGTTTACATTAAACTACAGAAAAGCATAGACAAATAATGACCTTAATGACTTTAATTTGGAACTGTTGTGATAAGAACTATATAACTTTAATATTTGTTTAATAGCTCAATCATACATTTGTTTTCTGGTCATTTTTGGAAGAGGATTTTGGTTTGTGCCAAAATGTGTTGTTTTGAAATCCTGCAACCCTACAATATAGTAATAGCTGCAACTTTTTTCATTGAGAAGCATAAACATAATTACCTCTGTTACAACAGTAGTCCAAGTGGGATCAAACCTCCATCCCTCATCACAAGGAGAAAGTAAAGTGGTATTGAAATGAATGGACAGGTGCCTCAAGTCACTGCAGTGGACTTCAGTAAAGTTCCAGTCCACATCAAACTTTGCACATCTGCTATAAGTGCCTTGTGGACCAGAGCGAGGAATAGTGAGATTCCGCAGCTCCTCAACAGAAACACCACAATCCTCTTCCACATTAGCAGCTCCTGATATTTTACACCAGTGTTCTGGTGTATTTCCAATGAACACGACTCCGACTAGCACAAATGCAAATAACGAAATTGGTATAGATCCTAATAGCGCTAATCTTTTCTGGTAGGGTCCAAAGTCCCCAGCATATTTCAGAAGCTCTTCAAAGTTTGTCATAATGTGCTGAAGAGATCATTTAGATTTCACATGAAGCATGTGTATAAACTTGACACACTTGAGTTTAGTGATTGATTCAAAGTCCATCAGCAACACAGAAAAACAGGCAGAGGCCTTGCATAAGAATATGGCACACTTCCATGCCAATGCCAAGTGTTCCTGCACATGAAAAGACAAAGCTGTTAAAACGTTTTTTTTTTGTTTGATACACCACTAAAAAAAATTCACTTAAACTAAGAATGTTACAATTCATTACTTTAGTTGGGCTGGGTATGTATTTGACTTTTCTCTGTTTATCTGTTATATTCAGGTTTTCATTTAGATATTTAGTTAGGTGTTATCTGAGGGAAAAAAATAATTCAGGTGGGAAAACTATGTTCCCAATCATATTTTTGAAATTGAACACATACCAGAGATACAAATGATGCAACCAGACAAATATATTAGCCACAGATCAATACTATAATAGAGGCATTGTTAATACATTTGCAAAATGTGAATGTAAACGTTGTTGCCCACAACTTCCTGAAGTTACACCAAGATTTACAGTGACTAATATTAGCTTCACCGACAGTACGAACTACGAATTTAGTCATGTTAGTGTTTAAGTCGTCTTACCGGGACTCACAGAGAATCCACCATCTTTTAAAATATACTTGAGTCTTCTCCGCGCGCACTGCTCGGCCGAGTGTGGAGCTCTAAAGGAGTGGGCGTGTCTACGCGAAGTTGCGGTGTTGATAAGTAGCAAACATCAGAGGGCGATGCTATACAAGTCTACTGCTGGAAATAGTTAAGGGGCGGGTCTTTTTACTTGAGCCCGAAGCCTTTATTGAATGACTCATGTTGTGCACTTTGCAGGGTTTAGGAAGATATTTGAGTTCCAGCCTGTGGTTCTGGTTCCATTTAATTGCCAATGCTGTGCGTGTAATGTAAACAACAGAAATAATGTTTTTACATATTATCAGTTACAACTGGTTTCAAAGATTTTAGTGTATGTGTGATATTTCCATTTGCAGCAACCATCTCAATACAATTTAACACATACTGCAGGACAACAAACCGCTGTAAAAATATTTGTGATTTTAAAAACAAGCTGGTAGACTAAAAGTTACCAAAATTATCATAAACTGCAGCTGTAATGCACTCAAAGAGACGGTACGTCACGATCCATTTCATGACAGCCCAGTCTGGACAGAGCTCTTGGACCTGTAGTTTCTACACCAAAGTTCTCCTTTCAAACAGGCTTTAGTGAAAGCTGATGGAGTCCTGTTCCCTAAGTTGTCATATTCATCAACGTCAATAATCATCGGTAGAGTCCTAACTGGGCGCTAAACACGACGCTGAAGTTGGTTCCTTATATTCGCAGCTCCCGACTCCTTTGGCTCCTTATTTGCAGACTGAAGTTAGTTCCTTATTCACATATCCAGATCCAGTGAACCCGCGGTGAACGGAAAGGGACTGTTCGATGTGCACATAATGCTGCGCACATTGCTTTTAACGCTTCATGGACAAATGAATAGCACTAAATACAGAAAGTAGCTGTTTATTCCTCACAACACACAAAATAAGCTAAAACAAATATTTTCTTTCTTCATTTACTTAATTGCTGTTTATTTTGTTTATTTGATTCTAAAGGTATCTGCAGTTTAAAATGTTTTAAAGAATTTGAATATATTAATTAAATAATATATTGTATGATATATAAAGATTTAAAATGGATTAATTTCTAATAATTATTATTTTAATTGACCAGTAAAAATAAGACAGAAAATAGCAGGTTGGTTAAATAAATATTTAAATATTAAACTGAGGGACTGCGTTGGAGATACTACCAGGTTGGGACACTGCAATTCTCACTGCAAAACTTGTATGTAGTCAGGCCCAGGATGATATTTACTTTATCTGGAAACAAATCTTATTAAGACTTTCTTTTAATAAGGTGAGAAAGCATTTCTAGAAGTCAAGGTTTGAGTTCTATCTTATATTTTAATTTTAACTGCAAACATGGCATACTGAGCAATTGTGCAAACAAAAATGAACGTGAGACTGAGATTCTGGAGGGAATTTGAGGTCCTTAATCAATTTGGGCCAGCACAAATGCACATCCTAAACACAGATCTAGTCCCCGCCTGTAAGGAAACCATGGATTTAGCCTGGCCCGGACTAATTTTATATTTTAATTTTTACTAGAAACATGGCGTGTTGGGCAATTGTACACGTCTCAAAACGAATCAGCATATTTAGACTTAATTACTTCAACCAAAGCTACATTTGTTGACTGAATGCATGTATAAAATGTCAGTTCAATTTAACTGACCTTCACTAAACTAAACTTTTGTTTTTGTTAGTGAAACAAACTTCAGTTTAATTATATGAATGTAAGTAGTGTGGTTTAATACAACTTAACTGAATCGCATTCCATTAACAAGTACAAATACTTGTTAATACTGAACTACTTATTCAATATGAAGCACCTAATTTCCATCCAACTCAATTAAGTAGAGCTAAATTAAAGAACATAAAACAGCAAAACAAATGAAATAAAAAAACCTTTAAAGCTTTATTTAAAAACCAAGCAGAGTCCCTAAACATTGAGAGGATCCTACTGAGCATGCTCAATTCCAACCAGAACTGTGGAGCATGGAGAAAGGTTTATAGCCAATACATATACGATTGAGAACCTACAAGTAACCAGCCATTAATGCATACAGGCAGATTTAAAGTGTTTTTGGTCCCTCTAGCAAAACTACTAGGAGAATAGAGATCTGGGGTCCTATTTAAAACACAGAATTCAGATGGTCATTAGAGGTTGCTCTCTGGCCTGGAGTGGCTAGTCGAATTATGGGTGTGTCTGAGGGAATCATGTGATACTGCTGAGCTTATTTTTTATTAATATTTTTTTTTATTATAAAATCTCACCATGAATAAAGAGAATAGAGATCTGTGGTCCTATTTAATACACAGAATTGAGATTGCCATTAGAGGTTGAACTCTTCCCTGGAGTGGCTAGTCAAATTATAGGTGTGTCTGAAGGAGTTATGGGATACTGCTGAGGTGTTTTTTTTTATCTTAACTCACTATGAATGACGAGACTAGAGGTCTGAGCTAAGCTTCCATTTAATAAATTGACTCTGGATGTTTTATTCATTCCAAATTTTTCAAAAAAAAAAAAAGTTATTTTTGGCGGCAGGATCTGAACCTTTGGTGATAATCTTTGCACCAAGGTTCATGATGGTCTTTTGGAGCACTTCGAAGGTGCTTATCATTTCTTGTGGGTAGTGAAGGTTGAGGCAATATCAGGCCAAACAACATAGCACAGTCAAGCGCAATGTTCGCTACTAAATGGAGGATATTCAATTTTTTAGTGATGATACCAAACTCCCATAACTGTCTGCTCCATGTGCATCTATGTCCTGTTGAAAAAAGTATTGCATATAAGCGAATACGTTTTTTGCAAACACAACACCATTTTTAACACAGTTATATTGTCTAACTGGTTTGCTTCATTCATTCATACCAGTAACAAATCATGCCACTAGCAAAGCACATTGAGTAGAAAGCACACTGTAGTTTAGAATCTGTGAATAAAACTATAAGGGAGTGCCCTATAGATGTGCCTAATAAAATTACACAATAGGGATAAAGCATTTTCAAACTAGAAAACTGATGTTTGGAATAATATTTTATTTGAAGGTACAATGATAATCACGATAACGTGTACCTTAAAATATATCCTTTCACAAGTTTCTCATGGTCATTTTTAGGTAGCTGTACAAAGACTTGATGATGCATGCTCTTCAGGTGTAGATGTCATTCTGAGGTGGACAAAACACTGTATTAAAGGATACAACTGGAAAGGTATAAGAGCAATGTAGTTTCAGTATAAAAGCAGTCAATATGATTATTAAATATACCTACATCCCCATTTCCAAAACCTGTGATGCTGTGGAATATGTAAATAAAAAAATGTACTTAGGTGCAAGTCATTTAAATCATTTTGTTTTTGTTTTGTTTTTTTATAAAGTGTCGCTGTGATGCTCAGTGATTCTAATGTTAACAAGGGGGTCCTAAAATACATCATGGTGGTTTTCATGATAATTCACATTATGAGAAACAGCTCAAATAACTAAAGTTTAAGTTGAAATATTTGCAATCAGACTGTAAGCTCCAACTATATTGCTCCCTGGCTAAGGCTGGTCATTACTGCCCTGCTTATAATCTCCTTTACTATTGGTTACTACATCAAAATTCTGAACAGCAACTACACTGAAAACATTACTGATGCCACAACAAAGGCAAATATGTAAATGGTTATTCTGCAAAAATAAAAAACAAAACAATTTACTTACCATGCATGAGAGGTGACTATTTAGGACATGGGGATGTATTTGCTTGGTAGTTGTTTTTTTCTGAGTGCTAAAAATAGTTTTAAAAGAAGGAATTACTTTCAGCAGCCCAGGTTAGCTAGCAACATTTAAAGATATAAGCCATTTAAATAAGCCTATATCGCTGACATTTTGAGGTAAAAATATATCTACTATTTTACAAGAACTTTACTTACATGTATTTTGTGGATGGAGACGGATTCAGTTTTCAGCCTGCTTCAGTGTAATTGCGCCCATGCAGCCATGTTTCTTCTTGCTCCTCATCTTTATTTGGAATTGAGCATGCTCAGTAGGAGTCAGTGAATGAAATATTGTACCAGTTTATATTATTTTAGTTGTACCAAACTAAACAAGTTTTATTCACCTAAAAACTCCTATATTTATGTAAATTGGAGAAGAATGAATTAGATACTAAACCAAAATGTAAATAACATACATAGGTCCAATATATATTCATTTTATAAGGCAAACAACCCCTTTGGTTCATTTTTTGTGTGTGTCGGTGCATGGTAAAGCAATACCATAGGGTAGGGCAAAATTACCCTGCAAAAAAGCGTCCACGGGCCAGAGAACCCAGCAAAAGACAAGTAGGAGAGATAGAGAGAGAGTGCAGTCTAGTTGGTGGTTACCAGAAAGCTAACTAAAAGAGCTGTAGCTATGGTAGTATGACGGGGTTAATACAGAGCAGTGATAATATGAAAACCAGCTCGAACAGCAATAGAGAAGGAGTAACCTGAAAGTGAGTGATTGACCAAAAGTGTGCTTGAAAAGGTAGGTTTTTAGTCTAGATTTAAAGATTTAGAGTGTGTCTGAGCCCCGGACAGTAACCGGAGGCTATTCCAGAGTTGAGGAGCTCTTTGAGAAAGTGCTCTTCCTCCTGCAGTGTTTTTCTTAATGCGAGAAACTAAGAGTAGATGGGCATCCTGTGAACGAAGTGTAAACAAATACATTAAAGAAAATAAGTAGTCAGCAGTACAGTGGCAGATAGAACTGAACACACTGAAATTCAAACAACTGAACTGAAAAAAGTATTCAGATAGCTGTACAAATAGAACCATTATTAATAATCCTTAAAGAACTTTTAATTAAAACTAACAAAGTATGGAATTTCTGCTACCTGTTTGTTTTACTGTATAAACTATAGGAAAACAACTTGCAAAATATTTTAAGAGTATGACAATGATTTTAAGGCATTAAATCCACTTGGGACAAGCTGAAACAAGGTCGTCCTTACAATGGGAGACAAGAACCGTACTTGGCATGTGTATTTGTGTTGGCCCAAAGTGATTAAAGACTCCCTCGATTCAAATTCCCTCCAGAACCTCATTCTCGCATGCATTTAATTATCTGCACAATTGCTCAATATGACAAATAAAATAAAAAAAAAGTTAAAGTTAACTTTAAAAAGTTAAAATGAATGTATAAAATCATTTTGGGCCAGGCTAAATCCATGTTTTCCTTACAAGGGAGACTAAATCTGTGTTTAGGATGTGTATTTGTGCTGGCCCAAAGTGATTAAGGACCTCATATTCCTTCTAGAATCTCAGTCTCATGTTAAATTTTTTTTGTGAACAATTGCTCTATCATAATGCTTTCTCAAAACGTATTGCCTTTCGATTTCATGATCACATATTTTCAGCAGCGGTTTTCACATATTTGTTTGCTGACGTTCAAAGAAGTTAACAAATCACAGGATCATTTTGTAAAAATAATAAGCCTTTCTGGAATTAAGATTTGTATAACAATTAGTTTACTGTGTTCTTTAGATCTGGCGATGAAAGCAGACCATACACACTTTTCCAATTAAACATCAGCTTACAACGCAGCATTCCCTGACTCAATACTTTGCCAAGGAATAATTCCTTTTGACACGGAAGTTATGTGGTAGCACTGGCATGAGGTCTAGTGCCAGCTGACAGTTTGTGGCTGAGTTACAATATACTGATTTCACTGATCAAAGGGAGTCAGTCAGTTTAGGTTTGAGGGCAGTGTGAAAATTGCCTAATTAGTCTATGGACTTTGTTATGCATTAAATGATGAGGTTAACAGGATTGGCTTGTCATGTAAGATGGTGCACATAGTTCACACTATGTCCTTTGCTGAGCTGCCTTTGTGAATTCATTTACCTACAAAACATAAAAGAGAATTTCACCAGTAAGTCCTCAGATTTGTGAAAACAGATCGTCTGGAAGCCATATGTAAGTCAGTGTGTATGTCTTAATATTGAATTGGTGACCCATTGCATGTCCCCAAAAATTATGCACAATAAAAATGGAATAACAGAAAACACTTTTTTTGTAGCTGACAAAACTTAGCATTTTTATTTGTTAAACAGTGACATGTTCAACATGTTGTGTGAAACAGATTTTATGAAAAAAATGTATAACAATTTTTTATTGGTATACAATATTTTCAGTCAACTGTCTCTATTTCTTTGTCTCTAATCTCTTGATCTTCACCAGATAATGTTTCTGTGGAGGGGATTTCTTGATTGAGGTAAACCTCCAGATCAGTGCTGGCCGCTGTAAGGTCTAGGGGCTCCTGTATAAAGTCTTTGCTCTCAGTGTGCTCTGAAACTTCAGTTGCCTTAGCAGGGAGAACAGGCTGCTCTGGGATGTGAGAGATTTTAAAAGCTGCTGCTGTTGCTATTTCAGGTCTGGCCATTTCAGCCTTGAGATTAGCTAGCTCTTTATTAAGGTGTGTTACAGCAGGATTGGACTCATTAAGTATTTGCTCAGAGGTCCTCGGTTCCTGATGGACCACTTTTGTTTCTTCTGCCACCACTTCTTTGGGTTTTACATCTTCTGCAGATCCAGGGTGTTGGCCCTCCAGGCTGTTGTCCTCACCTCCTAGCTCCTGGGGTTTCAAGTCACTCACATCAGCATCAGGCTGGCAGTTCTCCTGAAGCTTTTGATAGAGATTCTTCCTCTCATCCTGCAGAGCCCTGCATAGGTTCTCCAGTTTTTGGGTCTTCAGGGTGAACAGTTCCAACTCTTTGTCCTTCAGCACTTTCTAGAAAGGGTCAGGACAAGCAAAATGGAAACTGAACAGAATATAAAACTTTGAGCTGATTTACTTTGAAACTAATTGCAATAAATAATGTAAAATGACAGTGTTGTCAGCTGAAACCTTTTTTGCCTCAAAGAAGGAATGATATGCAAACCTGCTCCAAAACATTTCCAAAGTACTGTCCAAAACTGGAAAAGCACGTCCTACAAACATTTTAAACTTGTGTAGTGTAAAAGACATGCAGTTATAGGGGTGTGAAATGTGAAATGAGCTTCTTACATCTGCAACCATTTCAACCAGAGATTTATTACAGCCTTCAAAGCGGGATTTCCATGAACTGGCCTCCTTCTCCAGCTTCTTCATCTTCTTTGACATCTGCGAATAACAAACATGGCCTTAAAAATTTCCAAGCAATTGAAACAGTAGAAGACTACTTTTAGATCATTTTTGTGATCGTTTTAACCTGAAATTAGAAAAAAGTAGGCTGGTTTACATTGCGGCGTAGTCTAGTTTGCTTTAATCAAATTTATAGGCACTGGTTATGTAGTGGTGGCAGGGTGTCACAGTCACACAGCCCCAGTAACCTGAAGATTGTGTGTTCAAGCCCCTCTCTGAGTGACTGTCTGTGAGGAGTTTGGTGTGTTCTCCCCGTGTCCACATGTCTGGGTGCTCTAGTTTCCTCCCTTGGTCCAAAAAAAAAAAAAAAACGCTGGCAGGTGGATTGGCTACTCAAAAGTGTCCATAGGTGTGAGTGAATGTGTCGCCCTGTGAAAGACTGGTGTGTTCCTGCCTTGTGCCCAGTTATTCCTGGGTAGGCTCTGGACCCACCACGACCCTAAAATGGTAAACAGTTACAGATAATGAATAAATGAATGAATGGTTATGTAGTATACTTACTTTGTCAATGTCTTGCTTGAAGCTGGCATACACATTGCTGCTTTGTGAGACAGTTCCTTTGAATTCATCAAACTTCTCAGAATATAGAGCAAGCTTTAGAGAAAAGGAAAGTTTTTAAGCTTTAAAAGCCATGACGTATTAATCAGCTGGAAAAGCACAATACTTGATATAATTTTACCTGAGCTTTCATGTCACTTTCTTGCTCCTTCATAAGTGTCACTTGTAATTGCGCCTCAGCAGCTTTTTTCAGTAACTGGCCATGATGAAATAATGACAATGTGTCAATGTTAGATTGGTCTATATTAAACTGATTAAGTTTCCAAAAGTAAATAATATGCTAATGTTGTGTGTTGGGTCATTTGAAACCACAGAACTCACATGTGCTCTCTCCAGCTTGTGCTTCTCTTCAGCATCTTTTAGAAATGCATTTGCCTGAGCAAGTTTTGTCTCCAATAACTTCTGCTGTAAGTCTCTGTGCTTAAACACCTTTTCAAGATTCTGCAAAAGCAATATAGATGCTGGTAACTGATGGCTGACACGTTATATTTACACACACACACACACACACACACACACACACACACACACACACACACACACACACACACACACATATCACTGTCCAATGATAGCCATGTATCTCTCAAAATAGTAACTAGTAACTTTACAGGAGAAGGGAACAAAACCTTCTTAACTTTCAATGGAAGTCAATGTAAACAGATTTTACTGCAAGTAAATTTGGACCATTTCTTTTTGTCTATTCCTCGTGAAATTTTTACACAATGTAAAGGACAGTTTCTTTGTTCAAATGATAGTAATAAACAAAAAAATGACAAAAACTGAGATAAAGGCTTTCTCTGGACAGCAATGATATATAATTAAAATTTCTGTAAGGGTTTATATTTTAAAATCAAACTGTAATATCCTAGTTATATTTCAAAACACGTATCATAGAAAAAAATAAACAGCATCAAAGAGCACACAGTATATATTCAATAAATTCCCATGGTTGGAGTTGAACTGTAACTGGAACAATGCCTTAGAGGTGCCATACCGCCTCTCGCTGGTCATATTTATTAATGAGACCCTTGAGTTTCTCAGCTAGGTCACTGTTCTCTTGGCATAGTTTGTTGTTACGATTGCTGTGCTCTTCGATTTGGGCCTGGATGTCTGTGAGTGTGTTCTGGAAGTGAGTGGTGATCTCCTTCCTTTTTAGGTCATCTTCACGACATCGTTGAAGGGTCTCTTCCTGAAAATAAATGTTTAATATTTATTACGACATTTTTGAACATTTACAACATGCCGTTTTGTGATTTTTGCCTAAAATCTATTTTATTCTTATTCAGTTGTTGTCTATTTTTTTACTTTCTATTTCAACTGGAGTCACTATGTGAACAGTACTTTTTTTGAGTGTATGTTAAGGTGTTTTGTAACTGTGCAGAAAGAGCTGTCCTACCTTTAAAGTCTTGTTGTGTCTCTGCAGCTCCCTGCAAAGCCCTTCGAGTTTACTGCGGGCTAATACTGCTCTGCTGTGTTCACTCTGCAGCTGATCTTTCTCCTTCAACACCTGCAACAGTTTCTTCTGCAGCATCTTTAATTGCTTCTGATCTGAGCGATGCTCTTCCAGCTACAAAAAGCACACACAAGAAAATCTACATCATATCTACATTGGCTTCTTCAATAAGACTATACTCTGTGCAATGTTGCATCATCAGTTATTATTGTTGTTTTAGTTTTTCAACACCACATTTCACTTCATGACTGTGTGCATGTACTCACCAACTCGGCATGCTTTTTGATGAGTGCTTCCAATTTTTGATCTGGAGTACCAAGCTTGTTTAGACTTTGCATAAGGAGCATGGCCTCCTTGCCTGTAATGGAAATCACAGCCAGTTTAAATCTTTATCAACAAGGGAAATTGTGTTGGGTTTCTTTTACTCTTTTGAGACATTTGGGACCTTCAGTGGGGTCTTGGGGTATGGAAAAGAAACGGTAAAGGATATTAAACATTGGTACTATCCAAAAATATAAAAATTAAATCTGGCCATACCTTAAATGTGACAATTTAATGTTTAGTCAAACAGAGTTAGTAAAATAGCCCTCTTCTTATAAAGTAAAACAAAATAACTCAAATGACCTGGAAATTACATCTATGTTTCTATTTATACTCACCAAGGCCTTTAAGCATTTTCTTTTCCAGCTTCTGATCCTTGGCTTTTCCAGGCTCTTTTAGGTCTGTGAGTGCCTCCTCTTCCAGATCCTCAGTCTCTGCTGGTTTCTCAGCTTCCTTGTAGGTGCTGATGATGTCTTCCAATTGCTTACTCAGGTCCTCAGTGAGGTCCATAGTCACATCCACCACAGGGACACTGTTAGAAGCCTGTATTTGAGTAAGCTGGCTACAACCCTCCATTCTTGGGACAATGACTGAGAAGAAAATAAATGTTTCATAAAATATCATAGTTTTGTTCCAACCCATCAAATTGGATATTCTTATGTAAAATATTTGAAATACTAAATAAGACTCAATTTAAAGATAATTCAAAAACAGTTCTTAAGAGGTAATCATTTTAAGTGATAGATTTTTTCAGTTTGAAATTTAAAAACCCTGCTATATTTGCTAGTATACAGTATAGCAAATATTCCTATCAAGTATAACGTAATGCTTCATTTCACAGCATCACCTTACAAAGATTTACAAATTCTGATCAGTCCCTTTTTTCATCATTTTCTTTTTCTGATTTGATGGCTAGGACAATCCCACACACAATCACAGTTTTCTCCCTCCTTTTTACATTTTCTTTATCACACAATATATGAGGACATGTACCAGCACCATGTGATGCATTATCATTTTTTTTTCCAATAACAAATCATAGGATATCATGTGACGATTTTCATTTAAAAGACTCAGCACAGTCAGCTCAGGATTAGTTTTGATTGTTGTTTTTGTTGTTGTTGGTTTTTTTTTTGTAACACTTTAAACCTACAAGTTGCAGCTGCTCTTTATTAGGCTGTTGACTTAAGAGATTTTTAAGTTAAAGGTCTAGGTTGTTTACTCTTGGAGCTATGCTGCTTATTTTCACTGTTCATCTGGATAAATTTAGTCGTCCTCGTCGACCACCCCCAAACACACACACACACACACACACACACACATGGCATATAGCACCTGTTGTAGGCCAGTGGTCTATTTTAGGAGATTCTTAATATGGTTAACTTGTTCTTTAATCACAGGAATATTTAATCTATTATCAATGATTACATTTTTCTGAGTGAATTCTGATACTTTTAGATTTTTATTTCTTCGTTTTTAATAGAAGCTCTTAATTTTTTGTGTACTAAATTTAGCAACTTTGATTATCTTGACGTCAGATGTTTAATCATCCGTTTTAAATTTGTTGCTGCTTTTCTGAGATCTGCCTGAGCCTCTGTTTTGTTTATTTAATCTTAAAATATTTAACAAGCATGGAATAAAATTGCACATGCAAACAGGCTTTTGCTCTTTACTCTATACATGATTGAAGTTTGGAGCAATATATGTACTTTAATGGCAGATAGGGGAAAAAAAACAACAGGATAAGTAAAGCATGCTTGCATTATCATATTATTACAGATTATGTTATTCTGTGTCATTAGAAGAGAAATCAGCTAGGACTTACCAACTGCAACAGTGACAGAGACTGAAGAGGATCGGAGAGGGGCTCTGTGCGGCTGCTCCTGCAAGGACAGCAGCTGTGAGGGGCACCTCAAAATAATCTGGTAGGGGTCTATTCAAACCCACCACACAGAATGTACAAGATAGAGGCCACTCCAATAGTCAGTTCTTGGGTTGTGTATATTCAGTAATTTACATAAACGTTCCTTGATTTTAATTTCAATTAACTGAATAATCTATTTATTAATGTTCCCCAAGTGCTGTTTTTATTGTTATGCATTTATTTATAATAATAAATAACTAATTATTAATTATTATTATTATTATTATTTGATATGTTTAGGTTATCTGTACGAGACAAAGATTATTTGCACTTATTTTTATAAATTGTGAAGCAGTAGTGTGAACAGTGCCAAACACTTTTGTATTGTACAGTGTCCAGAGTCACAATAATCATCTCAAGCGTAAAACGTACACAGTAAATTCACCAGTGTTAATTTCACACTAATAGTGTTGATCTAACACTGGTGAATTTACTGTGTATAACTTGCAAATTATCCAGCTCCGTCGTTTGTGCTGCATGACTATGTGCGTGAGCTCTGAGTTCTGTTCGTGCTCTCTGAGCTTTGTGCCTCAGGTGGACGAACGCATTGCGTGAGATTCCTGAGTTTAGGACTCTTTATATGGCGTTAGTTTTGAGCGGACATTTTGAGCGAGCATATTATAAGCGCCCGAGAGAAAAAAAAACACCTTGCTCGAGAAGTACAATCGTGTGGAAGTCCTTTTCCGCCACATAAAATAAATAAAATTTCATTAATATGCAAGTTGCTATCTCAATATTTCGAGATACTATCTCATTATTTTGAGAAGCTAAGTCAATATATTGAGATATTACCTCACTATTTTTAGATACTAAGTCAATATATTGAGATAGGATCTCATTATTTAGATAATAAATCAATACTTATTATATATTATCTAGTATATAATACTAGATAATAAGTATACAATCTCAATATATTGACTTAGTATCTCGAAATATTGAGATAGCAAATTGCATATTAATGAAAAAGAAATATCGGTGCCTTTTTGTATTATTTTATTTGGCGGTAACAGGCTTCTATAACAATAGTGACTGTTTAAGAGAACCTCGCCCGCGAAACTAAATTCAGTCCTCTCGGGAGTGAATTTGACAGGCCGGGCCGGGGGTGGGGGCAGTGTCGTTTCTGTCTGGAATGAAGAATTTCTGATGAGGAGTCGACTCCCAAAATCAATCATGTAGGCGTCTGAAAATTGGAATATAGTTTATCTTAGAAATGGCATCATTTGCACACGTGTATCATATGACATGAACCCGATGTAAACTAGGGTGACCAGACGTCCTCTTTTCGCCGGACATGTCCCTCTTTTCGGGACCTAAAAAATACATCCGGCCGGGATTTCAAAACTGTCCGGGATTTTGCCGTCCAGAGTCTCCCCCTGTCCCAATTCTTACAGAAAGCCCTAATCCCTTTCTTGAAGTGTGCACTTCGATTGTATGATGACGTCGTTGTAGGTGAGCAATAGGGGGCGCGCCGGGATCAAGTGTTCAAGGGGTCGGAGCTCAGAGCAGAAATTGGACACACTTCGCCACTCGCACCTTCTTGTGCTTACATCACTTTCAGCCGAGCTCCGCTCCATATCGGTGTTTTACTGGAGCCTCGAACCGAAATCTATTGAAAGTTGTTAAGGTAATTTATCATAGTCTCTTCTTTGTATTTGGAAGCGTTTCTGTGTCACACGAGCCTTTCATTTTATGCTCTTAAAAAACTGAAAGTCGTCATTTCTGTCCCTGTAACGACACAAATACACGGACACATCTGACCGTTACTAACTTTCTGACGAGTTAGATAACTAAGTTACATCTGCGTAGTTTATAGCTTATACATACAGCACGTTTTATCAGCCAGATCATATAAAATATGAAATATAAGCATTTGTACATAAATGTCTGTATCCTAGTGATACTCTGATCATTTATCAAGTCTGTATTAGTTCTGGTTGGTAAAATATGGTGCTTGCTTTCAGTAACATTCAAAAAACACAGTTAAAAAGTAAACTCATCCGTTTCTGTCATGATCATGAGTTTTCTTGTGTAAACAAGTCTCTTTAATACAGGCTTCAGTTTTGAAGTTTGGCATGAACAGAAAATAACAGGTTTCACTGATAATAAACTGTCAGGAAATGACAAAATATTATTTTATTATTTTTGCTTAGGGCCAAATGTTGAATGGATAGTAATCTGTCCAAAAAGGCATTTGTTTTTTTTTTTTATCTTGTTAACGAGTATCTGTTTATTACTGTGTATTACATTTCAGCAGCATATTTGCATGGTTATGGAAGCATTTGTGCTGCCAACCTGCCCCATGTGTCCTCTTTTTTAAAAACTCAAATATGGTCACCGTAGGTAAACCATGTATGGCGCTCGTCCCGGACTGTCAAAATCACTCCTGCCAAGCGCTAGGTGGTTTAAAATACTCCACACTGTACTTCACCTCGCGCGAGGTGTTTTTTTTTCCCTCACAAAATGGTTTACACTCGTGATTAATTTGCTAGCTCAAAATGTCCGCACGTGCAAGCAGAATTGTAACGCGGTACTACTGAACTATTTTGGACTACCCCTCTGGTTTGTTCAGGGGTGCGTTCCCATTGGCTAATTTGTTTTTGGTGACATGACGTCATCCACATCTCTGCCGCAAACGTGTGTATTTCAGCTAGGGAATCTGCATGTAGAAAATGTCACGCTTATGAACACAACAAATATAACTTAATTGGTGTCAAGGGCCACACTTTGATCAACTTTCTGTAGTATTATTCAGTGGTGGACAGTAATGAAGTAAATGTAATGTTTTACTGTACTTAAGTAGTTTTTTGTGTATCTGTACTTCACTGAAGTATTTCCATTTTGGGCGACTTTTTACTTTAACTTCACATTTCAAAGCCATATACTTTACTTTTTACTCCACTACATTATGAAAATCTGCCGTTCCTTCCGGTTTACATGTGGATAAAACCTTAGCCGTCAATACGTGTTTTTGTCTGTACTTGTGTTCTCTTGAAACGATATTATAGTCTCAGCCCAAGTACTGTTACATTTAAAAGTCCACATCTAGCCAAGTACAGTTCAAAACCCGGATGTGTTCTTGCTCCGCCCATATTATCGAGGATGCACTGGGAAGTGACTTCTATAGACTTGAGAGAGTCAGATATCCCAGAATACCAACCCCAGCGCTATTCATTTTTTCGCTCCATGGAGAAGGTGACTCATCAAGTTAACGACCACAGCATCCTCGAGAGATTGTACTCACAAATCAACCTCACCAAGTTTTTACTACCAAGTTTGAACTTGACATACTTTGTATTGAGAAGCCCGTATGTCTGAACAAATCTCCCTGCTCCGCACAGCTCTCCATGCTGCACTGTACAGTCAGGGCGCTAAAACAAGCAAACTTCAAACTTCTCCTCTTTAAACTAAGCAATAATAATGGTAGACTTTTTCATTTTAACTTATGTGTGTATTTGAGACTATAAGTATCACTTGTTTCAGTTCTTAGAACCGTAAATTGGATTTGTACTGTTTAGTTAGAGTCAGCAGCGACTACTAGTCATACATATACAGATGCTGTTCATAAAATTAGAATGTCATGAAAAAGTTGATTTATTTCAGTAATTCCATTCAAAAAGTGAAACTTGTATATTATACTCTTTCATTACACATAGACTGATATATTTCAAGTGTTTATTTCTTTTAAATTTATAACTGACAGCTAACGAAAACCCCAAATTCAGTATCTCAGAAAATTAGAACATTGTGAAAAGGTTCAATATTGAAGACACCTGGTGCCACAGTCTAATCAGCGAATTAACTCAAAACACCTGCAAAGGCCTTTAAATGGTCTCTCAGTCTAGTTCTGTAGGCTCCACAATCATGGGGAAGACTGCTGACTTGACAGTTGTCCAAAAGACGATCATTGACACCTTACACGGGCAGACCAAGACACAAAAGGTAATTGCTAAAGAGGCTGGCTGTTCACAGAGCTGTGTCCAAGCTCATTAATAGAGATGCGAAGGGAAGGAAAAGATGTGGTAGAAAAAGTGTAAAAGCAATAGGGATAACCGCACCCTGGAGAGGATCGTGAAACAAAACCCATAGAAAAATTTGGGGGAGATTCACAAAGACTGGACTGTAGCTGGAGTCAGTGCTTCAAGAACCACCACCACACAGACATATGCAAGACATGGGTTTCAGCGTCGCATTCCTTTTGTCAAGCCACTCTTGAACAAGACACAGTGTCAGAAGCGTCTAGTCTGGGTTAAAGACAAAAAGGACTGGACTGCTGCTGAGTCAATGTTCTCTGATGAAAGTAAATTTTACATTTCCTTTGGAAAACATGGTCCCAGAGTCTGGAGGAAGAGAGGAGAGGCACAGAATCCATGTTGCTTGAGGTCCAGTGTAAAGTTCCCACAGTCAGTGATGGTTTGGAGTGTCATGTCATCTGCTGGTGTTGGTCCACTGTGTTTTCTGAATTCCAAGGTCAACGCAGCCATCTACCAGGAAGTTTTAGAGCACTTCATGCTTCCTGCTGCTGACCAACTTTATGGAGATGCAGATTTCATTTTGTAACAGGACTTGGCACCTGCACACAGTGCCAAAACTACCAGTACCTGGTTTAAGGACCATGGTCTCCCTGTTCTTAATTGTCCAGCAAACTCAACTGAACTTAACCCCATAGAAAATGTATGGGGTATTGTGAAGAGGAAGATGCAATACACCAGACCCAACAATGCAGAAGAGCTGAAGGCCACTATCAGAGCAACCTGGGCTCTCATATAACACCTGAGCAGTGCCACAGACTGATCGACTCCATGCCACGCTGCATTGCTGCAGTAATTCAGGAAAAGGGAGTCCCAACTAAATACTAAGTGCTGTACATGATCATACTTTTCAGTCGGCCAGCGTTTCTAAAAATCCTTTTTTTGTGTCATAAGTAATATTCTAATTTTCTGAGATACTGAATTTGAGGTTTTCATTAGTTGTCAGTTATAATCATCAAATTAAAAGAAATAAACATTTGAAATATTAGTATGTGTAATGGATGAGTATAATATACAAGTTTCACTTTTTGAATGGAATTACTGAAATAAATGAACTTTTTCATGATATTCTATTTTATGACCAGCACCTGAATTACATGGTTTACGGATCTGTAGACGTCATTATCACTCCAAACCAAGGGTGGGAATCAGTTGCAGGTATATTTAAGAGTGTTGAATAATTTACAGTGTAAATTAACACAATATTTGAAGTGAGGTGAAAACCAGAAATATTCCAAAACCTGAAAATCAGTACAGCGAGATTAAACAAGTCCAGATAGCAAACCCAAAAAACAAAAGAGTATCAGGCAAAAAGTCAGAAAAACTAAATTACATATTTAAGAAACAGATAGCTCGGAATTGCAGAACTAGCTTAAACAATAGGCCTACTTTGTAACCATGAAGAGCTTAAAGGAACAATATGTAATATTTTTTACCTTAAAATTATAGCTTTAAATGTATTGTGATGCTTCACTTGGCTGTAATAAGGAGAATAGAGCCTTTGTCAATGGTAATCTTGGGTTCTTAAATCTTTGTTTAATGTCCATCTTTTCCTTTGTTTAACCTTTTTATTCATTCTGTGACGATCAGGCCAATGTCTGAGGAATATCTGGTGGTAAATTTGCTGCTGTCTGCAGTCTCTGTAGTGTGGATGAGTTCATAATTTTGGACTTTCTAGTTCAACTTGATCTATGTTCCTCTGACTGTGGCCCAATCACAGTCATTGTAGTCTGCGTCAATGTGACACGTAGTTAGTTATATTTCTGAAGAGGTGCAAGTCAGGCTACAGCATAGGGTTTGTTTTGATGTGTGCCCTACGGTGTAGGTTTGACACAGAATCATAAATAGGGCTTTGTACTCAGTAGACAGCCCCCTCCAGGGTGTATTCCTGATTTGCGCACAATGGTTCCAGGTAGGCTCTGGACACACCGTGACCCTGGACTCGATAAGCGGTTACAGATAATGGATGGATGGACTCAGGAGACAGCGACCTCTGTTGGTTTGGAGGGGAAATACCTTGGGTGCATGTGACAGTTGTAACATTCATTGTAATTTATCTTTGGCCATTTCTATTGTGTTAATCAGTGTCAGACTTATTAATGCCATTCTATTAAAAGACTGAGGAACTGAGAGTGACACTTGAGTCTTTTCCCCTACAATGTGTTGATTAAGCATGAGTCTTGTTACAAAAATTATAATAGGACATTAGGACCATAATAAATCATGGTACTTTTACTTTGATACTTAAGTACACTTGAAGGTAAATACTTTTGTACTTTTACTCAAGTGGAGATCTACTCAAGGACATCAACTTTTACTGGACAAATATTTACCCTTGAGTATATGTACTTTAACTCAATTACATGGTTTGTGCACTTTGTCCACCACTGGTATTATCATTGTGAAATAAGCCATTTAGACCCTAAAGTCTACATGAAATCAAATTGGCCGTGTGTTATTTTGACAGTTTGTGTCCCTGGTTATATAAAGCACATTCTCTCAATGTGACTTTTTGCAAAACACAACGACTATTTATCATGCAAATTATATTCTGATTATTTAGTTTGCGACTATGTGCCATCTATTAGAGGAAATAATATATTAAGTTTTGAGTCACCCTACTACCACATTAATTTGCCTTATGAATTCTGATTCACATTGAATTTAAAAGCAACATGGCAATAAAAAGCTTAATTAAAAAACACAGTAAAGGGCAGTCATTGCATAGAGGTTAGAGAAGTAGGCCTGAGGCAAAAAGATCGCAGGTTTAAGTTCCAGGATTAGAAAAAAAGGGGAAAAGGAGAGAGAAAATCTGTCACTGCCACGGCTGGGTTACAAGTCTAAATTTCTTTGTACCTCTGGGGAAAAAAGCATGTTTGAACCTCCTGTAAAATAGCTTATTATTCAACAAAATGATGACTTTAATATTATTTAATAATGAATAATATCTTCAGGGTCCATAAAATAAAATTTATCATTTTTTTGGAGAATAGAAATACATTACATACTTCCTTTACATTTCATAACCCTTTAAAAGTAATTTTAAAACAGAATGAAAAATCTTTCATTGTAATATTTTTAGCAGGCTAAATGTACATTTTTGATCACCCTGAAGTGCTGACATTGATACCAACCACTAAAGTGCCATCATTGGCGTTTTCACTAACACAGCATTAGTTTCTGTGTGAAAAGACCTTTTGATGAAGCGTATATCACCCCGCTCTGAGGGTGGGATGCTTTCACAGTGTGGACCTGTGCTTGTGTGGATGTGTTTGTGGCCTCTGAAACCTATGCTGATACAGAGTAGTACAATACCAGACAACAACCTGCACCACTTTGCTCTCAGATCACGGATGTGCATGGCAGCATCATTTATGGAAGTTTAAACTAACATCTTTGCATGGGAAAACGAATTCATTGTGATTCAGATTTCTCGGATGTATTATGGGGATCCTCGACTGAATGGGGAGACCAAATAATTCTCCACCTGGACTCGGGCTGGTACGTTCACTTTGATAAAAGGCATATTGGCTTTTTAAAAAGACTACTTCATTGACAGCTTTATATGATCTAGATTTATCATCATGAATATAGGATAATAGATTTATACAAAAAGACCATTTGCTAATTGTTTAAATGTTAAAAATGTTTATTCCTAAGCTAAGGAATATTTACTGCCTATTTTTGTTTACACATTGCTGCTGTAAAGAGAAAACACTCTGTAATTTCATCCATAATCTTGATTCCTTTAGTTTTACCATAAAGCTACAAATGCATTGTATTTTTGTTTTCAGTTGCCCCTCATCATGCATGGTGTTGTGCAAAGGGGCTGGGTTTTTTTGCTGACAGGGTTGAATGGGGATTATGTGTTGACCACATGTCCAGCCCTTTTGTTTATGCCTTTTTGTTGTCTTTTTGTACCTCATGAGTAAATTGATGTAGGTACTACAGATGAAAGGGAAATATGCATTGACAGGGGCTTTTCTCCAATGCAAAGGTCACCCGGAGCAGCAGAGATTTAGTTGGGTCTATACAGAAGCCACACATCGGCAATGAGGGCCAAGCACCACAGTGTAGTTGAACTTAAAGAGCAAAGACAAAGTCATGTCATTAAACTACATAAAGAACTTCTATGAGGGATTTGTAAGTAAGCCACCATTAGTCTGTATATGTTATTTTTCCTTATGTTTGTTGTTTATACCTTTAACAGGTTTAGAGAGACATAAATTAGAGTCTGGTTTTTTTTAATTAGCAGATTTTGATGACTGAGTAGATGTTTTAAATATCTAAAAATGTAAAATTATATATATATATATAATATAATATATATATATATATATATATATATATATATATATATATATATATATATTTTTTTTTTTAATTATTATTATTAATTTTTTTTTTTAGAAATATATTTTGTTTTTTTTAAACCAGTCAAAACTCACATTATTCAGCCTTCACATACATGTACCCAGTTTTTTGCTTTTGTTGTTGTTTGTGTATTTGTATGTTTGTGTTAGCTCCGGCCACCAACTGTGATTGGTCAGTTCCACACCCTTTTCTTTGGCTCTGTGCGTATGTTTTTCCTGGGGGTTCTGGGATTTGCAGTTTACGGCAATGAGGCTCTTCACTTCAGCTGCGACCCTGACAGGAGGGAACTGAACCTCTTTTGCTATAACCAGTTTCGACCAATAACACCTCAGGTAAGGTTTCATTCTGTTTTAAGTTAACATGAAGGGAAAGGAGAAATAAACTATTACAATATTATAATCCGATATCTCTTCTTTAATTCATGGTTCTTTTCAGGTGTTTTGGGCCTTGCAGCTTGTGACTGTTCTGGTACCAGGGGCCGTGTTCCATCTCTACGCAGCGTGCAAAAACATAGACCAGGAGGACATTCTTGAGAAACCTATCTACACTGTCTTTTACATCATTTCTGTTCTTTTGCGAATCGTCCTGGAGGTGGCAGCATTTTGGCTGCAGAGTCATCTCTTTGGATTTCTGGTTCATCCTCTGTACTTCTGTGATGCCAGCCCATTGGAAAAGGCCTTTAACTTCACGAAATGTATGGTCCCAGAGCATTTTGAAAAGACTATCTTCCTCAGTGCGATGTATTTATTTACCATCATCACTGTGGTTTTGTGTATTGCTGAAATTTTCGAAATCCTCTGCAGGAGATTTGGCTATTTGAGCAACCAGTGACAGGCCTGGACCACTGTGTAAATTTACATGTAAATTGTTATTGGGAGTTATTTATTTTTCATATATTATTGACTGTCAACCATCCATCCAACTTCCAATCTTCTTTTTCCTAAGAAATCATATTAAGCATTTAATCTCAGGTAGAATGGAAAGTGAATGTGAAATGTATTATATATTTAGTCTTCATTTAGCTACACAATACTAACAAGTTTTAACTTTGTTTTAGGGTTTACAAATATATTTTGTTGTTTGGAAGAACTCTATAGAAGTGTATCTTTGTAATTTCTGAACTATAATGTCATGGAGAGTGTCTTAATATTAAACATTTTTAACTAGTGTCATAAATGGCTTCTATGTGTTTGTAAATAATACATCTTAAAAATCATTGATAAATAGATATGTATCAATGGAGAAAACATTAGTTTTGTTGTCTGTGTAACAGCAACATTGTGGTAAAAAAATCAGCCTTACAACAAATCATTGTAATATATCAAATAAAGGATTTTTTTCAGCTTTCCTTATTAAACCTTTATTTGTAAGTAATTTGAGGTAAGAGCATTGCTGACAAATGCTTATCAGAGAACTTTAATATATCTTTTTCCATTTCTAATGGACATCTTGTAATCAGAAGAGAAAAAAACAACAACAAAAAACCTCAATATCACAGAGATCAGCTGCCTTTATGGGCAATAAATAAACATTTCTGAGTATATGTCAATGATGTTCATATAAGATATGAAGTATATCAGACATGTTTCAAATGCAATAAATACATTCAAACTAACTGAAATAAAATACCCTATAATTTATAATGTAAACATGATATGAAGCATCCTTCATGTAACTAACTTCTCTGTTTATGACACCCCAACAATTAATATCAATTCCATCTATAGCCTATTATGAACACTGAAAAAGGAACATTACTTTCATCTTGTCTCAAAGTATTTGATCATGCTACTAGATTCCCTCCGTAAGCCTAAAGCAAGATACTAATAATACTTCCTTTTTGAGACATTAACAATTTTCACATTAAAATGTTACACAACCAAATATGACCCAACAGACACAGTTCAGCTCATTTGATGGCAAGAGAAACTGTAAAGGCATCAAACCTCTTGTCCATCTGTTTTCACACAGGACACGCTAGAAAAAAATAATTACAGTACATGATTGTGTATATGTGTGTGTTTGTGTAGTGAAGTGTTGGACAGATTACTTAGAAAAGCAAGTGCTAATTTTAAATTTTAATCATAGAAACATTTTGTGGTCAATATGATCAATTTTGGATTCATTTTAGTTGTATTTGGCATGGTTCATTTGGTTTGGGAAAAGAGTGTGGGTGAATCTTTATGGCAATCTCAATACAAAAAGTTTGAGTTAGCTATATTTTTGGCCTATATGATGTCAGGGACTGTGCTAATATGTAAACGTTCTGTATTTATGAAATAGTGTCTGTGTATGCTGACATAATTCAAATAGGCAGGCCACGATCAAATAAATTCTGAATTCGTATGAAATTGAAATTCAAGCAATGTACTAGGTATGATCTAAATGCATAGCCTAGTTTTTTGTGTAGTAACATGTAGTAATATGTAATGTATAACTGTCCAACACTATGTGTATTAAATGTATTTGTGTGCATATAATTGACTTAACAGTGGCTGGAATGTTGTGCCATTTGATTAAATCAATCATACATTGACTACAAACAGCCCAAATATCAACTGCACAGCATCAGTCAATTAGTTTTTAAGAAAGTGCTTTAAATATTAATCTAAATGCATAACATTTACTATATACTTTAGGTTATAATAGCAATAATATTTTGTCATAAAATAAACTACATGAACAACAGATGCCACTTCATTGCATAAGTGCTGAAAAGTATAAATATTAAACATGGGGGAAACGTGTACGAATTTCAGTAAAGCTAAAGTTTGCAATAAAAGGAAATATTCCGTATTCAGGTTTAAGTTTAAAAGTTCAATTTCACAAAATGTAACTACACTTCATGGCGCACTAGCGAACATAACATGTACAGCTATATACCAAGCAATAAAATAGCACTGCTGATTGCAATATTCAAACTGTAAAATCTTAAGTGCAATTTCAAAAGCATCAACAGTACCTCAGATCAGTTTTACTTAACACTGTATTCACTGCATTGACAATACATCCAACAATTCAGTCTCACTGAGGCATAGGCAAACAATTCTTTAAAAAGGCACAAGCCGATCAGATGGGATGACGTCAATGATAGTCATGATCACTATCGTTTTATGCAGTTGATCTGGAAAGTATAGGTATTTTAAGTTGCTGAAAAAATAGAAATAGATTACAAAACGCAGTTTCTGCAATTCAAATACATGTTTTTAAACACTGATCTCATTTTCTATATTTGTGAACTGCATATATACATTTTGTATGGTTTTAAATATGTGAGTGGGTAAAATGAAATTTATGGAGATGTGAGACCAATATGGCAGTCTGACCTATATATGTGTTGTGCATCTGTATGCAATATTGTGTGCATATACTCGTCATTCATTTTTGCCATATATTGCACCTTGTCAAAAACATAGCTTCTCATCCTCTGAGCTTGATTTTAGTATGACATATCAAAATGTTTTGCACAAAGTTTTATGAATCAGCTTTTTAGAGGATTATCAGTGACATCCTCTGAAGTGATCCTGAGGGAGGCAATAGCTTCTGCACAGATGTGAACAGTCTCTTCCTGTTTCTTGTCCTTGCTGGCAACACCAGTGCAAGAGTGTGGTTTCTCCTTCCTCTGGGATGATGAGACGTTTATTCCAGGACCAGTAACAGGAACTGACATCTGACTGGAATTAGCTCTCTCTGATATATCCCCATGTGGTAGTGATTGAGAAGGTCTGTCCACAGTAGCACCAGATGGTGATACAGAGGGCATCCTTAACCCTCCAATAGGAACCATAGGAATGGGAGTTGGAACCTGCCGTTGAGAGTGCAAAGGCAAGTGACTGAAGATGTCTTGGTGGGGCAGAGAGTATGCCTCGTTGTTACTGTGCAGGCTGTCTGTGATGTAAAGACTTTGAAAAATGTCCTCTCGCTGATCCTACAAAAGAAAAAAATCTTTGCAATTTACTGGTGCACGGTACAATAAGTAACTGGTAATGACTGTTTATATTATTACTTAATAAATGTATGCTCGAAGAGCTAGAAAGCACTGTTAAATGCAACTTGCAGTAGTAAGTTAGTCAAATAGTAGGTAATGTCCAATTGCCTTTAACAACTTAATATCTTTTTTCTATCAGATTTCTGAAAGAATTAAAAGTGCAAACCTTAATTAATCAAACTATCAGATTTTAATCTTATGTCCAACCTGCCATTATTAGTGGGTCCAAACTGCTCAATCTCAAATAAATAGTGCTGTCAACTTTTTTTTTAAGCAAATTAATTATTTTACCAAATTTGCTCTTCCTCCCATTATTCACGTTTTACAGAGCGCAGTGATGTATTAGCAGTTTCATTAGACACATTGTAAAGTAAACACAGCATACTGTTGAAGTCATAAAGTAGATTATATTATTTTCATGGTGAAATATGGATTTAATTTCACAAGTAACACACTACACACACACACACACACAGAGAGCAACTGTGAGAAGTTCGACACAGTTTTTGTTTCTCGTGCTTCACTTATTAATGTGTAAGGGTTTTATTGCCTGAGCTGCACGCTGCAATTTTCTCAACTTAATCTTTTGTCTGAGCTTTGTTGTGTTTGATATTAACTCTTTCCCTGACACTTCTGCTCGCCAAATTAGGGGATTATAATTCAAATATCATAAAAATTACTCTGAAATGTTATAATAAAATAAAAAGTATGGTTTCCTGGTTGTTTGTCATGTATACCACTCTACATATTTCATTGTTATATCTCCCTTCCAAAAAATAAATAAGGTAATACTAGCATTTTAGCATGCGATAAATCATGACTAATCATAGAATGTCCTTATGATTAATTAGATTTTTTTTAATCGACTGACACCACTACAAATAAACCAATATTTCTTACTATTGCATCCTAAAGACCCCCTCCATGGAAAACCAAGTTTTTACTTTTTTTAACGTTTGTGTGTGTTGTTTTTTTATATACTGATAAACATACCATGCCCAAAATAAACAATAAACATCATGGCTCAGAATTTCCACCGGTTCAAAAGTTAGTTTCAAACGGGATAGTCAGGGTCACTTACATGATAAACCTAAAAAAGCAATCCTATCAATTTGCGGGGCAGGGTTTTAAAGCTAAAGGCAAGAGGCAAAGGGTTGAGTGGAGACAAGGGCAGGACTGGTTATTTATTGATAGATCTATGCATACTGTTTGAATACAAAAATGTAGATGTACATCTAATACATTTTTAAGACTTTAATGTATTTTTAAGGGGTTTTATATATTTTTAAGGTATTATTAACAAATACAAAAACCAAATGATAGTCAGCAACAATGCAAGTAATAATTTAAAACCTTTTGTTAAGACCCATGACATAACACTGCAATGTGCAATTACTTGAGTCTAAATAAATAACGTTATTTGTAAACTTATGAAAATGTGTAAACTAAACATTGTGAAAATTAATTGCACTTTGTTCAAATAAATGCCATAATTACAAAGAGGTGGTTAAATTATCATTGTGATAGGCCAAACCACCAAGTTTCTCTACGATTTAAGCTTTTAATGTAATATAGGATGAGTTTATTTACCATGTCCGGATGCATTCCAATGGATTGTCTTAGAGAAGAGCTTTCAAATCTCCTGCCCCTTCCCTGATCCAAGTACGACCTGTGCTGGTAGGACCCCCTGCGTGGGGAGGTAGCCCTGAGCATGCCTCTGTGTCGACCACGTGGGGAAGGTGCTCTGTGCCTAGACACATCTGTCCCTGGAGACATGGGTCTTACAGGAGAAAGCTGGCGGATGGGTGAAAGATCTCCTCTGATGTTTAGATCTTTCCTTGGTGAGATGGCCCGCAAAGGAGATGTATCTCTTACTGGAGACAAATGACCTTGTGGTGACAGATCCCCCTTTGGACATATGTATCTTTGATGAGGTGAATCCCAACAAGGAGAAAGCAGATGAGGTGGGCAGGGATCAAACGAGCTACTTGCTTGCTCTAAAATCAGATCATCCTCATTACTCAAAGAGGAGGCTTCAACCCTTTCCTTAACATTGCGGTGTGTATCCAAGCTTTTGGTGGAACAGATGGAGGGAAAGGTCTTGTTAAATGCACAAGGCTGAGGGCTTGTGCTCCTGGAGAGGGTTCTTGGTGTGGAATCACCATCATATTCATCATCTTCCTCATCCTCTTGTTCATCTCCATCTTCATCACCACCTTCAGAGTCATCTGCATCTGAGAACTGATGTTTAATAGTTGTATCCACTTCTTGCCTTATGTCTGAGGACTTCTGCACATCATCTTCACGATCTAAAAGCCATACACAATCATATTAACCGCTCTTTCTCTTTTTTTCTGTACATTTGTAAACATTATGAAAACATAAAAAGAAGAGGTAGAAAAAAAGACAAACCTGCATCATCTGTATTGTCCATGGCCATAGGCGATACCCCAAGCTCAAGACATTTTTTCATGTGAGCCTTTGACTTCATGTGCTTGGTGAGATTCCCTGTGTAAGGAATTATATATTTTTTAGCACACTTACCTTTAACTAGTGTAGACTGAGTGTTAATATTTAATATTACAACAGAGTTAAACCAACCTTTAGTTTTAAAGGCAAAGTTGCAGCTTCTGCAAACATAGGGCCTCAAATCTGTGTGAGTACGGATGTGTTTCTTCAGCATGCTAGGCTTCTTACAACGAATACCACACTCTTCACAGATGTACTTCCCTCGCCCACGGCCCCTCACGTATACATAATCCTCATTTGATTTGTACCTGATTGATAAACCACATAAAGACAAAATTTACATCAGCAAACATTAGAAAAGGAATGGGTCAATCATCAACCATTTAGGGTTAAGGATGCTACTCACCCTCCTTCAAAAATCTTCACTCGAACAGATTCTTTTTGCTTTATAGAGGCTTCAGTGTCTTTGCTATCCTCCCGTAAACATTTTATTTTTTTTTGGCTTGCTTCTTTCATTCTTGTGTCATATCTAATGTCATCCATTCTTCTCTCCACCGTTCCCTGTTAAATTAAATAACACTGTAACACTTTTTACATTTTGTGTATGTTATATTAATATATAAGTTTAATAAATTAATTAAGTAAATTCATTAGAATAAAAAACAAACCTGTTCCAAGTTCTGATTCCATAAAGTCGAGGTAACAAGTATTCCAGGCTGATACATAGCTGCAATTGTGTATGTGGTATTTTGGCTTTTCTGTTTGGATTGGAGAAGAGCAAGAACCATTCCAGTGCTAAGATTGGGTGGATTTGGATTATGACGTTTCATGAACCATGAGGCATACACTGAGCAATGAGTGGATGTTTGAGTGCAGTTTGGCTTGGCAGAATTGAGATAACACCAGCTAACACATGTTGTAGTGTGAAGACTTGGAAACTGCGATAGTATACAAACATTAGCAATATCTCTGGGCAATGCAGCTACAGTAGAAGTCTGCATAGACATGGGAAAACTATTCACTTCCTCTTGAGAAACTCTGGGTAATGGTAATCCTGCTTTGTAGTGAAGATCTATACTGGGGTCTTCCATGTCTTCCATCTCCTCAAAACTCACTGATGGGTCCAGGGCATGCTTTGACTTGTTCTCATTCTTGAATTTCTCTTTTTCAGCATCAGGATGTCCTAATTCAACAGCACTAAGTTCTTCCACAATCTGACCATACATTTTCTCTTCTTTGACCCGTTTCTGCTGCTTTGCTTCAATGAAAAGCTCAATGCTACTTGCAGGAGAAAGCATCCGCTTGTTAGCTCCACCACTTGGGGCCTCAGTGGTTGAGATAGTTCTGGAGGTTAAGGACAGAGGTATGCCTGTATTAAGCTTTGCAGGTGACAGCTGTGGGCTGTCCTGCAGCCCTCTGGGGTGTCCTGATATAGGAGATAGATCAAAACCTACCCTGTGCTGTGATGTGATATTTACAACTTGACTTTGGGATGTAACATTTCTATTTCCTACATTTCTGGTGTTGTACGAATCCAGAATATGAGATATACTTGTGTATGTTATGTTTCCATAGCATGGCACTTGCATCTGAATTCTGACAGGAACCAACAAACCACATGATCTCTGAGTGGTTAAAGCAGGTTGAGCTTGTGAAAGAACGGCTATTGTTGACAACACATTAGTGATGTTCTGCTGACGATCAGTCAAGGCAATTTTAGAGTCCTCAGCTGGTTTTGAATCTTCAGGATCTTTCTTTATTTTCTGCTTCAGACCATGAAATTCATTCTGTGAAGTGGAAATTTGAACTGTTTTGCAAGACACATCTGTTGAAATTGGTTGTGAATAGAGACTTGCATGCATAAAAGAATGCCTCATTTTATCAAGGCCAACAGAGCATCCTTCCAAGAAAAAATGTTTGTTTGGTGAAGATACTCTTCTTCCTAGTTCAGCTGGATCTAAGCTGCACTGTGTAACATTAACATCCAGACATTTATCTTGTGTTATAATCTCTGGATCACCACTCAAAGATGCCTGCCTAACCAAGTAGCCTCTTCTTCGCTCTTGATATCTGCATGCACTGGCATAGATATCACTTTGCATAGTACTGGAAGAAGAAAGGTTGCCATAGTCAAAGGACTTGCTTCTAAAATCTGGTAACTCCAAGGGTAAATTGCAGGGGGCCTGTTCAGATGCAGAGCGCCTCATCTCTCTGTGATGACATAGTGAACCCCCAGGCACAGCTAAGAACTCCAACGGCTTAAGTTCATCAGCTTTAGCTGGAGATGCAACGGTAACACTCTCCTCTCTGTCAAGTGATTGAGAGAAACTTGAGCTGTGAGACAAATTACTGTCTTGACTTGGGCTTCTAGAAAGACTAGTACAAGCAGACTCAAAGCTGGATTCACCAGAAGAACATTCCATTTCAGCTAATCGCAAACGTTTCTTTTTCGGAGGTAATTTTTCAACTGGGAATTTTGACAAAGTTTCACTCCTCTGAGGCCACTGGAATTCCTCTACATGTTTTTCTTTTGGTTTCCCCTGCACATCTGGTAGTTTCTCTGGCTTGTCTGGCTCCTCAGTGACTCTAATTTCTGGAACTTGGATACCAGAGTGAGATGTAAGTTGCTTAGATTGGTGAAACCTCTGGTATAGCAAATTGCTGCCACCCCACTGTTTCTCAGTGTTCCCAGATCTAATGAGAAGATTATGTTTGTGTTTTTCCTTAATTTGCTCCTTATCTGATAACTGGTAAAGAGCATTTTTATCAAAGTCAGTGGACTTCTCTGCAGAGCTTAGTCTGCTTAATGAGTTTGTGTGCTGAATTACTGAAATAACATTGCTGCCAGCCCTTCTCTCTGTGTCAGAATATGTTGCTTGGATATCTTGGATATCTTGCTTTGTATCAAGGTCCCCTGAGAATTCAGGCATACTTGATAGCTTATTTTGGGATAGAAAATCTTCCTCCTCCATGGTATTCTTATCTTTCCTGCGTTTCCTCGTGGCATTTTCATTACTGTGGCTTTGAAATAAGAGGGATCTTTCTAATTCAGGACAATTCTGGTCATCTAATCTCTGAATTTTCAGCCCATAAACTAGAGATGTGTGATGGTCTGATTCTGTGTGCCCTTCATGAGCAGAATGTTCAAAAGCAGCCTGTCTCATAAGCTTTCTCATGCCTACTGATCCACGATACGAAACGTCATCATTTGTCATCCTCTCATCAAAAGAATTACTACTTCTTAGTCCTTGTGGCATATTCAAGTTGGAATCAGATGAGGTTGGAAGAGAATTGCTTCGGAAAAGTAAACCACTTTCTGCTGGGGTATCTAAAAGTTCTGCACTACATTGAAACATGTTAGAAACGTCGTGATAATCTTCTTCTTGAAAAGAATCTGATTCAATTTTGATAGATCTAACTAGGTCTTTTTTGCGTCTGTGCAAATGGGAGGCAGCTTCCCCAGGCATCATGCCTTTGGTCAATTTAATCATGAAAGTTGATGAAGTTTCATTTAAGTCAGTCATGCAAGTCTGTACAGTGATTGATTGCCTTGGCCTGGAGCTTGGCTTATAACACTTCCCAAACATTATTTCTTGGTAAGACTTGGCACTTGCGCTTGGTTGATTGAATTGCTGCTCTGCACTCTCTGAGCGTGAAAAGTAACCAGAGTCTGTGCTGCCTTTGCTATATGAGCTTGGAAGGGAGAGAGACTGGTCTGATTCTTGACTCCTTTTTTCGGACAGTCTTAGGGCAAGTTTTTGCTTGATGGCGGAAGACTCAACTTCTTGCTCCACCTGAGTGACAATAGCAGGTGGCATCATTTCTCTGAATTGCCATAAAGATATTTTTGCTGATGGTGGCACAGTCTCCATTTTCAAAGAACTCTGAGAACTAGTCATCACAGGTTTGTTTTGTGTGAGTTTACTAATGTCTTCTTGTACAGCGTCCTCTCTGTCTTTCATATGGATGGAACTTTCTCCCTCTATGTCTTCAATCCCCTCCTCATCTGTGTCTGTGCTTGGTTCAGCATCAGAATTCATCTCCCCTTCTCCAACTCCCAATTCTTCATACATACACAAATGTTTACTGTCTTGCTCTGAAAATGGAACCAACCCTGCTTTGACAGCATGTGTATGGGACTTTCTATGTTTGTACAAATTACTTTTAGTTTTAAATGAAAATCCACAAGGAACACAAGGATAGGGTCGCTCACCGGTGTGAGAACGAATGTGTTTCTTCAGCACACTTGGTTTGGCACAAGCTCTGCCACAGTAATGGCAAACATATTTTCCTGCCTTCTTTGGTTTCTGCTCTTTTTTATGCAGACCTTCTGACAGTAAGTTGACCCCTGACTGAAACCCTCGTTTACCAGGAGCAGGGAAACTGGTGGTCTTACTCCAGGTGTGGATTGGATACTCCTCACTGGACTGTAAGCGGGGAATAGTTTCTGACCCCACTGTCATTTGTTCCTTACTAGAACCTGACATTATATCTGCAGTCTGAGGTCTTTCTGTTGGTCTTATTTCATCCTCAGTGCCAGGAACAAGGTCCCTTAGGGCCATTTTAGAATCAGAGCTTTTCTTTTCTCTCAGACTGCCTTCTTGTTGGGAACATCCAGCTCCAGTAGAGGCTTCAGAAGTCTCCATGATGCAAATGCTATTTTTTATTTTAAGTGATTATCCTTGCTACATCTTTGCTATTTGAACTGATCTTGTTAAGCATGATAAATGCTTTAATAAATTAGTCTTTTAAAGTGCCATAAATACATATGGTTCCTTTGGATAGATGTAATTTTCAGGCTGACTGTACAATTTTCAGAATATTGAAGATAATTTCCATTTCATATTCACGTCTGTTTGTTTTTAAGAAAGCGTTCAAAAGCAGTCTTCAGTGCAGTGAGCAATTAGGCCTCTGTACCAGTTCCAAGTTATCTATAAGAAAAAAATATATATATAAAAAATTATAAGTATGATATGCTACAGTCACATTAAAAATCACTTTCTGCAAACACCAGGCCAGCTTACAGAAATCAAGAAAGACATGCAACACAGAAACTTACCATAGCTATATCTGAGAGCTGCTTTAGATTATCTGCAAGAATCCTCTCTATCATTCTTTCAGATTTCAGAATGTCATCAGATGTTGCTTCTAAATTGCAAAGTCAAGAGATTGTAAATGAGAGAGTTGGAATTACGAGTGCATTATGTATATACTGTTAATACATGTATCAAGGCCATTAAATCTACTATTGCTCTTTAATTGACAGGTCATTAATATCAACAGAAACATTGACATTCCAACTTCTTTACTGAGAATATAAAATATTCAGAATTCTGAATTACACTTAAATTACTATAACAAACAATGTTATACAACTTAGTTAGTTATATAGAAACAAAATATTAAACATACTAAAATTACACAGAAGCCTCAACAATTATTTCATTCTTGTTTTCTCTTTAGGAGATATATTTTCAGCTTTGTGTCTACAGGGATATTCATGCATTGTTTATGTATTGTTTTGTGTTAACACTTCTACTTTCAATTTAAGAAGTCAGGTGCATCAGCCCATTGTTCTAAGAACACTGTCAACTTCTTTTTTGATAAGCATGATTTGATCTGTTCTCTGGCGCGCATTGCCAAGTGATCTTGCCGTAGAAGCAATTTCTCCACAATCTAATGTTTTGCAGATGTCATTGCATGATGTATTAAATTAGTTGTCTTGTGTTTAATGCCTTCAACCAGGGTGTGAATTGTACATTGGCAATAGGGGCTGTCAGCTTTATCTTTAGGTCATAATGAGAAACTAGTATAGCGCAGGTGCATGCTTCAGTAAACTGAAGTTTTATAATCCTTACAGAGTCTTTCTTGTTTACTGTAAGGTCTGGACTACATTAGCTGGTGTAATGGATTTATCATTAATGTGTCAAATACCACACAACAACCTTTTTAGTCAAGAGTCACCAACAAAACATTGTAGAGCAAAATCACACAATGCTAATGGTTACTACCATAAAAAATTTAGTCATGTACCTGTAATTAACATTAAAGGCATATACCACCCAATAATCAAAATCTGTCAGCAATTTTCTTGCTCTCAAGATTAAATTAATTTTATACAGAATTTCTTCCACGGGAAGCATGTGTTACTTAATGGGAATGATGACACTGAAAGTCAATGTAGCCTAGGCTTTTGTCCTATTTCATCCATTCATACTGGGAGCAATTAAGCACCTACAATGTAAAATGTTAAGGGGAGAGTGGTGGAATGTTTTATGTAGAAGCTTGTCTATTGTTATTCTCCAAAGTAAACTCTCTTTTAGTGGACCACTTTAAATGAAACAAATTTTTTAACCAATGTGCCTCAGCCGTGTACTTCAAGTTTATACATTAATGTACCGATTCACTGGAGTAATATTTGTGTTTACTGTAGAACTACTCACAGCAGCAACTAATACTTCTCTGCTACAGCCACCAGATTATGAGGTTTTCAGGTTCTTGTTTAGTTTTTCCCTTCCACCTTAAAATGGTACATACATTATATTGAGCTTGTAGATGTTAAGTTCTTTAAAGTTTTTATGCATTTATCACAAGTTTTATACATTTCTGTTTGTGTTGAGCAAAAAAATAAAACACAACAAAAAAAAACACACAATAAAAAATAAACTTGGCTTCTTATTTGAATATTCTGCTCCACCTTAAAGGCTGACAAAGTTGCGTTCAAAGCTCCTAAAAAACATATCTTCAGCCTGAAACCTGTGTGTCACCTCAGCTTCATTTAAGGTGGAATGGTAAAATTGAACAATCTTCATGTGAGTGATTTACTGAAGGCTATAAAGTGTTTTAAAAAATCTTGACAGCTATTTACACGTAATGCCTTCTTTGGCTTGTCCATGTGGTACCATACGTGGTACCCACGTGACCAATTATATGCACAGGCAGGCAGAGGAGAGGTGTTAGGGTCCGGTGTACCTGTGTTTGAAATCGTTCAATTTCAATATTGTTCCAAGTATGGACATTTGGACATTGTAAATTTATTGTAATATTTAACATTATAGGTAAGAAGGATATATGTTTTTTTCCCCTTGGGGTGGGGGGAGGGGAGTTGTCTATAACTGCACCACTGGTATAACTGCATTTATTTCATTTCAGTTCAGTGAGAATTGCCCTCCACGTGGCAGACTAGGGCTTTTGTAGTAACACCATAATAAGGGTCTATAGGCAAGACTCCTAATGCTATATTAGTCTATTCAAAATTGCAAGTTGTTCTGGATAAGATGTCATAAATAATATTGTGAAACTGTGACACACTGAAAAATAACACTGGTAACAGTTTGAAAAGACTTTATAATTGCTACATTTCATTGATTCTGGTTGGCATATCAGGCGAGCAGTCCATGTTCATGCATAATTCATCTTGCATATCACAATATGACTTTAATGAGGTTATATATAAATTATCTAGTTCAAACCTCTGAGCTCATCTTAATTAGGACATCCAAAGTCTTCTCCCATAAAATAAAAAAAAAGAAACGTTGAGCACATCCTTTATTCTACTTTTAAAAATCTCTGTGTCATTTCATTGGCTAGAAGTAGTCTTCAAATGCCCAGCCAGAATTTACACATGAATATAATCGGGGTTATATGACCAGTGATGAGAGGTGACAGCAATCAGTGTGTGCCCCTCTCAAGGTCATCCTGACCTCATTCTTGGGTTTCCCCCTTTGTAATGGAAGTTCACTGAGTGAGGGAATACATAAGTGAAGGCGATAATAAAGGTGTATTGGTAACCTCTGAGAAACAATGGGCAATTTTAATTCACCATAAGACAAGCATTAAACACCACCTGTGCCAGCAAGGGAGCATCACTGTTCACTACATGTCAACATCTAAACATATTCCAAGAGTGTTCTAAAAGTTGATGAGTGCAGACTATGAAACTTTGACCAACAGCTTAGCTTTCTCATTTGGACACTATTCTCTCACATACACATCTACACTATCAGGGACAACACGGAGAGAAATAACATGCAATAACCTGTCACGGGACTATATTTCCAGACGAGGGGGAATGTCATTACGTCATGTATCAGCCCCCTGTCGTATCAGTAGCCACAAGAGTCAAAGCATGGTAACTCATAAAATAGAGCAGCTGTGAAGCTGAAAACTACAGTGGCATCTTATAAAGGAGAGGACCGCAGGATGGGTCATTACACCAGCATTCAAGGGCAGACTCAAGCCAGCGAGTCACCCTCCAGCAATCACAGCTAGAACATCAAACACAATGATTATCATCGAGCTACAAACCTGGTGCTCGAATACCACCTTGTCCAGTGTCTCCAGTCACATCCAGTTCCCCTCATAATTCCTGTCTGTCAGATTCCAGTGCACCTCCCACAGGAACAGCATATTTGAAGCCAAAGAAACCAGATATACATCCCAATTAATGAGCCGCTTCTTGCTTATTGAGAGTACACTATAAGACCTACTGATGTAAGCGAGTCACCACAGAAAATACCTCGCTGAGACGTGTATCCAGGAACAAAAATAGCAGTGGGGCCCTGTTAAGGGTTATGCAACAGCCCACACTGGAGGCAACTTTTGAAGCAGCAGAAAGGTCTGCATACAGATCATTTGCCCAGTGTTCACCATATAGATAAATATTTACAAACCCAAAATGGGGATGCTGTGCAAAATGTAAATAAAAACAGAATGCACAATTAATTAAATCCCTGCATTTAATAGAAAAAGTACAATAATACATTTTCAATGTTGAAACTGGGATTTATTCTTCATTTTTGTAATATGTCCAATTTGCCAGCATCAAAATATTTGGGACATTGGCAAGTCTTGCAAAGACTGGTAAAGTTGTGTAATGCTACAAAATATGAAATTATGTTAAGTGGCAATAGGTAAGTGACTTTCTGAAATAAAGATGGGGTGGGTTGAAAGACTGCATGGGCAAATAGTGTAACAATTAAAGAATCATGATTCCCAAGGTAAAATAGCAAAGAACATGAGGATTTCTTCATCTGTGATACATTAAAAGTACAAAAAAATCTTTATATGTGAAAGACAAGACCCAAAACCTGTATTGGCTTTCTTTGATCCTTCAGGTCACACAGAATTAAAAACAGACAGAACATTTCATAAAACCATTGTCTACGAACAAAGTTCATTGCTGCATCTTAACATACAAGATAAAACCCTATAATGTAAAGAACAAACCAAATTTAATCAAGATCCAGAAATGCCACCCCCTTCCCAGGGCCTGAACAGATTTTAGATGGACTGTGGTGAAGTGTAAAACTGTCCTGTTTTCGGACAGAAAGAAATAGAAAGCACAGATGAAAAACCAGCATCAATAGCATGCATTAGGGGTGCATTAGTGTGTTTGGCATGGGTGACTTGTACAATCATGAAGGCACTGTATGCTAATATTGTGAAGTCAAAAATAGGAAGGCGAACTCATGTAGAATTTTTTGTGCTGGATTTCAGGGTGGATATTCCTCTCCTCAGTTCCCAAATGATTACAGAGTGTAAAAAAGAGCTGATGCAAAGCACTAGTATACATATCCCTGTCCCAGATTTTCTAAAACATGTTGCTGGCATCAAATTCAAAATATGCATGTATTTTAAAAGAAAAACTCCAAAATCTATCAGAAACAACATCTGAAATGTTGTCTTTACAATTGAACATAGGATTTAAATGATTTATTTATGCATCAATGAATTCTGTTTTTATTGACATTTTGCACAGCACCTATCTTTTTGGAAATGGATTTTGCAGCTCTAGGATACGGGACCTGTTTTGGAACAGCTTTTTGGCAAAAAATAAATATAAAGCAAAATATAACATATAAAGCTAAAAAAGTAATAAAAATCATAGTAATATCAAATAAATGTGACATAATAAGAGTACAATAATACTGAATACTGTTCTTTGTGGTCATTCCGCTTTATCGGTACAAACTGTATTTGAAAATTTATATAGAGCTAAAAAGAGAACTTATTATATATTTAATCTCATACGTAAAACTATGTAATTGAATCATAATTATAATTTACATCCTGCCTTTAACCTTCACTTTTAAACAATAAAATTTACAGAACTAAAAATACTTGACCTGCTGTGACCACCTTCTTAGGTTTCAATGAGGAATAAACAACTGGGTGCAGCTTCTGAAGGATTAGGATAATATGATATGATGCAGATTCTGTGCACATGTTGTATGCAAGTCTATTAACATTAGGCCCCTTAGGTAACATTAAACCCCTTCTGTAATAGTAGACACATCTACTATAACAAAAGCTTCCCTCAACCATTATCACTCCCATTTTTTTATGTAGTTTTGTTGTGTGAATTTGTCACCAATACTTTAAGTAGGGTGGGATAACCCAGCATGTTTTGATTTTTGTGAAATCAATTTCTACATATTCGAGTGATACTGGATTTATTTATTTTAATACTTTTCAGTTTAACTACAAAAACTCTGTAAAAACCAAGACCACATTTTTATGTATTAAGTTTCAAGTCAAAACAGTCATTAAGGACACACTTCACAGCAACATTAATTCATTCAATCAGATAATTCATTCATTATCTGTAAGCGCTTATCCAGTTCAGGGTCATGGTGGGTCCAGAACCTACCCAGAATCGCTGGGTGCAAGGGAGCACTTTTAAGTTACCAGCCAACCTCCTAACGTTTTGGACCATGGGAGGAAACCGGAGCACGCGGAGGAAACCCACACAGACACAGGGAGAACACACCAAACTCATCACCGACAGTCACCCAGAACAGGGCTTGAACCCAAAACCCTGGAGCTGTTTGACAGTGACACTACCTGCTGCACCACCGTGATGCCCCTTTACAACGACAGCTATTCCAGAATATTTTAAGGGCATTACATTCCCCTTCAAATAAGAACTAAGATTCACAAAAGTAGCTAGCCTCTTTGCACATTTCCACACACTTCCATGCAGTGGGTCTGAAAAGATGTGTAGTTGTTAAGATGTCTTGGATCAGTACCTGTACTGGACAAAAAGTGCTGTTATTCCTCAGATTCACATGTTGGTGTGTTTATTTGCTGGTATCAGCAAATAATTATTCATTCATTCATTCATTCATTCATTATCTGTAACTGCTTATCCAATTCAGAGTGGCGGTGGGTCCAGAGCCTACCTGGAATCATTGGGTGCAAGGCAGGGAATACACCCTGGAGGGGGCGCCAGTCCTTCATAGGGCAACACAGACACACACACACATTCACTCACACACTCACACCTATGGACACTTTGGAGTCACCAATCCACCT
This sequence comes from Hoplias malabaricus, assembly GCF_029633855.1. NCBI lineage: Eukaryota > Metazoa > Chordata > Actinopteri > Characiformes > Erythrinidae > Hoplias > Hoplias malabaricus. The sequence goes on from NC_089800.1 coordinate 59,066,457, forward strand.
ACCAACGTGTGTTTTTGGACTGTGGGAGGAAACCGGAGCACCCGGAGGAAACCCACGCAAATAATTATTATATTCTGAATTTCTGCAGTGAATAAAAGATATTCACAGCATAATTTATGTACTGAAAGTGACAAACATTTACCTACATAATTATTTTATTGTATATAAAAATAGTATATCACTGTCCAAAGACAATGGGACAACTTTTTTAGATTTTTAGTTTGCTACATCAGTTGAACACAGCACACTTATCACTGTGTGAAAATTTCATGACAAATATAAATGTTCCAAAATAGCTTGGAATAAAACCTGTTTATGTTGACATTGAAAGTTAACTGAAGGGTTTCCCTTCACCTATAAAGTTACTATTTGAAGATACATGTTTTTCTTTGGAGAGCAATAAAATATAAAACGATTAAAATAATTAAAAATGTAAGTTTTGTATGCTTGAAAATGTCATTGACTGATTAATGCATTCTCACACATTCTGAAGACCAAAATCATTAATTATTATTATTCATGAGTTCATTCATTGTCTGTAACTGCTAATCCAATTTAGGGTCGTGGGGGGTCCAGAGCCTACCTGGAATCATTGGGCGCAAGGCGGGAATACACCCTGGAGGGGACGCCAGTCTTTCACAGGGCAACACAGACACACACACCTACGGACACTTTCGAGTCGCCAATCCACCTAACAACGTGTGTTTTTGGACTGTGGGGGGAAACCGGAGCACCCGGAGGAAACCCACGCGGATATGGGGAGAACACACCAACTCCTCACAGTCACCCGGAGCGGGAATCGAACCCACAACCTCCAGGCCCCTGGAGTTGTGTGACTGCGACACTACCTGCTGCACCACCGTACCGCCCCTATTGTAATATATTCATATATTATAGTCATATTCTCATAGTCATATAATGTGTGTAAGTCAGTAGCTAGCTAGCTAATTTCTCAAGATGTATTTTGTACAGTGGAATAACTTGTTGTTTTTATTCTGAGGCATTTCTGTTGTTATGTATAAGTCATGTTGTAAGTGGGAAACTTTTAGTTATTTAGAGAAATCTGAAATCCAAGTAACTTACAGACACATCAGTCCATTAATTTTGTCCAGTTTCCACTACAAAATTAAATTTTCTCATTAAAGGCAGTACGTGAGGGGGCAGGTACTCAGCAGTACATAATACTGGCACATATTATTTTACTCTGACATTTTCTTGTGTACTGGCATTTCTCGAAAGCTACATGTAGTTTCTGCCCTAAGTATTAGTTTCTAAGTGATTTGTAATGAGCCTATATAAACCACAATACCCAGAGGGCACAACATGGAAGTCGTATGTTCCCATTTTCTTGATTGGTGTAGTACAAAACAATGAACATTTAAGTGTTAGTTATCTTAATGCTAGTCTAATAAATGTTAATGTTAATACTAGTAGTGTTAATGTTATTTAATATTAGGTTAACTAATATTAATAAGGGCGGTATTGTGGCGCAGCAGGTAGTGTCACATTCACACAGCTCCAGGGACCTTGAGATTGTGGGTTCAAGTCCTGCTCCAGGTGACTGTCTGTGAGGGTGTGTTTTCCCCGTGTCTGTGGGTTTCCTCCCATGGTCCAAAATGTTAGGAGATGGATTGGTGACTTAAAAGTGTCCAGTGCATCCAGTGATGCCGGGTAGGCTGACCCTATATTGGATAAGCGGTTACAGATAATGGATGGATATTACAATAGGACTAGCAGCACTTAGCACTTTAAAATTTTATTTTGCACTTTACCCTGTAGTAGATGCTCTCCTACAGCAGTTAAATGATTGTATCCTGTCTTTCAGGCAAATAACACTTTGTTGGTTAGTACTGCTTCACTGAATTTTGTATAAATATTCATAATTAAAATTTTATTATAATGTTAAAAAGCACATAAATGATTATTTAAACATAACCAGAGACAAATAAGACACAATTAAAATGGAGAAAAACATAATGTAAAACACATAAAGCTTTACGGAATCACAGTATAGCTCTCAAAACGTGATGCAGCAGTTCAGTTCTATGTGCCACGACAGTATTGAGTACATGAAGGGGTTGCCCTGAAATGGCTGATCCTCAATAAGCATTGAAGGTCAAGCCTCTCATTTCTCTATAAATATGATGGTCTGTCCCACTGGGTCCACCTCACCAACCGGCTTTTCCAGTCTCAGGCACATAACACTGTGCTGACAATTTATGTGATATGACACCTCTCTCTCTCTTTTTCACAAACAAACACACACACACACCAGTCATAAACCAGAATGTCCTTACTGTATCAGGCTGTGTATTGAAAAAGCCTGATCTCCATTGCTGTAACTGTCACAGATATATTATTAAATATGCTGGTATATTTATGAATATATTTAATGCTCAGTTTTAGCATATATCAGATCAATCAACCAATCACTTCAATAGAGCTAACACTACGTAGAAAACAATTCAGTTATTACACTGCGGCATTTGACACAATCATATCCTGAACAGCACATAGAAAGTAATGTTGCTAATAAGCTAATGTGATATTTGGCATCTTGCCCAAGTACTCTTATTGGTATAACATTGTGTTTCTACCCAAGCTGGGATTTAAATCTTAGGTTGCAATGTGGTGAGAATCAGAATTATCTAGTATACTACACCAACTACATCATCAACTATTACATTAAAATATATAACAAACAAAAGTCAACAATATATTTCCTAGAATTAAAGCATTGACAACTGTTCAATTTTATCATGGTGTGCTCAAATATATTTTGAATATCTCAAAATATTTTCTCAGAGATTTTCTTTTTTTAACACAGTAACACCTAAACAGATTACATTGTTCAGAGGTAAATACAAAATGACATTTTTGTGAATTACCCTTACTGACCTATAATTAAAGTTCCCCTCTCTTGGAAGACTGAACATATTACACTGCTTCTCAACACTCCAAGGTGTGATAATGATAAACAGACTACTCCATCAACTGTGGATGACAAAGGAACTATAACTGCTAAAATGGCATTGCTAAAATTAGAATGTATCTTCTGTATGTATAGGTAATCACACCCAAACACTCACAGTAATAAAAAATCTTTTCTTACAAATGACTAACTTGTTAGAAGGCAGTCTCCAAACTGCTCATTAAATCCACCATTTTACAAAACAGCATGGGATATATGATTAACAACAGTCCAAAAACCTGTATGTCTTGATAGGATACATTACCTTTAACAGGTAACAACATTTTATTCCTAATGTAACAAGATTTAAGTAAAAGAATAAAAATAATATAACACAAATAATTTTGTTGTGTGATACTATACAAACCAACTGATTTGCCTCCAACTATTTACTAAAGACTTGTATTTTGGTGTGTATGAATTATCTAATGTATGGAAGAGCTTAAATTGCATCTAAATGAAGACTAAGCAGATAGACCCTTTAATCTCCTTATTATACTGTAAATGACTTCATCCTGTGGAGCAGAGAAATGAGGAATGTTCCCATGGCAACTAAATGCCTATTTCTGCCGTATTTCATATGCTTTTGTTTCATCTAGTGGATACGCACAGATCAAACCAAGCAACTGAACTACTGAATGGGTCGCACTCAAGTAGGCTTCAGCTATCGGTGCTATGAGAAATGCTCTCAATTTCCTTTTAGTAGGGCACACTGAGGAATGTCTGGTCAGTGTATATAAGAAAAGATGTTTATGGATGAGATAATGGGTTTTCTTCTTTGTCTGTAAGCATTTCACACCATGAGAAGGTCAAAACATGGATATGAAAATGCCTTCAGGTCCTGGATGTCATCTGGCTCCACAGCTCACTCATCACCATGGCAACACACAATGCTCTTTCCACACAGTCTGAGTTTTACATCTCTGAGTCTCATGAGCAAAATTTTAGAACCAAATATTTAAAATGGCTTGGCTTACCCCAATATGGTTAGGGAGCATGATCTCAGTTAATCTCTGTATTAAAATTACACAGCTATACATATTCATGTAAAGTCATGGCCATTCAAAGTTTAGGCACATATCTTAACATCCTCACAGGTGCATTTAGTCACACGTCCTGTTTTGTGGGAAAGAAGCAATTGTGCTTCTTTGTGGAAAGTGGAAACATAATTTGGCTTTAGGCACACATTAATATACACACATAATGTATGTGCAATATCTTCCAACTAGTGTGTAACTGAGGCCTTATATGTATTAGCCAAAACAAAAACACAGAACAAGCCCAGTGTGTGCAAAAAAGTTAAAGTTTCTAGACACTAAATGTAAATTCATATAAAAATATTACGCATAAAAATAATATATAATCAGGCATGCCTCAAAAGCTATATATCTTCCTCCTCACCTTGATGGATTTATTCAGCTCTGTTCAGTGCCCTCCTCCAAGGCCGAACATTGCGTTTCCCATCACCAGAGTGCCACTGCCAAGGGTCCTATTTTTCACTGTGTGTTCTTCACTAGACTCTGCTACTAATCCCTTACTCGCATACAAGAGGAGTGGGAAGGAAATGGAAAATGATCATGTTTCTTGGCATAAACACCTGGTGTGTTGATTGGCTGAGGGAGACTGGAGGAGATGTCTATCACCGTGACAACGCTATGCTGGCTGGCAGCAGCCAGGGGAGAATATACAGGGACAGAAATAGATTTCGGCTTGCTCTCAAGCTGCACAATCCCGTCACAGAGGAAGGGAGGGAAGGCCAAGCAGTATGGGAGAAGAAAGATGAATACAGCTACTAGTAAAGATGAATACAGCTATAGGAAAGCAAGGACATAAGCTTAGAATATCACAGCTGCATCACTGTGGTGGAGTGCTCAAGTGTCTGTAACCACGGGTTACATCTGCTACATGTACAGTGTCTCTTTTTATACAGAGTTGTCCAAAAGTTTGCAGACACTCCTTATAGTTAAGGGATTCAGCTATCTTAAGGTGTACCCTTAGTGGACGCTCAGCTGTATGAATATGCTTCTCCTCAGAGAACTACAATAGAAACTTATTGACACAAAGAGGTACAACATTTATATAATTAATTTTTTTTTTCAGAAAAAATGTCAGGTGAGTAGATGTCCACCAATATTGCATGTTAACTGTAGACTAAATAATCAGGTTTAATACATAGTTATGACGTAGTTTATTTTATTCATATTAACATTTTATACAGGATTTTGATCTTTAACATGGAGTCAACTGCAGCTCCTGCATTTCCAGCATCCTGATTATTCCTGTCAAGAAGATGAACACAGCTGTGGTTTAATAGCCAGCATCATAACTCTCAGTTTGCAGACAGCCACCCTGAAGCTGGCAGAACTGATAGTGGCCTAAATGACCCTGAAACTCATTTATTACCCCTGAATATGTCACATTAAGGCTGCACCAAGGCAGTACTCTTACTAGCAAAGATTATTTGTTAGCACACTTTCACTAAAAAACATTATATATTCAAAAATATATTTAAAAAAACTCTTAGTGGACCAGACTGTTGACATTTGCTGAGCATTTTCCAACTCAAAAGGGCAGCAGTTTAACTGTGGCACTGTTTAGTACTAAAAGCCACAAGATGAAAAACAAGATGTGCTTGACCTTAATTTACAGAAAACAACAGGACTTCTCAATGGCATTATGGGTCAAGGAAAAAAAATATTTATATATATATAAAAGGTATATCTACCAGTCCTACTTAACATGCATCTCTTCAACAAAAGGCTGTCTCCTGTTGTGAAGATACAGAAACAGACACTAGATATATTTCTGACCCTCTCTCTAACACTCTAAACATAATGGAAAATGGACATTCCCTACATCTGTTCATACACTATATGACACAGCGTTTACAGAAACCAGCTTGATTCTTCAGAAATGAAGGATATTAATGAGTAGATTTCTTCCTTTGCTGAAGTAACTGCTTGTACTCCTCAGGGGAAGGGTTTGCATTATATGTTGTGTCATTGCTCTGAGGATTTGATTGCATTATACCAGTCTTTATGGGGTCAGGTAATGATGTTGGAAGATTAGTTCTGCATCACATCAGCATTCCACTGCTTCTCAGCTGATTACTAGCTTTATAACCTTCTAACCTACAAACTGGTGACCATGGGGCCCAATTTTATTACAATCTTCTGTCAGGATTACACAGCCTGTTTATGGGGCATTGTTGCTTTTGTGAACAAGAAATAGTTGAACTCAAATTTCAAGGGGTGTCTTAATACTATATGGTTATATGTACTACACCTTATTGTTCATTCAATCACTTTAGCCCCTGTATAAAGTTGAAGGGGCCTGTGATCTGCATAAACAGTACAGTGCTATTCTTGGCACGGCTGTCCTGAATAACTCAGATAGGGAGTTTCTGGGGGAGGGAGGTAAGCACGTGTGTCTCAGTGTGGCATGTGGTGCTCTCGAATTCCCAGCCCTTTCGTAAGTCCAGTACGGCAGGTATTTCAAGTTCCCCCACACAGGTCGATTCAAATTAGCCTGTTTATGATTAGCCTCTATAGGTTTTCTGAATGCACAAAGATGTCCTTGTGTAGGTGAAACTGAAGTAACCAAGATATTAAAACCCCAAAAGGAAGGTTTTGTTTCACTTGCATTCAATTTTCTTTTTCCTGTTAAGATGCAAAAAAATGGTCAATTAAATGTTTGAGATTATATATATAATAAAAACATAAACAAAAAACTATGCAAGATCTGGGACACCACTTAAATATAGATGTTTCTGTCTATGCTCCTGCTGTGGAAAGACTGCACAACACTGTAGGTCTAAAAAGCAGTGTAGCTTTTAAGAATTTATTATTGAGAAATACAAAATTATCATCAACAACAAAAACACTTACAAATCAGACAAAAAAAATCTTCTGGTTTTCTCAAAACACTGGACCAGCCCCATGGCCCAGACCTTAACATCACTGTTCTGAAATGACTTCTTGCAAGTTATGAAGTTCACTGACAGACAAGTCAAATCTCTTCTGGCTGGTTACTGTTAACAATAGCTGTATCCTGACAAACAGAATAAATCAGTACAAAGGTTTGCCCTGTGATGAACAGTCGCCCTGTAGGGTCCAGACCCATTGCAACTGTGAACAGTATAAGCAATATTTTTTAAATATTCATTGATTTCATTGATTCACAGGTTTCTCACTTTAACAGCAGTTTAAAATAATGTGCCTTTTCCCCCTAACCTAAAAACGCATACTTGCGCACACACATACCTTATTACAGTAGGAAAAACATTCGAAAGTCATTAATCAAATCATGTAATTAATCAAAAAATTATAATATAGAAAATATAAGAAAGAAACCTTTAAAAACATTATACCCCATAAAAACATTGTGCAAAGTAAATGAAATTCATAGAATGAAAATTTGGATATTTGCAATGCCCTTATGATTTAAGCAATGTAAATAACTGGTCTCCTGAGAGCTGTTGAGGCCAACAATTATCCCCAATGCCTCACTATGCTATACCAGTCAGTCGCAGAGTCCAGGCCCAGGAACACGGCATCTGTCCAGGAGACAGGGTAGGCAGGTAAACCTGAATACCACTGGGCTTCAAAGGTTCCCACTTCAGTGGTTTATAGCCCAGCAACACCACCTGGTTCAGATTCAGTTTAGATAAAGAGCAAAATATTAAGCATAACAGCAGTGATAAAGCATAAGGGTTCTATTAAATCTTTAAACTAATTAAAATGAAAAACAGTATTATAATTACCTGTGTACTATCTGACACAACTGGTTCACCAAGAACAATGCTTCCATTGCTTGGCCATGAAAGTAAAAATGAATACACAGCCTTTTCTTGTGGTCTCCATGTGTACCTGTGTAATGAAAATTAAAGACATTTAAAAACAATATCGGCTATTAAGTAGTGTAGCTGACCTACTGTTTATTGGAATTCTGTTTGTTCAGGTGCTCAATTAAAAAAAAAAAAATGAATGAATGAAAATAACACGTGTTCACCTCTGCACACCCTTAATTACACAGATAGGAGTAACTCACCAAACTCCAGGTGTAACACTGTCATTCTGAGCCCTCCATGCAGTGGTGTTGTAGATTCCTTCTCCATTCACTTTCAGCCACTGACCCATCTGTTTCAGTCTCTCCTCAAATATGGGAACAATGCGGCCGTCGTGTGTTGGACCTATGTTCAACAACAAGTTGCCTCCACATGACACAGTCTCCACAAGGGTCTGTAATGGAAATGAGCAAACTCATACAGGTGTATGTAGATTTTGGTGGGATTCTATGTGAAGAATAATGCACAAATACAGAGAACACATTTCTGTATATTTTACTGCACAACTGCCAGAGTTTTTCTTTTCTATTTTATGAAAATAAATAAATATTTTGAAGCCTGACATATAGTTCAGATTTTGTTGAAGAAAATTATTCTCAATCTTATGTGTTACCACACATCACTGAACTCACAGCAATCAGCTGTTCAATGCTGAGGTAGTCGCTGAGTGTAGCATCTCTTCTGAAGCCCCAAGAACGCTGGTCAATGGAAATGCAGCTCTCCCATTTATGTTTCAGCAGGTGTCCAGGTTGGTAACGGTCGGTACAGGTGTAGTATCCACCATGAGTACAAATAATGTCCTTTCCCCAACGATCATTTGTCACAACAGTGTCCCGAACAGGGCTGTAAGTGTAAAAACACCATTTAATATATTGTTCACAAAGACTTCCAAGAAACAGTACACACACAAAATTGTAATTTGGAAACAGGAAATTTGGAAAAAAAAAACCCACAAATATTGAATCTAATGCAATGCTCAAACCGCAAAGACCATCGAGAAGTGGCTTGCAAATGACGGCTGTGATGTGTTGCAAGTCGTGATAATGAAATCAGAGAGGGTAGTTCTCCTGCAGGCTTAGGGGTTTTTTTAGGGTCTGGATTTATGTCCTAAACAAACTAGCATGGACATACTTTTAACACCACAAAAGCTGACCCAACTGTCTCAAAGGCTTCTTTCTTTAAAAACTGTCTTCAATGCATTTAAAGAAATCAAAATGTACTTGTATCCCTTACTAAAGTCTCTCTCTGTATGGTCTACTTATAAAATTTGATATCTTGCTAAGTTGATTTTGGAACACAACAGAAGTATACAGTATCAATGACTGGGACATAAAAGAAATTTTCAACCTCTCATTGTAGAGCCAGGCTAGAAAACCAGTGCTGTTCCAGTACTTATCAGGGGCATCACCATCTCCATCAGACCACAGCAATTCAGGTTTGTACTTATTCACTATCTCATAAAGCTCAGGCAGACTCTTCTCTTGTGGGAACAGAGTGGTGGTAAATTTGTTATTAGCATCTTCTCTGAAAAGAGGGTGAAACCACTCAAACAGGGAGTGGTAGAGGCCAAGGTGCATGTCAGTGTTTTTCCGTAGAGCTGTGGCTATTTCGTCCACCAAGTCTCGCTTTGGCCCAACATCCACAGAATTCCAGTTCCAGGAGTACTTTGAGCCCCACAGGGTGAAGCCTGAGAAAGTATAAACCTTTAATTTACTTCTTGTTTAAAATGACTAGAGTGCTTTGTGTAGTTTGATCAACTTCCTCTTTTATTTTATACGATATTCAAACGATATTAGTGTTTGTAGAACACTTTGCATTTAAAATATTTAACTGGGAAGTAAATATTTGGTGAAAGGCATAAAAACGTTATATGATTTATGTGCTGTATCTCCAGAAACAAAGTTCACTTTTACATTTTATGGAAAAATAAATAAATAAAAGTGGAAAGTGAATACACAGCAACAATTTAGACACATGACTGCACACTATAATAAGAGTTTTTAAGCTACTGAAATATGACTCTAGGTAATCATCTACAGATGTATATTGCTAGGTCTGGTTATGACATTCTCAAGGTACTCTACATCACATGCTTCTTTTCTATTCCTCTTTTGAAAACAAGCGTTGTATTGTACTTAGAAAATGCAGAACATTTTAACATGTACATTTTAAATGCAATTTTAAATTGTTAAAATGTACATTTATTTGTATACCTTCTAAAACACTAATATCAATTGGAAAATATGTGCATAATAAAAACAGGGCTAATCATTGTTTAGTCTCAAGAAAAAATTTCCAGGATTTATGGATGTGGAATTTGCCCATTTGGAAAACTATAGCCACCTTTTGTTGAACACAGGCTTGATCAGTACATAAGATTGTGTTCAGTTGAACACAAAGTTCCCAACAATATTATTTTTTTTTACTACATATAAACAGGAGATTGCACTTACCTTCATGGTGTTTAGTTGTGAGGACAATATACTTTGCTCCCGAAGCGGCAAAAATGTCTGTCCAATGTTTGGCATCAAAGAATTCAGCAGTAAAGTGTGGTGCAAAGTCTTGATACTGGAATCCAGGAGGATAGTTCTTTGCCATAAAGTTCACGTAATCTGGGATTTTTTGGCCTTGCCAATACCACCTGCAGACAGACTTATTTTAAATATTTGTTTACTGAATCCAGCAAAAAAAAAAAGATCTGTAGTGGTACAATAAGAAAATGCACAATAATTCTAGTATTTTTAAATACATGTATGATTTTCTCATACTTAATATTGTAAGAGTAAAACCTGGCATTATTATAATAATGTAATAATATTCCATTTAGCATTTATATTAACTATAGTAAGTTAATGTAATTGCCTACAATTTATTGGTATCCTTAGAAAATTAAGGGTTAACCAAAAGTAAAAAAAACTTATTAATAATAATCAGTGGTGGACAGTAATTAAGTAAATGTACTTTGTTACTGTACTTTTTTTCATGTATCTGTACTCTACTGCAGGATTTCCATATTGGGTGGCTTTTTACTTTAAACAGGGGACATATTATAACTGGTTTTAAACAAGTTGGAATAGGTCTATGTGCTATACAAAAAAATGTTCAAACATGTTTGCACAAAATGACTCACAAAGAAATCTCACCAGCTCTATTCTTGCCAGGTTCCGTCCCTTTCAGAATGAGCCGTTTAAGGGCTCTGTTGCTTTTATGCAAATAAGCTAATGTTGGTCAAGTCCCCACCCATCCCATGCTTAAACTGAGTCTTTACCACACCTGAAAAATATCAGAAAAATAGAGGCGCTATCTAACTATATGTTCGACTCTGAGTTGGACCCAGACCAGTGTACGTTGTCCATCACTGGAAATAATATATAGAAAATGGACTGAATTTAAGGTGCATCATTCAGTTTCCAATTTCTGTCTACACGACTAGTTTTTACTTTACCTATTGTAACCTCGTGTACCAATTGATACTGAAGTTGATTCCACCCTTCACTAAGCTCGAAAGCTCACAACCCTAAGTTTGACAGGACTGGTTCCATAGTTTTATGATGTAAGAAACCCTGGCTCTCTAAAAAAACCAAACTCCAAAGTTAAGATGCTGAGCCATTGTGTGTGTGTGTGTGTGGGGGGGGGGGGGTCGTATTTGTAGAGAGATTTATGAATGTAAAACTTACCAGAACCATTCGCTTCCATAACTGGGGACAGAGAATATGCCCCAGTGAATGAAGATGCCGATCTTGGATTGATCAAACCACTCGGGCAAAGGCCTGGAGTCTATGGAGTCCCAGTTCGGTTCATACTGGCCACTACATACCCCCAGACACACCAACAAAATTAACACACAAACACTCCGTGAACTCATGCTGCTACACCGCCAACTGCTTACTCAAAGACAAGTTACCTACAGTAACAGCTTGAGCAGATCATATGATTCCAGCTCCAGGATCACGTGCTCTTCTTCAACACAGATCATTTATAGAGTGACAACTTCGTGTTTATTTTCCCTTCTACAAACATTTCTAACACTCCCTAGAGGGCGCTCGCCAGAGAGAGACCTCAATGAAACGCGGTACGTCTCCCGAGTAACGAAGGCTTTCGAACGACTTGACTACGCACTGTATAATGGCGTTGGAGAACACCTTAATGCGTGGGAATGAAATTATGAGAATATTTACAATATTTTAAGAATACGGCCGTAATATGAGAAATGAGTGTGGATAAGGTTCCATTTTACAAATTTATTCTCACAATAAAAAAAATCCCAACCTGAAATATTATTTATGAATTTAAAGCAATATATATATATATATATTCTAAACGTATTCTTTATTTCTTGATCCAAATATTTTGGGCTCTAAAATGTTGCAGAAATTTTATATGTATTAACAGGAACAAAATCGGTGTCATTCGACCCATTGGCGGTAGGACTGTTGAGATATTTTGTTTTTTGAATTCATTTGTTTTGGACTTCTAAGCGCCTCCTAGTGTATAAGAAACATGTTGAAAATACTGGGTGTTTATTTTCCTAACTAGAATCTCTGTGGCTTCTTTATGTCGCCCTTACCGCCGGTCAGGCCACTTTTCACATGCTCTGTACAGAAGTGAAGTGAAGGAGGAAGTCGCAAGTGTTTTTTTTTTTTAATTGCATGCACACCTAAACAAATACCAGCTCAAAAGATTGTCAGGGATCTACAAATGTGAGGAAAATAGATTAAATAATACAGTGACAAGATTAATTATGTCTTTATTAATCATTTGGCTCCATTAATGGACTCTTGACATTTTTAGAAAGTATAGAAGACATGCTGAGTTAATTTTTGAAAGCAGTATAAAAATGTAGTTTTATTTGCGTTTATGAATGGTATTTAACCAGTATAATTCTGTAAAAGAAAAAAAAATCATTCAATTTTTTTCCAAAAATAAACACAAAACAATATGTCTTTAAGGCAAAATTAAAAATCAGCAATGACTGAATAAATGTAAAGATCAGACCAAATGCATACAATGCCAAAAAGGTAACAACAAAATGAACAATTAGTTTCAAGGTCGGGCTTGTATTTCAAAAAAATTTTTGGGGTAAATTCTGTGGATTAATTTCTCTCACTTTATAAGGAAGTATGTGGTAATACCCGTTGCAAGTGTTTTCTCTACACCATCCCATGTGGCATTGTTACACCGAAACATATGGAATAAACACAGACTGACAAAGATATCTAATACATCAAAGGACTGAACAAAGCTGTGTAGTTTAACACGAGGCGTAAGCTTCCCTTTAGTCAACGATTATTTTATGCTGCACGTGATTGAATGCTGCCGCAGATACCTATGTATTATGGATAGTGTTCACTTATGATGTGTAGATCAGTGACCCTGCGCAAGTCCTGCGCATCTCGAGCTCTGCGTAATATCCTGTACAGAAATCTTACATTTCACGAACTGTGGGTCCTAGTTTACTTTGAAGTTGGTAAAGCCGATAAAGACTTTTCTTTCCAAGAGCTCATGCAGGGTTATATAGACTGTCACTGTCATCTCTCTGCTGGAGATTTTGATGATGTATGTCATGTTTTTTTTGCGCTGTAATTGTAATTCTATACCTGGTTGAGCTCTGTGCTGATTTTCTCTTGTTTCCATCTAAAAGGACATTGAAGATGTTATTTTGCAGGCCAAAAAGGTAACATTAGCTTTTACAGTGACATGTAAATTATGCCTTCTGCATAATGTTTTTTTTATCCAGTGCATGTAATTCGTGTACACCGCATTGAGAAATGTTGTAATCCTAGGCTGGAGTTGTAGCTCTTCTTGCAGTGGCTGAGCACTCTGGGGAGTTTGAGAAGATCATGCAGCTGTCACAGAGGTTAGATATATCTGCAAAAGGTGTTCTTCTATGGGAAAGATTCCTTTAAAAGCAGCAGAGGTTTTGTACATTTCCAGGTTTCCTGGTTTTGTGATGGCTTGCCTTGGAGTTCACCCAGTTCAAGGCCAGGATCCAGAAAACCCCAGAGGATCAGTTGTGCAGGTCTGAGCTGAAATATACACTGGCATTTGCCAAACAATGAAACGACTTCTGTTATTCTATACTAATTGCTCATTTGATTAGCCTCCACTTAACATAAAATATGCTAAATGCAATCTATAGTCAATCTGTTGCTCTGCACAGTTTGTTAGTCTCCCTTTCATGCTGTTTATAAATGATAACAACTCCCACAAGACCACCCCACAGCACACATATGTTTTATTTTGTCTTTTTAATATTTCATCATTGTTGGGTGAAATTTCTTTCTGTCCACACTATTTGTTCCTCTTTTTTAGGATCTAGATGCTGCCATACCGTTAATTGAAAAATACAGTGATCATATAGTGGCTATTGGTGAAGTAAGACTTGTATAACATTCTAAATAAATACACTGCTTTCCCACTGTTTCTTACAGACTGTTTCCCATATATCTTTTATATTTTGGGCTATACTCTGGGCCAACCGAATATATTTTTGCTTGTTTAATAATATGAAATATCCTTTTCTATGCTTCTGAAATAAACAAATATTATAATCACATTCACTCTATTTTGACAAATAAGTGACACAGAATATGTACTAGACAATTATGCACAGTGTATACAATATTCTAGACGATAAGTTATTCACTATTATATTTAATATATATATTGTTATTTTAGCCAGAAAATGTCAATCTGAAAGGAACCAAAAGAGATTGTCAGTGTGTACATATGTGCATGGTATGAGGAAGCATAAATTAAAGTATTTACAGTATACAAAGTCTTATTTTGTGAACAACCACCCAACCTATATGTATTTTTAACAAACACTCCTAATTTATAATGGGATCTACAACTTATGGAATATCTTCATAATGTTTGGTACAGGTTGGTCTTGACTTCACTCCACGGGTGGTCAATAGTGATGAAGGGAAAGAAAGTCAGAGACAAGTCCTCATCCGTCAAGCAGAAATTGCAAAGCAGCTAAATCTTCCTCTGTACGTCTCAGCTAGTTTAATCTGACATCAACCTATCAATTAATGTTTTATCACATTAAACACGTTTATATAGAATTCTGAAAGGCATAAGAAGGCTTTACATTTTCTTTTGCCTAACACCGCAAAATGTAAACATAAGCTCATCTTTCCAGGAATGTTCATTCAAGATCTGCTGGAAGACCAACAATACAACTTTTAAAAGAGCAAGGTATCTTATCATTTACACGACACTTGTTGAAGTTACGTTAATAGAATTGCTAACACACATTATTTAATATTTTGTTTCCTCCTTAAGTTAAATTATTTTCCTTTTTATAAACCAGGTGTAGAAAACGTTCTTCTTCATGCTTTTGATGGGAAACCATCAGTTGCAATGGAGGGTGTCCGTGCAGGGTATTTTTTTTCAATACCACCATCGATTGTAAGAAGTGAACAGGTTAGGTGAAATGTGCTATAAATACAAAATGTATTATTATAATTTCTATTATTATTATTATTAGAAATTAAAAACATCTTATTGTACTCCAAGTAAAAGAACTGATAACCCATCAGTATTTGTTTTCAGTGAGGTCACCTGTTTATCTGTTTTTACTAAGAAGCAAAAACTTGTGAAACAGCTGCCGCTGGAGTATATGTGTCTGGAGACTGATTCACCAGCTCTTGGACCAGAGAAACGGGTAAAATGTTTTTTTTAAATTTCTAACAAAGCCTATATAAATTGTGTCATTTTTGCAAAGCTGTTTTTTAGGTGTGGGTGGTTAAATTTATTTGTTTACTCAGTTTGAAAATTCTTTTATATTGCATTGTAGGTGAGGAATGAACCAAGGAATATCACAATTAGTGCTGAGTACATTGCCAGAATCAAAGGGGTTCCTGTGGAGAAGGTCATGGAAGTAACCACACTCAATGCTCTTCGTCTTTTCCCCAAGCTGAAGACATTTATCAAACTATGAGAAGAAGGCATATACTAAATTTAAACAATGTAATG
This sequence comes from Hoplias malabaricus, assembly GCF_029633855.1. Classification (NCBI taxonomy): domain Eukaryota; kingdom Metazoa; phylum Chordata; class Actinopteri; order Characiformes; family Erythrinidae; genus Hoplias; species Hoplias malabaricus. The sequence goes on from NC_089800.1 coordinate 59,082,257, forward strand.
CACCTGCTCTGCACTTAAAGATACTGGATTTAAAATGGAACTGACTAAAGTCCCAGTGTGGACTGAAGTATGTTTTTTTTTTGCACTCCAAACTGATTGTATGTATGATACTGGGGGACGGTAATTGTAAGAAATTAATTTTATATTTTCTTGTGCAAACAACAATATTTTAAAATAAATTTTGACACAGTATCCCAAGTCTCTCTCTCTCTCATATATGTATATGGACTTGAACCTTGTACATTGTTTGTACCCACATTACTCCCAATTGTTTCTTATGCTACAGATCCACTACGACACTGAACAGGATGAAGTAGGTACATAAAATAATTGATTGACTGTTTGATTAATAGCAACATTATTAAAAAAAATAAATATTTGTCACAATTCCTTGTTGTAAAAATATTGTTTATAAATTAATAGGTCTATTATGATTTTTATTTATCAAGAAAGTGTAGAAATTGTTTTCAGGTTCATATTTTAGAAAACGATTAAATTAAGAGGACAGCACCAATCCTTTTAAAATTAAGTTAAATTGTGTCTAATTCTCTGACGGACCGAGGCCTTGAACACACGTACTTCACTGTGTGATGACGTCACAAAAACGCGCATTTTACAGAGGGCTGAGCGAATTAGAATTTGAACAAAGACAAAGGGAGGCTGCCAGTTCATACTGTAGAAGCGCCGCTAGATGGCAGAAATAGTGCACACGTATATAAGGGGTAGTAATTTTCGGTGTAAAATGAGCATTTCCACGCCTCTTGTGTTGACACGTCTCCGACTTCCAGAACAAAATGTCTCGAATGGCTTTGATTCACACTTCTTGTTTTTGTTGAAGTTTAGCTTGCTCCTTTAAGTCAGATTTTCCAGTTATGACAAGTTGTGATTATCATATCTATATTTCCAGCTAATGTAGCTAACTTTTAACGCAGGACATTACGTTTTGCATTAGTAACGTCTTCAAACATCTGCGGTAAGTCAAGAAATGTTTATATACACTGTCTTGAATTAAATGAAACAATCTAGGCTCACAACAGCTAGTCATTTTACAGGTAATGTTTGCAGGTAAATTGCTTTGACTTTTGTGTGGCCTTTAAAAGGTCTGCAGGTTTAAAAGGAAAGACATGGCAGCTGATATCTTACTAATAAGAAAATTTGCCAGCTTCAGACAAGTGCCATACCAGAATCACAGCAAATGTCTGACACTCAGTGTTCAGAGGAGAACCAGTCTGAACCTCAAAGAAAACCTTCTGAAAGACCAGGTAAGGGTTGTTTCAGTTCAGCATATTACTTGAGAAGGACATTTATCGTGACAAATCCTTTGAAAAGGGAATTTAAGTTTTAAATTACTTCAGAGTGATTTGATATGAAATGTTCCATCCTAGAGGAATTAGAGAATTTGATACATTGGATTAAATGGGAATCTGACACCTGAATAGATTGCTTCTAAGCAGATTTACCATGAAAGTTATAACACGAACAGCTATAATTTTCAGTCCTAAAAATAATCCATGTTGACTGGTATACGTGTACCATTTAAGCTTGGCATTTGCCATGAAGAAAACAAAGAAATGTTGGCAATCCCCGTTTTCAAATGGCAAATGAAAGCCTAAAAATGGTGTATAAAAATCAGATTTATGTAGTTGATCAGTGTTTTAGTGTCCTGATTAAATTTGCTTTAGTTTTTGCTAGAGCTCATCTAATCTGTCCTACAAACATCTTTTCATCTGCTAAAGGCCTTGTAGCTTTAGTCAAATATTCTTTTAAGTCTCTTAATTTTTTTAAGGCACAGCAAAGCAAATTAAAGCATCTAAATATTTTTGTGAAAGTGCTCTTAACTTAAAACCATTTTTTTATGTGCACGTTACTTTTACCTTTTGTTACTTTTAAGACCCTGCAAATTATTGTGTTTGTGTTTCTTTTGCAGGGCTATAGCTGGAAAGGCAGAAATGGTGCTATGCTCAGGAGTATTATGGAATCATTACGTAATTACTCTTTTATTGGTCCAAGTTTGAGTGATACCAAATGTGCCAGATCTCTAAAGTACCTGAAGGACAAAACAGGGGGCAGCAGAGTGGTCAACATGTACAGCCATGAGTGTTTGGGGAAATCCAGATACAAGATATTTGGAGGGCATATACAAATGCCCATCTATGAACAGACCTGTTTATTTCACCAAGATCACTGGCTTTGTAGCAGTGTGAAGGGAGATGACCCAACCAAAGAGATGAGAAACGGTGACTTTATGAAGCACAAGCAAGTGGTACAGTAGTTTTATTTTGTTCCAAGATCATTGATTGATACCTTGAGTTACATCAAGATTAAATCTTTGTACATAGTTAATTAACACTTTTATTTAACTTTTAGTTACTGACATGTAGATGTTTATATTTTTGCCTTTTTTCCCTTTTTAGCTCTGCAAAAGTGCCAGGGAACGCAAAGTACCAGTAACAAGATTGGGACGCTTAGCAAACTTTGGAGGTGGGACAGTTATCCTGTGTGTAAACACACTTCTGATTTTGTTTAAAATCAAGTTGGTATATAGTCTACTATAGGATATGAATTCCACAAAACGGATGTGTCAGTAATTTGAATAAATGTTGTTTGCACACTCCAGGCTTGGCAGTTGGACTGGGTCTTGGAGCAATTGCTGAAATGGCAAAGAAGAGTCTTAGATCTGATGAGAAGAAAGGTATATTGCCATGTACAAGCATTTATGGCATCCTGTTATTTAAAATAAAATGTTCTAATGTTGGTTTAAGCAAGAATGTTTCATCTGGTTTTAAATTTAATTTGTTAGGAAAAAATTATTTTAATGGTGGGTGTTCCATAGTGATGAGAAATCAAAGCTTAGGGATAGTGGACAAAATTTGCAAAGTTGGTATAATTAATCATGTGGATTCATTCTCATTTGGGGATGAATAATGTGACCAGCTAGTACTATCAAAGCATCCAGCAAAATGCTTTTTTTTGAGAGTTTGTTTTAACTGGGAATTTCCTTTTTCCTGCAGGTCATAAGAAAGCTATACTGGACTCGAACCCATTTGTCTCTGAGGCTAATGCTGAAAGAATTGTTCGGACTCTGTGCAAAGTGAGAGGAGCTGCTCTAAAATTTGGGCAAATACTAAGCATTCAAGGTGAGAAATTAAATTTCGTGTTTGGACCATGGTGAGGGTTAGAAATTGAATATATTTAATAGATATTCAGTTGAATATGTTTAACAACACAACCTAATTATTGACAAAGTTGGTTGGCTAAATATTGTTGCTTTGTTGGTCATGCAAAATTATTTAATTGATCAAGTTTAGAATAACTTTTGTTTTGTCTTGAACTGAAGTAGTTTAAACCCAATTTGTCTAAACATTTTAATCAGCATTATTTTTCAGTGGGAGTATTGTGCTCAGTCAGTGCTTTTCATTCTTTATGTAATGATTGTTTTCCTTCACCATCTCTGTGGCCTGCCCTTGACACTGATTCCTAATGCATACCGCCCCTATGCACTGGATACATTTGTGTTTATTTCTGTTAACAACATGGCAGTGTGCATGGCACAAATGTCATCCTGCTATATCATTACACACTCCTGAAGGTGTCAGGGCGGCTGTTTGTGGTAGTAGGTCTGGTTTCACTGATGAATTTGTCTGTGTGTCTGTTAACGTCAACAAAAGGGGGGGGGGTTGCATTAACCAAATATATTACTTTCAGACACTGTCAACTTAATGAAAGGCACTGAATGATTTAATAGGTGAATACTGTTTATATATATATAAAACAACCCCCCCCCTCTCTCTTATGGTTTTGTATTTAGGTTTCACTCCACTAAATTCCCTGAGAGGAGCAATGATTTCCTTGCAGATTTTTAATAACTATAGTGGTAGAGCCACTGCTTTGTTTTATAATAACACAGTACGGCTTTATAAAAGTGTGAGACATGGTGAAATACATGTGTCAGGACAACACAACAGACACCAAAGCAGCAGGCTTGAATGTGTGTATACTAAACAGTTTCTTAAGGGCGTCACGGTGGCGCAGCAAGTAGTGTCACAGTCACACAGCTCCAGGGACCTGGAGGTTGTAGGTTTAAGTCTGACTGTCTGTGAGGAGTTTGAGTTCTCCCTGTGTCTGGGTGACTGTCTGTGACGAGTTTGGTGTGTTCTCCCTGTGTCTGCGTGGGTTTCCTCCGGGTGCTCCCACAGTTCAAAAACAAATGTTGGTAGGTGGATTGGATACTCAAAAAAATAAAAATAAATAAAAGTGTCCGTAGGTGTGAATGTGTGAGTGAAGGACTGGCGTCCCCTCCAGGGTGTATTCCCGCCTTGCGCCCAATGATTCCAGGTAGGCTCTGGACCCACCGCGACCCTGAACTGGATAAGCGGTTACAGATAATGAATGAATGAATAAACAGCTGCTTAGTTAAGAAACATGATCCTTGTCTAAATCCTGTTTCTAAAATGAGAGACTTGACCAACCATCCTGAGTTATTTTGTTCTCCTAGATGATGCCTTCATCAACCCACAGCTTGCAAAAATTTTCGACCGTGTTCGACAAAGTGCTGACTTCATGCCCACCAAGCAAATGATGGTATAGTCTCAAATGTGAGAGTTTTTCCATGTTGAAGAATAAACACAGTTTAGAATACCATATGCAGAATCTCTCCCAAGTTATCACTGGTATTGTTAATATGAGGCAAATTTTGTTGAGGATAAATGAATGAAATGAAGTGGTAATATTCTAAAATTCCTTGGGTTTCAACTGATAGGCACACCATGGTGAAGAATGAATAAATGTTGATGGGTCTAGAATAATGAACTGACTCTGTGACTATAGTATTTAGAAAGATCTAAATTATGACAATGCAGTGTCATCAAAATTAACATTCAGAATACCTTGCATTTGAAAATCAAGCGCAAATAACATTCACTTAAATGTTCACTACCCTGTAAAAGTTGTTATTGAATAAAAGAGCCATGATTAATTTGACGGATGATTCTTAAAATTTGAACAGTATTTTACAATTGCTCTTGCATATCTGTTTTTTAAGGAATTAATATAAATTTAATTTGAATATTCATGACAGAAAGTGGTCAGCAATGACTTGGGCCCAAACTGGCGTGACAGAGTGGAGTTCTTTGAGGAGAAGCCTTTTGCTGCTGCATCCATTGGTCAGGTGCACCTGGCTAGACTGAAAGATGGAAGAGATGTGGCTATGAAGATTCAGGTTAGAGAAATATTTTTTTTAACTGGAAACAACAAGGAAGAAGCTTGGTTAGTGCTGGCCTGATAGAATTTTGAATAGCAGAATTATGTTCAGAAACCTTGCCTTTTTTGCGACGCGAAAAAAACATAATATAGCAAGTGGTGTGAAATAGCAAAATAATTATTGAAATGAAGAAAATATTACACAAATTTATAGCTGGTTTACTCAAAAGCATCAACAATTCATGCCATACATCCCCATCACCTCATCTCTGATGGACTTCTTTCCACCGCATTTAGCATAATTCTAACCAACAGGGGAGTCTTTTAGCTGACATAAGTTTTGCAGTTATTGTTCTCCACAAAGCACATGGAGTTATTCAAAAACATTGAGTAAGCAGCAGTTTGAAAGGATCTGGTAACATTTTGTGTGTCTCTTAGGTAGGTTCTAATGTAATATGAGAGACCTAGCTAGAGAGTGTAGTCTGCAATTAGACAAAATTTCAGAAATCCAGGGATTTAATTGATCAGAAAAATGCTATGGGCATTTTTTTAAATTATTTGTATGAAACAACACACAACAACAAGCTAGATATGGACTTGGATTTGCAACATTCAGACTGATGATTCTAGCACTATTTTTGTGGCCCTAGATAGTGGTATCAATAACTATTATTAACTGGTGATACTGTAAATTTCTATCAGTAGTTTGATCAGAGGAGGATGGGTCCCCCTTGTAAGTCTTGGTTCCTCCAAGGTTTCCTCCAGCCTTGAGGGAGTTATTCCTCGCCACTGTCGCCTTTTGCTTGTTGCCTACAGAGGGCTTTGATTCAAAGGATCTGTTCTGATGCTAATTATGTAAGCTGCTTTGTTACGGCTTCTGTTGTAGAAATCACTATATAAATACATTTTGACTGATTGAGGTATAAAATGACAGCAGTATTCTTGTGATCTGTATAGTAAGCTAGCTTTATAACACAGGTGATTTCAGCTCATTTGAGTTATTGACTGCATTCACTTTAAATATATTGTTGCCAACTATTGGAGTTCCATTTAAATGGCAATAATAAACATACTTAAAATGATGATCACCTATAAAATGTAAATAGTATTGGAATTAAAGATGAATTTGAGATATTATTAACTGTTAGAATGAGATTAGAATGATTAGTTGAATGTGTATATTTTCTATCTTTGGCACACGTCTTCTATTTTCTTAGTACCCTGGAGTTGCCAAAAGTATCAAGAGTGATCTCAGTAATTTGATGACTCTCCTTAGTTTGAGCAACGCGTTACCCAAAGGTACGTATCCTGTATGGCAATTTTAAAGAGAGCCATTACTACTTTTTTTTTTTTTTTTTTTTTTTTTTCTTTTAGAGATTTTGTCATCAATGTAATTCTGCATGTCATGTTGTTTTTGCGCAGGTCTGTTTCCAGAGCACCTTATAGAGGTTATGAGCAGAGAACTGGCTTTGGAATGTGATTATGTGAGGGAAGCTCAATGTGCCAAAAAATTCCAGTGAGTATGTTTACCTATTTTTAATGTGTCCACTAAACAAGTCTAACCATACTGACCAGTTTAGTCAAGTTCTCCAAAAGCATTTTCTATACCACAGTTAGGCCTTCAGTCTTCTCAGAGCAATGATGAGATGCATGGAAACACTGCATAGCAGTAACATAATAAGATTATTTCATGAATTTCATTAAGTATGCAAAACATTTTTAAAGATTGGGCATTTCTGGACAAAGAATAGCAATTTTGGAGTTATTTATTATTTAATTATAAATTTCCTGTTGTAATGTTTTAGTGGAGAATTTGATTGTTTTGTTTTGTTTTACAGAATATGTAAAGTTATTTGTACATTAGTTGACTTGAGGTATATTTTACAGAGAGCTTTTAAAGGATCACCCATGCTTCTATGTGCCAAGCGTAGTGGATGAACTTAGCAGTCAGCTTGTCCTTACCACAGAGCTGGTATCTGGTTTCCCTTTGGATAAAGCTGATGACCTCCCACAGGAACTCAAGAATGACGTAAGCCTGTCAAAATATTTATAATCTGATAATGTCACTGCATTCCAAAAAGTGGAATGAGTGATTACATTCATTTGTAGGGCGTTTTTTTTGGTGATGTCATATATTCATAGATTTCAAGTATGGTTTTCCCACAGACAAAGGCATTTTTAAATATTTGTGCATGTGCTTTCAGGAATATGGATTGACTTTTGTTGACATTCCTCAGGAATTTAATACTGTAGATGTGTATTTGCTTTTGTACAGACTGCCCTTTATCCACCTGGTGTCTGACTAATTTAGTTGCCTATTGTAGCCAGTTCAGTACATATTAGACTATATTTATTTGTCTATTCTCTGTATTAAAAATATAGAAATGTAATTCTGTTTAGCTCTGGAAGAACTAAAACTTTCTGCATCAGTTTTTTATATATAACACTCTCCTGTCTTCCTCCTCAGATCTGTGAGCAGATTTTGATTCTATGCTTGAGAGAACTCTTTGAGTTCAGATTCATGCAGACTGATCCCAACTGGTCCAATTTCTTCTATGACCCTCTAACTCATAAGGTATATCTTTCAATACTTTCATTGTAGGCTATTTTATTTCCACTTTTATACCCCTTTAATGTCAATCCTTGATTTTCAGATTGCTCTGTTAGATTTTGGAGCAACAAGAGGATTTGATGCAAGATTTACAGATATGTACATTGAGGTAGAGTAAGGGTATTTTGCATATGTTTCATTTCTTAAACATATGATTGTTATATTTTGAATTCAAGTGTGAAATTTTAATTTGTGCACATTGGGTTTTTATCTTCTATAAGATCATCAAGGCTGCAGCCAACAGAGATAGAGATGGTGTTTTACAACGATCTATTGAAACGAAATTCCTGACTGGATATGAAACAAAGGTATTGAGCCTCACCAGGAACAGCACTGAATGCGTATTTGCATTCTGCTCCTAAATTTGGCCATTTTGCCTCCCTCCATGATATCTCCCATCATATCATCGTTATTTATTTACTTGACTATTTTCAGCAACTCTTTGTACATTAGAATTAACAAACTTTTGGGTACTGTGGGCTCATGCCTAATTTTAAATTGTTCATTATTTAAGCATGTTTTCCATTATAAGGACTGTTTAATGTTGTTTATATAATCAGAATATACATTCTCTTTTTTGTACAGGCAATGGAGAATGCCCATGTGGACGCAGTGATGATTCTTGGTGAGGCCTTTGCCTCAGAAGACCTCTTTGACTTTGGCTCTCAGAGCACAACAGAGCGGATCCATGGCCTCATCCCTGTGATGCTGAATCAGCGTCTCACCCCTCCACCTGAAGAGACCTACTCCCTGCATCGCAAAATGGGTGGCTCCTTTCTCATCTGCTCCAGACTCAAAGCCAAACTGCGCTGTAAGAACATGTTTCAGGAGGCGTATACTAAATACTGGAGAGATCGACACAGAGAAACCTCAAAGTGAAGAGCAGTGTTTGGACTTAATAAGAAAGTGTGTAAAAAGTAATCTAACAGAAAATGTGATCACAATGGACAGAATTCTCTTTATCATACCTATGCTTATTTACTTCATCTGTAACAACGTCTTTTCTGATTATTGATTTATACCCCGTAGTAGTTTATGGAGGAATGTGTTTTGAAATTCTCATCTATAAAGAAAATGTTGCAGCATGTACTAAATCCTGTTATACATGAGAATATTGAGATGTGCACATTGCTCTGGTTACTGTGGTTTACACATTGTATCGACTGAAGTAAAAAGGTTATATATTTGCAGAACTTGTCTACTGAAGGTGTTTATTCTCATGCAAAATCCTAAGAAACTAATCCAACACACATTGCTCTTGTTAATGTTAGCACCACTACAGAAAGGCATGTGTATTTAATTTGAAACATACATTTATCTATAGATTATATAAGGCATTTTTTATACTTAGTTCTTGGTAAATTATTGGCATTAGTGAGTGCAATTAATACAGTTAAAATAAACCATGCTGAATTATTATAAAACCAACAGGAATATAGCCTTAATCATACAACAATGCACTTTTATGTCCTGTTGGATAAGAAAAGTAAGTGATTTGGTGTAAATTAAACTGAGCTGACCTCAGCTGGTCTTCTATAGAGTTGAATAACAACACTGATTTAAAAGGGAGCTAATGCCTACTGAGAAATGACAGGAGTTAAACGCAGAGTGAACAGTTGCGATCTGTATGAAAGACTCATCAGACTTTGAAATATTAGCACCTTTGAATTTGTAGTACTTTATTTTTTTTGCACTAAAATTATGCGTCTGAATATAATTGCTCTTGAATTGAACTCTTGAATTTTTTCACTGTTATTATTCAAGGTTAATAAATTCAAATTAAAAAATCAAGCTCAAAAAAATTAAAACAATATATTTTGAAGTTGCTCAAATTCGGTAGACGAAATTCAGAGACCAAATACGAGTTACAAAAAACTCAGATACACATCCGGGAAGAATGAGCAATCGATTCATTAGGATTTTCTCTTTCACCTTAAATGCTGCAGTAGTTGCATTCTGTCGCCGCTAAATGGAGAAATACGAACACAACTTCCATACCGTGGAAAAACTACACGTTTAGCTTCCTTCCGTGGATATTATCTCTTTATTTTCAATGTGTCTCAAAAATCCAAAAGCCTCACTAAAGACACAATATAACAGACTATTGATGTCCTGAAGATGAAGAGATTTTACTGTGGAGATGTTTTGTAATGGCCCTGTGAACAGAGCATGTGATATGATGAATATGTGGAAACATGAACTGTGGGGATACAGTCGTGTGAAAATTAGAACACCCCATGAAATCATTTGTCTTTTCAAACACATTTAAACATATGGACATATGACTTTCATTTGAACAGCACTAAGAAATGGAGCTTATACAAATAAAACTGATGAAATTACTTATAAACATAGGTTGTACAATGTAATTGTCTTTGGCAGAGAGAATTTGTCAAATTTTTTATGGGCGTAACCCACACACTCAGCTCTACTGTTCATCCCAAAAATGCATGCTACTTACAAATGTGGCACCACTGAAAAGGGAAATTAACAGGCTTTTCATAGGTATCAAATTTTTTGCCAAGAAGCACTGTTACAACAAATAAATAATCTACAAACACAAAATTCTATATAAATATTTATAATAATATTAGAAATAACCAGACATTGGTAATATACACACGACATTCAGTGTTTAAACAAACACAACTTTATGAATTAAACTCTACACTTTTGGATATTATATTTGTACTACACCTTCTGTAATATCAATGTCAGATTCTTGATAATCTGACAATTAAAAAATAAAAATGCCATAGGACATATCCGCGGAAGGAAGCTAAACGTGTAGTTTTTCCACGGTATGGAAGTTGTGTTCGTATTTCGTCATCAAGTGGCGACAGAATGAAACTACTGCAGCATTTAAGGTGAAAGAGAAAATCCTAATGAATCGATTGCTCATCCTTGGTGTCCCGGATGTGTATCTGAATTTTTTTGTAACTCGTATTTTGGTATCTGTATTTCGTCTACCGAATTTGAGCAACTTCGAAATATATTGTTTGAATTTTTTAAAGCTTGAATTTTTTTTATCTGAATTTATTAACCTTGAATAATAACAGTGTTCTTGAAAATTCACTAGTTCTATACAAGAGCAATTATATTCTGATGCATAATTTCAGTGCAAAAAAAATCCAGTGCTTCAAATTCAAAGGTGCTAATATTTCCAAGTCTGATGAGACAGATTTGCTTCAATAGACCTGGCTCTATAAAAAGACCACCACTAACCTTCTACTCTGAATACACTCAGAGTATTATATGTCATATTTGTAACCCACCATTAAATTTAATTAAATTTAAAATAGTCCACATAAACATGGTGTTATAGGCAATGTCCAGTTTCTGTCCAGGGTTTTTTTCATTTCCAACGTCTCAGTGCTTTGGTTCTTGACACTCCTCAAAGTAAGCTGTATTATTCAGAGTATGTTTCAGTTTGAATGGTGACATTGTGAAAGCCAAATTCAGACTGGAGCACGTTTGTCAGTTCCATAAGAACTGACTGTGGATTTATCTGCTCATCTGTAATATGAAACATAATGTGAATTATAATGCATTGTAGGACTTTGTCATTACAAGATATATGCAATATTAACTGTTGCAAAAGTCTCTTTTGGAATAGACATTGGCAATACAAAACTTGGTAGAGTATTTGAAATTTGTGATTTGTAAATCCACAATGCTGTATTTAAAGTTGGGTGTAGGTTTTAATTGGTCGACTGCATTTATTTTTGCAAATGTATGTTTAAATTGAAACAGCATATTAAAAAAAAAACAACAAAAAAAGGATGGGCAAGGATTGGATTGTTCAGATTGTTTATGGAAAGAGTGAACTTGGTGTTCTGTTGGCCCAAAAAAAAAAAAAAAAACATTGGCAGACATTGGTGCGTTAAGTCCACAATTATTGTTAATGGAACAATGGAACAGTGTTTCAACACATTGGTAAATATGCTTGTGTCTTGTGTGTACACTTGTGAAGTCTTACCTGTGATTACATGGACTGAAATTTGAGGCTGACTCATAGTAAGTGCCCATATATGAAGACTGTGAGTATCTATGACTCCGTTGACTGAGAGCAGAGCATCTCTTACAGAGTCAAAATCAATGTCATTTGGTGTTCCTACAGATAAATGAGAAAATATATTGGACTAGTTGCACTGTAAAATATAAGTACACTGGAATCAATATCTGGATGCTTACCCTCCATGAGTATTCTGAATATATCTTTCAGTATTGTGGTTGTTGTTGCAAGGACAAATATGGAAAACAGAAATGTACAAACAGGATCTAGTATTTTCCAATCAGGCTGTATGAAGAGCAGAAAGTTATTTACCCTCACATTTAATATAAAAAAAATGTATGGCATTTATCTAGATACATTTTTTCTAAAGGAGATTTCTGAAAACTGCCACCAACCCAAACATAGATGACTGTAGCTGCTATGAGAACCCCCAGACTCTGCAGAAAGTCCCCCACCACATGGATGAAAGCAGCCCTTACACTGGTGTTACTGTGGCTGTGGCAATGACTGTGAGACACTGGAGACTGGTGGAGAATAAGTGCCATTCTGGAGAGAAGGACGAGATTTAAGTCAATCTCTTCATGACCGTGTACAGAGACAGATGTATGTATGTTCAAATACACACTGATGCCAAAAACTTTCATAGTATCAAAGGCCGCCACACTAGGCTGTAGTTCTGGAAAAAATGTATTGCCATTTGAATTATCAAGCATCAGTTACCCTTGGAAGTTCATACCTTCCAAGTAAAGAATGTTATTTGTTTGTCTTCTCTCATGTAATTTCTGGCAGGAGAAAATGCCAAAGATTTTGACTTAATCTCAAAATAATAACACATTCTGTCAATTCCAAAACTCTGTTACTGTCTCAGAAATAATCATTAAAATTTTAATTAACTCATTATTTCAGGGTGAACATTTAGAGGAACAGTCATCAGCATTACAAGATAATATGTATATTGTTTGACAATTGCTAGAAACAGCAAAGGACTTCCATATTTAGCTAGAAATAAAGGGCTAATAGCAATAATTTGCTTAGTATCTACATGAACATGACCTCATAAAACTCACAGGATATTTACTGCCACAGCACAGCCAGAGGTGATCAGCATGACACCACTGTGTATCTCAAAATCATTTCTGAGGATCCTCTGGGCAGCCATGAATACCAGTACAGCAGTCACAGCCCAAACAGACAGTACAGACAAAAGAGCACCCAGAATCTCTGCACAAAATGAACAGAAACATGCACAGACCGTACAAACTAGTGCTTCTAATATTTGTACAGATTTAATTGTCTGTGTACATTTTAACAACTAGTTTCTTGAACAAAAGTTCACAATAACCTGATCGATGCCACCCATATGTGAGAGATTTTGATGCAGGCCTTGATGACAGCCACAGAGAAAAGAGGCTGATCAGGATACTGCCAAAGTCTGTGAGAAGATGTGCTGCATCAGTCATTACAGCAAGACTGTGACCTGCATAGCCACCTGTTGGAGAGAGATGGAAACACAGAACATAACTGTATGTACAAAAATGTATAGTTGTGTTTCATTATTCAGTTAACTTATCCGTAAGAACTGAAATGCTCTAATTAGACAACAGAATGTGTATTAAGTTTTTTCATTCATTCATTATCTGTAAGCACTTATCCAGTTAAGGGTCATGGTGGGTCCAGAGCCTACAATCATTTACATTTATGCATTTGGCAGACGCTTTTATCCAAAGCGACTTACAAAAGAGGATCTAACATTCGAACTACAGCACAAATTATACAAAATACCTTACACTAAGTGCAATATGCCAGGAAGTAATAAGTGCATTAAAGAAAGACATTCAGTGCAAAAGATACTCTCGGAAGAGCTGGGTTTTCAATGATTTCTTGAATGCAGAGAGGGTTTCTGTTGCTCTGATAGTGCTTGGAAGCTCGTTCTACCAGCGTGGTATCAGAGATGAGAATAGCCTCAACTGACCTGTACGGGGGGTTGGTCGTGTTAGTAGGCGCTCCTTTGAGGAACGGAGAGGGCGGGCGCTAACGTATGGTTTTAAGAGTCTATTGAGGTAGATGGGAGCAGAACCAGTGAATACTTTGAAGGCCATCATTAGTTATTTGAATTTGATGCGAGCAGCTAAGTGTAGCCAATGCAGCTCAACTAATAGAGGCGTGACATGTGCTCTTTTTGGTTGGTTGAAGACCAGGCGTGCTGCCGCATTCTGGATCATCTGTAGCGGTCTCACAGCACAGGCCGGAAGACCTGTCAGGAGGGCGTTGCAATAGTCTAGACAGGAGATTACTAACGTCTGAACGAGGAGCTGTGTTGTATGTTGAGTTAGGTATGGCCTAATCTTCCTTATGTTGAATAGGGAGAAGTGGCTCGATCGAGCTACAGCGGTAACTGGTCAGCTGGTCATCAACCATGACACCTAGGTTTCTTACAACCTTGGTGGGAGCCACTGATAGGGACCCTAGCTTGATGCTGATGTTGTACAATCATTAGGCACAAGGCGGGAATACACCCTGGAGGGGGCGCTAGTCCTTCACAGGGCAACACACACTCACACATTCACACCTATGGACACTTTTGAGTCATCCGGAGGAAACCCACGCAGACACAGGGAGAACACACCACACTCCTCACAGACAGTCACCTGGAGAAAACCCACGCAGACACAGGGAGAACACCCCACACTCCTCACAGACAGTCACCTGGAGAAAACCCACGCAGACACAGGGAGAACACGCCACACTCCTCACAGACAGTCACAAGGAGGAAACCCACGCAGACACAGAGAGAAAACACCAAACTCCTCATAGACAATCACCCGGAGGAAACCCACGCAGACACAGAGAGAAAACACCAAACTCCTCACAGTCACCCAGAGGAAACCCACGCAGACACAGGGAGAACACGCCACACTCCTCACAGACAGTCACCCGGAGGAAACCCACACAGACACAGGGAGAACACACCACACTCCTCACAGACAGTCACTTGGAGTGGGAATCGAACGCACAACCTCCAGGTCCCTGGAGCTGCGTGACTGCGACACTACCTGCTGCTCCACCGTGGAACTCAAGAAGTTACTAAATTAATATAATGCTGTAATTTTCTGGGGTGGCATGGTGGATGGTGGCACAACAGCTAGTGTCTTTGTCACACAGCTCCAGGAACCTGGGGTTGTGGGTTCGAGCACCGCTCTTGCGTTTGGTGTGTTCTCCCAGTGGCTGCATGGGTTTCCTCCAGGTGCTCTGGGTCATAGGTGTGAGTGTCTGAGTGAAGGTATGAATGTGTACTGCTCTGCAGAGTACTGGTACTTCCTCCAGGATATGTTCCTGCCTTGCACACAGTGATTCTGTGTCAGCACCAGACCCACCACGACCCTGAACTGTGGTCACAGACAATAAATGAATGAATGAATGAATAATTCCTTGACATGTTTTCTGCCTCTAAACTTGATCAGCTTGTATCCCCTATTTCTACCTAGTTATAATATGCAGAATATTATTACCAATCACTTCTCCAATCATAAAGACAAAACAGACAATTGATGCGAAGAGCAGCTTCCTATAAGCATGCGTTTTCTCATGGCTCTGACTCCAGACAGTTCCACTGAAATGGCAGTGAAAAGCTGTTCCTCTTGTCCCGTGTTCTTCTTCAAGCTCAGTGCATAGATAGCCATCCTTCCCTTCATCAGATAGTCTGAATACAAGAAACAACATGCAGTGTTTCCAGTTGAATTATGCAAATGCAACATTTTAATTAATAGTTTTTGTATTTGACCAATAGGATTCTCCTCCCTGTAAATTACATAAAGAAGTGATAAAATAAGACATGGAGATAGAGATATAAATAAAACTTTGTAATAAATAAAACGATATATAAAAGCTATGTGATAAATAAAACTATGATTTGTATTTTTGTTTCTGTTTTCCTGTTAACCATTTCTTGACCACCTTGCCTTTATAATTATTTCTCTGCATTGCTGGAAATCCAGTGCTGCCCAAGGCCACATTTCATTGTCTAGGTGTCCAAACAATTCAGTTTTCATGTTTTGGGCCACAGAATTGACGTTCTCTTCATATTATACTCTCCATGAACTGTGGTTATTGGTACTTGCAAACTCCTGGATATGGCATTTCTATGGAGCTATATCATTGACAGAAATATTTAAATTTGAAAATTGAATACTTTAATTATATTTATCTGACATTGGATAAAATTAAACTTATGAGTTGGTGATTATATATATTTTGCAGGATTTATTTCCAATTTTAAAATTCAAAATAAATTCAACTATCAAAAATAAGTAATCTAGGCCAGAGGTCAACAAAGTATTTCACATATATAAAATTAAGATGTTATTCAAACGTTCAAATTTCAGTTTCAAACACTTATGTCAGTGAATTAGCTGCACACATTTCCCCAGCTTGTAAACAGCCACAGTTTAGAGAAATGCTAAATCAGTTTTTCTCCAGGAAGTGATAGAAATTACCAGGAAAATTTAGAATAGTAAAGATGCATTTTTTCAAAAAATGTCTTGAAGAGATATTAATATTTTGAACTTTACATTTTATTACATTTTCACTGAATTTTTCAAATGTATCATTAATATCAAAATATTTTACTAGATTTGGTCATGTATGTCATTTCCAGCTAGGCTACTGATTAAATAACTAACAATTTAACTGAACATTCTGAAATAATCAAATGTATAAAGTGTTGCATAACAAATCTGTATTGCCAAAACTGTGTAAAACACTGTGCCAACAAAAGTTGTGCTTAAATTGCGGAAATTACTAATTACCTAAATAACTAACTGATTTTCATTAAACATAAAAAAGTAATTAATCTTAAATTCCTATCTGAATATGACAACTTACCCCTGAAGAGGAGAATATTCCTGCTTGGAGTGCAGAACCTTTTCCAAATGCATTTGTTCCTCTCAGTTACCATATATTAATTAAGTAGGTGTACCAAGTGTCTTTATAAATGACACTTTAAATGAAATGGTAAAGTCAGAAAAGCCAGAAAAGTCTGAGATACAAAACCCTAAATAGGTAAATGCCATGTTTCCTCATATGCTGTTTCTTCATCTTTTCACACATTATCAGCATGTAAGTTTTGAAAGATAAGGCAGGAAAAAAAAATCCTCATTTCCAAGGTTACCAACCTGAAGTGATGATTAACACATCTACAAAAATAAACCAAACACTCATGGAATGTCACCAAATACTTATGGAAACATATGAAAAATAGACATGAGTAATTTAAAAAGATATTTTATTTGTCTTAATTCCAGAAACAATTTACTTTCTTAAACGTTATAACACCTGGAATCAAATACGTTGTTCATTCAGCCTATTTGTTCAACAAATATTAAAATAGGTATATTTCAACATGTCATCATTTTCTACAGATAGAACATCTACAAATATTTTTATAATGCACAAACATTAGATTTATTGTACTGCAGGTTAATTTAAAATCACACTAATTTCCATGAAAAAAATTCCCATTTATAGCAAGAATCAAAGTAATTATACTTTATTCCTGATAAATGAGAGCCCTGAGATTGAACAGAAATTATAAAAAAGTTCTTATATCTTGTTAAACATTTATTCATAATATCAAACAGTTTCAGGGCTTTCTTGTGGAAAAAACCTTCAGAGTCTTCTACTGTGTCAAACATATGGAGCCCTATGTAGGTAGAAAAATCAAAACCTAATATTTGCTTACCTTCTTTTTCAATGTATATTCTTAGACAGATTTCTAAAAATTAACCAATCAAAGGCACTGAAAAATCCAAATCTAAAGTTACAAACACATTCTGATTTTTGCTGTGTACATAGTACATATAGTGCAATGTCCATAGTAATAACCTTATAAAAACCAAAATGTCATTGCCATTTAAGACCATCAAGTACTTCCTGTAACTATTTAGGGTTATTTTAATGCTCATTTATTTAACTTATTAGATTTCAGTGATGACATAACTAAAGATTAAATGTCTTTGGATATGTGTCTATCTTAAAAATAAACATGAATTCTAGCTGTTTTGTTTCTGGCTGGAGATCAGAAGGCAAATCTTAGTTAATGGTATTTTCTCTAAAAAAGTTCTCCCACGTATATAACTAAATACATTTCCATATTAAAGAACCTGGGACAGAACACACAATCAAGACACATGTAAACAAAACATTATATATTCTGCATTCAAATAAATCATTTATATTCTAGAGATCTCTAGAGAACTCCTGAACAATCATCAAGCATATTTTCCACAAAAGCAGAGCCTACTTTCAAGCTTCCCTTTTCAACAGCAGGACAAATATGACACATTGTGCTTTTCTTGGTCATGAGGTCTGTTGAACAAAAGCAAAAGACTCAGAAGCATCTGGCTGTATGGTACTGGCTGCATCTCCACCTAGAGAAAGAAAATAAATTCTATGGTGATTAAAATCTAAATCAAAGTCAAATCAAGAATTTCAGATCATAAAATACTTGCTACCTCAGGGTGATTATTATGATGTGCAGCAACCTAAATAAATAAACAAGCTTCTTATTTAGCATATAAAGACCTTGGGCATGTTTTCACCAGCAGAAGCCACATAGAACTCCAGCCCAAGTCTATGGAAGCAAATCTGTCTCATCAGACTTTGAAATATTACCACCTTTGAATTTGTAACACTGAATTTTTTGCACTGAAATTATAAATCTGAATTTTGTCGTTTTTGAATTTAAGTCTTCAGATTTACACCTCTGAATATTTTGCTTTACAATTATGAATCTGAATATAATTGCTCTTGAACTGAACTCGTGAATTTTCAAGAAGACGTTTTCACTGTTATTATTCAAGGTTAATAAATTCAGATCAAAAAAATTCAAGTTTAAAAAAATTAAAACAATATATTTCAAAGTTGCTCAAATTCGGTAGACGAAACTCAGATATCAAAACACGAGTTACAAAAAATTCAGATACACATCCGGGACACCACGGATGAGCAATCGATTCATTAGGATTTTCTCTTTCACCTTAAATGCTGCAGTAGTTTCATTCTGTCGCCACTTGATGACGAAATACGAACACAACTCCCATACCGTGGAAAAAATACACTTTTAGCTTTCTTCCGCTTATATTATCTCTTTATTTTCCAAAGTGTTTCAAAAATCTGAAAGTCTCACTAAAGACACAATGTAACAGACTATTGATATCCTGAAGATGAAGTCCATACAAGTCCCTCTGAGTTTCCCTTCTAGGGGAAAATAATTGATACCTCATTACATAAAAGGTGTGCCTGAGCATAAAGTTGAAATTAGTCCTGGAGCTTTTCTGTAGTGAATCCTGTATAAAATCATGTGCCTGGAATTAGGGATGGGTGGTATCCACATTTTTCATACCATCATACGGTCTCAAAATATTAACACGGTATACGGTATCACCAGGGGCTTGGGGGGTGCACTGTTGAGCTGCATGAGCCTCATATCTGTAAGCGTGGGTCGAGTGAAGTGTTTTCAGCGCTGTGCATTTCTGCACAACCCAACAGTGCACACCAACAAACGTGTTGACGATAAAAACCCGTTTCTTAGAAAAAAATAAGCAAAATAATATGGTTCTACGCTGTTTAGTATAGTATAATAAATAATGCCACTACCTTCTACACTACAGACTAGGGTTCCAATCCTTGTCCAGGTAAACACACCGTATTAAACCAGTCATCACAAATTTAGAAGCACAGCTTGGGGGGGTGGGGGGGTGGGGGGGGTTGCTGTATGCTTAGCTGAACCTGTGTGTGCTTTTAGCACCTTTATTTGCTACACAAAACATGGGAATTTCTTTTTTAATTAATCCGAGAACTTACATTTACGTTTCGGCATAGCTGCTTGAGATGAGGTTGGGTACATGAGCTTTGCCTGATGTAAACAAGGACTGTTTACAAAGAAGGTTATTGGCCAATAACGGTAGCTCTACAGTCAGACCGTCAAATCCGAAGATTTTAGACTACTTCACCACGCCCCCTTCTCACTCAAGCGAACCAATCAGAGTAGGGGAGGGCAGGACTAGTTTGTGAACGAAACGCTTCTCGAAGCTCTATGTAAGCACTAGAAAAACAAAATCCCGGATGTTTGTGAAATTCCGCCCCAACGTTTTTTTAAGTCTAAAAGAGAGGACATGTCCGGGTAAAAGAGGACATCTGGTCACTCTAGTCTATTTTCTCCTCCCTTCGTCTTTTAACCCAAACTCAGCACAAAACTCTCAACTGTGGTGGGTTGCTGGGCTCTTGTTTTTCCCCCTTACCCATTTTCAGAGTGTGACCTCACCAACCAGAGGACCCCCTTCCTGTGGCTCTATTGAATGAACTTTTTGGCCTTGTATTTAAAAACACTGAACACAAATTTGACACACCACACACCATAAATACTGCCCTCATTTTGAGATACTGTCCACATTTGTATATACCACAGTACTTAGTATTACTGTTACACTACCCGACCCTAGCTGGAATGTTTCCATAAAAGGAACCAAGCTAGTTGCCCATGTACCATTCTCAGTAAAGTTTCCCCTTATCATCTTATTATACTGCACTTAGCTGGTGTAATATAATGGACAATGCCACTACCTTCTACACTACAGACTAGGGTTCCAATCCTTGTCCAGGTAAAGACACCTTATTAAACCAGTCATTCACCTATATCTGTAACATCACTTAAAATCTGTTACTATACTGTCAATATCTCTGAATAAAAGAGAATGGCACATGCCATGAGTTAAAATGAAAATTCACTGCACTGACCTGCACCTGTGTTCATGGTATCTGGATTAGGTGCTGGCATGGCAATGATCACCGTGTGCTGTGCTGTAAAAGACAAGAAAAAAAATGAGGCAGAGAAATATATACTGTACTTAAAATGAGACTTGTGTTTTTTCTTCCAGTCTTTATCAGAGTATAAATATGATTTATCAGACATCATTAGGAAAAGCAAGATACTGAATCAGATCAAAAGTTCACCTGAATCTCCAGGAGCTGGAGAGGAAACAGGTTGTCCTACAATAACAGTTTCATTGGCTGCAAATCAAAGTAAATCAACTTTAGGGTACAGAATATTAGGTCATGCTGTTGAAAGAAGAGTGCTCCACTGAAATTAATTGACCAGAGCATTGAATTATTAACTCACAAGCACAGATCAAAAATCAAATTTCATGCACAATCAATCAATAATCAGAAATATCCTGGGTTTTTTTAAATGATGCTTTAACTTACATCTGTTTTGCTCCTCATACATTTGTGCTTCTAGATGTTCTGGATCCACATAGTTAAACTCCTCTTCCTCTTTTGATCCACATTTTCCACAGCAGAAACAGCAGCAGCAGAAGCAGCAGCAGCAAGTAAAGATCAAACCACAGATCACAAGTGTCTAAAGACAAGGGGGGAAAAAAAACAACAGAGAGTGGTAATACATACAATAGAAAACAGCCAAATAAACACTGACATGCTGAAAGTCATGGGATAGCTGTATGTAAACTGATTATTCTGGGGCGTTGCCTAATTGGAGGGCTTGACATGCCCACACCTGTATAAATTGTGAGGTGTGATATTGTGAGTGAGGTTCAACACTGGCCAGTGTGCTCATGACAAGGCAAGGCAAGTTTAAACAAGGCATGTTAGTGGGACATTACATTTCCAAAATTGTGCAGCCATTTAATATTTCTTGATCCACAGTATCATGTGTGTACCAGGAATAAGTCAAAGAAGTCATTACTGCCCCAGAAGCGCAAAAAGCATATAGTGAAACATCACAGACACTGATCAATAACATGTTTATGCAAACTAGTGGACCCACACCATGCCATGAGAACATAACCCACGCTATTACGGAATGCTCAACAGCCTGCAAAGTGCCTTGTTGAGAACTGGTGCCCAGGAGCCTTTGCGAAACATAAACCTTACCCTGGCATTGTGGTGTTAACAGAGGGTTTTTTACTCCCATATCCCATTGAAGCTAAAGAAAGCTGTGATGATCAGCAGGATATACAGGTGCAGCCTCCTGTATTGAATATTTCAGCCAGAGCCCCTTGTCTGTCCATATGGATATTTCTAGCAAAATGTTGGTGGTCATGATAATTAAGCATCTGGGTGGTAATAACTTCAATTACATATTCCAGGAGACACTGTGGATTACTAAACTGAAAATATTCAATCTCCGATAAATCACATCACTTTTGAATGAACACGCTGGACAGTTTTATTCGCACTCACCCGGTTACACCTCACAACTCAACACTTCTGGTGTGTGTTCCCTAGCTGTCTCCTGAGGTAATGGCTCTTCATGACAAATTTACATACTCCTATCCCATGACTTTTGACATGTCAGTGTACAACTGGTTATCTAATTTTTCAATCAAAATAAACCAAATTTGAGCCCCAGAAAAATGTGCCCACCACATACCTTGAACCAACACTTCGACATGAGAAAGTAATATTTAACGCCGTCTTCTCCAAACTGCTCTGCAGCAAATAGGCCCATGGAACCATACTGATCATAGATCTGTCGTTTGTTCTCATCGTTAAGAATAGAGTTGGCATTGTTGATCTCTTTGAATTTTTCAGCTGCTTCTGGGTTGCCTGGGTTTTTGTCTGGATGATAACGCAATGCTAGTTTCCTAAAGGAACGCAATTGTAATTTTCCCTTAACAGACAGCATAAAAATAAATTGTATTAAGAGATTTATCTCTACACTTTTATGCTACCTAAACAATTACTTACAAATAAGTTGTTTACCACTCAATTTTCAGTATCACACTACTCAGTCCTACTGGTACCAGTTAGCAAATAGGTTTGTTTCAAAATACTTGCAATATATGCTCTTAAATTATATATGCTGTTACATTATATAAATATCACGGTTCCAAAAATTATTTGTGATATTCCTTAGACCTCTTTTCAGTCTATGTCATTATTTTTGTATTTAAAAAACAATACATATTTGAAAAGTTTTCACTGGACTTCATACTGAATTCAAGATATTGGTATCCAAATGGATGTCTGTACCCAGCCTTATGAATTCAAAGGACACGTGAACAGTGTGATTGTGGATATAATGTATTGTAAAATTACAATTATTGACACTGTTTTTTGCATCCTTACGACAATGCTGAAATCCCAAAATTTCCATTTAGGATCACTACTTACATCCATCCATTTATACATACATAAACCCACCATCAGGCCAAAATATTTTAGCTCACCCTCAATCCAAGGTATTAATAGATGGCTTGTTTCCCATTGCCACAACAGTAGCTTCTACTATTCTGGGAAAGCTTCACTCTAGATGCTGCAACATTTCTTTGGGTTTGATGATATTTAACACAATGGGAACATATGGGATGATATGTTCTAGATTGCATAAGCCACTCAAACTCATTTTAAAGGTTTTGGATAGGACTCCAATACATTTAAGCTTTTCTTATGGTGTAGGTTCCAAGCAGAAGCCTTGACAGTAACCTAGACCCTAGTTCCACTATTCCACATTCCAATGCTGGGGCATTATATACGCTACTAGACAGCATTTGGCATTCAGCATTGTGACTTTAAATTGTGTCTATACCTGTATGCCTTTTTAATTTCTTCAGCTGATGCTCCCTTCTCCAATTCTAAAGTCTTGTACAGACTGTCCCCAGCTGTGGATAGCTTGCGTTTGTTTGGATCCATCGTTCTAAAATTCTTCTCAAAACACAAGGCACAGATATGAAATACAGTGATTAAACTACCTACATTCAATCACCTGTTGGGATCTGTTTGAAGTGAAAATAGAAGCTAAGCTTACCTGTGTTCATAGGACCTAGTTTCAACACCAGCGTTGGATAAATGTACTCTAGATATTAAAGTGCTGTTTGAGAAGAGGAGAGAGGGGAAAGAAACGTTTAATTTTGGTCTTTATAGTAGCAGGAGGAATATCAGGTGACCAGTAGACGGTCTTTTAAAACTCTCTTTGAAGATATAAAATGTAACCAATTAACAGAAGGGAGGCCCACACAAATGTAATTTTTCGAGTGGCTATGCTGTAAAATACAGACAATTCGCCATAAAATTCCCCCAAATGTAAATCTGTGTGTCAATGTATTGATTGTACGCTTGTGAACATTTGGCGTGAATAAGTCCAATCACACTGACTGGGCTCAAAACCCACATACACTTTTAAGCGTAATCTGTAGGAAGATATACCGAGCCAAAAAATCCAAAATCTGTCTGGAATGTGGACTATGAAAAAGTAACTTCATCCACTCACCTATCAGGAGTCAGACGAGCAGGGGTCTGTCGTTTAATAAGCTTGTTCAAATCAGAAACCCTTAAAAACGATCCAAATATCAGCTTATTGGTTTAAAATGAGCTGATATTAGAAAGTGCAAGAGACGCACCACCTCCTGCTGAAGTGTAAAGGAAACTAAGGGTCGGACCAGGAAGTGTGTAGCTGTGTGGAATTTCACCGCAAAAACGAAATGTGAAAGTTTTGAGAAACAAATTAAAAGTCGTGAGACAAAAACAAAAGGATCTTGGAAGGATCAAAGAAAAGTCGCGGGAATCAACAAAGCAAATTGACACCATGAAATACACATCTAAAAGCTTAATTCTCATTCGTTTAAAAACGTCATAAACAGATTCCGTAAAGCAACATTGCGTATTTTACAATAATACATAATTTGTTTGGGCACTTCGCCCAGTCTCCCTCAGTTACGCCTCTGATGGGCAACAAAGTATCACTAGGTGTCAGAGTGGACAGTGAGTGAGCAGTGTCTAAAAACTCAAACATCACTGCTGTGTCTGATTCAATGGTGACAACGAAACACACATTACAACACCACCATTTCAGTGTCACTGCAGTGCTAAGAATGATCCACCAGCAACATCATTTTATTGTGGCCCTCTGGCCATTCTGAATATTGAAAAATGCAGCGTGGGCAGGCAAAAGTATGCGGAGCAACAGAAGGACTTTAGTTTGTAATTGTGGTTCTACAAAATGCGCCTATGGTCAAAAATGGGTGTTGATAAAAAATAGTAATTTTACTGTTATGATTGATTGGGTGTGCGTGTGTGTGTACAATAAGTTACATGTTTTCATTAAAAACTTTATAATATGTTGTTATAAAGAACAAAATAAAGTTGTAATATTTCAAATGACAATTTTTCCAATTCAAGAATGTATTCAAATATATTTTTTTATAACAAAATAGGAACTGAAAGATCCAGTTCATTTTGTTGGATCTTTGCCATTTTTCATTGGTATGTCAAATTTGCATCTGGTGCTGACACAGTAGTGAGTTTTATTCTGTGCTTTATGCCTTTTCATATCAGTTGTTTTTCAATAGTCAACATTTGACAAGTGTATTCCTTCACACCATAACAGGGCCAAAATTGAAGTAAGTTTTTTGGACTGAAAACAAGACATAAAATTGGTGAAAAGCAGAAACTTTATTATGGATGAAACCTACATAATAATCAGGTTAAGCAGTAGACAATGGATAAATAAAACTGCAATCAATTCTTTTATTTGTTTGTTATTAATTTAGCTTTTTGGCTAAAACATTGGGCATTATTTTGTCACCAAAAAACTCACTTACTTCTACATGTCTGCCCTGTCTCTCAAATTACCAATCGCTAAATAATGCCTTTTTTTTTACATACACTATTTGCCAAAATTTATGTAGATACTCCTTATAATTAATTAGTTAAGCTAATTTAAGTATCTTTACTTGCACCCTTCAGGCACACAAATGTTCAGTTGAACACACAACTTTAACATCCACAGAAAAGAAAGAATCCAAATGAGATTCTCTGGTGCGTAAGACCCCCACGTTCAGTGTTGGGTTGGTACTGAGACCCAGATATATTCTTTCACCATCATTACTTCACAAATGTTCTTGTGGCTGAATGCCATTAAATCGTCATACAAATGAAATGTCCCAACATTTATTCTGAAGCCTTCACATAAGCATAGAGGCTGTTACTGCAGCACAGGGGGACAAAATACAGTACATACACTGGTGTTACTGTGGCAATGACTATGAGACACTGGAGACTGCTGGAGAATAAGTGCCATTCTGGAGAGAAGGACAAGATTTTAAACAGTCTCTTCATGATCATGTACAGAGACAGATATATGTACATGTATATGAATATGTTCCAATACACACTGATGCCAAAAACTTTCATAGTATCACAGGCCGCTACACTAGGCTGTAGTTCTGGAAAAAAAGCATCATTTGCCCTTCAAATCAAATCAAATTTATTTACATAGCGTCTTTTACAACTGACGTTGTCACAAATCAGCTTCACAGAGATAGTACCAGAACAGAACATTTAAAACAAAGCCCAATGCGAGCAGCCGAAGGCGACAGTGGCAAGGAAAAACTCCCTCGAGGCTGGAGGAAGAAACCTTGGGAGGAACCAAGACTCACAAAAGGGATCCATCCTCCTCTGATCAAACTTGGAAGTTCATTCCCTCCAAGTAACGAATGTTATTTGTTTGTCTTCTCTCATTTAATTTCTGGCAGGAGAAAATGCCAAAGATTTTGACTTAATCTCAAAATAATAACACATTCTGTCAATTCCAAAACTCTGTTACTGTCTCAGAAATAATCATTAAAATTTTAATAAACTCATTATTTCAGGGTGAACATTTAGAGGAACAGTCATCAGCATTACAAGATAATATGCATAATGTTTGACAATTGCTAGAAACAGCAAAGGACTTCCATATTTAGCTAGAAATAAAGGGCTAATAGCAATAATTTGCTTAGTATCTACATGAACATGATCTCATAAAACTCACAGGATATTTACTGCCATAGCGCAGCCAGAGGTGATCAGCATGACACCACTGTGCATCTCAAAATCATTTCTGAGGATCCTCTGGCCAGCCATGAATACCAGTACAGCAGTCACAGCCCAAACAGACAGTACAGACAAAAGAGCACACAGAATCTCTGCACAAAATGAACAGAAACATGCACAGACCGTACAAACTAGTGCTTCTAAGATTTGTACAGATTTAATTGTCTGTGTACATTTTAACAACTAGTTTCTTGAACAAAAGTTCACAATAACCTGATCGATGCCACCCATATGTGAGAGATTTTGATGCAGGTCTTGATGACAGCCACAGAGAAAAGAGGCTGATCAGGACACTGCCAAAGTCTATGAGAAGATGTGCTGCATCAGTCATTACAGCAAGACTGTGACCTGCATAGCCACCTGTTGGAGAGAGATGGAAACACAGAACATAACTGTATGTACAAAAATGTATAGTTGTGTTTCATTATTCAGTTAACTTATCCGTAAAACTGAAATGCTCTATTTAGACAACAGAATGTGTATTAAGTTTTTTCTTTCATTCATTCATTCATTATCTGTAAGCACTTATCCAGTTCAGGGTCACGGTGGGTCCAGAGCCTACCTGGAATCATTGGGCGCAAGGTGGGAATACACCCTGGAGGGGGCGCCAGGCCTTCACAGGGCAACACACACACACACACACATTCACACCTATGGACACATTTGAGTCACCAATCCACCTACCAACGTGTGTTTTTGGACTATGGGAGGAAACCAGAGCACCCGGAGGAAACCCATGCGGACACAGAGAGAACACACCAAACTCCTCACAGGCAGTCACCTGGAGGAAACCCATGCGGGCACAGGGAGAACACCCCACACTCCTCACAGACAGTCACCCGGAGGAAACCCACGCAGACACAGGGAGAACACACCACACTCCTCACAGACAGTCACACGGAGAAAACTCACATGGACAACACATCAAACTCTTCATAGACAGTCACCCGGAGTGGGACTCGAACCCACAACCTCCAGGTCCGCGGAGCTGTGTGACTGTGACAATACCTGCTGCACCACCGTACTACCTATTAAGATTTTTTTTTTCTCAATAATTCATAATTTTTTTGGGGAACACAAGGAGTTACTAAATTAATATAATACTGTAATTATCTGGGGTGGCACAGCTCCAGGAACCTGGGGTTATGGGTACAAGCACCACTCTTGCCCCACTCCAGGTGACTGTTGTGAGGAGTTTGGTATCTTCTCCCGGTGGCTGCATGGGTTTCCTCCAGGTGCTCTGGTTCATAGGTGTGAGTGTCTGATGCTCTGTAGAGTACTGGTACTTCCTCCAGGATATTTTCCTGCCTTGCACACAGTGATTCTGTGTCAGCACCAGACCCACCACGACCCTGAACTGTGGTCACAGACAATAAATGAACGAATGAATGAATGAATAATTCATTCACATGTTTTCTGCCTCTAAACTTGATCAGCTTGTATCCCCTATTTCTACCGAGTTATAATATGCAGAATATTATTACCAATCACTTCTCCAATCATAAAGACAAAACAGACAATTGATGCGAAGAGCAGCTTCCTGTAAGCATGCGTTTTCTCATGGCTCTGACTCCAGACAGTTCCGCTGAAATGGCAGTGAAAAGCTGTTCCGCTTGTCCCGTGTTCTTCTTCAAGCTCAGTGCATAGATAGCCATCCTTCCCTTCATCAGATAGTCTGAATACAAGAAACAACATGCAGTGTTTCCAGTTGAATTATGCAAATGCAACATTTTAATTAATAGTGTTTGCATTTGACCAATAGGATTCTCCTCCCTGTAAATTACATAAAGAAGTGATAAAATAAGACATGGAGATAGAGATATAAATAAAACTTTGTAATAAATAAAACGATATATAAAAGCTATGTGATAAATAAAACTATGATTTGTATTTTTGTTTCTGTTTTCCTGTTAACCATTTCTTGACCACCTTGCCTTTATAATTATTTCTCTGCATTGCTGGAAATCCAGTGCTGCCCAAGGCCACATTTCATTGTCTAGGTGTCCAAACAATTCAGTTTTCATGTTTTGGGCCACAGAATTGACGTTCTCTTCATATTATACTCTCCATGAACTGTGGTTATTGGTACTTGCAAACTCCTGGATATGGCATTTCTATGGAGCTATATCATTGACAGAAATATTTAAATTTGAAAATTGAATACTTTAATTATATTTATCTGACATTGGATAAAATTAAACTTATGAGTTGGTGATTATATATATTTTGCAGGACTTATTTCCAACTTTAAAATCCTAAATAAATTCAACTATCAAAAATAGGTAATCTAGGCCAGAGGTCAACAAAGTATTTCACATATATAAAATTAAGATAAATGTTATTCAAACGTTCAAATTTCAGTTTCAAACACTTATGTCAGTGAATTAGCTGCACACATTTCCCCAGCTTGTAAACAGCCACAGTTTAGAGAAATGCTAAATCAGTTCTTCTCCAGGAAGTGATAGAAATTACCAGGAAAATTTAGAATAGTAAAGATGCACTTTTTCAAAAAATGAGATATTAATATTTTGAACTTTACATTTTATTACATTTTCACTGAATTTTTCAAATGAATCATTAATATCAAAATATTTTACAAGATTTGGTCATGTACGTCATTTCCAGCTAGGCTACTGATTAAATAACTAACAATTTAACTGAACATTCTGAAATAATCAAATGTATAAAGTGTTGCATAACAAATCTGTATTGCCAAAACTGTGTAAAACACTATGCCAACAAAAGTTGTGCTTAAATTGCAGAAATTACTAATTACCTAAATAACTAACTGATTTTCATTAAACATAAAAAGGAATTAATCTTAAATTCCTATCTGAATATGACAACTTACCCCTGAAGAGGAGAATATTCCTGCTTGGAGTGCAGAACCTTTTCCTAACGCATTTGTTCCTCTCAGTTACCATATATTAATTAAGTAGGTGTACCAAGTGTCTTTATAAATGACACTTTAAATGAAATGGTAAAGTCAGAAAAGCCAGAAAAGTCTGAGATACAAAACCCTAAATAGGTAAATGCCATGTTTCCTCATATGCTGTTTCTTCATCTTTTCACACATTATCAGCATGTAAGTTTTGAAAGATAAGGCAGGAAAAAAAAAACTCATTTCCAAGGTTATCAACCTGAATTGATGATTAACACATCTACAAAAATAAACCAAACACTCATGGAATGTCACCAAATACTTATGGAAACAGATATATGAAAAATCCACATGAGTAATTTAAAATGATCCAGTAAATTATTGGTTTTATTTGTCTTAATTCCACAAACCTTTTACTTTCTTAAACGTTACTTCTTAAACATGCTTTTCTTGGTCATGAGATCTGTTGAACAAAAGCAAAAGACTCAGAAGCAGCTGGCTGTATGGTACTGGCTGCGTCTCCACCTAGAGGAAGAAAATAAATTCTATGGTGATTAAAATCTAAATCAAAGTCAAATCAAGAATTTCAGATCATAAAATACTTGCTTCCTCAGGGTGATTATTATGATGTGCATCAACCTAAATAAATAAACAAGCTGCTTATTTAGCATATAAAGACCTTGGGCATGTTTTCACCAGCAGAAGTCACATAGAACTCCAGCCCAAGTCTATGGAAGCAAATCTCTCTCATCAGACTTTGAAATATTACCACCTTTGAATTTGTAACACTGAATTTTTTGCACTGAAATTATGAATCTGAATTTTGTCGCTTTGGAATTTAAGTCTTCAGATTTACACCTCTGAATATTTTGCTTTACAATTATGAATCTGAATATAATTGCTCTTGAACTGAACTCGTGAATTTTCAAGAACACGTTTTCACTGTTATTATTCAAGGTTAATAAATTAAGATAAAAAAAAATTCAAGCTCAAAAAATTCAAACAATATATTTCAAAGATGCTCAGATTCGGTAGACGAAACTCAGAGACCAAAATACGAGTTATAAAAAATTCAGATACACATCCGGGACACCACGGATGAGCCATCGAT
Organism: Hoplias malabaricus; assembly: GCF_029633855.1. NCBI lineage: Eukaryota > Metazoa > Chordata > Actinopteri > Characiformes > Erythrinidae > Hoplias > Hoplias malabaricus. The sequence continues at coordinate 59,112,963 of NC_089800.1, forward strand.
TTATTAGGATTTTCTTTCACCTTAAATGCTGCAGTAGTTTCATTCTGTCGCCACTTCATGACGAAATACGAACACAACTTCCACACCGTGGAAAAACTACACGTTTAGCTTCCTTCCGCTTATATTATTTATTTATTTTCAAAGTGTTTCAAAAATCTGAAAGTCTCACTAAAGACACAATGTAACAGACTATTAATATCCTGAAGATGAAGAAGTCCATACAAGTCCCTCTGAGTTCCCCTTCTAGGGGAAAATAATTGATACCTCATTACATAAAAGGTGTGCCTGACCATAAAGTTGAAATTAGTCCTGGAGCTTTTCTGTAGTGAATCCTGTATAAAATCATGTACCTGGAATTAGGGATGAGCGGTATCCACATTTTTCATACCATCATACGGTCTCAAAATATTAACATGGCATACAATATCACCAGGGGCTTGGGGGGTGCACTGTTGAGCTGCATGAGCCTCATATCTGTAAGCGTGGGTCGAGTGAAGTGTTTTCAGCGCTGTGCATTTCAGCACAACCCAACTGTGCACACCAACAAACGTGTTGCCGATAAAAACCAGTTTCTTAGAGAGAATATTTTATTGACTGGTGCTGAAGGAACAGAAAAGTTAAAAAATAAGCAAAATAATATGGTTCTACGCTGTTTAGTATAGTATAATCAATAATGCCACTACCTTCTACACTACAGACTAGGGTTCCAATCCTTGTCCATGTAAACACACCATATTAAACCAGTCATTCACCTACATCTGTAACATCACTTAAAATCTGTTACTATACTGTCAATATCTCTGAATAAAAGAGACTGGCACATGCCATGAGTTAAAATGAAAATTCACTGCACTGACCTGCACCTGTGTTCATGGTATCTGGATTAGGTGCTGGCATGGCAATGATCACCGTGTGCTGTGCTGTAAAAGACAAGAAAAAAAATGAGGCAGAGAAATATATACTGTTCTTAAAATGAGACTTGTGTTTTTTCTTCCAGTCTTTATCAGAGTATAAATATGATTTATCAGACATCATTAGGAAAAGCAAGATACTGAATCAGATCAAAAGTTCACCTGAATCTCCAGGAGCTGGAGAGGAAACAGGTTGTCCTACAATAACAGTTTCATTGGCTGCAAATCAAAGTAAATCAACTTTAGGGTACAGAATATTAAGTCATGCTGTTGAAAGAAGAGTGCTCCACTGAAATTAATTGACCAGAGCATTGAATTATTAACTCACAAGCACAGATCAAAAATCAAATTTCATGCACAATCAATCAATAATCAGTAATATCCTGGGTTTTTTGAATAATGCTTTAACTCACAAATGTCTTGCTCCTCATACATTTGTGCTTCTAGCTGTTCTGGACCCACATATTTAAACTCCTTTTGCTTTTTTGATCCACATTTTCCACAGCAGAAACAGCAGCACCAACAAGTAAAGAACAAACAACAGATCACAAGTGTCTAAAGACAAGGGGGGAAAAAAAACAACAGAGAGTGGTAATACATACAATAGAAAACAGCCAAATAAACACTGACATGCTGAAAGTCATGGGATAGCTGTATGTAAACTGATTATTCTGGGGCGTTGCCTAATTGGAGGGCTTGACATGCCCACACCTGTATAAATTGTGAGGTGTGATATTGTGAGTGAGGTTCAACACTGGCCAGTGTGCTCATGACAAGGCAATGCAAATTTAAATAAGGCATGTTAGTGGGACATTACATTTCCAAAATTGTGCAGCCATTTAATATTTCTTGATCCACAGTATCATGTGTGTACCAGGAATAAGTCAAAGAAGGCATTACTGCCCCAGAAGCGCAAAAAGCATATAGTGAAACATCACAGACACTGATCAATAACATGTTTATGCAGACTAGTGGACCCACACCATGCCATGAGAACATAACCGACGCTATTACGGAATGCCCAACAGCCTGCAAAGTGCCTTATTGACAACGGGTGCACAGGGTCAAATATAAACCCTACCATCAGTCTAAAACAATCTGTACCATGCCACATGTTGTTAGTCCTCTAGGGTCCAGTTACCCACATCTCAGGCCCTGGTGAGGCACTGTGTTAAGCGTTGTGGTGTTAACAGAGGGTCTTTTGCTCCCATATCCCATTGAAGCTAAAGAAAGCTGTGATGATCAGCAGGATATGCAGGTGCAGCCTCCTGTATTGAATATTTCTGCTTTTTGTCTGTCCATATGAATATTTCTAGCAAAATGTTGGTGGTCATGATAATTAAGCACCTGGGTGGTAATAACTTCGATTACATATTCCAGGAGACACTGTGGATTACTAAACTGAAAATATTCAATCTCCGATAAATCACATCACTTTTGAATGAACACGCTGGACAGTTTTCAGTTGCACTCGGTTTTCTAATTTTTCATCAAAATAAACCAAATTTGAGCCCCAGAAAAATGTGCCCACCACATACCTTGAACCAACACTTCAACATGAGAAAGTGAAATTTAACGCCTTCTTCTCCAAACTCTTCTGCAGCAAGTAGGCCCATGGAACCATACTGATCATAGATCTGTCGTTTGTTCTCATCGTTAAGAATAGAGTTGGCATGGTTGATCTCTTTGAATTTTTCAGCTGCTTCTGGGTTGCCTGGGTTTTTGTCTGAATGATAACGCAATGCTAGTTTCCTAAAGGAAAGCAATTGTATTTTTCCATTAACAGACAGCATAAAAATAAATTGTATTAAGAGATTTATCGCTACACTTTTCAATCATTCATTATCTGTAAGCGCTTATCCAGTTCAGGGTCGTGGTGGGTCCTGAGCCTACCTGGAATCATTGGGTGCAAGGCGGGAATACACCTTGGAGGGGTCGCCAGTCGTTCACAGGGCAACACACACACACCCCTACGAACACTTTTGAGTCGCCAATCCACCTACCAACGTGTGTTTTTGGACTGTGGGAGGAAACCGGAGCACCCGGAGGAAACCCACGCGGACACAGGGAGAACACATCCAACTCCTCACAGACAGTCACCCAGAGGAAACCCACGCAGACACAGGGAGAACACCCCACACTCCTCACCCGGAGCGGGAATCGAACCCACAACCTCCAGGTCCCAGGAGCTGTGTGACTGCGACACTACCTGCTGCGCCACTGTGCCCCTCGCAACACTTTTATGCTACCTAAACAATTACTTACAAATTAGTTGTTTACCACTCAATTTTCAGTATCACACTACTCAGTCCTACTGGTAACAGTTAGCAAATAGGTTTGTTTCAAAATACTTGCAATATATGCTCTTAAATTATATAAATATCACTGTTCCAAAAATTATTTGTGATATACCTTAGACCTCTTTTCAGTCTATGTCATTATTTTTGTATTTAAAAAACAATACATATTTGACAAGTTTTTGCTGGACTTCATACTGAATTCAAGATATTGGTATCCAAATGGATGTCTGTACCCAGCCTTATGAATTCAAAGTTCCACTATTCCACTATAATGCTGGGGCATTGTATACACTACTAGACAGCATTTGGCATTCAGCATTGTGACCTTAAATTGTGTCTATACCTGTATGCCTTTCTAATTTCTTCAGCTGATGCTCCCTTCTCCAATTCTAAAGTCTTGTACAGACTGTCCCCAGCTGTGGATAGCTTGCGTTTGTTTGGATCCATCGTTCTAAAATTCTTCTCAAAACACAAGGCACAGATATGAAATACAGTGATTAAACTACCTACATTCAATCACCTGTTGGGGTCTGTTTGAAGTGAAAATAGAAGCTAAGCTTACCTGTGTTCATAGGACCTAGTTTCAACACCAGCGTTGGATAAATGTACTCTAGATATTAAAGTGCTGTTTGAGAAGAGGAGAGAGGGGAAAGAAACGTTTAATTTTGGTCTTTATAGTAGCAGGAGGAATATCAGGTGACCAGTAGACGGTCTTTTAAAACTCTCTTTGAAGATATAAAATGTAACCAATTAACAGAAGGGAGGCCCACACAAATGTAATTTTTCGAGTGGCTATGCTGTAAAATACAGACAATTCGCCATAAAATTCCCCCAAATGTAAATCTGTGTGTCAATGTATTGATTGTACGCTTGTGAACATTTGGCGTGAATAAGTCCAATCACACTGACTGGGCTCAAAACCCACATATACTTTTAAGCGTAATCTGTAGGAAGATATACCGAGCCAAAAAATCCAAAATCTGTCTGGAATGTGGACTATGAAAAAGTAACTTCATCCACTCACCTATCAGGAGTCAGACGAGCAGGGGTCTGTCGTTTAATAAGCTTGTTCAAATCAGAAACCCTTAAAAACGATCCAAATATCAGCTTATTGGTTTAAAATGAGCTGATATTAGAAAGTGCAAGAGACGCACCACCTCCTGCTGAAGTGTAAAGGAAACTAAGGGTCGGACCAGGAAGTGTGTAGCTGTGTGGAATTTCACCGCAAAAACGAAATGTGAAAGTTTTGAGAAACAAATTAAAAGTCGTGAGACAAAAACAAAAGGGTCTTGGAAGGATCAAAGAAAAGTCGCGGGAATCAACAAAGCAAATTGACACCATGAAATACACATCTAAAAGCTTAATTCTCATTCGTTTAAAAACGTCATAAACAGATTCCGTAAAGCAACATTGCGTATTTTACAATAATACATAATTTGTTTGGGCACTTCGCCCAGTCTCCCTCAGTTACGCCTCTGATGGGCAACAAAGTATCACTAGGTGTCAGAGTGGACAGTGAGTGAGCAGTGTCTAAAAACTCAAACATCACTGCTGTGTCTGATTCAATGGTGACAACGAAACACACATTACAACACCACCATTTCAGTGTCACTGCAGTGCTAAGAATGATCCACCAGCAACATCATTTTATTGTGGCCCTCTGGCCATTCTGAATATTGAAAAATGCAGCGTGGGCAGGCAAAAGTATGCGGAGCAACAGAAGGACTTTAGTTTGTAATTGTGGTTCTACAAAATGCGCCTATGGTCAAAAATGGGTGTTGATAAAAAATAGTAATTTTACTGTTATGATTGATTGGGTGTGCGTGTGTGTGTACAATAAGTTACATGTTTTCATTAAAAACTTTATAATATGTTGTTATAAAGAACAAAATAAAGTTGTAATATTTCAAATGACAATTTTTCCAATTCAAGAATGTATTCAAATATATATTTTTTATAACAAAATAGGAACTGAAAGATCCAGTTCATTTTGTTGGATCTTTGCCATTTTTCATTGGTATGTCAAATTTGCATCTGGTGCTGACACAGTAGTGAGTTTTATTCTGTGCTTTATGCCTTTTCATACGTTCAGTGTTGGGTTGGTACTGAGACCCAGATATATTCTTTCACCATCATTACTTCACAAATGTTCTTGTGGCTGAATGCCATTAAATCGTCATACAAATGAAATGTCCCAACATTTATTCTGAAGCCTTCACATAAGCACAGAGGCTGTTACTGCAGCACAGGGGGACAAAATACAGTACATACATTGGCTGTCAGCTGACATGACTTAAAAAATCTAGTATGTAGTCTGACCTTCAGTCTTTACTGTGTTGTCTCATAAAAAGTTTCTGATGTCTGCATGACAAATCATTAAACAGAACCTAGAGATAATCCAGTTCACCAATGCTGATTCCTTTGGTCAATTGTCAGAAATTTTTATTATGATTTTTCCAATGTTCCTGTTGGCCTCCATGTGTGCATGTGCGTCAGCAATGTTATCCATATTGAAGATGCTGTCAATAACTGGCCTCAGAGACATGGGTTGGTCTGCTGAGTGGAAGTGTGGCAATGCCTGTTCAGTGAAGCTCTTTATCAGTTCAGCTTTATACTGAAAATATGTAAAGATGTAATTTGTGTTAAAATATTAAATCAAATATTTAAATAATCAACAATGACACCAAATATGAACATTCATATGTACTTGATTTAGATTTTAGGTTTCAATACTAATTTGTACCTGAAGACTACGTGACCGGAGAAGGCTACTGAGAAGGTAGCCTCTCTTCAACAAAAGCTTGCCAAGCAAGTCCCCTTCCACTGACTTTCCTCCCATTGCACCATAGAGCACCCATCTTCCATCCATAGCCAAACTACGTATGTTCTTTTCCCAACAAGATCCACCGATGCAGTCTAGAATGACATCCACTCCCCTGCCTGCAAGACCACACAGTACTTTAACATGTGAAATGTGCCTGCATTTAATAGTTCTGAATCAAGGCTTTTCTTCATTACACTTAATTTCACTGATCTTTCTGTGACCTAGTGCACACTAGTGATCAAGCAAAAGCTTGATGTAGCAGGTAAACATTGTTAAAGTTTTACATGTATTTTATCATATACAGTTTAAAATAGCCCACTCAGCGTTTTGTTGTCTCATTTTAAAAAGATTTACATATATGTCAATGCACAATACAGCAGCTGAGATGCAACTAAAAAGATTGGTTAATAAACACAAAAATAAAAGTATGTCAGAGGAAAAATTCAACTAGAAAATAAGACATGATTTTAACTACTTACCTTCAGTAAACTGCTGAATATTGTCAGAGAAATCACCTTCTTTGTAATTGAACCCAGCTGCTGCACCTAGCTTCATTGCAACATCTAGTTTCTCAGGGCTTCCAGCAGTCACTACTGGAACAGCACCACCCAGGCGAGCCAACTGAATGGCTGCAGTGCCCACTCCACTGGCTCCAGCATGAATTAACACAAACTCTCCCTCCTTAACTTGGGCTATGACATAACAAATTAATTATTATTCAATTTTACACAGGTTACACGTTTCTTATAAACTTCAGCATTTTTTTGCTTTGAACAAAACTCAGTTTACCATATCTTAATGATGAACTTTAGAGGACACATAAAACACATATTAAACATCTTCATTGGGGTTTTAAAGGTACACAATGTAAGATTTCTCTTTTTGCTTCTGTGGCTCCCCCTAGATTAATTAATTTTTTCAGAACTGTACTGAAATCAACAGGGACGGTGCTACGCAGAGGCTCTAATCTCCCTATTACAGGTCAGTGAGGCAGCACAATGATTTTGAAGTTGTAATTTTAAGGTAAAAATATGTTTTATGTATACAGTTTATATTTTCCTATAAACTGAATGCTATATTTGATTTTGACTGGCTTTTAAACACCTATTAAGTGCAGAAGTTGATAGGCAGTCAGCCAGGCCTCTGGGATTGCTGCAGCTTCATCAAGAGAAAGATGTGAAGGGACTGGCATGAGAAGTTCCTCGGGGACAGCAGCATATTGTGCATATCCACCCCCTGAAAGCAAAGCCATGACTTTATCTCCTGGCCTAATTTTCCTCTTGACTCCAGGACCAAAATCAGCAACGATACCAGCAGCCTCCAGGCCAAGGATCTCACTCTCTCCAGGAGGAGCTGGATAAAGACCTCTCCTCTGTTACAGGAAACAAACCTCTTATTGAATAATCCATGTCTCTTGTATACATTTAAAATATATATATACATGGATATATGTGTACTTGTAACAGGTCTGCCCGGTTTAAAGCTGTTGTATGGATTCTGATGAGGACTTCTCCATCTTTAGGTTCAGGTCTGGGGACCTGTCCTAAATGCAGCTTCTCTGGACCTCCTGGTTCTTTCACACATACTGCCAACATGGATGACTAAAAGTGTTATCAAATGAACAAATGTTTAATTGCATAGAAACACAGTATATATATATATATATATATTAAAACATAAAAATAAAGAAATAATGCACTAAAACCGGCCCGAACGTGTTTGTTTGCCTTTTTTTTTAAATGTATGTTACACGTTACGTTATAAGGTTAGACTTACAATATCTTCATCTGGGAGCTGCAGCATAGTTTAGCATGTGGCCACACTGTCAGTGATGTATAAAAAGACAATATTACAGACCGAACATAGCGTTCGAAATCATTCACTACCCTCCTGAATTCAGTTCCCTATAATAGTGCACTATATCGTGAATAATATAAGGAATAGTGAATAGCGAGTAATTCGGACACATCCATATTTTTTCGGGTAAATAACGACTGCGTAATGTTTACGCAAAATTGATGCTTTCACTTTTTACAGTTGTAGCTGACAGTCCAGCAAAATATCTAAAGATTTACGTATAACTTAAGAACTTTTGAAAGTAAACACCATTACCAACAATAATAATTACTTCAGTCTTACCAGGGCGGATTAAACTAAAGGGCTAGGTCTGAATGAAATATAATAGTTTATATTTCGCCTACTTTGATTCTTATCCCAATAACGTCCCGTAACAAATAGTTAACACTGAAAATGTTATGCACACGCTATGGTCGTCTTAAAAGAAGAACATAAACGTTATTATTTGGATGTTAAACTTACCAATGAAATGAATTCCTCTGGTTTGGCGAGCTCTCGCGTTCAAAAAGCTTTACGCTAGGGGTCACCAGAATCACGTCTACTCAAATCAAATATCAAAGTTCATTTTGAGTACTTTACTTTTTTTACTACAGCTTTATTTCCTGTTCTTCTGATGTCAACAATCATGTCTTGTTTACATTCTGAGACAGGCTGTAGGTTCTACACCCGTCCATTAGATGTTACTCCTCCTCTCTGTCCAATGGCCCATCGTTCTTACGGAAGAGACAGTAATAATAATAATAATAATAATAATAATAATAATAATTTCTAATGTATAATGCGCCTTTCACAAACCCAATCTTTAGTCTAAAAAAAGTGAGATATCCACCATAGTTGTGTCACTGGCAAACTTATTGACGTGGCATGAGCTGTGCATTACTGCAGTCATGAGTCATAGGGAACAGTAGTGGTCTGACCAAACAGCCCAAGCATAGTGCTAGAGATATTAATGCACAATCTGGATTGACTGAGGTCTCCCAGTCAGAATGTCCAGTATCCAGCGGCAATGGGATGTGCACAAGTCCTGTAGGTTTAGACCAGGTGCTGAGGAATTATGGTGAAAAAATTGCTGATCTCAAGCCTATGAACAACATTCACAAATAGGTGTCCTTATTGTCCAGGTGTGTGAAAGCCAGGTGAAGGGTTGTGGTTATGCCTTTTTCTGTGGAGCAGTTCAGACGATATGCAGGGTGTCAAGTGAATGGGTTGACAGGGTTTTATGTCACTTCTTGAAGATGGGAGTGTGCACAAGAGGGTGGTAGTCATTGAGGCAGGACAGAGGAGACTCTTTTAGGAATGATGGTACTCAGGGAGATGATGAAGATGTCAGTGAAGAAGCCTGTTAGCTGATCCACACAATTTTTCCATGTATGTATTTTAACAAGCGGCATAGTGTCGCAGTCACACAGCTCCAGGGACCTGGAGGTCGTGGGTTCGAATCCTGCTCCGGGTGACTGTCTATGAGGAGTGTGGTGTGTTCTCTCTGTGTCCGCGTGGGTTTCCTCCGGGTGCTCCAGTTTCCTCCCACAGTCCAAAAACACATGTTGGTAGGTGAATAGGCCATTCAAAAGTGTCCATAGACGTGAGTGAATGTGTGTGTCTGTGTTGTCCTGTCAAGGACTGACACCCCCTCCAGGGTGTATTCCTGCCTTGCACTCAGTGATTGTGACCCTGAGCTGGATAAGCGGTTACAGAAAATGAATAAATGAATGTATTTTAACACACGCCTTGAGTTTTTTCTTATTGTTTCAAAAAAGGTTTAACAAGGTTATTTTAATGCTAAGGCCATTTAGAGTATGGTTTATCTATTTTTTATTGTATTGCCAGTTTAGCTACCTATACTATATGTTCCTTAGCCATCCCCACTAACATTTTAATGAACAGGCTTGGCTTTGGTTTAAATTATCATGAGAAATACTATTGCATGAAAGACCCACCCCATGAAAACTGGTTAGACAAATGTTCAATGTTTACAAATCCAAGTATCATAGCAGCACCACCTTCAGTGTGTCATATCATCTCCAATATGAAAGGAGACAACATGGATTGGTAAAAAGACTGCAAATAAAAAGGTATGTTATTTATATTTATTAAAGATTACAAGACCATATTTACATGTTTTCACTGGAAAGAAACATCATTTTAATATTTGGAAACTGATTCTATACACAATACAGCACGCAACTGACCTGGCTCTAATAGCCACTCTCAGCTGTACTTCAAGACAATAGATCAACATGACTACAAAAGCAAACTTTAAAGGACCTTTGGTGTTCATGGATGTGAGACTAATGAATCACAAAGAGGACACTCGCCTTCAATGGAAACTGGAAGAAATTCACAGAAAATATAGATTAAGTCTCAAACTGCTTTGTCAAGAACGGGAATTAATATTAATGGAACACAAAAAGTTGCTGCACCTGAGAGTCTGTGAACCTTATGCAACTATTAACAACACAATGAGAGCTATATCTGAGACAAAAAGTGACTTGCAACATATCCGTATTTCAAGATCAGCTCCAGCAATCAGAGGCACACTTGCAAGTGAATTTCTTTCAAATGAAAAGGATCAGCTTTTAGAAATGAGGCACTCAAAGTCAGCAATGTCATCTGCTCTGCTGCAAGGTTCTTCTGTCTCTCTAAAACCACCAAAACCTTCAAAAACAGGGCCATTATCAATCATACAACTGAAGGACATTGCATTAATAGACAGCATTTCTCAAAAGGAGCTGGCATGCCAAGAAGAGCAAGAGAGACAAAGAACAGGACGAATGAAACTAATCCAGAGAGAAATAATTCAACAGAAAATGAAGAATTTCCTCAAGACTCTTGACACATTTTGAGTATAGACTGCATAGCTCCAGCTGCCTTTCTATTTTAGGCTCATATTAGTTTAAGAAAAGTATGTGAATGCTTGGTATGCAATTACAAAGATGTTCTTTAAACTACTTGCTAGTCTTGTTGGGTGCAAATTATGGTTTAGTTATTTTCCTTGATCTCGATGTATATGAGTTGAATATGTTAAGAAGTCCTTTAAAAGTCAGCTACAGTTACTCAGACAATGCTTCCCGTTTTCCTCATGGTCAAAAGAGCTCTGTGAACTGGAGACTCCATGAGTAACACCTGATTTTTCTTCCATTGTGGGGATCCAGGGAGTGTTTCCTCTTTTTATAAAAAGAAAAAGAAAAGGCAATGATGAGAGAGATTGGTAAATATTATAAAGTATCATTTATACTGTTTTATATAATATATGCAAACAGAAGCATATTTAATTAAACTTTATAATCTGGCATTCTTGCTACTTAAAGGAATACAATGTAAGAAGAGGCTTTTTTTTCACCGAGTTCCCCTCTACCTGTAATGTGTAATTCATGTTTACAGTCCTGTCATGAAATCAAGTCTCACACACATACCCATCTCATAGACAGACAATTACTCTCACATTACACACACATTCTGAGCCGAGAAATAGTTACAACAGTCACAAATGGCTCTGGGAGCCTCAACTGAAAAACACGCTCAGGACTTCCAGCGATACACTCACACTACCTCAATATTGAGCTTGGGGAATGTGTGTAATTGAATAAAACGATGTTTACTTCATGACAAATCATACATCTCTCACAAAAACACTAGACAGAGTCATTACTACAGTTTAGTGTAATTTTGGTATAAATGTAGCCATTATAACCACACAGCAACCAACAGAATCACAAATTACCAGAATAGATGTCCAACGCTAAAATGTGAGTTAGCAGACGCTACCACTGGCCCTCGTTCATTAGTAACTCTGAGAACCTGATTCTAACACTATGTCATCAACAAAGCTTGGGTTCCTCTGACACAAAGTGTAACTCTGGCCTTTATAACCACACAGCAACTAGAGAACGGCACTTGTTGCAAGAATCTGTTTCCAAGTAAGCAGCCACTAATCCTGGCTCACAGCTCTCATTTTTAAGTAAAAATACTATATAGTGTTCCATTAAACAAATCAAAAAATGTCTTACCTTTGCTCTCAATTGTAACATGACTAGGCAGACATTGGGTGAGGTCACCATACTCCAGTGTACACAGAACAGCTGTATTTCTTTCATCTTGGGATTTGCACTTCAAGGTGAGAAAGTTGCAAAGTTGATTTCTCTCAATCACTTCTACTGTCCCAATGAGCTCCTGTAGCTCAATGAATAGAAATAAACTTGGTCAGCATAAATATATGCAAATTGAAAGTGCATAAATCTGTGCAAAGAAGCACGTCTAAACAAAGGTCTTTTGGATGTTGATACACATGAACTAAGTTCTTCAAATAAGTGTATGCTTGTTATACCTTGATTAGCAAAATCTGCTGCTTGCGTCCGGCTAAAGCACTAAGGTGCAGGCTTAGGGTTTCAAGGAAGGCTTTAAAATCAGTCTGTAGATTCTCCTTGGCAAGTCTTTCCAGTGGAATACACGGAGGGATATTGTGACGACTGATCTGAACTGTGCGTGTAAGGTCCATTTCCACATTATATGTCTCCAAGTATACACCCTCATAGGCAGTATGAAACGACACACATACACCTTTACCTTGTGTACTCTCCACCAGATCATATCCACCTAAGAAAGGGGTGTAATGCAATTGCTATTGACCATAATGTATATTTAACATCAACACTTTAATTGTTGCCTTATGGCTACTGCTATATTTCATATCATGTTCTATTTGATTTTGTCTAATTATACGATTTAAATGGTTTTTGTTGACTGCTCTTGTTACACTGAACCTGCCATTCATGTTCCATGGTATTTCCTGTAATGTATGATGGAGATAATACAATAAAATCTTTGTGATGTTTACCTATGAGGTGATAGGCAGTTTGAAGGTCCTTCAGCTTCATTAGCTGAGATTTTAGTACAACCCGCTCAAGCTGAATTGTGTCTTCTTCTATTGGCAGTCCTTGGTCCAGTTTAGATTTTATATTCTGAAATGACAATAGTTTGGATGTGGCTGAGACAAATTATGTATGATAAGGTATAATTAATGTAATATAATTCATGATAGAACAGACATGATGCTCTCCTCCTCCTGTACCTTTAATGCTGCAGTTTCAGCACAAAGTCTGTCTCTTTTTGCACGGAGCGTTACTATGGCTGCTTGTAGGTCATCAAAATGGTCCTGCTTTTGCTTTCCTTGGCCTGGGATTCCAGCCTTTTCCAACATTAACAGATGATCATATATACCTGAGAGACAAAAGGTTATGTATACTTGAAATTAAAGTTACTTTTTTAACGACATCTAATAATGCAATAAGAAAGAGAATGTCTGATTTTAAAAACTGGAAAATATTACACATAGCTAAAAAAAGGATAGGATATTAACTACTTCTCATTCTTATTATCTCTCCCTGCATCTTATACACAAACACAGGCATGGGCAATCACTTAAGTTAAGAGTGAAACCTGAATGACCATGATCAGAAGCCATATTGATGGTAATTTTTTTGATACAAATAGGCTTCCCAGTATTATTTTTGCCGTCAGCAAATGAAAAAAGCAAAGATTTTCCACAGAATTTGAAATACTAATATTATTAGACTTTCTGCTTTAATAAAAAAAAAAGCACTTCATCCTTACTGACTGAAATCAAATGTAAGGCCTGGCAAAGTCCCAAGTGCCATTTTCCTTAATTAAAAAATTAATATATTTTAAAACATGTGAAATCTGTACATGTCCTAAATTCAATTTATGCCTGGATTGTAAATCAAAAGAAATACAAACATACATGTAAAAAAAGATAATTTACTATAATGTTGTGCAATGGAACCCGTGGTAGACAAATTATACAAACCATGTATGTGAGTATCTAAGTACAGCTACTCAAGGTAAAATATTCTCCAGTAAAAGTTAAAGTTCTCGCTGTAGATCTCCACTTGAGTAAAAGTACAAAAGTATTTACCTTCAAATGTACTTACGTATCAAAAGTAAAAGTACCATGACGTATTATGGCTCTAATGCCCTATTATAATTTTTGTGCAGTGTCTGCAGTGCTGAGCCCAGAGTAGCAATGACAGAGGCTCTATTCTCCCTATTACAGGTCAGTGAAGCATCACAATAATTTAAGCTTTAATTTTAGGGTAAAAATATTACAGTGTTCCTTTAAGCTCCCTGTATGGAACCTCATAGTTACAGAGTATGGTTTGAGTTATTCGTGCATTTCTGAGACAAATTCTTAAACAGGCTACGGTATTGTTTTTCTGTCTTATACTCGTTTTGTCTTTTGGACTTGTTAATCTCTCTGTACTAATTTTTGGTAAATGATTTGTGACATCTACAGATCCGTAAACAGGGTATATGAATGAACAGTAGTTAAGGATGACGCAAATGCAGCCAAATACTAAAATGGTACAAGTCACAGATCCAGGGACCTGGAAATTATGGGTTTAATTTCCGATCTGGGTGAGGAGTCTGTGAGGAGTGTGGTGTGCTCTCCTCATGTCTGCGTGGGTTTCCTCCCACAGTCCAAAATACACACGTTGGTAGGTGGATTGGTGATTTGAAAGTGTCCATAGTTTTAAGTGTGTGAGTGAATGTGAATGTGTGTGTTGCCCTCTGAAGGACTGGCGCCCCTTCCAGCGTGTATTCCCGCCTTGCGCCCAATGATTCCAGGTAGGCTCTGGACCCACCGCTACCCTGAACTGGATAAGGGTTACAGATAATGAATGAATGAATGAATGAATAACTGTTCTAAAAAATGAAAGTGATTACTTACAATCTAAAATGCACAAAACAGTTGATAAAAAGCCTGTCTTTGGTAATATTGGTTTTGTTCAAAGAAACATTTTCACTTCTTTTAGCGCAGCGATTGTGTTCTTTCATCTCCTAGCAATGGAATCGCGGGGTGTCACATGGAGAGCTTTGTGAAGCAGGGAGATGTGTTTGGTCAAGTTACTTTTGTTTTATTCACACAAACCAAAAGGATCATCAGATTTTCATAATGTAGTGGAGTAAAGTAAGTTATTTGACATTGAAATGTAGTGGGGTTAAAGTAAAACCCCAAGTGTAAATACTTCTGTATTTATCTGTATACTACAGATACACAAAAAGTACTTAAGTAAAGTAACAAATTACATTTACTTTGTTACTGTCCACCACTGAATGTAATCCCACAGTTTTTTTTTTATTCATGTGTGCTCTACACTACAGAACAAACGTTGTCTAAAGCAGTGTAGTTTTACAAAGCATATAGTTCTGGCCTTAGAATCTTATTGGCTAAGTGGAGGTGTGAGAAATATACCCAGTGTTAAATCTGTGGCAGTTGAATTCTGTGACCCTAGAGGGCGCTACTTGATCGCCTTGGAATAGGGGGTCACAATTTCTGACAGCTGCCGTCAGAATTTTTGACCCCCACTGAATCTCCATATAAACCGACATTTATGTAATTAATATTCAGGGAGGTCACACATTCGGACGGAAGCTGTCAGAAATGGTGACCCCTATACTGGACACGAAGCAGCGACATCTAGGGTCACAGAATTCGGTGTAACACCGAAACAGCAAATTAATACTGTATTAATGTGCCAGATATTATGTGTAAATTGACTGCTTTGAACCGCTGGGTTTTTTTTCGACAGATGAAAACGCGTATTTAAAACGTAGGGCTATTTTATTAACAACTAATGTTAGCATAGTGATAACATTCCGCTAACAACTCCTCCCCTCTGTTACCTTCGAAAATAGTTCGGTTCGTGTCCTAATAGCACGCTTATTGATCTCTGTGTGTTAACCCTGCTCGTTGTGTTGTATAAGCTCTTGAAGACTCACCTTGTTTCCCCACGATGTCCATTTCCCCGCTGTGTCCGTTCCTCCGCGAGCTCCGTCTTCGTATCGGTTCAAATTCGGCGCTTTTTGCGTAGCCCACACAGACGTGAGTTCACGGCGAGCGGTGACGTCATACGTAAACAACGCCACAAGGAGCATCAACACGCACCTCAGTTTGCGCAGAGCAGATTTATCATGAGTGTGTGTTTAAAGCGTGGAAGCGTGTTTCCCGATGTTCATCTCAATTCTGAATGTATGCCCACGCGCTCCGAAAAATACATTTCCGCTGGAAACAGGAGTGTGAAAAATAAAAGGGGTGATAGTGTTTTGCCTGAGAATTGGCAGAACAAGAAACGCATGTAAACGAGCCGAGTGAAAGGCTGACATTCAGTGTTTAGCCGAATATTAGTTATTGGGATGGGGTTAAACCAACTGCAGATGTATCTCTTTTGTCCTGAGGATATGGATTTAATTGAGCGGAATACGCAGTCTTCTAAAATGTGCGGGGGGAATATACACGTGAACAAGGAAGTACTTTTGAAGTTGTTGTAGTGGTAAGTGAGCCTCGTGTGACATTGAAACAGTAGCTGAAAGGTGTGTATTTTAAGGGCTTTCACACATTTTGAAACCCTAAAATTATTAAATTAAGAAGAGGGTCTGAAAAAAAAGTTTTGACCTGTTAAAACCATTCATATTAGAAGTAGATTCACTCACTGTACTTATATAGGAAATTAGGGTGATGTAAATTCTTTATGGAATTATTTTTGTCTAAATTCTGAAGGTAATTTTTAAGTATAAAAACATAAACAAACAAAAAACCATCAAACCAGAAAATGGCATTAAAAGTGAATCTTGCTCATTGTTTTCCAAACATGACTCCTTTTGCTCACTTAATTCATCTTGCTCCACATTTAGCGCCTTAACATTCTTTCATTCATTCACATGTACAAATCAGCACTGGGATCCACAATCTTTTTTTTTCCCTCCTACTGCCATCAATGAGGTTTTTCTGAATTAGCACAGTTCGTATCTCACTGTAGATATGTTTGTTTTCATCACAGAACAAGTACAAAAATATTTGAAATTCCCATTCTAATTCATTAATTCATTGTCTGAAACCGCTTATCCAATTCAGGGTCGATGTGGGTCCAGGCGGGATTACACCCTGAAGTGAGCGGCAGACCTTTTGAAATTCCCATTTACCCAGAACATTTCATCCAACAAAGACTAAAGAATAGAAGGTTAACATGTGAGGTTATGCTGAAACTGTGACAAGTTTCTTAATCGGACATGATCTACATGTTTATTTACAAGAATAATTCTATGGTAATATTATTAATCTGTATTTTATCCATACATTATGTAGTACCGTCTCATGTAGTAATTTGTTTTACTTGTACTACAGCCTACAGTTAACTATAGAAATTGTTTATATTATTTAAAACTATAGAAAAGATTATTACATGAATACTTATTTTTATTCTTATAGTGTTTCTACATAAATATAATATACTCTGTATAATGAATAATATTTATGTAACTCTTGTTGAAGTTGCAGGTGCGTATCAGTCCATATGGATGTCAGCACACGTTTCCAACATTTCCATAGTTTTGTGAGAACCTGTATGTCCATCCTATAACTAAAACTCAGATGCAAGAGGTATGGATGTCATTGCACATAAGAGCTTCACTACAGTAGACTTTGTGTTGTTTGCCCTTCTTCTTGTGGCCTCCATGGCCATAGGGCTATATTATGCCCTGTCTGGAGGTCGACAGAGGACCACTCAGGAGTTCCTGTTGGCTGACAGGAACATGAAGTGCCTGCCCCTTTCTCTCTCACTCATGGCCACTTTCCAGTCAGCTGTTGCAATAGTTGGCACACCAGCAGAAGTCTACACTAATGGCACACAGTACTGGTTCATAGGCTGCTCCTACATTCTGGGACTCCTCATTCCTGCCCATATTTTCATTCCTGTCTTCTACAGATTGAATCTCACTAGTGCTTACCAGGTACATCACTGCTAACTCACATTTCTTGTTAATTGTCTGCACAGCACAATTTGTTTTTCAAATTAATATTATAATTTTATTACTGGATACACAGAGTAATACAGGATCTGCCAAAACGTTTACTCTCTATTTCATTGCTTGTGCCCCTCAGTATCTGGAGCTACGTTTTTGTAAAACAGTCCGGATCTGTGGAACAGTTACCTTTATATTTCAGATGGTAAGTACCAGTTTAGAAGAAGAATATTAGATCTTAAACATATTAACACTGCACTGTTATAACGCACTGAATGTTTAATTATTGTACATCTTAAACTAATAAAAAGATTTGGTATGGCAGGTAATTTACATGGGAGTTGGTATATACACTCCGTCCCTTGCACTGAATGCAGGTGAATTCTTTTAATTTTGGTTTTAAAGCATGAATAAAGAATATACATATTTCTATTATCTAGATTTATTATTTCTACACATGTGCATCCTCATAATTTGCTTTGTGGTTTTTATTATTTATTTAGTTACTGGTTTTGACTTATGGGGAGCTGTATTAGCAACTGGATTAGTTTGTACAGTGTACACAACTTTGGTAAACATTTTAAAATTATTATTATAAATTTCCTTCTGCTATTTAATAACTGTCTGGAGGACTTGTGACAAACCTTTGCAACTATCTTGCAGGGTGGACTGAAGGCAGTGATCTGGACAGATGTTTTTCAAACAGTGGTGATGTTTGCAGGTCAGCTGGCTGTCATTATTGTGGGTGTGCATCAAGTTGGAGGTCTTTCAAATTTTTGGAGTAAAGTAACAGAGGGAGACCACTTCTCTGGCATTAAGTGAGAAACCTTTCTTTTTAGTAAAGTTAATGCAAACAAATGTATACCTTATACCTGATATTTACATGTTACTGTGTTTCATATGTATCTTTATATGTGTATGTATGTGTTATATGTGTTTATATATTTGAGGTTATTTGCCCTTTCATATGTTTTTATGTGTTTATTTTTTTTAAGCCTGAATCCAGACCCTACAGTGAGGCACACCTTTTGGACATTAGCAGTTGGAGGAGTGTTCCTAATGCTGTCTTTGTATGGGGTGAATCAGGCACAGGTGCAGAGATACCTCAGTTCTCGTACAGAAAAAGAGGCTGTAATGTAAGTGTACTATAAAACAGGTATGTCAGGCTCAAGTATTGTGGGACCACAGAAGTGCAGAGTTTAGCATTCTGTCTCCTTTAACGTACCATATAAAAAGGAACTACTTGTCAAGGCTTTCATGATTTGAATCCAATATGGTAAGAGGGACACCAACCTCTGCAAGGTTGAGATCCTGCAGGAACCTTAGTTTATGCCATCTGAATCTGACCTTTCTGTTTTTGCCATGTTAATTTGCTCATATAAATAAATAAATATATATATATTTTGTATTTAAATATAGTTTAAAGTATTATGTAAAGTTTTTGATTTTCCTTTCACCCTTCAGTCATTGTGATCTGTATAAGAAAATAATCATACAGAAATTTCAAATTTGAGTACAGCATTTACATAAAGAATTTTCAGCCCCTCAGCAGTCTAGAGTGCTTTTTGAATAAGGCATAAGACAGGGTAGCCAACTAGGATATCAGATTTATTTAAATAAATCAGTTTGAATGCAAGATAACCAAAACGTCCTGTTTAATTCTGAGGTTTGAAGAGGTTGGCCATGTGAAAATATTAACTGTACATGTATTTTGGATCATGAACCATAAGTGGGCAGTATTAGGTTATGATTCCTTTTAAAGACAAAATGCAATGCTACAAACTTGCACTGGAATTAAAATTGGGTACTTTTATTGCCCAGATTTAACTGTCTTTACATTTCCTTGCAGGTCATGCTACATGGTATTTCCTTGCCTTCAGGTTGCTTTGGGTCTAAGCTGTCTAATGGGTCTTGTTATGTTTGCATGTTATGGTGATAACAGCCCTTTAGACAAACAAAACATCAAATCTAAAGACCAGGTCAGTGTCACTACAGTATTAGAATGCTAACGCTAATGCTGACATAATTTTACTAACATGTAATATTACACTACAGATGGTTCTTTACTTCGTCATGGACATGCTGCAGGATTTCCCTGGGCTGCCTGGATTGTTTGTTGCATGTTTATTCAGTGCATCACTGAGGTATGACTCAGCAACTACAACATTTTGTAGGAAATTCAAAATTTTACTAATTTACTGGGCTGTTTTGGGTTGTATGCACAAGTCAAGTCCATGTATGTGCTGAAGATTGTTGTGTAATTGTTGTGTGGACCTAATTAAACTCATTTCATTTGAAATTTATGCCTAAACCTGAAAAAAAATTACATTTTTATTTAACATTTAATTTAGTAAAAGATGTTTTCCATAGAAGAATTACTACCAGATTATTATGTAATGCCCCATTTCACATTTAGTGTAAGATATTACGTAAAAATATCAGATGATTCAGAGGTGAGGGTACTAACATTTGTCAATGCTTTAACTATATTAAGGCCACATGTAAAAGGCAAATAAAACAGAAAACAAAATGTTGCTAATTAAATTTAAATTAAATTTAAATGTTTTATTTAATTAAAAGCCATAAAAACAAAATAATTTACTTTTACCTGATCAAATGTAATGTCATTAAAAATGTATTGATATTTGTAAATTGAAGCCACACTGAAAAGAATGACTGCGAGAGCCAACAAGAAATGTCATCTAGGCTGAAAAAACAGGTCCTGTTGGATAGGTCCTGAATGAGACTGGGTGAAAGGACAAAGTTGTTTTGTGACCTTTATGAGCTAAGCAAAATGAAAATTTTAGCCTGAAGGCTTCAGTCCAGTTCATTATATTATGTGCAGTGCTGTATAATTCATATAGATTACTGCAAATGTTTTAGTTATAAATTTAAGATTAAACTGGTCAAGACATGAGTAAAAAATCCTGAAGGAAGATTTCTCATATACTCTGCATTTGGACTAAATGAGCCATGTGAGTTTGGCATACATGAGAGTAAATTACTTATTTTAAAAGTTAGGGGCTTCTGATCATAATATTGCAGCAACAAGAAGGATTAAAGCTCAAACAAGTAAAAGCTTAGAATATAAATTTCATATTATTTCTTTTTTGTAACTAAAATCAAACTGCGTGTGCCATTCCCTTCCTTTGCAGCACAATATCCTCAGCTTTCAATTCCTTGGCTACAGTAACAATGGAAGATCTTGTCAAACCATGTTTTCCTTCTATGACAGAGGCTAGAGCCACTCTGTTGTCAAAGATATTTGGTGAGTGTTTACAAAGAGCTTGTCATTTGATTTGATTTAGGGGAAAAATAACACACTTCCTTATAAAATTATTAAAACTCAAAATGTTTAGCCAAACAATTAAGACAATACATTTTTCTTAACTTGTTTGTATTCCCAATCTAGCTTTCTCATACGGCCTTGTATGCCTTGCTATGGCCTATGTTGTCCATTTCATGAACAGTTCTGTTTTACAGGTAAGCAATTTTCATAAAATTTTATATTGTCATAAATTGAATTGAGATTAAAAACTCTCAGAAGGCATAAAATAAAGTGTACAGAAGCTCTGCATGGAAATATTTAAGTTTCACATCATTTATTCAGAAACATGAAAAAAAAAATTTCCTCAAATGTTTTCCCAGTTGAGTTCAGACTTTCCAGGCTTCAGGGGGAAATGGAAATTTTTTTCTGAGGAGCTAAGTGCTAAGAATTAGCATGTTGTACAAGTTTTTTTAATGTCTGGAATCATATGTGAGATAAAATGTTCAGCTGTTCTTAAATATTTATAATTAAAAAGAAACAATGGTCTGTGTTAATATTAACACCACATACAAAATAATGTAAAATGACTGCTCCCTTGTGGTCAAAACTCTTATAGCGTGCTATTTCTTAGCACTTTGCTCCTCAGAAAAAATTACCTTCCGTTTCCCCTGGAGAATGTAGCCTATTGTGAAGGACAAATAGTGTGACAAATAAACAAACAAACAAACAAAAAAACTAATTGAATAAATATACCATGATTATAAATAAATAAATCCTAAAATAAACAATGCAATTGTCATCATTATTTTCACATTTCTACATTTATTTCAGTTTTCCACTTATCTTCATTTTTTATTATTACATTTCCACATTTATTTATTACCACAATTATCCCCTCTCATTAACCCTGTTTAATACAGCCAATGTGCTGCTGATAAAAAACAGGTAACACGTCTCTGTGTCCCTCCTCTGTTGGTAATACTGTACAGGCATGGGAACCACTGGGTCTTTTGCTGTTTCTCAAGCTGACTAACCCTGCTTCAGAGTTAGGACTTCATACTCAATTAACACACAGATATAATGAAATACAAAAATGAATGAATAAAAAAATAATGTTGAAATAAATAAATATTTGAATTGATATTTTTGTTTTATGTCATAACAATGCATGTATGGTGATAATATCGCAAACCTATAATAGAAAAACAGAAGGATACATACAAGTCTGTATTTATTCAGCCATTTTAAAATGTTTTTGATGTCTACAATTGTGCAGGTAGAGCTAGAAATATTTGATGTATGATTATAAAGGCAGAAAAAAATGAATAATGTGGAAATTATTCTCAGAAATGCAATTTCACCTTTTTTCATCTTACTCTTCAGGGCTACCGTGCAAAGTAGAAAACATTTATGTTTTGAAATATGCTGTTGAAATATGATGTTGCAATTGTCATTATAACCAAAATGTAATCTATTATTCAATTTAAGGCAGCACTCAGTATCTTTGGTATGGTAGGAGGACCCTTGCTTGGACTATTCTGTCTTGGAATATTTTTCCCCTGGGCCAATAGCACTGTAGGTATACTTGGCAAATATTATCATAACAAACAGTGAGCTGTGTCAGAGGACTAACTTGTAATTTTTGCATTTGTGCAGGGTGCAGTAGCAGGACTAATTGCTGGTCTGGTCATATCTTTCTGGGTGGGAACTGGTGGATTTGTGACACAGATGTCAACTAACATCACTGTGCATCCCTATAACTGTACCTATACAACAACAGAAGAGAATACAACCATAGCTACAGTGACTACTATCTTAACTACAGTCACCAGTGAACAAAGGTACTATACAAACTCAAATTTAATTAGAGAGTTTCTAATAGAACTATAAACAAACAAATGTGAATGTGCATTTATGTGTCATTAAACAGCTTACAATGAAATGTGTCTTCCACATTTTAACACATTTGTGGCAGTGAGAAGGTGCACGCACACAACTGTTATAATATTCTTCTATGTGCATTTGTGGACAAGCAGCATCATAGCATGTTGTTGGCTATGCATTAATTCTCCCTAAAGGTCTGCTGTAATCATACCATTTTCCATTTAAACAAAAATGTTTTCTTTTTCTTTTATCTGTCCATAGCACTTTATCATATTTTGTCAGAAGTCTTTCAAGTTCTTTGATGAACTCTCAGGACTGACTTTGTGATGTAAATGTTTACATAAAATTGTTAAGAAATTAAATTGCAGCTGATGCATATTTTCCTATTAAAACTGTCTTGGCCTCATGATAGCATATGTTCCTCTTTTGGGCAACCTCTGATTGACTGTTTAGTGTTATGCCAATGCTGATTTAATTATCTTGGTTGTTATAGATGAACCTGTTACTGTTTTGTGTTTGAATTCTTCAGCACACATACATATTTTTATGCATTTAATAGTATAATTTGGCTATTACAGTATATTTTTTGTACAACTTAAAAAAATGTATACTGGTGTTTTTACATAATTTAATTATTGTGGAATAATCATTAAAAAGTAAATATGTATAATAAAAGAAATACTGTATGCAAATTGGCCCTTACTCAATCTCATTTTTCCTTTATTGCTACAAGTAACACATTTCTAAGTCTAATGTGATTCAGATAAATGTGGTTTTCGTTTGTTTGATTTTTATCTTTTTTCTTTTATGAAAAAACACATATTCCATGGTTATGCAGTGCTCTCAATTTTAGAGGAGAGCTCAGTGGGGGTGAAGCATTTTCTCCACATATGCAGATAGATATTGCTTTTTTTTCTTTAATGAAGCATATGTCATACTCTTTCTTATTGTTCCTCTGATTTTTTTTTTAGTAAACCAGCTGGGCTGCATGGAATATACTCACTTTCATACATGTGGTATAGTGCGCTCAACTCGTCTGTTGTGGTTTTTATTGGACTCCTTGTCAGTTTCATCACAGGTATGACTTAATCATTAGTGGAGGTCCTACTCTTATTAACAACAACAAAAAAAAAATAAATGCAGAATTTAAACTTAGAATTGAGAAAAATCCCTGAAATGGCATAAATCGTCTTAATGGACTTCATTTTCTTAGGACCAATGAAAAAAAAAGACTTGAGGACAGGCACAGTTTATCCTTTAGTGGATAAGATACAGTCTTTCCTGCGAATGTTTGCGAAGCCCAGACCTTTCTTAGCCTCCCCTTCAGAACACAGGGTAATACAAAGAAACTACTCCATCCTCAAATGTATTAAATGTAGCATGTTTCACACATGCACTGTGAGTGCTGACTGGTCAGTATGTTTTTCTATTTCTAGCAAATTGCTATGTGCCAAATGAATGGTATTACCAACACAGAGAAAAACACAGGTATGGATGAAGAAAGAGAGGCTTTTCTCTTGTTGTCTCAGATATCTTATTTGGAACAGGAAACATCAGTGTGATCAACCACCAGAAAAGCCATATTCGTTGTAAGTATGGGTATTGCCATTACAATGGCAAAAAGTTTTAAAAGAATTCTGCAGTATTTTTGTATTTGTATTACCATGCTGTGTGTAAAGATGATATGTTGGGTGGTAATTTTTGTTTGTTTTTTGGGGCAATTTCTTGAAGCATGAACCACATTTGAACAATTGTATATTAAATACTTATCTACCTATTGCTGGAATATAAATTTATAATATGTTCACTGAAATGACTTAAAACATGTGATAGGCTGTTGTACATTCTTCACACTATAAATTCAGGGTTTGCTTGCTCATTCATATCATAACATTGCATAAATGAGATATTAAACGTGTGCTTAATTAATGCGTGTGCACAATGTTGTGTGGGGGATTGGGGACAACAAGCTGCTTTCCTAAAACAATTAAACATAGCAAAACATTTAAGAAATAACTGTTGACTTATATTTTTTCCTAATATCTGTTAAAATGAACGGGAGAGATATTGTAAAGTAGTTCACATATTGAATATACTGTACACAGCTTTTGCAAAACCTAAACAATATTTTGTACTGTATTCTTCAGTTATAAAAATGTTTTTGCTGCTGTATGGCTTATGAAAATAAACAGGGTGAAATTTTCACAACACATTAAGGTCCAGGTGTCTGTTATGTCCCTATGGTATGTTTATAATACAAAAAAAGTGAACACTGCTATGCAAATAAAGGCTCTGGGTTGTACATTTAAGATCATATCTTTCTTTAATACAGAAAACATTCACAGATATCTTATGAACTAATTTGCATGTGTAAATGAGTGTATATTTACATGGTCCGTTTCCATGTGAGCAAGAAGTAAAATATGCCCCTTTACTATCATATACTATAAATGGTACAAATAACGCACTTATCTTGTCTCTCATAAAACAAGCAAATCCCTCCCCAGTCTTGCATCTAGGGTTAACAAGAACGCAACATAAAGTAATAATCAGAAAAAAGAAAAAAAAAAGTTAACCACAGAAAGACAAATACGAAAACAAAAGACACAATCTTCCCCTACTTCTCTGGCTATAAACAAGGGGGGAAAATGAAATAAATACAAAAATAATAGGCACCCACCCCTACAACTCTTATAACGGGCACTCTGGCCTTACATTTATTAAATAACTTAAAGGCAGTTTTTTTTCAGGCCTCACGCCTCAAACGTACAAATACATCCTGTCTAAGAACTCTTACGTATTAACCAAAAAGGTTCATTTCTCGAGCATGTGCTAACACAAGCCTAGGCCAAACACAACGCAGGCTGGGATGCCACAACAATGTGATACCTAATGGGAGGGACAAAATATGAGAATGCTGATTTACCTAGTTCTGAAATAATCTTGGGTACCTTGTACATCTTTTAAAAAAGTAAGAATCACAGTAGCTATTGATATGTGAAAATTTTACACAGCAAGGCTTAGATAATAATATATTTCTGAGATACTGAATTTGGGGTTTTCATTAATTGTCAGTTATAATCATTAAATTAAAAGAAATAAACACTTGAAATATATCAGTCTGTGTGTAATGAATGAGTATAATATACAAGTTTCCCTTTTTGAATGGAATCACTGAAATAAGTCAACTTTTTCCTGATATTCTAATTTTGTGACCAGCACCTGTACTAGTGCTACTATCTCCTTGGCTTAAAATGTCCAGGCAACTAGATCGTAAAGTACACAATGATATACATATCAAACAAGAACTGGCAAGCTTGGTTTCATCTGACTCTTATTGGCTGCAAAATACATGGGTAATTTATTGTGTTTCAAAAACTGGCATAAAGTTCGAAAACTGTTGAGGTCCATGCAAATTTTTCATGAGCCTGCCTAATAAATGGCCCAAGGCATACATAACACTAACACCTAATAAAAATTAAACACTATACCAAAGTGTGAAGAGATGTCACGCCATGCAAATTTACAACTCCGTTTTCGTGCTTCTTAATGTGGCACCTGTACTAAAGGTTCACTTGCTCATTTATGCACCACATTCTGTACTGCATTCATAAATTTGTTGCTTGGATTTTCCTCTATCATTACTGAAACTAATGAATTAATGTAGAAGAGCCACTCTTATAAACAAACATTCTGTTTTCTATGTATTTTACATCATGTGGGCGTCATGTTGGTGCAACGGGTTGTATCACTCCAGCATCCTGGGATTTTTGGGTTCAAACCCCCCCCCCCCCCCCCCCTCTCTCCCTTGAATCACATTGAGGAGTTAGGTTTTTTCTCCCTGTGTCAGCTTGGGTATTTTCTGGGTGCTCTTTTTTCCTCCCACAGTCCAAAAGCACATGCTGGTAGGTCAATTGGCTATTGAAGTGTCCATAGGTATGACTGTGTCAGTGTGCATTGCCCTTTGATCGACAATACAAAAAAGTGAACAATGTCATAACACTGCTATGAATATAAAGGCTCAGTGTTGTACATAAAATAATAGCTTTACTACAGAAAATATTCACAGATATCAAACGAACTAATCTGCATGTGTAAATGTATGTACAAACCGGATTCCAAAAGAGTTGGGACACTAAACGCAATGCAATGATGTGGAGGTGCCAACATCTAATATTTTATTCAGAATAGAACATAAATCACAGATCAAAAGTTTAAACTGAGAGAATGTATCATTTTA
This sequence comes from Hoplias malabaricus, assembly GCF_029633855.1. NCBI lineage: Eukaryota > Metazoa > Chordata > Actinopteri > Characiformes > Erythrinidae > Hoplias > Hoplias malabaricus. The sequence goes on from NC_089800.1 coordinate 59,140,063, forward strand.
AGGGAAAAATATGTTGGTTCAAAATTTCATGGCGTCAACAAATCCCAAAAAAGTTGGGACAAGGACATTTTTACCACTGTGTGGCATCCCCCCTTCTTCTTACAACACTCAACAGATGTCTGGGGACAGAGGAGACCAGTTTCTCTAGTTTAGAAATAGGAATGCTCTCCCATTCATGTCTAATATAGGCCTCTAACTGTTCAGTCGTCTTGGGCCTTCTTTGTTGCACCTTCCTCTTTATGATGCGCCAAATGTTCTCTATAGGTGAAAGGTCTGGACTGCAGGCTGCCATTTCAGTACCCGGATCCTTCTCCTACGTAGCCACGATGTTGTGATTGCTGCAGAATGTGGTCTGGCATTATCTTGTTGAAAAATGCAGGGTCTTCCCTGAAAGAGATGACGTCTAGATGGGAGCATATGTTGTTCTAGAACCTGAAAAAAGTTCTGTGCATTAATGGTGCCTTTCCAGACATGCAAGCTGCCCATGCCACAAGCACTCATGCAACCCCATACCATCAGTGACGCAGGCTTCTGAACAGAGCGTTGATAACAACTTGGGTTATCCTTGTCCTCTCTGGTCCGGATGACATGGCGTCCCAGTGTTCCATAAAGAACTTCAAATTGTGACTTATCTGACCACAGAACAGTCTTCCATTTTGCCACACTCCATTTTAAAAGACCCCTGGCCCAGTGCAAATGTCTGAGCCTGTGAAGCTTGCTTAGAAATGGCTTCCTCTTTGCACTGTAGAGTTTCAGCTGGCAATGGCAGATGGCACGGTGGATTGTGTTCACTGACAATGCTTTCTGGAAGTATTCCTGAGCCCATTCTGTTGTTTCCTTGACAGTGACATTCCTGTTCCTGTAAGGGCCCAGAGATCACAAGCATCCAGTAGAGTTTTACGGCCTTGACCCTTAAACACAGCAATTGTTCCAGATTCTCTGAATCTTTTGATGATGTTATGCACGGTTGATGATGATAACTTAAAAGTCTTCGCTATTTTACGCTGGGTAACACCATTCTGGTATTGCTGCACTATCTTTCTGCACAACAATGGTGGAATTGGTGATCCTCTTACCATCTTGGCTTCAGAGAGACACTGACACTCTCAAAAGCTCTTTTTATACCCAATCATGTTGTCAATTGACCTAATTAGTGTTAACTGGTCTTTCAGCTGTTCGTTATATGCTCAATTTCCTTTTTCCAGCCACTTATTACTACTTGTCCCAACTTTGTTGACACTGTGAAATTTTGAATCAACATATTTTCCCTTTAAAATGTTACATTTACTCAGATTAAACTTTTGATCTGTCATCTATGTTCTATTACGAATAAAATATTGACATTTGCCATCTCCACATCATTGCATTCAGTTTTTATTCACAATTTGTTTAGTGTCCTAACTTTTTTGGAATCCGGTTTGTACTTTTTAGTGTCAATTTCAATGTGAGCAAGAAAAAATGAAACATAACACACACATGCCTTCTTTTCTCATAAAACAAGCAAAACGTTCACCAAGGGAAATCAGCAATATATGATGTTATTACATGTACTCTAGAGTTTCTCTCTTGCTCTGTTTCATTGAAACTAAAAAGAATATTTGAATTAAGTGAGTTTAAGAAAACACAAAATTTCAAGAAGCCATTGCTCTCTTTCTTTCACTTTGTAAACTGCTCTACTCTCAGTACCTCAGTCAGGGCATTCATTCATTCATTATCTGTAACCACTTATCCAGTTAAGGGTCGCGGTTGGTCAGAAGCCTACCCAGAATCATTGGGCGCAAGGCAGAAATACACCCTGAAGAGGTTTCTCTTTAAATTCTTTAATTGGATCATTCTGGATTACTTGGGTCATGAGAAATATAAATTGCAACCAACTACTAACTCTAAACTCTGAAAGTGTTGAAAGATATCACAGCAGATTTCTCTTAAACATTAAAAGAATCCAGTAACACAGGAGGACTAAGTGACTATTGTAACTAACTAATAAATATCAATTAATTGACATAATTAATGAACAATTTGCAATTGTATTTTAATATTAATTAATATAAGTAATAGATTCATTCATTCATTATCTGTAACCGCTTATACAGTTCAGGGTCACGGTGGGTCCAGAGCCTACCTGGAATCATTGGGCGCAAGGCGGGAACACACCCTGGAGGGGGCATAAGTAATACAATTATATAATTTTTTTGACTGATATGAAATTGATTAAAATATGATGATATGTGGCCATTTCTATGTATTATAGTATATTATAACATGGTTGCTGAATGTATTTCAGCCTTGAGCATAATTAAAAAGAAATGGATTTCTCAGCTTACAGTGTCTGTTTAATATAGTGTCTCTAGTAGATATACTAGATATCCAAGTATCTCTAGAATTAGATTTTTATTTCAGTGTAACTCACAAAGGTCTTGCTAAAATAAAATCTGAATGTCATGCAACTAATTTTGAGACAAAAAAAATTTGAAATGCAAATAATTTACATTAGGATGCTGTAAAGGCTCTGGAGTTCATTTTTGAAAGTCAAATGAAGATTACAATGTTATATGATATTATATGCAAAATAATTTGGTTTTTATTTGTTGGTCTTTTTTGACTACATTTATTTAAAGTTTGCTAGCAACAAATGTATCAAAGCAGCCTGAGCACAGCTAAGGTATTATTGTGGATTACTGTACACAGATTAGAAGACAAAAAAAGAGTAAGTTATTATCAATCTCAAAACTCAAACACTGTCTGCTGGAGTATATCAGATCAAAAATTCAAAAAGATGTCGCTTGTATTTTGTTAGTGTGAGGATTTACATTATTATTTAGATATTTACATTTATGTTATTTAACAGACACTATTATTCAGAGTGACTTACAAAGGTGCTTAGTCATCTTGTGTAGAGAATATATCATCATCATTAGACAAACACTCTAAACATTAGAGTCAAATTACTGTTGAACTATGTACAGTAGTCAGTGCTGAACTCTATAGAGACAATTACAAATTTAATTTAAGTGTAATACCATACCACAATATTGACTGATATCTGGGGGGAAAAAATGCTATTCAAGACATTTCAAGGAATTTCTAATGTTTTGGTAAGCGCGTGATTTGTGGTAATATGGCACAAAGAGCTGAGTTTTCAGTCTGTGCTTCAAAACAGCGAGGGCCTGTTCTGTTCAGACAGCCCATGGAAGTTTATGCCAGCATCTGGGAGACAGAACAGAGAAGAGTCTTGAAGCTTGTCACCGACAAACCTTGAACGATGATGAGCTGTCGGGAAAGGTAAGAATTTATGTTTAAACTGCTTTCTCACAACCTAAATACAACTAAAATAAACGTTGACTAACTCACAGGTCCTCCTCTGCCCAGAGGTGGTATATTTCAGAGTATTTTGGCGATAATGATATTCTTGCAATATGACAACACACTGAAAAATATTTGTATTAATTACAAGAACAGACTATTGCAACAAAATAAATGTTATATTAATATTAATTATATTAAATTAAATAAATATACTATATATTAATAATATTAAAGGCTTCTTTTTTATTCTAATATAATAACATGGTTTATTGTACATTTGATTTTGTAACCAAACATTTTTTTTCATCGTTTTAAAAATTATGATGATGTTATTGCGAACAATACCATATGGCACGGCCCTACTGTGTAGACATTCCTTATTTCAGTTTGAAACTCCACTTTTTGGGGTTTTGCCTTTATATACTGGGTCATCCAAGTTTTAGTCTTGGTGCCAACCAGTCTTTCATCTACAGATAAGTCTATGTGGGGATGATAAAATGATTTGCAGGTGTTCCAGAGGGTGTCTATCAGGGGCTTTTGATTGTGCTGGTCAATGGCCTTTTTTCTGTTAATATGGACATCTTCATCAGGGTCACTAAAATTGCTTATGTCAGAGCCTTGAGACAAGGGGAGCGCTGTCTAGGTCTTTTTCAGTCTTCCAGGACAGCTGACTGTGTAGGTGGGGGCAATGTAGCATGATGGGCTGAGAGAAGGTTGCTTGTGACTGGGTGGAAGCGCCTCTTTGCTGGTAGGGCTGGTGGTGGCCGTGAGGGAGGCACTTCCTCTAATGAGGATTGAAGTAAGATAACATTCAGAGAAAAATGCAGTGGCAGCTGGGAACATTAAGTTCTGTCACATCCTCAAGAAGGTGATAAATTGGTTGCTGGTGGCTGTAGGGAAGTTGCTTGTACCTGAAGGAGACCTTTTGCTGGCCGGGCCTGTGGGTGTGAGGGAGGCACTTCACCTGAGGCTGACTGTTAGTAACAGGCAGAGGAGGGGATTGTGACTGCTGAAGTAATGCTGATTAATGTAAACCTGCAGCATGAGGTTCACTGGGCCCTGAGAGCTGTGAATCCTCCCTATAAAAGAAATAAAATTCCAGTTACTACTAAGTCAGTTGAAAGGGGCTCTCACTCCCTTTCTCCTACACACACCTAAGAGGAATGCACACCTGAAAGATGGGGTGGAGACACACTCACTGTCTTTCTCGCTCACACAAATCTAAAGATGCGTTCTACACTTGAACAGATTTTTCCAGTAATTTTACATTCAGTATAAACTCACATATGCACACAACTAAATAAATACAATTCTAAGAAAAATAATGTATCATGCGCAAGGACATTATGATGAAAATATTATTATTTACAAGGAAAGCTTTATTTTACAAAAGGAAGAAAACATTACTTCAGTAGAGACTATGACATTTACACAGTGAAGTGAACACAGACTATGAACTTTCACAATGTGATATAAATATTATGAAGAGTTATTAACATTATTAAGTGTTAAATTATACATTTTACTGAAAGTAGTAAACATTACTAAGGGACTGAATTTTGCCAAAATTCATGGCTATTGTATCACACAGTAATTACAGTCGTTGTGCACATAAGCAGCATTTAGCCTCGCATTAAGTCCACCATTTCTGAGATATTAGAAAACTACATTTAACCATTTCCAAATGGATACATTTAATTTTCTATTTCCTCTTCGTCATTTGACTAATACCCCTCAGGCTCTGAAGCTCTGTTCTCCTCATTGCTGCTTACCCAAAAATCACTTCTCTGACCTTGAATAAATAAAATATGGAGTGTAACTGACTGGATGAGTATTTCTTGAGTGTCCATTTGTCATGATCATATTTAGTTCAATCATGCCAACATACGGCTAAATCTGTGTAGTCTGATCCAGTGGCGGAGCTAGACTTTTAACCTTGGGGTAGCCAGAGGGTGGCCAACGCTATATTCGGGGGTCCACAGACTACGACAGTGAATATTCAGGAAATACAATCTGTATCCGCAATCAAAATCTGCAAATGTTATAATGCTTTCATAAAGTACATCTAAAGCGCACAGGAGATAAGATTTGTGTATGATATTTGCAGTTTATTAACATGTACAATATATAAATGTAGAAACAACGTTGCATGCAAATACCCACACAATTCGTTTGTTTAAAAAACTATCAGTGATGCCATCTTGATATGAACATATGGAAGCCTGTTTCTGCCACATAACATATCACGAAAAAGGCACCAAATTGTATTTTTCATTGATATGCAATTTGCTATCTCAATAAATTGACCTATTACCTATAATAATGAGATACTGTCTCAAAATAATGAGATACTATATCAATATAATGACTTAGTATCTCAAAATAATGAGATAGTATCTCAATATATTGATTAGTATCTCAAAATAATGAAATAGTATCTCAAAATATTGACACAGAAACTTGCATATTAATGAAATATAAAAGTAGATGCCTTTTTAAAAATTATTTTATGTGGTGGAAACAGGCTTCCATATTAACATTAACATAGCACACCACATACTCAAAATATAAGCTGATTCCTATGTATGTAAAGCAGTAAAATACTGCATTCCTGCTCCTAAAATATAACATGACTGCTGTGAGGAATTTCTGCTTCTAGATGGTCCATTTAAAACTAAGGCATATAAAATTAACACATTTATCACTTCACATTCCAGCATGTGCAACTTCACTCATTCACACCTACGGTCACTTTTTTGAGTCGCCAATCCACCTTCCAACGTGTGTTTTTGGACTGTGGACGCGGACACGGGGAGAACACACCAACTCCTCACAGACATTAGGCTTATACTCGATATTATACCTCTCATAGTTGTTGGTAATATTTGTATTAGTTGGTTTTCCAGAATAAATGTCTCTGTGAATGTAAAATCTGTTTGAGGAGATTGTAAATGAGTTATGAGTTGAGTATTCTGTACAGGACAGTAATCTGAGTGGTGCGATGGTGGACCAGCAGTGTTCTACAGCCAAAATTTTATACCAGTGGACTGATATGCTTGCTGTCTGGGCCAATGTTTGTGCTGAGGTTAAAATTTCAGTCATCAGTAGGTCTTATTGTGACTACTACTGTTACATATTCTGTGTAGCTCTAGAGTACAAAGAGTTGTAACATTTTTTTATTATTATTATTATTTTTACATTTATTTTTCTTTGTCTGTTGTCCTCTCAGAGGCATATTGTTTGCTGGATGTGAATAATTTTCATTTATTTTTTTTTTTATTTAAAGTATCCTTCCGTTTTTTATTTTATGTTTATAAATTTATAAATAAGTTTGTGTTGTCAGTTGTCATGAAGAGCTTATGCAGGTGTCATGTAACCTTCAAACCAGTTAAGCATTACTGTTTTTTCTGTTTTTAAAAGATTTGTGAAATTAAGGTCAAACATATTGAGATTTATGTTTTGACATCACAAACAATGCTTTATTTATTAAAAAGTATTAATTATTTTGAAAGCTTTGGTATATGACTTTCCTCCAACTACACTGTTCATATTCAGATAAAGGTGTTGCTTAACTGTTTTGTTCCTCTGTCATTATCATCATCATTTCCTTTTAATACATTTCAGGGTTGCATGTTTTCATTATCAACAAAACAGTATTAAAGATGGTCACCACTTTATTTTGAGAGCCACAAACATCATGAACATATGAAGAAATAATGATTTAGCAATGCTAAATATTTCATCACTTTACTTTGAGGGCCACACATATCATGAACACATGGAGAAATAATGATTTAGTAATGTTTAACAGTCTTGTTCTATTAGGTGTTAGCTGGCCAGTCAGTGTTTACCACCATTTAGCTGATGACTACCGTGAAGTCCTGTATGAACATCATTAATAACAATGTAAAATGATTGTAATTGTACCTTAATACATTGCTCCTGAATTAAGGCATGCATTAGACATGCTTACTTCATGCATATTCATGATGACTCATGATATATTACCTGCAGAAATTAATGATTACTTACTCATGAAATAATGCATTCATCAATGCCATCAATGCCATTAATGTACATTAATGTTTCATTAATGTAGTGTTAACTAATCCATCCATCCATCCATTATCTGTAACCGCTTATCCAATTTAGGGTCGCGGGGGGTCCAGAGCCTACCTGGAATCATTGGGCGCATGGCGGGAATACACCCTGGAGGGGACGCCAGTCCTTCACAGGGCAACACAGACACACACACATTCACTCACACACTCACACCTACGGACACTTTCGAGTCGCCAATCCACCTGCAACGTGTGTTTTTGGACTGTGGGAGGAAACCGGAGCACCCGGAGGAAACCCACGCGGACACGGGGAGAACACTGTTAACTAATCTTCTAAATAAATGTCTTTAAAGTGTCAAAGGCTTAAGTATTAACGTGAAGTCTAGAAGAATTGACATCAATAGTTACAACTAAGAAAAGACAGTTATAAGATGGTCACTCTGAGATTTATTCTCCAGTGGTGACTTACACAAAATCATGTGTACAAATGTTTTTTGCTTTACATATTTTCCCCTCACATGAATAATTCAGCTATTCTCTGTCTCAGATGTTCCTGCTTCAACATGAAATCCTGTACACTGTCTATTCTCATCCTGTTGGGACTGTTTTACAAGGTTGGTTAAATAAAATCATATGAAGTCTTTTCAATACTAGGTGTGGGCTGTCTTATAGAAGTACAAAGCTACCATAGCAGAGATTACTGGGAATAAAATGCAAACATAATTCAGTGGATGGATGGATGGATAATTCAAATTCCATCAATTTGAATACATTTGAATACAACATCCAGAGCATCCATCAGGGACAATACTACCTTTCATATATACAGACCTAGGCACATTTGTTAGTATCCATTCATTCATTTTTTTCCCTTCAACCTGACAATAAGTAATTGTTGTCCATTTTTGCATGTATTGTAAAGTTTGCTTTTTAAAAATAATATTTAATTTTATTTTATTATATTTTATTTTACATATTTGTTTAATCTTTAAAATAATTTAACAAATAGAAATTTAACAAATAAAATGCTGTGGCCTTTAACCTAATATTTTGTTGCACAGCATTTCTTGTAAGACACATCCATCCGACATTTCTAGCTTTTTGAAAGATGGACAGAAACTCTGCTCCAAAATGTGTTGATATGGTCCTGTAATAGCAATGATCCTGCACTGTATTTTACTGTGAGAATTATGTTTATTTTTTCTTCTCACAAGCACATGTTGATTTGATGAGTACATAATCTTATTTTGAAGATTCAAAATAAATTAGAGGTAATGTTTTTGGATTATATATATATTTTTTGTTATTGTTTTTGTTTTGTTAGTTAGTTAGTTTGTTTTTTGTCTTTTTTATAAAGTATATATATAAAATCTCTTTTAGCCAGTGCGACATCTGTATTTTTGGAGTACAGTTGAGTGTTTAAAGGTGCTGGTGTTTAATGACCTTCACTGTAATAGGGAGATTAGAGACTCTGTTGATGCTTCTCCAAGCCCAGCACTGCTGAATATGCACTACGTAAATTTTGAAAGAGCCTAGGAATAAAATGTATATTTAACAAAAATTAACACTGTACACATACTTTCAGTAAATTGCACATAATATATTGCTAATTTTTTTATATCTTTACTTTTAGGCTTCTTCAGGAGGTAAATATTTGACTAGATATATTGCTTTAAGTACAGAGCACCAATGTTTTGTACCAATACTTTGAGTTTTGTATGTGTGCTAGAAAATTCAACACTGGCTTACTACATTGAGCTTAACATAGAAGAAGCAGCATACGACAATTTCATAGAACTACTTCAAGGCCTAACTCTGAATATGAATGATATAGCTCTGGTACAGAACATCAGCATAACTACAGGTAAATAAATATTGATTACATTTTAAGCAGATACCAAAAAAGTGTAATATTTAACAAACATAATTTTCAACAACTCTGAACAAATGTACTCTCTCTGAATGTTTTTTTTTTTTTGTGCATTGGAACAATCATTAAAATTAATGATATCTACTCCTTATTAATAGTGCTATAGTTCTACAATTGTTCTCTCTTCGGCTTGTAGAATGTAGCACTCTGGCGTCTGGAAAAGTTAACTGTAGCTGTAATTCAGGCTACAGCTGGAGTGACGAGGTGTGTAAGAACTACACCCATTGCTGCTTACAAAGTGACATTTGTGATTTTGCAGCTCCAAACCCGAGGGCCATGTGTCTCTCTGAGAAAAGAGGTAATAATGTATAGAATAAGTTACATCCATTTGATTAATTTAGAGTATTATGTGTAGTTAAATATATTGTAAATATTTTGTATTCTGAATTTGCAAGAATTTATTCACTCACTGACAAAAATTATGACCCACACATGCAGTTTCCACCTGTAGGTGGAAAAAATACATATGTCTGAAAGTGTGTTGACACCTAATGAGTGTGGCTAATGAAGTCCATCTTTTGCACTAAAATGGAACATTTTGTAGGAGCTGTACATGAATTTCAGGTTACATTGTGCAATGCCAAATCAATAATAATTTCTTTTTTATTTCTCCAGCAAACATCAAAAGCAACAGTACATTCAGATGTGAATTGATGGTAAAAAAAAAAAAGATGGTAGCATTTAAAGCAAGTTTGATTTTGACCAGGGTTGCTAGCCTGGCAAACCAACTAACACAACTTGAGCTAGGGTGTAAGCTGACTAATTCTCAGAACCTGGATCAAACAGGTTTTATGAGATCTATATGCCACTGCAAAAATTGAACTAAGATTTATGTCACAAGTAGTGTCGCTCTTACAGAGCTCCAGGGTCCTGTGGTTGGTTCAATCCCCTCCTCAGGTAGCTGCCTTTAAGGGATTTGGTTTTCCTCCACTTGTCTGTATGGGTTTCCTCTGAGTGCTCAGGATTCCACATTCTAAAACACATGTTGATAGGTAGATTAACTATTCAAAGTTGTCCACAAGTGTGAGTGTGTGTGTGACTGGGTGATGCCCTGTGATGAATTGGCACACAATTCAGGGTGTGTTCCTGCCTTGCACTCATTGATTCAGCACAGGCTCCAGACCCCACAGCGACAATGAACAGGGATTATATTAATTAATTAATTAATTATCATATCACTTCCTAATTTTGATATAAATGTCAGCCTGCTATCATTAATAAAATTAATCTAAAAATATAAGTCTTTTTTTGTTTTTCTCCAGTTACTGTGAATGGATCATTTACTCTTCAAATGAATGTGAGGAGTCTCTTTCCTAATATTAATGACATTCAAAATACTGAAAGTCAAGACTACAAACAATTTGTCAGCAAGTACACTAATGCGGTGTGTATTGTTCAACAATTCATTAATATATATATACAGTACTGTGCAGAATTCTTAGGCATTTAAGATAATTATACATATTTAAACTAATGCCTTCTCAGTAAGTGTGTTGCTTGTATAAAATTATATACAATCACAGTAAATACAAAAAAAAAAACAATAATATAAAACAAGTAAGAAATATAAGATTTATTTCTATAAAGTAGTAGGTGTGAGTTAAAAGAACAGTGTTTTGTTCAGATTCTCATTGATTGCATGAACTTGTTTAAATTAACAGCACACGTCAGGACCGGGCAGATTGACGGAGGCGGACACACTCGCGATAACACAGTAACTTTATTTATACAAGAGAACAAAACAGAGACAGACTTGGATACATTGACAGGAAACTTAGATAAAGAAAGACCTAGACAGAGAGATTTTGATAGAGTGACTTGGACAGAGAGAAACAGACTAAACCTAGACAGAGGGAGCTAAACAGACAGATAGAGCTAAAGAGACTAACCTGGACAAAGAGAGCCAGACAGACAAACCTAGATATGGAGAGCTAAACAGAGACCTAAACTAGAGACAGATACAGAGGAACCTAAACTAGAGACAGATACAGAGAGACCTAGACTGAGTGACAGATACATAAGAAACCTAGACTGTGAGACAGATACAGAAAGACCAGGATAAGGAATTACCTACTGACTTGAGACAGAGGGAAATACTGACAGACCAGAGACAGGGAAATGCTAACAGACAAACCAAACAAGTACACAAAGCACAAGGAAGGAACAGACAGACCAGACTGACATACAAACCGGATTCCAAAAAAGTTAGGACACTAAACAAATTGTGAATAAAAACTGAATGCAATGATGTGGAGATGGCAAATGTCAATATTGTATTCGTAATAGAACATAGATGACAGATCAAGAGTTTAATCTGAGTAAATGTAACATTTTTAAGGAAGAATATGTTGATTCAAAATTTCACAGTGTCAACAAATCCCAAAAAAGTTGGGACAAGTAGCAATAAGTGTCTGGAAAAAGGAAATTGAGCATATAACGAACAGCTGGAAGACCAATTAACACTAATTAGGTCAATTGACAACATGATTGGGTATAAAAAGAGCTTCTCAGAGTGCCAGTGTCTCTCTGAAGCCAAGATGGTAAGAGGATCACCAATTCCACCATTGCTGCGCAGAAAGATAATGCAGCAATACCAGAATGGTGTTACCCAGTGTAAAATAGCAAAGACCTCTAAGTTATCATCATCAACCGTGCATAACATCATCAAAAGATTCAGAGAATCTGGAACAATTGCTGTGTTTAAGGGTCAAGGCCGTAAAACTCTACTGGATGCTCGTGATCTCCGGGCCCTTAAATGTCACTGCACCTCAAACAGGAATGCCATTGTCAAGGAAATAACAGAATGGGCTCAGGAATACTTCCAGAAAGCATTGTCAGTGAACACAATCCACCGTGCCATTCGCCGTTGCCAGCTGAAACTCTACAGTGCAAAGAGGAAGCCATTTCTAAGCAAGCTTCACAAGCTCAGACGTTTGCACTGGGCCAGGAGTCTTTTAAAAAGGAGTGTGGCAAAATGGAAGACTGTTCTGTGGTCAGATGAGTCACGATTTGTTCTTTATGGAACACTGGGACGCCATGTCATCCGGACCAGAGAGGACAAGGATAACTAAAGTTGTTGTTAAAGCTTCGTTCAGAAGCCTGCATGACTGATGGTATGGGGTTGCATGAGTGCTTGTGGCATGGGCAGCTTGCATGTCTGGAAAGGCACCATTAATGCAGAGAACTATGTTCAGGTTCTAGAACAACATATGCTCCCATCTAGACGTCATCTCTTTCAGGGAAGACCCTGCATTTTTCAACAAGATAATGCCAGACCACATTCTGCAGCAATCACAACATCATGGCTACGTAGGAGAAGGATTCGGGTACTGAAATGGCCTGCAGTCCAGATCTTTCACCTATAGAGAATATTTGGCGCATCATAAAGTGGAAGGTGCAACAAAGAAGGCCCAAGACGATTGAACAGTTAGAGGCCTGTATTAGACATGAATGGGAGAGCATTCCTATTTCTAAACTAGAGAAACTGGTCTCCTCTGTCCCCAAACGTCTGTTGAGTGTTGTAAGAAGAAGGGGGGATGCCACACAGTGGTAAAAAATTGCCTTGTCCAAACTTTTTTGGGATTTGTTGACACCATGAAATTTTGAAACAACATATTTTTCCTTTAAAATGATACATTCTCTCAGTTTAAACTTTTGATCTATGATCATTTTTGTATTCTGAATAAAAAATTAGACGTTGGCACCTCCACATCATTGCATTCAGTTTTTATTCACAATTTGTTTAGTGTCCCAACTTTTTTGGAATTCGGTTTGTACAAAGGGAACAGACAACAAACAGACAGACAGACTAGTGAAAGATGAGCCATGTTGAATGTCCAACAAAGGAAGTCTGAGACAAAGGAACTTAAATACACACAAGGACAACTGAGACAGATAACGAGGTGGCAGGATTACAAAGGAGACACAGGTGGAGACACTGATGAGGAGGTAGAACAAAGGCGGGACTAGGGTGGAGACATGAACCATAATAAAGAGAACCATGTGCAAGAGCACATGATGGGGAAAACAGACACATGACAGGACCAGGGTGTGACAACACATTATTTAAAATCATTATTAACCGGTAAAACTAAGTATTGGATGATAACCTCAAATAATACGGACTCCACAAAGAGAGATTTGGAAAAAGTTAAACCAACACATTCACACACAGAATATCATACTCACTGGAATAATGTTATTTGGTTTTATTCTAATGTTGGATGTTATTTGTTGACGGTGTTTTTTTTTTTTAGCAAATAAACACTTACTGCTCAGATAAATAGCTTTTTAAATCTCATAATCTCTGGTGCCTAAAACCTTTGCACAGAAATGTATATATTATAAAGTAAATAATATTCTAATTGAATTAAATCAACATATATTCAATTAGTTGAAAACATATTCAAAAATGAAATAAAACAAAATATGTGTGATTTGATCCTTCTCTTGAACCTTAATTTAACTGAAAAATGATTAAGAAAAGATTTCCAGTTTGATCACTGATCAATAGATATGTTTAACATGTTGTTACAGCACATTTTTGTAAAAAACATTTTGATAACTTTGGGACTGAGGATACAAATTGTTATATTTTTACAAGAGGAATGAGGAATGGTAAGAACCTTAACTTGCTACCAAAATCTGCTCAACAGTCTGTGGTTGAAGTCTAAATATTCTCTTCATGATGTTCCACAGAAGAAAGACCTAGACTGCTTGTATGCCAATCAAGCACATGCACTCTGTCTATGAAGCACTCATACACCATTTATATGGATACACCTTAATAAATGGGAATGGTTAGTGATATTAACTTCCTGTTTGTGGCACATTAGTATATGGGAGAGGGAAAACTTTTCAATATGAGTGGTGTGGGCTCTTGCTGAATGAAGCTAGGACAGCCACGGATGTTTCTTCATTAGTGACAGTTTTCATGCATCCACATTTTGGCAAATCCAACATTGAACCAGTTTCACGAAACTTGGCAAGCAGTTTGCTAAATGTAGCATGGGAGATGGGTGGTCTCGTAGGGTGTCTTACATTGAAATCTGCTGCAATGACCCGGTTACTGTGTTCACCAAACATCAACACAATTTCTATTCGCTCCTCATGTGTTAACCTCTGCGACATATCAATGGCTGTAAACAAAGAAAAACTTGTAAATAACTCATGAAAAAATAAAGTTATGTTATTGTTTTTCTTGTGAAATTCCCAATAAGTTTGATGTGTCATATGACCCTCTTCCCACTGAAAAAACAAAAGTTGGATCCAAAATGGCCGACTTCAAAATGGTCACCACCCATCTTGAACATTTTCCCCCTCCCATATACTAATGTACCACAAACAGGAGGTCAATATCACCAACCATTCCCATTTTATTAAGGTGTATCCATATCAATGGCCCACCCTGTATTTCAGATCATCTGAGATGAGCTTGTACCCAGAGACTTCTGCATAGAATTATAGAACAGAATTTCTATAATTCTGCATCACAGATTTTCTATAAATTTCTATAAATCTGCATCACAGATTTTCAGGTTGCATTTCTTGATAACAAAAGTTTGTTTTAAGTGACAACTATTTTTCCAGCTGCTCCTGAGCCCATGTAACTATATTATTAACACTAGCTTACATTATGATGATTTCTTATCCAGTGGCATCTGAAGGCTTGAATGTCACATACAGTCAAAAGAAATTTCATCAGTCTCACTATCTTATGTGCATTACATTCTTTGCATTGAGAAATCATTTTGGGTGAGCCCAAATTTGATAGACAATCCTCTTAATTTTATATTCACTTGCTCATACTGGAATATTCATAAACATAGTAAGTAATTATTTAATAAAACATTCACTCTTACTTAGATTCCGCCACAATTGTCTTTGGAGTGAGTTGCAGGCATATAATTCTAAGTTTCTATAACACATACATTCAAACAATTCTGTGAAAACATTGGAAATCCTTACTTTAGACTTTTAATATTTAAATAAATATTTACAAATCACATATGTTTGTTTTCATTCATTTTATTAATTCCATATTCTACAGAAATTGGGTTATTGTAATGTTATTTAATAATGTAATTTCTTTTAGCTGGAATCTGTTTTCAGTACTCTGGTTTGGTTTGATTCATTGACGATCACAGCAATCAGGTAATGAATGGCAATATTAAACTTTCACACTATAGAACTGGTTCATTATTTGTCGAATGTCATTACATAAATAGTAAAGGCATGTATGTAAAATGGTATTAAAATAAGCATTTTTTTTTTTAAAGACTGGGTAGCGTGATTGGAAGCTTTGTAATGATGCTAACTGCGCCAGTTAACGTGAATAAACTTGAGAATGCAACCATTTCTTTACAAAACTCCATCAATGCCACATTCAGCCTTGCAGTAAGAGGTAATTTTTAATAGACACCCCAGAGAGACAAAAAATATCCTTTTGATGATGAATTTTGTAAATGGAAGGAAATACAAAAAATGACTACTACTTTTGGGGTGGATTTTTGCTGGTGTGCTGTATGAAGTGTGATTTCCAATGCATAACCTGATTGGCCAAAAAGATACAATATATTGTTAAAATATTTAATGATATAATATACATGTACATAATGTACATATTTAACAAACAAGACAGTATTTTAACTTTTATAAACACACCCTCAGTTGTTTCTCTCTGTTTTGGGATACTTAGGGATGACCAGTATCAAAAATCCCCAGCAACCAGTTCCTTATGATAATATTACCAGCATAACATGTTGTAAACTAAAACAACTGAAAATACCCACGTGGTCCTTCCAGAAAGATGGAAAATACCCGCAGATTATTACGAATGGAACTGAAGCTACAGTGACTTCTAACTCAGAAAACAGCACTGTTTCAATTAGTAAGACTACAGAAGTCTGGAAAGGTATGTTGCTAAAAATTATAATTACAATCATTGTGATTTTGTTCTGCCTTTATAAGCGAAAATATTCCTTCATGCAAAGTTTTTGTTTCTTTGCATTTAAAATATAAAGAATATATATTTATTCATAAGCAGTAACAAAATATGTTTAAAATGTATTTTCCTTGTCATTACAGTTTTACTGACAGGGCTGTGAAATCATGGATTATTTGTGAAATTACATTTATATATTTAAACCAGTTACAGTGCCAGAAATAATTAAAGGTCTCTGCTATGGCCTTGTTTCTTTTAATAATAAGAAATCTACTTCAATTCACCATGATTTCTACGTTGCTGCTTTGCTTCTGTTCCAAACCAATGGCAACATCTTTAAATAATAACATCAGGTTCTGCATATTTAGTGTGAATGTTTCTTTTGATCAATTGTAGGTGGAAATTAGAAGTGGATATATTCCTTAAAATATATAATTAAAATGCTTGGGAATACATTTTGATATTTTTAAATTTTCTGGTGTTCTGCAAAGCATTCTGTGAAATTGAATTTAAAAAAAACAAAGAGAAATAAAACACTCCTCAAGAATCTCCAAAATGCTGGGTGTGGCCTTAATAATCTAATGAATGTGTGCATCTGATAGCCCTCAATCACTGGCTAACAAAATTTTGTTAATGTTACCATGGCAACTTACACAGCCTTGAGACAGAAAAGCTGCATTTTCTAACTTTTTGCTTTGAATTGCAGTTGTGATTTCACAAATCTTTGAGGTTTACATCTCTGTAATTACCAGCATATTATTAGATACACAGCGTAATAGCACACAGGGAAATTCAGGATAATACAGCCATACACATATGAAACTACCGAATGAGTTCAAAGATCATTCAGTTGCTTGGGTTTGCTCAGTGTGAGGCTCATGTGTGCCTCAAAATGAGCACTAAGTTTACTCAGCCTCAAAATTAGTACATGGTTTACTTGGTTTGAGGCTTGCAGTGAGTATGAGCTTCAGTGTGTTATTGTTCAGATTTGAAGAGAGGGCAGAGCCATGATAGCCAGGGCAGCTGTGGCCTTATGGTTAGAGAAGAGAGCTTAGGGATAAAAGATCATTTGTTTGATTCCCACGACCGTCAGGAAAACTGGGGGTAGTCCTCCTCTCTCAATCCACAGCTGAGGTACCCTGGAGCAAGGCGCCAAACCCACAATTTCACATTGTTTTAAATGCAGAAGACAAATGTTGTAGTAGGTTTTACAATGCGCATTTACATTTACATTTTCATTTTAGGACCAAGAGGAGCGCAATTTAGACTTTGTGAAGATGCACATATACATATTAACTTAATTATAAATAAACACTTAAAGAAACATTTAAGAATGGTTGTTTGCAACTACTGCATAATTTTTTGTTTTCTTGATAATTTTCTAAATTGACTTTTGTCCAGTACTCATTATTGTTACATTTGACTGCAGGAACATATACATGTGACTACAAGTCTGACAGTTCTGTCTCTATAATATATAGAGCCAATCTAGACTTGGACATAGCACTTTTGCCCCAAATTCTCATCTTCAGTGATCCCCAATTTCCAAACTGCATTAGACAAACAAATCCTCTTACCATTACTGTTCATTGTATGGTTCAAAATGGCAATGAGAATTATACAGTTATGTGGACTTCCCAAAATACCATGCACGCTTATCCAGGTAATGTACTTCTTGCTACACATTCACACAAAAATAATGCAAAACATTTTTTATCACCTTTCATTTAACTCATGTTAATATATTATACTATACTATACTTACAGATCTTCAAATTAATGAAAATATGGATTATTATGCCCAGTATTCTATCTCCTGTAACATGAATTTGGAAATAGTTACAGTTACCTGTCATTTTAAAAATAGAATAAATCAGACCAGAAATGCCACTTTAAATATTCATGTCATTCAGGGTAAGTTTATTTTTATACATATTTATAATTAACTAATTAAATTTTATACATATTTAAAATGAACATTTTAGTAATTTTAACATGTTTTAAAATTTGTAGTTGTGAGATACACAGGCATCATTTAAAGAGAAAGTGAAAAATCATGTTCAATACTGATGTATTTGTTAGCAGCATTGTTAGATTGCATAGCATTGTTAGCAGACCTTTAATCTGACACTAAAGCAAATGCACTGTCGCTGAATCATTTTTAAAAATATTTTGATCCAGGAAACTCACCTTTTTGCAAAGGAGATGGTGTATGGGGGGATGCCAAAGCTAATTATACTGCAATAAGGTTATGCAATCCTCCTGCTGTTGGTCTACATAAGAGAAACTGCACGAACGTTGGCAAGTGGGACAGTGAAATCTCTGAGTGTGTGACCCAAAATCTCACCAACCTTTTAAATGATGCTACGGTATTAGTCTTTCCATATAACCTTTTTAAATGTGCAGTCAATTTCCAAAACTTTCTTTTACAAATTAGTCCAGTATAATGCAGTCTGTGATCCATTTCTCTGATCATTGTTTTTTCCTGGATCAATCACACTGTGATGAGCTATTGAAATCTTTTGGACAAAAAACACTACAACACTTTTAATATATTTGATACTTTTGCTAAATCTATGTACAAAAAGAATGAAATTCCAGGTTGAATATGTGAAGCACAACATGTTGCAGTGCTAGTATATACTGCAAAAAGTGGAACATGGCAGAATTTGATTCTTTATTTAGCCTTATTGTAACAAGTTTTTTTAAATAACTTTCCAACCAGTAATTTATGTGTAGTTTTAACCTGTTGATCAGGACTTTAATCATGTACATCTCTGTTTCTGAATACTAAAAACAGAACCTTCAGAGAGGACAGGGGATAGTTGAAGGAAATGCTGATGGTATATATAATCGTTTAAGGCAGTCAACAGAAGATCTGTCAGTTAAAACTTATGCTAATATTAATGCGTCTGTGGATGTTCTGTATATCATGAACAATGCTTCTCAAATGCAGAATTCTAAATGGAATGAGACAGTGTTCCCGGTAGGTATTGGTAAATAATTGCATGTTTATTAAGAAATTATTAAAAATGCATGCCATTAACAGATCTTTTAAAATTACATTAATTCTAAAATTAACATAATTATCTATTCTCAGTTTCAGGATTTTGTCAAATCTTCCAGTAATCTTCTGAATGGCAGTCTGAATTACAGCTGGAGTCCTGTGGGCAGTAATGACAGTTACAGTTTGGCTTCCAAATATTTAAATGCTGTAGAAGGAATCATAAAGCAAACAAATCTAAATGCAGCACTTCTAACTGACATGTCAGCTCTCCAACAAGATAATGTACAAATAATAATGTATAACACATCTAACAACATGCAGAACAGGTTCAGTCATAATTTCAATGTCAGTGTCACTGAAGTCTCATCTAATGTATCTGTGCTAACCGCGATCAATAATCTAGCTAGCAAGTTACCGAATATGCTATACAATAAAGAAACCTATGTAAGTGATACAATATTATCAGTTGTTGGTGAAAATAACACAAGGATTTCAATGCTGTTGAACATAAACAGACTCCGAAACCATCGAATGTACTGTGTGTTTTGGGATTCTGTGCACCATCGATGGTCTGATGAAGGGTGTAGCTGGGGTGGTCTGAAAAACCCAGATCAGTGTATTTGCGAACACTTGACCTCATTTACAATTATGATGGCTAAAGAACCAATCAAACTACAGTACATGGAAGAGCTGACATATGCAGGGCTAAGTTTCTCAATTTTATCATTGATTTTGGGATTAGTAATTGAGTTTTTAGTGTGGAATACAGTGGTAAAGACAAATATTGCTCACTTTAGGCACACCGTCTTAGTGAATATTATGGTTTGTTTGTCAATAGCAGATAGCAGTTTTCTCGCTGCCCCTGTTCCATCATCAAGCCCCTCCAACTGGTGCTTAAGTCTTACGGTTTTGAAGCATTTTTGCTACTTGGCTGTGTTCTTCTGGATGCTGTGCCTGAGTTTGGGCCTTTTGCATCAAGTGATTTTTGTTTTTGTTCCCTTGAGGAAAAATGTCTACTTGGGATTATGTTTTTTACTGGGATATGTGTGTCCTTTAATAATTGTAATAGTCACAATTATTACTTATGGCAATGCTATGGCGGGACAGTACTATTCTACTGAGACATGTTGGCTGATATATGTGAGTGCACTGAAGGGGTCTATCCATGCCTTCCTTTTTCCTGTTTTTGTTATTGTGTTTCTGAACATGTTCACCATGGTTGTGGTAATCAGCAGGATTTTAAAACCCACTTTATCAGAGGGAAGCACTCATGATGAAAAGGAGATTGCAAGAAGCATTATTAAGACAGTTGTCCTCCTTACACCTACTCTTGGAATAACCTGGATTTTGGGACTTTTTGTGCTAGTGCTTGACCTCACACTGGAGCCCTACGCTCAAATTGTAAACTACGCGTTTACATTTTTCAACTCATTTCAGGTATTACCATGCAATCCCACAATCATTAACAAATGACTATATTTATAATTCTATATTAAACACATTCAATCTCTCACACATTGTTATGCAGGGCTTCTTCATACTTCTTACTGGATGCTTTGGAGAGAAAAGGGTAAGATTGCAATTTAATTATAATTAGGAATAATTCTGCATTGGTTTGGAAATTTTCTTAAATGTTTTTCAATTTCAGTTGGTCCCAGTTTTTAAACATTAAACAAAGCATCAATCTAAGAACAAAGATAAAAAAAAATTTTGTTCTCTCCAAAGGTTCGAGGCGCACTGCACAAACGCTTTAGATTACAGGTAAATCTTTGTGACAATGTCTTTTTATATATACTGATCAGTCACAAGATTAAAATCACTGACAGGTGAAGTGAATAACATTGATTAATATGATGGCTGTGGGGTGGGATATACTAGGCAGCAAGTGAACAGTTACTTCCTGAACCTAAGGTGTTGGAAGCAGGAGACAAAATCGACAGTGTGCCTATGCTGACACTTGCTTACCATTTTTCCTGATTCCAAAACATCAACATGCAGCCTAATATATTTCATGCCTCAACATGTGCCACAGTAACGAGAAATCAGTTTCATCCCATTTTCTTGTTTGTGGTTTTAATCTTGTGGTTGATTAATGTGTAATGAGCTAGGTTATTGGAAATACTTACCCTAACTGATCAAATTATTATCGTTTCAGCAATCACAGAACTATAAAACAGAGAGCTCATCAAGATTTGTATTAGCAGAGAAAAAGAAATAATTTAATTGCTTTGAAAGAGTATGTACACATTTTTAACTCTCTTACCATATTCTATGTTCTCATTTGACATTGAATTTGTTTAAAACGAACACTTCTTTTTCCTCTAGGTTCATGGACTTGGATTGTCTCGTATATATATATATATATAAAGCTATATACTGAGCAATATAAAATACAAAAGCAAAATAAAAGCTCTCTATATGTGGAGAGCTGGTCTGTTTAGTGAATACACCCTGATGGATTTTATTTGATTATCTATGATTATCTTTTTTTATGTTTGTAATATTTAATATAAACTAACTGTGAGTGTAACAGGTATATCTGGTATATTGTATATGAAGTATAAAATAATGGTACCTTACACTGATAACCTTTTGGGCATTTATAAATAACTGATTTTTTGTTGGCATGGACAGTATGTTAATTGAATTGTATTTCCATGGATTTGTGGATTAAAATATTTCACTGTGCAAACAATTCTGGTGGGTTTTTGGGGGAAGAGATGAAAGGATCATTCTTGGACTTTGGGTGCAAACAGCATAGTGCTGAAAATGGTTTGCCTACAAAATTACATTTAATTTAAACAAATTAAAATTCTGTTCCTAAAGCCACACGTTGCTTATCTGTTAACCCTAACCCTAGCTTCTTCATATTTTTCACTGGATGTTTTGTAGAGAAAAATGTAAGATTGCTCTCATATACTGTTTATAGATTGTTTTTAGGTGCTTATGCTGAAACTAACAAAAATCTGATACATAACCTGCATGCTGTTACTGACCTATGTAATTGATTGTTGCAGTGTATTAAGGTCTCTATTCAATCTATTCATTCTCTATCCATTACAGATGTTATAATCAATACTGATTTTATTCAACAAAAATAATATTCAAATATTCAAATACAAAAGAGCAACTTCAATCTCAGTCTTAAAACATAATATGTAAATGTATCATTTCTTCTCAGGTAAAGATGACAATTTAATCTATTCTGCAGTTTGCTTTAGGATCAGTGAAGTGTTGTCTTATTTCTATTGAAAGCAGGAACTTTCATAAAAATGTTCAATAAGGAATAAAACTGGCTCCACACAAAACCATAACAAAAAAGCAGCAAACGAGCAGTAATTGGGAAAATGGGAGCGCTTAATCTTGCCCTCTCCAACACTGGCAATGATAGAGAGCTTGTGTCAAAATAACAGTAAGCAATAACCTGTGAAGCATTTTAGACATAGATCCTTTAAAAGATCCTTTGTAAACAAATGCTATTTGTACTAATGAAATTGTTTGTTACTGCCATACTGAGTCATTTCTGCAGTTCACACATTTGCACACACATACTTAAACTTATGGAAACTTTTGTATGGCCAACGTGTTTCTTGTGGACTGTTGGATGAAACCGGAAAACCAGGAGGAAACCCACGCAGACATGGAAGAACACACCAAACTCCACAGTGGTTCTTGAACACACACTCTTAGGACTCTGTAGCTGTGTGCGAGTGATACTAACTGTTGCACAACTGTTTTAGAAACCAGGTGAGCTTATTGAGCTCTAATGTGAGTGAAAAACAATTCATATTATACAACTTACAAACAAACATCCTATATGACATTGGGTATTTTGATTATCATATACTCACATTGATTTACTAAGATAATTTAAACATCATAATTATGCCATTTCAACACTAAGCTCTTAAGTTAATGTCCACAATCTTACAGAGGCCTACTTCCATGTTCTTATCACTCTGCTTATCACACTGAAGAACAGTATCTTCCTCTGGTTTCAGATTCAACACAACATAATCCCAAAGATTACTATCTAAAGATTTTGTTAATCTGGGATAGTTTTTAAGGCAATGACATTCAAACAAGAGAAAACACATTGCACATTAGGTTTAAAGCTAATTTAGAAAATGTTACTGTTTAAGAAAAAACAGCTGGGAACAGTAAACAGATCACCTGTGTCCTCTGTACAGTTATTTTTCTGGCATCTTAGGCAAAGATTAAAGTAAGAAACGAATTTAGATTTTTTTTTTTATTATTTCACATTGTATTTTAGCACTTCTGTTAGTTAAATGTAAGCACACAGTATATTTAGTTTCAATTCCTTTTTTTTAAATAATTGAATGCATCTGGTCACTCATCTTTTTATATGTCTATTCTAATCATAATAATGTTACACTTGATTCTCAACATTTAATATCTTCTGTAGGTTTAAGCATGTAACTGAAACTAAATTAATAGTGAGTAGTCTGAATAGTCCTTTCCCGTTTGTACAATACAAAGGGACTGATAGTGTAAAGACTTTGACAGGTTAAATAAATTGGGCATATGATTTTTTCCTAGCTTTATAAATTAATTTGTGCATTTCAACTCCATTCTGTTTGCTTTCCAATTTGTCAAAGAATATTTTTAAAATCAATATCAAAACAGTTTAAGTATAAAGGTGAAACCGTTCCTAGAGCCCTCCAAGTCATTTGCAATGCAAACTAATTGCAGAATGCATTAGCAAAGGTTTTGAAGAGCACTTTTGTAAGTCAAATGACGTTAACACTAGGTTACTGTTGGGATGAGCTGAATGTTTCAGACTGTTAAGTGATATTTTATGTAAATAATTCTAAGGGGAATTTGAAGGGCTAGACAACATCTGATAGTGAATGTTCCTCCTCCTAGTCTCACCCTGAATTTCTTACGCTACATCTAGCACTCAGTGAACACAGGTCAGAAAAGTGTACCTTGTGTGTAATGTACTTGTGAAGATACTGGATGATTTCTAAAGACAGTTTGGAAAATTGAATACTTTTATTTCTTTGCCATGATTTAACCGTTTATTGATTGATATATTTTAGGGGGACAGAACTTTGGCAACAGTGTTGCCAAGAAAGGTAAGAAAATGTTTCTTTTTGAAATTTTCTGTGACTTCTGTGACTTTTTGACAATACACAGTGGCTCACAACTTTATATACTAGAAAGATTATGGTGAGATTTGGATTTATGATGTTTACTCTGATACCAACATAAACAATGATAAAATTTGGAAGCATGTTTGCACACTGGATATTCATGGTTTAATATAAACTGAACGATCACTGGATTAGGAACACCTACCTTGTACCTACACTCGCTGACCATTTTATCAGCTTCACTGAGCACTTGTAGTTCTACAATTGTAAAGACTGTAAATGTAGTTCATTTCTCTGCTTACTTTATCTCCATTTCACCTTGGTCTTCAATGATCAGGACCACCACAGAGCATCATAAGATTTAAGTGGTTGATTATTCTCAGCGCTGCAGTGATACAAACTGGTGGTGGTGTTAGTGTGCGTTGTGCTAGTGCAAGTGGATTAGTCACAGCAGGGCTGTAATGGTCCTGTGGGGGTCCCGATGACTGAAGAGCAGAGTGAAATGGGGAAAAAGAAATTATGCAGATAATCAGGTGGACTACAGTCTGTAATTTTAGAGCTACAAAGTTCTTCTGTATGGTCAGTGGAGCTGATTAAATGGACAATGAGTGTTGACACAAGGTAGGTGTTCCTAATCCAGTGCTCGTCCAGAAATTTTGCATATACACCATTATAGATACATATCAAGTTTAAGATATATGTATAAATGACTAATTTAGGTGAAAATATTTTGAGAACTCCTAATTTTCTAATGAGATAATAATGTACTCATGGGCGGTAGATGAACAAGTAAACAATAAAAATACATTGGAGCATCAAATCTTATTTAAATAAACAATAGAAAAATAAATAATTCAAATTATTCATGAGATATGTATTTTATACTTGGATTTCTAAAAGAAAAACACAATCTATTTGGCATGGTGTGGTCTTAATGTACAGAACAGAAAAGATAATAGTAGTTTTAATTAATATATATCTTGACTCTAATCATACAAGGGATAAGATGTAAAATATCTTATGACAATTAGAGCTTCACATAGGGTCCACCCTTCTCTCTTCCTTGCTGCAGCTTCAAAATTTCTGTTATTACCTATTGTTGAAGTAGAAAAATGATAAAATACCCAATTTGTGCCTTTTAAAGAAAGGTAAGAATTGGCTTTTTTGGCTCCCCCTTTATTGCTGGATATAATTTATGTTTACAGTACTGAATAACGTGCACCTTTGGTGGTACTCTAACAATAACATCCACACAGCAAACAACAGCACTTATAAGAATTGATGTCTAACACTAAAATATTCTCTAATCTGGCAAAAGTTAACAGGCGCTGACAAGTAACTGTTAAAATGTTTTATAATACTTTGTTGAAAACTGTAGCAATTTATTACTCACTACACCAACAAGATAGAGGCATTTGTCTTGTATCCTTAAGTCCCTTTAAGATCACTCCAGTTAGATAAAGTCAATTAAACTCATGCACAGCCTCTTATTTTGTCACTTTCTTTCTCCTCTTTGCTTCTTCTGACAACTTGACCCAGTATCTGCCATAAAGTCCATATTGTGAATACAGAGCTAGCTCCTTTTTGTTTTTTGAGCTGCACACCCACGTGTATGTGAGATGTGCGTTGTAGCGTTACACATTTCTCCTGAGAATTCCTGACTCCGTGATGCTGAAGTTGTCAATCCCAGCAAACACACTCACACATTCACACTTACGGACACCTTTTGAGTCGCCAATCCACCTACCAATGTGTGTTTTTGGACTGTGGGAGGAAACTGGAGCACCCGGAGGAAACCCACGCAGAGACAGGGAGAACACGCCAAACTCCTCACAGACAGTCACCTGGAGCGGGACTTGAACCCACAACTTCCAGGACCCAGGACCTTCCTAATACTTTTCTGAATGCAATCACACCTTCAAAGAAATGTTCCAACATTACTGATGACCTAGATTTCAGGGAAAAAAACTATTGGATAAGCAGGTGTTTACAAACTTTTGACCATATAGTGTATATAAAATAAGATGACACATTAGTATGATGGTTCTTCATCCATTCATTAGAGTATCATTCTCATGAACTGGTTTTGATTTGCATTTATTTTTCCCTCACGTGAAATGTCTGTGTCAGAAATTTCAGCCTCAGAATGGAATCCTGCACATGGTTTATTCTCATCTTGCTGGGATTGTGTTTCAAGGTTGGTCCTCTTCTCCATTTATGCATTTATATTTTAAAGAGCTGCCCAACACAGAAAATAGCATGTTGCTTTTGGAAGAAATCCTTGTATATCCTAAAATATAAGATTTCAGGGGAAAAATAATTTGTAGTGCAAATTTGGAGTAACAAGACTTTTTATAAACTATCTTTTCTGCTCATATTCAGTTGTAAAAGGAGATTTCAAATGACTGAAAAACAAAAATCTTGCATTGTATAACAATGTTGATGAGTTCTACCCCACAATTTACATTCTTTTAAAACATTAATAAAAATCTTGCATTCTCTTTGAAGATTAAAATTAAGTTATCTCAGAGTTCAATTCACTTCATAAATTTGCACATCAACATGTTGCTAATTATCCAATATCTTTATTTTTAGGCTTCTTCTGGAGGTAAATCATTTTGATCATCATTGCATTAAGCATAGTGCACTCAAGGGACCTTATATCTTTGAGTTCACTTTCTCTCTTTTTTTCTTTTTAATGTGTGCCAGCTAATTCAACATTGGCGTACTACGTTGAAGTCCAGCTTGAAGTAGGAGCATATGACAATTTCACAAAATTGATAGAGAACCTAGTTTTGGATTCTGACCACACAACAGTGGTCAAAGATATCAACATAACAACAGGTAATTAAATAAAACACAAGATGATTAATTATATTTTGAACACAGCAAAGTGTAACACCACCCCACAAAAATATCCATAATGGATAATAATAAACATTAATTCTCCATCTTTTTTTCCCACAGTCCACAGATATATTTTAACAAGTAATTTAAGTTAAATACTGTTCCCTTTTTCATAGATCTGTTTTTGTAAGTGCTAAAAGTGATTTTTTCAGCTTTTTTGTTCTTTCTTCTGCATGTAGAATGTAGAACTCAGGGTTCAGCACAGGTGAACTGTACCTGCAATTTAGGCTACACCTGGAGTGACGAGGTGTGTAAGAACTACACCGAGTGCTGCGACGAAAACTCCTGCTTATTTGCAGCTAAAAACCCCTTAGCTATGTGTCTCTCTGAAAAAAGAGGTAATACATAAGTGCATCATAATAATATGTCCTTACAGGCTTATGGAACTCAAAGAATCATTGTTATAATCATATCTAGTGTCCAGTTTTGTTCTTACACTGTGGCAGAAAGCACCAGTTGAACCACCCAGAGCCATATGTCACCACAGATGTTCAGAAAGGCAGTTTGTTCCCGTTGTATTTGACCCTTGGGGAACCTTAAAGCCTGCTCTTTAACTGAGGATTATTCATGTGATCTTCAATTCCTCAGACAACACTTCCTTAAAAATGCATGTCACTACATGGGCTTGAGAATACTTTAACAAACTGTTGTCAGTAGATACGGTTCACAGCTGCAGTCATAAATCTAAATGTGTTTTTTTTACAGTGGAAGCCAGATGGCAGAAATGTCAACAAAAAAAAAGTTTAAAAATTTTCATCTGTTTTCTCCAGTTCTTATCAGTGGGACATTTAGGGTTGCTGAGCCGTTTACCAGTAACCTTGCCCGTCCTGAATCACCGGAGTATAAAAAGTTTGTCAATAATTATACAGAACAGGTGTGTACTTCAATTCAAATTATTTGTTCAATGCTAAATATAAAATTTAATAGGAATAAATATTTCAACCTGTGTTTCAGCACAACACTGCTGCCATCCAAACACTTTGTTCATATACCTGCATGTACCTGCAATG
Organism: Hoplias malabaricus; assembly: GCF_029633855.1. Taxonomy (NCBI): domain Eukaryota; kingdom Metazoa; phylum Chordata; class Actinopteri; order Characiformes; family Erythrinidae; genus Hoplias; species Hoplias malabaricus. The sequence continues at coordinate 59,168,344 of NC_089800.1, forward strand.
AGCGTTGATCCATTAAATGCAGTAATTTACTGAACACACATCTGTTTATTTAATTAGTTTTTGTTTATTTGCAGAATGAAACGTTAGAAAAAATAGTGACCTGTGGAAACGTTTTGACATATTTTATATGACATACTTTTCCCCACACATATAAAACTCAGCAAATAAACAGAAAATGGCAGCAGGCTGGCACAACAATTAGAGTTTTGGCTGCAAAGGTCCAGTGATCCTGAGTTCTGTTCTCACCTCTGGGCCTCTGAGCCGCCTGGGAGGATTGTGGTGTGTTCTCCCTGTCTGCAAGGGTTTAGTCTGGGTTGTTCAGTTTCCCCCCTCAGTCCGAAAACACATATTAGTAAGTGAACTGGCAGGGTAAAATAGTTTACTGATATCAATGTGTGTGATACCCAGGGGCAGAGCCAGGGGTTGGCCAATGGTGGCCAAGGCCTCCATCTTCGGCCACCCCTCCGGCCCCCCACTACAAACCCAAAATTAAATTTTTTAAAAATTTTTTCATGTTAAATCTGTTAATTCTTAGATTTAATTCAAAATCTGTAATAATCTTATAATTTCTTTAATAAGGGGACTTGGGCTGTGCATATCTCCCTCTTATACTTCTGTAAGCAGCATTTCTGTTACACTACATTTATTTCACCTAATGTTTTATTTAAACAACTGTATAAAAGTACTCTATAGCAGCACATTTCAACAAGGTAGCACAACTCGTCAGAACACCCCCTGGCTCCCGAGTGGGCATTGCCCACCCAAATTCCTTCATTGCCCATTCAAATTAAAAGCCAGCTCAACCAACTAAAAACGTCTTTTTTCCTTTGCTTGTTTCTGATTGGCCCTTTGAGTCATATAAAATCGATAGAATATCTCATGCAGCTCAGCAGAGCAGACAGGTTCTGTCACTGTGAAAAGGAGAAGTAGTGATCTAAAAAGGTCCATTAGAATTCAAGCCCAATCTTTATGGTAGAGTTGGCTTATTTTTTGGTGACATTTGCTTGATATTTCATTTAGTATCTTTTTGGCTTCTAATGCTCTGTTAGTTCGCACTGTAATTGAAATATTTTTCACATATTTTGTTTTATTTTATGAATATTATGCATAAAATATGCTATTATACATTTAATAACCTTATAACAGTAAGAAAACTTATCACATGTAACCCCTGTTCAACTGGGCTTTTGGAAGATTGGTGGTCCCTGATAATGTATCAGTCATAAAATCTGATACCCCCCCCCTCCCCCCCGAAAACCACAAACAAGTGTTACTTTGTCTCAGGGCAGCAGTGTGCCACAGATGTACTAAAACACAAAGAATTTCTATAATATATTTAATATGTGAAATAATTTAAAAACATTCAATATATGCATTAGAATATTTTATTACAACAAGCTTCAGCCAGGATTTATTAATCAACATAAAATAAGACTTTACATCAATATTGTAACATTGGAACTCTTTCTTTACTGTAGGTACTTTGTGTGTGTATGTGTGTGTGTGTGTGTGTGGGCTGGAATGTGTGTTTTTTGTGGGAATATTGTTTGATAAAATATTTCTTTTTTAGCTCATTGTGAATTCCTATTCTGTGTGGAACTTCAGGAAACAGTTTTTGGTGAATGTGAAGCACAGGTGTGCATCACAATTCCGGTATTTGCGAGTGCCTGGCAACCCAAATAATGACATATACATCACAGTACCCAGAAACTGCTCCAGTTCTGTTTGAGGGTGGAGCAACTCTTTCAGTAAGCAGTGAGATTTAGGGGCTTGTTGACATTGCATTGCATTGCATATAGATTTGACTGCTCTACAATGACTTGCAACATGTCTTCACAGAATGATGAAAAAAATTATTTGATTAGTTGATTATGTATCTGACAATGATGTTCCATGCTAACCACAGTGGAGAACCCAACACAGTGCGAACTTTACTGATTTCCCAGAATGGCAGAGCAACATTCCAATATCAGAAGAGATTCGGTCCCCCCGGAGTACATCAAGACATTTTGCAAGTCACTGTAGAGCAGTCAAGTCTATATGCTATGCAATGCAATGTCAACATGATTTTCTTCATTTTCATCATTATCAACAGGCAAACAATTAGCTACAAGAAGAAAGCAGGCAGAAATAAATTAGATCTTATGTATTTCATACATATCTTATTTGTATAATTCCATTCCCATAATGGAAGCAAAATACCTCACCAAAAACTGTGCACTGTGTTCTATGCAGCACTGCTTACTGAAAGAGATTATTTTTATTTAAAGGGAAAATTTTAGGGCCAAAAAGGTAGCTTGTTGCTTCAGGGCAACACTATGCCATAGTAGGTTAAAAACATTCAACATGCTTACAAGCAAGTAAAAGACAACCCCCCAACACACACACTTACAACCTTTTGTACAACCAACCAATTTATTAGCATGTTTTAGATGGTGGGAATAAACTGGAGTATTTGGAGGAGCTCTGTGCAGACACAGGGACAACACAGCAAACTGTACACAGACAGTGACCCAAGGCAGGGACTGAACCCACAACCCCAGGACCCTGGAGCTAAGTGAGAGTGACTCTACCTGTTATACACCACTGTGCTATCCTGTTAACTTACATTCACCAGAAAATCAACAGAATCTGACTGGAAGTGTCTAAACATTTGCAGATGTCAGTATGTGCTGTAGCACCATAGTACGTATCAGCGATAATACTGCCATACCAAAATGAACCAATCTAAAACTGGATGTCCTTTTACCACTGATCTGTGCTTGATCTTCTCTCAGCAATATGATGCTTCTTGTTTATGTTTACACAATATTGTCAACATTTTTTTTTTTTTTTTTTAACAAATAATTTTATAACTAATGATCTTGGTTTCTGGTGCTGTACATTTGCATTCTGCCATCATTGAATGAAGCACTCCTATTGTCCAACAGTATTTTATTTATTTATTTATTTTGTGAAAAGTGTTCACTTAAGGAGTCATGTCATACTAATTTTGTAGAAGAAACCAAATTTTAGGATGGCTGAAAAAAGGGCCGTGTTATAATTATGCATGATAATTTATGTGACATACAATATTCTTTATTCATTTCTCATAAAACACTTAAAATATATGTATCTGTTTATTCTATTTTAGCTGGAAAATGTTTACAGTACTCTGTCTTGGTTCGATTCACTAAAGATCAATGAACTCAAGTAAGAGCAATGAACTATCAGAATCTTTCCTTTTTGAAGTCTTATTAAATGTACTCGATTGAGTGCAGTTTCACTGACCCTTTAATCCTGTTCTTCAACTTTCAAGACCCCTACAGCACCACAAAAAAGCTGGTATGATTTGGGTGGTAGATTATTCTCAGTGCTGCAGTGACATTGTGTGTCATTCTTGTATGAATGGGGCTGATTTTTTAAAAACTGTGTCCACTCACTGGCAACTGTATTAGACACGACTGCTTTGTCGGTACAACATGTAGAAGCACTGTTACTGTTACTGCAGCACTGAGAATGATCCATCACTCAAATGGTATGTTCTGTAGTGGTCCTGGAGGGAGGGAATTGAAAAACAGGATGAAAGTAGGAAAAAAACTATGCTAACTAACAGATGGACAACAGTCTGGTATTGTAGAACTACAAATTGCACAAATATTGAAGTGGAGCTGATAAAATCTACAATAATTTTAGAAACAAGGAGGGATTTAAAAAAATATTATGGCTGATTGGTAAAAGTAAGAACTCTTTTCTTTTCTGAAGGCAGGGCAGTGTGATTGGACTCTTTCAGATGCTACTAACAGATCAATTTAAATCATCAGACCTTGAGAATGCAGTCAACAAATTGTACAATTCCACCAATGCTACATTTAACCTCATAGTAACAGGTAATTAATGGCCACCGCGCTTTATTCGTTTCATTTTTGCATGATGTTTGTGGCTTGATTAAATGTTCTGCTGGTAAAATATGAGAATGGGTCATTTTTATGATTTTTAATTAAGATTGAATAGTCAGTCTTATGTTTTCTAGATGTCATCTCTGAAAATGTTTAGTGTTAGTCACATATAATGTTTATAGTGTAAATAGTAGTAAATAATACAAATAAAAGATAGTTTTAGACAAATGCTTTTGTAAATTAAGTAATCAAGTAAAACATGAAATGCTTATGATTCCCTATTTTACAACACTTGTGAATATAGACCTCAATCTAAATTGTCTAGGACAGTCAGACAGCTAGTAGAATAGAAGATCCCCTTCCCCCAAAATCCAGGGGTTTACTCATGATTGAAAAAGAGCAACACTTTTAGGATATTGCATAATTGTGAAATTGTGAAATTTTATTTATATTACAAAACAAATAAAAGTTAAAAACATAAAATGAATTTACATTTATGTGACTTGCACTCACCATCATATTCTTTCTGCTTCAACAGGACTTGTAGATATCACCAGAAATCCAGAATCCCAGGAACCCATACCTTATGAAGGCAACACCAGTATAACATGCACCACAACAGAGAATCTGGGAAAACCCTTGTGGTTCTTTCAACAACAGCAACAACAGGAAGTTACAAATGGAACTGAAGCTAATGTAACTTATAGTCCTTTACAAAGCACAGTTTCAATTAACAGATCTACAGAAGTCTGGAAAGGTATGTTAATGAAAATCACATCTACTCCTGTAATGACAAATTGTGATTTTTGTGATTCCTCACTGATTGACTACTCTGTTTAATGCAATTAGCTGATACAACATTGTTCGCTTCTTTCCACACAGGAACTTTTACATGTGACTATTTGAAGTCTGCGTCCATAATATACAGAGCATCCCTGTATTTGGACATAGCTCTTTTGCCTCCAATTATTATCATAAGTGATCCCCAGTTTCCAAGCTGTATAGGCCAAACTAGACATTTTTTTATTAGTGTTCTTTGTATAGTTCCTAACAACACAGAAATCTATAATGTTTCCTGGGAAGGAAACTCTCCTGAATCTAATACAGAAGGTAATGATTGTTGTCTCAGTCTACACATGCATATTGGCATGTGTACACACATTTTGATGCTAAAATATTTTAATACATTTTATTAGAATGAGAACCTGTACTTATGTTTAGTGTGTTTAAAGCCCCTCCAGGGAAATACCGAAGCTACAAAACCCAAAAAGAAATCTTCTGTGATGAAAATCCTGATAAATATACCGTTACCTGTACATTTAGGAACAGATTAAATCAGACAACAAATGCCTCATTGGATATTCCTATCATTACTAGTAAGGTTTTGTTTATTAATTTTTTTATTAGGCATTAATAAGCATAATAAAGTAATAATAAATTGCTAGAAGTGGTTCATTAGCCAAAATATAAATAGCCAAAACTGCATAACTGTATAACTTTCTATTATGTTTAATCAGAATCCTCAACGTATTGCTCAGAAGACAATGGATGGCAAATGGCAAAGTCTAATTTCACTGCAATTATGTTATGCAACTCAAATGCTGTTGGCCTAAAAAAGAGAAACTGCACAAACAGCATCTGGGGGGATGTTATCTCTCTGTGTGTGAATGAAGATCTATTTAATCTTTTAAGTGTTACTAAGGTATCATTATTATTCACATTGTTTTTTATTTATAGTAAAAATATACCAAGCTAGCTGAATTTCAGTCTGGCATTACTCTGGGATCCATACCTCAGACAGCATTTTGCACTGAATTCATTATATTCTGGGGGTGGGGGGGGGGGGTCTGTTAGTCTGCAAATATTTATAAAAAAAAAAACAAAAAAAAGGATAAACAAGAAAAACCCATTTCCAACAACAATGATATACCCAGTGTAATGTCAGATATACAAGGGTTGATAACAATATATTGTATACATTTGTACCAGGCTAATATAGTTTTCTGTTTCTCAATAATATATAACAGAACCTTCAAAGAGGACTTGGGATTGTTGAAAAAAATGCATATGATATATTTCAGCGTTTAAGGACATCGACAAATAACCAAAACATTAACAGTTTTGCAAATGTTAATGCATCTGTGTACGTTCTGGAAAGCATATACAGTGCTTCCAACATACAGAATTCTGGATGGAATGGAACAGTGCTCCCTGTATGTATTAACATTCATTGCACTTTCAGGATGTGATATTTAAAAATGCATTTTAAAGGCAAAAAGTAACATGATATCATATTTGTTTATTTTAGGATTTTGTGAAATCATCAAGCAACCTTCTGAATGACAGTCTACATGACAGCTGGACGCCTGTGAACAATGACACTGACAATTTAGCTTTTAAATATTTAGAGACATTAGAAGGAATCATACATAAAACAAATCTAAATGCAGCATCAATCACATCAGCTCTCCAACAAGAAAATATAGAGTTAATAGTATATAACAAGTCAAACAAACAGCTGAAAGGGTCCCTTAAAAATGTCAATGTCAGTGTCATTGAAATCTCATCTAATGTAACTGTGCAAACCGCAATCTATAATCTAGCTAGCAAGTTACCGAATACGCTATACAATGAAGAAACCTATGTAAGTGATACAATATTATCAGTTGTTGGTGAAAATAACACAAGGCTTTCAATGGTGTTGAAACTGAACAGACTCCCAAACCATCAGATGTACTGTGTGTACTGGGATTCTGTGCACCATTGGTGGTCTGATAAAGGGTGTCGCTGGGGTGGTGTGAATAACCCAGATCACTGTGATTGTGACCACTTGACCTCATTTGCAATTATGATGGCTAAAGAACCAATCAATCTACAGTACATGGAAGAGCTGACATATGCAGGGCTAGGTTTCTCAATTGTATCTTTGATTTTGGGATTAGTAATTGAGTTTTTAGTGTGGAATACAGTGGTAAAGTCAAATATTGCTCACTTTAGGCACACCGTCTTAGTGAATATTATGGTTTGTTTGTCAATAGCAGATAGCAGTTTTCTCGCGGCCCCTGTTCCATCATCAAGCCCCTCCAACTGGTGCTTAAGTCTTACGGTTTTGAAGCATTTTTGCTACTTGGCTGTGTTCTTCTGGATGCTGTGCCTGAGTTTGGGCCTTTTGCATCAAGTGATTTTTGTTTTTGTTCCCTTGAGGAAAAATGTCTACTTGGGATTATGTTTTTTTCTGGGATATGTGTGTCCTTTAATAATTGTAATAGTCACAATTATTACTTATGACAATGCTATGGCGGGACAGTACTATTCTACTGAGACATGTTGGCTGATATATGTGAGTGCACTGAAGGGGTCTATCCATGCCTTCCTTTTTCCTGTTTTTGTTATTGTGTTTCTGAACATGTTCACCATGGTTGTGGTAATCAGCAGGATTTTAAAACCCACTTTATCAGAGGGAAGCACTCATGATGAAAAGGAGATTGCAAGAAGCATTATTAAGACAGTTGTCCTCCTTACACCTACTCTTGGAATAACCTGGATTTTGGGACTTTTTGTGCTAGTGCTTGACCTCACACTGGAGCCCTACGCTCAAATTGTAAACTACGCGTTTACATTTTTCAACTCATTTCAGGTATTACCATACAATCCCACAATCATTAACAAATGACTACATTTATAATTCTATATTAAACACATTCCATCTCTCACACATTGTTATGCAGGGCTTCTTCATACTTCTTACTGGATGCTTTGGAGAGAAAAGGGTAAGTTTGCATATTTTTAAATATTTATTGTTAAATTTGTGTTGATGCTAGCTTTTATGGCAAAAAAAAATCTGAATTAGCAAGTTTTACTCAGAATGTCATCTTCGGCTATGGGTTTTTTTATGGGGGTGATGGATTTGTTTACACAAAAGGTTACATTTCACTAATGTGCACATTGGTAGATCTTTGCATTATTAATTATTTTTAAAAGATGACCCTCTGTAGTTATTAGGAATTTCCTCAAATTAACAGAAAAATATATAATTCATTTTACTGAAAATAGATGAAGAGCTTTCCATTTCACAGAGGAAATAGCCTAAGACTGTTACTTTAACTATTGTTATTGATTATATTGTTGCCATTATATACATCATAACAGAATAACTAGCAAAAATTCCAGGGGTCAAAAAAGGTTAAACATATGGGGTCTTGGACTATCTAGGGCCTAGTCATAATTCTGAAATGGTTATGAGGGTGTATCTCAGTACTCAGTGGAGGCAAATAATTTCAAATTCATCCTAATTTCTTCAAAGGTTCGAGATGCACTGCACAAGCGCTTTCGAGCACAGGTAAATCAGAATAGAAACATCTTTTAATATATATTTAACCTGGTAATTGCAAGTGCTTACTTCAACTGATAAATTATTATAATTCCAGCAATCAGCGTACTCTAACAATGAGAGCTCAACAAGAAATTCATCAACAAATAAAATAAAATAACTTGATTTCTGTGAAAAGGTAAGTAATCTGTTTAATCTCTTTACAATATATTGTATTATTGTGAGTAATTGAGTGGATATTTAAAGTCAACTAAATTTTGTCTTCCTTTAGGGCATTAGCTTTTATTTATATCATATGGTCTCTCATGACAACATGTCTCCAGATTATGTCTCCAGATTTTTGTCTGAGATTTTTTTAAAGCAAAGTGATTTGGAAGGACTTTTTCTCCTCATCTAAGTGTATGCATCAACTCTAAACCCATCTGCCAGTTAATAACTACTTCATTTTAACCATGTATATTATTAAAGGAACAATAAGCAATTTTGTTGTTTGCATAATAAACACCAACAATACCAATGTTATATCAATGGCAGGAGAGGCACTTTAATCAAATAAACATAGCACAAAAAGTAAGGAAATTTGTGTTTGGTCGATTATTTCTTTGTTGTAACAGTACTTCTTGGCAATATACCTGTTAATTTCCCTTTTAAATGGTGCCACATTTGTAAGGAACATCAATTTTTGGGATGAGGCTCCTGTTTGTTAAATTAATAAATTGTTTAATTGTCAATATGTCTTGTTTCTTCAAACTTCAATCATCCAGTCCGTCAATGGCAGAATAAGCTGTTTGTCATTGACAGAGAGGATTTGGTAAATTTCTTCATGGGTGCAACCCACATACTCAGCTCTATCCCTCATCCCACAAATGCATATTCCTTACAAATGTGGCACCATTTAAAAGGAAAATTAACATGTTTTCCAACAGTATAAGATTTATTCCCAAGAAGCATTGTTACAACAGAGAAATTATCTACCAAACACACATTTCCTTACTTTTTGTGTTATATTTATTTGCTATTTTAATATCACACATTTAATAACTACAGTTAAGTATTCAGCAGCTTATTTTACTAAGCACTTGCATGATATAGGAACCAGAATAAAGCAAGCAAACCACAATAACAAAATGAAAAAGGCAGAAAAATATAGATTTATATTTATTCCATTTTTTTCCACATTAAAGGCGATATCTACATTTGTAATAAAAAAAATATGTTTTCATAAAATTCCTCACAATCTGCTAGTTCAGTCTGTTTGCATGCTCTCGCATGCACGGTCTTGGTCTGGTATGCAAGGCTTTCTCTCTCTCTCTCTACTCATAACAGAGGCGTTTTAAGTTTTTTTTGGACAACAGAGAGAATTCCAAACTTTGAAAAGCATGAACTGAGATGAGGATATTGCTCTGTTTCTGCTCCATAGGTGAGTAATATTAATTTAAGTAAACAATTTCACCTTAAAAGACATGGAGCATCTGTATTTAAACAACCAGATAGAGCTGAATTTCCCCACAATTGTAGACAGTCCCTTTAAATGGAATAGCAGTTACATATAAATTCCTTAATTTTTCAAACAACACTTAAACATCAATGAAAACAGAATATATTTACTAAGAACCATCATGTAATCTTTAAGCTTAGGTTTATTTTCTTAATTGCCAGGTAATTTGTCAAGTTTACATTTTTTTCTTTTTAATTCACAAGAGAAGCTGGCAAAGTATTTCACTGATGGACATGTTACAAATCCTAACAGGTAAAATACAACACAGAAAGTAAATAATGTGGAAAAAAAAAAACAGAAAGTTAAAAAAAAGAGATATTTTGTTAGCATGAATGCTAATAGTACATCTAAATTCCCTTTTAACAATGCTGAACTTCAGACAGCTGCTGTTTCTGTCTGTAATTATGTCTAATAATGATCCAAGTTGATTTCTTTATCTGGTTCTAATACTGCTTTACTCATATAGACTTAAAAAAAAAAAAAAAACAGGGAAAGCTGCACTTATAGCCAATGGCCATGCAGCTCTTTTTATAATTATATGAAGTAAACATATGTAGACAATGGTGACCCACAGTTAAGATGAAATAAATCATTGTTTTCAAAACCTACAGAGCAAGTTAGATTTTAGTCTTATGTCAGTGTGTGTCATGCAAAAAAAATGTAAAATAACTTTTTGCTCCTTTAAAAACTGATGTGTCTTTAAAAGCACTTGTATGTGTACCACTAAGTGGCATGTTATAATTTTGTAACTTTCATTTGTTTAACTTACATAACTAAGTGTAAAATGTTTAATATTAGTGATGAATTCAAATTATAATTTAAAGAAATATATAACATGCCTTTTAAAATTACAATATCTCTGTTCTCTACTCTGTGGAACATTATTCATTAATTTTATTTAAATATTTATCAGTAAATTTTTTTTTTTATAATTTTGCTTTGTGTAGCCATCATGATGAATTTCCAAGTTTAAATAAATGATTAATGATTATTTTGTAATAAAATGTGCAATGTCAAGATGGTCTGTCTGTTTGTTTACTTGGACTCAATTTTTGTAATAAAGCATGACTTTTTATGACACATTTCCTTATTTTGCTGTTCAGCGTTTAGTCTTTCTTCTTCCCAGTCATGATCAATTTCATCGGGGGGAAGACCCTTCATCACTGCCATCCGCCGATGATCCCTGTACTCTCTTTCTGCTCTGCAATAATCATATTGTTCACAGCTTCATAAACAACTTGTGTTTACAATATTCACTGAATATGTGCAAGAACCAGAAATACAAAAATTTGAAAAATATCCTACTTTTTAAGGAATTTAACACATTCTTTATGCCCATAGATTTCAGCAATCCTGATAGGTCTATCCCGAGAGCAATCTTCCAGGTCTATAGGGGCATGAACTGAATGCAGAAACCTCAGCACTTGAAGCTTTCCTGACTCTGCAGCATAATGGGCGGGTGTCCATCCATTATTAGTTCTAAGGCAGGATCTTGCACCATTTTCAATCAGTATCCTAACGATTTCTGTCTGTCCTAAAAATGACAAATGGACACAGAACCATTCATTCATTCATTATCTGTAAGCGCTTATCCAGTTCAGGGTCACGGTGGGTCCAGAGCCTACCTGGAATAATTGAGTACAAGGCAGGAATACTCCCTGGAGGGGGTGCCAGTCCTTCACAGGGCGACACACACACACACACACAAAAACGCACATTCACTCACACCTACGGACTACGGACACTCACACCACACTCCTCACAGACAGTCACCCGGAGGAAACACACTCAGACACAGGGATAACACACCACACTCCTCACAGACAGTCACCCGGAGGAAACACACACAGACACAGGGAGAACACACCACACTCCTCACAGACAGTCACCCGGAGGAAACCCACGCAGACACAGAGAGAACACACCACACTCCTCACAGACAGTCACCCGGAGGAAACCCACGCTGACACAGGGAGAACACACCACACTCCTCACAGACAGTTACCCGGATTGGGAATCGAACCTACAACCTCCAGGTCCCTGTGACTGTGACTGTGACACCACCTGCTGCACCCCTGTGCCGCCTGACACAGAACCAAACCTTGGAATTTGTACAATTTTGTGTGTAGGTTAATATGTAAATAAAATGCAGAAAATCACTATTAAAATACTTCATGTAGTTCTTTTTGTTATTTTACTTTTTATTTGTAAGCTTAATAATGTTTGGGAAATGTACCACAAAATTATTATTATTATTAATATCAGGAATGATGTGGCAACCTATATTGTATATGACAGAGTAGGTGGCTCAAAATAAAGTTTCTGAATCTTGGCACAAAATTATTGGCCAGTATTCAGTATCTATATGTATTTCTTCAGCTCCCATGAAAAATAAATATCATTTGAAAATATTTGAAGATTTTCTATTCTGTTATATGCCTATTTTTTTAAGGTACTCCATGATGACACCAGCTCTATAATTAAAAGTAAGATTATTATATGATGTTGTAATTATTTACAGTGTCAGTAGTCAAGTTTACCTCTAGTAGCTGCCCAGTGCAGAGGAGTCTTATTGTTCCATTCAATATCTTTCTGATTGGGATTGCATTTACTTCTTTTCACAATTTCTTGCACTAGGTCATAATCTCCTGCTGCTACTGCCTGGTGCAACTCAGTCATCTGCAATTTTCAAATAACAAAATAATTGTACCTCTCTGATCACATTAATGTGCGGTGAATATGATTCAGTAACAACCAACAACATTGTTCCAGTTAAGCTTTTTTGCAAGATTTCTCAGAAGTTTGTTGCAGAAGTAAATTGCAGAAGTTTACGTGCGTATTATTAGCAGATTACATTACATTAATATATATATATATACACACACCTACCCTGTTTGTACTGAAAAGACACAGTTGTTCCTGAAAGGCGTCACAATGTGTAAACTTCCCATGGCAACCGTCTTGAGTAACTCCAACAAATGAGGGCGTAAATTCTTTCTCCGCCCGTATTCCACAGGGACCCGCTTCCTGCTCTAAGATTTGATGCGTAAATAAAAAAGATGTTTTTATTTCAGTGAGAGTCATACATGGTGCAAAATGGCACTGATTTAATTTAAAACTTTTCTTCAACACTTACCTCTCCTTAATTTCTTAAAATTTTATGCCTACTTTTTCATTAGGAATAGCATTGATTTATATGAATCAAACTGTTACTACGTATTCTCCAGTTTTTTATTCGGCTTTTCTCCTCCACCTTAAATGGTGCACTAGTTGCATTCTGTCGCCGCTAGATGGCAACATACGAACACAACTTCCATACCGTGGAAAAACTACACGTTTAGCTTCATTCCACGGATATTATCTCTTTATTTTCAAAATGTCTCAAAAATCTGAAAGGCTGACTGAAGATACAACATTACAGACTATTAATATCCTGAAGATGAAGAAATTCTACTATGGAAGTTTTATATAATTGCCCTATAAACAGCACTGGACACGATAGAATGTGGGAAAATGACTGATTTAGCTAAATTCATTGGACATTATCTCTAAATTGTCAGTGTCTCAAAAAATCTGAAAGGCTCATTTAAGACACAATATAACATACTATTAATATCCCGAATGTGAAGAAATTCTACTGTGGATTTTCTTTTGTAATGGCCATGTGAATATAGCAAGTGTCAAAACAGCCAAACAGCTTATACTGCCTTTGACTTGTTTGGTGGGTGGTGGACTGGATGATTGAAGTTTGAAGAAACATGAACATATCGTCAATTTAACAAACAGGAGCCTCTGTAGCATGTGGAAGAACCATACACAGCCACAACAGCTTGGCACCTCCTCCTCATGCTAGGCACCGGCCTGGTCACACAGTGGGATGGCGTCCCATTCTACAACCAGCATTTGTCACAAGTCAGTCAACGTGGTTGTGTTGATCACTCTACCACAAGTGTTCAATGGGGTTGAGGTCAGGACACTGGCAGGCCATTCCATCCTGTCCACTCCCACATTCTGGAGGTAGTCTCTGATAAACCCCGCTCTGTGGAGGCGAGCATTGCCTCCAATGATGACAAGCCTTGTTTTTCCACCATCACAAAAACTAAGCTGTTTGGCATTGGCAGAGAGGATTTGGCGAATTTATCATGGGCACAACCTAAATACTAAGCTCTGTTCCATTTAAAAGGGAAATTAACAGGCTTTCCAATTGTAAGATTTATTACCAAGAAGCATTGTAACAATAAAGAAATAATCAACCAAACACCAATTTTGTTACTTTTTGTGCTATGTTTATGTAATAATATAAAATTCTTTGAGGTACTTTAACTATTTGGAATGTACTCTTGTTGTCTTTTTTTATACAAAATATTTTCATATTTAAGGCCCTTTTTATCATAAAACGTTGCCAGGCAACCTGACTACTTGCTATAAAATGGCATAAAAATAAGAATATTATAATACTGGAAATAACCAGACATTGTGAATATACACACTGACATTCAGTGTTTAAACAAACACACTTATATGAATTAAACGTTACACTTTGGGACATTATATTTGTACTACACCTGTAGTACCACCTAATAGCTGGTATTTCCCACTTTGGCTGAAATAACCTCAATAAGATGTTTCCTGTAACCATCTACCTGTCTCTGACTTCGACTGGGAGAAAGTTTTCCCCATTCCTCCATGCAGAATTCTTTCAGCTGTGTGATATTTGAGGGATTTCTTGAATGCACAGACCACCCCACAGCATCTCAGTAGGATTAGAGCCAGGCTCTGATTTGGCCGTTCCAGAACTCCAGTTCTTATTTTGAGCCATTACATGTGAATTTACTGCAATGTTTTGGGTCATGGTCATGTTGCATGGTCCACGTCCTTCTCAGCTTCAGTTTTTGGACAATTTCTTCAAGCACCCTTTCCTCAAGAACCTTACGCTTTCCTCCCAAAAATTGTAAATTTTTCTGCATTATGTTTTACAACTTAGGTTTCTAAGTAATTTCTTCAGTTTTATTTTCATATCTCCATCTCTCAGTGCTGTTCAAATGAATGTACATATGTTTAAATATGTTTAAAAAGACAAAGGCTTTCATGGGGTGTTCTAATTTTCACAGACTGTATCCCCACAGTTCATATTTCCACATATTCATCACATGCTCTGTTCACAGGATATCAATAGTCTGTTCATTGTGTCTTTAGTGAGCCTTTCAGATTTTTGAAACACTTTGAAAATAAAGAGGTGATATCCGTGGAAGGAAGCTAAAGGTGTAGTTTTTCCACGGTGTGGAAGTTGTGTTCGTATTGTATTCAAATGCAACTACTGCACCATTTAAGGTGAAAGAGAAAATCAGAATAAGAAACTGGCGAATAACCAACTTCAGCGTAGTCTGTTACGATCACTATTACATACACTCTTGCTTACACAATCTCAATTAACCAATCCTGTGAAACCTTGCAGATTATTTCCCTAATTAAGATGGCATTAATAGGTCAACTTGTGTTTTTTGTATGTATTATGGTGGTGATTTTTTTGGTGTGCTTTGTGCTGGTAAGAGTGGATCAGATATGGAAGCAAATCTGTCTCATCAGACTTTGAAATATTACCACCTTTAAATTTGTAGCACTGAAATTATGAATCTGAATTATTCAAATTATTCAGATTCAGAATAATTGCTCTTGAATAGAACCCGTGAATAGAACTTATTATTCAAGGTTAAAAAATTCAGATACCAAAATATGAGTTATAAAAAATTCAAACAATATATTTTGAAGTAGCTCAAATTCGGTAGACGAAATACAGAGACCAAAATACGAGTTACAAAAAACTCAGATACACATCCGGGACACCAAGGATGAGCAATCGATTAATTAGGATTTTCTCTTTCACCTTAAATGCTGCAGTAGTTGCATTCTGTCAGACAGATATACATAAAAATACACAAAAATAAACATAAATATCCAGCCAATTGCCTCCTGTGTCCATTGGTGAACAACTATTAAAAAAATATTTATATATAGGGCATGGGTGTGTGTGTATACACACACACACATCCATGCCCAAAAATCAATCTCCTTTTTGGACACTCACTGTCCATTCTCTGAACGTTGCAGTGTTATACATTACAGCGTATAGTCAATTTGTTGCTCTGTATACTTTATTTCCACACTTTCTTTCTGTTCATCAGGATTTTCACATGATCGCCACAGAGATGGCATGATTTGGGTGGTGGATCATTGTCAATGCTGCAGTGACACTGATGTAGTGAGGTGTTAAAGTGTGTTGTGCTGGTACGAGCGGATCTATGTCTGTAAGCTTTCTGGAAAATTTTAATGAACTTTTTTTTATTACATAAGTCAGTCTCTTCACAGGATATTTTGCAAAGTGCATTTTTTAAAAACTTTAAAAAACTGTATTTCATTAATCCACAACTCAAATCAGTACATTAACCATATTCTTTATATTTTTTATACATTGTAATTATTTTGTTTTAAAAGATAATTTCTGTGTTTGTTTCTATTTTTACACAATTTGGTATTACTTGCAAGACTAAGACCAAGTATAATGTCATCACACAAAATAAGCTTTTTGTCATTGGCAAATTTTTCATGGGTGCAACCCCCATACTCAGCTCTACTGCTCCTCCCACAAAAGCATGTTCCTTACAAGTGTGGCACCATTGAAAAGGGAAATTAATGGGCTTTCCTACAGCATAAGATTTATTGCCAAGAAGCACTGTTACAACATAGAAATAATCTACCAAACACACATTTCCTTACTTTTTGTGCTATGTTTAATTCCATGTTGGTCTTAGCATGTTACATATACTGATCTGATGCAAGAACGGCTTATCAGCCATGCAGTCACGTTGGCTAAAATGTGTACAAAACAAAACATTCTTTTTTGTAGCAAGGTAAACTCCTGTTATCAAATAATAAATGTATAATCCTAACATTTATTTTGTTTAATCAAAGTCCTAAAAGGTAAAAATTGCCATCCGATTATTTAAAAAATCTTATAGAAACATTCCAAGGATACATTGCCATACATAGATTTTATTTGACAAAATTCACATGCAAATTTGTCCCCATGTTCTACAGTAAAGGTTAATCATGACAAATTACAACATATAACACAGATTACACCAAAATATGAATTACTCCCTTTCAAAATATTTTAGAATTCTGTTTCACAGAATGAACAATCCAAACAAAATGTACAATACATAGCAGTATGACTGTTCATGGTAAAGACATTCAACAGATCACAGTACATTCTCCTAAAAGATGGAATGGTACACAGAATATAATTGCTCCATGCTGATGTTGTCGAAGCTCATCACATTCACACACACACACACACAAACATCCATTGTCCATGTAAAAGACCTGTGTACAGAAATAGCTAATTGTTAGAATTTTTAAATTGAGATTAATGTGTGCAAAGCCACCCAGTACAGTTTTGAAAATACTGAAAAACAAACAAAAAAAGAATCATTTTACCACACACATTTAGCAAGCTTCATCTAAAAATCAAGACATAAATTAAGGTCTCACATGAAGATGAGGCAGAATTTTGAAAAACACTTTTGTGTTTGGGGCAGAGACTTGACAAAGACTGCTTAAAATATAAGTCCTATTTGTTATATCTGGCTGGCTAATGCAGGATAAACCCAGAAAGTACTGCCATTGAACATCACGTCTGTAGGTTAGAAGGTTCCACTAGCTACATGTAAATCAAATACAGACCCATTCCAAAAAATGAAAATATCATGAAAAAATTGATTAATTTCCATAATTCCATTCAGAAAGTTAAACTGTCATAGATTATAGATGCATGGCCCACAATTTAAACGATTTCAAGTATTTACTTGTTTATTTTCACATAATTTGGGCTTCCAGCTCTTAAAACCCACAAAAACAGAATTTCAAAAAATTTGAATACTGTGGAGAAATCAGCCCAAATTTTGCAGGGCATGAATGAGTGTGAGACTCTAATCATCTACTAAACTCAAAGCACCTGCACAGGTTTCCCCAGGTGTCATTAAATTGCTTCAGTTTGGTTCAATATGGGGAAGACTGCAGATATAACTGGCCAGAAGACCATCATTGATATCCTCCATAGGACAGGTATGCCAGAAAAGTTCATAGCTAAGGAGGCTGGCTGTTCACAGAAGGCTGTGTCCAAGCATATCAATGGACAGTCTAATGGAAGGACAAATTGTGGCAGGAGAAGTTGCACCAGCAAAAGAGATGACCGTGAGCTTCAGCGGATTATCAAAAAGAGAAGATTTAAGAATCTGGCAGAGATCCAGAAAGAGTGGAATGAGGCAGGAGTCACAGCTTCAAAAAACACCACATTCAGGAGATGGGCTACAACTGTCGGGTTCCTTGGGTCAAGCCACATCTGAACCTGAGCCAACGTGGGAAGCATCTCAACTGGGCCAAGGAGAAGAAGGGCTGGACCATTGGCCAGTGGTGCAAGGTCCTCTTTTCTGATGAAAGTAACGTGTGCCTTTCATTCAGGAATCAAGGTCCAAGGGTTTGGGAGAACAAGACGGGTGAGGAACAGAACCCAAACTGCTTGAGGTCCAGTGTGAAATATCCAGAGTCAGTCATGATTTGGGTGCAATGTCTGGTGCAGGTGTTGGTAAACTCTACTTTCTAAAATCCAAGGTCACCGCAACAGTCTCCCAGAATGTTTTAGAGGACTTCACAATTCCTTCTGCTGAGGATCTGTATGGAGATGCAGATTTTATCTTCTAGCAGGACCTGGCCCCTGCCCATGCCGCCAGAAGCACCAAAGCCATGTTTGAGAGGTATTCTATATACTCAAGAGGAAAATGAGGGCCACCAGACCCAATAACAAAGAAGAGCTGACAGCAAGCATCATGGAAATCTGGGCTTCCATAACTCCCAGGCAATGCCACAGGGTGATTGCCTCAATGCCACGTCACATCGAGGCAGTGATTAAAGCAAAGGGATTCCCAACCCCAAGTATTGAGGATTGACATATCGTTTTGAAAGTAACATATTTTGATTGATTTGATGTGATCCTAACTTCTTTTTTTTCTGTAAAAACTGAGAAGTAGTTTGGGCTGATTTCTCCACAGTATTCTTATTTTTTGAAATCCTGTTTTTGTGGGTTTTATGAGCTGGAAGCCCAAATTAATGTGAAAATAAACAAGGAAATACTTGAAATACTTTAAATTGTAGGCCCTGCAACTATAATCTCTGAAAGTTTAACTTTCTGAATGGAATTATGGAAATTAATTAACTTTTCCATGATATTCTAATTTAGTTAATCTAATTAATATTATATTCAAACGCATTTTATTGAGTTGATCTACAGCTGTGTTCCTGACCACATGGGAACAGGATTCCACATGGGAATAATCCATATCAAAGTCATTGCAACACCCACTTCACACTTGTAAATAAGAGTTACAAGTGACAATAGGCTTTTTACTGCCAGTGATTTCAAACTGATGTACTTCAAAAGACACTAATTAAAATGCAGTACATGTAGGCTTTTTAATTAATTAAACATAGACCAATAATCATTTTTTTCAGTGCATTTGTACAGTAATTTGCTATCTGATGCTTTTATGTCAGACTATGAAACAAGAACAGAAAGAGATGAAAACAGCGAAATTGATGAAAACACTGTTTCACTGTTGCATGCTCAAGTGTAGGGATGAGCACTGACTCATTAACAGAAAAGGTGCTTAAATGGGCCACTCTGCTTAGACAGGGCCAAGAATGGTCCTGTGGTGCATGGTCTGTGATATTTTAACAAAAGCATGTCACAGACATTTCATTAAGACCCCAGGGAACTGACTTAACTTATGGAAAACAGGTATTTATGCCCCCTTTCTTGGAATACTCTAATGCTAGCGTTTGTTTTACTTATTTCTATAAATATATATTTTTACCCACGTTGTTAGTCTTACCTGTTTTTAACATCACCGTGTAGATTCCTTGGACTAATAAATTCCTTCCAGTTTAGCACTGTAACCTAAAAACAACAAAAACAACTTTCGATTTTTAACACTATATACCCCAACACCAGAGATGTTAAACAAATACATTTTAGATTAAGAGAACAAGAAGTAAACTATTAATTAAACACATTTTAATTTAATGAACATATTACTTATTGAATTGCTGAGAAATATATGGTTCATAGCCTAAATTTCAAATACCTACCCACATCAGCCTGTGCATTTGGCACATCTGAATTGTCCTGTGTGACAGATTGTTGGTCGGATCCATGGCTTGATGCAGTTTTGGACATCCCAACATGGAACAAATTTTCATTCAGTTGCCTGGTTTGTAAATGCTTGTGACTAGTTCTGCTGAGTTCTTCCGTGATTTCTGAAACATAGTTCCAGTTAAGGGATGCTTCTTCAATGCTGGTGATATTAACATCTGTGGCAGTGGCAGGGTTTTCTTTCACTGTAAACTCACTTTCAACAAGTTCTTCATTTGAGTCAACATTTTGCTTTGGGGTTTCTCCTTTGTCTTCTCTTCCAAAAGTTGAAGAACACTGAGGTCTTGTCGCACTTGTGCTGATATTTTCTAGGGCCTTATCTAGCAGTTCATTGTGCCCATTCACAGTAGAAGAGGAGGCATTTGAAAGTGATTGCACAGAATTTGTATTTCTGAGGCTTTCATCATATGCATGTATAGCAGTCGTCCAAAAACATTTCATATGCTCATTTACATCAATGTCTTCAGATTGGACTCTGACATGATATGAAGGAGGACTGTCCATATTCTGTATCTTCTTAATTGTCACATTCAGAGGCTTGTCAACTACAAGTTCACAGAATGTGTCAATAGCATTTTCATTCCAGGACCCCTCTGAAAGGTTGAATCCTTCCAACTGACAAAGAAAAGCTTGAAGTGGACTTTCGACCAAACTGAGGGGCAGTGGCCTGATATTGTCTGTTAGGACTTCAAATTCATTTCCAAAATCCACAAAAAGTACAGACAATGTAATTGGAGATTTTTTAATAATCTGTGCACGGTACCACATCTCATCATTAAACAGAGCAATGCATGCATCGCCTAGTCTCCACTGATGTGTTATAAGATCAGTCTGCTCAGAGTTTCCAGTTTCTTGAGCAATCAGAGAGATTTTGTCAAGTTCCTCAGAATTTGCATGCTGGCACCAGAAGTAATGTGGTCCTCTTATTGATGAAGCATATGCCTCTAGTGTTTGTCCTACAGAATACTTGGGTCTCTTGAATGGTGATGAGAAGGTATTCGACAGTGGTATTACTTGAGATTTCAGTTGCTCTGAAGTGGCATCCTGCAATAGGCTTATATCCAAGTCATCCCATTTTTCATGACCAAGGCTTTGCAACATGGTCCTCTGATCAGCAACTTTAACTTCCCAAACAGTTTTGTACTCATTGATAAACCTACAAAATAATCTCTTTTCACCAATCTTCCCTAGCACTTTTCTCAGTGGACATGTCCCTTCATCTATTCCTTTCTGGATACTGGCACAGTCTTCTGGTGTAAGACTACAATGAATGCTGAACCTTGGGAACTGCAAAAACTGCTCATCAAGCTTGCGGACATTTGTTGCAGAAATAGTTGCCTCATTTCCAAAGTCTATGAATTCTACATGGATGTCCTTTCCATTTGTGTCTTTAATGACTGCACGATACCAAGAATTGTCATCAGGAAAAACAGCTTTCACCAAACAGCCATGTGAAACTGAATTGATCTGGTCTTCCTTCACTGGTAAATAAGTGGAATTAAGCTCTTCTGTGAGAGACATTAGGCTGCTTTCATCTTTTGCCAACTGTACAAAGAAACTGGACAGACTATTAATGTGTGAAACATAAACTTCAAAAACAAAATCTTGTTGAATGGCCATAGGTGGAAGGTCTGTAAGTTTAGGTAAAGACTGTGGGGATAGGTCAGAACCACTCAGAGTCAAAGCCATAGGATTCAGAACACCCCCAGTAGGGATATGCCCACAATCTCCAGGGTAAGAGCCAGTCCAGTAATCTTTCATTATATCATTGACACAGCCCGTATTGCACTCAACTAATACATGAAACTGAGGACGATTTGAGATGTCTGGGGTTATCTCCACATTCTGAACGATAACTTTGAGAAGTTTATCTATTATGAGTCCACTAAATTCAACAGCAGCTGCATCATTCCAACATCCTTCTGTGGGTTTGAATCCTTCTAACTGACAAAGAAAAGCTTGAGGTGGTACTTCCAGTAGTTTTTTAGGGACTGCTTTTACTGAATTTTGGAAGAGTTCACTCTCATTTCCATAATCTATGAAAAGCACTGATAACAAACTCATAGATTTATTTATCACCTGTGCACGGTACCACCTGTTGTCCTCTGGGAAAAGAGCTAAGCATGTGTCCCCTGGGCTCAAACTGTCTAACGAAATCAGACTTGTCTGTGCAGAACTTCCAGTGTCTTGAGCAATCTCAGAGATTTTTTCAAGGTTTTCAGAATCTGCATACTGGCACCAGAAGTAATTTGGTCCTGCAATAGATGAAGCATATGCCCCTATTGTCTGACCTAGGATAATTTCTGGCTTCTTGTACTCTCCTGGACAGATATTTTCAGAGTTGATATTCAGAAGTGTGGTGCCAGAATTTATTTTAAGTGTGCTTTCCATGTCCATTTTTAGTAAAGACGCTTTGCCCTGACCCTCTATATTAACATGCCACACAGATGCATTCTCATTGATGAAGCTGAAAAGCAGTTTCTCGCCATTTGCAAATGTGTCTATCTGCTCTTGTGTCCATTCTACTCCATCTACTCCAGTGAGGCAACAGTGGATACTGTATCTGGGGAATTTGAGAAATTCCAAGTCTAGTTGTTTTACTTTTGAAACTGAGAGCTTGGCTTCATTTCCATAGTCAATGAATTCCACTTGAATTGTGCAATCTTCAAGCTTATCTTTAACTACTGCCCTGTACCAAGCTCCATCCAAAGCGTACTCTGCTTTCACCAAGTGACCAGACTGTAACTGATTAAAGTCCACTTCTTCAAATAACTGAGAACTGTTCAGTTTATCAACAAGGCAGCAAATATCATTCTCTTCACTTACAAGCTGAACAAAAAAATTTGATGGACTACTGCAGTGTGAAACATACACTTCTGAGACAAAACGTTCTTTTATATTTTTTGAAGGAAGGCTTTCCTGTGTTGGAAAATTAGAAGCCACGTATTTGATGTGTTCATGTTCCACATCCTGAGATATTAAGAGACCACTTTTACAACTTGCTAAATCAGTACATTTCCTTTTGTCATCTTGTGGACTGGTAAAACAGCTTGCATCCTCTATTTGTTTGTTATTTCTAGTATCTATGTGTACTTGATGTCTGTAGTTAGAATGGTCTATTCTCCAGGACTGTTCCATGAGTTTAGGAGACATCATGTTTGGCTCTTGTTTGGTATGTTTCTTTTTCTGAATTTCTTTCCATTTCTCCTTTACCTTTACATTTATGTTGGTTTTGCCATCATGTAGTTCCACTGATAATCTTCCAGAACGACTTTTCCCAATTACAGTAGCAGTAAATGTACAGTCAATGGCATGCTTTTCAAACCATTTGTTGAGCTCGCTGGATTCTTCTAATGTTACGTTAAATAGTTTAAACTGGACTGCCTGGAATGGAATAGACATGATTGCAGAATGCTGAGCAGGAAAAGGCAAAACATCAGAGTCATCCAAAACCAAAACATCACCATAATCTACAAAATGTACAGTCATTTTGGATCTAACAGACTTAACTTCTCCTCTGTGCCATTGCCCACCATAATATCTTGCAAGACACATCATCTGAGGTGAAAATGAATATCTGGGTTGCTGTCCTGTAGCACAATACTGCTGAATTTCATTAGTCATTTCTTCAACCATGGCAGCATTTTGTTTAAGTTGACCATAGAAGTTGTTCACACCTTCCACGCAGGTTATCCTAATCTTTTCCACTGAACCTACTTCGATTTGGTCCACTGAGACAGCATGCATGTCATTTAGAACACAGGATGTTGCCAGGGGATTTGGTTCTGAAATATTCAGTTCTGTTGTAAAAAGGACATTTTGTGATAGTGCTTCGATATCTACCAAGTTGAGGACCACACCTTGGGCATCAAACATGACTGCACGTATAGTGCATTTCAAAGAAATATTGCAGGACAATGCTGGAGAATTAAAGTCAAAAGACTCTGACAATCCACTATCATTCAAAGCTCTGGTTTCAGAACTTTCAGTGTTGATCTTGTGGAAAAGACTACATTGAAAAGCTTGGCATGTAAGCTTTAAAAATTGTGGATCAATGGGCCGCAAATCAAGCAGTGGCACTTTCAAGAGCTGTCCATAATCGATCAGGCGTACATCAACGTAAGGGGTCAGATGCTGCTTTAATATCCGTGCTCTGTACCACATAGCATTTTCTGGATGACGTGCCACACAAACTAATCCAGTGGGCAGCTGGGACTTACTGCATGAATAATGTCTTTGGATATCTTCCATTAGCATCTTGAGACTCGGCACACTGCAAGCCATTTGGCCCCAAAATTTCTGGTCATTTTCCACATATGAAACCTTAACCTCAAGAACACTACCAACTGTAAATAGATGTTCATCTATTACAGATTCCACTTTACATTGATAAATGTCAAGAGTTAGTCTTCTATTAATCTCTCCTGCAGGACTGGCTGGTTCAGGCATCTTGGTGTTCTTAAAGGCCACAGAGTCATTTGAACAGCTACGATAACCTAAGCAATCTATTGGATTTGCATTTTTATGCTTACAAGTCTCCTTGTGTTTTTTCTGGATTTGAACATCAACAGGGCTGCTAAAAGGTCTCTCAGGTGTAAAAATTGATTTTTCATGGACAGCAAATCTGTCGTTAATGTTTACATTGTCATTTCCATACAGTGTCACATGGTAGAAACCATCAGACATATTCTGGTGTTCAAACTTCCCAACAAAGGTTTGGTTCAGCAAAACTGATTTCAGATGCTCAATCTGACCTGTTGTCCAAATGGTATGTTTGTTTGTTAGACCATACAGGGAACATGCATAAGTAACAACAGGTAGTTTGAAGAAGTTCATAGATAATGGCCTTATATCTCCCACTTTGACAACATCTCTGATTCCATAATCAACATGAAACACTTTGGCAAGATCAGACGCAATATTTTGCTGTAGAACAGACCGATACCATTTCCCATCACTTCCTTTGGTGGCACATGGTGACCCATGAGATAATGGCCTTGTTGTTTCAGCAGCAGGTGTGCTTTCATAGTATTCCTCAATCTGCTGGTTTAACTTTTTCAGTTCGTGGGTGAAGACATGCAGTCTGCAGAAAATAATCAGCGGATTAACCACTTGTGTGACTTCCACAGTCTCAACTGTTCCAGGCAGTAGTTCTGGGAACAAGTAGTGAGTGAACTTTTCAAAGTTCCTGGCATGCCCTGTTTTATTATTTGTCAATGTAGAACTAGGGCTTGTATGACAAATATCAGCATATGAATGCAGAGAATTCAGCACAAGTGTTTGAAACTCTTCAGATGGTATCTTTTTAGCAAATCCAAATTCAAGCATTTCCTTAAATACACTTGGAATATCTAGAAGAATAATTCTGTAAGGCATCATCACATCTTGAACGCAACCACAAACAGTTCTGCCTGATAAAGACCTGATAAATTCTGAAGCTGTTGGAGACCATCTACTTTGAAGACACAGTGCTGACACGCTAGCAATCATAAAAAGCTCCATCATGGGGGGAAGGTTGAAAAAGACACTTTGACCCCATGCCAAAATACTGTCATGCACCCAAAGGGTTCTACCATCATCAATCAGGAAAACATTGTATTTTTTCCCACATCTTGATAGTATCCTAGCTCTATGCCAGATTTCTTCTTCTTCAACAAGACATAGATCACCTGGTTCACCTTCAAAATCATAAGCTGTCTTTTTGGAAATTTGAATTTCTTTTCTCATTCGCTGATATATTTCCCCCATCAGCTGACTAGGGTTAAAATTCCCTCCAAATTCCACAAAGGCATAGTGGGGGTGCAGGTTTACCCTTGTGATGTGCACTGTTACATTTGAGCCTACTGTTGGCAGCACATTAAGTGAACACATGTTGAGCGATGAAACAGGCCCTTAAATCCAATAGCTTTCTAAAGAGAGGGGGGAAAGAAAAATAAAAGATTTTAATGTGATTAAAAATATATACAGATGAGCTATAAATAAACTATTAAATTGAAATAAACCAAAATAATAAACTGAAAGAGAAGGTTCAAAATATTTCCGCAATATAAAATTCTGAAAGGTGAAGTAAAAATAAAAGCCTCACACTATTTATTTGTAAGATATTTTTAAGAACAAAATAATATACAAAGGCTGACAGCACAAAGAACAAGATTTTCAGGACAGTTATGACTATTTAAAGAAGTTTAAAATTGTGTCCTTCAATATGATGGCCATTTTACATTTTTAGTAGTGTCGTTGAATCTATTTTTTTTAAAGTACACTAATAATTTGATATGTAGTACTGTCTTTATTTAAAACAGAAACTGTTATCGTGATTTTGCATGAATTTCAAGACATGCCACAAAGCTTTATATTTCTTACTCAGACAAAGGTAAACGGCTGCAATTCACGCATCATACCAACTTCTTCTCACGTATTCAACATCAACTTCCGGCCACTTTAATTACAATATTGGAAATCTTAGCTAACTGTAAATAAATAGAAGTACTTTACTCACTCAAATCAACATTTTTCAGGAGTCAAATATGTGTAATATCCAAGACTTGCTTGACTTCGAAAGAAAATATTTTTTTAGATAAAACGTTTTTTTGTTTAAGTAGGTGCCAGTACTGCTAAGATTATTAGCGCTCCCTAACTTCGGCCACCTCCTCTGCTTGTGACAGTCAAACGAGACCGTTGCTCCCGCATTCAGTGATTTTGAGAGGTTCACAATGAGATCATGTTTGTCCTGTGTTGGTATCCGTACTCTACGTGTAGTGATTACAGTGGCGGTAGATTTTCCCCTCAGAGTAAAGGAAGCTAGCCGGTAAGATAACTTTTACACTGAGGGAAATATCTGTCGCGAAATGGAAATGTGTTGTGTTCCACATGCAGTTTTGCACACAAAGAATTACAACACTGTTAGAGATCCTTAAATATTGTTTAGATACGTGATTTATTGCAAGACTGATGTTTAAATGCCCTACTAAGGCTTGATCTTATGTTTTATTGTTTTACCCAATGCGATTGGCGAAGAGAGAGAGCGGAATTGCGCCATATACGGCAGTGGTCGGAGTTAGGGGACGGTCGGAAATAGGAGGAATTCTGATATTTTCTTGGATTAAATTCTACTAAATGTTATCTAATTCACTGCTTCACTCACCTGTTTGGATCTCTAACCTCATTATACTGCGGTTTCTCCAAGGTCCACTAAGCCGTTTTTGGTCCTTTACTCCCGTGTGAGGCTGTATCAGAAAATAACTCACTTCAACACAAAACAATGGTCGAGGCTTCGTTCAGGTCACGTGACCCATTACCGAATTCCAGGTGCAGTTCTTCATTAAAAAACACATGACTAGTGTTGGTGGAAGCTTTTTAAAACAGTGCAGTGCACGGCCATGTGGTGCGACATATACAGTATTCTACACGGCTATTCTACGAGGCTTCATGAACCAATGGGGCTTTCCAGCCCAAAGGTTCGCCAAAAGCTTCATTACCCGAAGACTCATTAAATCGTTCTCACTAATGACACCTGCTGTGCAAAAGTATATATGAGCCAGAGTATCCTGATGTCTCTGTATACAATAAACTATTTGTGCCACTCTGTCGCAATGAATATTAAAGTGTGTCTTTGCATGGAAATAGTATTAGTTTAGTGCTGTAATGGTGAGCAAAATACAAGAGTGCTTAGGGAACTGGGAGTGAAGGACAGTGAAATGCAACAGAGTAGTATGGGAAAAGGGACAAATATATCTTATTGGTTCTTATTCAAAAAAGCTATTTAACTGTGTTGGGGTTGAAGCGATTCCTTTTCTTTGATACAATCTCCCCAGCCTTAGAGAATATGCTTTCACGTGGCACTGAGGAGGCCGGAGCGCATAAAATGTCAGTGCTAGCTCTATATAAGTGGACCTTCATGTCTTGTCAGGTTTACTTAAGACAAAAATGAAACTCAAAATAAAACGATCATGTGTCCCACAGAATCCGAGGCCTCGTTTGTAATCAGTCACGTGATTTTTACGGTAACGATACAAGCGTCGAACCAGGGCTTCATCTGGCACGCCCTTTTTTGCTCGACACGGGTTCCGATGCCTCGCACATCACTATCTGTCACATCACTATCTACACTCATTATATAGTTTCACCTCCACGTACGTAAGGTGCTCTGCAATTAGTGCAGTCCATTGTGTTAATACCTTTTCAGGGATCTTCATTGGGACCTTCACAGCACTGGTGTTATGGGTTATGGATCATTCTCAGGGCTGCAGTGATACGGACTGAAGTAATATTAAACTTTGAGTATGGTTATTTCTAACTATGTCAGTCTCCTGAAAACATCTAGATATGTCATAAATACATATAGTTAATACACAAATATTCCCCATGCTCAATATGAGCACCATAAATATTTGAAGCAGTGAGTGATAAATTTACACTGCTTTGTGTGATATAGTGATCCCCTCACCCACAGCAATATAAATGTTTTCAGGAAATATAGCTCAAATTTCTTCTTGTGTTACAATAGAGAAATTTATTGAAATTATTTTTTTCAGATGGTTGGCAAGAAGGAGGGTCACTATATATCTGATTTACAGAGTTTTAGTATAGGATAAATAATGAAATATATTAGTAAACAATTAACAATTATAATTAATAGTTATATAAGTTATATATTAACAGAAATAATTAAGTAACAATTTAAAATGAAAGTGAAGATAGTAATGCAAATATAATAAAAAGTATATATACATAAATACAACCCCAATTCCAATGAAGTTAGGATGTTGTGTAAAACATAAACGAAAACAGAATACAATGATTTGCAAATCCTTTTCAACCTATATTCAATTGAATACATTACAAAGACAAGATATGTAATGTTCAAATGGATAAACTTATTATTATTATTATTATTATCGTTACACTTATATAGCGCCTTTCTAGACACCCAAGGACGCTTTACAATCTACTCTGCTCAGAACACTCAATCCACACACACACACTGGCGAGAAGCGGCAGCCAAACGCGCACAGCGTACTCTCAACCAGGAACGACCGTCCACCTGGAGGACTGCATCGGGCACTAGGGTTTAACCCAGGAAAGAGCGCCAATCCATATCTGGGCTCACACATACAGACATTCATTCACACATACACACTCATTAACTCACACACCAGGACAGTTATTACAGAAGCCAATTCACCTACCCTCCATGTTTTTGGACTGTGGGAGGAAACCGGGGCCCCCGGAGGAAACCCACGCAGACACGGGGAGAACATGGAAACTCCACCCAGATGGGACTTGAACCCAAGATCCCAGCGCTGGGAGGCGAACGTGCTAACCACTAAGCCACCGTGCCTTCATTGTTCATTGTTCTTTTGCAAATATTCACTCATTTTGAATTTGAGGTCTGCAGCACGTTCCAAAAGAATTGGGACAGGGTCAACAAAAGACTGGGAAAGTTGAGGAATGCTCAAAAAACACTTGTTAGGAACATTCCACAGGTGAACAGGTTCATTGGAAACAGGTGAGTATCAGCATCCCCGAAGGGCTCAGTCTTTCACAAACAAGGATGGGGTGAGATTCACCACTTTGTGAACAACTGCATGAGCAGATTGTCCAACAGTTTAAGAACAAAGTTTCTCATTGTATTTCATCATCTACAATCCATAATATCATCAAACGATTCAGAGAATCTGGAGAAATCTCTGTAAGTAAGCAGCAAGGCAGAAAACCAACATTGAATGCCCATGACCTTCGATCCCTCACGTGGCACTGTATTAAAAACAGACCTCATTCTGTAACGGATATTACCACATGGGCTCAGGGACACTTCAGGAAACCAATTGTCAGTTAACACAGTTTGTTGCTCCCTCTACAAGTGCAATTTAAAACTCCACCATTCAAAGCGAAAGCCATATATCAACAACACCCAGAAATGCTGCCGGCTTCTCTGGGCCTGAGCTAATCTGAGATGGACTGAAGCAAAGTGGAAAAGTGTCCTGTGGTCTGACGTTTCGTAGTGTCCTCCAGGCCAAAGAGGAAAAGGATTGTCCTGATTGGTATAAGCACAAAGTACAAGAGCCAGCACCCTGATGGTATGGGGGTGTGTTAGTGCCCATGGCATGGGAAACTTGCACATCTGTTAAGACACCATTAATGCTCAAAGGTACATACAGGTTTTGGTGCAACATATGCTGCCATCCAAGCAACGTCTTTTCCAGGGATGCCCCTGCTTTTTTCAGCAAGACAATGCCAAGCCACATTCTGCACGTGTTACAACAGCATGGCTTCATAGTAAAAGAGTGTGGGTACTAGACTAGCCTGCCTGCAGTCCAGACCTGTCTCCCATTTAAAATGTGTGCTGCATTTTGAAGAACAAAATACAACAACGGAGACCCCAAACTGTTGTAAGCCTTTTATTTTTTCCAGGTGCTAGATAAGGTTACTAGGCTTGTTAAAGCATATTTTGAGGACATTCAGTTTCACTTTTGTACAGGGGAATTTGTTATGACATGGCAGTGGTTAGAAATGAGTATAATGGCTGGATGTTCGATTTTACCATTAGCATTTACGATGGCGATGGAGGTAGTAATCGGGGCCTCTAAGTGGGTCATAGGTGGGGAGAGGTTGCATGATGTTAGTTGGCTTCCCCCAGTCAGGGCTTACATGGACAACATGATGACCCTGATGACTACTGTGCCTTGCACATAGTGGTTGCTGGGGAAGTTATATGATAATCTAAGGTTGGCTAGGCTGAAAGTTAAACTGAACAAGTCTAGAAGTCTGTTGATTGTCAAAGGAAAACTTGTACAGGAAACTTTTGAATGGAAGGAGAAATGATTCCTACAGTACTGGAGAGACCAGTGAAGAGTTTAGGTAGATGCTATAGTGCAGCCCTAAATGATACCGACCAAGTTGTGGGAATAAAGGCTGAATTGGTGAAGGCTATTATTAGATATATAGATAATATTGATAGATCATGTCTGCCAGGGAAGTTGAAATTGTGCTGTCTGCAGTTTGACTTACTGCCTCGTATTAGATGGACGTTGCCAGTTTATGACATTTTGATCACAGAAGTAGAGAAGATGGAAAGGGTTATGAACAAGGCTCTAAGGAAGTGGCTAGGAGTGCCACAGTGTTTAGGTAGTGTGTCATGGCATGGGAGAGAGGTACTGGAGCTACCACTCACAAGTTTAGTTGAGTAATTTAAATGAACAAAGGTGAGTCACGAGATGATTTTGGCAGGATTGATGGATGCAGTGGTTAAAACAGCAGCATCCGTCACAAAAGCAGGAAGGAAGTGGAACCCACTAGTGGCAGTGCAGGTAGCCAGGAGCTCATTAGAGCTAAGGTAAGTGATTAGCCAATAGCAAGGCAGGAGAGCGGGCCTTGGGTCAGGTGATTTGTGGAAAGGCCACATCACCAGAGAGAAGGTAAATGATGACTAGATTTATTCACAATCAGGAAGAGGAGGCATGGTGTACCAGTGGCTTCGCTGGGAAAATCTAGAAAAGCAGAAGATTATTTTGGCAAGAATTGTACGCGATGGAAGCAAGTTGTATTAAGTTTTTGCTTGGAGTAACTTATGACGTCCTTCCAACTCCACAAAATCTTGGACAGTGGGCAGATTAAGACCCTAGTTGTGGATTATGTATAGGGGTTGGCTGGTTGAAGCATATTCTATCAGCTTGTAAGGTTAGTTTGTTGCAGGGGAGGTATACATGGAGAAATAATCAGGTGCCAAGGGTTTTAGCATGTTTTTGGACAGCAAACGCTTAGAGGCAAATGCATTGACAAGTACTTGTAGTAATAAAGTGATTAGGTTTGTGAGTGAGGGAGAGCCTACACAGGCTAAAAATATTGGTAGGTGAGATGAAGCACGAGATTGGAAATTGCTGATAGACGTAGGTAAAAAAAAAAACTGCAGGTCCCAGAGTGCATTGCGTTAAGTACACTAAGGCCAGATATGGTGCTGTACTCTGAAAGTAAACAGATAGTTTATTTCATAGAGTTAACATGAAATTTCATTTGAGGATGCAGTAGATGAAGAATTCGTAAAGAAGCTGAAGTACGCTGACTTGGCAGCTGAGATGAGGGAACGCAAGTGGCAGGCACATGTAAGAGCGGTGGAGATAGGTGTTAGGGGATTTGTAGCCAAGTCTGCCACATCCCTGCTTGTGCAGTTCGGCATCAGGGGCCGGAAACTAAGGGCAGCTGTGAAGGTGTTATCAGAAACAGCTGAATCATTGGTTGTAGATAAGGAGAACACAGACCAGTTTGGGAAATGCGCTTTTGGTGGTGGTTGGTGATGTAGTACATAAAGATCACATGGAATTGGTGGCACTGAGCATGCACCAGTTCCATGTCACCAGAGAGGTCAGTGTGGATTTATGATTGTTGACGCTTAAGGGTAAGGTAGGACTGTAAAGCTGGCTTGGAGGGAGCTGGGTCTGGGACACCAAACTTCACTGTTGAGCTTTCTGGAGGTGTTGTGGGCTTAATTCAGCGAAACACTGATGAGGGGATGTGCTTACCTGATGACCTCTGTGAAGAGCTAGTGTTGCACTGGGTGGTTTGAGTACTCATGTGATGGGCTCAATTAGTAACCGTAGATGTTAAGGGTAGCTGTTTCCTGATCGGATTATAAACAGCCACAGCAACCTTAGGGTGTACCTGTAGCATTGGAATAATAGACATTGTGTGGCTGTCTGTAGGAAGAGAGTGTGATGGGCCCTATGTGAAGCTCTAATGGATTGGCATAGGCTATTTTACATCTTATCTTGTGTGTGATTATAATTAACTGGAATGAAATGGCTTGTAGCTCCTTAGGAAGTGTGTTCCAGAGCTTTGGGTCATAGTTGTGGAAAGAAACGTCTGCAATCTTCAACAGAGATTTGGGAACTAACAGCTAACTGAGGGAAAACCTGAGAGCACTAGCTGGAACATTCTAACATTCTAGTCTTTTCTCTAAGGTAAAGAGGTGCATGACTATGAACTAGTGATGTGTCGGTCGCGAACGAACCGGTTCAAAGAGCCGGCTCTTGTAAGTGAATGATGAGAGCCGGTTCCTGTCTAAGACCGAGCCATTTTTTTCTAAGGCTTGTCATTCAACAAATCAGAGAACAACAAGCAAAGCTGAGACACTTGGTTTTCCTGAATGCCAATCTGCCTTCTAGGGCTGCAACAACTAATCGATTAAAATCGAGTGTTAAAATAGTTTGCAACTAATTTAATAATCGATTAGTTGGGTCTAAGGTATTATACACATAGGTACAGTTGCTACACTTGACGAACTCTGGAAGAAGGGTTTGAAAAAGGGCGGAGACGGTCACAACAGAGGATAATGTTAGCACAAACAGAGAGAAAAATGTATGACCCAAGTCATCAAAGGTATGGGAACACTTTACATTAACGCCTTCAAGGAACAGCGTTAGGTGCAAAATGTGCACAGCTGATCTCGCATGGCACGGCAGCACAACATCACTGCATGAGCATCTGAAAAGGAAGCCTGTTGGAGCTATGTGTGAAAGAGATTAAGTATAGTAAGTTCATTCTACTTTTTCTCTCACTCAATGTTACTAGAGCCTGCTAGAGTAGTTAAACAACATTTGTTTTCTTAGTACATTGATATGACACTCGCATTTAGCGAACAAGCCTTAGCATCCCCTTAGCATTCTCTTCCACCTTAAATGTGTCAGCTCGACCAGCAGTTCCAAAATAAACCATAGTTTTAGTCAAGCTAACGTTAGTGACGTTAGTTTTTCTCTCACTCAAAGTCACTAGAGCCTGCTAGAGTAGTTAAACAAGATCATTTTTAGTAAATTTATATCACTCTTGTATTTAGCAAGTTTTCCGTTCCACCTTAAATGTGGCGGCAGTTACATTCAGAGTTTAAAAAAATCAATCCAAACATTTTTTAAAATAATATATTTAAAGCCTTTTTCAAGGTCTTTTCTGACTGGCATTGTGTGTTAGTGTTTGAGTATCACAGCCAAGTGTATATTACATTATAAGTGTATATTACATTACATACACTGTGTTAAATATTGATAAACATAAAATGAATGTAACGGTTGGGTTAATTCTTCATGTAAACGCTAATTTTTAATAATGGCAGGTTGTGTGTTCCTTATACAATTACAACATTAGTTCTCTAAAATTTTAAATATCTGATCATATGTGTTAGATGAATTTCCCTTTTATTCTCAGCACATGGCAGCATCACCCAATATCCATTTATGTAATTTCAATTTGCCTGCATTTTAGATCAGTAGTTATTAACTTTAAAAAGGTGTATGTTCATATCTACACGTTCTCTCTCACCTCAGATAAAAACAGCCCAGCATTGCTGACTATATTTTGAAGAAGATCTGCACACCACAGCAAGCAGCTGTTCTCACTGATGGTATCCTGAATATGCTAGTAACAGACAGGAAACCAAATTTGGCTTGTCTTCCTTTTTATCCGATTAATAATCAATTTAATCGATTAATCGAAAACAATAATTGACAGATTAATTGATTATCAAAATAATCATTAGTTGCAGCCCTACTGCCTTCCAAAAAATAGTTGAAGAAAATGTTAAATCAGTTAAATGTTTGTTGACAGTTGTGGGTGTTTTAATCACTACCGTTGAATGATGCTGTTTTGTACTTTGCAGAGTATTTGTTTATTTTATTACCCAGAAATGGATGATTATTTAATTTAATAAGCTATTTTATAATACCTACCTTTTGGGTTCCATTGGCTATATGTCAGAGTTTACAAGTGATTTTTTATTAAGGGGTTTAAATAAAACTCCAGTTATTTATACAATTGAATGTGTGAGTGCAATTAGTGAGTTATTACAAGACAGCATTAAAAACAAATGGCCATTGCAACACTATGTATTATTTTTAATATTGAACAATAATATTTTGTCCATATAGTCATGTAAAATGTAGGTAATATTGTTATGTACCAGTGGAAATAAGTGGTAAAACAAAGAGCCATTTAGGAGCCGAAAGAGCCAAAAGAGCCGAAATTCCCATCACTACTATGAACACATTTAAAAATCATTACTAGAGCCTCAAAATATATTCTACAACTAACAGGTAACCAGTGCAATGACTTGAGTGTAGGTGTAATGTGATCTCCCTTTCTCTTGCCAGTCAGATCTCTGGCAGCGGCGCTGTGGACTCATTGCAGGTGTATAATAGAGCCCTTTGGCAGAGCACATAAAACAGCATTCTAATAATGTAATATCAATGTGATGAATACGTGGACATGTTTCTCACTATTTGACAGAGAGAAAATGTCCCAGACCTTGGCGATATTTTGAAGGTGGAAGTAAATTGCCCTCCAAGTAGCCATGATGTGTGACTTAAAGAAAAGCTCACAGTTTATACACATTGTTTGGCCTTCAGAAGCATGTGTTTAAATAGATCTGAACATCCAGGTTTATGTTTTTAGTAATGGTTTAACAGCTGCTGTTAAGACTGTAGGGGAAGTTTTTCCTGATACAGTAAGTGGTTTTAAACAATTTTTAGAGTGATAATGAGTTCAGAACTTGAAGAGAAATGTTTTAAAGTGGTCAAATGCACACATGGGGGATTTTAAATGTCAATCTCATGGAAATAGGACCTCTTACTATTCAGGAAAAAAAATTCTATTAAAGGTGATGTTTGAGATTTCAATCCAATACACTTTTTTTAAATATATAAAATTCAGAGGTTTCCTCATCATATGCTACCTTGCCAGTTTGTTTGCCCCCTGGAAAGAACTACAGTGTATATACACAGCCCTGACTATGCAAATGGGAAACTAAGAATCTCAGCCTGAAATGGCTCAGGCTTTCTCTCTCTTTGCATCGTTGGCTGAGCCACAGTCAAGAAACCACATCTGGGGATGATGGGACGGTGGAGAGACCTCTCAACATTAAAAAGCATGAAAAGGGTTGAGGATGTAACTCTCCATAGGTGGGTAATACTCTCTTATTTTTCTGTTTCAGATTAATTACTTAAAGTGGAACTGACCTTTAATCTTTCCATGAAAGTAAACACATATCTGGGAGTGTTTCTCTAGGATGCCTTAAACCTATGTAAAATGATTATAATTACATTTTGGTACAAGAAGATCCATACTGGTTTTAACCCTGAGTGTAAATGCTTGAACAACCCCTTTCCTGAATTTTATAAGGAGGGACAGGGATTCTATCAGGTCTATGAAGGTCATTGCAGTAACAGAATTGAGATGCTTGATTAATGCTTGCTTTCCTAATGTTCTGTATGCCAACACATTGAAAAATACACAAACGTGATCAGAGATTGCAACATCAGCAGTTTTAAGCTCTTTAACATCTATATTTTTTAAATGATCAATTCTAGAGTGTGATTGTGCTTATGAGTTGGACTTGATACATTGTATGAGATCAAAACTGAGCAGTGTCTGAATTTGTAGCTGTTGGATTTAAGGGCATATCCATGTGAATATTAAAATCCTGAGTGACCAAAAACCTAATAATAATAATAAGAAGAAGAATTATAATTATATGATGTTAAATTTAGCACCATTCACATACCCAAGAATGCTTTACAATTGGATTAAAGGGGGGAAAAAAACTGAGAATTGAAACATTCTGAGAAAATACAGGATTTGAGCCAGGCTTAGAAGATGAAAGGAGGAAAACGAGCAAATAGAGGAGGATAGTTAAAATTCTAGAAATCACATCTGCAAGGTCTTCAGAAAAATCTGTATACAGGTAGTCTGTAGATGACTAGTAATAAAGCTGGAGATAATTACTCTTCAATTGCACATTGTTTCAAATTGTCACATGTTTTAAACTCCGGTAAAGTTGGTTTCATATTCGCATATTCAGATTTCTTTCTTCAATAGCTCTCAAACGGTGCATGCAAATGACTTAATACTTGCAAAGTATTGTTTTTGGGATGCAAGACAAGCAACTACAACTCAGTTTATGTCAGAAATGTTTGCCATTTAAAAAACACGAAATATATTGTTTTCTATGGGCTGCCGCCATCTCCGCGAGAGCTAAGGGACCGTTTACAAACTACACTACACAGTAAAAACGAAGGTGACCAACCTCACACATGATGTATGCTACATCTCCTACCTTGATAAATTTAACCATTACTGGCCCGTGGTGATACATTTTTCATTACAAATTTCAATAGATTTTGAACCTTTTATAATATTTTTTCAAAACAAGTTTTATTTGATCAAGTGCCAACCACATGACGTACTACACCTGTTATTTTGGTAAATTTAACTATTTCTGGCCTGTGGTGATACATTTTTCATTATAAATTTCAATAGATTTTGAACCTTTTATAATATTGTTTCAAAACAAGTTTTATTTGATCAAGTGCCACCCACATGACGTACTACACCTGTTATTTTGGCAAATTTAACCCTTACTGGCCCGTGGTGATACATTTTTCATTATAAATTTCAATAGCTTTTGAACCTTTGATGATATCTTTTCAAAACAAGTTTTATTTGATCAAGTGCCATCCACATGACGTACTACACCTGTTATTTTGGTAAATTTAACCCTTACTGGCCCGTGGTGATAAAGTTTTCATTATAAATTTCAATAGATTTTGAACCTTTGATGATATTGTTTCAAAACAAGTTTTATTTGATCAAGTGCCATCCACATGACACACTACACCTGTTATTTTGGCAAATTTAACCCTTACTGGCCCGTGGTGATACATTTTTCATTATAAATTTCAATAGCTTTTGAACCTTTGATGATATCTTTTCAAAACAAGTTTTATTTGATCAAGTGCCACCCACATGACGTACTACACCTCTTATTTTGGCAAATTTAACCCTTACTGGCCCGTGGTGATACATTTTTCATTACAAATTTCAATAGATTTTGAACCTTTGAGGATATTGTTTCAAAACAAGTTTTATTTGATCAAGTGCCACCCACATGACGTACTACACCTGTTATTTTGGTAAATTTAACCCTTACTGGCCCGTGGTGATACATTTTTCATTATAAATTTCAATAGCTTTTGAACCTTTGATGATATGGTTTCTAAACAAATTGTATTTGATCAAGTGCCACCCACATGACGTACTACACCTGTTATTTTGGTAAATTTAACCCTTACTGGCCCGTGGTGATACATTTTTCATTATAAATTTCAATAGCTTTTGAACCTTTGATGATATGGTTTCTAAACAAATTGTATTTGATCAAGTGCCACCCACATGACGTACTACACCTGTTATTTTGGTAAATTTAACCCTTACTGGCCCGTGGTGATACATTTTTCATTATAAATTTCAATAGCTTTTGAACCTTTGATGATATGGTTTCTAAACAAATTGTATTTGATCAAGTGCCACCCACATGACACACTACACCTGTTATTTTGGTAAATTTAACCCTTACTGGCCCGTGGTGATACATTTTTCATTATAAATTTCAATAGCTTTTGAACCTTTGATGATATGGTTTCAAAACAAATTTTATTTGATCAAGTGCCACCCACATGACATACTACACCTCTTATTTTGGCAAATTTAACTATTTCTGGCCCGTGGTGATACATTAATCATTACAAATTTCAATAGCTTTTGAACCTTTTATGAAATTGTTTCAAAACAAGTTGTATTTGATAAAGTGCAACCCACATGACATACTACACCTTTTATTTTGGTCAATTTAACCATTGCTGGGCAGTGGTGATGGGTTTTTGAAAATAAATTTCAATAGCTTTTTAACCTTTTATGATATTGTTTCTAAACAAGTTTTATTTGAACAAGTGCCACCCACATGACATACTACACCTGTTATTTTGGTCAATTTAACAATTAATGGCCCATGATGATGCATTTTTGAGAATACATTTCAATAGCTTTTGAATGTTTATTGAAATTGCTCAGAAAGAACATGTAGCTGTTTGAATGAAGTAATGGTGGGGTAGGCAATAATTTGAGCAGCTTTTTTAACAGGTTTTAAAATATTTTTATTGACCAACTGTCAATATTTTGCAGAATGTAAGTATATACACACAAAACAACAGCAATAGTTATAATCCAAAAAAATTACTTTCAATGTAAAAATTAAGTTGTCTGACTCATGAGAGACATAACTTTTGCCAGAGGTGTACATACAGTAGGTGTATGCAAAATGTTGGTGTTTCCACAGGATTCATTTAAAGAAAGCTGGAGCAGACATTCCCAGAAACAGAGACTACCTTATGTAATGCATAACATGAGATGTGTTGCTACTTGTCTTGGACAATGTCCTAGATCCACAATGGCCCTTTACAGACAAACAGTCTCTGTTTCTGGGAATGTCTGCTCCAGCTTTCTTTAAATGAATCCTGTGGATACACCAACATTTTGCATACACCTACTGTATGTACACCTCTGGCAAAAGTTATGTCTCTCATGAGTCAGACAACTTAATTTTTACATTGAAAGTAATTTTTTTGGATTATAACTATTGCTGTTGTTTTGTGTGTATATACTTACATTCTGCAAAATATTGACAGTTGGTCAATAAAAATATTTTAAAACCTGTTAAAAAAGCTGCTCAAATTATTGCCTACCCCACCATTACTTCATTCAAACAGCTACATGTTCTTTCTGAGCAATTTCAATAAACATTCAAAAGCTATTGAAATGTATTCTCAAAATTGCATCATCATGGGCCATTAATTGTTAAATTGACCAAAATAACAGGTGTAGTATGTCATGTGGGTGGCACTTGTTCAAATAAAACTTGTTTAGAAACAATATCATAAAAGGTTAAAAAGCTATTGAAATTTATTTTCAAAAACCCATCACCACTGCCCAGCAATGGTTAAATTGACCAAAATAAAAGGTGTAGTATGTCATGTGGGTTGCACTTTATCAAATACAACTTGTTTTGAAACAATTTCATAAAAGGTTCAAAAGCTATTGAAATTTGTAATGATAAATGTATCACCACGGGCCAGTAAGGGTTAAATTTGCCAAAATAAGAGGTGTAGTATGTCATGTGGGTGGCACTTGATCAAATAAAATTTGTTTTGAAACAATATTATAAAAGGTTCAAAAGCTATTGAAATTTGTAATGAAAAATGTATCACCACAGGCCAGTAAGGGTTAAATTGACCAAAATAACAGGTGTAGTACGTCATGTGGTTGGCACTTGATCAAATAAAACTTGTTTTGAAACAATATCATTAAAGGTTCAAAAGCTATTGAAATTTGTAATGAAAAATGTATCACCACGGGCCAGTAATGGTTAAATTTATCAAGGTAGGAGATGTAGCATACATCATGCGTGAGTTTCGTCACCTTCGTTTTTACCGTGTAGTGTAGTTTGTAAACGGTCCCTTAGCTCTCGCGGAGATGGCGGCAGCCCATAGAAAACAATATATTTCGTGTTTTTTAAATGGCAAACATTTCTGACATAAACTGAGTTGTAGTTGCTTGTCTTGCATCCCAAAAACAATACTTTGCAAGTATTAAGTCATTTGCATGCACCGTTTGAGAGCTATTGAAGAAAGAAATCTGAATATGCGAATATGAAACCAACTTTACCGGAGTCATATTTAAATGTAGAATGTTCTTCTAAAAACAGCAAGAAGTAATACAGTGCAAACATACAACACCACCACCTCTCGTGTTTATTCTCGAAGCATTAAAAATATTTACATTTGGATATGAGGCTTTATTTAATACTGTCAAGCTATGTTTCTTTTAAGAAAGGGAAATCAAGAAAATAATCTAAGGTAAAAAAATTGCAGAACACCAACGAAGCCTTCTGGAATGTTGCAAAACATTTGCTGAATGGTAGTGTAATGTTGCACATTAACGTTGTGATAAACCTATAAAATGTTTAATTTTGACTTTCTAACAATATTTACACAACGTTCTTAATGAGTAATGCAGTGGTTTTTACCACGTTGTGATGTAGTTCTGTTTTGCTGGGTTTTCGCAGTCATCGTAATCTGAGAGAGTAGTTCAGAGTATCTACAAAAATTAACAACAGGTGCCTGTTTTTCACATTACACACAATGAAAAAATAAAAAGGCGTATGCTGATATGCCAAGATTTTAAACACGACTGTATTTATGGAAGGAAAATAAAATACAATGTTTAATCAACGTGAAAAAACCCGGTTTCCTCTGAAAATGCTTTGATTTGTGATATACTGTTTTTTATTTATTTATATATTTATTAATCTGTTTTAACGGGAAAAACGTTGTTCGATTCGAATTCCCAAAATCCAAAGAACCGGATCAAAGAGCCGACTCATGAACCACACTTGTCAACATTGGCCCGTGCCGGATTTATTTTCCTGGTTGAATGTAAGGCGGCTGATCGGTGAAACCGTCCCGTTTTGGAACTAAATTCGGGCGAGCGTTTACCCGCGGGATCGATGTGTAGGTCGTTAGAGCGTGTCAGACGTGCTGGGCTCTGTGGGGGATAGTGCTCTGATCTAGGTGCATTTCTTGCTGATGGTATAAAGGCAGAGAATGTAAGCTACTAACATCGGTCTCTCAGTCCGGCCTCTTAGCTAGCTACGTTATTTTAGTATGTTTTAGAGACTCGCAGTCTCTTTGTTACAGGTATAAACGAAAACACATTGATTTCAGACACTGAAGAGCAGTTTCCTTCCTGTTGGACAACAGACTTCTAGAGAGCAGGAACTTTAGCCACGCCCACAGTTCACAACAGTTTCTTACCAGGAAGCCGCAATAACGTATATCTTTAAAAAAAAGACACACTTCCACATGCAGGGGAATGGAGTAAGTCGCTATTTTAAAATAGTTTTTGCGAGTAAATACTTCTGAAATATCGCATGGTTAGTAAGTACAGCTGGCATATTTACTTTCTAAAAGTTGAATTCGAAAGTGTCTTCCTCAGATTGTTTATTACCACAGGCCATGGCAACTCTCACTCTTGTTAACTTAGGTATAAGAGCGCATAGATGAGCTTAATTTCATTAGCATCTTCTCTGTCAGTACTGTTGTTAAATCAGGATAACTGAAAACACCATTCAGATGTCTTTTTATTTGCTCATCCTGCCCATCCTGATGCACTTGCTACGACGTAAATTGCAGCACCTCATAGGAGCAAGAATAGCTCAGAACGGTGATGGGAAGACATACGAAGAGTTTACTTACATACATCTTCTTTTCCGCTTTTCCATTTCAGGGTCGCGGTACGAAGAGTTTAGTTGTTCTAAAAGGCAGTGGCTAAAGCAAGATATTGTATGGCATTAAACAAAAAGATCCCGATTTTACCATAACATTATATATATATAAAAAAGGAAAATAGTTCCCTGTAGGCTCCATTTTTGCAGTTACTTAAGTTAGCTGTATATGTGATGTACACAAAATGACCCCTGGTTCAGTGCATCACAGCAGTAAAGAAATTAATGAACACTTAAAAATGATTTAATACTGTGTGTGTATTATGATGACATTATGAAAGACCAGTGGAATTCCCAGCAAGATGAGGTTTGTAAATATAGATGATATGCATGCAGTATTTACCAAGGAACAATTTTACCAAGGAACAATTCTTATTTTTAAACACATTATATTTGATTTTTTTTATTTGTCAAGCCTTATAATAAACCATAGATTAAACTATTACATATATGAATGTATATATAATAAGTAGTCTTATTATAAAATAATACCACTGTTTTATTGTCAAGGCCAGTGTCAGCACTTACTATGTTTGCTGCATCAAGGAAATGCGTTTAAACAAAGACATCTCTCCAATATTTGTCAGCAGACTGATTTAGCCACAACATTTTCTCCACAGATTCAGCATGTCTGTACAATGAATAAAAGGAAGTCCAATGTCCTGAATGTGACAAAAGCCAGCAAATTATGCAGGATAGAGGATAACACACCTGTTCAGAATGTGGAAGATGAGGATGATGATGAAGACGAAGGAATGTTTCATCATGAGCACCCTTTCTCTTCCCCAGTAAGTGAATTGCTTCATTGAGTTGATGAATTCATCCTGTTTGAAATGATCTTGTACCTTGTACTAAAGTCCACACTGTCCTTTCTCTCTAGAGTGCAGGAGATATTGGTGTAATTGAGAGCGTCACTTTGAAGAACTTTATGAGCCACCCATTGCTTGGCCCCGTTCAGTTTGGACCAAATGTGAACTTCATTGTTGGTAACAATGGAAGTAAGAATGATCAAGTTACTCTACTTTCGTACCTTGATTCTCAGTCTGCTGTCTTAAAAGGGGAATTCTGCCAATGAGTAAAAATGTATGCATACATTTTAGGACAGAAATTTATCATAAAATATCAACGATTCATGAAATATACTGAACTGCATATTTGAATCATTTTAAATAGCTTTGAATGCAGTAAATGCTTGAGATGTGGTTCTTATTACCACTGTATTACCTTTAACCTCTGTGTAGTTGGTGACTCCACTTGGAAGTTACTAGCTATTTTAGATGATCAGTGATATTTGTAATAGAATATATCCAGTACCATATGTATGACGCCTCAATTTTACACTAATTCATTATCATGTAACCAAAATGCAGTTTGCTGTGATACTAAATTATTGATCAATAGATCTGAGCTACTATTTGTTTAATTTTTGTTAAACAAAATGTTTAACCTCAGTTAGTCTTTCACTGTGATTATCGTACATATTTAGCACTGCTGAAATGTATTTGTTAATATATGTTGGGAAAGTGAATGCTCTTTATGATTTGTTGCATTTCTATACTTTGCTCATGATATCCGACATCATTTACTGTGTTAGGTGGTAAAAGTGCTATTCTCACAGCACTTATTGTGGGACTGGGAGGAAAAGCAACTACAACTAACAGAGGTGCATCTCTAAAAAGTTTTGTAAAATATGGAGAGAGGTTAGTTCAATTAAAGTTAACTTTTTTCCTGCTCTAGTTCTTCTAAATTTTATTTAATATATTGCATGTTTTTATTTATTTTCTTTT
Source organism: Hoplias malabaricus (assembly GCF_029633855.1). Lineage (NCBI taxonomy): Eukaryota > Metazoa > Chordata > Actinopteri > Characiformes > Erythrinidae > Hoplias > Hoplias malabaricus. Next base: position 59,212,260 of record NC_089800.1, read on the forward strand.
AGATTTGTGAAAGATTGTTTCTGTACTCATTTTTTTAACAATTAAAATGACAGAATATATTTCATTGTATGTGCTTCATACTTTATACTTTTAGACCATTCACCCATTTCTTCAGCACTCCAGTGACACTGACATTTTAGTATGTCTTGTGCTTGTTTGAGTTGTTGAGACATAGCAGTGCTGCTGGAGTTTTTAAGCACTCTGCCTATTTACTGGCCAGAGTATTAGAAACACCTGCCTTGTGGTACCACCTTGTAGATACAAAATTTGAAATAGTAGAATATCTGATTCTGCACAGTTTGTGTACATCAGCCTCTAATTCTTCATCAGTGGTTACAGCAAGTGCTGGATATTTTTATTTGGTGTACAATTCTTGTTCCAGCAATGACACTGAGGTGTTTATACATTTCAGCAGCACAGCTGTGTCTGATCCACTCGCAACAGTACAATACACACTAACACACTGCCCCATCAGCTTGATGACAGTGCTGAGAATGATCCAACACCTAAATAACTGCACAATTAGACTACAAGTGACCTTGTAGAAAAGTTTTGGCAGATTGGTGTGTGAGTGTATACAACACGGTTATACTGTATCTGTTATGTTTTTTCCCAGCTCTGCAGAAGTCATGGTAAAATTGCGGAACAGAGGGAGTGATGCTTATAAAGATGATGTGTATGGAGACTGCATCTCTGTTGAGCAGAGGATCACAAGTGATGGTTGCAGGACTTGCAAAATCAAGAACAAAACTGGTAATATACTGAGCACTTGCTGTCTGATATGTCCATGAATTACTGTAAAATCTCAGATTTACTCTGTTTTCAGGTCACATTATCTCCACTAAGAAGGAAGAATTAACAGCAATATTAGACCATTTCAATATACAGGTTGCACATATTTTATCAGTTATTATTTAGCTAAATAATTTTTTTCACCTACTCTGCATATGTGATATTATTATATATTTTTTATGTTGTTTAAATAGGTTGACAATCCAGTCTCAATCCTAAATCAGGAAATGAGTAAGCAGTTTCTGCATTCAAAAAGTGAAGCAGATAAATACAAGGTGAGAACCAGGGAGAGATCTTGTCAATAAAAGTGCATGGTATACTATGGTCTGGTTACAAAATGTTATTTCAAATGAATTCCATGTTTTAATATTATGTTTTAATTCCAGTATAATTAGACTTTATATGTTTTTTTAAAGGCCTGTAACAACTATAAATCCAATTTCTACAGGTTGGGGTGCTTGGACATGTTAATATAAATAAAAACATAATGCAACATAGACAAATAATCATGTACAAATAAATCAACATCATTTACAAATAATATAAACCACATATTTAATTGATAATAGTAAACAGGTAATATTTTACATGTTGAAAGTGAAAGGTTTTCCCATCCTTGCCTGTTATAGGAGTTCCAATCTTCAACAGTTTGGGGTCTCCATTACAATGTTTTACGATTCGTAATGCACAATTTTTGCAATGGGTGACAGATATGGAATTAAGCACCAGGACTCTACCTTTTTAGAACTGATGTTGTCTTAGATGGCAGCACATTTCACTACAACCAGTATACGTTGTTCAGCATTAACGGTGCCTTCACAGTTGTGCAAGTTATTCATTTAATGTGCACTAATGCACCTCCATACCAACTGGGATGTAGACTTTGGAACTGTGCACATATAACAAGCTGGATGTTCCTCTCGTTTCTAGCCTGAAGCAGGCAGCATTCATTTATTCATCCAAGGGTTGTAACCTTCCACTAATGGATATTGGTGTAATATATCTGCAGATAATCCTGATTTTATCATTTAAATTGCGTTTCCCTTTTTTCTAAAGTTTTTTATGAAGGCAACTCTGCTTGAACAGATGAAAAGAGACTACATTCACATTAAGCAGACCAAAGCTCTGACAAGGGAACAGGTGGAAAGACAGGAGGAGGTAAATTCGTATTTTTATGCAACCATATTAATTACATTGATACACAGTATCTGAAACTGATTGATTGGTAACTTCCCTTTCTATGCATTTTTCAGTGTTTGAAAGATCTCAAACAATTGTTTTTACAAAAGAAAGAAAAGTATGAAAGTTTATCAGCACTTGGAAAAATGAAGCAGACTCTGGAAGATCTGAAGCGAAAGATGGCATGGTCTCTGGTAGGTTTTCTAAGTCGTGTTAGCATGTTTTGTTCTTTTATTCATGAGCTTAGCTTTTAGTGGCACATTATTAAGCCACCTCAAATTCATGAACTCTGGGGTCCTAACAGAGATATTTTGCAGGTACACCAAAGTATTAAGCTTTTCAGTGACACTCGTTCTTATATTTTGATGCAGGCTTAACTGACTTTTCACTGTGCTGAAATTGTGGGACAGTATATTTCATGTGCATAAATAGATCCTGATACCAATACATAAATACAGGGGTTGGACAATGAAACTCAAACACCTGATTTTAGACCACAATAACAATAACCTCCTTTTGCGGCCAATACAGCATCAATTCGTCTTGGGAATGATATATACAAGTCCTGCACAGTGGTCAGAGGGATTTTAAGCCATTCTTCTTGCAGGATAGTGGCCAGGTCACTACGTGATGCTGGTGGAGGAAAACGTTTCCTGACTCGCTCCTCCAAAACACCCCAAAGTGGCTCAATAGTATTTAGATCTAGTGACTGTGCAGGCCATGGGAGATGTTCAACTTCACTTTCATGTTCATCAAACCAATCTTTCACCAGTCTTGCTGTGTGTATTGCTGCATTGTCATCCTGATACACGGCACCACCTTCAGGATACAATGTTTGAGCCATTGGATGCATATGGTCCTCCAGAATGGTTTGGAAGTCCTTTGCAGTGACGTGCCCATCTAGCACAAGTATTGGGCCAAGGGAATGCCATGATATGGCAGTCCAAACCATCACTGATCCACCCCCATGCTTCACTCTGGGCATGCAGCAGTCTGAGTGGTGCGCTTTTTGGGGGCTTCTCCACACTGTAACTCTCCCAGATGTGGGGAAAACAGTAAAGGTGGACTCATCAGAGAACAATACATGTTTCACATTGTCCACAGCCCAAGATTTGTGCTCCTTACACCATTGAAACCGACGTTTGGCATTGGCATGAGTAACCAAAGGTTTGGCTGTAGCAGCCCGGCCGTGTATATTGACCCTGTGGAGATTCCGACGGACAGTTCTGGTGGAAACAGGAGAGTTGAGGTGCATATTTAATTCTGCCGTGATTTGGCCAGCCGTGGTTTTATGTTTTTCTGGATACAATCCGGGTCAGCACCCGAACATCCCTTTCAGACAGCTTCCTCTTGCATCCACAATTAATCCTGTTGGATGTGTTTCGTCCTTCTTGGTGGTATTCTGACATTACCCTGGATACCGTGGCTCTTGATACATCATAAAGACTTGCTGTCTTGGTCACAGAGACTTGCAAGACTTGCACCAACAATTTGTCCTCTTTTGAACTCTGGTATGTCACCCATAATGTTGTGTGCATTGCAATATTTTGAGCAAAACTGTGCTCTTACCCTCTGCTAATTGAACCTTCACACACTGCTCTTACTGGTGCAATGTGCAATTAATGAAGATTGGCCACCAGGCTGCTCCAATTTAGCCATGAAACCTCTCACACTAAAATGACAGTTTCATTGTCTAACCCCTGTATGTATAAGATGCCAAAGCTGAAGTTAGATCTTCCTTGATTAGCACTACAGAGAAATATAGTATTTCAGTTAGGTTACAAATACAGTAAAATAAGATGCAAATATTCATCTGTCCCATTATATTTTTCATAGTAAACTAAGGCCAGTGTTTATGCAATTCCGATATTGTGTCTTACAAACATGGATTTTTAAGTAAGTAATGTACTTTAGCCTTGTCTTCAAATGACAGACCCACTGTTTTTTAAGGGAGCTAAAGGTTAGAGCCTTGAATAACTGGACAGTGTGTTGAAAACTTGCTTTACCATAACAGGTGCAAGAGAAAGAGGGGCAAGTACAAGAACTGAAGAATCAAATTGAAAAAGAACAAAATCAAGGTGCACTCAAAGAAAAGCTTCTGCTCATCAAGGTACAACTGTTCATTATACTGCCTTTGGCTTAAAATGAATATACATGTATTATTCCTGTGAGATTCTACAGTGAATATTCATCTATGCATGTAGTCCACTAATTTTGTGACATAGCTGTTTGCACTTTAAGGTCTGTGCCTCCTTTTCTAGAGCAAAGCTACTATTACTGAAAAGAAACTGCAGGACATCCAGCAGGAACTTGAGAAAGTGAAAGAACAGGAGGAACATCTGGCAGAAGAAAGCAGAAAACTGAAAGATGAGGTTAAGCTCAAGAGCAAAGCTCAGAAGACTCAGGAAGTAAGATACTGTCACAATTATATTTCTTTTTAACTTTTTTGTTGGCTATCTTTTAACATAAAAACTTATATATTTTTTTATAAAACATGTTTCTTGTCTGCATATGCACTTTTGTGCTTGGTAATACTGATTTTCAAAGTTCTGATTTTTCAGTTGGTGTACTTCCGTGCTGAAAATAAATTAAAACAGCTGGAAAAGGAACAATGTCTTCTCCAGGGAAGAATTCACAAAATCAGTGATAGGTGTGTTTACATGTACATAAAAAAAGCTTTGACATTAGTATTTGTTTTCACGGTTATTAATTTAAACAAAATAATATGCTTCTGTTTCATTCCTCCTGACTGCCAGAGGTGGTGAAATCTATTGGTCCAGCTGTTCTGCACATAGTGCGGATTGAGAAATTATAACAAGGTCGCCTGTGACAATACACACCATATAAGAGGAGGCACGCACACATTGCTAATCCCTTTTTTCTTCTCATTCTTGGATTGTACTTGTGATACTGCTTGCCTCTGAGCTTCAGGACTGGACTTGACCTTGCAAAGTTGTGACATTCCTTTCTGTCCATGACAAAATTACTCTTGCAGAGCGGAGCTGTTGGTTATCCCATCTCTTTCTCATAATGCTAAGCTCAGTAGAGTGAACAATTCCTTAGACTGAAGTGATCCGTCAGCACTTGTCTGACACTTCAACTCCTGCCATGGGCCCTGCCCTTCCTTTAGAGAATTCACTAACCCATGCCTGTCAGCCTGAAGGTGGCACCTCCACATCAATTCAAAGCCTCCCTTACTTGCACTGTCTGAACACTCTGCTTGTATGTTCCCCATCCTGAGAGCACGCTTGGATGATATGTGTTACAATCATATGCTGGCTCACTGCGGTTTACTCTAAACCCAGAAAACAGCTTGCTCGCCCCAACTCACCTTGCTCACCTCCACTTCAGTCTGTTTTAGCGCCTGCAGGGCATGTTTTCATGTTTCAATGGGGTTGCTAGCACCCCGCCCACTTCAGATCTGGATTGCAAACCTCTGACCCATTATGTGTCAAAGACAGTCACTGTATATCCCTGCTCAGAATTTGGGGTCAGCATGTATTTCTGATGACAGGCGTTACCTTGCTCTTGCATCGCTCATTGCTCTCAGACTGGGTCACTCTGTAGAACCACATGGCAATACATGGGCCCTACCACCTGATGACCATTGCATTTTCTTATTTTTTTGCAAGCATTTAACATTGATAAACATATACTGATATCTCAGTATTTGGCTAGTAAATTTAGTGTTGCACATTAAATAATGTAGCAATTACATTCTGCCAGCTAACACAAATACAACATTTAACGTGGAACTGGAAAGTCTGCCAAATTAAAAAGTGAATTCAGCTTCATATTGCTCACATGTTAGGTGTGGGAGGTTTTATATGATGTTTCGAAAGTCAAGCAGTGCTCCTCTAATATCACTGCAGAGCTGCCTACTGCGTACTGCTAGTGGTCCAATAATAAGGGACTCTTATTTGTGTTGTGTTTTGTTGACGTATGGGGTCTTTTGAAGGATTGTCTCTTGGGTAAATCTAACAATTTCACCTTGTAGCTCAATTTTAAGGGGCAAGATGACAAGGGATAGGGGTAAAAATAAGAAAGGCTTTGGGCCCTATGCATCCAGCATTCCTCTCCAAGTAGAGGCTTTCTCATTGAATTTTTCAGGTCATCACCTGCGATTATGGTGCTCATGTCCTTCTGACCTTGCTTGTATGCGCCGTCCACAGACTTCGTTGCTTCTGGCTGTCAGGAAGCATGAAACAGAACGCAAGCTATACTTGGTACTGTAGTTCTAGGAATGCCGGATCATTGTCAGAGTGCCCTGTCACTTGGGCATGTGTGTTGTTACCACAAGAATTTTCTGAAGGTCTAGCAGAATGTTCACATCCTCTCTTAAATGGTGGGTGTCAAATGTGACCTTCACATAAAATATTTCTCAATTTGTGCTGCTCAAAGAGGAGACAGAGCAGTTGCCCGATGTTCATAGAGCCACAGTTACATTCTTAACTAGGATTATAATCTGGTTATGTCGTGTTTTGTAGGATAAATATATTATACTGTAAAATATATTTGCTTTATCCCAGTCCAATTTGTATAGTTAGCACTTTTGGTCGATTTAGAGTAATAAAAATTAGCACTACTCTAGCAGAGTTCAGAAATATGAGCAATTTAAAGATTTTAAGACATGTACAGTTCATCCCATATTTTCACCACCAGTTAATATTTGCCAACTGTATGTAGAGTAATATTATGCAGTGGCTATTTTTACCAACTACAGAATAAGAAGCAAAGTGAAATTACCAGTTATATATATTTTCAGATTTGTAGATTTTATCCAGTAATAGTGTATAAAGTTACATCTTTGCTGTGTACTTTTGTATGAAAACCATAAATGCTTAATTATGTGTCACTGTATTTGCTAGTAATGGCAGAAAGAATCATGAGTCCGAGCACATGCAACGGTTAAAGAAAATATCTGCTCTAAAAAAGCAGCTGGAAAAGCTTGAAACTGAGTCTACAATGCTTAATCAAGAGATCAAGGAGAAGCAGCAGGCCCTTTTTAAAGGAAAAGAGGAATATGACAAGCTAAGGTAGATCTACAATTATTGCACAGACTTTCACTTTATTTTGAGACACATTTTACAGATACCACAGTATTATGTACTGTTTTATGCAAAGCTCTTTTTTGTTCATACAAATATCTGCACATTTTAATTCACAATTATTTTTAGTTTACTAAATATACATTTTGGTACCCATTGGGATTTTGACTTCTTAGGGAGTTAATAATGATTTTTCCGTGTGAAATATTAGCATGGAAGAAAAGAACATACAGGTGTCTCTGGAAACCAAAGTGAAAAGAAAGAATCAGCTGACTGCCAGCAGATCCAACAGATTGCGAAGATTTGGTGATTGCATGCCAGAGCTGTTGGAGTCTATTGACAGAGCACATGCTCAGGGGAGATTCATTAAGAAACCAGTGGGCCCAATAGGTGAATTTTTTTTTTTCTGTGTGTGTGTGAGACTAATACTTTTGAGCTTCTATTTATTTTTCTTTGTCAATAATATAACAAAAGTTTTCCTTATTGTAACAAGACATAGCCCTATATCTGAGGAGTAACATATGTTCAGATAGTTTTTATTTCTGCTTATTTATTTACTGTGCACATATTCAAACATGTAACATCTTTTTTTTTAAAGCCAAATAAAAAAAAATATATAGGAGTAGGCAAGAAGTTGTAGGCAGTTACTGCTCTGAAATATCTTTGGTAAGACGTTTTTTGCTATTTTGTAGCAGTGTTTCAGGCCACTCTGTAGTTCCCCATGGGTTTCTGTATTGGATTCATAATTTGAATATCCTGTGTAAACCTTCAATTTGATTCAGTTCCAAAGTTGGCTCTGCCATACTGACATCTTCACTTTCTTTTTTGGAATTTTGCTGGGGTGTGTTTGAATTTGTAGTCTAGTTGATCCATTCATCCCATCCCCAAATTTAGTTTCTTGACTGATTAGATAAAAATGATCCTCTAACATATCCAGGTAAATTGTTCCAGTCATATTTCCTTAGATGCCATCACAGGCTTTTTCTAGTGGAGCAGCCCCATGTCATGATGCTCCGACCACCATACATCACTGTGAAAGTGGTGTTCTTGGGAACATACATGCAACTTTTTGAATAATTTATTAATATTCTTTTTTGGTCAAATTTTAGATAGTTGTGCAGTTGCTGCACATCTTGTATTTTTCTTGTATTGTGTGGATTACAAAAGCTCGGCCCCTTAGAAAAAGTCCAGGAGGCTAAACTAGTCCAGACCTCCTCAACAGGTGCAATTTGAAACAAAAAACATAATAACAGAGACCTTGACCTTGCACCTTGGGCAGGCAGTATGGCTCTCTGTCACATCGCCTCACAAGCCCACTGCTAACCAGTGCATCTGTTAGCTGGCAAAGTAGATCAGGCAGTTGGTCTTCTCCTTCAAGTGTTTTCAACGTTTGTTAGCAGCAACTCACATGTTTCAGGAAGCATGTGCTTGCCCTCAACCTACCAGCATAGTGGCATGCTGTGTGACTGGGGGAGTCCTAGCTAATGGATGGAATTGGCAATTACTAAATAGAGGAGAAAATTTACATAGATAATTAAATAGTAAAATAATGAAAAGTCCTTCACAGTCAGTGTTGTGCATACTTAAAATCATTGTTTTAACTGAATGTGATTACCCTCATGTTTGCACTGAATTTTGTAGTGAGGAAAATGTCTGCAGAGAGCTGTTAGTTGGTTTCCTGCTAAAATGCTTTGGAAGGTGATAGTAGATTAAACTGTGTGTCTTGAAAGACTAAACGAATTTGCTTAGTCCTGAATAATAATGTTTTCATTTTGAAAACACTGATACATTGATTCTTGACTAAATGCCTTATCAGGTATGAACATACTTGACTTCTCATTTGTTAGCTGAGCTTCTCTAATACTTTTTATGATGATTGAAATTGGTCCAACTGAATTAACTTGAATGTTTTCTTTTGCAGGTGCATGCATCAGTCTTAGGGATCCAGGTTTAGCTGTGGCAGTTGAAAGTTGCTTGCGGGGTTTCATGAAAACCTTTTGCTGTGATAATTACAAAGACGAGAAGGTCTTGCAGGAGCTGATGTCTCCACACTTTCCCAGAGGCAGCAGACCACAGATTGTGGTGTGCCCATTCACTGACCGTGTTTACAATGTTCAGAGCCGGTGAGCACATCAGTTCTTCTCTCTTTGGTTAATCAATAATGCGTAGATCTTTTCATGATTAGTAGAATGTATAAAAATTAGATTGAACTATTGGGCTTCACACATGAACTTTTTGGTAAAATTTTACTTAATGAACGCACTATAACCTTCAGATATAATAGAAGTATGTGAGTATGTTAATGAGTTTGCAAATTGGGCGGGCATACATATGTCTTTTGCAATTAGTATAAATTTACCATAATCCAAGCCCAAGATTTTCAAATGACCCCCACATAAGAAAGGCCTAGGATTTAGGAATCTCTACAGAAATGTCAAATTTCACTTTAAACATCTTTCAGATATTACACACACTTTATGCCTTTTCAAGAGCAGGTCTAAAAAATTTTTATTTTCATGAACATTTTAAGACTATTGACACATAATGAATACAGGCATTTATACACAAATTCATTCTACTTACCTTTCATGAATGAGGCCCATGTAACTGCATGTGAAACTGCCAGTTATAACCCATTTCCTGTATTCTTAGTGGTGCAAAGGGTCTCTGTTCAGTTCAGAGTTAAGTGGAAATAGATCACTGTGGGAACATTATGTCATAAAACGCAATGAACACTGATCAGCCAAAACATGATAATACCTCCCTCTTTTTTTCTACACTTACTGTTTAATGTGAAAGTTTTATTGCAAAATTGGGATTTCAAAAAAATCTTACAGCTAAATGGGTGTCAGCTGAAAATGTTTAGTTTGTATTTTCATTCACTTTGATGGTCTTAACTTGAAGAAAAGGTTTGAAAGTCATTTGATACTGAACTGTATCGTTTGGATTTGGTGATTTTTAATTTGAGTACTGTAGGTAATAAACACTTAATTTTTTGCTTGATGCAGTGTGCCAAAAATAACTTTGTAATTTCTTTATTTTAACGTTGGTAGAAGTGTGCACCACGATGATTTCCCATCTGTTTTGGATGTCCTCATCATTGACAATCCTGTCATAACTAACTGCCTGATAGATATGAGGAGCATTGAATGTATTCTTGTAATAAAAGTAAGTTGATTCACATTTTGACGTTTTTCTATTGCTAAGTAAAACTGTTCAAATGTGATTGTTATGTTACGACTGAAACGATTTAGAATTATTTCTTATTAAATTTTCTCTGAAGAAAGCATGTCAACTTAAAATTGATCAGAATTGTAAAATGCAGGACAAAGCTGTTGCAAGGAGAGTTATGCAAGTGGGTAGACCCCCTAGAAACTGCAGGGAGGCCTTCACTGCAGATGGTGATCAGGTTTACACCAATCGCTATTACACCCCTGAACATGAAGTTCTGGTCAAGTACCTCAGTGGGGATCCAGAGGCTGAAATTCGGCAAGTAACATACTTACTATAATATTCTATCTCCATGTAACATATCAAATCTCTCAAAAGGCAATTTTTGGGGAGAAGGCATATTTTATTAACTTCCCAAACCATTTTGCAGTATTTCTACAGTTTAACACAATTCAAAGAACAGCAGCTGTGTTTAATTATAAATATATAATTGGTGTTTTGTTTAAAGCTTGAATATTTTGCCTTTGATTATAAAGCACTGTGGTTAGAAACTGACCGAATACATTTTTATTATGAGCAGAATTTAGTGTATTGTTTAAATTTTCATTTCTACATGTGCAGTCTGTTGCAGTCTGAAGTGGAAAACTATCAGGCGCAACTGAACAGGTTTCAGCTTCACTTAAGCTCTGTAAAGCAAGACATTCATTCCATGGAAGAGAAGCTTCGGGGTGTATTCATAGCATGCAAAAGGAATCAGGTATAATCTTCAAGGCTATTAAACTCAACTAATGCTCTTTCAATGTCAGAGGAAATGTCATTTTTTTCAAAGAACTTTCTGCGGTGGATATATATTAGTATCTGGAAAGATTTTGCGGTGTGTACAATATTGCAATATGGGATCTCTGTATACTAAATTCAAAGTATGCTTCTTGTTTGTGTGTTTTGCTACTATTTCAACAAGAGGACCTTTGCCTTGCTCAATTGGTTGTTTTCACACAAAGAATGAATTCAGGAGCTGCATATACAGTACACAACACATAAAAGCGTCATATAATATTTATTTATTTCACTATTGTTTTTCTGATGCAATGTGTCAACTCTATACATTTCACTGGTCACTTTATTAGATAAACTTACCTTTTAGTCATTATCTATTTTATCAGGTTTACTTACCTTATAGGTGCACATACATTTTTAGGAATCATGCAGTAGCTGTTACTTTGGTGGAAGGCCATTTTAAGCACTGTGACATTTAAGTGTCCCTGTGTGGAACAAGGATATCATAAAATGGGCTGCAATTTGTGACTAATTACTAATATAACAAGCCCATAAGATGTCATGGTAGGAAAAAAAATATATTTAAGGTCTTAAGTTTTTCTCTGTTCAAGAAATGAATTCTCTCAAATTATCTAAATTGTCCCATTCCATTGCAAAATGGAGAATTATCTATTATATTTAGGGAATTAATAAATTGGGGTTGTATTTTACTGAAATTGAATGAATGTATTTTGAAAATAAGGCTACACTTTATTAAATTGAGTAGGTGTATGGCAATCTTCAAGATATTTTATTTCTATTTTGACATCTTTGAAGATCCATGCTAAAGGTTTGGTTTATATTTTCCATGTTACTTTTATCCAGTAGTTTTGTTCATCAAAGCTTGCTCCTCTTTAAGCCTACTTGAGGAGTATTTAAGCACTCATTTTGTATTTTGCATGTATATATTTACACATGATGTTTTTACTTTTTATATGTTCATTTCACAGGAGAGCATAAATCAGGTTAACGCTTCCATAACAGAGCTGGAGAACATTGAGGAATCTCAGACTGAAGACATTAGTTCCCTGGTGTGTGGTCGGAGTCATTTTCACTGATTCAGTATCGTAGCTGCAGCTGTTTTGCAAAATGAATGAGAATCACTGGAGAAGACACACTTTCCTTTAATTATGCTGATTTTCTTATGAAATATAACAACTTGTTTACTGCATGTTCTGACATATAACACTTAAACTGTTAGGAAGAAGAAGCTCAAGAAAATGAGCAGAAAATTGAGCAGGAGAGGAAAAATGTAAAAGAGGCACAGAATGAACTGGAAAAGCACAATAAAGCTCTGATGGAAATTGATCGGAACCACAAAGATGTGAAAAATAAAAGGGAGCAGCTCGCAGATGAAAAGGAACAGTTAAAGGTGGAGAATGGTGAAATTATGGGAAAATCATTGCAAGCCAATTATACAATATAACAAATCAGTCAGAATTCTCTGATTTATTTTATGAGCAGGAGGAACAAGTGAAAGCGGCAGCTGAGTGCAGTAAACTGGAACAAACTCACAAGATTTGGGAAAAGAAGCTTGAGGCACATCAGAATAATATTCAGACCAAGAGAGAAGAACTAGCACTTATAGAAGAGCAGAAAGAGGTAATAGCATCTTTCATTTTAGTCATTTAGGTAGCATTCTCAATAAAGTTATTATCAATAAATAACCCTGTTTTATGTGTTTTTCCATATGTAGTTTTCACTTTTGCAATGTGCATACAATATAACCAAAAACATTTGAACACCTCATCCAAAAGTCCCCCTTCCACCCATCATCATCATCATCATCATTTTTTTTCCGCTTCTCCATTTCAGGGTCGTGGTGCCCTTCCACCCAACCTCATTCTAAAATTTACAGAAGGATTTACCCAAGGTGGTGTCAGAATTCAGCCACAAAAACATTAGTGTAGTCAAGTGCTGATGTTAGATGATTAGTTCTAAATCTAAAGCTACTTAAACTCATCCCAAAGGCATTATATGGTATTGCAGTGGAGAACAACCTTCCCCTTCTCCTCAGCCCTATCCTGGGGTGCTTTATACCTTTCTGGACCAAGCCTGGCTATGGATTGTGTTTGACTCATTTTTTAGTAACGTTTCATGTTTAAAACCATCTGTCATTTTTAAACAGTACTACAGTTTTATGTAAGACTGAAGCAGAGTTAGTAAACAGACAAAAACATATTTACAAATTTTGGGCAGCACAATGGTTCAACAGTGTCACTGTCACCCGGATCCTGGGGTTCTGGGTTCAGTCCCCACCTCTGCTCACTGCCTTTGATGACTTTGGTGTGTTTGCCCTCTGTGACCTTTTATTTTTTTTGTTGGAAAGAAGGATGAATCAAAGGATATACATTGGACTCTATCCTCAGAAGCACTGAAATGTCAGAGTCTGAAATGCTGTTATAGTGATTAATTCCATCTAATTTGCCTGATCTATTTAAAAAAATATTAGCTCATGGTCACATTTTATATCAGAGAGGAAAATACTAGCCATATCGGTACAGCACTGATAGCATGTTCTCGAGCTTCCAGTTACTGGCCTGTAATACAAGGCATTGGGCTGATATTTAATTGGCCTTTTTTATTTATTAATTGTTTTATTAATACCCAGATTACAGTATTACACACATTTATTAAGATGTTCTAAGTCAAATTACATTAATAAGAAAAGTATAATCCGTAATTTCTTTGTGATGGCCTTTTACTCTTTTTCATAAGGAAATTGAAGCAAAGGCCAGAGAAATCTGTCCCATTCCACAAAGAGCGGATCGGAGTGCTGAAAGTATTGACAGAGAGATCACACGCCTGCGCCAAAAGATCAGCACACAAGAGAGCAGCCATGGCAACCAGGAGCAAGTGATTAGGTTTGCATTTTACCACCTGGTGCATATTGTGTTCTATTATTCAATAAGCTTAACCTAAACATTTTATTTTAACTTCACAGGGAATATGCAGAGGCCCTTAGTAATTACAAAAACAAATCCAGCCAACTGAGAGAACTGAAGAGATTCATTGATCGCTTGGACAACATCATGACGGATAGACAAGCTCGGTATAAAACACTGAGAAGGTAGTCTGATGTTTATTATGTGATAATGAATATTTATCATATGAGGATGAGTCATGTTCATTGGTTTGCTTGTTAGGACTTTTTGAATTGTATTTCTTTGTAGATTTTAGTGTAACCATGTAGTGCAAATAAACCTTAATCTACGTTATTCTGTTTACATTAATAACATTCCTTTTCAGCTTTTCTCCTGACCTCCCATGTATGATACCTATATGTGTATTTACCTACAATGTTCGTAATTAATTAACTTGACCCTTTTCCAAGTTTTCTTTATCCATCAAAATTAAACCAGTTGCATTTTGTCCTGCATTTCATTTCTTATAAATGAACTCTGTACAATCACAGTACAGGGGAGTCAGTCACATCAAAGTGCAGGGAATTTTACTATTCAGTGCTACCAGCCCTTTAAGTTACAAAGGTATTTTTCTGTTCTGATATAGGTTTACAGGATTGAACAGGACATTGAATGTGACAAAATTGATTAAATTCTCTGTTGTGCTGTTGTTGCAGATCTCTCTCTGTGAGATGCAAGTTATACTTCAACAATTTCCTGATCAAGCTCCACTGCTGTGGGTCCATGATGTTTGATCACAGCAATGAAACTCTCTCCATTTCAGTATGTTATATTCTCTTATTTTACTGCATAAACCTTTCATTCATCTCTTCTTCCGGCTCCTGGAGGTAAACACTGTAGGACCACATTTAACTAACAATGTTAACATTTGCCATCTTGATATAAAAGGTCTTAAAGTTATGTTGACTCAGACTGCCAAAAATATTTGAAATATTATTTCTTATTGTAACTTGATGTGGCCCCCCACATCATGGCAGCCATGTTTTAAAGTACATTTAATAAAGAATCTCTGAGACATCCAGGCCTCTAGGTGTCAGTGAGGCAGAATCTTGGAGAAAATAACTATTTGTTCTTTTAATGGTTTAAGAGTGACAATAAAAAGACTCTATGCTCTCATAGCTAAGAAGAATGTGCTGTTTATTCTGAGTTCTCTGCTCACTGGAGTTGATGTATTATGTTAAGGTGAAGCCTCCAGGACAGGAGAACGATAACATAAATGACATGCGCTCACTGTCTGGAGGCGAGCGCTCCTTCTCCACTGTGTGTTTCATCCTCTCGCTGTGGGAGATCACAGAGTCGCCCTTCAGGTGTCTGGACGAGTTTGATGTCTACATGGTATGCACAATGTCAAACGTGGGAATTGAACCAGCAATGTCCTGATATGATTAGTGTCTGCACTGCTGACGTTTTATGTGCTTTTTAAACTACATGTATAAGATGAATGCTTTTTATTTATATGAAAACATTTTTATCCATTAATCTTCGTTTTATTTATTTCCATGAAGGACATGCATAATCGTCGAATCTCACTGGACCTTCTTCTGGAGCTTTCTGAGAGGCAGCATCTGCGGCAGTTCATCTTCATCACCCCTCAGACAACCAGGTAAAGAACTGCAGGTACAACAGACCTACAAATATACAGTGTTGAAAATTGAAAACTAAAAAAGAACCTTAATTTTCTGGCAGCACTCTCCCCAGAAGTCCACATATTAAAATCCATCAGCTTCAGGATCCTGAGAGAGAAAGTGAGGAGACTTTGCCATAATGTTGAAGTTTTTTCAAAAGAATAGAATGAAGAAAACTTTGTTCAAGGAAAGAATGAAAGGTATGTTTTTGTACCTTTGTGCATGTTATTTATTTTACTTTTTGAACCTAGCAACCAAAACTGTCTATGGAAAAAAACTGTTCACTGTTTAGTTCTCTCTGAAAAGCTGTGTCACACATTTAATCACCTAACTTGTTGTTCCTGTATTTAAAAAAGGATTAAGAGGAGTGTTGACTTAGACTTAAGGAAGGTTTACAGGACTAAAGGAAACACAGGTTGCATTTTTAGGGGATTTGTTTTCCTTTTTTTGTTTTTATTATAATTTTTTTAATTCTCTCTCTATATAACCCTATATAACGTATCTACCCAAAAAGTGTCTATATTCATGATATTTATACCATTCCATTTTCCATGTAAATATTTTGGGGTTTTTTTTTTATCCAGTGTTGTGTGTCAAATATTCTGATTATATTGTGATTACTGGTTGGATAAGTTCACATTTTAAATTTGTTCAAATCTAGAGATTTTCCCTGCACTCTGTGCTTAATAAATTTGAAGATACTGAAACTTCAACTGATTTTTATTAATACTAATGCCCTTACATATTTTACATTGAACACACTTACAGAAGCAGTCATTTTAACCACCTAAATTTTCCTAATCTCACATAAGATGAAAAATCTAATTTCTTTGTGGTCCCGGTTTAAACTGAATTTGATACATGATTTCTGATACACCTAGGTCATTGGGTGACTGTTTAATAGCTTGAAAAATAATAATTGGAGAAAATAACTGATTGTTCCTTTAACTAAATAATTCTACACCACAAACATGGTGCTTGCTTCAGTTTGCAAGTGTCACTCGAGCACATGCGTGTTACAAATTGCTGCATGGTATCAGTGTTCTCTGTCAAGCATCACACAGCCAAACACGCACCATATGTTCTGAAAACAGCCCATAGACAGTTTATTGATTTGAATTACCATGTTGTCAGTGCAACGTTACATACTGATTTGAAGACATGCCACAAATAAAACACAAACATCATATTACACAATCAAATGACTTTAAATTTGGTATTTCATCTCCATGTTAGGTACAAATATTTACATGGCAAAGATATACATCTGCAGTTTTGGGATTTTACAAACACGTGATTACTTTCTACAAGGAGGGCTTTGGAGAAAAACAAAAACTCTGCAGCATCCTGAGCCTTTATTGGACATGCAGTGGCTTGATGCTTTTATTTGTGGAAGGCAATAAACAGCGACATTGTATTATCCTATTTGGATTAACAGATATTTGAAGGGATATATTAGTGGCACTATTCACTCTTAATAATACTGGGTTGTTTAGCTTTTAAGAGAACTCTGCTTGGAAGGAGATAGGACCATCTTTTAGATGTTTTGATATAAAGAATTGTTCTACCTACCACTAGAAGTTTTCAAAAATACTTTTCTTGGGAGCATTTCACAGACTCTTAACTAAGAGAATGTGGAGAGTAAGAATGTTTGCTTCAATTGGTTAAATTAAGTTGTGGCTCAAAGCTCTTGCAAACCCCTCTTCACTTTCCATTAAAGATGCAATAAATTACTGTATAAACAGTGGTTATTTAAATGTCACAGACTTGTGTAGAAATATTTTACAAAAACACTTCAATAAAAACTTACCACATTTAGACTGAGGTTGTATACTAAACACATTTGTAGCAGATTGCTTTTCAATTACAAGCTGGAGGGGTGTTATTGAAGTCCTCCAAGGAAAGAAAGGACATGATAAATTGCTTTTTTTTTTTTTTCAAAATGGATTATTTAACCAAATCTACAGGCATCCATACATGCACACTGTGATATGATTCATACAGGAAAAAAAAAAAAAAAAGGAATGAGGAAATATGGCATTTGTGTGACATTTGTTGAAAAAGCCTGTGATCCGGTTTGACTTATCAGCTCACAACTGCAACAGTACTAAACAACGTATGGCACAGGTGATCTAACCTTTTGTCACTGCAGAGAACAAGCCAATATGAGAGTCAAATAAATGCTAAATGTGTCCAAGACAAGAGCCACAACGTTGTTGTCCTTACTGATAACTTCTACAAATACACACTGTAAGTTTTTCGTTATCGTTATTATTATTATTTTTGGGGAGAGGACATGCACCCAAGGGAAGAAGGTATCTAATGGGCAAGTGAATCACAAATGTAAATCTCACACATCATTAGTATTGATACTGATATCATTGATAAGGCCTCCTTATATTATTTGCCAAGGTTGCCAAAAGAAGAGATAGGAGCGATTAGGCTTTACACTTAGGACATGCATGCAAATAACTTACATTTATAATCAAGTACAAGCACATTTTGGGAGGTAGGCTAAATTAACCCCTCTACCCTCCTTGCTGTTTAAGATCAAAGTTGAACATACTGTTTTAATAGAAATTGTTACATTTAGTGTGACGTTTTGCTTTTAATACCTGAACCACCGTACGAAATACAGTAGCTATTGTGGTAAATATGATCTTTAAGTATCATTGCTATAAATGAAATAGCCTACTGTGGAGCACTTCACTGACTAACAATGAATGGAAGGATGAAAACAATTGGACTTATTTTGCACACCTTACATTGTTGCAGGTTTGAAATTAAATGTATATTCTTAATTCTTAGCATTTGACATTCCATGCATACTAGTTTTTCAACCACAAGAAGCAAGTTCATCTGAGCAGTCCAAATAAATTTTGTGTTAATCTTGTGGAACTGGCTGAACATGAATAAAACATTACAACATATTCAGTCCCGGAGCATGCTGGCATGCACACCCTCACTTCTGCATGTCACACTGCAAGAGCAGTACAATAGACGGGTCACTCTTTGCTGCCTCTTTAAACTCATCCAGCGTGATCTGGTCATCGTTGTTCTTATCCATCTTACTAAAGATCCGATCCACCCTCTGCTCTGGTGTCAGGCCATCCTCATTCATCTTCATCATGATCACAGTGCCAACCATTTTGTAAATAGCCTTTAAAGACAGGGAACAAACATGTCCTTTCTGAGTATTCAGTAACTATAATAAAGGGCTTAAGAGTTCTTGGTCATTTAAACAGTAATTCCTTTGCTTTTTCATTCAAGTACAGTTCAATCTAAGACCGAAACCTTTATCATTAAGTCTGTTACAAACACAGTCATACACTACTTTATTTGCTTTGGGTTACATTATGGTTATTGCATGTTTTTTTTATTTGCAGATGAATGTAGAAGGAAGCACAGCAGTTAACTTCAGTGAAGGATGCTCGGATAGCTGAATATTTTATTGTAACTTGGAACTTACTTTATTAGAGTGATGACAAATTCTCAAACATAAATGACATGCCAGATAAGGAGGACAAAAACATAAGAGCTTAAGTTAGCAAGGCAGTTTTCTGGCTAAAACATCCATTTAATAAATTTAGAATTTGTATAATTTTGCTTGCAAAATACTAATCCTTTTATTTATTACCCACTGTAAATTAGTGGGTAGTTTAGCATAGAGAATTGACTGTAACCATAGTGTTTCCCAGTCATTGTATGCTGTACTAATTAGTATTATAATGAGGGGCCACTCATAAAAACATGGAAACAATATTCAGTCTTTAACTGATACAATTCTATATTTCAGATCCCAGTATATTAACAAATTCTTTAATTTTATATTATCTGTTTAGAGGAATTGTGCAAAATATGTGGTTGACAATTCATATGCACTTTTATTTCAAACAAAAAGCTTGGATGTCTATAAATTGGCATTAAAGCTTCAGTGTGAACTGTGCCATCTCCCATCCTGGCCAAGGGAGAATGTGGTTGGTCAGTTTCATGAATGATGTTGGGAGTAATCAGAAAATTTTGGGGTCAGACTTTTTTATGGCATGACAGTTGATAAAGCATCCATATCATACAGTTATTTGCCCTATTCTCAGAATGTTTGAAGACATAAAAACAATCCTGGGCTAAAATTGGCTCAGAAGGAGCCTTGGTCACTTCATCCATTCTAGACTGTGCCCATGTGACAAGTTGCATAAAGTGGGTTACAGAAAGGTAATCTGCAGTTTTGAGTCTATATCCTCTTCTTCTATTCATCTACTTTGGAATAAAACAAAGACATGGCGGAAAGTCTTAGTTCATCAAACCGAACAACTTATTTGTGAGACATTCAGAAGACATTGTCTATGTACCCTTTAATACATTCAAATCTGCTGCCAGACTGAAAAACACTTTAGATATATTGGATTTGTTAACACGAAAAAACTTTATATAATGTTGTAATTTCAGTTTTGAACTGAAAGGGTTGCAACCAAGCTGGCCTACTGCAATTTTTGAGTTTGTTTTTTTACAAAATAGTGCGGCATACCCTCTACTTTTGTTTTCGTCTTCTCTCAACTACAGAAGCCTAAAGGTTTAAGAAATAGAAGGTGATGTTAAAAAGTGGTCAGTGGCCATTATGTAAGCTAAGAACACGCTGAATTTTCTGGATAAAGCAGTAATTAAAACCACTCCATGTCTCTATTACTGAATTTCAAAATCTAACTGAAATTCAAAACTTTTTCTTAATATAATAAAAGGGTTATTTCAGTCGAACCATTAAAACATTTCCTTTGGTGTGATAATGGTGTGATTTGGCTAATTGGTCATTAATTATATTTGCCACCAACAGTATTTACATCACCAGTAAGGGAAATAAAATAAGTCAAATATGCTCAAGTCACAACACATCTAGGATTCTTCATTTTAGAACAAAGATGGTACAATGCAGAGCACAGATGTAACTGATGTGCATGTGGCTTCTAATTAAAGCTCAAGAAGCTGCAATATTGCAAATTGCCACTGAGAATATTGGTACACATAATCCAAAATTGGAAACAAAACATTTCAAATTTATCCTTGTGTTAGAACATATTCCTAAATAAACTGGTCACACACTTCTGTGTGATGACTTCTACGCTCCATACTTCTTCTCAAACCAGTATGGGACTTGACCCCCCACTTCGGCTCATCCCAAAAATATAGAATTGTGTTACACAGCTCACTGGTAAGGGATTTTATACTTCCAGCCCATGCTTGCCATTGACTTTAGGCTCATGTGTGACAGCTCCTGGGTGTGCCTTTGTATCCTGATGTAGGTGCCCAGTTGAACACTGTTGTCAGCAAAAGGTACAACTTAAATTGTCTACTAATGTTTGAACATAGAGTGTGTATACAAAAAAATCAGAAGTAATTTTTAATGAAACAATAATGATTGTGGAGAGCTTCAGATTCACCGATTGGATGAAACACACACAAAGGAAGAATGAAGAACATCTTGCCATGTCTAATTTCTTTAGTTATTTCATTCAGTAGAGAAAAGAGTAAAAACTGTTCAGCTGGAGCAGATAGTTACAGAACTACATTATTATCTAGATATCAAGACTGTTTAAAATAAAATAAAAAAAAAAGTAGCAAAACATCTGCCTACCTCAATAATTTCCAGCATCTCTACTCGGGTAATTTTTCCATCTCCATCTAGGTCATACATGTTGAAGGCCCAGTTAAGCTTCTGCTCAAAGCTTCCCCGTGATGTGATGGACAGGGCACAAATGAACTCTCTGAAATCGATAGTGCCGTCCCCGTTCTTGTCAAAGGTTCTGAAGGCATGCTGGGCAAATTTTGATGCATCGCCATAAGGAAAGAACTGCAAAAAAAAAAAACACAAACTTTATGACGTTTGTGATGAGCTTCAGTTTTCAATATAAATCTGATTTAAACACTCATTGTACTGCCATTATTTATCTTCCACATTGTTATTATTATAATAAAATAAAACTTATTCAGCTGCAATCCCACAAAATTATTTGAAGTAAATGGCGTCAACCTTAGCAGAAATCTGCCCACTGACCCTGTCTGATTTAAAAGATTCTTCAAAGTAGCAGTGGGTAAAGGGCCACCTTGGCCTAATGGTTAGAAGACCGGGCTTGGTACCGAAGGTTGGTATCGGAAGGTTGCCTGTTCGATCCCCAGGACCAGCTGTAGCATCCAAGGCTGAACTGCCCTTGAGCAAGTACTGAACCCCTAAATGCTCCCCAGGCACCAGGGATGGCTGAACTCTCCCCCCCCACCTCCTGCTCTGGGTGTGTGTTCAACGCCCCAAGTGAACTTGTGTGTGCGCAACACACATTTTGTTGTATGCTGTACAATGACAAATAATTGCACATTATTAAATTATTACATAAAAGTAAATATATTTACACTATTCCCCTAAATGTGGCTACTACAATAACAGTCCATGACATCCCAAAATATTCTGAATGACATAGGTAGCTATTATAAGCAAAGAATTATAGATGTAATAATGTTACATATTAACTTGATAAATATATGCAATGAAATGATAAATAAATTATTGCAATTATGCATTTACATGTTATATGCCATTGAAGGGGTGGGCTAAAGTGTGTGAATTTGATTTTTCAGGCAATCACTTCTTAGAGAAAACATCAATATCCAGAATGAACTGAGACGGAAAGACTATGGAGCTCTACTGAATACACAAGATGCTATTTACATCCACGCTCAGGTTTACATATGAACAAAGCCTCAAGCACAGTTCACTAACCTTGCTCGTCATTAGTTGCACTGAGAATTATTGTGAAAATAACACAAATGACAACTGAATTACACTTGCATGCAGCAGAGTGAAAGCTTTTATATAATCATATATATACTTTAATAATATTTATAATAATCTATGCAAAGCCTAAATAGTAGGAAATGGAGATATAACAAATCAAATATATTTACTACAGAATCATGCTGATATTTCTAAATGCCACTGCATGCTTTAAGAATCTCAGTAAACAAACCCAAGCAGCATAGCATGAGTAATCCTGTCAGAAGCACGCCTCATGGCCCCACAATATGGTAGGCCATGCAAAACAGCACATCATAAAATTCCCCCTATAAAGATCCCACTGATTTCTTATGTGTTGTGCAAAAAGGAGCTAGGTCTAAATAATATTAAATATTTAATCACTTTGCATCTCCATAATTGAAACTTTGTCAACTTAATTATTCATTCTCAATGCTATTTCTGTTATTTTACAGTATTCTAGAGCTCAGTTTATGTTCAGGCAACTGCTCCATTTTACAGCTGAATCCAGACTGGGCTTTCCCCACTTTTGAACTGCGCCACTATTTTATTAGGTCACACTGTGGACATGCTCATTCTGATTAGATTGTGGGCTTCACTCCTATCCTGGCTTTTAAATGACTGCTGGCTCCAAACAGAAACATACATAAATTATTAAAGAAAAGAAATCCTTTATGACAAATATCTGAGGATTTTATCAAACCATTAAAATTTACTCACCTTGACATAGAGCTGCTGGAACTCATCCAGGTTTAGCTTTCCGCTGGGGCAGTCTTTCAGGAACCCCTTGTACCACTGCTTGAGCTCATGTTCATTAAACTCTGTGTTCTTCACCAGGTCCTCCATCACCTCAGGAGTTAGCTTGCTGTTTTGTTTCCCCATGGTCTCTGCAGAAATAAAGAAATATTTTTAGCCACATTAAGTCTCACAACACAGATCCAATGGGGATAAGTAACACATCTTAAATTTAACCTTATTTAAAGTCATTCCTAGAAGAGGTATTTAAAGAATTTCCTGCTAGGGTTTCCCAATAAAATATATTTTCCATTTCTGAAATAGTTAACCATGTTCAGGGAAGTCCATTATGAAGCAGTGGGGCTGATAAATTAATGGCACACAGAGGAAATAAAATAAATTATCTGATGTCCCTCCTGCTGCATTACAGAAAGCCCCAACGACCAACAGCACATTGCACAATTAATCAATAATGCATCAGCTTAGATTTAGTGTACACTTTACACTTCTGATACATTAGGAACATACAGATTGATTGCACTATGCCAGTATGCAGGACAAAATTACTAAACGTGTTTACTGACAATGTTCCTGCAACCTCTTTTATTGATATTGAGTATGACATGTAAACATACAAGAGTCAAAACAAATGTCCTGATCATTAATGGCATGAATATCCAGTTGACAATCACTTGACACAGGTGCTTAACATAACCAGATAAAATCTGACATCAGATGCCACCAGTCCATTAAAGAGCAGATGATAATGTTATTATTGATACGACTTTGCCTAGAAAAATCTTTGCCTAGTTATTTGGATAGAACAGTCATCATAACGTGATGTACTGGAAATAAGCTTGTGTTTACCATGGGTTTATTTTGCAACCTCAGTGTGAGCTTTGAGTTCAAAAAAGTTTAATAAAATATGGGCCAAAAATGGCCATCTGGTTTTAGAGAATGGTTTCAGAATCATCCATAAAAATTCCTGTCTGGGTTCCCAAGTGGTACAGTGGCCTTAGCTTTGGCTCTATCATTGGGAGATCGCCCATTTGATCCCAGTGATGCTTTAGCCTGGAGCTGGAGAGCACTATGGCCTCACTCGCTGGATGCAAGTAAGCAGGGGGGCTGTTAACTTACATAGCAAATCTGGACATTCAGCATTCTTCTCTGAGGTGTTGCATTGTGTTTGCAACAGAACAAACGGTAGGTAGCTTCACATGTCTTGCCTTTGAGGAAGTATGTGCTTGCTCTTGCACTCAGTATTTTGTGGCACTGTGTGTCCGAGCTAATGAGTGTAAATGGCAATGTCTATATTTGGGAGAAAACTGGGTAAAAATAATAAGCACATAATTAAATAAATAGGGTGGCACAGTGGTGCAGCAGGTAGTGTCACAGTCACACAGCTCCAGGGACCTGGAGGTTGTGGATTCGAGCCCCACGCCGGGTGAGGAATTTAGTGTGTTCTCCCTGTGCCTGCGTGGATTTCCTCTGCGTACTCCGGTTTCCTCCCATGGTCCAAAATCACATATTGGTAGGTGGATTGGCGACTCAACAGTGTCCGTAGGTGTGAGTGTGTGAGTGAATATGTGAGTGTGTGTCGCCATGTGAAGGACTGGTGCCCCCTCCAGGGTGTGTTTCCGCCTTACACCCAATGATTCCAGGTAGACTCTGGACCCACGCGACCCTGAACTGGATAAGCGCTTACAGATAATGAATGAATGAATGAATAATGTTGTTAGTGATTATTATTAGAAGTAGTAGTAGTTGTAAAGGTACTGCTTGTTTATAGATGCCCCATATAAAATAAAAATTGTGGGCCAATGCTAATATCTGATATTTATTTAAGACTGAAGTTAAATCAACCTATCAGTTTAGTCAGCATGATAAGAATATTTTAAATATGTTTTGATATTGGTATGTTTTTATCATCTTACATCACAACTTTTATTTAAAAATGCATGGCTTTAGTTTTAAAGTTAAAGACTCTATTTTCTTTGTCTCTGACATGGTAATGACAGCTTAATTGTCTGTACAGTGGTGAAGTCACAAGTCTCTTCATTCTAAAACATGCTCACGACTGGACATTACCATGTCACTCTAAACCATGCACATGAAAATTTGTGCAATGTGAAATTGTGAATAAGTGACATTATCCAACCATGCCATGTTCACCATGAATGATGCTGAAACTGCTCCATGCTTTAATATTTTAAAGGATGTTAAGACTGCAGTTCCTTTCATATTAGTATCCTTGACAAAACTGTCCTTTTCAGTATGTTCAAAATTCAGCTGCTACAATTTTATCTCACTCCAAAGAGTCAATTCACATAAAGCCAATCTTGTTTCACTTACACTGGCAGTTCAAACTCCTGTAAACATACAAGGAGGTCTTCTGCCTGTCCCAGAATTCAGATTAGTCACTGCTGGGGTCACATACTTTAGAGTCATGACAGTCACTCTGTCTCTGTTCTTAATACCTCTCCTTTAAAGCGCTGCCTAGTCTCCTCATAGGTTGTTGTAAAGCAACCTTGGTTATGAGAGACACTAAATTAAACATTATTTTAAATATCATTTCTATCATCAGCATCATTATTATTATTATTATTACTAATTTATTCACTGTCTTTAACCACTTATCAACTTCACGCTCGCGGTTGGTTTGGAGCCTAGCTGGAATCACTGGACCCAAAATAGGAACACACCCTGGAGAGGCACCACACACCCACACGTTCATTGCCAGTCCACCTACCAGTGTGTGTTTTTGGACTGTGGGAGAAAACCAGAGCACCCGGAGGAATCCCCCACAAACATCGGGAGTATTATTATGATTATCATTATTGCTATGATTATTAATTATATTATTTTTATTATCTTAAGAGCTGGAATACTGCCTGCATTATCAACAACAATATATTGAATTAAGTGGGAATAGTAAATCTTATAACATAAGCTTGTTAAATGAATATGGAGCAGCCAGACCAACCACACGCAACTAAAATCACAGGAAGTATGAATATGACAACACAACCATGACTACAGTATCTAGCAGCATAGCACACACTGTTCAGTGTTTAGTCTCAGGCTAATAAAATAATATTCTGCCATTCTGGCTAAGCTGCAAAAGAAATAAAAGACATCTTTTATCCTATTTTTCCTTTAACTTAAGTATGAAATTAGAGCACAGATGTTTATGCTGATCTTCTGTTGGTCTGGTGCTGGTGTTGCTGGTCACCCAGTGTGGTCAACAAATAAACTATATGGCTAAAACTCAGTGAACAATTGTTAATACAACATTTTGCTGTTCTGATAACTAGCGTACTGCTATGGAAGTTGTCCCTCCTTTCTGTAGCAAATGTTTCTTTTCTTCTGGGACGACAGATGTTGGAGCATTTCTTTGATGACCTGAGTGCATTATGCCACAGGATCTTTAGTGAGGTCAGGTACTGCTGTTGGATGATTAGTTCCGGATTACAAAGCCCACTTCAACTCATCTTAAAGATGGTGGATGCTCCATTACTCCAGAGAATGCAATCCCACTCCTCCACACTCCAATGCTGACTGTGCTTTATTTCGCTCTTGTACATGCTTGAATTTGGCCATGTGCTCCCAAGGGGGGACATTTCATCTGATGCTTTTCTATGGAGAGGTACAGGAACTGTGCTTACACAATTGAATATCTATGTCCACAGTGCGGCATGAATTCACTAATTATGAGGGATGTCTACATTCTTCCCAAATTGTTCACCATGTCATAGCAAGATTTCAAGATTCTGCCTTTAACTGTATTCAAATGGACAATCATGGTCTCTTGATCAGCGGAACCAAATAACTTACAAGTCAAAAACTCTGTGCCCCGTCTCTGTGTCCGTCAGACCACACTAAACCGTCATTGTATCATCTTTTTTCTCTGGTCTTAAAGCACATTCACACCGGGGCATGTTGTAATGTTGTAATGTGTGCAGAGACGAGGGGGAGGGGGGGTCTCGAGGTTCCCCTCAGCTCCCCTTGGCTGTTCTGCAGACTGTGGCTAGTGCACTGCGCACCCGCAGCCACAGCGGCGAGGGCTTTTCTGTAATAACGGCGGCTAATTAAAGAGACGAGAGAACCGTTATTTAATCAGGCCGCACCGTTAACTAACCGCCCGGGCCGTTATGTAAGTGCGCGGAGAGCTCCTCCGAGCTCCAGCCCTTCACTGAATGACCTTGAGAGATACAGGGAGAGAAAGAGAGAGGGAAAGGCGCTGGAGACTAGCTTCCATTGCGGTGTTGCATTCAGAGTCACACACGGCTGCTCGACGCAGTGAAGATCAAATGGAGTAAACGGTGCTTTTGCCGAGGGTCGGCGGGTTTTTCAGTGCCTCGGCGAGGTGTCATAGCCTGTTGTTAGCTTATCATTCTCCACAAGGTCTAACGCGAATATAAACGAACAGGACACTCATGTAAACACGAAACAGGCCATTTATAGCCACATATATATCACCACACAGGTAGTCTTACATTTTGAAAAAAGAGTATACAACATAAACAAATGTTGGTGTTGGTCGTTCTCTGCAGAGCCCAAACAGACGCAGTCATATTTTGTCTGTACCGGAGTGTCTGCCATCCAGCCTCTAATGCAAAATAGAACCCCCCACCCCCCACTAAAAATAAATAAATAAGCTAAAATAAGAACTATGCGGACGGAGAGGCACGAGTGGCAAAAACAGTCCCTCTCAAGGGGACTTTAATAGCTAATTTACTTTGTCTTAAAATCCACATAAATCAGCCTCTCAGTCCTCCCCCTCCCCTTCATACATAAACACGCATGCATGCAGTGGGCGCTGAAAACAGGCCATGCACCGCGGTGCTCGTCATGTGTGTGCGAAAAAAGCCTCGTTCATTCATCCGTTCATTCCCGCTGATTTTTTTTCTGCAGGGAAGAAAACAAACAATGAACAAACCAAACCAATACTCTTTCTCAATTTTACCTCAGTTTCGTGTTCGCTATCGCCTCTTACCTTGCAGGAGTTTGGGAGAGGCTGCTGGGGAGCGTGTGCGCGTCGGTGCTGAATGAAATCGTTCACGAGCCTGAAATCACGCAAAGCCGAGCCCCCCTTTAGTGAACGATTTTACAACAGCAACAACGTGCCCGGACAACTGCTCTTCTCTCCACTCCTGTCTTGTCCTCTGATATTTGGCTGTTTTTAGGCACTCCTCGGCTCCTCGGAGATGGCTCTCCTCTCCGGCTCCTCGGAGATTCTCTCTCTCTCTCTCTCTCTCTCTCTCTCTCTCTCTCTGCAGCTCTTGGCTCGATGGAGTTTGCGCACACGGCACGTCTCCTTCTCACGGTTCCTGGTGTTATGCGCGCTTGCAGTGCCAAGGCACGCTGGGCTGTGCTGGGGGGTGGTTATGGTACATGGCAAGGAACCAAAAAAAGTGATATTAAGAAATATATTTGCACTACATATTTCTAAAAGATAGCAACTGATTCAGCCCTTTCAAGATGCACACACTGCTGGCCCAGCCCATCAATGCACAGCCAATCAATACAATTTGTATAAGCTCCTTCTCCATATACAGGCGCTGTCAATACAACAGAACAATCAGGAGCAGCCACGTATGACTGTCCACCACGTCTAATGGAAAGCACAAGCTAGAGAACATAAAACCCTCCAGGATTGGAGCAGAGAAAAAGTGAAACTGCATTGTCTGAAGTGATGGAGCACTATTCAATAACTTTGGAAGGAACTGGAGGGCATGAATGTAGTGCAATAATTTGAGGGGCATATAATATAGGTGTACCATATGACCAAATCCTACCACTCTCAGCTATAAACTATACTTTAAGGTGTAATTGCTGACACCATTAAAGCTGCACATAAGCCTAAGGTCAACGTGCCCTAATGGCAAATATAGGGGACCATAAAGGGGAATGAATACACCCAAGCATCATATATTGCAGCACTGATACAGCAGCACCGCTGGTGTTTTTAAAGAAACACAAGGTAACATTTGGTAGTTTGCTCCTAGGCTTCCTCTACAGTAGCAGAGCGTAATTTACGTTTACAGCACTGTCCTAAAATCTAGGGGGAGGGAGGGGCATGGTTTCCTACCCTCCTCCAAACATTATGTTTGGCGTGTAGTGCAGTTTCTGCAGTGCTGAGCTCAGAGTAGCAATGACAGGGGCACTGTTCTCTCTAATACTCCTCAGTGAATCATCACAATGGTTTTGAAGCTATAAGTTGAATTTAAAATACTACCTGGTGTTCATTTAAACGCTGTGTCCACTCACTGTCCACTCTCTACACAGCTACTGCGTCGGTCCACTTTGTAGATGTAAATTCAGAGACAATAGCTCATCTATTGCTGCACAGTTTGTGTTGTCCGTCCTCTAGTCCTTAATCAGCGTTAACTGGACACTCCACACAGAATTGTATTTTTGATTGGTGGACTATTTTCAGTCCAGCAGTGAAACTGAGGGTTTTGAAAACACACTAACACACCACCACCACCACAGCATTGTCACTGCAGTGCTGAGAATGATCCATCATCCAAATATGCTCTGTGGTGGCCCTGTGAGGGTCCTGACCATGTGAAAGGGGACAGAAAGACTGCAGTTTGTGATTTTAGAACTACACATGTGTGGACAGTGGAAGTGAGAGAATGGTAAGTGAGTGTAGAAAAAAAGAGGTGGTCATAATATTCAAATATAACTCTGTATATACCATGTCTTGTGTTTGGAACACAATACACTAATTCATTTCAGTTTCTCAACTCTATAGAAAAAGAAAAATATTGGCAATACAACAGGACCTTCAGCTGCAAAGGGTTCACAAGGGTCATTATGCCCAATGCCCAATGCAGGCAAGTTCTCACAGAACGTTGTCAACACCTTGTCTAAGCAGAGGCTATTTTATGTTGTGGCCATACAGTTTGTCCGTTCAGAAGAAATATCTGCAGAGGGTATCTGCAGACTTTAGGACATTTTGGCAATTAAAGTGAATATTAAATAGTGCCAGTGTATCCTACCTTTACTCCAACCAACTAACTGATGAGACTAATGGGTTTTAATTACAATTGCTTATTGTTTACCTGCCTCTCACTCTATTTGCTTCATACAGCTATTTATACTTGGAAATAAATATAAAACATCCAGACCTAGTACAGTACCTGTTTCTGTCTCTAATCATTTCAGGTTTGCATGAATTCCAGTGTTAATAAAAAAAGGGACATTTTAAAACTATGTTCTATGGAGTGGAGGCATTATTATTTAGAATTAAATTTCAACATGATTAAATATTATGTATGTTATTATAATCTTTAAAAAAATTAATAAGCATCACTTTTAGATATAGCCAAAGAAGGTTTAAAAAAGCTAAAAACAAACCCTACACACATTGAAAAAGTAAGAGATAAAAAAAAAAAGATTCAGCTCTTCTTGAACTTTCCTGCAGCCCCACAGAACAAAACAAACCTTGGTATCTCTTGAGTAACTTCACAGAAAAAGGAAAGATCTGTGTGACTTTATATGTGAGTCCATGTAACAAAGTTTAATGTGCAGTAGTTTGGTCCATTCATATTCATCTGTATGTTGTGAACTTTAGACATTGTAAAAACATGTTGTTTTCAAGTTATATAAAAAATGGAATATGGCAAGCACGGTTTTATCCCGCTAGTGACAAAATTATTTATGAGGAATTATGGTTTGTGTGTACATGGGATATGTGGTATGTGACGGTGGAAATGTAACAATATTTTCCAGAAAATCATATAAAATCTTGAAAACGTTATTTGAAAAACCTTAACCCATGAAATACTAGGATTATAATGTCTTAAGAAATACATCAGTATCTAATATGAATTGTTCTGTTACTACTGAGAAACTAATCTGTAAGCTTTGTATGTAGAAACTGTGCCGCTGTTTACTGTCATAGTTATTTTAATTTTTTTGAAAAGAAGTGTATCGCAGACAAAAAAAGCCACACAGAACATGGGCCAAAAATCTACTTTCTCTAAAACATAGTTTATTGGTTTATAACCATTATTGCAAAATCAACATAATTTTGAAACAATGGAATTGTATCAATACAAAACCTTGTACCTAAAAATTCCCAAACTATTCAGAGGATTTGAAACTTGATTCTGAACAGCTACATTTGCAGGGAAGTGTAGAATGTACTGTGGTAAAATTAATATTTTACTCAATTTTCTTTTTCTTAAATATTTTCATTATCTTAAATATGCAATCCATATTGGTTTACAATATAAGATATCAAAGTAGGTATGATTTGACTGCTTATCAAACTGCACATTTTCATTTATAACATCTCAAGATATTAATGCACCATGGCAATTCATAAGAAATAAAAAAATCAATTAAAAGTTAATTAAAAACGAAGTTTGCAACGTTTGATAATTGTAGTTAATCTGATCATCTGGACTCACTGGTACTGCATGAACATGCAGTCACATCAACATCTGAACAGAGCACTGATTTTCTGTTAGTGTCCTGTGGAGAGAAGAAAAAAAAACATGAAGAAATGAAACATGAAAAGTTCGTTTGCTTAAATATTACACTGAAATATCTGAACTTAATGGAGTTATTGAGACCAATGTTGGCTATCAGCATTCTTGATTAATTCTCTCAGCTTCTAAAGAACATAAGGAAGTTAAAATATTGTGTTGAAATGGACAGAAGATTATAGCAATTATGATTAATATAACATGCTAATATGATTAACAGCATACCAACACAATAACCAAATATCCAACATCTGTATCCAACATCTGAGTAAATTACATCCTAATTAACTACACTCTTCTCTGAGAAATCACTATGACTGACAGCTGCCAGCACTTTTTCCACATCTCTGTAGACCAGTCCCTATGCTTTTTGCATCATTAAACTCTCAAATGTACATTTGTCATTGTGATGGTTTACTGTGACCTTGGATTGGATAAGTGCTATTTTCAGACAATTGCTTCCTTTGCTTATCATTCAGTTGTTCAGTTTATCTACTGTAATACATGGTACCGCTCCCAAGCTAATGTGAAAGTTATTTACATTATTTTTAAAAACAGTATCATAAAAGGCAGTCATAGAGAATCACTTGTGCTATAAGAACATATCTGGAAACAATATTTATAGATGTGCAATATAACCCTACTATCCTATTCATTCATTCATTATCTGTAACCCTTATCCAATTCAGTGTTGTAGTGGGTCCAGAGCCTACCCAGAATCATTGAGCGCAAGGCAGGAACACACCCTGGAGGGGGTGCCAGTCCTTCACAGGGCAACACACACACCTACAGAGACTTTTGAGTCACCAATCCACCTACCAATGTGTGTTGGAGAAAACAGGGAGTGTGTGAAACAGGGACACGGGGAGAACACACCACACTCCTCACAGACAGTCACCCGGAGCAGGACTCGAACCCACAACCTCTAGGTCCCTGGAGTTGTGTGACTGCGACGCTACCTGCTGCGCCACTGTGCCACCCTAACTATCCTATTGCATTTCTGAAATTATGGACAGATTGCTCCTGCCGACAGAGCTTGATCATGCCCTGCACTAACTTTCTCAGAACCCGAGGAACAGTTCCTTTTACATTTTGCAATATTATAGAATAACAATTATTGAGTCTGTGATTCTCGTCACAGATTTCAACTCTACACTCATTCTGGTGGATCTAAATGCAGATTTCACTTAGTCACTTCATCTATTAAAACACTGTCTACTTTTTAAAGCTACTGCCATCAGTGCCCCAACAATCTCTCTAAAAAGTCACTAACAGTTTTACAGTTCCTCTTGCCATGTTCATTCAGATTAAAGGTCAGCAGGCATGCTCATGTCGCATAGAACACCTGCCTGGAAGCATCTACACTTGTTAGGTTTCTCCACTCAGCAAATTCTCCACTCTGATAGCAAATTGTGGCTCTTCAACCTTTAAAAACTCACATCTATAAATATTGTTTCCAGATATGTTCTTATAGCACAAGTGATTGTCTACGACTGCCTTTTGGGATACTGTTTTTAAAAATAATGTAAATAACATTCACATTAGCTTGGGAGGGGTACCAAGTATTACAGTAGATAAACTGAACAACTGAATGATAAGCAAAGGAAGCAATTGTCTGAAAATAGCGCTTATCCAATCCAAGGTCGCTGTGGGTCTGGAGCCTACCTGGAATCATTGGGCTTAAGGCAGGAACACACTCTGGAGTTCATCACCCAGTTCATCACAGGGTACCATACACTTACACATTCACTCACACACACCTAGAGACAATTTGGCATGGCCACATTAATCCACCTACAACATGTGTTTTTGGACTGTGGGAGGAAACCCACACGGACACAGAGAGAACACACCAAACTCCTCACAACCATTCACCTGCAGCAGGGCTTGAACTCTTAACCAAAGGACAGTGGAGCTGTGTGACAGTGACACTACCTGTTGCTCCTGTGTCATCCAACAAAAACATCCAATAAACACAATTAACCTTCTAATGTATAGAAAACAATAAACCCTGTAATAACTCATAATTATTTGTATTACTGACTATATAGTGAGTTGCCAGCTGCTTTTGTATGACTGGCGGTGAGGTTGTTCCTTTCTTAAGAGCACAACATCCTTCTAGTGCTGTTCATCACAAGCACATTTACAAGGGGTGGCTTTCTTATAATGACAGCTCTCAGGAGAGAGAAACAGTGGGTTTGTAGGAAGAAAGATCCAGAACACCCTAATAGAAAGCTTTATCTAAGCTCAATTTAGTTTCACATGGAAATGTATATGCTAAATATATTGCTCCTTGACTGACCCACAATCTCACATCAACCTTCCCAGAAGGTTGGAGGCTGTTACTGCCAGAAATGGTCAGAAAAGCTCCTTATTAATCTTAAAATGTATATAACCACTGATTGTGAATGATTCATTACATGTTGTTTTCTGTACTTCATGTACATTTATATCTTGTGTATAGAATGTCAAATCATCTGTTAATCAAATCCACTACACGCAAAAGTAATACAGATGTTATATATTGCATTATTTATTTGTTGTGTGTCTTTTATCTTTTATAAAACATTGAAACTCAAGAAGAAACACATGTGGGATCTCTGGTGCATTTTTCAGGAGAAAAATCTGAGAAACAAGAGACTTAGGGTGCTACTGCTCCTGTCCTCCCCCTCCCTTCCTCCTGCCCCTCTACTACCTCGGAAAAACATGAAGAAACGCAGTAGAGGAAAGGAGGAAGAGGAAAGAAGAAAACAAGCAGTAATGAGGAAAATTGGGCAGCTGAACCCTTTAAAATACAATGTTAACTACTGATATAGTGAGCCTATCAGAGTACACTCCTAATACTCCCAAGCCAATCTCAGTTGCTGCACAGAGCGAATAGAGAGAGAGAGCGAGCAATTGTTTATGTTTAAGCACCTGCTCATTGCAAAGATAGTGAACAGTATAATCTGACAATCCTTGTTGCATACGTAGTAATGGCAATATTTGACATAGATTTTTTTTTTTTTATTTGTTTATTTTTCTTTATTAAAACCAATACCACTGACAACATATGGATCCCCTATGTAGCCTGTTGCATTCAGTGATGTCACTCCAAAACCTTTAAAATACTTCTGGGTAGCATACTCTCATTTGTCCAGCACTGGGTATTTGGACAGGTGTCAAGATGACATTGCACAAACAGTTTCCGGGGCACAGAGGAGAGAAGGATAATTGGTAGGAGAAAGCACATACTTTCATTGTTTTTGTATACACCCTCAAAGTAGCAATTTGTCGTTTTCTCTAACGTTTGTCCTTTATGCAATGAAGCATACATTATACTGAAACCAACAGGCCAGGATGAATCAGAGATTTTTGTGGTTAGTTCCATAAGCTTATGATGTGGGAAACACTCTGCCTGAATTTGTCCATTTAAGACTGTCTTTGCACTGCAGTTTCAAAGCTGAAATGCTTAGCCGTGGCATTGACTGCCATGTAATCTAACTTCACTAATTTCACTTGTAATCTAGCAGCAGATAAAACAGCACATGGACATGTTAACAAGGTAAAAAAAAAATAGATCATTTCCCCCTGGCGGGTGTTTTAACCTTACTCTTTAAATCAGATTTGATTATAACATTGCCTCACAGACCTTCAGCGTCTGGTGCTCTAAAGAGTCATGGAATATAACTGTTCACCATTGGTTTTATTATCAGTTGTATTATTATCATTTACTTACTGGTTTCAAGAATGTAAGTTATGAATTACTTATTACTGTTAATAATAACATGCATCCTCTTACCCTGAAAGGCAAAAATCATGGAGACAAACATGAAAAAATCGGATAAAATCCAGGCTGAAGGAGAGTATATTCAGTACTCAGCAGTCTCTCTTTTCCAAAGCGCAAATCCCCCGTTAACGCTGAATCTCCAAGTTGTATTCCACAACCTCACCGTAAATGCATGATGGCTGCATGAGTGTTTGAATGTGTGTGTCTCAGAGCATGCATGCTGCACTGTGCCGTAAGGCACCACTGTTGTCATGGCAACATTATATGTAGAATCCATGCCTGTTTAAAAAATGCTAAAACAGAAAATTTAATTTATTTAATTTTATTTAATTCATAATAGTAATGAAGTCCATAGTCATATTTTAAAATTGTACATTACTTAATATTGTATTTTTTTAATTGAAAACAAATATTATTATAATAGCAGGTAGTGTCACAGTCACATAGCTCCAGAGACCTGAAGGTTGTGGGTTTGGTGTGGAATTTGGTGTGTTCTCCCTGTGTCTGCATGGGTTTCCTCCGGGCGTGTTCCATATATATATGGAATATATATGTAATATGGGGAAGGTAAATAAAACTGTGTAAATGCCTTTTATGAAAAAGGATCAACACACAGTACAAGTTTAATTTAGAGCAATATTTAAATCTGCATAGGAAACTGACGAATAAGAAGCTAACTTCAGCCTCATGCCCATGCTCATAGTCCGCCAGCACACTGTTTGATTTTACCAGACTTTTAAAACTTCTGGGCCCTTCAAAAAATAAGAAGCACATATCTGCTTTAGAAAATGACATTTATGGTGGAAGGGCAAAATAAGTAAGGAAGATAACAGGAGTGGGAGTGAAAGGAGGGTTACTCTTGAATAAGAGGGTTACCCTTGTGCCTCACTCTTAGTGGCTGGGGTTCTGGTTTAGGCCAACAGTTCTGTAGTGGTAGGACATGCAATTTTTTAGTTTTGTGCCTCTTAACTTTGGGAGGAGGTAATTGCTTGGCACCTTAAAGCCATGCCATCTTTGATCATTACAGCTATGTGCATTCTCGCAAGTATTTGTATTACGTTAAAATTGCATTACTGTATAAATCAAAGAGAAAACCTGTATAACTTTGGTTTAATAAAATTCAGGCACTGTAACCTTTTCTTGCAGATTGTTCAGGCAGCATATTTTAGGTGTGCTGGACTCATTGGGGAGCTCCCAGCATCCACAGTGGTCTTCCTGATTGTTGTTTCGGGTTTTTCTGGGGGTTTATGTTGTTTTTTGCTGTTTGGGTGGGGATTATTTTTTTATTGTGTTTATGTGTGCTTGTGTGTGGATTGAGCTTGTGCCAATCCCTTACAACTTGTGCCCATTTCATAAATGCTGTTCATTGCAGACTGACAGTGTTTCAATAACCATGTCTGAGTTTGACAGAATTGGTATCACTTATCAGAAGTGGCATCACTTTCAATACCAGATCAGTGAGAAACTCACCACAGAACTTGAGGAAGTCCAGTGATGGATTAGCAAAATCACAGGTGGCCAGAGATAAACAGGAAACATATATCAGAGAAATAAGGTCCCTGAGTAGGGGTACAGAGTGCTCTACCAGTCCTTTACAAGGCAGGACCTTCACCACGCCAGACAGCCACTTGAAGAACTAGTGGGCCACAGCTGTGGTGTGAGAGTGCTAGGCTCATCTGTGCAGTGCTACAAGGATAAGCCCTAAAGTGCTAGAGGAGATGCCATAAAAGATACATAACAATTGGACAGAGCTAACAGTACCTATATGGCACCATTACAAACAGAGTCCTCTGGCTCCTCTGGCACTGCTACAATAGTGATTGCAGGGTGAGCATGTTGGGGTGCTAGCTGTGGAGATATGGTTCTTGGTCCACTGGAGGGGCTGGCATCAATGAGGGGCTGATGCCTAAGTAGAGAGGGCTATTGAGCTCAAGCTCAATAGGGTTGGTGTGCAGCAAGAAACCATGAAGAGCAGCGGAGGTTATGAATGCTGCGACTGTGCATCAGGTGAACCTGACACAAGCCCCTGGAGAGGGTATTATCTGTGAAACCATGCCAGCCTATGCCCCACACCAGAACCGTAAGGAAGTAAGTACGGAGCTGGCCAGTGGGTGTATTTGACGCGCCTGTATTTCCCATTAGGTGCAATCATCATAATCTTGCTCATCCTCTCTGCCAATGACAATGTCATCTTTCTCAGTTCGGCAATGTTCTGATGATTTTAAGTTCAGTGGCAATGTGGTCTGTGGTCTGGTAAGGGATAAAACTATCCCACTTCTGACACCTGATGTGATACCTCCAGTGACTGGTATTGAGACACAGCCATGCTGCAAACAATGCCCTGTATTTTACACCCCTAAAGGGACACAGATAACAAATTAGACCTGGTGTATGGCAGAGCCATTTATCCACCGTTACCAAATCTTTCTGACAGTGAACATTTCTCTGCTCACATCAGCTGCCAAACACCAAGTTCAAAACCTACAAATACACATAACATAAGCAACACAACAACTAAACTCAGAACAGAATTACACTAATTGTCCAAATACAGAGAGAGAGAGAGAGAGAGAGAGAGAGAGAGAGAGAGAGAGAGAGAGAGATCTGAAGCCACGCCCAGAACATGACCGTTCTCTGTTCTGTACAAATAAAGTTTTTAAATCCTGAAGGCTAAGATGGCGGCTGGTAGAGCGTCCTTGGTGTGTGCCGGTTTTCGTGTTCTGTTAAAAAATACACTCCTAAACAAACCTACAACAGGCTTGCGTAGCGCCCACCACATTCTCATACGAGGTGAGTTACTGCAGAGGAGTGTGTTTTTGGTGACACGATGAGAGACACGACGCTGTCAGGGGATTTAGGGTGAGGACCTTTCACTGTGAAATAGTTGAATTTTTTAAAGCAGTGTTATCTGTATTTTATCACAGGCGTGTCCTTGTGTCACTGAGTCGGTTTAAGAGACACAGATTTATTTACGGCAAATAATAAAGTGATAATAATGTGTTTGGCTCAAGATAAGGTCGTTTAAATAAACCTGAGCCCAAAGTGACATGTTATATGACCGAGCAGTAACAATTAGTCTGTGCTGCTATAAATGAATATGAATGCGAAACGATTATTCTATATTTTTACTTCATTCACCATCCTCAGTGGAAGAAAAAACCTCTTGTAGTAAATATGCTGTGAGAATTGTGAAAAATGCAGTAAGCTCCACGGATGAACAATTCAGCTTTGAAGCAGCTGTGCTCTAAAGAGTCTCAAACTGGCAGAATTAGAGTTGCCAGGGTTTCTTAAGTCATGAACCCAAGGAACCAACTCCAACCACTTGCATGGCAGGGCTTTTGAGCTGCAGATGAGTTGGTGGCAAGGTGAGTGGAGGCATATATTAATTGCATATAAATATAGCTGCATTTACTAAATGAACATTGTGATTTTTTTTTTCTTAAAATTACTTTTAAATATGGAATGTTGAAGAGTTTCATAGGTGTAATTGACAAAGGCATGTGGAAATTTTATCAAAGTATAATAATAACATTGTTACTCTGTTCATTGCCTAAAACGTTTTGTTCCCGTCCCTTCAGTATAGTGTGGCTTTAAAAAGAAAAGGTACCATGGGTGTGGTAACTCAAGAAAGATTTTGGAGATTTTCTAAACTCTGCAATGTTTCTCCTCAACCTCAGCATTTTCATCAAGTGTACTGTCCCAGCCCATTGAAGACACCAGTACAACAAACACTCCAAGCAGCACTTTCACTGGACCTTTAGAACATTACAACAATCTCATCCAGACTGGATTACTACAAGAGGACCATCAGCAAAGAGCTGTTCTCCAAGAGTTAGATCTATTGCACAAGAAGCTTAAAGGATATAACAACCATTCTGGATCATTCTTCTCAAAAGTAATAGGGAATACACCTTTTTTGGTTACTTTTTTTGGACTAACATAATATAAATTGCATTGATTTTTTATTTATTTATTTATTTATTTATTTATTTTTACATTTTTTTTTACAATATTATCACTGTTAAACATTCTGGCTATTGCTTCTATTGACTTACAAATTGTTATCGACGTAAATATAGTCATTTCACCACCTTTTGAGATGATTAATTTACATAATGATTTTAAGTTTTGTTAAACCTCTTACAGCTATTCTCTAGACAAAAAACACCAAAAGGATGCTACATTTACGGGGATGTGGGTAAGTTGTGAAACAGCATAAGCTTTTTCTACATTATTTTTGGCTCAAGGATCACATTTCTTAACAGTAAATGTAATTTGAATTCTCCAATGACAGGCACGGGTAAAACTATGCTGATGGACATGTTTTACACTCATGTAGAGATAACAAACAAAAAGAGGGTCCACTTTCATGGATTTATGCTAGATGTACACAAAAGTAAGTCTGCTCATTTTAAACAGAATAATTCAGTGCTGCATGTTGTAGTGTTTGTCAATTAGAAAGTCTGCTTCAGCAGTTATGGAAATGTGATGACTTGTGTTTTCGAACTGTGTGTTATATCAAATTTCATAGTGTGTAAAGTGATATAAAAATGTTTACGTTTCTTAGGGATTCACCGTCTAAAGCAGAGCCTGCCAAAGAGGAAGGTGGGGAAAATGGCAAAAGCTTATGATCCTATTGCCCCTGTTGCAGAAGAAATCAGTGAGGAGGCCTCACTATTATGTTTTGATGAGTTTCAGGTAAGAAGATTGTTTTAACCTTATGGCAAAGCACTGAAAATATGTCCATGTGTCCATATTTGGA
Source organism: Hoplias malabaricus (assembly GCF_029633855.1). Lineage (NCBI taxonomy): Eukaryota > Metazoa > Chordata > Actinopteri > Characiformes > Erythrinidae > Hoplias > Hoplias malabaricus. The sequence goes on from NC_089800.1 coordinate 59,252,378, forward strand.
CATCCTAACATTTGTTGTTTAATATAGCAGCCACAACAGAATAATCAGGAATAAAATGATATCTGCAGTGTGAATGCGCAGGTATTCAACCGAAGAGTAAATAGGTGGATATATGTGGTTTTCATGACATTACCAAAACCAAACAAAAAGATTTGTATTTGTTTTTACAGCTTAGTTTTCATATGTGTACTGTGTGAGCTAAGAAGGAATGTGCTTTGTATTTAAAAAAAAAAAGGGAAGAAAATTCCATGATATAGGCTCTTCAAGGATTTTAAAATGTCATATTGTCATAAAATATTTTGATCACCTTCTACAGGGTTCAGGTTTCATGTCAGTGTTGCTTTATTGACTTTATACATCAAATAGGTCACAGATATTGCAGATGCCATGATACTCAAGCAACTCTTTGAAAACCTTTTTCTCAATGGGGTTGTAGTTGTTGCCACATCCAACAGACCTCCTGATGGTAAGAGAGTTTCTCCTTCTTCTTCTTCTTTTTTCCTTTCCCCCATTTGTAAACTTTATTTAACCTCACTTGCAGGTTAGCTAATCAGCTTTTCAGAAAATGTATACAAGTAGCCACTGTTTGCTTGTTAGAAACATAGACAAGATTTTAAATTGTGCTGAGTACAAAGTACTGTCTTACAGATTTGTACAAGAATGGATTACAGAGGGTGAACTTTGTGCCATTCATAGCTGTGCTTAAGGTAATTGTTCACTAGTATCATTTTGTGATTCTTGTAATGACTCAATTGATTCTTGGCCACTAATTTGGCTTCATTTGCCTCGTGAAAAGAGCTTCTTTATGGTGATTGTTAACATTTTGTCAGATTAATTTAATTAGCTAACCATGATGAGAACATCTTAGTAGACCCTTAAAGATTCCAGAGACCTTGAACAATAATGTTGGATTTATCATGGCCATTCTTATTCTTCACAGGAGTATTGCCAAACACTCCGTCTAGACTCTGGGATAGACTACCGCAAAAGAAATCGACCTGCAGCAGGAAAACTCTTCTACCTGTAAGAACCTGAACCATTTCTCTATGTGAAAAGCTGAAATGTAAAATTCCATGTAAACCTGAAATTTGAGACATGCAGTTTTTAACTCATTTTCATGTATGTGAAATACTTTATTTCTCAGATTACAATTTTTACATATTTTATTAATTTAGTTTAAATTTAATTACTTAATTCATGTTTTTGTGGGTTTGTGTTAATTAGATCCAGTGAAAACAACGTACAAGAAACAATGGACAAACTTTTTGATGAAATGGCATTCAAACAGAATGACAGTAAGTGTGTAAAAAAAAAAAAAAAAAATAAAAAATAAAAATAAAAAAACAAACAACACAACACACCCACTTTGGGCGGCACGGTGGTGCAGGAGGTAGTGTCGCAGTCAAACAGCTCCAGGGGCATGGAGGTTGTGGGTTCGATTCTCGCTCTGGGTGACTGTCTGTGAGGAGTTTGTGTATTCTCCCTGTGTCTGTGTGGGTTTCTGTCGGGTGCTCTGGTTTCCAGAGAGAGAGAGAGAGAGAGAGAGAGAGAGAGTCCGTCCGTGTGAAGGACTTGCGCCCCCTCCAGGGTGTATTCCCGCCTTGCGCCCAATGATTCCAAGTAGGCTCTGGACCCACCGTGACCCTGAACTGGATAAGGGTTACAGATAATGAATGGGGGAAAAAAAATGTTTCTTGTGTGCAGCTCAAATCTCAAGAAACGACTACAGGAATTTTCTCAGAAATTGTGAACAGTGGATTACTGCTAATGTTATGATGAAAATACTTTTAGTTGTAGTCTAAAATTATGGAGGTTTACATGGTCAAAGCATTTTTGATACTTTAAAACTAAAAAAAAAGGGATTAATCAGGATACAGTTTAAAATCGTGAATATTTATCAGAAAAAATAAGGAAATATGAAAGTAGACTAAAAAGTAAATCTTATTTTCTGTATATTGCATACTTTTGAAAGTACTAGTAATACGTAATAAGTTCAAAAGTTCATTCTTGGCAACTAATTTGGCCTCATTTTCCATGTGTAAAGAGCTTTTTATGTGGGGTTTGTTAAATTTAACAAACATTTAATTAGCTAGCCATGATGAGAAAATATTTTGTCAAACCCTTAAAGATTCCAGGGATGGGGGTATAAATTTTCTCAAACAATAAATATACTTTGAAAAGACCATTTTGCGTACGAGGTGAATATCTTCAGAAGACGACTTGATTTAATACTCTTACATAGATTTTATTACATGAGTTAAAAATGTTTATGTTGAGGATTTATACATAAAGTACATTTTAACTTTTCTCTTTGTTTGTTCATGTTATCTCTGTCTAAAGTAAATGAGAACATTTTTATCCAGTAACTCGCCCCAGGTATCTGAAGGTGCACGGTAGGACGCTGACACTCAATAAAACATGTGGGACCATTGCAGACTGCACATTTGAGGAGCTGTGTGATAGGGTGAGCTTGAATTTTTCGTTAATAGTTTAGACATTGCTGTCCAGAGTAAATATACTTTTCAGGCTGGCTATACTAGATTGTTTTTATTATTTTATTTTTAGCCTTTAGGGGCCAGTGACTACTTGGAAATCTCTACAGTGTTTGACACGGTTTTCATTCGGGACATTCCTTTACTCAATTTAAATAAGAAGACCCAGGCCAGGCGGTTCATAACACTCATTGATGCATTCTATGATCATAAGGTAAAAATCAAACATATGTGCTATTCTGACAGTATGTTTTTGTTTAATTTATGAACAAATCTGATGCAGCAGAGCTGAATATTTTTACAGGTACGAGTCGTGTTACAGGCTGAGGTTTCGTTAGGTGAGCTGTTTCTAAATGAAGGACACCATGATGATGAGAGCCACATTTTAATTGATGACCTGGGCTTAAAAAGGGTAATAAACTCATTTAGAGCTATTAGCAAATAGAAATATGTTTTACTTTTAAAATATTTTGTAATTGAATAAAAGTATGTTTTATTGGAGGCTGTATTATGACTGATTTTACTTTGACTCTACTCCTTATTTATTTATTTATTTTTATTTTTAAGGATGCAGCCAGCTCGCTGTCAATTTTCACTGGTGAGGAAGAGGTATTTGCTTTCCAGAGGACAGTATCCCGCCTCACAGAGATGCAGACAGAGGAATACTGGTTGGAAGGGGACCGAAGTGCATTATAGTGTGTGTCATTTACACAATGGATGAATCTTGCCAATCATAACTGCTATGAGTATTTTAACCAATATTCCTTTAAAACATTTTTGCTGCACTTTATATTTTAGCCATACATATTCAGGAGTTTGGGGGGCCTGATGAATTTGGGGCTTATATGGAGTTTTATTCCATTAATAGAACGGAAGGACTGTCTTCTGCCATTGAAATGTTGGAATTGGGTCTTGCCTTTAAGAAAATGTAAATGCTTCCTTTATCATGGCATATTACCAGAATTCATTTTACTTAATGTACAGTGTTCAGTCAAAACAGCTAATAAAAAAATCTATTTAAGATAATTATATCAATTAAATTATTTTTAAACTTTCTCAGATTTATTATACCTAAATTGTTTTTATTTTCTGTATTATTATCTAAGCAAATACGACAACAGTTAATATTTGATTCATGTCTTAATATTTGACCATATCTTTCTGTAGCTGGTAATGTGACATGAACATTATCCAATGGCTTAATATTAAGTCCCTAACTGGAATAGAGGTGCATCCCAATAAATCAGAATATCATCAAGAAGTTAATTTATTTCAGTAATTCAGTTCAAAAAGTGAAAGTCCTATATAGATACATTACAAATAGAATCATCTGTTCCAAGTGTTTATTTCTTTTAATGTTATAGCTTACAGCCAACAAAAACCCTAAAGTCGTGCACCTGTATGATTGAAGGAATGGCAACCACAGTCATTGAATGCCATCTGTCACCTGTGGTGAAGTATCTGGTTGGCATCTTCAGTGCTCCCTCTGGTTGAATGGCAAGGGCTTTCACCATTAGTTGGAGCTGCCACTGGTCAACTGGCAGCTTGTTTCTGCCACTGGCTAACAGGCAAATTTCACTTAGAGGCTGCTGCCACAAATGTCAGTCAGTGGGCAGCTTTCAACTATAGGGTAATCTCACAAATCTTTGTTAATCACACAAGCAAAGCGCCTAGTTTAGCTTGTTAAACATATTTTGCATCCTGCATTGTGTTTTTGTGCCAAAATCGGTGGTAATTAATTTTTACATTGATTATTGAGCTCTTGCATTAAAGAGGCTGGCGTTGTTACAGTTTCTTTAAGAATTATATTTGTAAATTACATTTTTACTGTCCTATATTGTGCTTAATTCAAAGAATTTAGACCTTTCATATATGGGGTGGTGGGGGGTTGAATTGAAATTCTTAGGGGTGTTGAAAAAATAAACTACACCACATTCTTTTGAGTATCTCTATCTCCCTGCTACAAATTTATTTAATTCTCAAACCCAGAAACAGTACAATATTTCAACATATTTCACTCCTGTATTACTGCTACATGTTGACTTTAAAAGAACACTACTCACTTCATTGTGAACAAGCAGGTGTAACTACTTTAGGAGTATAATAATTATTTTCATGGCTGTTACAGTGCTAAATCCTGGCCTTGGAGAGTTCAGGTTTAAAACACTTGGCCCTAATATTCAGATGCCTTCATTTTCTGGATGAGCTGTACTGGGTCAGGATTGGATCTAAACTGCAGGGGTGTTGTAGATCACCAGGACCATGACTGGGCACCCAGAATATATGTTTATGCCAGTTAACTTAATCAAAGAAACATCTGATGATTATACAAATTTATCCATGTGGCCAATACTATAATACATATATTTGTACAGGGTGTGCACAAGGGCTTACAATTAATTTTGCACTGTGTATTAAACTTAAGTTTGTAGTTTTGCAGTGGGTGTCAATGTGTCCTGGAGGGAACTTAAATTTGACCCAAAATTGCAGTCTCTGCCTGTTGTTTACCCACTTGTGGGCTGACTGAACCAAATTAATATTCTGCAGTATGGTATACACAGTCGTATCAGGATATTATAACGACTTTCTTGTTTGAACACTCCCTGTCATTCTCTCAGCTCCACTGACCATACAGGAGTAGTTCTGCCATTACAGGCTGAAGTCCACCTGTTGTTCTGCATATTCTGCAAACCCATGTTCCTGCACAGTTTGTGTAGGTCATCCTTGAGTCCTTTATTAGTGGTCATTGGACACTTTTTGCAAGATTCTCAGTCCAACAATGACGACTGGTGGATTTAAAAACTCCAGCGGTTCTGCTGTTTCTGATCCACTTGTACCCACCCCATGTCATTGTCACTGCAGCTTAGAATGATCATGCACCACGCAAATTATGCCTGCTCTCTGGTGGTACTGTGGACTGCTGTTTGTGATTGTAGATAGTCCTCCTTTATAAACAGTGGTGCTGAGAGAATGGAGTGCGTGCAGAAGTAAGAAGGTGGTCATTCTTAAAAAAAATAATAATAATAAAATAATATTAATAATAATTCTGCAGTCTATGGTACATGCTCCTCCGGACCCAGTGGAGTAAGGCTCCTTTAAGAAGCACTTCCACCCGCGGGCTCCAGGCGGCACAGCTCTGCCTTAAATCTCCGCCTCCTTGTTGCTGCAGAGCACTAGGAAGGCAGAGCATTAGCGAGTATTTATTTAGTTGCTTCGGATCGCCCAAAATGTGGGGCGCGGAGTCGTGCAGTTCTCGACCCCGCACTCATGGCCGCTCGCTCGGGGGAAAGCGAGCTGCAGAGAGGCCGCTAGGCGCCGCGAGCCGCGGGGGTACGGCAGAGGTGAGGATGGCTTGACTCGCTGGTCTAGAAGAACGCAAAAACGCTACACCCACTATGGATTCGCCCCCGCTCTCTGGGCACTGGAAAACTGTATCTTCGTTATTCCTTCTGTGTGAAAAAGCTTGAAAATCTTCGTCAAGATGGCAGCTGGGTTTGGAGATAGTAGTGCTACCCGCGTACTTGTTTTACTGGGCAAACACGTCTGGGATTGTAACGCAGCATCGAAGAGAGGTGAGCGTTGACCAGGTCAGCCTAGCTCTAGCTTCGTCTACTCGTCCGAGTGCTGCTCCTAGCTTAGTTTTTTGCCTTCGGTGTTTCTGTTTGGTTTAATGGGAATTTCCGAAGCCCAGCTGCAGATAGCTCAGCAGCAGCACGTGGAGGGTGCGAATTCAGCATCTCCACAACTTAAGAAAGTGTGGAGCCGGGTGTAATTCGCCCCCGAGACCCATATGAAGTGAACGTGTGGGAAAAGTTGAGCTAAGCCTGGTCCCTGAGGAATCCGTCCATTGATGGAATGCGAGGCGACTCTGCAGCTGCTGCGTGAACCGTTTCGCCTCAAAGACAAGCGCCCGGAGGAACTGGACCAGGACGAAACATGGCAGAGGCGTGTTGTGGTGGCGAGGAGGAGAAGCCCGGAGCGGCGGACGTGGATATAGACCCGGATTTCGAGCCCCAGAAGAGGCCGCGCTCCTGCACCTGGCCGCTGCCCCGACCCGAGTCCAGCTCCGCTAAAACAGAGCCAAGCGAAGCGGACATTATCCCCGAGGAAGAAGACGACGAAGGTGGCAGCGGTGGTCCTCACACTGAGCAGTTACCGAGCTGCTCTCGGGGGGAACAGAAAGCCAGTAGTGCTGCTACTAGTGCTGCCCTTGCGGTTAAAAACCCTGCTGCTGCCCTAGGGGCTAATAACCTTATTGCTGCTGCTTCTTCCTCTGACAAAGGCACATATGGCTCTCCTCTCAGCGCTCAGCTCCTGGCTTCTGGGGGCAGTGACTCCAGCCTCAACAGCCTTGGGCCCCAGCAGCCCAGAAAATCCTCCGCCCGCAGGAACGCATGGGGCAACTACTCGTACGCAGATCTCATCACACAAGCCATCGAGAGCTCGCCCGAGAAGAGGCTGACATTGGCCCAGATTTATGACTGGATGGTCAGATCTGTGCCATACTTCAAGGACAAAGGTGACAGCAACAGCTCTGCGGGCTGGAAGGTATGTCCAGTGCACATCAGACCTCTAAATCTGAGATAAACGTAAGAAATATCACTGTTGCTATTTTTTTCATTTCACATGTGCAACACAGGAAGGGGGTCTTTCTATGTACATTAGAAACCACCATCAACATGTTCGTTCTTGTGTTTTAGTAGAGAAATATCAGTGCTCTTTTATGAATGTTTTTTGTGATGTCAGCTGTCATAACCTCTGTTGTAAATGGATACACACCATTTGATCTTAGCACCGTTCACACATTAATCTGTTATTAACATTCCTACTAAATTTAAAGTATAGTGATAAAATGTAATGAAAGAAAACAACTCTTATAAAGCCTTACAGCAAGTTTGCAAATGAGAAACATCTTTCCCAACTCATTGGATTTGTTTAGACCAGTGTTGTTGTATCTTGCAGCAACATATGGAGACATTCAGGTTACTGCAGCAAAAATGTAGCTTTTTCAGATCTAAGAGGATATCTGTGGGATAAGTAGGTTGTGAAGAACAACAGTGTGAACAATATAAATGACCTGTAAAGTGCTGGACTTGGCTCTGATGAAACCTACTTATCCCCCAGATGACCTCAAAGATGTACATCACATACACAATTTAATGTTTGTCCGTGCCTGCTGTTATATTCGTTGTCTGATTATGTGTATACTCCTGGACAGATTGAGCATGCTTGTTCCTTTATTCATGTTACACACACGATTTCATGATGTGTGCTCTCTGTGCCCATTCTTGTTTTATTTCAGGGATTAGCCTGGATGTAATTAATTCAACATGGAATCAAGTTAATGAGTGGTCTTGGCTTTACTGGATTTGAATTAGAGACAAAGGACCTGCAATCCATTTACTGTCCTGCACTTAGGAGGACAGGAAATGCAAAACCATATGTTTTATGGTAGATGAAATACCTCACACTATTTATTACATTTGTTTTAAAATAGGAGCAGGTCACAGCATCTGGTACTTGATTTGTTTTATTATTATATATATATATATATATATATATGTTCCTCCATAATAAAATGCAGAAAAGGCATTTGGTAAGAATTGAATAGGAATTGTATGTTCCTCAATATTATAAATGTAGTGTGAGCTGGATTTTGACTGCATAGGAGTGTGCCATGGAGTGGAGTTAGTATTTATCAACTGCATGTGCCACAGCGCTTTTGCATATGCCTTCATCTGAGAGAGGGGGAGGGAGGAAAAAAATAGAAAAGCCACGATGATTTCATTGGTGGGTGTCTACTGATTGGCTGTTTCAGCCCCACCTCTGTTTCCTATTGGCTGGTGGCTTCAGCATAAGAATCAATCAGCTGACTGGAAACTATGTAGGTCAGTGTGTAGCAGAATGTGAGGAGCTTGCTGTTTGACTCTGAGATGGAGCTTTGTGTAAACTGGCTGTACTCCAGTCCTCTTCTGAGTGCTGCTCTGCTGAATAGGGACAGCAGCATGGCTTTGGGAGGATGGGGGAGGGAAGTACTAGAAATTTTAGCCTATTATAGTCATTTTATGTATATCTAGTTGTCTTATGAATAGAAGGAGAATAATAGATACTGTAGTAATCCCTTTCGGGGAAATGAATCTCTGCATGTAACCCTTCTCTTGTAGGGAACACACAAAGACATAGTAGTGAATCATTTTTAGGCACATACATTAGGTTTAGTGAGGACACACTTTTAGGTGCTTTTCCACTGCATGGCATCAGCTCAGCACGGCTTGATGTGCTTTTCCCTTGTCGCTTCCTCATAAAATGTTGCCAGTGATGTTTCAAAACCACTTCTATAACTCAAACTGTGGGCTTTCAAAACCGCAACAACAGTGGCAATAATATTAGATGCAGTTTACTTGTTGTGTATTTAGTTTTTCTTTTTCTTGGACTTAACACGGCTCTGTGCCCTAGTTCTCACATATCAGGAGAGTTTTCCTTGTTGTACGTCCGGCTCATGCTGGCGTTCTTCTTCGGCCACCAATCCAAGGAGTGTTTGAGCCTCTTCAAAACACTGTGGTGTAATTTTGCAAGCTGCTGTTGTAAGTCGGATAAAAACAAATGAGACCTCTGCTGTAACTTGGAGATTTTACAAGCAGCTTGTTTGTTCTGAAGGTCTGTATTTCACAAATTAAACAATTCTCTCTGGCCACTCAGCACTCTGCAAGGTTTACATGTCATATTTGGTACCTACTCGACTTGCCTTTTACCAGGTACAAGAAGGGACTAAAAAATATATCTAGTTCCAGGGATCAGGAACCCGATTTGCCTATTGGAAAAGCAATGGAACTGAGCACAGTCAAGTAGGGTGCATGCAGTGGAAAAGTGCCAAATGCAAAACTTGAGCAATGGTCTACCAGCCATTAGTTTGTGGAGTGGTTTGGGGTTTAGATGCTCTGCTCAAGAGCACTTCAACTTGCCCTCTCTCAAAGTTCGTAAAGAAAAAAGATTTTTCAGAAAAGAATCTTAACAGTTTTATATTTAAATTTCATTTATAAATCAAAGAATACAGTTAGATAGCAAAGAACAAAAGATTTTAGATTAGCGATAGGCATTTGAGTTGAAATATTAGTCATTTGTTCATGTTTTTTTTGTTTTTTTGTTTTTTTCCCTCATTTCTTAAACCTGGTTTCAGATTTTTCATACTTCACTGTGTATCATGGGTCACCGATCTTATCTATGTATGTGTGCCTGCAGGTTTTCGTTCCAAAGCTGTAGCACACCTCATACTACTTATTTAATCAACTAGTCTCAGTAACAGTTATATAGGGTGTGCTCCTGTTTGACTGGAATTAATAACCTACAGCCATGCCCTTTGTGGAATTCTTCAGTTACCCCTGAAATATATGAACTCTAAACAACACACAAAATTGTTTTATTAAATAAGCCTTAACAGAAAGTAACCTTTAGATTTTTCTTTTTTGATATGTAAATAAAACAAAAAATTCCATGTTAATGTGAGGTTTATGTTTTATTTGGAGTAACATTCACACATCCAAACCAGTTTTTATTAAGAAATATTGTTGACATGCTTTGGGTTGATGTGAGAATGAAGCCAACTGATAAAGTGCTCTGCAAAGAAAATGCTGACAGCTCTGGGTTGAAGAATTGTGCAGAGCTGCTAACTAGCAAAAAACAGAAACCCACCTAATGCCAAATATTGGAATTCAGACGTCTTTTATTTTCATTCTGTCATGATTTTAATAAGAACGAGAGAGGGTAAAAAAGCTACATTAATGTAATGTAACTTACAAATAGAAATGTTCTGTATTACATGCTATATTAATAGAGTTTAACTATATTTACTGAAGTGGTGCACCCTGAAAAATTAAGCATACTATTCTATGTGTATAAACAGAGTAAATACTATGCATGCACAGGCTCGTCCTTAGAGTGGTCACGGATTTTAATAATTTGTATGTAACATTTTAAATATAAAAATAGATCTATGCAAACAAATACAATTAATAATAATTAACAAAATGAATGTTACCTTTAAAAAAAAAAAAAAAAAAAAAAAAATTATGTACCTATTCAGTAATATAGTAATACTATCCAGTCCTATTGGATTCGACCCAGAGCAAGAAGAGCCTCCTGCACACAGAGCCGGTCCTGACTTTCCTGTGGCCTGAAGAAAAATTTTGAACTGAGCCAAACTGTGACAGTTGCACCTGAAACTCCACTAGTACTCTCCCTCTTTTTTTGGCTTAAGAATAAACAACCAGCCATATACAGAATAAAATACAGTATAAACAAACAACATTTATTTAAAAAACAATATATAAAAAAGTTTTAACATAATTAACTTTGTGATCAGCCCTCTAGCATCCATGTTAGCATTTTTCTGATTCTATAACACCTGCAGTCCTTAAGGTGATACAGAAGAAATAGAAGCAAACGTAGCTGTTTATTCTCCAGCTTGCAGGTTTGTGTCACTTTAAATGATGGTGTACTTTTTTCCTTGCACCTGTAACTGCTTCACTGTTTAAGGTGTTAAATGAAAACTTAAAAAAAAACCTGTGTTAATGTGATTGTGTGATCATAGCGGCAGCGTTTAAGGTGGAACTGAAATTTCGAAGAACTCAATGTAGCACTTGAAAATAACTGTCATTTTTAAAGGTGGTATGAAATAGCAACAGTCTCGTGGAGTTTTTTTTTTTTTTTTTAAGTTCTTTTATTCTTTTTCTCTCCACCCCCCCCCCTTTTTTTTTTCCATTTTCTGAAGGATAGTTTCTCTTCATCTTCTGATTATACACAGACTCTCCCTAACTTGAGACAAGGGGGCCTTAGTTCATTTGTGGGGCCGTACGCAGCATGCACAGTGAGTGTATTGGGAAGTCTGGCTCTGCCTGCACAAACGCCTTCCAAATTCTTAGGTGGTTCTATGCAAATTTGCCTAGTGTGACTTTACAATAAGGGACCCATCCAAACGACTCATAGACGCATATGATTCCTGATGGATGGATGTTTTTTTTCATGCTTGGCGTGTTTATAGGAGTAGTAGAGAGTCAAGTGGAAATACAAAAGCCTACAAAATTGAGTTTTGCATAATATGTCCCCTTTTGAAATAATCTATAAAATAAACTATCCCTGGCTAGGTGAAAGGGGGGGGGGGGGGATTTATGTGGGCAATAATACCTTTTGTTGAGATTTTGGCAGCAGTAGCTTATTGTTGCTGTCAAAGTCTGTCTAAAATATCTCTAAAAGGACATTTCTTGCTGAAAGCCTACAAAACCCCATTTCTGATTGTACATCTCAATTTTTGGGAACAATTAAAAGTGCTTCTGGGGTGGAGTGAAATATTTTGTGCTTCTGAGAATCTGAATATCTTATTTAAGCCACTTAACAGAGGGTACTCTCTTCAAATAGTGCTGACAGTAGAGAGAATGTATTAAACAAGTGCCAGAAATTGCTTATCAGAAAAGAACAAACTAAGATGCTACTAAGTACTGAAAGAGTACAACAATCTTTTTGTGCTTAATTAGACAGGATAATTTTAACATTTTTGACAGCCTTGGCAAGAGTAAAAAAAATGCTGCTCATATATAATAACCTACATATCAGTGGCAAGCAGGCAGAATTATCAGTAGTTGTGTAACTAAGATGTATTTGCATAATGCTAATTTGCTCAATGCTATACATTGAGTATGTGCACAACTGGATATAACAAAATAGTGAATTCTGTCAAAGCAATGAGTATGAGGCATGTAATGATGTGCTCCTGAATACTACATAAAGCTAAAGTGTTGGACTGGAATGCCTCTTTAAAGCCTGAAGGAATATATTAGAATGTAATATTTTCTTCCTAAAATGTCTTTCTTACGTTCTTCCTAAAATGCCAAGACAATATGTTAATACTCTACATGGAATTGGCGCAGTGTGGTTTCAGAATGTTAATATGGTAAATGTTAATTCTGATCTCCAGCCAACAAAAAAAATGGATGGGATTCAGAAAAAAATGGTTAAATCCAGGGAATACAGTTGCTGGGCTCAGCTAAGAAATAAAGGAAAACTGCTTACACATATTAAGAATGAGATGTGAAGTAAGTTCTCCTCTGAGAGATGAAAGTTCCCTGTGGATTAAATCCAGTAATTGGCTTGAAGCACAGGCTTTAGCTGAAGTTCAGTGTCACAAGGCATGGCCATTCACACTTTGAGAAGCACAGGCAAGGTCAGGCCAGACGAGCACAGCACAGAACCTACTCTTCAAAACTGGGAAATTCATTGTGGTGGGCAATTTACCTTTTAAGAAATTAAGTAGTTTGTAAAATATAAGCAAATCTAGGAGTTAACAGTATATCAAAATTACAGTACTGTTTAAAGATAGATTTTAGAAATGATATCAAAATCTATGTATGTTTTACATACTGAGCTATATTAAATCCAATTGTACCAGACTAATAATTGTAATCTTTTGAGTTCAACAATTACCTCTTTAATTATATCATGTTTTATTTTTCCTGTGAGTAGAATATTGTCATTTTGCTCAACACATCATGAAAGATATATTTGGACTGGTATGGTAATACCGGTCTATTGACCTGCCAACCTCAAGGAATGCCAAGTACCGTCTCCACCACAACGTATACATGTTTTCCTTGTTTTAAACTTTGGGATGTGTAAAACAAGGAAATTTTTTCCCCTATAGTTGGCATATTAACTGTGGCTGAACAGCTGAGTGTCAGTCTTTGTTTTACAAAATAGACACAATGGCAGAAACCCTAGACACAAAACCAAATGCAGCTTTGCCAGTCTGGGGGCATTTCAGCTTTCAACCAAATGAAAAGGGAGAGCCAGGCAATATGCAAAATCTGTGCCATAAAAGTCACTGTGAAATGGAGTAATGTGAATTTGAGAACTCATCTAGCTATAATCCAACTATCAAAGCCCAACTGCCTCCTCCAGCACAGAGTCATGGAGACACGGCACAGTTCAGGCCAGTTCCAGGTGACAGTGAGGAGCGTAGCACTAGAATCAGTATGAATTAAGTAATTTGAATCAAGTAATGGCAGTATTGAGCCCTGATAAAACACAGCACAAGACATTCTTTCCCTGCAACAGCTTTATAGGAAATAACACTTGAAATGTGTAGGTTTAGTGTATCTTCAGTGTTTTGCAAGGAATATTTTTGTGACTTACTTTTACTATGGTCACATGAATCAGTCTAAGTGTTCTGCATTTTCTTCTCATAGGAAATTGTTCATCTCCAAGTAACTAATGACGATTTTTAAAACTCTTATTTTTAAAAGTGTACAGGTTTGCGTGCAGTAAACAAGTCATATCGGTTTTAAGGATGGTTTTAATCTTCAGGTTCCCTATTTTAGAGTGTGTTGAAGACATACTGAAACTGAAATACATTACTGAAACGTATAAAATTGTTTCTTATTCATGGGTTTGTTTGTTTGTTTTTTTTGTTTTTTTGTAATTAATTAAAATTCCTTTTTAAAATGTTTTCTACAGGCATTTTTAAAAATATTTTCTGTCAATTGGAAAACTAGTGATTCCAAAAAATAGCACTCTTCTAAATATAGAATATACAGCTGGTGCTATTACACACATTTCATTTTTGGATACAATTTTTAAGTTTTCTGAGTAAAGTCTCATAGAGCATGTTGACTTGTTTTCAACCTTTGCAGACACAAAGGTATGGAACACAAATATAGTTCTGTGGTCTTTATTTAGTGACTTAACAAGTTATCTCATTTTAAAGATGATTTCAGGTTGGGTAAAAATAATTGTCTTCTCCTGTTCTTACAGAACTCCATCCGACATAACTTATCACTCCACAGCCGGTTTGTCAGGGTCCAAAATGAAGGAACAGGAAAGAGTTCCTGGTGGATGGTCAACCCTGAAGGTGGGAAGGGTGGCAAAGTCCCACGCAGACGCGCTGTTTCCATGGACAATAGCAACAAGCTCATCAAGAGTGCCCGTGGCAGAGCCGCGAAGAAGAAAGCTGCTTTTCAGGCTGCTCAGGATGGAAGTTCCGAGAGCTCCTCCAGTCTTTCCAAATGGACTGGGAGTCCCACATCACGCAGCAGTGATGAGCTTGATGCCTGGACAGACTTCCGATCCCGCACTAACTCCAATGCCAGCACCATAAGTGGCCGACTGTCTCCAATCCTGGCCAACCTGGAGGTTGATGAGGTTCCTGATGATGACTCACCCCTCTCTCCAATGTTGTACTCCAGTCCAAGCAGCATGTCTCCTTCCACTGGCCTGACTGAGCTTCCCAGACTAGCTGATCTAGCAGGTACCATGAATCTTAACGATGGCCTTGCTGACAACCTAATGGATGACCTGCTTGACAACATCAGTCTAACAGCATCACAGTCTCCAGGCCAAGATGACAATGGTGCTAGCCTTCAAGGAAGCCCCGTGTTTACCTTCAGCTGCTCTGGCAGCAGTCTTGGAATTCCCTCTGGCAGCTATGGTCCCAACTCCATGTTTAGTACATCCTCTGTTACAGGCCTTCGCCAGTCGCCCATGCAAACCATCCAGGAGAATAAGCAGGCCACATTTCACTTCAGTAAGCAGAGTCTCCAGGATCTGCTCAGCACTGAACCACATAGCCACAGTGATGTCCTGCTCACCCAGTCTGACCCTTTGATGTCACAAGCCAGTGCCTCCATTTCCTGTCAGAGCTCCCGACGCAATGCCCTGCAAGCAGGGCCAGGCGGGCAAGCTGGAATCAAGAAGTCTTCTCTGTCTGGGTGGCGAGTGAATGGAGTTTTGGGGTCAGCGAGTGATTCAGACTACCAAAGCTTGATCAAACAGCATCTCCAACAGTCTCCATCCAGGAGCACATCTATGCAGCTCAGCTCTTCTGATTCCTTGTTGTCAGGTCTCAGTGGCATGCCTGGCATTCAGTCTCCGTCACAGGACCGGTTCTCCACTGACCTAGATCTGGAAACTTTCAGCAGTAGCCTGGATTGTGAAATGGACACCATCATCCAAAATGACCTGATGGATGCAGACGACTTGGAGTTCAGCTTTGATTCACATCTCATTTCCAGTCAGAATTCAAACCTGAATTCAGGGAGTCTATCAAGTACCAAACAAACCTCTTCCCAAAGCTGGGTAAATGGCTGACCAGCTGAGAACCTGGAATGTAGTTAGAGGACAGAACGAGCTTTAAACCCTGTTCTGTCATTTCCTTTCAAACACTGTCCTGTACAAAGGAATTGTACACTCCTAGAAATGCTATTTAAAAACTACTGGAATGAGTTAAATTCAGTTTACTTATTTACAGTTGATGTTGTGATGGTTTTGTGGCCATATTTTGTGAATCGTCATGATCTGGGCTTGAATATGAAGGACTAACTTGTGAATTTCGACCAGTTAAGGATTTTAGAAGTGCTTGTAGTTTGATGTCATCATGTCTAAATGGACCCAACAGAAGGAAGACTGCTGATGAAAAATTGTTTAACAAAGACATTTGAAACCTTCCCTTAATTCCTTATTCAAAAAAGACATAGAAACGAACTCCATTATTAGGGTTAGATTATGATTTGTAACCATAGTTTAGGAAATTTTTCGTCATCACATTAATACAAACACTTGTCTTCTGCCAAACTGGCCATCTTTTGTTCCCCCTTTTGGATGGCCGATTTACAACATAGACTTGAGAATGTTACTGTTGTTGTCTTCTGAATTGTTTTTGTCCAGCCTTCATAGTAATTTTTAAACAAGAAAAAGGGAAGAAAGTTGTGTGTAAGGAATCCCTCACTAGGTTAATTTAATGATTTATAAAACACAGTTTTTTTTGGGTGCACTGCATTAATGTTCTTTTAAAACACTCCAAAAAAGCGTTTTAATCACCTAAAAGTTATTTTTCCATCACCTCGGTTCTGACCTCACCTGATTGTTTTATAGTAGGTTTTGTAATGTTTATGTTGAAATGTTTTTCATATTTATTCCCGAAGTGAGAAATAGTATGAACACTGCTTGAAGATTTCAGAACACGGACTTAAAGGCCACTACACGTCTGGGTATAGTTGGGGGAAAAAACACCATTTATAAGCTTATAAGGCTGCAAAGGCACATTTTAGCCTTTTATTTGTACATATCTGCACACTGGGTAGTGCTTTAAAAAGAGCACCATTGCTGCTTTAATGGCAATATGCAGCAAGGATCTTCACTACGCATGACAGACAGACCCACTTTAATATTATTTTTAAAAAGGTTAGGATTTTATTTTTTAAAAAAAACAAGAGTTGGGGTGATTATATTTAACCTAGTTGCTTGATTTTTGAACATTCAAAGCAACAAAATTTCAGTTCAGCAGTGAGGCTACCGGTTCTTTGTTCAGTAGTAGTACCATTCAGGGACCCCTGTGGCTTGTTAACATTGGTAAATTTGCCTTTGTTATTTTAATGTGGTTGAATGTATCTTTTAAAGATTTCTGTTTTAGATCCAATACTCCAACATACAACATCTCATGCACTGATATACAGTTTTGTCATGACTTTGGCTGAATTAGTGGGGCTCATTGTTTACATATTTCCACTGTGCTATTATATACCATACAAAGTATTGTCATTTGCTCACCAGAACCTAACTCAAAGGTTTTCATTTACTGCCCTTGATAACATTAAATGTTATTTAATTTCTTGTTTGATGCATTAAGAGGAAAATTTGAAGTATGCAAATGAGAAAAATTGAGTTTTTATGTATCACTATATGCCATGACTCGCTGTATTGAAGCTGTATACCAATACATACACTGAGTGTTTGCTATATCCCTGTGCAATTCCGTTTTTAATATATTAGATAGTACAGAAAAATATGGTGCATGTAAATAAAGCTTTGTACAGCACTATTATTATTTTGGGTCCTTGTTATCTTTCAGTAATGATGGAGTATTAAAAAAGACACCCGGTTCCTTTTGAAGATCTACAGCTCTGCAAAGGCAGTTCCGATATGTTTAGTACTTGTGCACTAATAATTTCTAGATGACATAAATTAGAAAAATGTTGTACAGTGCAGTTGGAGAGCCCTGGCAAAAATTCAGAATGTTTTACCGATTACCCCTTGTTCATCACTAATTATATTTACACAGTTAAGCCATGGGTATTTAAAAAAATATTGAATAAAAAAAAAAAAACAACTTCATTTGCTAATCTATTATGTAGATATGTCTAAAGAGTCAGGCGGTCTGTTTCTGTCTAAGCTCTTCTGTGGAAATATGAAGGCTTGTGTTAGAACAGTCTGCCAATACAGGTGGTGCTCAATCAGTTATTTAAGGCTTTTCAACTGTGATGAATACTTTTAGTAGGCAAACATCCACATAATGTTATGTTTGATCTAACTGGCTAAGTCAATCTATAAGTAATAAACGAACACTCAGTGACATTCTCGGTTAAAACCCATGTCTGTACTCTCTAAACTTCTCAAGACACTTGTAAAAATGTTTATGGACTGTTTGCTTAACATGTTAAATTATATTCAAAAACCTAGTCAAAAGAAAAGTGAATATTAAAAATGTTCCCCTTTTTGTAGTCAGCAAACAAAAGCTGCATTCTTGCTGAATTCTGCAAATATTCAGCACACATTTACTGACACTGTAATTTTTACTTTGTTTTTTTATCATTACAGTTTCTCAGTGGGGTAATGTTTACAAGCAATGGGTGTAGTAAATACCGCTTTGTGATTTGGTACACTGAGGTAATCTTGCTCTTCACACTATCTCTACCTAATCATGTCTTTGTGTGTCTTCCAGTGTGTTTGTCCTATGGTTCTGGCCATCAGCCTGTATGTGATGTGCTTTGTTTCAACACTTTGATCTTTCTTCTGTGATTAAAGTAGTAGTGGTTATTCAAGATCCCATGTAGTGTACATTATTTTCTATTAGCAGCACCCTTGGAAGACAGCTGTGAAATGTCAGCTGTAACTGTGGAGATGGCAGAGAAATAGATCACTGCAAAAGGGTATGCATTTAAGTCATGCATTCCTCAATTTATCTTGCAATAGGGAAATGTTAATGCATATTTGCTGCAAACACCATTCATTCAGCAGCCATCCATAATAGCATTTAATGTTTTGGAGTGGAAATCCATTCACAACATCTAAAAAAGGCATTTGTGGCTTTGAAATATCCTGTAGTGAAGAAAACGATGAGAATGGTCTCCACCCCTCAGTGACAATAGATGTAAAGTGTGCCATATGTCCTTGTGCAGTCATTGGTGGGCACCTTGGTGATGATTTCTCATTGGATATAGGGTACCTTTGCTGCGGACCAATCAGTTGTGCTGTATCCAAGTAAATTTGGGATGCTGAGCTATTTAAAACCATACTGGGGGGGTAAAGTCAAAAGAATCTGATCAATGTGATTAAAAGACAAATCAGTTATGGCACTGCAAAGCAACAACTATTCATTATTTTTATTTTATTATTACCTTGTGCAGCTGTACAGATCTGGTTTTATTCTTTAAGAGGTGTGGTTTATTTTGAGACTTATAAGCAAGTTCTCAACTATCTATATATAAATAGACTTTTTAGAGACAGATTAAGATATAAAGCGTTTTACTGCATTATACGTTTATATACCTACACCACTAGATGAACATAACACATAACCTACTGACCTACATTTAAACGTTCAGTCTGTTGTAGATCCTTAATTAACCTATGATTTGTTAAATATGTAGTGACTGAACAAAGACGTCTTACTGTGGTTACGATTTGCTTAAACTGTTGGACTAGAAATCTCGTTCAAAACGGAAAACAGGTTTCCCCTGTAACATTTCTTTTGACACTTTGGCGCTTTAATACAGCGGAATTTACATGTTCTGAGCTAGTCTCTAAATCTGGGCTGCGGGTTGTTATCTGCACACCATACAGTGCGACCTCTTAAACGTCCGCCAGAAGCTCTGTTTTGGAGAACGAACATGCATCTCCAGTCTTCTCTTAAATTTCCCTTTTAATATGTGAATGCAGATAGAATTGATATCAGTGAGTTTTTATCGCCCCCCTGCGGTTGGAAAGTTGAGTTGGCTTCAAGATTTCACGTTGAATGTTCATAATCCATAATTAATTTCACCGTAGAACATTACATTCGTTTTAAGCCGCCAACGTATTGCTATTTAAAGGGGCCCAATACACAGCGAACGAGACTACTCTAAAGTTTAACCCGTTCCGTTTTGGGACGTTCTCTGGACGTATAACTTTTCTTGCACTCGGGACAAACAGCAAAAAACATGAATCAACAAGCGCCTTTAGTCGGAGAGTAATACCTGTGTTTGGTTGTAAAGTGATTCTATAATGTTCTCTATCCATGTATTAAAGGTAATTTCATTTATGGGTTCTTTCTCTCAGGACAATGATGATACAGCAACACTTCCTTAGGTGTACTCTGGTCTAACGTCCCCAGAACGATTTTTCTTTAGCAAAAGGTTTCCAGAACGTTGCCTTAATGGTATTTTAACTACAGTTTAATATAGTAATACAGGGGTCGTGATTTTTGCCCCGGAGTAGAGTAGCCCCTGTGTGTTACACAGTAGCCAACCATGTTGCTGTGGGTTGCATGGGGCCTATATTTCAGGTTCATTGTCAAGTCTCCATGGCCACGATAAGACAACACTGTGCCCTCTCACTGAATGGACAAAGCATAAAAGCTAACCATGCTGAAGACGTGGCCAACATTTTAACATCATATGGTTTGAGTAAAGGAAGAAAAAATCTGATCGGATACAAACAGCACAGCCTTCTAGACGTCTGAATTCCCTCAGATATGGGCAAAATCCGAACATACAAAATCTCTTCTTCAGTGAAAGTGGAACAGCTTGAAGCAGAACTTTCCTCACAGCTCCAGGCCCTGAGGAGTGAAATGGAAAAGAAAGAAAATGAGCATGGAACATCCACAAAGCCTTACAGGTGAGCTGGCTAAAAACTCTTCCCTACATTTTATTGGACAATCAAGTTGAATCTCTTAGGTCTACATTTTTACTCTACAGCTCTGTTCACATTCCAAAGGATGTGTCTTATTTCCGTATGGAGAGGCAGCAGGTTCTCCAGAGAGAACTCCAGGTGATGTTTACTTTCATAATACATGCAGGGTCCTGTTGTAGATCCCAAAGAATATGCATTTTTTCAGTGACCACTATTTACTCATTAACCACATTAGAATTCTGAAGACTCATGTAAGATCACTTGTTAATTTGGATGATAAATGAAATGGCTATATTTGATGGCACTTTTGTGTGTGTGTGTGTTCATTCACGTTGTATATATTTCTGGTTATTATATTTAATTCAACTGTAATCAGGATGTGTAACCTGAAGTTTAACAATAGGTTGCAGGTGCAAAACAGATAGTATCACAATCTGAGATCATTCAGAGAGAGCTGGAGAGCTGCCTGGGCCAGGAGTACACGCCTGAGAGTTTACCACTCTTACTACACCAGGTAGTCAAGAAGTCCAGTTCTGATTCTGCAGGGCGAGAGTACGACACAGTTCATTGTAGCATTTTCATTGAAAGTTTTATTAAGTATTAAGGATTATTTTTCATTTTGATTTCTTAGATTTATTTTCTGAAACAGCTTAATCCTGTTCAGGTTTTGTGGTGGGTCTGGCGAGTATGTGGAATTTGTGGGTGCAAGGCACGAAAACACCCTAGACAAGGCACCAGTCACAGGGCACCACACACACACCTGTGGACAATTTGACACAGCCAGCTACCAACATGTATTTTACCGGAGCCCTCACATGGAAGCAGTCATATGGAGAACAGTGACCAAATGCAGTGTTTGCACCCACAACTTCAGGACATTGGAGATGTGTTGCAGTGACACTATACTTGCAGTCCAACACTGAGTTTAAGCAGTGAAATCCTCAAAGTGTGCTAAACTGTGGACCCTAGACCCAAATGAAAGCATCTTGTTAAAAGAGATTTTTCTTCAGTGTTTCATTTAAATGTTTTTTTAAAGGCCTTAAGTCAGTCATGGTACAGTTCAGCATTAATTGGCCATATTAACATGGAGGTGATGTAAGCAGGAGATTAGAAATATGGATGTTAAAAAATATAATAAAAATATTTAATTTTGTTTACTAAGACATGTCTTTGAGTATATTCCAGACATGCAAACATTTTTTTCCATTTGCTGGAAACAAAATTTGCCCTATTAGGGTTAGTATATTGGTATATGATGATATACTTAGAAATCAGAAGACATTTTAAGACAGGTAATGCTATATTTTAATCAAAGGTTACAGGAAACAATTGTTTTATTTAAACATGTCCAGGGACGTTTGATTTTGGGTGACATTTTAATGCCAAAAATATATAGATTAACTATGTTCTTGGATTTATCAGTTTTTCACAGACCGTTCATATCAGCTAGCTCAGTTTAAGTACCAGCTTATGCTGAGGTGGAGGAGGTTCTGCCGGCATTCCATTGTCCTGGAGCAATTATATCCTGAGTTCAAGGTAATCCACAAGATATATACATGGTTTTTTGGGTTTGTTTGTTTCTTTAGTTTTAACTGTACATGTGCATTTGTAGTAATAATTCCCCCAACCTGGTTTTGTTTAGGAGCACATGACTCACTTGACCAATGAATTTGAGGATGCTAAGCAGAGGGCTCACAGACTTGCTGTGTCCAGAGAAAGGTTTTTATTGGGTGCAGATTCCACCATCAGTTTGGTTTTACAGGAAGATGTGGTCATCTACTTACAGTGGCTTATATGCCACTTACACTCAGTTAAGATGATTCATAGCTTCCTGCATGTGAGTGCCATTCACACACAAACTGTTCTGCCCTCTTGTACTGATCCAAAATTTTTGAGGTGTTTATTTTTAAAGTTTTATTTGAAATAGGTTCTTCATTATCTTCCTTTGTGTGAGAAGAGAGAGGAAGATAGGATTAGTGTGCCAGATTTCAGCTCTCCTGGGCAATTTTCAGGTGAGGGTACTCCACAACATACAAATCATAAAGAATGAAGCACATGGTAGGCAATGTCAGTATGGTGTAAGATAAAATTAAATAAATGTTTAACCACTTTTTCTGTTTACCCCCGAAGTAGTTGATTAGTTAATACATTATCTGTTTTATTTACACTGGAAGTTTGATGCTTGCATGACTAAATAATCAAGCATCAAGCCACACTTAGCTGTAACAGAATCTCAGCAGATTTTAATGTGGTTTAATTTATTTGTACAAATGGGAAAAGCATGACTATAATTCATGATTGAAGATGGTTGGTGTTATGCAAAGTACTTATACATAACCTGAAAGCTGTTTAAATACTTTAGCACTACTACAAAGTTCAGAGATTAATCTACAAGTGAGATCAGTTTTTTGTGAGTGTGCTGATCTATTTGTATAACCACAGCACTTGATTTAAATGATACTGAGTATCTTTGTTGTATCTTATATTGCTCTTTCATGATCTTATCAGGGATATTTGGGTCAGGATCAAAAGCTCCCTTGCACTCTGTAAAACTGGATGAATTCCAAACGGAGCTCCAACATCTGCTGTCATATTACAACATTCAGTACAACACAGAGTCAATCAAGACATCTGCTGATCAGATGGAGCTCTTCAGCTTGGTATGGTCAAACATAGCATCTTAGTAATTTAGTAGTTAGCTTAGTAGTATGGCATCATGTTTTTTCCCAAAAATTAAATATGTAGGGTGGTCACAGTATTGCACAGTATTTTATTTTGGGAGCAGATTTAATTGAGCATTACGATGATTGTTGTCTTTACCTTTAGGTAAACCACAAGTTCAGAACCATCTTCAAATTTCAAGAAGAGATGAGCAGTTTTCTTCAGTATGATAGCACTGAGGCTATAGACAAAAAGTGGGGAAGGAAGAGTCCAAACATGGCTCTCAGAAAGGAAGCTAACTGGACTTCCCACATCCAGGTATGTGAATAAAGAATTGCACATGTCAGATACTTTTATGTTATGGTTCTGAATAAAACAAGGCCATTTTCTTTGTGCTTCCTGGGCTCAAAAAGGTGAAACCAAAGAGAAATCCCTGGCAACAGAAACAAATGTCCAAAATGAAAGAAATGAGACGTGTTGATGAGTTCCTTCAAATGCATTCCAGGTCCTGCGAGGTGAATAAATGAGTTTTAGATTATATCTATGAGTTTTTGTTACGTCTTGAAATGTATAAACTCTAAACACTACAAAGGGTTGTAGTTCCATACCCCTTGAATTCTGTGCCTTATTTTGTGGGCCTTGAGTTGTGCTTCTCTTCAATTAGTCTGATGTCCACAAAGCAACACAAGTCCTGAAGCAGCATGCAGCTTTTGTCTTTGAACCAGAGTCCATGACCTCAAAGCTGACAACAGCTTCTACTGCTGCTAACATATGGAGAAGTATCTTTAACATTGCAGATCTTTCTCAGGCAAGGCACTGGTTGAAATCTTGGATTAAAGTAGTTTTTATGGTTAATATAGTATTTATAAATGACACATTTGCTTTGCAATTCAATGAATTGTTTTAAATGTTCCAGGAATCCACTGCCAAAATACCTGATTTGTCAAAGGAAAAAAAACAGAAGGGGGAAACACAAAAACTATGGTAATATTTTTCATTCATATGTGAGTGTGTATGTCTGTGTGTGTATTTAGTAATGTATATTCAAGGGATTTAAAGCTAGATTGAGGACTTTTATTTAGGAATTATTACTTGTGAGACTACATGACACCTACATACGTTTTTCACGTCTAAATCTCCTAAAACATTTATAGATATTTATTCCATCAAGTGTTGGCTGCCATTAAGGCCTTTTTTGTTTGTTTTATTTAACAGTATCAGTATTGTTAAAACTCAGGAACAAATGTGAAATTATGTTTGTTAAAAAATGCATTAATAATGTCTGTTATGTCAGTAGGTATGAAAAGATCAGTGGGGAGTCATGTAGCCTTATGTAGAAGTGATTGTTTTATACGTGTAAAGCATAATCCTAAATATTCTGTTACTGTTACAGTGATGTTAGTAGTGCGCAGCTGCTTGGGTTAGATGAAGATCTTGAAGATGGCTCTGAAGACCCTGTTGCTTCCAGAGGAGCTTATATGTCCCTTCTGTATTTGCGCCATATCAGGATCAAGGAGCTGAGGGTTGATTTGGAATTTTAATATCGTATCCTATCTTATCCTTTCCTCTCCATCTACCAGCTGAAAGATTAAGACATTATTTTTCTCACATCAATTATCATTAAGATTAAGACATTAATTATCCTTCACTGGGTCTCATAGTTGCGGTGTTAGATATGAGAAAACTGGCAGGTCTGAAAGACCTGAGTGACTTTAATAAAGCCAATCCCATACCAACAGTGGGTCGACAAGGACAAATAAACAAACTAGCCTTAAGGTGTTGGGTGCCCAATGCTTTCTGCTAAGGCAACAATGGCTATCTTGTCCATATTTAGCTGAAGTAAGGACAAATGTGGCAGAAGTCACAGAAGTCAGACATTATTATTATTGTTGTTTAATTTTTAAAATTTTGTTTCTTTGTTTGTTTTGAGCTGTGTATTTCTTCTTGATGCTGTAGCGTACCTGTCTGAGCATGCTGAACTACCTGCGCTCTTTGGAGAAGAGGTTAGCTGTGGATACTGGAGGGTTGCAGGTGGTGGGGGGTGCACAGATGAGCAGCGCAGAGGAAAGCGGCTGGATGAATGCAGCTCGAGGAGGCAGCGGCTCAGCAGGAGGTCTTGGCTCACAATATTTTATCTTCAACACCCCTGCTGACTACAAGGTAAAGAAAGAGTGGGATTCACTCTGCAGACAACAGGCAACCACTGGCAGCTAATGAGGTTTTAAAATTTTATTTAATTAACTCCATTAATGCTTTTGTCTCTATAAAGCATGCATAGAGGCAAACAGAAACCTCAAATTCTCTGAACCGTCCACAGTCTTCCCCAGGGGGACACAGCTGTCCTCTGTGTAAAAGGGCCAAGCATGAGACTAAGGCTCTGTTGTGTGAATGTAAACAAATAAGTGTGAGCATAGGTCAAAATTATACCCAACTCACTGCAATATTATAAATTAATTCATTCCTATCAATACCTAAATTTGTTTATATAGGAATATGTTTACATTAGTGTTAAAAATGTTTTAATCTTCCCACACCCCTACATCTATAGAGGAATATGTGTGAAGTTCTCTTGTAAAACCAATATAACTAGGTGTGTAATCTCAGTTTTTATTTGAGATATAGTTTTTATTTGAGAGTTGGAAATCCATACTTCACATTCAGATGCAAAAATGTTACTACTTATCCTTTCATGACAGAAATTCCTCTTTGACGACCTGCAACAAAATACAGCATACCATTAACATGCACACGTCATTATGCCTAAAAACAATCAATGACATAAAATGCATTCCACAATTACATTACCCTTGATTAAGACAACTTTTCCTAAGTAGCTACTGGGACAATGGACATTTTAAATATGTTTGTTTAGTTAAAGGAACTTTCTAGCTGTACAGTTTAGTGTTAGAACAGACAGATATTTGATGACCCCAAGTGAAGGTAAAATTAATATTTAATGTGTTAAATTGGCCTTTACGTGACATTTTACGGTACCAGTATGGCTGGGTAAGACCTTAGTCTCCAGGAAGGCCAGTGTGGATGTACATATAAGAGTATGATTGGCCTGTAAATCTAGTTTGAAAATGAGGTTGGTTTGGGACATCAGACTTCACCGTTGTGACTTCCGGAGGTGTCATGCCATAGGATATGTTACTTCTTATCCTTTATTTAATTACAATTGACCTGAGCTATGTGTTTGACATAATTAACAAAAGTTATAAGGGGAATGTTGCCAACAGTCATTTGTAAAATGTATGCATTTCCATTTCAGTGAACAAAAAATTGACAACAGATACATTAAACATCTTTCTTTTTGTACCAGGAAAAAATAATCTCTACAAAGTGCCATCTGTCTCAGTATTGTTTTTCACTGTATTTTACAGGTCCATTGCACAGAGTTTATGGAATTCCCTGAGGTAGAGAATCTTAGTGACTACTACAGTACAGAGAGTCATTATATCCATGTGCAGGATCAAAGAGGTCTTTACATCATGTATGATGCAGCTTTGATGGACCTGAATGAGCTTGAAGACACACTGCTGCTCATAGCGTCCCATTACATCGGCAGAAACAGAGGTCAGAGCAAGAAAGTGTATTGATTACTGGCCGTTTCAGTTAAATCCATGCCCAAGACAGAAAAACCCATATATTTGTATGGGTTTATATGCAATATTTATATTGTATGTACTGTAATACTATCAGAAACATACAGTGGGTCATTAAAACCTGAAGAGGTGTTCTTGGCTGAAAAGCATGTGGATAGAATGGCAGTTCTGCTGGATGTCTGGACATGTGAGACTGCTTTTCTGGAGCATAAAATAGAGGTACTGTCCATTCAGTCAGCTCAACAACATGGTAGGTCTACAATTATAGACGGCAGTCAACCCTTTGCTCTGCATACCCCTTTCACCCTTTTCTTCACAGGTCCGGGCACCCACAGGACCACCATAGAGTAGGTATTATTTGGATAGTGAATCGTCCTCAGTGCTGCAGTGACAGTGGTGTGATGGTGCAGTGTTAGGTGTTGCTGGAGTTTTAAACCCCCTCATTGTGACTTTCAACTGAGAATAGTCCATCAACCAAAAATATCCAGCCAGCAGCGTTCTGAGGGCAGCATCCAGTGACCATTGATGGAGGAATAGAGCATGGACAATACAAATTGTTCAGCAACAAATGAGGTACCCTATCCGGTTTTACATCTACAAGGTGGACCAACAAGTTAGGTGTGTCAAATAGAGAGGACTGTGAATAGGAACCGTATTTAAACAGACCAGTAGCACTGCAGTGTCTGACTTGTACCATTGCAACACACACACTAACACACCACCAGTGAAAGAGTGTCACTGCAGCACCGATAAAGATCCACCATGCAAATGATAACTTCTGTGCTATGGTCCTATGGGAGTCCTCATTATTAAGCAACAACGTGAAAGGTGTCAAAGAAAGTATGCCAAGCAACAAATGTACTACTGTCTGTAATTGTACAACTACAAAGTGTTCAACTACAAAATGTTACGGCTGATAAGTGTACAATATTGATTTTAATCTCTTATACATCCACAGCTCATGAATTGCTACTTTGATGCTTACCAGCATGTCATAGACCTAGAGGAGAGGTTTAGTTTGGCTCAAGTGATTACAGACATAATGCACAGAAGGCCACACGTGGATTTGGAAGCAGGGTATTTTGTACAAGCATACAGACAGGAGGTGGCCTGCCTACAAACTCACCAACAACTAATTAAATCAGTACTAAACTCTCAGGTAAATGGGTTTTACTTTGTTAATTTTAGGCATAATAATCACAGGAGCTTGCTATAAGACAAAGTAATGTAGATTTACAATCCCATCTCTTTTTTGTTAGATTGATAAGCAGCGTCAGTACCTGGATCGGATATGGAGAGGGGAGCAGAGCAAGAGCTGTCCTCAGCAATATGGCTTCCCATTAAACTATGTGCCTAAACAGCTAGTTTCAGTAGGTGGATGTAGGTAAGCTTATGACAGTAGTGCAAAATGTGTCATTTCACCATGAGAGATGCTTTTACCTGGATCAATTTTTAATAAGTTAGATATTGTTAAACAGTCATATGGTCCAGTACAGGTTTTGTTTGTTTTAAAAAGTGTTACACTTCCTCAACAGACAATATATTTCTGCATAGATTTAATCAATTATATATATATATATATATATATATATATATATATTGTCATTTTATGCTTAATTTTTTTTCTTCCTAGATAAAATTCAGGAAATATGTATTTTGCATACACCTGTAACCAAGTTTAATAATATTCATCATGCATCAGTTGTTTAGCCTAAAATAAAATCCTTAAAGGGGAAATATTGTACCCATTTTGAACAAGCTAACCCAGTTTCACATGGTCTTAATTAAATGTATGTGACATGATTTGGTCAAAATAATTAACAAAGTGCTACAGCTACCTTATCCCCATCTAAACAGCTCTGTTTAGAATAACCGGTTTCAACTTCTGTTCCTTTAAATGATAATGGGCCTCATATTCACACAAATAAGAATGCAAAGTAGTGAACATTAAGTGAGCAGAAACTCTGTTTTTTAGCCATTTTTACTTGGGGCTCATTCTTCACCTTTCTTGTTTTGTTTTTTTTATAGATTTTGTGCAGTACATTTTTCCCTTTATGCTCCTTTGGTTTGTTTTACTCCTCAACTTTCTCTGCACTTTCACATTCATCTTGGTGCAGAGCTGTGATTTGAGATACACACAAGGGTGTGGTTCAGTTTAGTCTCTGCACATGACATCATGAGCAGAGCACAATTAATATGGCTGATTTTAGCCCATATTTGACAGACTCAATAGGTCCTCATATTTTGCAGTTTATGTATTAGTAGACATACCAGATCCCCAAATTAATGTGAGCATGCAGTATTTCTCCTTTAAGCTTTTTTCAATTTAAACCAGTCTAAAACCTTTTCCTTTGGAATTCACTACAGCAGTGCAGTGCCAATTGTTAATGTTTTTTTTTGAAATATATAAGTGTTCTCTCTTGATGTTTATTATTTCAGCCCTGCTCTGAAGAGTGTTTATCTGTTGGAGTTACACCCATCACTGAGTCTGGCCTCTGGGGTTTACAGAGCCCTGGAGCAGGCCCATGCTGAGCTGTGTGAACTGCATGGGTTCAAGAGTGACTCACACATATCCAGGCTGGAGCACAGCATCCTAAAGCAAGCTTTGTTTCACTGGCACACCATGCCCACTTCTGGAGCCTCCTACAGCCCTCAGATTCAGAGAGATGTATGTGTCTTATTGCTTAGAATTCTGCAATGACAGTCAAATGTTTGGACACACCTGCTTATCAAAATCTGAATGATAGTGAGAGTGTTAAGAAGTGATTTTTGTTATGAAATGACCAAAATCTTCTGCACTTTTGCCCTTTTACATTTAATTTTCATTACATTCATACATATGCACCACTTTGACTATTTATTATTGTAAAAGCAATCAGATCAAACTGTTTGATTTGGAAATATCTTCAAACCTTTGAGTGCATAAATATATGATTTGCTTTTTCTGTAGTTGTATTCAGAAGTGTTCATTGAAGACCCAGATCTGGTCAGAGATCTCGGCCTCTCTGTTCTAAGGTCAGCAGAGGAGCAGGGCAGAGGAAAGCAGACACTTGCAGTGGAGATGTTTTATAAACTCCTAGAGCTGGTCACCATTCGCCATCGGATTATTGAATCGGCCTCAGAGACTGAGCATCTGTCACGGTTTAGTCGAGATGAAATCTTTTTCATTGTTATATTGAAGATTAGTCTTACACAGAATTTAGCAATGAACATGAGTATAGCCTTTTTTAGATTCAAAGCACCTCATGGTGTCTCTCATGTAATTCACTCAGTCATGTTTAGCAGTCTGAAGATTCTCCCCAGAGGTGAGCCACTAGTGTTCCCATGGCTATAGGTGCTTCATAAGAGGGTGTGTTGCATCTGTGACACTGTGTGTCTTTGTTTACTTAAAGATAAATGGGTAATTGGTTTGAAATTGGATACAGACAATGAATGGTTACAGACAATGTAGGAATTAATAATTATTTGAATCAATAACTGCAGAAAACAATCTACAGTCTTTGGTTTGAATAGACCATCCATCCATCCATCCATCCATCCATTTTCCACCACTTATCCGGGTCCGGGTCGCGGGGGAAGCATTCCACGTAAAGAAACCCAGACCTCCCTCTCCCCAGCCACTGCTTCCAGCTCCTCCGGGGGTATACCGAGGTGTTCCCAAGCCAGTCGAGACATGTAGTCTCTCCAGCGTGTTCTTGGTCTGCCCCGGGGCCTCCTCCTTGTTGGACATGCCTGGAGCACCTCACCAGGAAGGCGTCCAGGAGGCATCTGGACCAGATGCCCGAACCACCTCAACTGGCTCCTCTCGACGTGGATAGATCCAGATTAGCTAAAACATTAAAATGACTGCCTTAATTCAACAGTCATTGCTCATTTTATCAGCTCCACTTACCACATATGTGCACTTTGTAGTTTGACAATGACTATAGCCCATCTGTTGCTCTACATACATTATTAGCCCCTGTGTTCAAGCCCCCAAAAGACAAACCCAGAACCCAGGTATAATTTGGATGATTGACCATTCACAGTAAACCTGTGACACTCATGTGATGGTGGAATCTTAGTGTGTTGTGGTTTGAATGAATCAGGCACAGCAGTTTTTATATGGAGGCTCATTCCCAGACAATTGTATTAGCCACACCCTCTTGTTTGTGCACCTAGTAGATTAGCTACAGTAGCTTATCTGTTGTTGCATAGATGTGTCATTCTCTAGTCCTCCAATAGTAATCACAGGACCTTGCCCACAAGGTTTTGGTTGGATGATTTTGGTTTATATGGATTTTTCTAAAGCAGTGACAAAAATTAGCTTTTTCTGTTCCAGATTATACAAATCACTTTCTCAGGAGATGGGTTTTGATGAGCACCATCTATATATGCGCTCAGTGCAGTTTGAATTTGCAGCAAAAAAAGAGATCCCCAAACAGCCACTGTTCATCACCACCGTTCTCCAGGACAGCAGTTGTGTTGACAGGTGACTAGCCTTGTTTATACATGCTGTCAATACTTTTGCTCCATGACATGTTGTACATTTATATAACTAATAGATTTTGGATAATGTAAAGTGTTTATTTGGTGTGTCGTCAAAATCTATGGCCCAGTTTATATTTTCACTGTCCATCTGTACAGATTTTGCCCATCAAGCCTTCCTCTAGCCATCCAAGAACTTGATGAGAACCACATAGGGAAATTCAGCTTCAGGTCTGAAGAAGCTGTGCTAAATGTAATGATACATGTAATATCACACACACTTGTTTTTATGATCCATTATATTTTCTTTATACACAATATACTTATATTAATGTTTTTTAAGCTTATGAACCAGTCTAGCCTACAGAATCTCCATGTGGTCCTTGCCTGCCAAGTCACACAGAAGAATGCTCTACTAGGAGCACTGAAGCAGGCCTTGTTTTGCTATTGGGCAGAGAGTTCAGCTGAATCCTCACAAGTACAAGAGGCTTTAACTCAAACGGCTGCAAGAGGCACCTCATGTACTAAAGCCAGGTCAGATTAAGATTCACTGTACTGAGCACAACTGTCTAAGTGTTGGTCCTGTCAGAACATTCTAATCAGTTTGTTCATATTTTGGCTGACATTGTAGCATTAAGTACTTATTGTTCTCCCCAGAGGGTGTTAAGCTGTTCAGTGATGCTGTGCTGGTGCGAGTTATAAAAGAAACATTGTATGGGTTGCTATGTCTGAGAGGAAGCATATACTCATCTTTAATTTATCTTAGTGGCATACAATTAGGGATGAAATTGGGTAAAGCAAATGCATTTGTGCATGTAATCAATGTGATAACAGCAACAAATCACTGCTGATTCAGGCTTGCAGATGCCTTTGTGTCAATTCAGCTTAAGAAGGTGGGCCCTCGAGATGAAATGCTTAACTCCTTTGTAAAGAAGAAGGAACTGATGAGCTCTTTGATG
This sequence comes from Hoplias malabaricus, assembly GCF_029633855.1. Lineage (NCBI taxonomy): Eukaryota > Metazoa > Chordata > Actinopteri > Characiformes > Erythrinidae > Hoplias > Hoplias malabaricus. Next base: position 59,284,490 of record NC_089800.1, read on the forward strand.
TCAAATCCTGTAAGTACCTTTTGGTGTTAAGTAATGCATACACTTTGTGAATTGAGAAATCATGTTCTTTGACATTTCACACTGTAGGTTTGAATAGCCATCATCTTTGGCCAAAGAAATTGGTGTGGTATATATGCTCACAGTGCTCAGAATGCTTGGCCTTACTGAACTACTGTTATGTGGGTGCTGACCATGCACGTGAAAAACAACTCACACACACTGCTCTATCGATAAATGTTTCGAGTAGCTGTTTCCTTCAAATACACTGTGCACCACCAGTAAAAACACTCTTTGTTTTTGAAAATGCTACAGCAGCTCTACTGTGCTGCACTATGCACCGAAACATGAAAAGCATGGTCTTTCTAAGTCATGTTTTGTAAAAAAATTTTAAAATTAGCTTTTTAAATTCAGTATCTATTAACAGATTTTGTTGACCACAAAAATATTTTCTCTTGCATACTCTGTGTGAGAAATTGGGTGGTGAAGCTACTCAGAGTTAATGTCTTAAACAGCTAAGATCTGGCTTTGTTTTACAGTCTGTTCTTTTTATTAACAGGATGAAGTTGCCAAGATCAAGAGAAAACTGATTTTGGAATTTTGTCACAAGTATGTTTGATTGAGTTTCAATGCATTCCTTATAATTATTTAAAATACCGTAAAAGTATCAGATTTGCTTTTGGCAGCCAAATGGGGTCTATATAATTTCGACCTGTTTTTCAGATTCAGCCAGGTGATATCTCAGTGTTGTGTGAGAGGTCAGATTATTGCCCTTTGCTACAGTCTGACCTCACTGCTGGACCAGTTTACTGATATTGGGCAAACTCACTTTGTTGTTGGTCAAGAAAGTGACATCCGGAGCAATGTAGAATGTCAGGGTGTTCAACCCGATCCCAGGTGAGAGCCTGTAGATAGTAAGATGTTCTAGGGTTCAGCAGCCAGTTAATCTCATTAACTTCTTTAATTCCTATCTGTGAGCCCATGATTCAGAGTGGAATCTTTGTGTATCTTCTGAAAATATTGATGTTCAGGACATTTCAGCCGCGTCCTAGACAACTCTTATCAGCAGATGGACAGATATTGCTGAACCTGTGGTACATTCCCCACTACACTGAGGTGCTCATAATGTTCAAAACATTGGAAGAGAAGGTGAGAGATGCATCAACTCTCCATATTCTTTAGATGTTAATGTCTTTTTAGTGCATCTCAATAAATTAGAATATCATCAAAAAGTTAATTTATTTCAGTAATTCACTACAAAACTGTGAAACTCGTATATTATATAGATTAATTTACAAACAGAGTGATCTATTTCAAGCAATCATTTCTTTTAATGTTGATGATTATGGCTTAAAGCCAATGAAAACCCAAAAGTCTTTATCTCAGAAAATTAGAATATAATAAGACCATATAAATATATGACAATATCAAAAAAATTAATAGAGAAATGTTGGCCTACTGAAAAGCATGTACAGCATATGCACTCAATACTTGGTCTTGGCTCCTTTTGCATGAATAACTGCATCAATGCAGTGTGGCATGGAGGCGATCAGCCTGTGGCACAGCTGAGGTGTTTTGGAAGCCCAGGTTGCTGTGATAGTGGCCTTTAGCTCATCTGCATTGTTGGGTGTAGTGTCTCTCATCTTCCTCTTGACAGTATCCCATAGATTCTCTATGGGGTTTAGGTCAGGGGAGTTTGCTGGTCAGTCAAGAACAGTGATACTGTGGTTATTAAACCAGGGATTGGTACTTTTGACAGTGTGGACAGGTGCCAGGTCCTGCTGGAAAATGAAATCCACATCTCCATAATACTTGTCAGCAGAGGGAAGCATTAAGTGCTTTACAATTTCCTGGTAGACGGCTGCACTGACTTTGGACTTGATCTAACACAGTGGATGAACACCAGCTGATGACATGGCCATCCCCAGACTATCACTGATTGTGGAAACTTGACACTAGACAACACACTAGAGCAACAGTCCAGTCCTTTTTCTCCTGGGCCCAGGTTAGACGCTTCTGGTGTTGTCTCTGGGTCATGAATGGCATGACACAAGGAATGCGACAGTTGTAGCCCATTACCTGGATACATCTGTGTGGAGCACTGATTCCAGCAGCATCTCCTTGAGAATCTCCCCCAAATTTTTGAATGGCCTTTTCTTGACAATCTTTTCGATGTTGTGGCTATGCCTGTTGCATTTGCACCTTTTTCTACCACACTTTTCCTTCCATTAAAAGAAATAAACGCTTGAAATAGATCACTCTGTTTGCAATGCATTTGTACAATGTAGGAGTTTCACTTTTTGAATTGAATTACTGAAACTTAACTTTTAAACTTAACTGCGAAGGTCTAGCACCCCATCCAGGGTGTGTTCCTGCCTTGCACCAAGTGACTATATTTTAATGTTCTTATATGTATTTCATGTTGATATTTTAATAACACTACTACACTGTGTGGATTGTCAGGGGAAAAAATAATTAGTTAAAAATAATAATAATAATAATAGGGAGAAAGAATTCCCTACTTTGTCAAGACAAAAATATGGTCTTTTAGTTTTAGTGATTATATGTAAATAAACATGGTGCCCATAAACATTTAAAAATATATTTTGTGTTCAGTTTGTTGTAAGGTTTTAATTTTGTTTTTTTAATTTTACTTATGATCGGCACGGTGGTGCAGCAGGTAGTGTCGCAGTCACACAGCTCCAGGGCCCTGGAGATTGTGGGTTTGAGTCCCACTCTGGGTGACTGTCTGTGAGGTCAGGTTTGTTTAGAGAAAGTATGTTCAGTATATTTACTGATGGTAACTAAACCTGATATTTTGATGCATTCTGAAAATATGATTCTGTTGAAAATTTTAGCTGTATTACTCAATATTGCAGGTATGTTACCAAGCTCTTCAACACACCCTGATGCTTCTATCAGCTCTTCATGATATAGTGTTTTACCTGGTCAGCCTCGCTTCTTTGGGGAACCCAAAAAGTTCACTCAGCTCCAGGGGTGAACATAAGCTGACTGCAGACTGGGGAGGATCTGAAAGCATCAGTAAGCAACAGCAGGTGTAACTTGTGCTTGCATTAATTTTTTCAACTTTGTCAATATGTTTTTTGACCCCTGTTGTTACCTGGTCTTTTACAGGGGCTGAGCTATGGGACATTCAGCAGCAGATAGACGCTCTTACAGAGCCCAAAAGTCCAGGGGCTGTCGGACAGTTTCTCCAGCTGCGCAGGGAGGTGCTATTCCTGCGGTTTGATATGGCAGTACGTTGTATGATTCGGTGAGTTTTTGTGGTTATGAGTTTTCATTATCATGGCCTAACATAGAATTTTGTCTCCTGCAGATTAACAGTGTTTTTACTCATAAATAGCTCAAAAATAAGATTTCACAACTTGCTCTCTGACTAATGATAAGAAGGCCATAGAGAAGCCAATATTCAGAGTTGCAGAATGAACTGAAAGCAGCAGCATCTTAAATTTGCACCCAATAATTTTGACCACGTAGAACTGATGAGGAACTATGTTCTCTGCTCAGAAGTAACAGAAATCTAACTGTTCATCAATAGTTCATCTTGTCATGTGTTGAGAAGTGTAGCATGGTATAACAGGTAATGTCACTTCCTCAGGGCTCCAGGGTCTCAGGGTTTTGAGTTTGGGTTCTCAGAATGCACCCTACCATCCAGCGTGTATATCTGCCTTGCACCCGGTGATTCTTGCTTGGCTCTAGACCCATCACAACCATTATTGGGATGGAGTGGTTACAGAAGATTCATTCTTTCATTCATTGTCTGAAACCACTTATCCAGTTCAGTGTCAACCAACCAACGTGTGTGGGCAGAAGCCCAGAGGAAACCCATGCAGACACAGGGAGAACACACCAACACCACACCACCCAGAAGATTCATTCATTCATTATCTGTAACCGCTTATCCAATTCAGGGTCGCGGTGGGTCCAGAGCCTACCTGGAATCATTGGGCGCAAGGCGGGAATACACCCTGGAGGGGGTGCCAGTCCTTCACAGGGCAACACAGACACACACATTCACTCACACACTCACACCTACGGACACTTTTTGAGTCACCAATCCACCTGCAACGTGTGTTTTTGGGCTGTGGGAGGAAACCCACGCGGACACGGGGAGAACACACCAACTCCTCACAGACAGTCACCCGGAGCGGGAATCAAACCCCCAATCTCCAGGTCCCTGGAGCTGTGTGACTGTGACACTACCTGCTGTCAATTAAAAAAATGCCCCGAAACATAGCACTGGAAATAACGGTGCATTCATGGACTAGATGATCTCTTTCCTCAAATTCTATTGAAACAATGTGGGGTATTTTGATCTTCTGAGACAGGATGGGCAGTTTTGACATTGGAGATTTCAATTGATAGATCACTTAGTTTATTGCTTTAGAAGTATCTGTCAGGCCTCATATGATTTGGTGCTACAATATGTCCAATCCTTTTGAATCTAACTGCATCTACCTCTCTCTCTTGTAGAGAGGCTTTTCTTTCCTCTGGAAACATTGATGCCTATCAGAATGTGAGTGATAATATGAGCCATGGCCTATCTGTCTTGAGTGACAGCTTAATACATGGTGTGTCTCAGCTTCCTCTGCCTCAGCCAATGGATCCCTTCTGCCCAGAGGTAGTTTGGCTGCTCATGTTTTTAATATTCGTTATAAATGTACTACATGTGTGTGCCAGAAATAACACTAAACTAAATATTTTTTAAATGACTGCATTGTGTATTGTTTCAGAGTCAAAAAATCCATCCATGGAGATCCTTTCTTGCTTGTTATGGGTTACACCCGTTGGCAGTGTGGGACATTTTACCTATAGACTTCTGCTTGCAGGTATGTTCCTGACATCTCTATTCTTCTTAAAAGGACTAATTTTCTTAAAAAAAATATCAGGCACAATTTTAATCTTTTGTAACCATGACATGTTCATTTATTTATTATCAAACATTTTTATGGGGTTTCACTGAAGCAACTAGATTAATGTGATTGTCTAATAAACAAGAAATGGAAGCTTATATTCCACCAGTTATGATCAAGGAAGTAGCTTTGTTTAAGCTTCATACTTTCCTCAAAACTGTTATCTGTTAATTGTCTTTGTTGTTCCAGTGAAAAAGCAAAAAAGGAAATTTCAGACACAAAATGTTTTAGCTGATCAATTTCAGTTGGGATAAGGACAAAGTATCTCCATAAACCATCACAGTAAAGTCTTCTGTCTTTGGACATCAGTGTGTAGAGAATGACGATAGGTTTGTGCTTCACAGATCTGCCTGGCTGGCCTAAATGACCGCAGTAGGATGGAAGCTAATGGAGCGATGCTGGGTGTTTCTCTGCTGCTTGACAACATGCAGCGGAGTGAAAGAGATGCAGCCCCACTTCAGCTTCACGGCCAAGCAGATATTACCCTGGAGACTAATAGAGAAGTACTGAGATTATTACAGATATTAAAGACTTGAAGTGTAAAATTATTTATACAGTCATTGTATTACATTTAAGTTTAAAAAATAATTTGTTAATGATGTGCTAAATAAACTTCTAGATTCATTGAAGCTGGAAAAAACTGCATTTTTCTTGCCCTTGTTTGCAATCTCCAGGACTGCACAGATTACATGGAAAGTGTGAACAGAACCCCAGAGGAGATTAAGCATGAACCCCACAATCCCATTCAGACCCTCACCCAGCAGAAAGGTTTCTTATTGCTCTGGAAGCAACTGGAAGTCTTCAAAGAAAGCTGGTCACGACAGCAGCTAGGAGAAGAGCAAATGAATTCCACAGCACTCTTCAAACAGTCTTCCTCTCTCTACAGGTATTTTTTAAAATATTTTACCATAAAATAAAAAACATTCTTTCATTTCATAGTCAAAGAGAAAACCTTAAACTCAAATTTAAAAAATGCATAGTTGTTATTCTGTTTGAAATTATCTTGAAATGTAATTAAAATGATCAGTTTTGGGTCGGCACGGTTGTGTAGCAGGTAGTGTTGCAGTCACACAGCTCCAGGAACCTGGAGGTTGTGGCTTCAAGTCCTGCTCCGGGTGACTGTCTGTGAGGAGTTTGCTGTGTTCTCTCTGTGTCTGCGTGGGTTTCCTCCCACAGTCCAAAAACACAGGTTGGTAGGTGGATTGGTGACCCAAAAGGGTCCATAGGTGTGAGTGTGTGTCGCCCTGTGAAGGACTGACACCCCCTCCAGAGTGTGTTCTTCCTATATGCTTATTCATTTCAGATAGGCCCTGAAAAGAAGCTTTCAATTGATATGACACATATAACCATATGCTTTTTTATAAACCCAAAAATCCAGGTACCCCAAATGCAATCACTCCTTTTCACCAATTATTAACAGCTTTGCAACCCATTTTCCACACATTGAATAAAATATTCACTGTACAGTGCCACCTCTTTAGCACTCTTTAGAATCCTGTAGCACACCTCTTAGCTCAATCATCCTCGTGCAGCTTCATCTGCAGGAGTCTGTATTTATCACCACCCTAAACACGCAAGGTGACTGTTTTCTTTTGTCTGTGGAGCTTACTATATACAATTTCCATACTGGCCCAGATTCTTGTGATTTGGGATTGTATATGTTCAGTTTAATTCACAGGAATTTATTTTAAATGTGAATGGGTTTGATTAAGGTCTTTTGCCAATCTCTCTGAACGTATTAAAGAATATGTGGTGATTTTGTTGATTTATGATAATGTATATGAAATATTTTAGAATGGAGATATATTACCCCAGTATGCGGGCTCTGGCGCAACAGATGGAGAAGGAGCAGGAGTACGAGGCTCTGTTGTCACACAGTCAGCTCTTCCCAGTCCCTCCAGGAGTCACGGAGGTTGAAGTCAAGACATGGCAGGTATGCAGATTCTCTTGTTCAATATTTGTCTGCCTTATTTATCAAACATGCTGCCACTGTTCTACTGATAATCTTTTTTTATGACCACTGTTTTCTTTTTTTAGATTTTGTAAGTGTTGACCAGGTATCTGCTTTTTCTTTCCTGTTTTTGTGTGTGGAGCAGCTGCTAAGGCTTTTGGAGTGCACAGAATGTGATATGATCAGAGCAGTTCAGAAGAGGATTAACAGGGAGATGACCCTTGTGATCTCAGAGCGAGCACGACATGACACAGCCTTGCCTGCAGGTAAACCATAAAGAAAGGTACACCCATGCACTCTTCTGTGGTGCACACTTATCACAGAGCATTCCCCACTACAGGAGATAAAGGAACTTCCCTAAAACTTACAGAAAACCTGAGAAACTATGGGGATGTACAGTCAGATGGTTGGAATTAAATTGCTGGCTGCTGTGGCCATGAAATTTAAAAACTAAATGTACAGTTATTTTCATTGTACAAAGGTATTAAATGCTGGTTAATCTTTGTATTTTAAGAATATCTTTCCATAAAATAGTCTCATAATATAAAGGTGGCTACCCTATTCATATGTTGTTTTAACAATGGCTACAATGCTTTATTAGAAAAGAAATAATATGCTTTCATATATTTTAGATTTCACAACCTGCGTACAAGATAACACAGATTTACACAGAGCAGTAAACATTAACAGTGACATTGGTGCCATTTTTAATTTTTTTTTTTTGAATTTTGAACCTGTCCTCTCTTTTTGTTGAAAGAACTCTGGAAGAGAGCATCCATGAAACACTGTCTGTCACTAGAGAGACCACAGATAGTAGAGAATTTCATACAACAGTTGATGAGTGGAGGAAAAGAGACAGAAGAACAGGTACAAAATGATACACATTTTGCTGTGGTATTATTGAAAAATTGTAGGAGTCTAATTATCAAAGTTCTATTATCATGATTTTTTTTGTTAGTTTTTTCCTCTTTAACTGCTGTGAACAAATTGGGATAAATTAGAAAGTAAAACTATATGCTCTAGACACAGCCAACAAAATTATTGATATTTAATATATCCCTAACCTGGAATATTTTATTCACATTCATTGTGTTTTCTATACTTACAGTTGCTACTTTTAAAAAGAGCAGTTGTAAAACCACTATGTGGCATGTGCCGGGGCCTCTAATTGCAGAATGTTTAAGGTTTAGATTTGGATTTAATGATGTTTCCGGCAGGTGTTGTTCTCCAGGGCTCATCTGCAGGAGTGTTTGACAGAGCTGGGGGGTGCTGTGATGGCCCGTGAGCGCAGCAACTTTCTGCTTTATTCTGATTTTTATGAACAGCTCCTACAGCAGCAGGGTCAGCTGCTCTATCAGAGAGAGATGGTAACTCTTAATCCTCTTTAATGTTCATTCAGTGTTCTAACAGTGGCATTCTAATCACTCTGTACAATATGCAATGATTTAGGATGTGAAGGAACTCGAGGCTTTAGATCTCCAAGCAAATTATCCCTCCAGTAAGGTATGTTCACCACAACATTAATGTTTAGAAATGTATAACTTAAGCTAGATAAACAGATAAATAGTAGGTTATATGATATGTACAGTATATAAATACACAGTGTACAGCTTCCAATTTTTTCAGCAGAAATATCTGCAGGGAAATTCTTCTACAGTTCCAACCTAGAAGATGGTTACATTTTATTCTTTACAATTCAAATACAACATAGGTTAGTGCCTTGTTGTTGTCAATCCATTCTGAGAAGAAAATAATATATATTTGTATTAGTTTTTCTAAGAGGTTTGTGGGGGATGTAGTTACATAATCACAAAATGAGTGAAAAGAAGCATAGTGAACCAAAATTGTGATTAGAAAATATATGACCTTGATTTAATAGCAAAACAAATACATGACACTGCTTACAACCGCCAAGACATTTGCTGACATGTCTGACTCTGTCATGCAGCAAACATGACGTTGATGTACTGCTATTCTTCCTATACGTGAAATAAAATATGTGCCAGTAGTGTATCTTATCTTCTCCCTTTGTACTCCATGATGTCATGAAGAACATACATTGTAGCCTGTACTACTGGGGTTCCAGTGAGCAAACCTGTCATTTAGTTGACCATTACTTATTTATATGTACGTTGTATCGTATTCATTCCAATTGGTTTTCCATGAAGTATATTCTTTTCTGGATAGATTACTCCCAATAATAAGGTTAAATATAACTGAGGATGGGCAGCACGGTGGCGCAGCAGGTAGTGTCGCAGTCACACAGCTCCTGGGGCCTGGAGGTTGTGGGTTCGATTCCCGCTCCGGGTGACTGTCTGTGAGGAGTTTGGTGTGTTCTCCCCGTTCTCTCTCCTCCGGGTGCTCCGGTTTCCTCCCACAGTCCAAAAACACACGTTGCAGGTGGATTGGCGACTCAAAAGTGTCCGTAGGTGTGAGTGAATGTGTGTGTGTCTGTGTTGCCCTGTGAAGGACTGGCGCCCCCTCCAGGGTGTATTCCTGCCAATGATTCCAGGTAGGCTCTGGACCCACCGCGACCCTGAACTGGATAAGCGGTTATAATATGAATATGATAATATGATAATGAATGAATGAATAACTGAGGATTCCACTGTACTCTGGACCATTTTAGTTCTCTCATTTATTAATTAATTAGTATCAGTTTTTCAACAACTGTAATTTTACACTCTGTGGAATGAAGGACAGAAACAGCTGTAGATTTGTTTTTAAGATCTGAAGCAAGAATGGAGCTTGATTTTCAACAATCTCTCACAGATTAAATTTTTTGCACTGATGTGCTAACTTCAACACCCTTTTTTTGTTTGTGTAGTAATACTGTTTATCATCTAGAAATTCTACTGTAAATTTGACTTTCCTTGTGAATGTAGTTAATTTAATTCCTGAAAAATGAATAACTTAATTGCCATTTTGACAGAATTAGGTAAAGGTTTTTTACACCATATGATATATTTACTTTATTCAAACCTGGGGAGATGTTTAGATACAACAAAAAGATGAATCTCAGGAAAATAAATAAGTGATGAGCTGTCGTTGCAGGTAGCAGAGTTATGCCATGGGATGATGGCTGAGGTCACAGAGCTTCATGCCCGAGTTGCTCAGCTGGAAGAAGAGCAGAAATGTGTCCAGCAGCAGATCAGCCTGGAACACAAGCAGCGCTATGACTCACTGCTTCGCCAGCTCTTTATTGTGTGCATTCAGCTGAAGGTGCAAAAAGACACATTTTAAATTCCACATTATAATGGTTTAAATTCCATTCATTTTACGGTTCCATAACTGTCCGAATATCTGTGGTCTACAGGCGAGGCTAGACAAATACCATGTCAGAATGACCCAAGATGTGATACAATTAATCAGCAAAGTCAGAAGTGAAGGAACAGACAGGATTTCTAAACTGAGGTTTAAGCTGTCGTTTTCTAAAGACAATGAGGGTTTGACTGGCAAAATTTCTGAGGTGAGATTCATTGTAGTTACTAATACCACAAATAAAGTCCATCAATTATTTACATTTTAATAGTCTTATATTATTTCTTCAGAACATAATATTAGAAGATCTCTATTCAGAAAATAATCAACTGGCTGGACTTCTCTGTAAATTAAGAGCATTTCACCACTGGAGGCAGATAGTTGGGCAGGCTAAACTTCAAAGGAAGCTGCTTCAGATTCAGAGGGTATGCCAGACTGAGACTGATTTAAAATAATAATCTCCACATTAAAGTCTTTAACTGTTTTGCCAAATTTACCTATCACCTCATGTTTAGCGTGAAATATCCTGTAAATTGGAGGCTTTGGGAGTGAAGATGACATCACAGGAAGGGGAGATGCACCTGAAGCAAGAGCTTGAAGCAGTAAAGGCAGCCATGCTCCAGTGCCAGACTGAGTATGAACACATTAAAAAACAAAATGTTAAGCAGGTATGTCTCCACCCAGGCACCCATTATATATATAATTATTATAAACAACATGAAGATAAGTGTGTAGACACCCACTCATCCAAAATTTGTATTGAAATAAAATTAATTTTTTAATAAATAAAATTAATTATTTAATTAAATTTAATTAATTAACTAATTGTTTATTCCTCTTTCTTGTTAAAAATAAAAACACATTTTTCCTCCAAAAAAATTGTAGTCTAGATGTTGGGATGTTGGGTCTTTACTGTGGGAATGTGATGCCATTTTGTCATGAGCAATAGTCAGGTATATCTAGGGTTGCAAAGGGGTGGAAAATTTCTGATACATTTCCAGTAAATTACCGGTAATTTTCCACAGAAGCTTTGGGCAGTTTGAGAATTTATACTATATTAATAGAAAATATTGGATAATTTAAAGGTACTATATCATACATTGATGATAATGTAATTTTATTTTTAATAGCTGACATGAAGGCATAACAATACAAATATTAACTATGACACATGATGTCATAGGTGATACACATGGCATTCTTCTGTTAAATAAAATGGCAAAGTTTAAATACACCAAATTAATGGTCTTCAAAATGTTAAATCAATAATTAATAAGTATTAATTCTTGGATAAAAAAAACTGTTGAGGCAAAAAATATAGGTAGCCAGCCTATGCTAGCCTTGGTAAGCTAACCTCTTGCTAGTCTACTAGCCTAAATTAGTCTCTTAAATTAAATTGCTCATTAACTTTTCTGATTTACCAGATAGCAAGCAACTGTAAGATTGCACCTTGATTTAATAGTTGTTTAAATGTTTCAATGCTATTCCTGTTAATAAAATATGAACCTTGTCAAAACCTACCTGACTTTAGGTAGTGCTTTATTTCAAATGTTTGCTTTCAGTAGTGGTGAGTGTCAGGTCTCTAGAAATCATCTGGACATATGCTGTACATGTGATGGAGGAAAGAACAGTGTGATGTGCCATGTGCCTGGGCGCAGCATTGCTATACTATTTTGGTATCATATATAATTATTTTAGCCAAGATTATGCTTCAGTATATTTTTTACCAACTGTATGTAAGTTTCTCACCTTTAGCTTTGAATATTCCCATTTTATTCCTATTAATTCCTGTTAAATCACATAATTACCTGTTAAATCCTGTTAATTCCCAAGGTAAATTTCCCAACTTTGAAAATTCCTGGAATATTGCAACCCTCGGTATAACGATCGAATTCATATTTCTAAATCATTTGAACTCCACTAAATCATCCTAAAGGATCAGAACACTGCAGATATGTGATATGTGCATGGCAGATTGTTACCTCTGGAGTATGCTAGGCAGTGAGCCTGAAGAACTTTTACTCGTGTATGACTACTTCAGAGCATTCTATTTAACTTCATATTTATGAGGGAGATTATTAAAGCTATGTGTATATGTGATGTCCACAAGCTTTTGGACATTTACAATATATCCCCCATTTCATGCCCAGAAATATACATATTTCTGTATATTACTGACAGAATCAGTAACCGGTGTTTTATAATCACAGACTCAGCGGCTACAAGACATGGCCCACTGGTCAGCACAGGAATCACACAGCCGTCAGGAGCTTGAGAACTTTCGCATGCAGAGTGTGGAGCAGCTAACAGAGCACATGGAGGAGAGAGAGGGTCAGCTCAGAGTCCTCAGTTCCAAGCTGGAGAAGACCAGCAGAGAGAGAGAAATCCAGCAACAGCGCTGTCATCAAAAGATAAAAAAGGTATTGCAGAATTTATTTTTATTTCCCGTCTTCTTTGGATTCAAATATTTTAACATAGTGTATAAACACTGTAAAAAAAATTTAAATTTTAAAATAATTATTACCCTAGTTCATGTATGGAAACAACCCTGCAAAAAACAGCCTGATTTGAGCTAGGTTTAAATGGCTGTGTAACAAGGCTAATATAGCTTACAAATAATGGATTATTGTAAACAACAATTTAAACCTAGCTCAAACTAACTTGTGACACATAGAAACATAGCTTGGCTTTTCATGTACATTTGGGGTAATGGTGATATTTTGTTTACTGGGCTAGCTGTCTCTAAACAGATTAGGTCCAGAGAGGTTTTGTTGTATTGGGTACATTTTACACTATACAATATTCTGTTTTGTAAACAGGTGCAGAATCAGCTGAATCAGGAACGCTCTCTAAAACTGGAGGCATTCCAGAGAGTGAACAGTTTACAGCACCAGATCAACAACATTGAGACAGTTCTGTCATCTAAGCATGTCTCTCCTTTAGGTATTCACACTGACATTTGAAGCTATCAGTGTTTTATATTATTTAGAATATGACTATTAGATAATATACTGTGATTAGTGTATATAATATTTTGCCTATTTTGCATACAGGATGGAAGACCACCTTATCAAGCAGAGCCAGTGGTAGGACGAAATCCTCAATTGGTGAGATTAATTACACAGTTTACTATATGTAATTGTGTTTTGTCAAAAACTTAATAAGCAATTAGTTTTTTGTTTTGTAAATTCAAAGTGAGTGACCTTGTAGACAGCATATCTGAAGAATCTGATGTTGAAATAGCACCTAGAAGGATGGTAGCAAGGAGATGCTCACATACACTACTTGAGAGACCAAAAGCTGTGAGTTTTTGTTTTTTGAATTTACTAACAAGATGCATAAAAACTGCTTATAGGTAGATGCTTTTAAAGCCCTGAATGGTCTAGAAACACAATGTCAAAGATGTTAACTTTTGGAACTATTGCAGATACCTACAGAAATTGAAACAAAAATGGAGTAGAAATTACTATGAGGCCCCAGTAGAATTATTTATTCCACCTAAAAATATACACAATTCTGATAAATATAATTTGAATATTCAAATTCAAATTTGTATAGCAGCTTCTCATGAAGTTTGGGTAAGAGTAATAAAATATTTTTGTGTGCATTGAGCGAGCCTTTGGTGAATGCTCATTATATACCTTCTTATCACCTACTTGGAGTGTAACACTTTTAAACATGAATTTTCTATAACCTTTTCACTCATTTTGCCCTGTCCCAACAGTTTTTGTTTGTTTGTTTGTTTGTTTTTGGAGTGTATTACAGGCATCAAATACAAATTTTGTTTACATTTCCAATCAAGCTTGTCAGTGAAAATGCTTTTTTACTTTTGTCCTTTTAAATAAAGGACAAAGGTACAAAAGGGTTTACATTCTGTATGTTCACATTTCTGCTCAATACCAAACTGGGTTTTACACCAGCCTCAAAATTCTAATTCACAGGCCCCGCTGCGGCTACGTATGGATATAGCAAACATGCTTTTACCAAACCTACCTGACAGCTCCTCATCATCTTTTCATCAAAGATCACGACATCAGTTGGGCTCAGTCATAGATAGATACATTTTCCCCTAAATACTTGTATTTACACAACTAAAAACTAACACGATGCTGTTTCTTTAAAATGTTTAAGAGTTGAACTGATCTGTGTTTATGTGATGTTTTACCTGGCCTCTTCTATTTATGCCACTTTTTTGAATAAACTGACAATGTTTCTATTAATTTGTGCTTTTGTTTATTTGTTCGTGACCTGTAGCAACACAATAAATACTAATATTGTTGGACTAAATCCTTTAATAAAAATTAAACAAATATTTACTACTGACTGAGATTTATCTGTACTCTAATGAATATACTGCAACAAATACAGTAGTGGTTAACAACATGGTAGACATCAGATTATCAATTACTGAAAAAAGTGGGAAACTGGTGGAACAGTGGCGCAACAAGTAGTGTTGCTGTCACACAGCTCCAGGGACCTGGGTTTGGGGTTTCCAATCCTGCTCCAGATGACTGTAAGTAGTGTGGTGTGTTCTCCCTGTGTCTGGGTGGGTTTCCTCCGGGTGACTGTCTGTGAGGAGTGTAGTATGTTCTCCGTGTCTGCGTGGGTTTCCTCCGGGTGACTGTCTGTGAGGAGTGTGGTGTGTTCTCCCTGTGTCTGCGTGGGTTTCCTCCGGGTGACTGTCTGTGAGGAGTGTGGTGTGTTCTCCATGTGTCTGTGTGTACATGGTTTGTGTACTTTATCGACCAAGCAAAATATTTAAACCATGCCGTTTCTCTGCAACGAATAAATCTGAATAAATATCAAAATATTCCATGACAGCAACGTAGCTAAAGTGATAAACCTTTAATGATGCATATATTATAGGCATTAAATTCAAGAATGTTTCTATTCCATAGGAACAATCAGTCATGTGAAATATGACTGCACATTGCAGTAATTTGTGATTTAAAAAAAGCTTCTAAAATATGTATTTAAAAACATGCTATTCTTTGTATCGTTTCATATTAAAGTCTGATTTTTAAAAAATGCAGTTTAAAGATGATATTCTTTTTAGAATATAGGTTTTGACGTAATCATTTTCAGAATGCATTTTTGCATATATATATATATATATATATATATATATTTTTTTTTTTTAATTTTCAACAACTTTAGTAAGATGTACCCTGAATTGTTAATTTCTAAACATCACTACTTTTTAGTGTAACAACAATAACAACCATAAACATGAAGCCGTGTTTTCAGTTTTTAATTCTGTGGGGCCAAGCCGGTGGTGTAGAGATAGGACACTGTTCCTGCCTGGATCTGAAAAGTCTGTCCCTGGATCTGTCCACTGGGGATCTGTGCACTGGTCTGGCTGATGGAGATTGGCTTGCTCGTTTGGCTACTGATGTGAATGGATCCCATGTGGCCCTGGCCATGTCCTCTGAGCTCCACCTCTGCACCAGGGGGATCCTGAGTTTGAGGGCTGGTCTGATTGATTACCTGCATCTGCTGGAGAGGCCTGGAGCTAATCTGAAGATGTTGTGCAGCTCCATGGTGAACCTGTAGCTGCTCCATTGCCTCTTTGGTCAGAGTGATAACATGCATTTGCTCTGGCTGTCCACTGCTCACCTGGCCCTCTATAACACTGATGGTCTGAATCTGCCCACTGGGGTCTAGTCCATCCTGAGTAACCAATGCCAAGTTCTGAACATTCCCTGAAGGTTGGGTAAGGAGTGTGAGGCTGGATTGTGTCTGCTCAGATGAAGCCAGTTCCTCAGGGCTACCCTCAGAGGTGATTATACGGATAGATGGCTTTTGGCCCTGGACCAGGTTGATGTCATTCACTTCACTAGTGACCACCAGCTGGATTTCCTGTTCTGGATGGTATTGCTGCAGCTGGAGGATACTGTGCATCTCTTCCGTTTCTGCTGTGGAGTCTTCCACAGCTGTTTCTGTAGCCTCTGTGATGGGTCGCTCCTTATTGTGAATTTTAATGTGCGCTTTGAGATTGTCCAGACGTGCAAATGACAGACTACACACTGAGCAGGTGAAAGGCTTTTTTCCACTGTGAGAGGCTACATGGCGCCTTTTGGCACTGGGATCAGAGAAGGACTTGTTGCAGATGTTACAGGTATAAGGCTTTTCTCCTCTAAACACGAACATGGAAATAACATGTCAATACCATGATATACACTACTGCTGATATCCAAAAAATCTATAATGAAAAGTTCAAGATCTAATGGAAATGTAAGATCTAATGAAAGTTAAGAACAGTCTACCTGTGGATTCTGATATGTGTCTGCAGTGTGCTCTTGGCTGTGAAACACTTCCCACAAATCTCACAGGTAAAAGGCTTCTCACCTGCAAAAGTAGCAAAACTTATGTAAACTCTGATATTAATACTAACGCTATCACCCCCCCCCCCCCCCAAAAAAAAAAAACAAACAAACAAAAAAACACTTTAATGAATTAGCCAAATCCAAATAAACCAAAATACGTTATATATGTTAATACAGTAAACACATCCATCTTTATAATTTTAAATTGTGTCAGTATTTTTCAGAGTCTGTTAGTTTATTTAACAGCTCATTCCATCTGTACCAATAAAGGAGTTCTGACTCCTGGCAGAGATTTTTTTTCTTTTTTTTTTTCAGAAATAATGACTTCTTACTGGATTTCAACATTTCAATGGCTTGTTTGTGATTCCCATTTAGATAAATTTAAAAAGATGTAGACATGTGGTTTAGGCTAAAATATTGGAGAAATGTAAATTAGCTTTTAAATAACCATTACCTGTGTGTGTTCTCAGATGCTTCTTCAACTGTGCCGCATCCAAAAACCTGTGATGACAATGTGCACATTCAGGCAATGCTTTACCTGTATGAAAACGATAGTGACTCTTTAACTGCTTCTTCTGGCTGTAGGTTTTCCCACACTGATCACAGCTAAATGATTTCTTTTCTGGAAACAAGGCCAACAGTAGTAGTTGAACATAAACATCAATACAGCAGTGTATGGCCGTACAGGATTAGGGACTCCAGTGTCTATGGAACGCCATTACAAGAAGAAAAATCAAAGCTTTCCTTACCTGCATGCAGATTCATATGCTCCTGCAGGGAGTGCTTGGTGGAAAGAGCTTTTGCACAAATGGAGCAAACAAAAGGCTTCTCTCCTGTGTGCATGCGTTGATGTACCAATAGAGTGTGTTTCTGTGTGAAACAATTCCCACAGACTTGGCACTTAAAAGGTTTTTCTCCTGTAAAAGGCACCACAAAATTTATTTTAATATTTTCCAGTGAGGACTATGTTGGGCTGAAATTAAAGATATATATATATATATATATATATATATATCTCAGTGAAAGAAAGTAGTGTGTTCTATTCACAGATTCACCTGTGTGGGTTCGCTGATGTATTTTTAAAAACAGATGGTTTTTAAAAACTTTGCCACAGTCATTGCAGCGTGGCTCTGTGTCTGGGTATTTCCTTTTCCTTCCTCTTTTTACTGGCACTGTTCCTTCAGTACACTCATTTCCCAACCTGTAGCTTTTTAGTTTCACTGGCTGCTTTATTTTGCGTTTGCTTTGGCGTGGTCTGTCCTCTTTTGGGTCATATTCAGCATCGTCTGAGTCCCTGGGAAGAGAATTAGGATCACATGGGGTTTCTGAAGTCTGCCTGGATTCTGCAGATGAATCCACTGTCATTTGTATTGTGCTCCCAGTTTGAGATTCAGCAAAATTTCTGTTCTCTTTTGGGTTTGAGTCCTGAAGCACTGAGCCTGATGTTGGTATATTTGTGTTCTTCTTTGGTCTTCCTCTTTTGCGCTTCTGTTGGGTTCCTGCTTTGGATGTGTCTCCACTACCTCCCTCTGAATAAATATCCAGTACTGTGGCTGATCTGTTGAAGTGAAGTTCTGCATGAGCTTTGACCAAATCACTGATCTTCAGCAGACGAGCCACATCAAGCAGCTGTGCTGTGTTGCTCTCCTCCACTGACACTTTTGCACTGTAGATGAACTCAAGCACAGCAGCAAAGGTCTTTGCAGCCATGCCATCTAACTTGTAGATGGATGGGTTGTCCTGGTCTTCTGCAGTAAACATTACTGAGAAATATTCACTGCTTGCAGCCAGTAGAGCCTTGTGTGCTTTGAAGTGTACATCCTCCACAACAAGTGTTATATCACAAAGAATCTCCCTCCTTCTGAGTGTGTCAAATTTATTCAATATGGTGTCTTTGTGTGTTCTTGAATATAAGGCAAGGAAATTAGAAGCATGGGTTTGTGGTTGTTCAGACATTCTGCTTTCTATCAGACTGTATATCTGCATGTAAAAAAAAGAGAAAAATATTATTCATAAATTACAGTATACCTCTAATGTTGAGTTGAACAGTTCCGGAGCATATGATTTACAATGTTTTATAAGTAATGAACCATCCAGTGCTTAGTGGGTTTGTGACTGTTATCTTGGAAGAGTTTAGTCTCATCCTGGGTTAAAGGTGATCAGTCAATTAATTTTTTTTATTTAAATGAACTCAAACCATTCCAAAATAAATGCCCCCACAGTATAACCACACCACTGCCTCCTCATAGTTCAGGGCAGCAAACATGCTCTCACTCAGTATGGTGATAAGTAACCCATCTGACCATATTACTTCATTTCTGCAGACCAGTGCACCTGTGGTGTTTTGCACCACACTGAACCATTCAATATGCAATGCTCTGTGTAATATTGAGTTCATACACTACTGCCTTAATATATTGTTTTAATGCTCAAGCATCAGTCAGAATGAGCACATTTGACCACAACTCTCAATCTTATTTATCATTGTTTTGCTTATGGATCAAATTACAGTTGCTATTTTAATATACCTTTGCAATCCTAATCCAAATTTGAGCTGAACTGTGACTGCTCAATCCTTCATACATGGACATCAATTGCTTAATTGTATCATACAATATCTGAAGACCCTAGTTGTGGATTATGTACAGGGGTTGGAACACTGAAGCATATTCTATCAGCTTGTAAAGTTAGTTTGTCTCGGGGAGGTATACATGGAGACATAATCAGGTGCCAATGGTTTTAGCATGTTTGTTGGACAGCAAACAGCTAGAGGTTAATGCATGGACGAGTAGCTGTAGTAATAAAATAGTTAGCTGCTAGTTAACAACAATGCAGTAATAATCACAATGGACAGGATGATAATAGGGAAAAAAATAATCTTCTCAAGAAAAGGTTTTGAGAAAGTGCGCAGGCTACAAATATTGGTAGATGGGGTGAAGCACGAGTTTGGAAATTGCTGGTGGACGCAGGAAAAAAGCTGCACGTTCCAGAGTGCATTGTGTAACTACACTGAGACCAGACATGGTGCTCTACTCTGAAAGTAAATGGATAGTTTATTTCATTGAGTTGACAGTTGCATTTGAGGATGCAGTATATGAAGCATTCGTAAGGAAGAAGCTGAAGTACGCTGACTTGGTGGCTGAGGTGAGGGAACGTGAGTGGCAGGCACATGTAAGACCGGTGGAGAGGTGTTAGGGGATTTGTAGCCAAGTCTGCCACATCCCTGCTTGTGCAGTTTGGCATCTAGGGGCCGGAAACTAAGGGCAGCTGTGAAGGAGTTATCAGAAACAGCTGAAAAGTCTAGTCAGTGGTTGTGGATAAGGAGAGAATGCACATTAACAGTGCCAGTGGGGGCTAGGTACAGCCTTAGTCACCAGGGAGGCCAGTGTGAATTTATGGTTGTTGATGGTAAAGGGTGAGGTAGGACTGTAAAGCTGACTTGGAGGAGGATGGGTCTTGGTTTTTTTAGTATCACACAAATCTCTGTAAAATATGTCAATTATCATCAATCAGTTATTTTCATAGCATTACTGTTATGTAATACAGTCATAGTAACAGTATAAATATTGTTTTAGGATTTCTTACGATTGCCAGTTTTTTTTTATAAATAACTTTTTTTTGGGGTTGAGCAACAACAACGCAGTTATAATCACAATGGACAGGATGATAATAGGAGCCAAAAAATAGAATAAACAGCAGCAAACAGTAAACCTATCTGTAATTAATTATAATCATACACAAGATGTAATTCCTGTTAAATCCTACACCTCAACACTAAGGTTGCTGTGGCCGTTTATAACCCGTTCAGCAACCGGCTCTCCTTAACAACTACGGTTATTCATTGAGCCCCCAAACCAGCTACAGTCCAGCATTTTTCCTAAGCGATCTGATGCCAGAAATGCGTGTATAGCCAAAGTTAGAAAATAAATTATTATATTTTTTTAGTCAGTAAACTCTGATCACGAGATTTGATGTGGAAGTGACTATACAAATCCTGACATTGTCTAAACAAGCAGCGGCCATTTCTGACATGCATCCTAAAGAGACCAATCTCTGTCCTAGAACAAATAATAATTTTCTCTAAAATGTGAGATTCACTCTCCAGAGCCCAACAGTCTGCACCACTTCCCTGTGGACATGTGCTGAATTTTGTAGCTAAACATAACAGAGCAATGCGGACCTGGCTTCAAAACCAGCGCCTGTTTAAAAGAAATAAGGCGCTTCTATTTTGTCTTTACGCATTTGATTTCACCCTGAATAATTTTAGTTACAACTGCATTACACATTCCCGTGAATTTATATTTATTCACTTCGGAGAGTATGCAAATGAACTAGTGAAACTTAAAATATAAAGCTTTCAGGACCTTACCTTAGAGGCCGCGAAAACACACTAGATCTCGCGAGATTTGTTCTCATACAGCTGTGGCATGTCGCCCTCTAGTGGCAGGAAAATATGACCATAACCTACTATGAACATGACCTTGTTCTGCTGATTTTCCTGCGTTTATTAATACTTTACATTTGTTTCAGACTCTACTGGAAACGAAGGCACCCAATTTGTAAAAGCGATAAAATCAAATTAACGAAACTCATTAACTTAACATTAACCCTCATCATAAAATATTGCACAGCAAATATATGCTGCATTTATATATCGATACACGTTTTATTCACGTGAAGCATTGGATGTTGCCTTGTTAAACATTTTCTTAAACGTCAGTGAATTCCACGATTTTATTTGCATCTAAAAAGAGATGTGTTCCCACATACACAGTGTAAATATACTTTTATATCCAAACTATAACTTTTAAATGTGTGCACAGGTTAATACTCCTCGTGCTTCTAATGTTAAAGCTCGCACTCAAGTTTACTTGTGAACTATTCTGTTCTCATGCTCGTATTTTAGCAGCATTTCACTTACGGCAATTAATTGCAATAATACACTCATTGTTCGTGCTGTAACGTGAGATATGTACTGATCGGCACGAGGCCAGTGCCTGTCTCACATTAGAAAACCTCTTGTGTATTATTGTTTAATTATAGCACATTTCATTGTTGTGTGATGCACTCTTCCACTGTTACTCCGTGTGGAGATTAATGGTAATGCAGCACAAGACATGGGCCACGTGTCAAATTATTTTTAAAAGGCTGTCTGGCCTTGCCCAAACCGTTCCCTCCTCACTACACTAACGACGGAGTGACACTGCTCACACTCCAGTTAAAGGGAGGGTAAATTCAGGGGCAAACTTTGGGAGCAACGTCCGTTTGCTCGTCTCATGCTGCAATAGCACAATGACTGTTTAAAATGTATTTGCATGTTAATATTAGCATATGAGTGAAAGTATTTTTTTTCGGGGAAAGTAATTTATTTGTCATTTATGAACTTCAAGATCACAAATCACACATTCCATGACTTTGTTTCAAGGCACTGAAAAATACAGTCCCCAACATCTTATAATGACCAAATATAATACTTGACTGAAGATGGAGTTGTTTGCTCCATTACACTTTGGGTTACGCGTCGTAGAGTGTGGTTGCTGAGTGTGCTCTGGTGCTCACACGCAGTTGTAGGGTCTTAGAGAAAACCCCTCCACACTTCTTTGGGACAGCCCTCGGTGTGACGTCCAGGTGACGTGTTGTTTGTAAACAGGAAATACGTCGAGTCTCGGAGAATATATATTCGATTCACCCTCAGCATATCTGTGATTATAAGAAACGACAGTAAATTTGACTTTAGAATAAGTAAGTATTATTCAATGACATTAGATATGTCAAAAAAAAATTATTCTGTATGCTAACTATATAGCCCAGCTAGCAAGGTAGATCTGGGCCGATTCTGGCTCAGGCTCGGCACTGTCGGCTGGCTGCCGTCTCGGCGTGAATGCGGCACCCTGTGTCAGGCCCAGTTCCGGCTGCACGTTGGCGCTGGGGAGGCGATTGCCATTGCAGTTAGCACACTACACTGATCAGAGCATTTTATTAAATACTGCGTATTAATCGTATGTGGCCCACATCTAAAAATAAAAGAAAATACTGGTAACTGTCTGGAAAACGATGTAATAAATGTTAAATAAATACAATCATTATTTTAACTTGTTAAATGCCATACAGTTATAGGTAAGCTCTGAATTGTAATATTTTAGAATATTGAGGTAATGACTGGGACACGAACTGACTGTGTGTGTGTGTGGGGGGGGGGGGGGGTGATGGGGTCACGCCCCTCGCTGCCGTTGTATGTTTAGCTGAACCTATGTGTGCTTTTAGGTCTTTTACACCTTTATTTGCTACACAAAACATGGGAATTTCTTTTTTAATTAATCCGAGAACTTACATTTACCTTTCGGTATAGCTGCTTGAGATGAGGGTGGGTACAATTTCACAGAGAAGGTTATCGACCAATAACGGTAGCGCTACAATCAGACCGTCCAATCAGAAGATTTTAGGTTACTTCACCACGCCCCCTTCTCACTCAAGAGAACCCATCGGAGTAGGGGAGGGCGGGACTAGTTTGTGAACGAAGTTCTATGTAAGCTCTAGAAAAGCAAAATCCCGGACGTTTGTGAAATTCCGCCCGGACATTTTTTAAGTCTAAAAAAGTGGACATGTCCGGGTAAAAGAGGTTGTCTGGTCACCCTATGGTAAATAGTGTTAACAAGGAGACATTGTCGTGCTGAAGGGAGGAAATTGTTATTTTATTATTAATAAATTTTATTGTTGTTTAAATTTTTGAATGAACTCTGAATGAGGGTGGCGGTGGCGCAGCAGGTAGTGTCGCAGTCACACAGCTCCAGGGGCCTGGAGGTTGTGGGTTCGATTCCTCACATTCCCGCTCCGGGTGACTGTCTGTGAGGAGTTGGTGTGTTCTCCCCGTGTCCGCGTGGGTTTTCTCCGGGTGCTCCGGTTTCCTCCCATCGTCCAAAAACACACGTTGGTAGGTGGATTGGCGTGTCTGTGTTGCCCTGTGAAGGACTGGCGCCCCCTCCAGGGTGTATTCCCGCTTTGCGCCCGATGATTCCAGGTAGGCTCTGGACCTAAATTGGATAAGCGGTTACAGATAATGGATGGATGGAACTCTGAATGAGAAAACGGAAGGTGGCAGAAGCGTACCGCTGTAAAAACACAGAAGAAGACGATGAAGATTCACGCTCTTTTCTGTGACCGGCGCGCGCGAGCAGCTCTCACCAGCCTCAGGGAACAGCTTCATTTGTATAGAAATAAACTATTACAACCGATAATGAGCCAGATCTGGGCCGAGTCTGGCACTAATGGCGTGCTTCTGGCTCAAACTCGGCTGTGGTCCGACTAGGATCGAGTCATTTGAGCCGCGCATCAAGCCACAACACTCGGTCGAGTCTGGGCCGAGAGTTTCCCAGACTCGGGCCAAAGCTATCGGCCCACTCTACGGCCGTACATCACGGCCGAGACAATGCCGTCTCCGTGTGCCGGCATCGGGCCGAATGTTTTTGGAGCGTGTGAGGAAACCGGAGCACCCGGAGAAAACCCACGCAGACACAGGGAGAACACACCACACTTCTCACAGACAATCACCCGGAGGAAACACACGCTGACACGAGGAGAACACACCACACTCCTCACAGACAGTCACCCGAAGGAAACCCACGCAGACACAGGGAGAACACACCACCTCTTCACAGACAATAACCAGGAGGAAACACACACAGAAACGGGGAGAACACACCACCTCCTCACAGACAGTCACTCGGTGGAAACCCATGCAGACACAGGGAGAACACACCACACTCCTCACAGTCACCCAGAGGAAACCCACGCAGACACAGGGAGAACACACCAACTCCTCACAGACAGTCACCCGGAGCAAGACTCGAACCCACAACCTCCAGGTCCCTGGAGTTGTGTGTCAGAGCAAATAGGTTGGAATTTAGAGAGAAACATTTCAGCATATTTCTTAGGCCTGGAAAAAAACACATGCAAATATTTTTTTATTAACAATCAGTTAACTCTCATACATTTTTAATAGGCTTCAGATTTTTAGTTAAAATTATACATATCTGTTTTTAGTCAACAAGCAATGCAGTCTTTTATTAAGAGTTGTTGTTTTTTTTCTTCTTGCTGTTCCCGTTTAGGGGTCGCCACAGCGAATCATCCTTCTCCATGTTGCCGTCATGAACATGCCCTTCATTCACACACATCACCTGCATGTCCTCCTTCAGCACATACATAAACCTTTTTCTTTGGTCTTCTTCTCTTCCCTGCCTGATGATTCTCTTCTTCTAATATAAGATTCCTCCCTTCCTCACCTTTGCACATGCCCAAACCATCTTAATCTCCCTATTCTCCCCACAAATCACAGTGTCATCTGCAAACATCATAGTCCATGGTGACTCCAGTCCAACCTCATTGTCAACCTATCCATGACCACTGCAAACAGGAAGGGGCTCAGAGTTGATCCTTGGCAGAGCCCTACCTTCATTTTAAAATAATCTCTTATTCCTGATGCACACCTCACTGATGTCTTACTGTTCACATACGTCTTGTATCACTCTCACATACTTTTCTGCTACTCCGGACGTCCTCATACAATACTACAGCTGCTCTCTCTGCACCCTGTCATAAGCTTTTTCAAGGTCCACGAATACACAGTGCAACTCCTTCTGGCCTTCCCTATACTTCACTAACAACACTCTCAAAGCAAACATCACATCTATGGTGGACTTTGCTGGCATGACAACAAACTGCTGCTCACAAATCTTCACCTTATCTCTAAGTCTAGCTTCCACTACCACTTCCCAGATCTTTATGCTGTGGCTGATCAACTTTATTCCTCTGTAGTTACCACAGCTCTGCACATCACCCTTATTCTTAAAAATTGGAACCATTATGCTTCTTCTCCACTCCTCTGGCATTCTCTCACCTTCCAAAATTCTATTAAACACCAGAGTTAAAAACTCCCCTTCCATCTCATCTAAACATTTCCATACTTCCACTTGTATGTCGTCAGGTCCCACTGCCTTGCCACTCTGCATCCATCCTCCTCACAATTGCCCTCACTTCGTCTTTTGTAATCTGAGGCACTTCCTGACTCACTATCTCCACTTCGTCCAATCTTCTCTTTCATTTTCTACATTTATCAGCTCCTCAAAGTACTCCTTTCAGTCTGTACAATGCCTTCTGCATTCTTTATCACACTTGCTGTACATCCTTGCTAGCCTGGGTACTTTGTTTAGCCAGTCGATACACATCCTTTACTCCGTTTTTATTAAGAGTATACAATTAGTTATTTCAAATATTAATTACCATACCAGGCATATGGCGAGAAACAGCTTTATCCCTAGGCAGAACCCAATGAATCTTTGAAAATTATAAAGTTGTTTGGGACGCTCTTAAGGAGTTTATTTTTTAGGCATTCCAAGAATGGAAAATAGGAGCATGAAGCAGGCTGTTATAACTTTAATACCTATGTTTATTCTGCTATGTTATGCTATTAAGCTGCGCCAATCTTCATGCAATTCTACATTTTATAGGCTTCTAAAAGGGAACGTGTTTAAATATTAGTTTCTAAAATACGAAAGCCATATAAACATGGTATATATTGAGATTTGTGACGGAGCATGGCACCCTCTAGTGGTGAAATCTTTAAATATTCCATTTATTTTAAAATCCATTTGAGATCTGTCCCATCATTAACTTTAAAACGTACTGAGCCTTGTCACTAAAACACATTCACCTACCACTATGTTTACAAAAGCTATTTCTTGCTGTTTGTTATTCATTTGTTGTAAGAGTGCTGTATAGTTTTACAGCACTGTTAAATTACTGCTGCAGTAGAAAGTGTGATCTTTGCCCTGTTACTTTTCTGTCCTGAATTAAAAATTAACTTGGTTTGCAACAGTCCTTTTAATATCAGAAACAACAAGCATAGCACATTAAACAGGGCAATAGTGTCTCAGTGCTCATATATCCTGTTTTATTCGTTGTCTCAGTGAAGTTTTAGGATGAAACCTGTGAAAGTGGCAGTTATCGGAGCAGGTGTAATTGGGCTGTCTACAGCAGTTTGTTTAGCTAAGACTCTTCCGTACTGCTCTGTGACTATACTGGCTGAGAAGTTCTCTCCAAACACAACCAGTGATGGAGCTGCTGGGATCCTTCTGCCAAAGGTATTTCCAGGTAGGGAAGAATACTTTCCATTGGCATAGAAAAAAATGTACATTATTCCCCTAAAGGTATGTACTTTTAACATAAAGTCAGCATTTTAACAGTCATTAATGCAGTACAATTACTGATTGACAGATATCCCTCTGGAGCGTCAGCGGCGTTGGTTCAAAGAGACTTTTGATCACCTGCAGGCCCTTGTTGAATCACATGAAGCCCCAGAAGCAGGAGTCTACCTCAGCTCAGGGTACTGAAGATTTTGTCGTGAGGGTGTAATATGAAAAATATATTCATATTGTGTGCAATGATAAATCATGTTAATTTCTGGCTTTTTTTAGATACCACATATTTAAAGAAGTACCTGCTGATCCAAAACCCTACTGGTCGGATTACGTGTTTGGATTTCGCGTCATGACAGATAAAGAGATGAAGAGATTCCCTAATCATAAATTTGGTCAAGCTTTCACATCAATAAAGTGTGAATGCCCCAGATACCTGCGATGGCTGGAGAAAAAGTAAATTATTTGCATATATTTAAGCAAAGATAATTGCATACAGCATAATGGAGTTCAATATTCTTTTACTTTTTTAAGTAGAAGTTTAAGCCTCTGATTTGTGTCCTGATTAAAGATCAACCCAGGCAATCTGATGAAATGTATTTATTTATTTTTTTCTTTAATAGGTTTCGAGGAGCCGGTGGCCAGATCAAATATGAAAAGGTCACTAGCATCCCGCAGCTTATCCAACACTACGATGTCATTGTAAACTGCTCAGGCATTGGGTCTCATCACTTGGTGGGGGATAAAGGGGCCTACCCAGTGCGGGGGCAGATTCTCAAGCTTCAAGCATCTTGGCTGAAGAATTTCATTCGGGATGGAGATGGAAATACTTACATCTACCCTGGCATTGACTGTGTTACTGTAGGGGGCACTCGGCAGGAAGATGACTGGAGGATGGAGGTGGATAGGAGTGACAGTGAGGGCATAATGGATCGCTGCATTAAGCTGGAGCCTTCTTTGCATGGTGCTAAAGTGTTGGAAGAGTGGGTGGGCCTGAGGCCTGGTAGGATAAACCCACGTGTGGAGAGCGAATGGCTGCAAGATCAGAACCGCTGGGTGCTACTGGTACATAACTATGGTCATGGTGGTTGTGGAATTAGTTTGAGTTGGGGAAGTGCACTGGATGCAGTGGGGCTAGTAAGGAAGAATCTGCATGAGAAACCGCTTCAATCAAAACTGTGAATGGTATTTTAGCACATTAGATCTGTAGACAAGTCTAGACTGACTCATGTATAACTTCATTAGTATGAAAATCATAGGCTTTCAATAACAGTTTAATCTGCCAAGTGACAGAGAGAGAGAAATAACATTTAGACTTTTACAACATTTTCTAAAAATATATATTAGATTGTGTTATTCATTTTACAAGAGTTAAGTTTAAATTCATAATTCCATGCTTGATGCACATTGTACAGGTTTAGTTCCAAATTACCTCATATTTAACCATAATTATATTATGTTGTGGACTCTTTTTGCAGCATCTGTGCTAAGCTTTTAAACCCCAAACATGACGTCAGCACCCATGATACAAAAAAATCCAAAATGATTAGTTAATTCAGTTTCAGCAGTCCTTTTTTTGTCATTGTTGAAAATAAAATAAAATAAAATAAATGCAACAAACAAATAAAATCAAATTCCATGTCCTGGCATTATATACAAAAAAAAAAAAAACAGCACTTATTAGTTACTGTCATTTATGGAATGGCACTTAGAAATGAATAAATTATGTTAAGGACACTGCAGCATTCTGAGGCAGTCAATGTGCTGTACAAGTGCAAAGGAAAGCATTTACTTTTCTTCATATTCAAACCAGTCCATTTCTGAGGGAAAAGCTCCATTCCTAATGGATTCTGCTTGCCTTGAGGTAAATTAATAGCAGCCTATCTGACTTCATGGATATTCTTCCCAGTTCTCCAATGATGTATCAACATGTTCCACCTGCTCCTCTCTGCGATGAAACTGGGAATTTTGCCGTGGTGATTGAGGTCCGGTCCTTAGACCAAATTTCCATTTCGTGAGGTGGAACTGCGCTTTGACAAAGTTGTAGAAATCATACTCGTACTCCATGCGCTGGTGGAGAATCTGCAAAGCTTCCATGCTTGGTGTCTGCTTGTGTACAGTTCCTGTCATATTTCCCAACTTCCTGTATTCTGTAAGAATAAAGAAACTAACAAAGAATACATCATATTCCTTCTCACTTTATTTCTTATGGTTAATAGTACTTCAGTAACCCATGTCTACATCTATGACCCAGCCCTGTTTATTGTGGTTAGTGTATGGTACTGTGACACTGCAATTACCTTTGGGATCAATAAAGACTCATCTCATCTCATCCAAATTTCTTTAACTGTTCAATTTGTTTTTACAAACATTGGAAACATCTACGCGAAAAGAGAAAATGGCAACTACATTTATCTTAAAGTTAACACTTGTAAATATCTACACAATATTTTTCACTAAACCAGGGTACACCTATGTTGTGGTGTACTATTTTTTATCTACATTTATTGTTCATATTATCAGCTCCACTGATCATACAGAAGCACTCTTTAGTTCTACAATTATACTGTAGTCAATCTGTTTCTCTGCATACTTTCTAATACCTATTTCACCCTGCTCTTCTATGGTAAGAACCTACACGGAGTGGGTAAGGCTTGGGGTCATTCCCAGCACTGCCGTGACACATGTTGTGCTAGTATGAGTGGATCAGAGACAGCAGTGCTGCTCCACCAACCAAAAATATTCAGCCAACAGTGTCCTTTGTCCACCAATGAAGGACTAGAGGACGACCAACACAAACTGTGCAGCAACAGGGCGAATCAACAGTTAAGAGTGTCTCTCCCCCGAACTAAATGTAAAAGTAGAAAAACAAAATCAGCCTGTTTCAGCAACCTAATCAATATTAAATCATACACAACACCTAGCAGCAACACCTCAGAACTAAAATTTGGGTTACTCAACATAAGATCACTAAACTCAAAAGCACTCATCGTAAATGATATTATAAGTGATCATAAATTCAATGTTTTCTGTCTCACGGAAACGTGGGTTAAACCAAATGAATATTTAGCACTAAATGAAGCCACCCCCCTAGGCTATAATTATGCACATAGCCCAAGAATATCAGGCAAAGGAGGTGGAGTATGTGTAATTTACCAAAATACCCTAGAAATTAGTCTTAAACAATGTGACACCTTCTCTTCTTTTGAGGTTCTCTCCACTATTATTACAAATCCGGTCACAAAAAAGGACGCATTTTTATTATGCAACATTTACAGACCACCAGGGCCTTACTTAGAATTTCTGAAAGAATTCAGCGATTTTGCTACAAACCTAGCGGTGTGCAATCATAAAGTTATAATTGTAGGAGATTTCAATATCCATTTTGAGAAGGAAAGTGACCCACTAAAAAAGGCATTTACCTCAATCTTAGACTCTATTGGTATTACTCAAAATGTAACAGGGCCTACACACTACTGCAGCCACACTTTAGACTTAGTTCTGACACTAGGTCTTAACATTGACAAAATTAATATCTTACCGCAATCCTCAGCAATCTCCGATCATTACTTAATTTCATATGAGCTACGTTTTATCCATAATATATGTAAGAACCCTCGCTATTCTACAAGGCGTATAATAAAACCATATACCGCCCTACAATTTATAGAAAACCTACCAGAACTATCGACCCCAGTTCCAACTCCATCAGACCAAATGGACCTAGATGTACTAACTGATTACCTAGAAAATACCTGTCGATCTACTTTAGAAAAGGTAGCACCACTTAAACATAAAAGTATAACACAGAAAAAGCTCGCACCATGGTATAACGATAAGACCCGTACTTTAAAACAAACATTACGAAAACTAGAGCGGAAATGGCGATCAACCAAGCTTGAAGTGTTCCATTCTGCCTGGAAGGACAGCCTTATAGAGTATAGAAATGCCCTCACTAAAGCTCGCTCAGCATATCTGGCCTCGCTGATCTCCCATAATAAAAATAATCCGAGAGCACTGTTTAGTGTGTTTTCTAGAATTACAAAAAATCAAGCAGGTTCTGAACAACTAATTCCAGCAACTCTCACCAGTAAAGATTTTATGGACTTTTTTAATAATAAAATTGAGAATATTAGACAACAAACTCTAGCCACAGGATCAAATCCATCCTGGCTGCCACCTGATGTGAATGAAATAAAACATAATATAACTGTAAAAGAAAGACTTGAAACCTTTTGCCCACTCCCACAATTAGAACTAGAGAAGATTATCACCTCCGCAAACTGTACAACTTGCACACTTGATGCAATTCCCACAAAGTTGCTCAAAGAAGTACTACCAGCTATTATTGATCCTCTTTTAACTATAGTAAACTCATCGCTTAGTCTGGGCCATGTACCCAAAGCTTTTAAACTAGCAGTTATTAAACCTATGATCAAGAAACCAAATCTTGATGCTAGTACACTGTCTAATTACAGGCCTATTTCTAATTTGCCATTTCTGTCTAAGATCTTAGAAAAAGCTGTGGCCCAACAACTTAGTTCATATCTACATAAGAATCATATATATGAAAAATTCCAATCTGGATTCAGGCAACATCATAGTACAGAGACAGCTCTAGTCAAGATAACAAATGATCTTCTTCTTGCCTCTGATCAAGGCCACGTATCCCTGTTGGTGCTTCTTGACCTAAGCGCAGCCTTCGATACAATAGACCACAATATTCTCATAGAAAGGTTAGAAAACATGGTTGGAATCACAGGGACAGCCCTATTATGGTTTATATCTTACTTAACGGAACGTTATCAATTCGTAAAAGTAAACAATCTAAATTCAAATTATTCTAAAGTAAGATTTGGAATTCCACAAGGCTCTATTTTAGGACCATTATTATTTACATTATACATGTTACCGCTAGGCACAGTTATAAGAAACCATGACATTAACTTTCACTGTTACGCAGACGACACACAATTGTATATTTCAGCCAAGCCCGATGACAAACACAGATTAAAGAAAATAGAGGACTGTGTAAAAGACGTGAAAGGCTGGATGTTGCGTAATTTCCTCCTCCTAAACAGCAACAAAACAGAGGTCCTGCTTTTGGGTCCAAAAGTGACAAGAAATAAATTATCAGACTTAATTTTAAATCTAGCTAACTTTCCAGTTAAACCTGGTTCAGCAGCAAAAAATCTTGGTGTCATAATTGACCCGGATTTATCATTTGATCAACACATAGGTAGTATCACTAGGACAGCTTTTTTACATCTTCGCAATATTGCTAAGATTAGAAATGCCTTATCCCTCCAGGACGCAGAAACATTAGTACATGCCTTTATTACTTCAAGGCTTGACTACTGTAACGCACTACTGTCAGGATGCACCAGCAGCAATTTAAGAAAACTTCAACTAGTTCAAAATGCTGCAGCTAGGGTCCTCACTAAAACTAGAAAATTTGAACATATCAGCCCAGTTTTATCATCACTTCATTGGCTGCCTGTTAAATTCCGCATTGACTACAAAATTTTGTTATTAACATATAAAGCTCTACATGGGCTTGCTCCTGAATATCTTCAAGATACAATTTCCTATTATGAGCCCCCACGTTCACTCAGATCACAGAATACTGGATTTTTAAATGTTCCCAGAATTCAGAAGGCCTCAGCTGGGGGAAGAGCCTTTTCTTATAAAGCCCCCCAACTCTGGAATGATCTTCCAGAAAATGTTCGGGACTCAGACACAGTCGCAATCTTCAAATGTAGGCTAAAAACTCATTTGTTTAGTTTATCATTTGGTAGCTAATGCTCCCCCATAGATAAAGGCGGCAGATCCGGGGGGTCCATGGACACAGGGAATTATAGTAAACTGAGATGCTGGTGCTGTCGTCCCGCCGTTTCTCGCGATCACTCAGGTTTGTTGACGGTGGAGCGGAGGGATGCCAGTGTTTCAGGATGCTCCCGTGTCTGTGTGTCCTCCTGGTTCTCTCCTTTTAGTTAATGCTGTCATAGTCAGATCTGCCGGAGTCATTAGCCACACTCTGGAAATTTTCATATTTTCTACTTTACAAACACAAAACAGTTCAAAACTAATTCCATCCCTTTACATCTTTCCGAGTAAACGACTGCCCACCTGTCTGTCTGGACACTGATGGATGACTGTCGAGATCCTCCTCCACGCTTCAGACCAGCTGCCCACGCTCCAGCAACCACCAAGTGCCTTGAAGCTGTCCCTACACTGAAGTTCTCATGGACTACTAACTATCATCACCAGTAGATTGACCAGAGGAGGATGGGTCACCCCTTGTGAGCCTTGGTTCCTCCCAAGGTTTCTTCCTCAGCTGGGGGAGTTTTTCCTTGCCACTGTCGCCCCTGGCTTGCTCACTTGAGGGTTTTACATTTGTCTTTACATTTCATGTCAAATCTTGTCTTACTGGAATTCTGTGAAGCTGCTTTGTGACAACATCAGTTGTGAAAAGCGCTATATAAATAAATTTGATTTGATTTGATTTGATTAAAAAAAAATAATGAAAACTGTAAAGTACATTAGTACATTATGGGTTCGGCATGTGGAAATTTAAATGCATTGAAAAGTATAACCACGTGGGTTTCCTCCGGGTGCTCCGGTTTCCTCCCACAGTCCAAAAACACACGTTGCAGGTGGATTGGCGACTCGAAAGTGTCCGTAGGTGTGAGTGTGTGAGTGAATGTGTGTGTGCGCCCAATGATTCCAGGTAGGCTCTGGACCCCCCGCGACCCTACAATTGGATAAGCGGTTACAGATAATGGATAATGAAATCAAACATCACTTAAAAAAATGAAAAATATAAGCAGTGTTCGTCAAAAGTCTGGGGACATCTACCCTTTAAAATCCTCCACATGATGTTTGATTTTGATGACAGTAACACAAGTTTACATAAACATTTTTCTCAGAGACATGAGTCAAGTTTTCCCTATGAGAAATGCCCTCTGACCATGCAAGTACCAATGACCTCATGTCTGTCACCACTGCCAGTGATTTTCATGCATGCTGATATGCAGGAAGGGAAGAAAGATGAGATATTTCAGTTATTATTCAAAGCACCAGGTTAGAATAAGCCCAGCCTGAGGAACATATGGAGTGAGGGTGTTAGGCTGGTGTGAAGCAAAGGCTAAAGTGTAGGTCATTTTGCCACCGCCTTGTTGAGTGGTTCCTAGGTGATAAGCAAGTGGTAAAGAGCTCCATCTTGCCTGGGAAGGAGAGATGGATGGTGGTCAAAGTTGCTCTCCTGTTTGGGTGCAGCTGGAGGAGGCAAATGATGATGGTTTTGTGTTCTTGTCTGTACTTGTGTTCGCGTGTTCTTAGGAAACGTCATTAGTCTCAGCCCAAGTTCTGTTTCATTTAAAAGTCCACATCTAGCCAAGTACAGTTCAAATACCTGGATGTGTTCTTGCTCCGCCCATAATATTGAGAATGCACTGGGACATGACTTCTGTAGACCTGAGAGTCAGATTTCCCAGAATGCATTTCACACCAATCTCAGCACTAATAATTTTTTCACGCCATGGAGACAGTGACTCATCAAGTACGCCTCATCCAATTACAGAACGACCACAGCGTCCTCTTTAGTATGTACTCCCAAGTCAACCTCGGCAAGCTCCATCTTCAGAAGGCCCCTGGCTATATATGGGGAAGTGCTTCTGAATCATGGTTGAGATATGACCTCTCAGTTGGCACACTGCCTGACATAGTGCCATTGGTGCTTCCATGGCTAATCATGCAGAGGGTGTTTCCAATTGAGATACCAAATTAGTGATGAAAGAACATTTCTAACAAAAGCTAAGGAAAAAGGAGTTTTTACCTGGGCTTTTATAGATGCTGAGGACATCAGAAAAGAAATGAGGCAAAAGTCTCTCCAGCAACAGCAGCACATCCTCTAGCTCTTCCAACACCCCCACCAACAGGTAGCGTTCCAGGACATTCTCCTTAGCCTTCTGCAGTGCCCACATACTCGGTTCTCTTTCCAAAACCCATTAAAATGACTCATACGCATCATAATATTATTTATCAGCAAATGAATTAGTGATACTTGACATTATTAAACAGAATATGATATGTTTAGCATTCTACCTGACAGACAAAGTTCTCTCACCTGCACTGAGGATGCTGGCCACAGAAATAAGGAATGATATAGAAGAGCCGGGGGTTGGAGCATTCAGGGTAGCTTTCCAAGATGCAGGTGTTAATGTCCTGAGACCAACATGGACAAAATTAAAAAAAAAAGATTAATAAACCCGTCTAAATTTAGAGTCCTTCGAGTTTCAGTGAAAAGACATGTTTCTGTTCATCCACAAGGGGGCTAAGCACACAAATCCATAAACTATGGGGGCATTCATATCTGTCAGCCCCTGGCAGGGGAGCCACGCCTGTTTTATTTCCTGCCTCAAAGCAAACAAAACTCCATGAAAGATATATATTGAATATGGCTTTTACATAAGATAACTACATGTACAAGGTAGAAAGCGCTGGGTCATATTATGCCTTACAGTATCTACTATATAATTTACTAATTCAATATTAACGCAGGGTTTTATTAGAATTATGTAACTAAAATATTATGAAATAAAAATGTTTTTCATCAAAACAAGTACAGACATATGACAGAGTGAATAGGCACTGCTCAAATGGGAAACCAGCAGAAAAAAAATAAATAAATAAATAACATTTCACATTCTAAAAATAGCAAGACTGTACTGTTTCATAAATCCTGCCTGCAGACAGAGTGGTGAAAGAAGTATTCATGAAAAACTGTAAAACGCACAAGGGGAAATTTGGGCACATTAACTTATGATGCAGCAAAGCTGTACAGTTACGGTACTCCTCCTAGAAACCACATTGTAGAGCACAGTTAATTTCTTACATACAGCTTTCCAAACAGTGCTTTCACTACATACAGAGATGTGTCTGCTTTTTGCTTTGAGGCAAAAAAGGACATTCATTTCCATATAAATTAAGTTAAAACTAAATGATGGGATGTTTAGTCTATATGTCTCATTTCATAATGAAATCACCACATGTTCACGCCCCTCCAAATCCATTTAGAATCTTGTTCCTCACGTGACTCTTGAATTAGTAAACAACAGGTTAATGGCTACAGGAAATAAAATATGACGTTGAGGAGAAAAAGCCCAGTTCTAAACAACAGCAACTCTTAACAAGACTGTTAAGATGTCGACATGAACAGTCTCACCTTCTGATATCAGCAATCATCTTTTTTTTTTATAGCAATATTGGGGCAAGCACAATATTATCAAAGATACCTAAGAGAAAAGATTTCAAAGCCCTTACTAGATATCTCTCATCGTCCTTCATTCCTGGAGTGCGGATGACATGATTCTCTTCTCCTCTCCAGTCTCCAAATCTCCGGAAAAAGTAGTTGGACAGAAAACGGTTGATCGGATCTCTAATTATGTTGATATATACTGGCTCATCTATTCGGAACCTGTTTCAGGAAATGTAAAGACCGGATTCTTAAACTGAGTTAGATTTCTCTGGGTACAGCCCAGAGCACACTGACCAAATTTCTCCAACACCAACAAACCCAAATATTGAGTTATTTTGTGATCTCATATGCTGTCATTTAATAGCTACCTTATAGGTACATTTTGTTCTTCAAGGTTAGATTTTAGTGTGTCCTTAATGGGTACAACAGTAGTCTTAAAATCCTGTTGTGTACTTTGAAGATACTCAACATTCTCCTTTTCCATAGAAGGTGAATATTTTTAAGTTTTCAAACAACCTTCTCACAGCGAAAGGTACAACTGCAGCAACAGGTTTTAGTGTACAATGTTCTCCCCAATTTTAGCATTTTAATTATGTCTGT
Organism: Hoplias malabaricus; assembly: GCF_029633855.1. Taxonomy (NCBI): domain Eukaryota; kingdom Metazoa; phylum Chordata; class Actinopteri; order Characiformes; family Erythrinidae; genus Hoplias; species Hoplias malabaricus. The sequence goes on from NC_089800.1 coordinate 59,321,008, forward strand.
CCTGACTCTGAAACACTGTTTAATTTGCTTGAGCAGTTATTATTTTACAAGGGAATAAATAAAGCCAATTACATAAACTGGATGTGTGGAGTTAATTGGAGAAGGTTTAGGTTAGTATTCTATGGCCTTAGGGAAAATACAGTGAAAAATCTACATTGTATCTACATTCACTGTCCATTTTGCCCCACTTTTCAATGGTCAGAGGACAAGAGATATACCTACCTATCTATCAGTTGGACCAAAGTCAGAGACAGTAGCTCATCTGTTGATCAGTAGACACAGGATGCTGTCGGCTGGATACTTTGATTGGTAGATTATTCTGAGTCCAGCAGTGACACTGAGAGCTTTATAAACTCTAGAGGTCATGCTGTCTGTTCCAATCATCACTGATAGTGCTTGGAAGCTCATTCCACCAGCGTGGTACCAGAGATGAGAATAGCCTCAACTGACCTGTACGGGGGGTTGGTCGTGTTAGTAGGCGCTCCTTTGAAGAACGGAGAGGGCGGGCGCTAACGTATGGTTTTAAGAGTCTGTTGAGGTAGATGGGAGCAGAACCAGTGAATACTCTGAAGGCCATCAATAGTGATTTAAATTTGATGTGAGCAGCTAAGGGTAGCCACTGCAGCTCAACTAATAGGGGCGTGACATGTGCCCTTTTTGGTTGGTTGAAGACCAGGCGTGCTGCAGCATTCTGGATCATCTGTAGCGGTCTCACAGCACAGGCCGGAAGACCTGTCAGGAGGGCGTTGCAATAGTCTAGACGGGAGATTACTAACGTCTGAACGAGGAGCTGTGTTTAATGTTGAGTTAGGTATGGCCTAATTTTCCTTATGTTGAATAGGGAGAAGCGGCACGATCGAGCTACAGCGGTAACGTGATCTGCGAATGTCAGCTGTTCATCAACCATGACACCTAGGTTTCTTACAACCTTGGTGGGAGCCACTGATAGGGACTCTAGCTTGATGCTGATGTTGTGGAGAATAGCTTGCTTGGCTGGGAGAACCAGTAGTTCAGTTTTGGATAAATTCAATTGGAGGTGATGTTCCTTCATCCATGTAGATATGTCAGAGAGACAGTCAGAGATTCGAGTTGCCACTGAAGTGTCTCCTGGAGGAAGCCTCTCACACACTATCAATTCTCTCATACATCCCCATTAATCCTCTCATACACACCATCAAACCTCTTACACTCACCATGAAACCCTCTCGCACACACCCCATCAGTATGAGTTTCATAGGGAATGAGTTATTGGTGTGTGAGAGTATGCTGGTCATGTTTCCTGATTGGCTTACAGAGCTGTCATTTAAATTTTCTGTTTGTGATTCGCGTATAGAAAAATTTGCCCTTCCCTTGATTGAGGTTAATTTCCTAACAAGTAGAAATCCCAGTCGGCCATGTTAAATGGAACCCACTTAACATTAATGTTTATAAGGTTCATATGGAGTTTCAGTGGGGGTCACAAATTCTGATGACAGCTGTCAGAAACTGTGACCCCTTATGCCAAGGCTATGAAGTAGCGCCCTCTAGGGTCACAGATTTTGGTGTAACAGCTGTACGAGCCAGATGCTGGGATTTAACTGTCAAATATAACACAATATTTGCACGATACCATCACAGTCATGCGTCTACATTGTGGGTTTTGGTAGAGCATGTAAGACAGTGTGGTTGAAGCCAATTCACTACGTTAAATAACAAAAACAGATCTGACTGAATAAAATATTGTCTTATTATCCTTAAACAGGCCTAAAAAAGTCAATAAAATTGATTCCTCCTGCAGGGTTAAATAAACATAGTATCTCTGAATTGTTTGTTAATAGGTCCATAGCCTCATTAATCTGGGTCTGAGCTCTCTGATCCATTTAACATGGCTGACTGGGATTTCCATTATACCCGCACAAATTATACCCACAGAACTATAAACAAATCAGAAACAGAATATTTAAATGACAGGTCTGTAGGCAAATCAGAAAAACATCAGAAATCAGAAAACTCTCTCACACTTACCATCAAAATCTCTCTCATTCGCTGTCAAATACCGATGGGAAGTGTGTGAGAGGGTTTGATGGTGAGTGTGAGATGGTGTGTATGAGAGGATTGATAATGTGTGTGAGAGGTAAGTTTGAAGTTTGTCCTAAATTGCCTCTCACAGACTACAGTCTGTAATTGTAAAACTACAAAGAGCCCTTGTATGGTCAGAAGGGCTGATAAAATGAACAGTGAGTGAAAATACAAGGCAAGTTTCTAATCCAGTGATTGTTCAGTGTAGTACCACTATTTTACCAATTTGAACTTTATATATAAAATTTTAGAAGACATGCCTCTGTAAATGGCTATATTTATGCTGAAGACAAAAATTTAACCCCTTGTTTCCATCATCACCATAGAATACCCATGTCATTAAGTTTATCTCTGGTAAAGCAGTTCACATGAAAACACTATAAATGACCACCACAGTTCATTTATTGAACTATGTAAAAGATTTGAAAATCGGAGGGATTCTTCTTCAAAGCTTTGCCAGTACAAACGCTGATGTAATTACCTGGAGAAATTGAGGAAATGAACATGCCGAGTGTATAGAAATGGCTGAGGAACAATGCTTATGTTAACAATCAGCTCCATCTGCATCAAATAAGAGGAGAAAGAGATGAGTCTACATTTTTTTAAAATTCACATAGCCAACAAAAGGATACATCTGACCTGTTCATGCATGCTAAGCCTGGTCTTGTTGTGGATATCTGATGAGATGAGGGTGAACTTGTTTCTTTCGGCCAGAATACGAAGCAGCAGGACAATTGTACGACTACCACACTTCCCAACTCGATTATATATTATTTGACTTGGGAAAGGTAAGGCCTAAAACAGAAACAAATGGGCCCTTGCGTTAATTATTAGTAACAATTTAATTGGTAATTTAGTACTTATATGCCTAATTCATTTTACATAAACAACACACATGATATGACTCTAAGTTCTGATTACCTCAAGACATTAATCCCATCATGTTTTTCCATGTCATTAAAATAACACATGGGAACTACAAAAACAACTCTAATAATAAAGGGTTATCTGGCTGGGTAACAGTATGTGTCACACTTACTCTAGGTGCATAAGGTGCATGATCATCAAGAAATGTTGATTGTCCTAAAGAAACAGCATGAAGAGAGATTGTAAACCAGAAAATAACGTGAGTAATACACAAACTCAGTGTAACATATAGATTGCCACTGTTGAGTCTTAATGTTAAGATTATTCATATAAAATAAACCTCTTTACAAGCACATTAATTAAAGCAAGGAAATGCTAATTAGGAGACTTCCTGCCTGCCCTTGGCATTGTCCAAATGTGAGGGCAATAAGGAACTCTTTCATGCTGCTGATAGACTCAGACACAAAGGACTACTTGATAACTTCTCACTGCTCTGACTTCTCCAAACATCTAGTGTTTGCTCATGTTAATGGAATGAGACTGTGGCAGGTACATGTTAAATACTCACCAATCTAACAAAATAATGGTTTATGTTAATTCCATGTGTAGAGGTGCATTTAAAACATTTGGCACAGAGTAATACAGTTCTAATCATGTTCAGATGTAGGAAAATGTAGTGTTAAAGGTTCTGCCCAAGGACTTGCACTGGTGTGACTGTGTGCCCACCCAACAAGGGTATGGAAACTACGCTTCTGCATAGAGTTCTAGCCAAAATCCACTCATACAAATTGCTATTCAATTAAATGACCACAAAAGGAAAATAAAAATAGCTACCAAAACATCTTGAGTAAAAAGAAGTGCCCCCAAAGACCTGCTGCAGAATGATTGAATACACTTATGTTATGTTTGGTAGTTCTGCTTTAAAAAAAACAAAACAAAAAAAAACACTTGGTAATATTTTTACCCTATAATTACAGTTCCAGAATCATAATAATGAGCTTTAATACAGAGAATAGGGCCTGTGACTTCGCTTTCCTGGGCTTAGCAAGGCAGAATGTAACTTCTGGAGGATGATAAGCAGCTTATTATACCACACGAAGTAATAATTCTAATTATCATTATTTTACAATGTTATCTACACAAAACAGTATAAATCGAGTCAAAAGTTGCAAAACATTTGTTATTCTTACCAAAGTAGTATCTTACATGAAGGAGAAGCTGAGGTGCCCCTCCATTTAACTGCCACAAGACAGAGCCCATACAAAACAGGAGCAGCGTGGTCAAACACAGTCCAAAATCCCGACGAGATACTCTCAGTAAAATAACGGCCAACCAGTTCCCCCTCTTGTTCTTCCCGCGGTTATAACTCTTATGAAAGTTATTTCCAATGTGCTTCGCCATATTCTCTGTACACTGCGGTATCAGCGAACCATTCAAAGGAGGATTGTTTTCCCGAGGATGCTAACTTTGCTCCATGATGGAACTATAGCTTCTGTCAGAGTCCTGCGTACCTTTCTGAAACCTAAGTGTCAAATTACAAAGTTATAAAGCCATTTATGCGCCACATGTAGACCGTTGGCTACACCTCCTGCTCAGCCTCCACATTCAGAGGTGGGCAGCTTTTCAGTCGTGTATTTTTAAAGTAAACTGTAGGTACTACCGTCTTTATTAAACGTGTGAACAGTATCTCCACATAAACCATGTATATTTTACATATGTAAATGTGCTTAAATATGTATTTATTATTATTATTTGTTTTAAAGGACGTATTTGATGACTGGAGGAGGACTTAATAAAAACGAGGACTTTATTTTAATCTAAGAACCCAAATGTGACTTCATATGTGGACTAGTTGCTTAAATTCATGTATCTGTGCACATACTGATGTAGAGTTGCATCTAATCACCTTAGTAAGGGGTAACTTCCAATAATTTGGTAAAAATGTCATTTTGATGTTTCATTGACAAATTGATAATTAATGACTGGAGGATGACTATAAAATGTAGAGTATAAAAGACTTCAAAAACAGAATACAGTTTTAAAAAAACCTTGTCTGGTCTGGATTTATTAGGACACATTTTTAAATGAATCTATTTGACGGCAATATTGTAGACTTTTCAAATATAATGTAACTAAATTAAATCCATTTTCAAAGGCCACGTCTTCCTACACAAAGGCATTTCACTGGAATAATGTATCGAAGGAAGGAGTATCAGATGCTATAATACAACACAAAATAAATATTCAATTTGCAAATTAGTTGAATAGCTTGAGAAAATATATATAGCAGTTTTAAAAACTTCAGGACAAGGCCAACAGATGCATTTAAATTGGAATTCTACATATTGTTTCCACACTAACAGCATAAAAAGTAAGAAAAGTAATTTAGAGATGGTGTGAAATGTTCATGTGAAATGTTAAAATACAGAGAATTGTGCAGTCCAGTTGTTTACAGTGGCATTGGAACCAACTGTCTCTAAAAGCTACATATCACATAGTTGTTACAGAATAAGATTTTTGGAAATTGGGGAACTGCTTGGGGATTCAAATTTTAAAGAAATCTGAGCTGGTAAGTTTCTGTAGAATGCACAATTTCACATGAAACATTCTAAATAATTGTGTTTGTATTAACTATGTAGATGATTTGAAATTTGACAAAATTGCTTAATATCCCCCCCCCCAAAAAAAAATAAAAAAAGAAATCTATTAAAACAACCCTTTCAATTTCAGTAGCTATGTATGCAGTGGTTCTAAATCGCAGTCTTCTGTTCAGTTGATACCTAAACTGTATAGCCGATACATACACATTGGTTTTGGGTATTCATTATTCTGATAACAGTTTAAGGGTTTTAATAATTAGTAGATCAATTTAATATTATGTTGCTTTGCTGGGATTGAGAACCACTGACCTAATCACAATGAACAATCACAATCAATCCGTCATTTTAAATCTAAGTAGAAAAAAAAAAACACATTTTAAAACAAATGTAAATTTACAATTCATCACAGAGAGCAGCTATTCTGTATTTACATTTGAGAGGTGACAGTTTACAATTCATAACATTCTGCTAAACAATTAGTATGAACTGTATGCAGACTTTGAAAGTACAGAATTTTGCTTAAAAATAATTGGCTGAGCAGAATGTTGTTCCTGTTTCTGACTGAATGGAAATGAGTGTTGGCCCCTACCTTACTCACACAACATTCACATATCTGATTAAAATTTCTAAAACATTAAAACTACACATTTTTAAAGTAATACTTTAGAAAAAGTCATCTGAAATTGTCCAAGAGAGTTTTCCACAATTTACAAATTGTAACTGGCTTCACTAGTGCTGGAAAATCATACAGCTTCCGTTCACAATATTAAATGATGTTAATATCCCATTCAAACTTCCTGGTGGTTGTTAGTCTGTTTTCATATTTCTCAAGAGTGGGGCAGTTGTTGTCATTGTTTGTACAATCTGTGGATTTTGTTGCATAATCCACATCCAGTTGCAGATGTTTCTTCAACTAACCAGGCATCTACAGCAGAAATATATACGTCTCCTCAAGAAGGCCCCCCCTACTGTGCTGGAGGAATTATTGCTTTACACAAATCTCTGATAAGCCTCTCAATGGGATCTGAAAGATTAAATAAACAGACTTATTAAACATAAAAACATACTTAGTAAAATTGTCCTAAACAAATGTAAAAGTTTTTTCTATAATTTGGAAAAGCTGTCTGTTGAAAATGCTTTTACACTGATAATGTACTCACTGCCAAGCGGTGCTGTTTACGAAGCTGTTGAACCCTTGTCTGATCCATGGCTGTTGCAATATCACTCAAAGGCTTGTCCAAATCTTCAGAATACCTCTGTATGAGGGCGAAAGGGACCCCGTAACGACCGTGCTATGAAGGAAAAGATTCTTTTTCAAATGACAGGTTCTTAAAAGGAGAATTATATGCAATATATATATCGATTATTATATATTTAAAAATGTCCATAAATAATGTCACTGTGTCAGAAACCACATGAGCCTACAACTTTACATATGATAGAAAATTTAAAAAGTTATAAATTTCAGACCTGGATAAAGTGAGGTACCTGATCAGAGTACGGCTCCTCTGTGAGGTCAATACCGTCCAAGCTCAGTTTCTCTTCTACAAGTAACTCCAGATTAGCTGTCCTGTCATGTTGAACCTTCCTTCCAAGCCTGTGGATGAAAGGTTTGCTGGACCAAGGAGCACTGTCAGGGCTAGATTCTTTAACCTTTGCAAAGAACACTGGGAGAGGTTTGGGAGGAACTGGTGGTTTTATATGATGTACACATATAGGAGAAATGCCTGGAATTCCCCTAGCATTGTCTTCTGGCAGCTCCTCTGCCTCCAGGTCTGTTATAATGGATTTGGAGGAAAGAAAGTTAGCAGTCAGCTCATTTCCTGTGTCTAGATCTGCAGATTTATCCTCTGGGTAATCTGGAGATACAGCTTCCATTTGTGCTGGGCTGCGTTTCAGAGCAGGATTTTGCCTTTGCACTGCGTTATCACATGCGTCTGAAGGGCTGGTTTTCAGGTCTTCCCGGTCCTTCATGTGGAGCATTTGAACCTGCAGAAGATCATCCAGTGAAAGGCAACGCTTACACACCCCTTGAGCTGCAGGGAGACTGACCAATGCGGTACAGCTCTGGCTGAGGTGCGCTGCTCTCATGAGGTTGGTCATGCTAAAGCAACGGTCTTTGACAGTGTCCAGTTGGAAGGGATGTAGAAGAGTCTGTGGATCACGACTGCTGGATTCACTGGACTGGCCGTGAGGAGGTGTCGGATACTCAGGAGATGGAAGATGACTGGATTCAAAGCCTGATGAAGACCTGCTTAAATGAGATGCCTTTTTGTCTTTCCCTAAAAAAAAAGCCATGTGAAATGTAACACACGTGAAACAATAAAACCAAATTCCAACTGACATATTTCAGCTATGCATTCGTATTTCAAGAGAGACTATAAGCTGAACGGGGCTCTCCATGCAAACAGAAATTTCACATGATAGGCACTATGAATCTGAATGTGATTGTAAACATATATTAGATGTTGAAATGGAGAGCAAATGAGGAAAGAGAGAAATAAAAAAGCAGCCAGAATAGTAGATCACAGAGTATTTTATTCCGTAGCCTCTGTTATAACTGGACAGAATAAAAGCTGGATAAAGCTGGTCTTGTTGCAGTCCAATAAAATGTATGCTATATTTTATTTCTATCCAGATAAAATGAGCTGACACTTATTTTAATACCTCTACAGTTACCATGATCAGATATGGGTTTTTTCTGGCACAGTCATATAATCTCTGTAAATATATATATGTATTTTAGCTTCAGTAAGTTGCATATAACAGAGGTATTAGGCACATGAGTTATTGTGCAACATTATATTATATTGTCTAGAAAAAGAAACACAAACAGCATATTCTAATGAACACAAGCATGGAAAATACTCTTCACGAGGGCTATTGACATTCACAGGAGCATGTCATGATAACTATCAATTTATATGACTATGTCAAAGCAAAAAATTGGAGAGAACTAAATTATCATCAACGAATACTGCAGATTTAGCAATTAATTCTCCCAAATGATAACTCTGCCACCCATTTGGTTCAACACTAATTTTTTGGCAAGTGCTAAACCATCACGCAATACCATGGCAACAAACTAAAACGATGAAAACATGTAGCTACTTCCTTCTCTGTATGAGCCAGGATGAATATGGAGTATATTCTTGCAGACAGAGAATGTACTGGTCCCTTGTGTATTTTGTGGAGACTGTGACTGACAGGTCTGAGGATGGACAGCAGACAGGAGATGAGGGCTAGCAGTGGTGTGACAGAAAGAGTAACAGTCAGATCTTCACAGCAGAGGAATGCAAGCAATAGAAAGGACAGAGATGGCGGCGAGATGAGCACAGAGCTTAGAGCCAGAGTGATCTGGTCTCTCAGTTCAGTTTTTTTGGCTTGACTCTGGAGCATGCAGGCCCTGGGAGCCCGCTGAGAAGATGCGGAGCAGGGCTGGAGAAATTCACAGACGAGGAAGGCTGCTATTACCGTTCTCCAGTGTCTCGCTGCTCTCATAGCAGCCTGAGTCACGGGGGGAGTCTGGGGGAGCTCCACTTTCTGACAGAACCTTGTCCTCAGAACCTACTGAAGATCCTCCACGCTCAGGATCACTGTTACCTACACACACACACACACACACACACACACACACACACACACACTACGGTGGAATGACTGGTACTCTCTTATGACACTGCAAAATGAAAAAAGGTCTGCAATTGGCTAAAGAAAGTGTTCATGTGTAATCCTCATGAAATACTGAGCTACTAGAACTATAATATTTATTATATAAGTATTTGTATGTAAATGTATGTTACTTAAGGTGCCCTACACTGTCTGTACCTCTAATGTTGATATCAAGCCAGAAGCAGCATGGTGCGCATGGGGCTTCAGAAGCATTCCACAACACACGTATGTTGTGAGGTGAAAGTGAATTCTGCTTGCCCTGCATTTTCCTGTAATAATACCATCTACAAAAGTTTTTATTTTTTGAATTACTTAAATAAATTGAGGTTTAAGCACCTTGCTTAAAGGCACTAAATCTATGGCTGTTCCTGCGAGTCAAGCAACCTTCCAGTACCAAGCACGTTCCTGTAATCATTAACATCAGGCTATGGCCATGGCCTAATTTTTTTGTTTATCCATTTTTCCCCATTGTGTATTCTTTTCCAAACACAATTGTTCGTAAACAATTATGTCTCTCAGTGTTTGCGCACTCACTGTCATACTCCTGTAGCAGCTCCACTGCAGTCATTAGTACTGCTCTGTGCTGAGGGTCTCTGATATTCAACTCATCTAGGTCCTCCTCCTCCAGCAACTTAAATGTGTCTAGATCCTCGTAGCCGTTAAATAGGAATGTGGGCATATGCTCCTGAAGCAGCAGAGTGTACAGGACAGTTTCACAAAAGAAGAGAAAACACAGATTTATGTAGTTATATAGCATAACTCATCAGCTTTACAGAAGTACATAATACATAGCAGAAGTGTTACAAAAACATAATACATAGGTTTAAATTGGATATTTGTGTGCTGAGGATCTGTGCGCTGATTATTACTTTGAGATTAATACGCTCCAGAAGCTCCTCCACAGATGTGGGTTTGGGGGGTCGGCTCTTCCTCCTCTTCCTGATGCTGCGCTTGGGCTTCTCCTCTTCTTCGCTTAACACATCTACGTAGATGAATTTAAAGGTGCCAACCTTGTTATTTAGCAGGCCCATCCATGTTCCCATAGGTGGCTTACTGATGATGTCTATCACGTCCCCTCTCTGCAACACAAGGGATCATATAGTGAGGAGTTTATTGCACTATAGTTGAACTAAGTTCAGTTCAATTTATTATTATATTTCAAAGAGAAATTTGGTTTGCAGTCACCACATATTTAGGGTCGTTATATAAAACAAAAGTATTACCTTAAGTTTGAGGGAGTCTGTATCATAAGGGCTAGGGATAAAATCAGTGTGTACAAGGGCTCGGCCACAGAAAGGCCCCCTGTATGGCAATTCATCATCATCACCATCTTCTGACTTCACACTCTCCCTGTTACTGGCTGACGAGTCTGTGGTGCTCACGGTCTGGCCACCTAGAAATTAATATCCTTTTAAACTGCATATCAAATGATGTTTGGCATGTGATTCAATGTGACTGTGGAGACATATGCTCATTTATATGGACACACACACTTACTCATTGAACTCTGTCCACTGAGTGAGCTCCTTAGGCTCTCAACTGAGCCTCCAGCTTTGAGTTTGGGTTTCTCCAGAGAGTCAGTGTGCGCGTGGGGGGACTGGGGAGAACTGGGTTCTCTGCTCTGGCTTGACTGAGACAGAGACAACATTGTTCAATACATATTATCAGCATTTAACAAGAACTACCACTAGGGAGTGCTAAAAACCCACAAAAAGACAAAGTACTGCATGAAAGAGATAAAATGGCAGGTTGGTCCTTGCACATGACTTTTTTCAGCTCTTATACTTTATTCTATATTCTGGACCCTTAGTTCAATACTTGTTATTATTAGTCTCTGTGCCTATTTTGTATGTTACATGTTACACGTGTGTGCACTCACCAAGACAAATTTCTTGTATGTCTAACATACTTGGTGAAATAAGGTGATTCTTATTCTGAATTCAGCATTAAATTGTTGAGGATAAAAATATTTCTATTCTGATGCAGTGCGTTTGATTCCTAGAATCCAGTCTACTATAATATATAATTTACTTACACGTGTCCTTTAATAAACCAAAATATACTGTTGTTTTGAACATGTTGTTTGTTATTTTTTAACATAGTTGCATCAAACTTTATAACGGAATTAAACACTCCACACACCAGTTTGTTCTACTAGAGCTTAAAACTTGTTGCTGTTCTATTTACAGTTTACTGAAGATGCCTAAACACAATGGCTATATTGGCTTAAATAAACAAATGGCTGTATAATACAAAGTATAATGTTCAGTGAGAAAGCATACAGGTTCTTAGAATTCATTACAGGATACAGCACCCATAGCTATGAGTATGTGCTACGTCTTCCAAAAAAAAAACCTTACATTCAATTACAGTGGGGTTTTTATGGTTTGTATTTTCCCCCCACAATGACAAGGCATAAATGAAGTCACCTATCCCTCTCCACATGCAGTGCTTCAATACCTGTTCAGACAGAGCTGAGCTGTATTTCTTAGATATGCGTTTCCTCATTGTCTCCTTCACTGATTTCACCTTTTTCCCCAGAGAGATTCGGGACGGAGTGGGTGACCTCGCTGCCTCTCTCCTGCTGCTGTCCCCAGTCTCACTCTACAGTGAAATTATATTGACAGACAGACACTGACTACAATATCAGCTGCAGTCAAATGATAAACGTGCAGTGAGAAAGCACTCAATTAACAAAATAATAAAATATTATTTGCCATATTGAGTGTAATATCTATGGGTTTGCTTTTAAGTTAATAATCTTTAAGTGCAAAATTTTCTGTAGTACTTACATTTGGATCAAAGCTGCTTTCCCTCGTGTACACAGACCGGTTCACAAGATCAAAACCTCCAAAGCTACAGGCCCTCTGCCGAGCAAATTATATTAAAAAATCATTAACATGTGAATGGCCATCTGTTTAAGATGACAATGTTTCTATGCAAGGTAGCACTTAGAATGATGACATTGATACAAAGGTGAAAGAGCCATGAGGCCTTCACCACACAAAAATGAACAAAGCTACACATTCACTCTTTTGTAAATGCTAAGACTTGGGCTGAATAATAAAGAGGGTGTCCGTTTCCTTCCTGTTGACCTCCCCACCTCTGATACTGCTTTGCTGACTTGGCCTGACCCTTGCATTGGAGAGCAATTGGCTAGTCACAGCATGAGGGTGTGTTGGGAGCTGCAGTGTGTAGCAGCATATTGCCAGAAGGATGAAGTGGGGAAAAGGAAAAAGTGGGTTAAAGACAGCTCTCTTGTCCCAAGTGGACATCTCGTTGGATGATGGTCATGGGTCATTAATCAGGCCAGAGAAATCACAGGTAGAGGTATTGATCAATACTCGTGGAAAGAGATCGATACTCAAGCTTTTTTTCTCTCCCACTAAAATCTGTGGGTGTATGTCGTTATTTTGGTGCCACCATTCTGCACGCGCGCGGATTTTTCGAGTGAGCAAGAAGGTTTCAGAGTGCGCGCGGATATTTTGAGTGAGCAAGGAGGTTTCTTGAACGCACACTACAACCTACACATCCTGCTCTCCTGTCCTACGCGCAATGTCTCTGATCCACACTTACAGCCATTACAATGTGCCTCAGTTTCAGCCAATCAGAAACGTCAAATGACAAAGGTAATTTCTGATTGGATGGGTTGACCGCCAAGTGGGAAGGGCATACAGGCCGAAGACCAGTAAATAACTTTTTAAAGGAAGCTTAATGCTGCAGTTCAAAAACTGTTCATGTAGAGAGAGGAAGGCAGGTTTAAATCAACCCACCTGAGCAACCCTCCTGAGTTTCACACACACACATAAAAAACCTCAGAGGTCAGAGACATTGCACGCGCAGAAACCTTCTTGCTCGCTCAAAAATATCCGGGCGCACGCAGAAACATTCTTGCTTGCTCAAAATATCCGCGCGGCAATATCCCCGCGTGAGCGCGTGCAGAATTGTGGCACAAAAATAACTCCATATGGGTGAGTCAGCGCAGAGCAGAGTCACCCCCCACAGATCTATGATGATTCCACTAATACTCTGTACTTAGTACTCAGATACTGTCAGTAGAAATGAAATTAGCTGTGATTGTTCTGGTAAATCAGCTCATACTTGGGCAGGAAGTACTCTGCTGAGACAGAAAATAGTATTTCTGAAAATATGCCAGTGACCTGTGGTTTTAGTCCTTGGTCCACTCCTATTTACTTTACACTTGTTTCACTTTGGCCAGATTCTACAAGACTATGGGCCTACCACAGCTATGCACAAAAACAGTTGGTAACCTTGGTACATTCCACATACTAATGGGCTCTGATATCAGTTTTAGTAATATTAATGTAGTTAGTAAATCTGCCTTTTATCACCTTAAAATCATTAATAGGTTTTTCTAACTAAACCAAACCAGGAGAAACACATGCAAAAATTTTTTTCTAGTAGGATCAATTACTGTAATTGTCTCCTAACTGGATTTCCAAAAAAAACAAAACCAGACAACTTCAATCGATACAAAATACAGCTGCTTGAGTTCTCTCAAGGAGCAAAGAGAATAGTAGACTGACAGTCAGTCAGTCTCTCACACACACACACTCCTATGGACACTTCTGATTCGCCAGTCCACCTACTAGTGTGTGTTTTTGGACCTTGGGAGGAAACCTGAGCACCTGGAGGAAACCCACAAGGAGGAAACCACACACAGAGTCACCCAGAGTGGGACTTGAACCCTCAATCTTCAGGTCCCTACAGCTGTGTTACTGCGACACTACTTGCTGCGTCACCATGCTTTTATATTATATTTTATATGTATATGCTGCGCACAGTATTTTATAACGGATTTGCATACAGTTTTCCCCTCTGGGGATCATATCCTAACTGTATAGTTAGTACTCACCCCGTGGTAGTTGGAGGGACTGAGGGCACGTCTCATCTCTCCATCTGTCACAGAACGGGCCATTCTGGGCTCATCCTCACAGCAGGCCTCTGCTTCTGAGAAAGATGAGCCACTGCCTCCATCAAGCACTGGAGCAGCTCCGCTTGGGCTGGAGGACGTCTGACCCAAACCCTGAATGCTGCTGGACTTACTGAAGGCTTTGAAGAGCTTGTGGCCACTGTAAGTATCCAGACTGCTAGAGGAAGGTGAAGTGGTCAGGCTGTCAGAATCTCCCTCCACAGAGAGCTGCTCCTGAAGTATAGAGGCCAGCACATCAGTCTGGACCACACGCTTCTGGACCCCAGAGTACAGAGAGGAGCTATCTTCACAGGTGGGAGAGATCTCAGAACTCACTGAGGGGTTAAAAAAGAATTCTTACATTTCCATTTCATTTATGACATTCAGTAAATCCTGTTATCCAAAGATAGGTAAATCATATTTTAATATAGTTTCATAATCACCATTATACTGAAACTGTGATATTGTGTGTGTTCTATTTGAAAAATCCAGTTTATCTTTACATCTTGTGTTAACATTTCATGACTAAAAAGCAAAAAGTGTGGATTAAAATGCATCATAAAACATCTTGCACTAAAGCCAAGAGTTTTTTTGCTTTCCCAAAAATGTATGCAGTTTAGAGACTGAACGTTTTGTAATGAAGGGAAGGCAACAAATATATACGAACAATCCTAGCTGTTTACCTCTCAATATTGCTGCCTATTTGAGTGCTGTACAAGAGTCTACTATAAAAAGAATCAGGTACATTTATTTAGATATTTTTAGTGAGCAAATATCTAATATGTAATATATCATAGCTTTCCAAAAAAACCATGCATCTCATTCCCACATTTAATTTTTCGACATCAATGGAACACATACGCTGTTCTATACATTTTTTTCCTATGTGTATTCTATTATGATAGATGGACCAACAGAATCCAAAGTTATTTGTAATTTCTTTACATTGGTATTGACAAAGAGTAAGTCTTCTGTATTGTTTTGTATTTTCTTTTTTTTTTTCTATTTTTGAAACTGCTAGGCTCTGAACTCTGAAGTTTTCACCTTTGGGTGTTGGTTTTTTGTTTTCGTCTATCCTGATGAGCTTCTTCTTCACACGGCGAGTTGAGTTGACCAGTTTGTGCAGTCTGCGGAAGGCCAGCGACTCATCCAGCTCATCATCTGACTGCTCCCGTGACTGGAGACCAGGATGGAGAGGTTGTGTTAAATGACTTAACAGAGTGCCTCTGGACATGTTTTTTCAAATAACTGCTGTGTTTTTCAATGACAGGGGAAAAAAAAACTAAGCTGAAACATTCTTGGTATATTCAGGGTACTACCATTAAAAGTATGATTGTGGGAAATGGAAAAAAAAACAGCAGAGAAAACTAATTGTAAGATCTTCGTTCTGCTTTTTACAATCATGGGAATGATAATGATTTTTACACTTTCTTTAATACTTTGGCACCCAGAGCATTTATATTTTTTGGGACAATAGGCAGTTGCTTCAACTACCATCAAGATGGAGACCATTTATATGGAGATCATTACAAAGCCTGTGTTTGCCACAATGGCAGACAGAGCCAGGACATTGGAGTGAGATCTCCATTCTTCAAAGAAATGCCCAGGTATCTTTAATTACAGTCATGACCAATTTTTTGGGACTCATCTTATTGACTGCAGTACAATACCTCTGTCATTTCACTCAGGCTTTGGAATCCACACAGACCATAGAGAGAGTGCCCTTTACTAGCCACTACATCACTATCTCCAGCAGTCAACCAACATTTTCTTAGAAGTCTCCCATCCAAATCCTGACCAGACCCAAACCTGCTTAGCTCTCATGGATATGCGTGTCCAGATGTTGGGGTTATATCACTGCTGTATAGTCCCAGACAATCGTAAAACTACAAGCTTTTTTATCACTGATGAAACTAATAAGGGGTTTGAAAACTGGATTTAGAACAGAGTTTAGACAGCAGATTACCCTTAAAGGGCATTAAATGTTTTTCAGATTTTGTACTGCATAAACTGTAGCACTGTCATTAGTAACACACTGGATTTGAAGCAGGGCCCAATAGAAAACAGTAATGTATTACAGTACAGAAGCGTCTCTGTGAATATTCTCAGCAGTGTGGTTTTTAACAGCTGCAGGGTCCATTTACAAAACAAGAAAGATGGAAGACAACAACCAAATAAGCAATGGCTTCATTATTTCACACATATAGCATCATGCATTTCAACCTCAGGTGCTTTTCATGTGTATTTTAGACATATTCTATTTATCAGAAATGGTAGCAGGCTAGGAATAGAGATGATAAAGCCACAGGGCTCTGGTGTAAAAGTGCACAGTCTCGGAACAGCTGTGATGGACAGCAGTATTGGTTGAACATCTTGTTAGTTTTCATATACATGACGTTTCTGTGGCTTTAGAGCAGAACTGAAACTGAGATACATATCCTGTTTCAATTGAATCCTGCATTCAATGGTTTAATGTATCACTGTGTACATTAGTGTTAGAGTACACTGATAAAGAAAGTGGAAAATCTTGCCATTAACTTGTGATTGCTGTAAAAAAGACATTTTTGTCATTACACTGTTATAGGTGTGACTTCAACAACAAAGAACAGCGATTGCTAAAATTCTCCCAGTGCGTCAAACCATGATTTCAATGTAATTAATTAAGAAATTATTCAGTGCAGCATTAAAGATCTGTTGCAGTGAAATGCTCTGAATACTAAATGTGACTAGAGGTGCAACAGTTACAGTTAGGGAATTTTGTGAACCCTGTTATCCAGAATAAGTTACAATTCCAATAATGTTACAAATGTAGTGTTAAGAATCTTGTCCAAGGACTCTCACTGGAGCAACCCTGAGTGTTCACTCAACTTTAGCACTCTAGCAATAAATCCCTCGCAATTTTTGAGTATTTATGAGTTTATATATTAATGAATAAAAATATAAAAGAGGAAAATAGGGAGACTGTCCAACAGAATTGTTGGAATAGGCTCTGCAGCTGAGCCCCATAATCACACCATTCCAGCACAAAAGAGCTGTGGCCTGCAGAACCCAGCTCAGGCCTGCATTCAGTCAGCCAAAGCACCACAATGGGGGGTTAAAGTATTGAAGTGATGAATAGAGCTTGGCCTGGAGGCCGGGAGGGGTGTGGGACACGGCCCTGGAGGGAGACTGTTGGGCTTGAGGCTTTGCTCTGGGGAGGGGGCATCAGTTCACATCCAGGACATGGAGGGGGAGGGGCATCAACACATGCTTGGCAGAGTGGGTGACATTCCTACTGGGAGCATGCCTGAGACCAGAGGATGTGGCTCAGCCAATAAACAACTCATTACAACAAACAAGGATGTAGCACAGCTTTTAATACACAGCGGCTATTTACTCCCGTCCACCCGGACAATTAATAAAGTGAGAGATGACTAAGTGGAGGAAAAGGTTTTAAAAACCCAGATACTCACGTTGCAGTTGGATGACTCATTAAGAGTGGGACTGGAGGGGTCCGTCCACTCTGATGTGTCTGGGTTACAGCACTGTCTACTCTGGATCTCATACTCTTTCAGCTGTAGACAGAATATTTTAGTAAGTATTCAGAGATGCCAGTAACTCTCCAGTGTGCCAGATGACTTAAAAAAAAAAAAAAAAAAAAAAGACTTCTTAACTACAGAATGAATTAATAACGGAAAATCTGAAAAATGTTTATGTGTAAACTACATAATATTTAATGTTTTTCAAAATTAAGCTTTGATAACATGTATGTAAAAACAAACAAACAAAAAACAGCAGCAGCATGTTTAATGAATAAATGGTAGTTCAGTAGTCTATAAGGGAAGGGCTGAGCAGCATTCCTCCACTTCTTATTTCCAGGGAGGGAACACGATCTCCCAGTATTTTGCTAAATCCATGTAAAGAAAACCCAATTTCAGCTTCTTACCAAACGTAAGCAAAGGCTAGAGACAGATGTGTGTAATTTGGAGTTTATTGCAGAAAAGGGCAAAGTGGAAACGAGAAAAACAAACCGGGACCAACCCCACGAAATACTCCTAAGCCCAGAAGGACTAAATCTAGAAGCATAAATAGAGAACACAAAGAAAAACGATGTGGCAAATCTTCGCATCATTAGAGTCACATCAATGAGAAGCGGGTTCCCTTCTCTGTCTGAGGAAGAGCTATGGAGTTTCACCTCAGGGGCTAATGTAAAAAAAATAAAATTAAAAAAAGAACAGCAGCCCCGTAGCCAGTGCCTATTGTTACCAATCATAGTGCTTAATTTACTAGTTTCGAACCTGCAATGTGATTAGCTGAGAGATGTTCCAGGAGTGCCAATATTACACAAAAATGGCACTCTGACCAAAGCTCTTCAGGTATTACTCTGCAAAATACATGTAACCTAGCAACAACGCCAGCACTTACAAGACAGTGCTGTGCCTGGATATTTTCATCCAACGAGGAATTGGTTCATTTTACTTTTGCGCACCTTAAAGAGTTATGGCACAGTGGACCGTTATCTGCATCTTTTTTATTCTCCGTTGCTCTCATTCACCTAGCTATACTCCAAAATCCTCACCTTTAACTTAAGCAGAGAGAACTTGGCATCATTTAATTTATGATATATATCACAACGATCTAAATACACTGTAAACTAAGTTATTAAACCATGACCTTTTATTTACTTATTGCATTTATCTTTGCTTCGGCCATGATTTGAGAGCAGCTCTGACCTGGTGTGAAAAACAGACCCGGCTTGTTGGAGAGATCCAAAGTTCAAAAATCCTGGACAATTCCAACATCACACAAATTAAAGATCCAGAGTTCGTGGAAAGAGGAGAAAGGAATGTGTGACGGAATGGAACTACCTCACAGAAGATTGATAAACAATAATTTTTTCACCGTTGTCTTTATCTTAAAACCTAATTATAAACGGCTATAATGAACTGTGGTATAATCTCAATAATACACTCGAGGTTTGTGCTATAGCGTGTGATATTTGCACTGGTGTACCCATCTTTAGCCTCACGCCTAAGACTGCAGCACAACAGTGCCAATGTCTCACGTTATAGCATGAACCTCGAGTGTATTATTGCTTGATTAACTCATGCTTGTTTGCCAATTGGCCATTTAACCTAAAACAGCAGGGTTTCATACTTTGTTAAATTGCTTGTGTGGGCTCCGAAGAGGTCTTGGCCCTTGGGCACGTGCCCATAAATCCCATGGGATAATACGGGCCTGATTAAAGCACATATTAAATTAATCTGTCCATGTTTTTATTTCTTTCAAAATGCTTATTTTCCCCAAAATTGTAGCTATATGTTCTCATAAATGTATAATTGTGTTTAAAAGACAGTTTAGACCTTATTATCTGTATGTGCTCTATCGTTTTTTTTTGGTAATTATTTTAGAATAAATTTGTGTAATGCATGCAAATTACAAATATTCAAGCAAGTAATTCATAGGATTCATAGGTGGTACTTGGAGGCTTTGATTTAATAATAAGTGTTACTTGGTCTAAAAAGTTTGAGAACCACTGATCTAGATTATTTAGCATCCTGGAACCAGAGAGTATTAAAAGATTATTCCAGTATTCTTCTGCCACCTCACTCACATACAGTCAATTAGTATGGACTATATTTTCTCTAAAAAGTAAAAAAAAAAGTCAAAATAAATTTATAACTGATGAGAATGGGCAGCTGCTGAAGGCTTCTAATAAAATGTTTAGAAATCAGCATGTTATCTGCTTATATTAAATAGAGCAAATGTGTCCTTCCTATGTTGTTTTGAGTATAGGACTACACGAGACACAGATTAATTAACCAGGAACACATTTTTTTAGGAAAAAGCAGTCACACTAAAAAAAAACTGCCACCCATAGTGGAGAGGCTAAATCAAGGTAATGAGGACATGAGGCTGAAGTAAAGAAAACAGATAAGAATGTGCAGGACCATGCACGGTTTTAAAGGACAACAGGAGGATTTTATACTGTGAGATTGGAAGCCAATGAACCTGGTGAAGTATGGGAGTGGTATGAGTTGACTTCTTAATGCAAACCAAGACTCTTGCTGCAATTTTGAATATAAAAAGGAGGATGGGAAGTTTTGGCCAGAAGTCCATAAAATAAACCATTACAGCACTCTGCCACTAGATGTCACACTAGAGCACCAGCATCTCAGACAAAATCAAATGCTTCTAAATCACCATACCCTTCAGACATACCCCTTCTCTTCAAGCACAGCTGAGCAGTTATAATTATTTATCACAGGCCATTTTAGCTAAAACCTGTTTCAGCTGAAAAATATTTGAGTACTGCATTCATCTGAACATACATCACAAACATTTCCAAAGGGTGGTATTAACATGCATGCACATGCAGCCCAGTTATGAAAACAAAGAGCAGAGGACAACACACACAACTTTTAAAATGTTGGCTATAGCATATTTAAGGTTAAGGGGTTAAAGACAGTTACCATTGTATTCCTTGGTAGACATTTCTAGTTCAGTTTAGAGGAGATTACCCATTATGTGGATAAAAAATTCAGAAGAACAAAACCTCAAATGGACTTGCTGTGCAAGTAAACAAACAACATGCCATTTCTGGACAGCACTAACTGCTCACACATACCCGAGCCAAAGCCTCTTCCACAGTGATCATCTTCTCCTTAACCATCATCATCAGCTGGATCCGCTCCTCATCACTCATCGTGATCTCACTGGCCACAAAGCCCAGGTCTTCACCTGTTCACAAGATTTAGATGTCGTCAAACGTTTAGAAGATGAAAATGGAGTTATAAAGTTTGTCCTCTTATATCATAAAATGATTGGGCACCTTTTGACGTCTGACGCATTGTGCCTTTCTGTGTCTTGCGGAAATTCTGCCAGAAGGATTTATTTTTCTTTTTCGAGTCCCATCTCACTGCTATGGGAAAATGTTTCAAAACAACATGCCAGACTTAAATAGCACACAACCAGGCAGATATTTAAAGAAATACTCAAGTGTATTTTTTTCCACCTAACATCTATCAGATGAAACTATTTTCAACTCAGTTGTCAAAAACCATTTGTCTTGCACTTAGAACAGAACTGAAAAACTTGAACATTGAACACAATTAGAATAAAATCTAATGAGCGGATATTTAAGATTTACTTTTGGCTCTTTATTAAATCATGTAAAATGTGTCAAAATTATAGCCTTAAAGTCCATGCTAACTGAACATACACCACAGATGAGATAATAGAGATATTCATTGATTCTTTCATTGTCTGTAACTGCCTGCAAGGCTATTGAGATGATATTAAAACTTGTGGGAGAAGTACACCCTATAACCCTATAAGGGTGTAGGTAACTTGTTAGTTACAATAGACACATATAATATTTAACAGATGAAGTAAATAAAACATTCCTAAATTACTATTTTCTATGTTAAACAGGACATTTTACATTAGACTAAACCCACCACTCATGCACCTGCCTGCTCCACACACACAAAAAGTACTTACCTCCAGAGCCATCATCTGAGCTCGACTTGTGCATCAACAACCTAGAAACAGAAACACAAAGATTCAAACAATATGAAACCCAGCACTCCACCAAAACTACCACCAATTCTCTCAGTATTTTTATCTCACCTGCTCTCTGACATTATCTTCTTCATATTGTCTGGAACTATCCAGTCAATTCCTACTAAAGCGCCAGTGTCAGTCAACAGCTCACTGTGTCCATAACGCCTGCAGGTGAGTGCTCTAGGGTCTGGTGGTTGGCTCCTGGGCCAAACACACCTCACCACTGATCACACTAACAATGGAGGCTTTTCACATGCAGCTGAGCTTTTGGTGAGACAGTAGTGCTCACGTGATCTATGCATTCCTCTGTGTGTCTGTCCTTCTCTCTGTCTATTCGTCTGTCTCCCTCTGCCTGTCTTTCTGTCAGCTGACAATTGTTGCTGATGTTAGCTCTCAGTGGTATGTACTGCCGTGTAAAAATACACTAATGCAATGTAATGTTACAGCAACATTTTATTTAGAATCAATGAACACATTTTAAATTCCTCATCTATGGATTAATTAAAATTTTATTACTATAGTATAATATCACTAACACTAATAGGTAGTTTTATTGTATAAACATCTATTAACCATAACATTATGACCACCTCCTTCTTTCCACACTATCTCTCCGTTCCACTGTTCCGCTGACCTTACAGGAATGCTTTGCAGCTTTATAATTACATGATATAGTCCATTTGTTGCTCTGTATACTTTAATTTTTCCCATTTTCACCCTGTTCTTCATTGGTCAGGACCCCACAGAACAGGTATGATTTGTACACCAACACTAATACACACTAACCACCACCACATCAGTTTCACTGCAGCATCATCACCCAAATCATACCTACTGTATGGGTTTTCTGACCACTGAAAACAGGGTGAAAGAGGGACAAATAATGTATACAGAGCATGAGATGGAATGCAGTCTGTAATTGTTGAATTATAAACTGTGGAAAATGGAGTCGCGAGAATAGACCATGAGTGTTAGAAACAAGGTGGTAGTCATATGTTTATGGTTAATCAGTGTATGACTATAGCACTAATTCTGAAATTTCTGCATCTAACAATTTTGTATGCTTCTATATTTTAAATATTTCTTGCCTTAAATTTGATTTAATTCTATTTTTTTATTGTACTCATATTTCATGGTTATTTTTTACGTACACTGCTAGAAAACTCATTCCTTTGAGATTATTTAAATGATTTTCATATTTCAAATTCTCTCTCACACTAAAAGTAACTGTTAGTAGGATTTTATTGCATTTAGTGAGTAAAATTAAACCTCTTTGAAATTTTTAGGTTTGTGTGAATTGAAAACATTCAAATTCTGTACAGATAAAAAATTACCAGGAACCATTTGGCATAGTTCTGTGGCACAAACAACCACCACCCATTTGATATTTAGAATAAAAGGACCACTAAGTACAACCTCTAATGTTTTTCCAGACTATGCCCTTTGAATTAATCAAAGCTTATAAAAGTTCAGTCTTAAAAGTTGGTTGCATTGTTCTGCTTCAAACTAAATCATCAAAATAATGCCAGACATGTTCAATGATGCTGACAACTGAGAAATCTCAAGAAATATCACCTGAAAGATAAGTCAACTGTTCTTAACGGAGAATGAATGGTAGTGTTTGATTTCTACACAGTAATCTAGGTTGCTGAGGAGCTCAAATGGCAGTTTTGGCACACGTACTTAAAAATCACATTCATTTTTGTCACAAAACATAGAAGTATGGCCAGTTCTATAGGAGTTACACACGTATGGTATTTTTATACCTTTTCCTAGTGACTCAGATAGTTATGAACACACAGTTCCCACACGTTGGAGGAAGGAAGTAGTGACAAGGAAGAGAATTGGGTCACCAGGAAATGCATGAGGCATCACCTTAAACCCCCCCATGTCCAGATATATTTAATAAATGAATATTAGCACTGTCTTTGTACCTCTAAGAACACAGAGTAAACCAAATAGAATGTAACACAATGTAGGGAAAATGACAACAAGAACAGAAATTGCAGATAGCATGATTCCAATTTTCTCTTCTGATCACTGAAACCAGAGAAAAGGCCAATAACAATCTAGTAATTGTTCTTAAAAATGTATGGACCTAAAAAAGAAGCTAAATTCAACTGAAGCACTTCACTTCAAATGAGCTGTTTAGGGCATGGTATTATGAACATAACGATGTAAATACTCTGCTACAGAAACACACTAACCACATGACAATGAGTGCTAATTCAGGATAGAATTGTTACAGGTGATATTTTCCCCACAGATATCTGATCCTGCATTATCTGCTGTATCAGATATTAGATAAGAAATGTATCCAAATAGTGTAACATCACATTCTCATCATTAGTTATGACACATACAAATCCATACATCTATTTATCTATCGTTACACTTATATAGCGCCTTTTCTAGATACCCATACATATGCATTAGTAACCATGTGTGTATATTAGCTACCTTCTCTCAACCTCAGGAGTGGACACGGCACTGCTCAGGCCCAGTGACTCCTGAAATGTAGAGGGAGGGGGGAAGAAAGGAAAAACAGTTAAAAGTGATACTGACTATTTTAAAATGAACCAACAAAATTTCTCAGATACTCACCTGGATTTCAGAACGCAGCTGAACTGATGTGGATGTTGACTCTGTTTTTTTCTGAGCAAGAGAAAAAAAAAAAAAAAAAAAAACATAAGACATACATCACACACACACACACACACACACACACACACACACACACACACACGTTACCTTTGATTATATTTTTTACTTCAGTGTAAACAAGATTAACTTTTACAAGGTCAAATCACTGGTATCTCAAATGACACTTCAGCAGCTGAGAGAAAATATGTTCATACTGTTTCTGCATCCTGAGCCACTTTGCGCTTTCTGAGCTCCTCCATCCTCTCACACACGTCACTGTAAGAGGTGCTGTAATACTCTGAGTACTCCTTGGCCAGGTCCTCGATGTTTCCCAAAGAGCCATCCTAAATCAGCCAAGAACACATATCTTTAGGTTTGAAAGAACTGTCCACAAAGATTAAATACATTTCACACATTATCGCATTCATAAGAAATTCCTTATATTCACTAAGGATGCATAATGCAGATAACTGATAAAAAAATTACTCTACCGAGTTCTAGCCAGTATTCAAAGTGATATTGGATGATGAACTTTGTTTAGCGTCTGCGTGGGTTTCCTCTGGGTGCTCCGGTTTCCTACCACTGTCCAAAAACACACGTTGGTAGGTGGATTGGCGACTCAAAAGTGTCCATAGGTATGAGTGAGTGAATATGTGAGTGTGTGTCACCCTGCGAAAGGACTGGCTCCACCTCCAGGGTGTGATCTGGCCATGTGCCCAGTGATTCCAGGTAGGCTCCAGACCAACCACAACGCTGAACAGGATAAGGGTTACAGACAATGAATGAATGTTTAGGTGGTGCTTTCATCCATTCAATTTCTGTAATCACTTCAGGGTTCAGAGCTTTACCTGCATCACTAGGTGCAAGGCAGGAACATACCCTGGATGGGGTGGCAGTCCAAGACATCTCTTACACTATTTTGAATACCCAGTCCAATCCACCAGCATGTGTTGTTGGCCTGTGGGAGGAAACTAGAGACCCTTGAGGAAAACCATGCAGATACAGGGAGAACACACCACACTCCTCACAGGCAGTGTACCAAGGCAGTGTTGGAACCCACAAACCCAGAACTCTGGAGCTGTGTGTCAACGACAGTACCTGTGGTGCCCCATGCCACGCAAAATATCAACTTTTATTTTTAAATTATTATTATTTTTTTTAATATGTAGACACTGTTTCTATATTGGTAAATCTATATCATATTTTAAAATATCATATATGTCTGTGATTCTGTATTGGTCTATATTTATTGGTAATACAACTTCCTCTAGTCCAGGAAATTGTCATTTCAATTTGTAAAATATTTACAGAAAAAAAAACACCAATAAATATTTATTACTGAAGAATCAACATCGACAGACACAAGAAATTCCAGATATTGAGAACTATGTGCCAACATACTGCAACTCCTATACATCAGGCAATATTATTTGTCAGTGTTTGGGGGTCTTTAATACGATTTTAAAAAGGCCAGCTGCCTTTTACACTGTGTACATTTCAGACGGAACCAATAGAAATGTTATAAACAATTCCTTTGAGTTCTTTTATGCTAATTTATTTGATGTTAAGAATGAAATGATGTTAGCAATCAAATGACAGTTTCAGATATGAGGCGAGGCAAAGCAACGTTACACAACATTAGTTAGAATATATTCATTCATCAGTGACAAGCCATTTTTGTAAATGTAATCTGTAGTAATGAAAGCATTTTAAAGCTGTTCTAAGTGAAGTCCAGTTTCCCCCTCTTGTTAACCTAACTCTTCAGTTCCACTCAACCTGAACTCAACTAAGACAAAGAGAACCGTATGACGCAGCTGCAGCCAAGAGAGAACGCCACTAAATCAACTCTAACACAAGTACAAAGGAGGGGTGGCAGAGGTCTAGATAAAGAGCAGAAGAAACAGCACAACTCTCAAATTCTTTCTGAGAAACGCATGACTTCCAGTTATTGTTTTAGCTGATCTTTGTTTTGTGGTCACAGAAAGCCAAAGCAGCCATGAATCATCTCATCATTTGCAAACTCATTCCTCAGAATGCCCACAAGTTATTCATAAAAATCCTGATGTTTCAAAATACTGCTCTCAATAATATAAACTATTTGGAAATAATTCATAACTAAAGAATGCACCACAAGTATTCAGGTCACACACTGAGACATCCTAAACGCACTCACTCTGCCAACACGCTTCATACAGGAAACTTATTCATAAGGTAGTCATATGTGCCTCACAATAAAGCCCTCACAAATCTCCCTTAGTATAAAAGACCACACTGCGCATCAAGGAAACCATCTGTGCTTGATGAGGCTCATTAAGCAAAATGAGAATGATGCTGCGATTATGACATTTGTGAATACCAATTTTCACAGGTGCTATTTATAGGCTCAGCTTTATTACACACATCATATTAAACGTGCCTTTTAGCCGCTCTAAACCAAAAGACTGTCAACATTATTGGGAATGACACACAGGGAAAGAAAATTAAAATCTAACACCAAACTAAGCTGAACAAGGGTCTAATTTGTATTACTTCAATGCAAAAGCTAACATTAGCAAATTTCCCAAAATAATCAAAGAGATGAATATGAAACTAAATGTCACTAGAAAACCACAAATATATTCAGACTTACCAATATACTCATCATATATGCCCACATACTTGAGAAATTATCAGCTGCACTGACATCCAAATGCAAAACCTCATCATTACTGCTGCAGTCATTCTCCATATTAAAAATAAATAAATAAAAAATAAATAACCAGTAATTTGTGCAGAATTCCTGGTGTTGCTCTAAACTTCACCCAAATGATGAAAATGTTGAAAATGTCAATATGTCTTCAGTCTGGTGTTGGCAGGTTTGCCACAAGCTCTTAAAATTGCTGAAAGTTTGTAGCGGATCCTCGTCAAGGCACACTGCTCTCACATTTCAATGAGCAGAGAATGCAGGGATTTCCATAGGAAACACTCCAGTTGCACTGTGCAGTCCTCTGCTGTTCACCCTCCACAATGATTTCATTTCTGAAAATAACATCTAATACCCAACTACAGCTTTAAAGTTGGCAATGGTAAATCAAACACAATAAATCTATATAACATGCAACAATGCCCTGAGAACCTAATTTATGCATAAATGCTATATAACTATAGTATATAAACCCATTAGTGATAGGTCATAAAAAACATATGCATCAGTAGATCCGTACTGAATAGCACCTGCAAGGTTTACTACTCTCTCATAGACACAGAATTACTTATTGGGGTTGATTAATATTCCAAAGAGAAGGCAGAGCAGTGCTGAAAGAAGTGGCATTTCAAAGCAGGAGCTGGCTTAGACTTAGTAGCACGATGCACACATCAATGGCCCTCTCAGAGCAGTCCATTCAAAACAGCCTGCACACTTAAGATGCACAAAGATAGCCACATAATATTAAAACAATCCACACTAGTCCATACACAGAATATGAAGTCAATTCTAATAATGAAAATACAAACCTGAATTGCTTTCACTTTATTCACACTATTATTAGTAGTATTAGTATTATGATAGAGGCAGTGTTTACTGAATTAGAAAATATATTCAAATAAAGTTGCATCTATTAAAATGAAGGCAAATATGGGATCCTGATAAAATAAATAATATTAAAACATCTTTTTACAACAACATGAGCACCTCAAGGAAGCGGCTTAATAAAACAGCAATACTGTCTGTATTTACATATGTAACCTATATCAGTTTCTATAAGAGTGTGGTAAGTGTAGGTAGTGCTGATGGATTTAATCTCTTGGAGATGTCTACTATGTTAGCTAGGACATCTATAGGCACATCTCTAATTGTTATACAATATTTAAGGGGGAAAAGTGCTCTAATTTAATTAATGCAGATGTTGGGGAAATCCAAAAGGCATGGAATAGACACCTATTTTCATGAGACATTTCCTTCATTACTCTCAGTAGGACATTCCTGCGATGAGAGAGGCACAGAGGTCTCGTGGTGCCCAGCACTGTGACTAGCTCAACTGTCCTCTAAAAGAGAAGCATTCATTTGTTAAAGTGACATGCCCTCGAGTCAAAGCTGCACGAAATCTGGCTGTTTTTCATCTGTTAAGAAAGACAGTGGTGGCCAAATGAAAGGCACTGTACTTAGAGTGGCTGCACGAAGCTGCCCAACACAGACGCTCTCTGATAAGCACTTCATTATAGTCTGATCACATGACCGATTCACTCCAATGTCTCCAATGTGTGGCTCTTTCTGTTGCATGCAAACTGCGACTTGGAAGAGCAGACACTGCCCCATCGTTCAAAGATTAAAACGCTGTATTTATGAAATGCACAAATGCAGCTATAAGGGTTAAAATGTCACTATAGACTCTATACATGTCGGGGCTCTTCCTAAAAATGCAATAGAATAAAACTGAAATCTGTCATTTGTTTATTGACTGTAGACAGGCCAGCAAAGCACATGCACTCTATGTCTATGAAGCCACACTGTTGTAACTCATGCAGAATGGCTTTGTCCTGTGAAAGACCTTCCAATTAATTAAGACTTCCGCATTAATTGTAGCTTCACATAACATAGAACTCTGTGTATATGACAAGGGCACTGATACACATCACAGAGGCCGTTTTTGCAGTTTTCACTGATAACAGTCTGGATTGTCTTTTTCATCTTTGGCAAGTAAAATCAGACATCCGTTTTTCCCCAAAACAAGCTGAAACATGAACTCATCTGATTACACAATACATTTCCACTGTCCTTCAGTCCACCTCAGAAGACCGTGGGCCCAGAGAACTCCTTGGCATTCAGCAAGATTAATATATTACTTCCACTTTGTGAAATACAGACACAGGTTCCATTTCTGGATGCATCTGCGAATTGCTGTATGTCATAATGATGTGAGCGCTGTCAGGCCAATGTGGCTATGTCCATTACAGTAGTAAGATTCGATGGGCTTGATGGTCATGGATTCAGCAGCAGTGCCCATCATTAGGCTTTATGCACCAATATTTCCCCTGACTCCCTGAAACTTGTCATGGTAGGAAATGCAAATCAACTCAATGACATGAACAGCAAATAGTCTAATGGCAGAAATCGGGAGAGAGGAGGGAGGGTGGATTAAAAGAACAAAAAAAAAACCAAAAAAAAACCCTGGCCCATGACGAGGTTTAACCCTGTAAATCTGAGCGGGCCATTGCTGTTTGTAAAAATTGGAACCAGCATGATGAAGAATATTGTTTTTAATTAACAAAGGCTATATTTAAGTGTTCAGGTCAAATAGTTTTTGTCAATGATTCAACTTTTCCTCTACTTCATTTGGGGGGAAAAAATGTATAACTAATTCTGCTAAAACAAACAAAAACTCTTAAGTAAGTTTATAGTCTTGTATTGCCAGACTCCCTAGGGAGAGTCTTGTACCTTCTGCCAACTTAACGTGGCCAAAAACCACCTACTACTGCAGGAAAAGAAGTTTGACTGACACGCAAAAAAGGACCAATCGCAAGTCTGCTATTTTGGCATGAGGTGAAGGAGGCAATCCTTGATTTATGTCGGACCAATACCAGAGCCAGGAAAAAAAACAATACAAAAAGTGTGCATATGTGGATGTACAAAGAGCCAATCCGAATGGAACTGGCGTATTCCTGATAGTGAGCCCAGATTAACATGCTGTAGGTACCAGACTCTCCATCTGCTGGTGGGCATCAGTGGCTGAGACAATAAAATTTCATTATCATTTAATTTTGCTTTAAGAATGTGATGGACATAAATAGGTTAATAACAATTGTTTCTTTCTCTCACTCTGTCTGTCCTTCCATCCATCCATGTATTTTTCCATGAACAACATGACCGAGAAATCAACATCAGTACACAACATATTAGAAACCTGAGAACAATAATCTGAATATCATGGGCTTTTGTGGCTGAAGATTAATCCTTGGAGTGTGTGACCTGCTGGTTATGAAGGCGGTGAAATGAGGAAACCCTGTCACATTAGTCTGGACAATGAGAAGTAAATTGAGCATGGCAAAGGCATGAGAGGCTGAGCAGTCGCAGCTGAGTGAGCAGCTCATTTATCCCCTGTCCCGCATACCCCAGGAGAACCCCCTCTCTGACTCCTCATCAGCTGATGGAGATAAAGCAGCATGGGCAGGCTCTCAGGAGAACAGCTGTGGAGGAGACAGAGCTGGAGGAATTACACCAGCTTCACGACACTGGTTTGGGAACAGCAGATAAATAGTTTAAAGGGCCCTTTTATTTTTTTTCTTACTCTTATAATATTTTTGCTTGTTTGTGTTGAATTCATGTATTATTCATAATACATAACCGTTTTGCAAACCATTATCCCTTTCTATTAATAAAGTTTTGAATTACTGTATCTTACAGACTGGTTTATGTAAATACTCACTAATGAGCTAACAACAGTCCAGACTGAAAGCTTCATTATAATCCTTTATGTAAGGGCAGTGCTAAACATCTGTAGATATAGTAGGCAAAAAACATGCATATGTGAGATCATACAAGGATATTTCCTACAATTTTGGACAAAAATTTCTTAGGATACATATAAAACATTTAAAAATAAAAATCCTACAGGAATTATTTTATTATACTGTAGTAGATATTACATTATACTACTCTGTAAATAATTATTCAGTTTATTTTGTAAAATAATTCTCAAATCATAAACTAATTTAACCACACAGGATCACATCAGGGTTAAATGAACTAAAATCCTATTTTATAGATTCAAAAACACAATATCTCACAGCACTATTCCACAGTCTCTTATCCACAGTCCTTTCAGCAGACAGTGGTCTCCCCCTGATTCACACTCATCAAACCTCTAACAGAGGGGGCAGGGTCGCTGATTAGAACAGCTCCAACTCACTGAGGAGGAGCCACTGATAGAAATGACCTCTAGCGGATTTCCTTTCTCTCTTGCCACTCCCCTCCAAGCATCTTCCATTAAGTTAGTAGGGGTTATCCTACCTTCCTCCAGAAGTTACATAGTGCAGTTTCTGAAGTGCTGGATTTGAAGTAGCAATGACAGATGCTCTATTCTCCATATTAGAGGTCAATGAAGCACTAAGATGATTTTTGAAGCTGTAATTTTAATAGGAAAAATACTACCGTGTGTTATTTGTTTTAAATGAAACAAAATATAGAAATAGTTTAAATGTTTAAAAATTTTTAAATGTCTTTTTTTTTTTTTTACATTTGTTTGTGTTTTTCAGCCAGAAGAAAAGCAAATGACCAAATTCCATTATGAATACAACATTTTCATTCACAGTAAATAGTTAATTGTGTAAATAAAATAATTAATTAATCAGATTAAAAGATTACTCCGAGGTGTCCCATCTGACAGCCAGTGAATGAAAAGCAGACTTAGGGAAGACCGGAATTAGTTTTGGTATATTTAGCATATTATCTACATGACGCCTTGAGCACACCGCATTTCCTTTGTTTTTGGTAGAGCCACACAGAGAGACTATCAGCTTTCGATGAGTACAGCCCTGTCTCACACACTCAGCAAAAGGCCATCCTGCTGAGTGTGAATCAGTGAGGAAAGCCAGAGAATTCTCTCCCAGACAGACTTCATTATTGAAGAGCACACACACATCACAGCAGGGGAGCAGTGTTTCACACCCACACCCACTTCCCCTGTGTGACTTCTACCTCCGTCACACACAGACACATCCCCTGTGCCGTTTCAGTGGCTCATCTTTCCTCCTCAAAGGATGCAACTTATCAAACATTTTGTTTCTGACTTGAGGAGAATGATTCTATACAGGATCCTCAGGGACACAGTTTAGCCAATTTCTTTAATATCTTTGAATGAATATGAAGGTGTTCTGGCTACGGAGAGAAAAACTCTAAAAATGAACTTCTCACTTTCCGTACCATGAGAGGAAATCCACATTCGTCTGCCTGCAGGAAACATGGACTTCTTGAAATATTTATAGGAGTTCCTTAATCAACTACATGTGTTCTGATCTGATGTCGGTCTTCCTCTTAAGACAACACCCTGCCCATTCAGGATCTAAGAAGTCTGCATTTGTTGATTGTTAAGAAATATTTTTATATTTTTCATTCATTATTTAAAGCCTTTAAGTGTTACTCTTCAAACCTGTTTAGTACAATTACATTAAATCACAGAGCTAAGTAATTGCTAAAATATTCATAGTATTCAATGGATAAGGGGCAGGGTCTCCAGCCCAAGATCATGCCGAGATAGGACGATGAAACACTACTGATGCTACATTTATGTTCTAGAGGTCTCTTGATTCATTCCTTGAATGCCTTGCCTTGTTGGGATCTTTTTTCCAGACTAAATAACTGACTGGGTAAGCCATTCTTGCATGTCACCACACTGCTAAATCAATGTAAAAATTACAGTAATGCTACTAAAGCCCCTTAACAAGCAATGGGATTCAAGATCTCCATGACTCCCCAAAGGAAAAAAAAAAGAAAATCATACGGAAAGGTATGAAAAGGTTCTACACGTTTAAAGCACTGTTGTAGCACTTCTTTCCTCTGACTTCAGAAAAACAAAGAACATTCCAGACATAACAAGAATGTTATGTTCTGTCCCTGTACCCAAAAGCTAAAAAAGGCTACTGAGACATCAAAGTTGACAAAGATTATAAATATCATACGCAAAAGGCACTTTGTGTTGTCAGCCAGTTTTGATGGGAAACTTCTTTGTAAGCTTTCTGACATTTATATTCAACTGAAGATAAAAGTATTCATGAACTCCACTCACCACTGCCCGAGTCTACCAGAGCTGCTCTGTCATGCTTCCACTGTTTGAATCCTGTTTGAAAGTTTTCCTCAGTGCTGAGAACAATGCCCGCTGGACGAGAGGAGAGGGGGAGTGTCCCTTACTCATTAATCATGCAGGCAGCTGGCCAGCGGTGAGGAGCAAATGACGATGCATTCACTCCAGGGTCCGCTCCTCCCTCTCTCCCTCACATTTCCTCCCTCTGCGCTTTCTCCCTCTCTCTTACAATCTCACCCCCCCTCCCCCCACCCCCACCCCCGCTCTCTTTCTTTCACTGACTGCAGGCAAATGATACAACCACTTTTTTAATAAACTTCCGCTGACTTTGGTTTTAAACGTGCATCTGTGGGTAGGATGACTAGGAGCAAGAGATAAGATTACACTGACAAAAGCTGAAAGGTACTATCTTCATATATAACAAAGTCATAGAATATTTTCCTCAGTGTGCTACATGACCCCGCTGCTGCTGACTGCTACAAACTAAAAGAAGAAAGAACTGAAAAGAAGAAAGAAATACATTAAAGAACATACAGTCTTTAGTTCTACAATAAGTGACAATAGTGACATAGTGACAATAAGTGTATTACCCTCCACAGAAAAACTACTTCTACACATTTTACTGCACTGTTTACAGTATTCCCATGTTGAACTTTTAAAGGTTTTTAACATTGCATGGATATATGTAAACATGCACAAAAGCTTGCAATATGATCAACTTAAGACGACATTTACTACACAAAAGAACAGAACAATAATCTTTAATTTCACCTTGTTATTACTAATATGTTGAAATATTGATTAGAACCACAATCTACAAATAAATTGTGGCCTGGAATGCAATACATTGCTTAAATCAGATATATTATTGAATAATCTAAAAAAATCCTATGTTTTTGAGCAGCACTGTGGGCTGTATTTACAGCTTTGCATTGTATTTGCCCTTTAAGAAAACTCTATTCTGACACTAGATGGCAGCACCTAGTAAGACTAGTAAGTAATTCCACTCAATATAGAGGCAGTATATGGTTTACTTTTGTGAATAGCCTGGTATTGACTACAATGATTACAAAATCACCCAGATCCAATATGTATCACTTATCTGATACAGTCACATTCGTTTTTGTTGTCCTTGTCTTTGCAGAGGAGAGAGGGATATGTTTTTTCCCTGTATCATTCCTATATCATAGCTGTTTGTTTCCATTGATTGTACAGCATTCTGTGTGTGATCTGTATTTAAGATCAAGTCTGCTGTGAATATATAATGAATATCCATAGCTGTATGGTATATATGATCTATAGATGATCACCTTCTTAGCCCTGTCTCCATTTACTGGGGTGAGATTAACACAGAAGACCTGCTCTTAGTCTCGACTTAAATCCTGCTTTAAAGCATAATGGACATTATATCAGTGTCAGTGCATGCAGATGGGAGGAGGAAGGTTGCAGGGTGTGTGTGTGTGTGTGTGTGTGTAGGGCACATACCAGAGGGCACAACAGTGCCAGAAAAGGCATTTTTCTGCACTGTTACACTGCACTGATTCAACTCTCTCCCTCACTCTTTCTCCGTATACTGCCCTTTACCTTGGCAGACCCATACTCACTGGCAGCTCATTTCTTTGCTGTTGAGAGCTCTTTATGAAAGAGATTAATATGACATATTGTTGCTGTTAGAAAAAAACATTTTAACTACATTTTAATAAATAAATAAATAAATAAATTATCTTTGATGAGGATCTTTAAAAATGTTCTGAACTGATTTGGGCTGAGAGTTACTTAGAATTAGTGTAGAGTAAAGACAGAAAGGGCTGTCCTAACCTTGTTTAAGCAATGGATTTTGAACCATAGCTGACCCTGTACAAATTATAGAGGCCTTGGAGCACTCTAAGTAGTCCAACTAGACAGCTAGGTGAATTCTGATGGGTCCCTGCAGAGAAGTGAGATTAAACCAAAGGACATTCTTGTGTGCAACTGTCGTACACACACACACACACACACACACACACACACTGCCCCACTGAGGCGAGCTCAGTTCTAGAGTGAGTCACATAAACTATTCCATCTCCTCCATTTCATCTTTTTTCATGGACCACCAGTCTTCCGTTTTCTTTGTACTGATGCAGACTCCATGCCAAGAATGATGCAAAGTGAGGACTGCAATTGGAACCATCTGAGACGCAGACACATCAAAAACTGAGACGTATGTATGATATCATTTTAAAATGGGAAATGGCAAGACAGATGTTACGCCTAAGCTGTGGCTCTAGTGACACTACCAGCTGATGGGCTATAGTCCTAAAAAAGAAACAACAATGTGTTTCATCCTGGACTGCTTTTTGAATGAGGCACAGAACAAACTTATTGAGAAAATACAATGCAAGATAGAACAGAAACCTTTCCCCTGTACCTTGCAACTTATTTGTTGATATCAGTGTATCACTCTCTTCTTTTCCTTATTTCTCAACTAATCCAAAGTAGAATGGTTGAAATTTTGTATCATTAAGTTTATTAATGAGATTTTTTTGTTACGTCAATGTTAAATGCATATCAAGATAAATATAACATAGGGACCACTTCTCTTGTGAAATATAAAAAAAAAAAAAAAGGAGGAAATGTCTTTTCCAGCCGTTGGTTAATATTTTATTCCGAAGAGCAGGAATCATGTCATCTGCCTTTGAGTTCGGTTAATTACCCACAGCCAAGTGGACGGCCCTCCCCAGAGAGGCTCAAGACGATCCGCCACACACTGGAGCTTCATAGCTACACCTAATATGCAGAGCTGCTGTCAATCACACGGAGCACTTGGTGACCTCGCTGGCCTGGTCAAACAGCAACAATTAAACCTTCCTACACACTCAAGGCTCCTCAGAGGCACAGTAAAGACACACATTCATCACAGCCGTTCTAATTAACATTTAACCATGTCCATCTAATATCTTTAAAAAGCAGAGCGCTCAGGTTTCTCCACTAAAACCAACCTGATCTCAAGACTGTATTAGACCTAGCATTCATTACAGTGCTGACCTTCCTTTCATTACTGTGTGAACAATGCTAAAGAAACAAGGCTAATAATGCTAAACATTGCAAACAAGGGTCACACCAGGAAGAAAGCATGTTCCTCATTTTAAAACCACCCAAGAAGTCATGGTTATTGCCTGCAATCACTACAGCATAGCACACCTACTGATACATGTCAAAATTAAAAACGACACCATACAACAATTTCCACCTTCTATTCAATCAATTTATACATTCAATACTTTGGGTGGGTTGGGTGGCTTTACCACAAAAAAAAGTATAAGGTCTCTGTGGCATGGATGCAATCAGCTTGAGGCTCAGCTGAGATGTTATCGAAGCCCAAGTTGCTTTAAAAGTGGCCTTCAGCTCGACTGTATCACCATATCAGGTGTTTCTCATCTTCCTCTTGAAAATAAGCCATATATTCTCTATGGGGTTCAAGTCTGGAGGGTTAGCTGGCTAATCAAGCACCATAAAATAAACCATTTGGTAGTGGTATTGGCTCTGTGGACAGGTGCCAATTCCTGCAGGAATATAAAATCATCAACTCCATAGAGCTTGTCAACAGATTGGAGCTTGGAGTGCTCCAAAATCTACTGGTAGATGGCTACATTGACTTTGGACCAAACAGTGGACCAACACCAGCGAAGCCATAACAGATGGCAGAAACATCACACTGAACTTCAGACAGCTTGGAATATGTGCCTCTCCACTCTTCCTAGACACTCTTGGACCTTGCTGTCCAAATTTAATGACTGGATCACTGAACAACAGTCCAGTTCTTTTTCTCCTTAGCCCAGGAGAGACGCGTCTGATATTATCACTGGTTCAGAAGTGGCTTGAAATTAGGGATGTGGCACAAAGCAGCTCCTTTCCTGGAGAGGTCTATGTATGGTGGCTCTTGATGCATGAGCCTCAGTTCACTCCTTTTGAAGCTCTCCCAAGTCCCTGAATCAACTTTTCTTCACAATCCTCTCAAGGCTGTGTTCATCCCTGTTGCTCATTCAACTACCACATTTTCTCCTTCCATTAATCTTCCAGTAATATGCTTTGATAATCTATTCTGCAAACTGCCAGACTTTTCAACAATGACTTTCTGTGGTTTACCCTCTTAATGTAGGGTGTCGATGATCGTCTTCTGGACAGCTGTCAAGTCAGCAGTCTTTCCAGTGATTGTTGTTGTGTGTAGTGAACTACACAGAGAGTGGAACATTATTTGTACTGTTTTAATACTAATTACTCAAATTCAAAACAAAATATTCTAATATTTCTAATTCTGGATTTTTGATTTCATGAGCTATAAGCCATACGGCATATAATGAATTTAAAATATATGACAGATATATTACCCTTTTTTCCACTGATATTCTAATTTTATGAGGTGCACCTGTAGAAAATCACTAAGTGACAAATCAAAGAAATTCTGCTAAAACTGTGGATCCTAGTCATTCGGTCTATAGCACAAGATATCAAGTAAAACCTATGCCACTATATCAGTAATATGATAACACTGTCGCTCTTGATGAGAGGTACTACTTGCCATGTAAAAATCTAGCTGCATTTTTTCTAACTACATTTTTCAGATGTCTAAATTTTTATTGACATCTAGATTCATGAGAGAACACTAAAACTTAGGAACAAATGTACTGTTTACACACAGTAATAGGATACATTTAGACAGTTGTGCCCATGATCACAAATGCAAAGCTTGAGATCAAACTGAATTAGCCACTGCATAGCTGCCATGGGTTCTGCCATAAAGCACCATTACCTTGATGCTAGCAAACATTAATACAATCATTCATTCACTCATTGTCTGTAACCGCTTATACAGTTCAGGTTCGCGATGGGTCCGGAGCCTACCTAGAATCATTGGGTACAAGGCAGGAGAACACACATTCTCACACCTATGGACACACTACCTATGGATCGCAAATTTTTTTATATGTCGCCAATCACCTATCTAATATAATGTGTGTTTTTGGAACGTGGGAGGAAACCAAAGCACCTGGTTTGTGTTTTTCAAAAACACAAAATGTCACTTTTAATGACTATTGCAGTCTCAGAATTATTCAGGCCCCTGAATATAATTGAGTCCTAAACCATAAGTCCTAAAGACAATCGTCTTGAATGGGTTGAACAATTCTGAGACTGCAGTAGTCATTAAATATGGCATTTTCTATGTAATTTTGAGAAAATGTATGTTGTATTTGTTGTGCTGAGATATTTAAATTGTTCTTCTTGGGACAAGATTATTGCAAACAGCTGAAAGTCTGTATATTTTCCTAATAAACCTAATCTTTTTTGCAACTGTCCCATTACAAGGCTAGCAGAAATCGGCATTCTTTTAGTCTCAAAAAAGCTGGTAAAAGCTGGTGAACATAAATCATTGGTGTGCTCCAGCAAGATCTTCAAGTTCAGAAGCTTTAGTGACAACATGATTCATGATAGGATTATGAAACTTTGAAACCAATTAAAACCATGTATGAGAAATGGGGGCCTATTTACTCAGAGTAATATGATATATTTAGACAGTTGTGCCAGTCACACATATGATTACATATCTTGAGATCAAACTGATTAGCCCCAAACTGCCTCAAGCACGTCAAACCTATATACAATACAAAA
Organism: Hoplias malabaricus; assembly: GCF_029633855.1. Lineage (NCBI taxonomy): Eukaryota > Metazoa > Chordata > Actinopteri > Characiformes > Erythrinidae > Hoplias > Hoplias malabaricus. Next base: position 59,359,746 of record NC_089800.1, read on the forward strand.
TTCTCTCTCTGACAACTGCCTGAAAGATGACTAGAGTAAATGACTGAAATTAACCAGCAGTAGGTTTGCACATCAGCGAGAAAGGGGCTTCACTGCAGGAGTAGATGTCAGGCTTGATAGCTTCCATGATTATGAGCTGTGGCAGCATGATTATACGTACAGCGTGGTAGGGCTCTTCAAATAAGAATTGTGTTGATTATCAGACCTAATTAATGAATGTCCTAATGTAAAACCTCCAGCCAGTGCTTTGTGCTACAGGCTCTACACTCAGTAATGAGCATTTCATCAGTGTCTCGCTTTGTCAAATTGCAAAACTGTGTGAAAATGAATAACAGCCCATATAATTACAGTGATGGAACAGCATTCTGTAAAACAATTAAAAACCTGTCAAGTGGAGGTTACTGTGTTGTGTGGCATCCAACAAAACTGTCCAATTACAACAGCACAGTTCTTAAAGGACCTCTCTACCTACCACATCATAAGCATATCATCACTTTCAAAAATAAAAAAAGCAAATTTACCCATTCATCTCTAAAATTGCAACTTTGTAAAACAAACAAATCATTTACTAATTTTTTTTTTTTTTTTTTTGCTTAAATTGATTTTGGATCATTTCTATTGGTCCCTCCATCATGACAACTTCACAGAGCATAAAGGCAGCTGATGTGGCTGATATAGAAAAGTAAACACTGTCTAAAAAAAATGCTGTGGATAACTTTTTTTCAGTGTGCTCAACCACAGACAGGTATTTATAGTAGACATAAACAGAACTACACTTTCCTCATAATTTCATCAGCATTCCAATTTTAGATTATGTTGCTTGAATGTCTGTTTCAGGCTCGAATGGTGGGCACTTAATCCAAACGGCTGCTTTGAAATGAAGATATTCACCATATATTATGCAAAAGAGTTTGGTTGAAAAATTCAGTAGTACTCTTTTAAATAAACAAACGCACCATGAATGGAAGCGCATGGAGTTTATTATGTCTGGGATGTGTTAGGAATAATTCAGTTACCCTTGACAGCATACTAATTTCAGAATGTCTACACTGCCAAATCACAGGCATCGCTGCCTTTTTAATATCTCACTCACATCACCCTTCCCCAGTCTGCAAATTCTAACCATTGTTTGGCTGGGAAAATGCTGCTTGGTGGTTAAAAAAAAAAAGGCCCCTCATTATTCACAGCGGTCCATTCTTAATCTGTCTCCAGCTACATAAGCCGCCTTAACTCTGCTGCTTCTTGTTGTTCTTATGCGAGATGGCATTGCTGTCTCTTTGGACTGGTGGATTTTATATCACACTGCTTCCGACACCTCAATGCTGCTTTAAAAAGCTCCCAAAACAGGATTTACACGTGCTCCACAACTGCTCATATCCTAAGATATTCAACACAGTCTGTTCCTGCTGTCACATACATTTTGGCTCACTCAGGTTTGGCTAAAGATATCTTGATGTTTCAGGTAATCTGATATTTTCGCTAATCTAATGCTCTAAAAATGAGGCCGAACAAAAGTATCAATTTCATTTTCTGTCAAAACGTATTCATCATTCAATAACTTACATGAGGAAAGAGAAAGTCAAATGAAAAAAGCTGCCACAGCTTATAAATCCCTCCCAAGACGTTCAACATCACACAAACAGTGCATAAAGATGAGAAAATTAGGATCTATTCTTGATCTGAAACAATCCACAGGTGTTTTGGTCCTTTCTAAACTCAATAACATAGGTCTGAAAGCATATGTTACTGAAAAAAAGTATAATCCTAGCAAATGTTTCTGAAAAAGGTCAAGGAAGCCATTTGGAAAAAGGGAAGTTGGAATAAAGACAAAGAGTGTAAAAACTAAATACTGAAAAAGATTTAGATTTATAAGGCGCCCAAGTCGTGCTGGTTAATAACACTAAACTTTGAACTTAATAATTAAACATATTTCTCTACAAAAGCCCACAAGCTGGCCACTACTAAGCCCTTAAAAATCAAAACTACATTGGAAACACATTGATAAACATTCCTGTAGATATCCACACACGACAAAGTCATTTAGATTCCATTCCATAACGATAATTTATTACCGAGCACATATTGAAAACATTCCTACAGCATTCTCCACACATGTAGGAGTAGAAGACATTAGCAGGGGACAAATGCAGCATGATGGGCCATAATGAGGCAGCACCGTGCTGCTCAGACTGAATATGCTTCATGAATCATGAAACAGATTGATCTTTTAAATCGATACAGGGCCACCCTTTCTTTCCCACGTGGGCAATTTACAGTCGGCAGACCAAGTGTCAGGTTTAAACAGCCAGTAAAGCCCAGCTCACAGCCGCATCAGTATCAGCTCATCCACCCACACTGCCTCCTGCTTTACATTAACCATCCAGAGCTCTGGACATGGCTCAAACACAAGAAAATCTGCTGACACAGGAACCTGCCACTACTCCTCAGGGCTTCTCACAGAAACAGAAGTCTTACACTTCTCTTTACAGGAACACAGGAGGGTATACTGACTGTGGAATATAAAACATTATCCTCTAAGATAAGTAGAGAGAAGTTCAAAAGGATTTAGGTGTGAAAACAGCTAAAAACCTTAGAAAACATGGGTGAGATCAAACTCCTAAAAACAATGCAAGATGTAACAGACCACTAAAACTTTGGGTTCTGAGGCGCTCACAGATCAGTCACAGGTAAGAAACAGCCATTTTACGGCATGTCAATTTACTGGAAATAGAGCAGTCTGCTGACAGAATATAAAGCTTTATCCATCTTAATCAGCCCCAGACGCCATATATAATTCCAGCACTGAAAAACGCACAGCCCTATGCAGGAAGAACTTGAGGAGAAAATAAATAAATAAATAAAGATTTGTCATAAATTATGTCCACTTAGCCCCTCCAGCCCAGAGATGAGAGAGATTAATGGAGTGATAAAAGTCCTAAAATTAAAGTGATTTCAGGAAAATCAGAAGCAAAAGGAAAAGTACATGTTGAAGAAAAAAAAAAGAAAAAAAATTATATATTTTTAAATATTTGACAACATTATACCTCTTCACAGATATTTAATGCTTATTTGCTTTTGCATTCCTGTGCAAGAAATGAGTGTCTACCAAATACTCAACAATTAATAATAAAATCTGTATCAATTTTTTAATGCATAATATAAAAAAAACTGGCAAAACAGAATAGGGTTTCCATAAAATAAGCTCTTTATTTGTTGAGTGTGTCAAGTTTAAAAATATATATATATATATTAAAAATATATGGTTTTAGAACAATTTGAGGGACAAAGCTGGATATAACGGCTACACAATAAGAAGAATTAATATTCGAAGGGTGAAAGGGGTCCAAATAAAACTACTGCTGATTTCAGTTTTTGGAAAATTAAAGAAAAAAAAAAAAAAAAAAAAAACTCTAAACACTTATACAAATACATATATACATACGAATGAATCCACTAAAATGTTGCAAAATATTCCCCCTCTCTTTACATGATGGCTTCCTACCACAGTACTGGTGAATCACTTTTAAAGCAACTGTGTCTGAGTGTGTGCTGAATCACTTCTCTGACGGACAAATGGTTCTCTCTGCTCTGAAACATGGATGCTGTCAGTGAGGGGTGCTGGGTTGCTGCTCTTCTCAGTTTGTCTATTTTATAATGAGTCTCCATCTCCGAGAGCTTCAACACTGAGAGCACAAAGGAGAGGCAAATCCTTGGCAGATTGATACCTCAATTACCCTGCGAACAGGCCCTTCATTTACTCCAAAGCCCCTTACCTTGTATACACCACTCTTTATAATGACACTTTCACTTCCTTCCATCACCCTTTCCCTTACTGTTTTCCTAAGAAAGTTGAGACTAACTATTTAGACCATCCCTAGTGAAATATTGGTGTGTTTGGTAAGAGTTTGAATCTCATCTCAGGCACTGCAGTATCCCAAGAGAGTACTTGGCCAAGACTCCTGATACTACATTAGTCTACCTCTGTATCACTGGAGAAGTGTGTTTGCCTAATCCCATAAGTTTAAGTATTGTTGCTGTAGATGAAACCTTTTTTTTTTTTTTTTTTTTTTTTTTAAAGAGTACATTTCTATAAATAACAAATATATTCTTTAATTTGTTGCATTTTAATGAAACATGATTTAGTCATTTGGGATCCCCTCTATGTGTCCATCCTTCATCAAATGTTTACAAATGGTTTAAAAAGGACAACGAGGACAGTGATAACATGTCAAACAGGAGCACAGAGATGCCATAAAACACACGAGCACAGCGTGGTGGCTGAGTGTTAATTTAAACAAAGGCTTTGCAGTAACCCTGCCACTCAAAGCAATCCCCCACTGAGCAGGGGTAGAGAATTAGTCTTTAGTCGTATTGGATCATCATGGATACAGAATCATGCCAGGCCAAAGAGAAGAGAATTCTTAGCCCTGCAGCCTGCCAGACAGGCGTCGTGCAGAGAGCGCTTAATAACATCTCTCTCAGCCAGAATCCTTCACATCTCATCAGAAATATTCTCCTTCAACCCTCCCTCTGCGTCTCAGGAGTATCTACAGTCAAAACTCCACTTACAATTTCAGTTCATTCTGAGTCAGAGAGGTGTCAGGGGAGGCTAAATAACAGAGACTTATACGAGGGGGAACTGGGATTCACAAAGGGAGTTACACAAAATGCCTATATTTGGACGTATTTAGAAACCCTACATTAGATGTACTTGCAATTGTTCCTATACATTAACAGCAAAACCAAAAATCAAAATAAATTATGATCAAGGGCAAAGAAGCCCCCATAATCTGCTTAAAAAAATCTTGTGTTATTTAGTTATTTATTTAATTTATGTTTAAATAAAACTTTAATTGTTCTCCCTGGGAATTTGACAGGCAAGAAACATCCCTTAACAGTTTATTGTACAACAGAAGATTTATAAAGTAAAAAATAACTATACGTTTTTATAGCAGGTTAATTTTGTTGGACAACAAACAGACTTAACAAAACAAGCAAATAGCTACAAGTCACCATCTCTGGCCCTGCAAAATGTACAGTTTGTCCTGTGCAATAAACAATGCTTAAAATTATCATTATATTTCTGAGCCAATTTTACTCTGAATTTTACGTTGCAGCTGCTATTGAGAGTAACTGGTCCTAGTATAAGTACAGCCCAGCAGAGCGGACCACAAATAGACATATAAAAACGAGTTCACTGGTGTACATTTCAGGGTAAACTGGAGTATTAACAGTGAAAACAACGTCTAAACTGAATAAACAAAAAGGACGAGGAATGATCAGATTTCCTCTAAAGCAGGTTCTTTAAGATCAAACTGGGATAGGGTCATATTATACTCTTGTGAGCTGAAAGTCTACACAGGCCGATAAGTAAAAGTGAGAAGGTGAAAACACATGACAAGATAATAACATATAAACAATGAATCTCTCTTATGATTCTAGAACATTCACCATTTATTCTTCAACTCGCTACTCCAAACTAAGTGGACTACATGATTTAATTTATTTTTTGTATATTTACCAAAACGACTGTTTAATTTCCTTAAATTTTATTTTATTTCTGCCTAAATCTCTATTAGAGCTGAATTACATTTACCTGGGGAAGCACTGAAATTTAAGTGGTGAGAAATGTGTGAACAATGTCTGTAGTTTTCACACGTCTGACAAGTAATAATACCGGAGTGTATTACTCTCTATAATTGGCTGAACCCAGAGCACCCACAGTAATAGCAAATTGTTGTTGCCTTCAAGGTAATGGAACAACAAAACCTGCAACAAAACACAGCCATGTGCCATGTTCTATTCTTACTGAGTGTGAAGCTTGTGGTGTAACACTAATAAGAACATCTGGGCTTTCATGTTTCAATCTGGGCTGTTGCAATCTGAGGAAATAATCAATACTTCATGACTTCCTGAATCTTAACGTCAAATCCCATCAAACCTCATTAAAGGTGTTTTCCAAAGTTTACCCTCTTTGAACAGTGCTTTTGGACACAGTATTCCTGTATTCCTTTCACCTGTTCCTGGAAAGACACCAATGAGTCTTACTGACAGAGCTCTAGAAACAAGTACAGGTGTAGATGGAGAAGGCGCCAAAGAGTAAACGCTGTCTGTCAAAATAGAAAATGGAGCATGTACTTATTCCATAGAGTCCTGAGGGGAACAAAAATCAAACTATAGTCCAGTGATCACAGCCCTGGAAGGACGGTGAGGCCACAGCTGCGTAATTATAACTTTTCCACCAGAATGCTCCCGCTGATTAGCAATCAAACGAAAAAAAGCTCTCACAACTGCTCTGTGCAGAAAACAAAGTAAAAACAAAAAACAAGGAAGAGCTGATGGATTTCTCGCAGCCATTCATCATTCTGACACCACTGTCACTGCGAGTGCTTGGGGAATGAGTCTTGAGGTTACCTCAAAGTATCTGAGTGCAACCACAAGAGCAGGCTTTGCTCCCAAGACAGCTCTTATTCCTAGCATCCAAAAAGTAAGGAAAATCTGAATCAACGGCCACTGGCACATCCCATTCCGATATATCTAAACATTTGGCCTCTTTTCCACTGCGGGGCCAATTGGTTCTTAAGGTCGTTCAGTACTTTTGTGGACACGTTAACGTGGTTACAGTTTTTTCCGCTGCTAATTCAGGAGCAGGAAGTGCACGGTGTCTCGTAATTATGTGAGTTAGCATGCTAAATTAAAGCAGAACCATGAGTTTTATTGGACTGTTTTTCTTCTTTTTTTGTGTGTGCAAAGCAGCGCAGACTAATGCTACATTGAGTATACCAAACTAAACGTGCCGAAAATTGTCCATGTGGAAAAGCCACCGGAACAGTGGAAAAGAGGCCCCTGTGTGTGTAGGCAATGCTGAGCCTCTCACAGATCAGATGAATGTGGAGGCATTATACCCATGCGATGGACTCTTGGCATTGAGCATGTTGGCCTTAGGCTCATGTGCATCCCATTTCGTTAGAGCATTTACATTTAAATGTGTGTGTCCACAAGGAACGCACATTAAAATAAATGAATACTCTAACTAGGAGCGGTGTTTACACCCCTTCAGGGCATGTAGTGTATATTGCAAGGCAATCTGTAGCAGTATAAACACAATTTGACATTATACCTATCCCTACATGGCAGAATCAAAACTACTGTTGTCATGATGACTACAAGGTCCAGAGAAAGAGTAAAACAAATGAAGAATAAGATTATTCAGTTGCACCAGCAGATAGAAACACACACACATCCCATGTACACGGCGTGACAGGGGAGTGTTCGTCCATGCAGAGTGTTAAGATTACAGCAATTAATTTGGTCCAACATCTTCCATTCACCCCGCCAACATAAAGACCTGCCGCAATAAGGAATTAACTGCCCAGTGACTAATAAACCTGGGAGCGTGCTTATGGGCAAGTCTAGCATGCTTTTAACACGGCACAAGGGAGTCATTTGACCTAGAGTGTTAACGTGAATATCCTGCTTTTAGGGTTCCACTCTGCCTGTTAAGTGCTCTCTGGACTGTGATGGTGATGCTCGGAAGAGAAATAGCCCACTAACGCTAAACCAGAGCCTGTATGTCCTAACAGCTATTTCATCTCATTTGATGATGGTTTTCGGATGGTAAAATGCATTCCCAAAATGAGATGTCAGAGTCTGAAATGTGTGAATGGAATCCAAGGGTCTACACAGTTTAATTAACCACATTAATGTATGCAAGGTAGCTCTGAATTTGCCAATTTCAGATTTAGGTTAACAATTGTACATAAATACACCATGGTGTTTTGGCTCCTGGGCTTTACAGCACTGTCCTGAAATCAAGTGGGAGGGACGTAGGACATGCAGAAGACCCTCAGTCTCCCCCTGCTGTCTAGTAGGTGCTGCTGTTTTGTGTGTATCAGTGGCGGATGCTGGTCTTTCAAGGAGGGGAAGCTCAATTTCGGCCTACATCATAAAATGTGTCGGTTTATTTATACGTAAATTCTACCCTCCGTTCATTTTTAAGAAAATGATCTATGATCCTGTCGTACCAACAAGGCGTCTTTTCCAGGGACTTGACTAGTGTCCTCTCAATGGCCAGCAGAGCTAGGCTGCTTAAACAGCCTTGGTCCATGTGAAGTGTGTCCGCCTGTGCTCCCACAGATCTTTACACCAAAGGATCGCCGATTCGCTCAATTCACTGTCAATCAAAAAGGGATTCAGCCTCAGACAGATCATCCAATCATCATGCAGAAGCTGAGCGTCCAGGCCAGCCGAGGCCAGCCCACTGCCCCATAGACCCCCAGAGATGCTGAGCGTCCGATGGGCGGGACAAAGCCCAGCATTTATCCAATGACTCGTCTCGTTTCGCTGCTTCGCTATTAAACTCTGTGGACGCTCAGCATCCTCACTGTTTAAATCACTGTGAAGCTGCAGGAATGATTGAGAGGAAAGCCATGCCTTTACCAGTGATAAGAAGCTGATTCTGAACAAAAGTTGAGCGCGTTGCAGTGCATATTTATTCAATGACATGTACACACAACAGTATACATTTGATCACATTTTTTTTTTACATTTTACAGCTGAGCTTCCCTTGCAGTCTTAGAGCAATCGCCGCTGGTGTGTATGTAGTAGAGTGATACTAGAAGGGCTTCGGTCAGAGTGCCATTATGGTGCAATATTGGCATTCTTCAGCCAATCACATGGCTGGGTCAGAACTAACTGTGGTATAATCAACAGTCATCATTATTAGCAGAGACTTTATGTCAGTGCAAACTATGTAGGCGTACTTTGATTGATTTTCTTCCCTTCAGTGATTCCCCTCTTGAGTCATTCTTTCTGGAAGGATGCTTGCACATAGTCCACTGAGCAGCAGACAGAAGCTGAATGTCAGTCAGACTGACTTGTGGCCAGTCAGTGCTTCAGAACATCACATCTGAAACAGAATCTTGTAAAGTCTCTGCACTTCCTAGGTGCACAGCAGAGTCAAGACAGATGAACAGAAAAAGAGACTGATCCAGTTCCAGCCAACATCACCACCACCCAGACATAATACCCTCTGAGCCCTCGAGTCCTGAATCCATGCACAGGACTAGGCTTCTCTTTCCTTATTCTGAGCCGGATAAGGCCTTGTGTTTTTGTCATGGCCTTGCTCATAGCTGCATCACTAAGCAAAGTGCTGAGGTGCAAGAATGGTCTGAAGGGAGCTGGCACTATGTTGACACTCCTGCAGAAACTGATGGGTTTTTTTTCTTTTTAATTCAATCAAACTGAACATGGCCAGGCGACGTGCCAGGAAAATATAAAACCCTAGAAACTTATTTGTGTGTTGACGCAGGTTTTCCCACAGAAAATCACCTAACAAAATAAAAATGCATCATTGAGGTTCAGTTTTGTGGCTTATATATTATTTAGACACAGGAAATGGACTTCCTCAAAAATAATAACTGTGCAATTTTAAAAAGAGCTAAGGAAGAACCATGCTATTTTGGTTCCTGAATGAGCCAACATGACAGCTTAAACTCAGACGTCTGCTTCTCCAGTGCTCCAAACTGGAAGAGATTCACTGGAATCAAATCTTTGCCATACAATGAAGTACACATTTCTTACTATAAACTATGATTAAGATATTCACTACCACAGTACTGTTATTAATGTGATATGGCAGAAATTGGGTAAGTTCATCTGAACACAAAGCAAGGTAGCGCTCTGACGACAGCATCGCTCTCTCGTGATTAGCTTGCTTAGTCCTCAAACATCAGACCTGACCATACTTATAGATTCTGCAGTGGACAACCTTCTCAAATACGTCTTGGGGACATTTTGGGATTTTCCAGGAATTAAACAGAAGAGAACAGGACTGTATCCAAAAACACATTTCCAATTCAGGAACCTATCCATTGGCATGTCTTCTGGCCAGTGATAGAACAAATTAAAGGCAATCATGGGTTTCTTCCTATTCAGTCAGTCAGAGGTAGTCACCATCAGCATGAGCACATCATTAAGAAATAAAGACAGACAGAGAAAGAACAAAATCGAGGAACAGAGAAAAACAGGACGAAATAGAGGGACATGAGCAGCCAGAAATATAAACACACACAAACATACATAAGGAAATAAAGGCAGAAAGAAATAACTAAATCAAGACAGGCAGATGAACAGAAAAAAATAAAGAAAGACATGAAATAAGATGGAATGGCAGATAGAAATCATGAATGAATGACATACAAAAAAGAAATTCAGACAGATAAATAAAGAAAAGGCAAGGAAGAAATAATTAGATACAAACAGATGTGAACAGAAAGTAGGAAAGAAAAGTTCTAAAATGTTGGAAGTGGCCTTGGTGGAGTTTGTGCCACTGACCAAACAAACAGCGGTGAAGAAGTTGCTTTCAGAATTTTACAGTGTTCCAATGGAAGACAGTTTATCTGTGTTTCTCAGCGCTCAAAGCGGAGTGAAGGCATCAGCAGCTTCTCATGATTCCTCAGAGTCTGCAGTCTTTCACTGGTGTGCTGTGTGTTTGTTTTCTCTGTGCTGAGCAGTAAAGAGAGGGACAGCCCACAGCGAGGGACAGAATGAGGACAGGGCATTATGGGCTCGTGCTCATAAAGACAAATTGGAGAGAGTGACTGAGACGAAGGCTTCGGAGCACTGAGGCACATCAGATGCTTCTGAGGGAGAAAAGGAGTGTGACTGAACTGAAAACACCACAATTACCCACAGCGGGGTGTAAACCACCCTCTACAAACAATCAGCACTCAGCTCTCAGGACTCAAGTTTCAAGGACAAAAGCAGACATTTAAAGTAACCCATTTATATCCCTCTCTGACATTTTTATCCCAGGGTCTAAAACCTAAAACCTCAGGAAAATACATTTAAACCATGTTTCATTCGGAGTCGAATTTTGAGCCTTTTACCAAGAGTGACTTGGAGTCTTGCCAAAGGCCATGATGTTCCTGTCTGAGCTGAGCGTTGAACCCATGCCTGCTGTGTAGAAGTGTAGAAGTAGCAGTGTTCCCTACTACATTAACCAACAGCCTAATTCTGATCTAACCCCAGATGCTGAAGATGCAATTAAGAGCATATAAATATTTATACTTCATACACTCATTGAAGCAGACTGGGAGTTCAGAACAGAATCAAATTGCATGGAAAAGTAACAGACTCTGAGATCTGCTTTACATCTTTTATATAATGAATGCAGAGCCAACCCAGGTCACTGAAATTAAGATATAAACAGATTCCGATCAGGGAGTAGAGAGACAGCATCATGAATATTTAGCCGAGTGAATATAGGCCACTGGGAATACTGCGCCTGTGGATATACACGCACTGCTCATGGAATGAGATGCAACAATAAGAAGGAAAAACACAGGATGAAGTCTTATCTATTTAATGCTTTCCTTTTCCCTTTAGTGTGCAGCAATAAAGGGGTGCAAAGGAGTTCAAAAAAATAAGAAATGGAACAAACAACACCTGGTAGATCATCAAAACAGAATCACTACCAGGACCTCAACCTTCCATCGTTGAGAGAGCTGTAAACAAGGTACAGTACAGATACAGTAAATACTGACACATTATTTGTTTAGTTGTTGAGGTTTCTGTCTTTCTCTAGAAAACTAATGGTAAGAAAAAAACGCGGGGTCAGTGCTGTGGATCACTGAAGAGCATTCCATGTGGAACATTTAGCTAAATGTGAGTGAGTTTAGTTCTAAAGCCAGTTCAATGAGATGCCTTCAGCAAAAAAAAAAAAAAACTTCTCTTGTATTTATACAAAATGTCCCTCTGTTCTAAAGAAACATGACCACTTTCCTGTACACAGCCCAGTCACCCTGAGAAACTGCAGTTGTGCTAGTGGAGGAACAGGAGTGTGGGAGTGTGAGAAGGTTTCATGGCCCAGAGGCAGAATTTGCATCAATATATACGTGCACGTGTGTTTGTGTGTGTACACTTTTAAAAGAAGTCATCAGTGGTCGTTAAGGCCAGTCCCTCAGGCTGGCAGCAGTGCAGGTGACCTCTCCAACACAGAGGAGCAGAGGTGAGCTGTGGGCAGTTTGAGATCGGGCAGCTGTCACAGGCCTGAATCCTGCTGAGAGAGAGAGCAAAGAGAGACCCGGGGGCAGCAGCAGGAGGTCACTGTCTGGCTGCATGAATGTGTGTGTGTGTGTGTGTGTGTCTGGGCACTAGCAATCCAGGTCTTCCCATGGCCCTCCTCCTCCCTCTCCCCCTCCACCGCCGCTTCCCCTCTGTCACTGAGCTAATGAGTGCTCACAATGCATCAGAGCACCACTGCTGCAAAGGCCAGTGACTCAGGTTCAGAAAAATAATAAATCATCCTGCGGTTAGTCATGCTAATCGAGATCTTCAGCGAACCGCCTGCCGGCAAATACATTACAGCTCCTTCAGCCACACCGCTTTCAATTATATACAGCGCATACTCCACTTCACCATATGAAAAAGACAAAGAAAGAAAAGCTGGATTTCCACTTAAAATGTAGTCAAGTCCCTCTTTAGACTCAAAAGGAGGAAACACGATCGTCCACGTATCAGTGCTTAAAGCCCCGGGTTTAGAGGTTAAGACAGATTTAAAGGGCTTGGGCAGCATTAGAAAGATTAGAATGATTAGAATGATATTGAAAGGAAAATGAAAATGGTTTCTTCTAAAAGTGAACAGGTGACAGTTGTTTTAAAAACAACTCATGTAAGCATTAAAAGCCAGTAATGGGAAAATACACAAAATAAAGGAAATTAAGACCAAGACACACTTTTTTTTTATGAGGACACTAGAATATAAATAAAGCATATACACCTTTACTAAAATATAAAATCCACAGCTCACATATGGCAATAATAAAACAGCTAGTCAGGGTGTGTTCCTGCCTTGCATCCAGTAATTCCAGGTAGGGTCTGGATAAGCAGTTACAGGCAATGGATATATTCCACAATGCACTATAGTACAACTGAATGTGATATTATGATACACTTTAATAAATACTGACAGTGCTGCACTGCCAAAAACATGTAAGCCCACATAACGACAGCAAAACTACAGGGGCCCACTCCTTTACGTTTTTGTGTGTTCTATACTAACTGTGTTTGCCTTCTTTTGTGTCACGTACAGACGAAGCTAATGTCTTAGGTGTGTACATAAGTACAAATGTACTTTGTATGAAAATAATTGACAGGCCGCACGTGCATAACAGCTATGAAAGCAATAGGAAGGAGGGCTTAACAGTCAGAGCTCTCTGATATACGAGGCACCTTGACGTAGATGTTATCTGACGTATCGAAGCACAGTTCATGGCTTAGTCGAGCTAATGACTGTTTAATTCATGCTGACGTGAGATAACGTCCCCCAGGGCACGAGCAGTGTCCCAAGTGCTGATAAGCTTTCGTTTATCACCCATTAAAACAGCTCAATGCCAACGGAACCCTTCAACACAGATGCCTGTCGCTTCACCAACAAGCAGCTGCTTCCCATCAGAACCCAGTGAAGAAAAAAGAGTCCTCCAGTATTCTCATAGCTTCACACTGATGGATGAGCTACTATTCCAGGTTCAGGTTAAGGATCATGTACTGGAGACAGATTGGACGATTGAGAACTGTGCGACAAAAGGTGGGCAGTCCAGCGGATGGTGGGGGACAACCATCAATGTCATACATGTAAATTCAGCCTCTCCCTTGGGAAGAAAGAAGCAGTTCTGTCAATTAGAGCATCAATAATTAAAATAGTTGTAGGTCCCATTAGCGGGGATGTATTTCCATGAATAGTTAATGATCCTTGCAGGCACTTTCAGTGACACACACCACGAGGTCTCAGCAGTGAAAAAAATGCACAATCAGGTCTCTAAAAAAAATATCAATTGCCCAAAAGAGACACACTCAGCAGAAATCAGGACACGTAAGAAGACGTATGGAGATCTCAAAGGTCTCTAGAAGACTTTAAAACTTTCAAATGACAGACACTTTTAAGTGAGAAGAACTCTAGTGGGAACTAAAGACAAAGAACCATTTTTAAGTGTCATCACTGTGCATTGCAACCAACAGCAAACTCTTGAGACATGCCTTAAAACAAACATTTACATTTAATCACCTGGTTTAATTATTCAACCTGGGGAACAACAAGAAGTTATTAAATATTGCTAGAGATGCATCAGTCTTCATATTGGATGCAGACAGCAGTGCTGATACACAACTTTTAAAAATGTGGAAAATGGGTATAAATTCACAGGGATTATCTGCAAAGGAAAGAAAAATATTCGTTCATTCTGAATTATAAACACCGTGAAACGTGCCGCCAAAATGTTCTGCTCTTCAACGTACAATCAACACGTCATCTTTTACTGGTGTGAAATACTGATCCGATCTTAGACTCTGATGAGGTGTAAATACACAGATTAAAGCATTAATGATCATTCTTTTCAAATAATTCTTTATTTAATTCATTTTTTTTTTCATAAAAATAAAATTCTAATAAAACCTAACAAAACATACAAGATATTATGAATTACCTCTTCAAATCATTAAATCATTTCTCCATGTGCATTTTAGTGTACGAGCTCTGAGAAAAGCCTTTTGTTCAGTCTTAATATTTATATGTACACATATAAAACTTCATTTATTGCTAATCTTTCTAAATAATTTGAAGCCCCAAGTTGTGTGGCACAACAAACTTTCAAATGGCAGGATAAATTTAACACAACCCTCAAGAAAAGGTCTGCCACCACTGCATTAATAAAGTTACTCTCCTGTTTGATTGTGTTTCATTTCCAGACTGATCGAAGCGGCTGTTTCATAAATATTGCAGTTGAGATGATGTCAACAGAGTGTAATTCATTAAGCAACAGCAGGGGAATAGACCTTGCGTCCTTGAGGGTGGAGGAGTCAAGTGATGTCAGTGCGCGAACACACAGACATCAGATTACACTGTACTGTTCTGACACTGTGTTGAATGTTGATATCAATCAAAACTGGGTCGATCCATCTGTGGCCAACAGTGAACCCAGACACCCATCTGCTGTCCCTGCTGAGGAAGGAGCTCCCATACAGACAGCAGAAACAGGATGGGTGGAGGCCCAGGTCTACTGTTCAGATGCGCACACACAGGAGGGGGACGGTGCAGTTAATGGAAACAAATAAAAGGGAAATGCTCAATGGAAACATTATTCTCTGCTATTGTCATGGTCTGCTTTTGTACTGAGAAGATACATAAGACTCACACCACAAACACACCCAGCTTTTCCCTAGTCTTACTTACAGTGAACACATTCTGCAAAGTCAGGGACTAATCTTGCATGTGCCCAAATAAGTCACTTCTGCACAAGTGGCCAAACCATCTCTTGAACTGACCTTTATCTTACAAAGGATGGAAAGAATATATTTCCAAATCCTCACTACATTTCGCATAAAGAAATATTTCATGTCAACTGGATTAGACCTGTTTCAAAGAGAAAAGAGGATTCCACAGGATTCACCCTCTCAGCAGCGTCTCCCATGGTCGGCTTCATATTTAAAACCACATAAAACTTTAAGCTGCCATCTGATACAAGCCTAAAGTGTCAATTTTCCTTTTTCAAGGATTAAGTCCTGCTTTTGTAAAATGCTTAAAATCCCAATTATCATTTCTGATGTACAAATATTACATTTAAAAAACCCTTAATGGAAAACTAATGGATTAAAAACATTACCGTAGTAAGTAAACAATGCTAAAGTTTCAATAAATATTTTACAAATATTTTTTATATAAATATTACAATTCAAATATTACAAATATTAAAGATATTACTCTCAAACCAAGCCCCAAAACTGCACATTTGAATTCAAAATACATACAAAATTCAGAATACATTTTAAATTGCATAACACAGCCAATAGGTGCTAAGAACTTCAAGTTGAAGTTATAAAGTGTGCGTCAGATTGGGCATCCAATGCCCATCCGATCAGAACTGAAAATCCAATCAGAACTGAGATTAGTGTGTGTGTGTGTGTGTATATATATATATATATATATATATATATATATATATATATATATATATATA
This sequence comes from Hoplias malabaricus, assembly GCF_029633855.1. Taxonomy (NCBI): domain Eukaryota; kingdom Metazoa; phylum Chordata; class Actinopteri; order Characiformes; family Erythrinidae; genus Hoplias; species Hoplias malabaricus. Next base: position 59,375,759 of record NC_089800.1, read on the forward strand.
TCACACACACACAGCTGAATGTGGCTTTCAGGGGCGATGTAGTCACAGAGTCTTGAGTAGCACATCACAAAGTATAGGTTCCAAATCAGCTATTAAATCAATCAAACTATTCATATAAATTAAACTTCTGAATAAATATTCATATAAAATGCATAGAACATAGAAAATACCCATTTTCTTGTACTGTAAAGCATTTGAGTTGGAGGGTGTTGTGAACAGATGACAGTCAGGGTGTGGGCTGACCCATGTTTGGGTTGGGGCTGCGTGGCTGGGCAGGCTGCCAGCTGGATGACCGGATTAAGCTCCCTCTGGTTGAATGGCCCTCACTAATCCCTTCCTCGACTTCTCCGCGTTACACAACGTTACGGAGACACATGCCACGCAATCAGGCTCATGCTTTTGTACCTGAACTCCCACGTTAACCCACTTTACTTACTTTAGGCATTTTAGAAAATACTCATTAATTTCACCTTTGAGACGATTAAGAATCCACAAAAAATATAATTTAATTTACACTCATTTTGCTGAAAATATCTCTGATATACACAATAAAGTATTTTCAAAAAGTCAAATAAAGCCACAGAGAAGCCATTACTGAGTAAGAAATTAAACAGAACCTGCTGTTATTCTTAGAAATACGGACCCAGAAGTGGAAAATGCCAACACCATTAAAATTGAACACTGGAAAGAAAAGAAAGGTAAGGACAGATTCTATAGTTTCTGAGGTTTCTGTGTAATGTTATATTAAATCATTTGGCATACAAGTGGATACACACACCCTCTCTCACTCTTCCCTGTTGCTCTCTGTGCTTTAGCAGCTGCTGATTCTTCTCTGGGATTACTAGCTCTTGGTGCTGTATTTGCATTTGTTTACCACTCTGAATGGTAATACTCCCACAACCCTGCAATCAGAATGCAAATCCAAATTGATATGAAGCGCAACAAATTGGATATCCGTGCAGAACACTGAGGAGGGGTGGGACAGCGGCAGCATGTCTGAACTAGGCTATTTAAAAAAGGCTTGATTTGTAATGAATCACTTGTCCATCACCCTTCAAACGCAATCTTCCTCAAAAGGCTAACAGTTCAAGGTCAACAGTTGGCTCACGGACCTCAGTGCAGTCCCAAGTTCAGGCAAAAAACATTCATCTTAGTTTCTTGTATTTTCAGTTTTATTCTGTAGCTGCAGGAGCTGCTGATCTGCTGTATTTTTCATCTCCAATTAAATTAATGATTTCACCCTGGGGGAGCGCTCCATTAATAGCATAAAAATGGGTTATTAGTCTGAAAGTACAAGACTACTTTATGAATATGATATGAAGAAGCCACACACGACTTGTCAACAAATGGTGCTGTCCTAGATTCTGTTTTTATCATTTTTAATCCAATCTACATTAGCAGTGCTCAAAGGCAATGTTCTCGATTTTAATCAATAACAGTTTTAATAAAATTCAGAGTATGTTTCCTCACTATCTGCATGTTGAAAAATGCTCTGGTAATTGTACACAGCTCTTGCTTGTTAAATAAATAAGAAATAAACCATGAGAAACGGCATATAAGAACATTGAAAAGAACAAAAAATTTGGAACTGACTCCAAAATCAGGAGTCCTCGAGTTACAAACGAGGTTCTGTGGTAATTCAAACAGCAAATAAAAACTTATAGTTAACTTAAACCTTAACCGTGTACATGCTACCGTCCCGTTTCATACTCAAACATACGGTCCCACCCTAATAAAATGCAGAGCTTCTGAATAAGATATTCAGGATTTCCCCAGAATAATCTATATTCCCTCAAACTCATTACTTAATAAACAACAATAGAGGAGAAAAAAAGACTACCACATGACTATTTCAGGTGTTAAAAAACTGAAACTGGAAAAAAATTAAATAAAAAAAAGCAGGTATCATGAGGAGATAGTAGAGCACACGAGAGGCACCTCCTTCAGCCATTAACAAATTGGTACTTTTTCATTTAATGTGCCAACCAATGCAAAGAAATGTCAAAAATTTTTAGTTCATAAATCTAGGTCAACAACACTCATAGGAAAGGTAAACAAAATTAATGTTTCTCTCAAGAGACAGTTTAAGAAATGACTGATTTTGACATGAGGCTGTGCTGTGGCACATTCAAGGACTTTAGGCTAAAAAAGGTCAGAACAATAAAGATGTGGTATGTACTACAGTAGTGTTTTGTTTACTGACACAGATTTGATGGTAAATCCAAAAGCTGTCAGTGTAACTGACAAGCTACTTGGGGTCATTAAGATTAATTTACATAATCCCAGGAACAATCTTTATAATTACCACCATTAGCATTGAGGTTTCCTTTAAAGGACATAGAAGCATCTTCTATTCATCCATAATAATGCTAGCATAAACATTCCAACCTCGATGACCCAAATCTGAAAATAAAACACGATATATCAACGCATTCTCCACCGTCTCTTTGTGCATGGCCCCTTTGAGGCTCTCAGAAGTAGGGCCTGCTGGACAATGTTGCAGTTCTTCTTCTGAGATAGAAACCATGCAAACAATAGGGCTTTACCACTTTGATTCCATTATGGTGGAAGCCAAGTGTGTTCCATTTGCGCTCAGTAGCAGCCGACAGTGGATCTGCAGCCAACACCAAGCATGGGTATGGATGGCCATACATTATTCAGCTGCTGGCTAAATGGCCTCAGCTTCTCAAACACAGGAGCAGGAAGGGGGAGGGCATGGGGCAGAGAGGAAATCCCACCACTGTCACACAGGCTGATGAAAAATCAAGCGATAGGTCATGCGTCTCATCTACATCCATAATTGTGTCAGGACCATGGGACGACATCTGGAGCAGTTGCACGAGTCTCAGAGAATCATTATAGCTTAATTAGAAAGCCTGAAATTGAAATAGGCATAAAGCTTGGGTGCTGGAGGTGGAGGATGATTAAAATGACACGCAAACTTAAAGGCTGATTGCACTCTGATTTGGTGGCAATGATCTCCAAGAGCGACAGAGAATTACTGAGTGTCTCTTGCGTGCTCGGATGTTATAAAGATCTTACTGCTTTTATCAAAACAGCAAACCCAAGGACACTTCAAGGGTTTTCTAAAACCCTTCAGATGCGGAAACAGCTTCAAACACTCACTTTAATTTGTCCCAGATGGCACCGTTAAAGGACACGTCTGTGAGCAACCAGGCCTCAGGTAAACAGAAGTTAAATAACACTTTGTAGAACTGACATTCTCGAGGTTCTCAAAGGTGAAAGTTTCACATGAGCAGTTCTTTCGTGAATTTGCGGCAGTATCTGAATGAGGGTCAGATGGTTTGGATTAGGACACAACTTTTTGAAAAGTCGTTCCTCCATATCCTCTTCTGCCTCCCTACCTTTGAATAAGGTCCGTGTCAGGTCAAGTCAATATGCGACTGTGCGTGTACGCCTGCCTGCACACTGAATGCCATGGCTGAGAGGACAGGGAACAGCTGCTGTCCATCAGCTAGTGAAGCAGCCCCTGGTTTTGTGTGTGCAGCACAAGCTGTGATATGTGATAGCAGCAACAAAAGGTGTTTAAAGCTTGCTTTGAGTGCACAAAAGCACCGTCTGAGAGCTTTTAGGATGCAGCAACAAGAGGACATGCAAAGGAATCAGAAAACACAGTGCCTGACATTTTTCAGAATATCTGCCTGCGCTTATGTTGGGTACGTTTTGCAGATTTGTATATTTGTAAGACGAAATCTAATTAATGCACTCGTTGCATGGAAGCCTTACGCCACAGTCCTGCTACTGTCTGCAAATCTCCAGAATCTGTGGCACAGAAAGCAAAGGAGGATCAATCTTTAATAGGGCTGGGTGTGGGGAGGGGTGCATGGGAACAGCTTCAGTCACCCAAGACTGCACAACAGCCAAAGCCCCCGAGCCATTCATCTCAATTCACAACAACACCGCCAGACATTCCTCTTATACGATGCTGACCGCAGACTATAAATCCTGTCAACACTGGAGTGTACACGGCCCTCTATCTAAACATGGCCAATTTAGGATATGGGCAGCGAATGCAGGGAAATGGCGTGTGAGGTGAGACAAAGTGCAGGAACTGAAAAGACACCAGCTGCTCCACTCAGCACAACAATCAGCACTAATGAAGTGTTTTTAGATCCAAGCAATCACATGGGGCAGGGCTGCTACAAATTAAATTAAACATTGCATTACGCTGCACAGAAGCAATGTTCAAAAACTAAACCATTTTTCCTGACAGAGATTTCCAATAGTCACACTTCCAGTCCGCCATGACAAGAGAGAAATTCTCTGCAGTCTCTACCGTATGGCCCCAACGGCTGCACTGGGAGTGAGCCATGCAGCACTGTTAGCCGCTGATAACTGTTTTCTGTAAGTCACGGTGTCGTATGACTAGTCATATGGAACAGAGGATGGACAGCATGAGCTTCTGTTTCTGGACCAAAGTAAAGGGAAATGGAAATAGCAGTGAATTTTCTAGGGACACAAATTTTGTTCACTGAAAATGAGCCATAAAAACAGTTTATAATGACCTTCTAAAACACCCACTAGGGATTAACTGATATGGGAACTGTGAGCAAACGAATGAAAGTGTGCTGGTACACTGAAATCTGGTACACAAACATTTTTAAAAACTAGAATTACAGAAAAATTAAAACATATTTTGTATAGGATAAAAATGAAACAAAATTATATACAGTTCTCTACACATTCTTATTGTCTAAATTATTTAAAGCAAGCACCCACCAAATCAATAGAATTTAGATATCATCATGCACCTTTAAAACACAGAAAAGATTGTCTAAAACAGTTTCATATGAATATTTTTGGCATTAATATACAAAAGAATCATAATGCTGTATTTGCTCTTCTGCTCCAGTCATTACTGACACATTCAGATGTACTGTGTATTGTGCCATGGTAAATGCAGGATGCATGAATATGAGAATGGCTCATCACTGGCAAGCTCTCAGGCTTCACACATCTGTGCACTCCAACAGCTGGGCACTGGAAAAGACATAAGAAGAGAAAAGGCTTCCATAAGCAGATAGAGTGTTGCCTCAAATGCCCGAGTTTTAATGGAAACGGCCAAAAGACGAGGGCAGTGCTCAAGTGTGAGAGGAATGTTCATTGTTACTGTGGAACACGTGATCACTGTTCCTGGACGTAAAAGGTTGGAATGTGTCATTATAAACCATGATTTAACACCAGTTCTTTGACACAGTACAAATGAGAGTGCACAGTTCTGATTTATTGAATGGTCCATATGTTTAGGATAAAGCCCACACATTGCATTTATTGCATAGAAAGTTAAAAAGGAAATGAAGGTTTAGGCTGATGCTAATGGGTTCTGTTCACACTGTACTCACTCAGCAGAAGTATCTATCGTAAGTTAATCACTGGCCTGCAGCCCAGCACACTGCACCACTGCCAGATCCTCACACAGATGAGCACAGCCTGGGGTTTAGGTTTGTGCCAGGGTCACATTTCATACCCCTCTTCATCACTCTGCATTAACATAAAGTGTCAGAAAGTACATCAGTGTTCATTTTAGAGTTAAGTCTGTCTTAGAAGAAAAGTTCTTATCGTCACAATATGACCTTTATTTTTTTCTTTTCCTCTTTCTATCTCATTTGTCTTCTTTGCTGATAATTGCTGCCTGTAATTTGTCTTTGAACAACAGTTTGTGCTTCTCTCTGAGGAAGGCATGGATAAATCACACAAGATATTTAAAGAAGTGAACCTGCTATCACAATTCTCAGGATAGAGAACTGTGATCTGGATTCTAATCAGAGTCAGACCGATACTGAGGCTTGATATAGATTCTGCAGATGTGTTCCCATCTCTGAAAACCTCACTGATTATTCACTAATATAAAAGAGGATTATTTTCGTTCCAACAGGCTGTACTGGTAAATGTGCACACAAAATTCAATCCCAAAATAACAGCAGCTATTGACTCCCTGTTGCTGTACTTCACTTCACCGCATTAGGACCATTACCTTCATAGCAGCTTTAAAAACATCTAGCAGTTAACAATCCCCACTGAAACACACAAACTGTGTGTTTTTTTATTTTATTTTACTGAATGAGTTTAATGCACTGAAGGGAGCATTCCACTGCTTCCCATTATTAACACACAAATCTACCACTTGCCTTTTATATGAAGAGATCAGATCTTCATTGCTCTTCAGGCACATGTAATGCATGAAAGATCAAAGAGGAAAGTGTCTCTCACTGACTGCAATAACAACAACTCGTCATTAATTCTTCACAAGTGGACACCGGCATTTCTTACTGAAGCCCACCACTGACTTTATCCATAATGGTGCAATGTTTAGAAGGTTAATATACATACCCAGTTTATCATTGCTGCCTTTATATTTCAAGTTCAAATGCTCGGTATTGCACATTGTCAGTTATTAAACTGATCAGAAGTAATATAGAGACTGGTGACTGCTGAAAGCAAAGGAAACAAGCAAATCCTAAGAGAGTCATAAAATCGATAAACTTGTCATGTGTGACAGCAAACACATTGGCTGATATCATGTTAATACTCTTTGACCTTTTGGCAACACTGGCTATTGATGGATCTGATGTTTGATGATGCGCGTAGCTACTTGACACATTAATGTCTTAAAAAAAATCACTGACGTGATAATAAATGATAGTAAAACAAGTCTCAGTGAACATCAACTAAAAAAAAACAAGTTTGTGCATAACTCTTTGATATTTAATGAAATTAGAAATGAGCAGAACACTGGATACCGGAGCTGCAGGCAGATGTTAGTCCTGTACAAAAATAATGCAACAGTGAAGAAACCACAATAGACAGGCACTACACTTCATCACCCAATACAGTCTGAAGAATCCTCAGAACTGAGCTGGCATTCAGAAAAATTGTTGTTGACCCTGGCACTGTAAGTCATCTGTCTTGCTGAGTGCATTCAAAGCCTTGCGTTTTCCTATGAACAAAGAGACAGCTTTAGAACTACCCCAGAAGAGTGTACACCACCCAAATTTGTACCATCTGCAAGCAGTCAGTGCTGCATTCAGCCTTCACCATGTGACACTTCCACTTTATTCTTTGTCTGTAACGCAGAAGAAGAAGGTTACCAGGAGCTAGCAAAAAGCCTCAGAAAGCAATTCCTAATATATTTTGGGTGCTGAAATATCATGATCAATTTTTCCGTGTTCATCACCGTAATGTCTTCCCTCTGCTAAATACTAAGCTTGAAGACTCCAATCTGACATAATATAATAAGCATTATTCAAATGATCATTCCTTTGTAGGGAGTTATATACACAACTGTCACATATAATTTCAGAGATAACTTTCAAAAGCCCTGAACAGACAAAAGCTATGTAGAGCAATAGCATCTAATCATGCGATTCAGAGGAGTCTGAAAATGGCCTTTTCGGCAAATGATATACTGCATAAATCCCATAAAAACCACTGCATTATTTATGCCTGTGAACAATCTGCTAATATACTGAAACTCAATAATTTACCACAGAAAGCAAAAGGCAAAGAGGTTCTTGGTTCCAGTTCATTTAAATGTGATTTGTTCACTTTTACAATTTAATTTACTTGAGTTTATCATTTTTGTTACATTATTTCTTTTATGTTTTAAGTTCCCATAGTAAAATTCAAATCGTTTCCTTTCTTTTTCCCTCAAATGTACCTCCAAGTGAAAATAAATGTTGATTGAATGCTACTCCTTGTTGATTGAAAGGGTGTACTCCCGCCTTGTGCCCGATAATTCCAGGTAGGCTCTGGACCCCCGCGACCCTTAATTGGATAAGCGGTTACAGATAATGGATGGATGAATGCTACTGCTTAACTAGGTAAATATTCACATTTTCATTCAAACAGAGTGAAAATAAAAGACTCTGAGTAAAAGATATTATGCAGAGTGGCTGATACCAGCCCACTAATATTTAAGCAACAAAAAAGAAAAAAAAAAAACATATAAGAGCCAAAAATATTAGTGACTATAGAAAAAAAATGGCCCAGCAACTGGAGTGGACACATACATATCACAACGCCCATCCCCCGCCCCACTTTACTCTGATAGTGTGCCTAGTTTTGATCCTTAACCGTGATTTCCATGAGATGGCAAATAAAAGTCCCTGGGAAGAGAGAGGGATGTATTGGTGATTCTTTCACAGTTAACCAATTTATCACAGTAACAGCCCTTAGCGACAATGTTCATTTATTGATTTCTTTTCATGCAAACAACATCAAAACATCAATAATTCCCACAGTTAACACAGCTGAACATACTTAGTGATGAAATACCCTACATTAATACCATATTGTACACAGCAAAGCAGCTGCTGAACTGGTCAAAAGTGTCTGGTGAAGCGTGCAGACATCATGCCTGTACAAAAGGAAACAGAACAGAGAAGGGCCCACAGAATTTATCATCCAGTACCGTGGGTCTGTAGCTTAACCTGATCTGACACATTTAGGGACCTGGGTGTGTTGTTCCCCTTTTTGTCTGAGGTCTGACACTGACAATAAGGATGACTACAAATGTTTAACAAGCAGCTTTTGGTAAATCAGTTATCAAAAATCAAACTATGGGTAACACTGGGAATTTGTCTGTTCTCACTAAATGAATTGTATGTCTGTATTTACACTAGTTACACCCTTAGAAATGATCTTGAATGAATAAAAAAAAAAGAAAAAAAGAAAGCCTGTTAAAGCTTAAGTCTTACAACGGCCTATGATAAATGTACTACATTCAAAACATGACAAATAAAATCCCATGAAACATGAGTCGAATGCAGCATTGGGGCATAAACATATGAAAACAGAACCTGTAGGCATGCAGCGCTCCACTGGCCTAAATGTGTTTATCCCTCCATTCTGATGCCCCCTGACTTTAGATGCATCTCTGCTCTACTGGAAGGCTCTTGGTGGCTGATATAGCCTGTTTAACACTATGTAAATATAGCCCTGGCCAGGAACTAGCTAAGGAATAGGACCAAGGTTAGTGTGGCATGGCTGAAAGCCAGCGGTCAGGCCTTTTTCTGAAGTTTGTAGAGGGGGAGGCTGAGGGGCCATTTTGAGCAGATACAGGACTGACAGGTGGTGGGGGCATGGACAGAGTGAGATGAATGAGAGGAACTTGAAGGACAGGCACTTGACACTCAGTGAACCACATTAACCCACATCACCAATCACAACAAGCCCAGAGCAAGCACTCATACACAGACAGGGAGACGGACACGCACGGCAGTGCTGGCAAACGTTTCTATACTTCAATACGTTCCATATTATTATAACATTTAATATCCTGAGTCCTGTAAATGTTTCCTAAAATATTCATATTCAGAGAAGCTTGTTAATTTCACATTTCCCAGTGGTTTTAATTTTAGCACTACTGGTCAGCAGGGACAGCAGCACACACACTGCTCGAACTAGTACCCTGACTACAAGCAAAGCCACTGGCTTATGACCCTCAGTATTCCATATTTTCACTGACTCACTACCGAAGGCCATGCTGCTTGTAAGTTATATATAAATAAGGCCTGTAGGCTGGAGCTTAATTTCATGCACTGAAGCTGATTCATCAAGTTTCCATATCATCTGAAAAGTTCATGAATTAGATAACGAATAGTTTGGACGTTGTTCATTACTATCACATATGCACTTGCTTTAAGCATCTTTCAAGTAACACTGTGACCTAATTCACAAGAGCTGTACAACTTTATAGTGTAAAGTTAACCAAGGTTTGGTATCTGTTTTATATACTTTTATTTATTTACTTATTTCTTTACGCTTCCTTCACAAGAGTTTAATATGTTGTGTTATTTTTTTAATAACTGATAGATTAGGAGAGATTTACTTATTTTTTTCTATTTACATTTTAAATATTTTTTGCGGTTTATATTTAAATCATGTGCATCATACTAGGAGGCGTTTCCTGTTATATAGATGAGGTTTTGCTCTGTTGAGAGAAAAATAGGAATCATCACAACCAACAAATTTGTTCGTTTCCTATACCTTTTAACTATTAGAGAAAACTGTGGGTGGTCCATATCTGTTGATGTTATTGGGCAACTGATATTTTAGAAGAACCCCTGTTCTTCTAAAACCACCTGGAGCAAAAGGTGGACAAATATCTAGAACAAAACTGCATCATCCACCTCACTTAACCTAAAACAACTGTAGCTCCATTGGCTCTATGCAGGCTTACAATACAGTTTCTAGCACACACACACACACACACTCTTCACGCTCTCTCACAGGTACACAGCACTGTTTCCCGTCCTTTGTTACTTTCTAATGACATATTTACCGCACAAGCTTTGCGACCCACGTTCTCCCTGAGGCACCACAAATTACGGCCCTCCATAGTGCTCTCAGACTCTTGAAGAGCAAAGCACGGGAACGCCTTCCTTTTCAAGTCTTTGAGGTTCAATTAGGAGGCCCTGTGACTAGCATGCGTCTGTGAGGTGGCGGCAGATTTGGTCATTCTTCTGCTCTGATTGAAATTCATTGCACAGCGCCTGGAATCTAGGACCTGCTCGAGCATTGTTGTGAAGCAGAAAAGGCTTCAGGATGATTCAGGGGGAACTGGAGAGGACTGGATGGAGACAATTGGAAATCCTCAATACTAACAGCAGGACGGAGAGAGGTTTTCATTTCTGCAGTACAGAGAGGGTGCAGATCTAGCTTAGAATCATGGCTTAGAGCATTGTGTAAATCCCTCAGTTTTATACATTTAGATTGTACTGAGCAACTGTGCGTGCTTCTTAAGCCGTTTATCATGTATAGTTATTCAAGAGTCTATCCTGCCTGGAGATCTATTTCAGTGGTGTTGTTTACCTGAGTTACCACCTACAACAATGCTTTAGGAGTTAAAGGCTGTGCTTTCAGTTTAAACATCTCTGTCACATCAGGATGCATTCAAATATAGAAACACACTATAGATATTTTTTAGTTCTAGGCTATATCCTCCATTCAAAGGTAGTCCACGACTAAGTTTAATTGCTGTCTGGTAAACCACCCCATAAAGTTTTAGCATGACTTAGTCCAGATTTACATGAAATAAATTCTCCTTGGATAATTTCTGTTAACCGAATCACAAAAAAATTCACACAATGTAAATAGCAGCTTCAGCTCCTGAAAGAGGCCCAGAATCTAAGCCTTGGCCCCATTATTGTGATATCTCCAGTTCAATCCCCAGTGATGCCTCAGCCATCCGAGGCTGGGAGTTCTAAGAGAGCACAACCGGGTTGGAAGCTCCCCCTCCTGCCCTCATCACATTGCAAGGTGCCAGCCAGCTCTGGCGTCTGTCAGCTAAAAAGATGGACCTGGGCAGTCTGTATTATCCTTGGGGGCATGGGGCTGTCCAATGAAGAAAGGCAGCTGTTGACATCATGTGTCTAGGAAGAAGCTTGTCTTCACCCCCACTCCCCTCCCAGTGACTGGGATCACTGCACTCCACATTAAAATAGATCTGTTTTTGGGCCATATATAAATGCTGCTTCATATACATTATATACATTATCTAAATGAACTGTCAAATCATAGTTTGGCAGTTTATTTAGACCATTTAGATAAAGCAGCACAATCTAAATACCAGGTAAATTGTAAATTATTTGCACTGGAGAGATACTGTGATTGGGTCTGACAGTCAATATTCAAAATGACAAATAAACAGTTTTGACATTTTGTCAGCGCCACTTACACAATGCCTGTAGCAAAAATGGTCCCTCCTCTTCTGTGGCTATTTTCTCAGGGTTCTGTGGGCATTGCTTTCAAAAGACAGGACCATTCAATCCAAGAACAGATCCTGCTCTGAGGCCCAAACCCCCAGATTAATCCCTTGAGTGGTCTTTGCTTGGTAGTCACCTAACCCTGCATAGACACCAAAAACTCACCCCCTGCCCCCTGCCCCCAAGCCCTCCCTAGCCTTTTTATTTATGTGGGCCAGCAGTGCAAATCCATCTTAAGCCCAACACCCCCATTAAACATCCCCCATTATGTTACTTGCAAGGTAAACAGACTCATTCAATTTGCCTAAATGTAAAACATCAAGGAGAGCCCATGTTCTCATACGTGTCAGGGGATGTGAACATTTTTTGGCCTTATAATTTGACATAAATGCCACAAATTTTGTTAAGATTTGCAGTGGAACTAATGCAGCTGAGTCACATACTTGCTTCAAACAAGGCTCAGCTATAAACCCTGGATGAAAATACAGACAAAACCTGAGATACAGGGGTGTTGTCCACTTTAGATAGTATGATATACTGTTGTTTGTATTATGTGATGTATTTATTTTCACTTTAGATTAGTGCTGGACAGTATGACCAAAACTCCCTTTCACAGTATTTTTCAATCCCCATCCATGATGTGTTAACCGCATTGATTGCAAGAAGAATTTCTGCAGTAGAGGGGTTAGGAGCACCCTACTCCACTGTCATGAGAATTGTACATTATATTATTCATTAATTTACAACATATTTAAACAAATAAGAGTTATTTTGATATAAAAGTAGCCAGGGCTGCTTGTCAATGGTTATATTGCACTGAAGAAGTCCGAAATATATTCATTAAATAACAATATTTAAACAATTTAATAATAGCAATAATCGTAAATAGCAACAATGTGCAACTCCCAGCAATAAAACTATTGATTCTTTAGGTCGACAGCATTGGCAGTAAGTGTTTGTTTGGTCCACGTCCAACCTTTTAAACCCCAAGTACCTACAGACACGGCTCCTTTTTTCTGCAAAAGTTCTTCTGGGTCATCATCTTCTACTTCAATGTCTGTTACAACTTCTGGTTCAGAACTTCCCCAGTTCATTTTCACCACCCTCAACAACTCGACTAATACTTGCGCTCCGTTTCATTAGTGTTTAGCGGCGCAACAATGAAAAACATCCCCTGTGAAACAATTTAACATTGCAGATATCATCATGTCATACCTTAGGTATTTAAGGTCACTTGACCAACCAACCCACTTGAACTTCCTAACCCACTGACAGACTGACTGCCTCATTAACTCAATAAGACAGTGTTTGATCTTGTTACTTATGTTAGTCACAAATGCATGCCTTAGTGTTAATACCATTAATAATGAAGCTCCGACACAAAACACAACAAAGTCAAAGTCAGTTGATCTAAAGGGGAAGTCTGCAGACTGGATTTTCACACAAACTCTTCCTTTAAATTCCATTTTGCTATGTTGAGCTGCACTGTGAACCGTGCACATGCTTGCTGCTCTATATTTGCAATTATGGAATTTGGTAAAGGGTAATATAAAGAGTGTTTGTACAGTTAGGAGTCTTGCCCAAGGACTGTTTTTAAAATAGTGTATTTTGCCAGGTAAAGATCCAAACACCAGTCTGTCACATGAAATGATGCAGTTCTGTCTACTACATTACACCAAGAGTGTACAGAAATGATAAACAAAATGGAGCACTGTCCTGACAAGGTAATGCTTTTGAAAAGATGAGAGATAACACAATCAATACTGGACAAACACTTATCAGACAAATAAACAACTGGCATAGGATGAGAGAATAGGTATTTTCCTCCAATGAAGAGGTGTGGAAGTAGGGGACAGAGGGGCTGAAAAGGCCAGGTGGTTAGCTGAGGGCTCTGATGCTGTAGAGGTGTGAGACAGATCCTTCTGCCTGCCAGACGGTCTTCATTTGCCGAGACTGATCTTCCAGTGGACAAACCGATTGGAGGAGATGGCAGATCCCTCGCTGTGAGAATTAAATGGTACAGACAAATCATAGATTGTATATTGTCTAAAGTGTTCACATGCACCAAGGCAAGCCGTTATTCACAGACCAAACAAGCTCAAAAAGATAAAGTGCATGGACAAACAGGTCCTAAATCCACAGTTCTAATATCAGCCATCCCCAGTGAAAGTGACTGGGGCTCCACCAGTAGAGCAGCACAATCTGTCAGCCCTCAAGCTAAATAATACAGAGACCCTCAGGCATTTGTGTTGTCATGGTTACATGGTCTAACCAGCAGGATCAGAGCACATGAGAAGGCTAAGATGTGTGAGAGCACATCCCCCATAAGAACAAACAGATAAATCACATTTTTATTCAAAGCTAGAGCATTACTCATAAAATGCATATATATATATATATATATATATATATATATATATATATATATATATATACACATACATACATACACACACACACAATTATGCCCACCTACTTATTTCTCAGTCTATTCTCTCAGCTCCACTAATATGATTTGGGTGGTGGATTATTCTCAATGCTGCTGTGACACTGATGTGGTCGCAGTTTGTTTGTGTGCATGTTGTGCTGGTACAAGTGGATCAGACACAGCAGGGCTGCTGGAGTTTTTAAAGCCCTCAGTGTCACTGCTGGACTGAGAATAGTCCACAAGCCAAAAATATACAGTTCTGACTTTACATCTACAAGGTGGACAAATAAGGTCGGTGTGTCTAACCGAGTGGACAGAACACTCCAGCATCACTGCTGTGTCTGATTCACTCGTACCAACACAATTCACTGTTCACATCACCACCACGTTAATGCCACTGCAGCACTGAGATTGTTCACTGACCACTGAAGATGGTGAGAATGAGAAAATAATGTATACGGACTACAGTTTGTAATTATAAAACTACAAAGTGCACCTGAATAGTCAGTAGAACATATATATACATATATATATATATATATATATATATATATATATATATATATAAAATGTCAAGAGCTCCACAGGGTCAATATACACAGCCGGGCTGCTATAGCCAAGCCTTTGGTCACTCATGCCAATGCCAAACATTGGTTTCAATAGTGCAAGGAGCGCAAATCTTGGGCTGTGGACAATGTGAAACATGTATTGTTCTCTGATGAGTCCACCTTTGCTGTTTTCCCCACACCCGGGAGAGTTACGGTGTGGAGAAGCCCTAAAGAAGCGTACCACCCAAACTGTTGCATGCCCAGTGTGAAGCATGGGGGTGGATCAGTGTTGGTTTGGGCTGCCATATCATGGCATTCCCTTGGCCCAATACTTGTGCTAGATGGGCGCGTCACTGCCAAGGACTACCGAACCATTCTGCAGGACCATGTGTATCCAACGGTTCAAACATTGTATCCTGAAGGCGGTGCCATGTATCAGGACGACAATGCGCCAATACACACAGCAAGACTGGTGAACGATTGGGGTGTTTTGGAGGAGCGAGTCAGGAAACGTTTTCCTCCACCAGCATCACGTAGTGACCTGGCCACTATCCTGCAAGAAGAATGGCTTAAAATCCCTCTGACCACTGTGCAGGACTTGTATGTCATTCCCAGGACGAATTGACGCTGTATTGGCCACAAAAGGAGGCCCTACACCATACTAATAAATTGTGCTCTAAAACCAGGTGTTTCAGTTTCATTGTCCAAACCCTGTACATACACACACACACAAATATATGGTGATACTGAATAAATAATTTCCTCTCTGGAGTCACAAGACAGACAAAGACAGCTCAGTGCAGTTATCAACGGAACTGAGGCTGTAGCAATGAAAACGTGTGAGAAAAGAGCGTCGGACAAATCAGATTCTCTCTCTCCTTCACGCTTCTGCCACACTGATGTGAGAAAACAGGCTGCAAATGTGAGGCGAAAGTGTTAGAGTACACATCTCCACCACCGCCATGTCCTTCACACTGGGGGCAAGGTTATTACATTTAAAGAGCACTCTCACTCTGTCTGTTCAATTACACTACAGCACTTCCTTTACATCAAAAGCCTCTGCTGAGTGGAAAAGGGACATAAATGAGCAGTTGCTAATTGCCTGGTCAGTGTTCAGAGGTGGGTTGCTATAATAAATCGATTTTGGCGCCGGAGTGCCAGAGTTAACGCTTAGAGCCAAGTATTCAACAAAGAGAAGCATTAAAAGGTTTCTGTGTACTGTCGATGCAAAGTGGCTGGTTAAAACATCTCACAGAATCTACTTCCAACATCAGGTCTAAAATATCGTTCTTGAGGGAGATTTTATAAAAGGCAAAACAATAACATTTTCATTTGTAGTACTGAAGATTCATTTGACACTCAAAAGCATGTCTGTGACAAATAATCACAGTAATTTAAAATGAAATCTTGACTGAAAATGGTATCAAATTTTATTCTGTAATCATGTTACTGCGTGGAATCGGCTCTGCATTTCGTGGTGATTGACAGATCTCTCTGGTCACAATTACATTGAATTAATTAATTATTATTGTTACACGTCAAAATTGAGTACCTGCTCGACTCGATTGGAACCATAACCAAGCAGGGACTGAAAAAGTACTTGGTTCCAGGGACCAGATTTGGCCATTTGAAAAACAAGAGAGCAGAGCCGAGTCGAGTAGGTTCTAGGCAGTGGTAAAGCACCATAATTGGTGTAGTGCGGCGTTCCTGCTCAAGCTAGGACATGAACCAGTAGCAGCCCTGGCGCTACAGACAATGCTATACCAACCAATACCTCAAAGAAAATGATATTGCACACTCGTAGTCGGAGCTCTACAACAAAATGGAAGTGGAGTCAGAAGCTGTATAAAAGGAGGTTTAAATCTCACACATCCAGCCGTCACAAAGACTGAGGCAGCTGTTGGTGTTGAGCTGAGGATGGGTAAAGTCTATGCAGCTTTATTCAAAGCTTTATACAGCCGCCTGCTACAGTTCCACTTATCCTGATGGTGAAGAGAGGAGGATCAGTGTTGGTCTGCCATCTCCTGAAGAGAAGAGCCGCAAGGGGAACCTGATTGTTCGCACTCAAAGAGTCCGGTGCAGTGCGGACGACAGAACGGCCCATTGTTTTGGCGGCAGCAGCAGGAATTTGTCACATCAGGGGTTTTGTATGACAAGACACTTCCCCAGAGCCTCGCCTCAAAGCGACAAAGGCAAATATTTACATGTGAATTCGGCGGAAAAGCGCATTACGGGCATTGTGCTGGCTTGTCATCTCTGCTGAATGAACACACTGTCTCACGCGCTTAACGTCAAGTGCAGAAATCACACCGGCTGCAGGAACGTAAGCTCCTGGCATGAATTCTGGAGGGAGAGGATTTCACATTTCAATGTGCTAACACAGATTATTTCTAGAAAAAACTGTAAAGTGAACCACAAATAAGTTTAAGCAACTTTCCAACTTCACCGCGACCCTGAAATGGGAAAGCGGAAAAGAAGATGAATGAATGAACGAATGAACTTTCCAACTTACAGTGATAACTCTTACAATCAGGTGTATATATATATATATATATATATATATATATATATATATATATATATATATATATATATATATATATATATATATATATATATATATATATACATAAATAGCTATTTCTAAACATCATAATTTCACTATGTCTCAGTAGACTTCAAACAGCTACAGGGCTGAAGTACAGCTTTTCACATGCTGTTCTTAAGAATTGGGATTGAGCACTGGTGATGTTGCTGGACTGTCAAACTGTCCCAGTATTCCTTCAGGTCTGTTGAATCAGTCACATACAGACACGACACATCTGTCCAGTGCAAACATAGGATTGGCAATGTTGCATTCAGTTTGGATATGAGGCATAAAGTTAGAGGACTAAAAAGGACAGGAATGGACAGGGAATCTATTAAATAAACAGTAATTGACGTTCTAGAGAAGATATTGTGCATATGAATATTTTTACTGCAAAAAGACTGCATTACTTCTTATTTAAATTTGTTGGATCTTGAAGGTCTCGATTTACAACAAGAGCAAAGAGAATGGTGTCGCGCCAAACACAGCCCGAGGAACACACACAAACGGACCGTGTTCCTATTATTCAGCCACAGTTCACGCTTAAGAACCTACTGTTCTTTAGTTCACGAACCAGTTAATGTCAGTGGAAACGTTTCGAATGGTTCCAAATTTAGTTTACCAACTGGAACGTGAAATATGTCTGAATTAACAACAGATGTCAGTCTAGTAGTGCCACCTTAAGTTCTGTTTGTGAAATATGACTGAACTAACAGCTCCCTACTCTTGCATGCGCATTACAACATTAGGGGTCAGTCAGTCCGTAAGCGAAAATGCCTCTTCTAGACCGACCCAGTTGGCAGTCTGGCAAAAATACCTGGAGAGATATCTGTGAATATTACGTGACTAGTTACAAAACAGGCCGGGTGCCAGTGCTGAGGATTGTAAATAGCAGCATTGCATGGCAAGGCATGGCATTATCAGTGGATTTAGATTGAGCTTAGCTTTAGAGCCCATCACTCCAAAGATGATTCTGCATTGGCTAATGCGAGCCACATCCCAGCGCTGGCCTTCATGGCAGTCTGCCAACTCACATCCAGTGGTTACTTCATGATAGAGGGACCTGTCAACACTAAGGAGATAATTAGTACTTTTCACACTCTGGCATATTCCCTCAGACACTCCGTTCCAATGGAAAAGCTGTGCTGTCCCACAAATAACAGTATACACTGAATCAATTTTCATGGGTTGAAACAAAGTGAATGTTAAGCTGCACGCTGAAAGAACATCCTTTTCCTAAGGCTATTTCTGCTTAAACAGCAAATATCTCAATCATATTTTAAACCATATTTGATTTGAGCAGAAAACTTAATGTATTTATCAATCTATGCTTCAATGTTTCTATAAAACCCTACATTTACATCTCATTCACACTTGTTTTTATTTACATGAAGTCAGAGTTTTGGAAGATTATTTTAGACTGTATATATTTGTTGGTCACATAGGCATTGTGTTTAAAAGCATCCTTGCTCACTGAGCAAGGGCAGCAGCAGTTGGGTGGACAGCTGTGTTTGCTCTCGCCAAAGCATTTGCCTTAATGATATCTAAATCCTCTCAGTCTCAAACAGACATTTAGCAAAAAGACCAACACTACCAATATGCAATTAGACAAAAATACTATATATTGTCGCTGTCAGATGGATGGATGGATAAGCTCTCACCCAGTCTTGTATCTCCAAAATGGTCATTTTACAAGATGGTAAAAACATTTTAAATTTATTGCAAATTAATGTGAAGAGATTTTATCCCATGTCATTGAACTACTTTTACACACTGTATCAAGCAGCTGATATGTGTGTGTATATATATATATATACACACACACATACACCACATGGACCAAACCACACAGCACTTATCTAAACAGTCCTGTTCAGAACGACCCGTTTCAGCCACTGCTGAATGAGCCTCTGTTTACCTTCAAATCACAATTTTTCCCTTTTTTGAATTTTCTATTTGTTCTCCATATGAAATCAATACTCCTATTCCTCCATGCTTGTGATTGGATTTGTTTTGCACATTTAAGCTTATTACTGCACTTTCACATAAGCTAATTTTACCACAGACACTGCGCACAAGTAACATCTGAACACTCTGCAACACTTGTTATTTCACACTAGACGCAGACTTGAAAGGTGAAAGTGGTTCCTGTGTTCCCTGCATATTCTCATGGTAATACCTTTATTCTCTCTAGATTGCTTAAATACGTTTTATGTTGTCTAAATTTAAGCACAGCTTTATTTTGAAAAAGATCCAACAACAAAAACCTGACTTGCTGCCACATCAGGCTATTGGTTTCGTTACTAGTACAAGGTCAGGGTTTGAGCTCTATACATGCTGCTACAATGTAAAATATAGCTGTTTGTTGACATGTTTATAGGCCCAGATTGAACATTCAGCAGGAGTACTGAGTTCTGTACTGTTCCTGCATAACATTTCTGAAATGCCTGCTATCTTTATAAGACAGGTCAACATCATAAGTAGGACAACATCAGAGTGACTTGTTTTATCCCTTGTCCTCAGACTTAGGCAGATCACAAAAAACTGACTGTGTTGTTGTATTTCACAATTTGTGGGTTGGTAGGAGCATCAAAAATGAATCTGCTAATGCATTAAGAAAAAAAATCACCATTAATCCAATTTAAATATTTTTAATGTTTTAATCACTATATAATTAATTCATGACAAGTTAAACAGCAAAGAATTAAACGTAGAGAAAATTGGAAATTGATCAATTTATTTTTCATGGCCCTATATGAATGAAAGTGTTCCTATGCACTAATTGCTGGTAGGACAATGTAATCAAGGCTTTAAGCTTTAGACTAGATGATGGAATTTTTCTATTTTATTGCATTTAACCACAAGAGCTTTATTAAGGTCACTGGAGGTTGTTGCAGGGTTAGTCTTAGATGGTCCTACAGAGAATACAGCTCCTCTGCTTCAAAATACAGCTCTGCAGGGTTTTATACACCTCTTTTCCAGTGCCTGGCATTGAGCATGGTGATTTTAGATGTGTGATGGCTAGAGGGTGTCTTATCCCATTCAGTGATTTCCTATCTAGATTAATAAAGCAGTGTCTAAATAAATGAAAATCCATGTTCACAAGAGGTGAATTCACTAACTAGAATCTGAATTTGCTAAACATATATGTCTACAAACCTTATCTACCAAGGACAGATAATTGCATGACTTACAACAAAAAGATCAACTGAACGTCAAGTGGCTATGGAGGAGCCAGCAGTTTTGGTAAAAAGAAGCAAACATACAACGTCCACGAGACATCAAATTAAAGGTTCTTCTTGTTGAAGGCCATCAGTTAAAAACAACATTCCTCTGACTAAAGAAAACAGAACAGAATTATACACTGTGCACATTGTTACTCTTTCCAAGATCTCAGCACAAAAACAAACTGTCAGGAATCTTTGAAGCTTTCATGCTTTTGCTATTTCAATTCCGCAATTCAAAATTGTAAAATGGGTCATTATTTTGAGATAATGCTATAACCATGTAAATATTTTCATTGTTTTGACTTCCTAAATGGCCTGTCTGTTATGCAAAAAGGAGAAAACAAAAGAAAAAAATCCCTTAGTTCCAGGAATTAATTAGCAACTGTGATTAGCACAGAAACAGAAAAAGACTTCCACTGACAACATTTCAGTGCAGCTGCTGTTGCTGAAATCCACTGGAAGGTTACTATGGGGCATTGATTGATTCACTGTATGTACAGTAATGAGGATCAGTGTCCTGAAACTTTTGTTTGAAGCAGCTGTGCATACTAACCTTCAGCTGAACTTCTTAGTGGATTATCAAACGGAATTTAATGCAGTGGAAGCATAGTCTAATTTATTCTCAGGGTTGAAAAATTTATTCGGTCGTTTCTCCATCTGTGAAGCGTGGTCTAAACTCACATGACCAGTTAGATATTAACTTGTGTGGCCTGTTAACGGTCACAAGGTGTCTGTGTGTCACAAAAGATTTTTTTCTATATTATGCTTGTATAGCATTATTCTATTATTAAAATAATAGTAATGTCATATAATATGATGTGAAAAATTATTTATTTGGAGTGTGATTTTAGTGAATCACTGATACTTGCCACATTATTTTTGAAAGTAAATATTTATTATTTTTACATTTTTATAATCACAACATGAGATGAAGTATCAAACTACTTTGTAGTCCCTGAATGAACCTGTTTACACTCCATAGAGAGGGCTGCCATACATGGATGTGGCCATGTTAAAAACATTAATACGAGTTATAGTGATCGACAGATATGGGTTTTTGATGGCCGATGCCAATTTTTAGACAGCAGTAGTGTTCGATGTCCGATATGTAAAGTCGATATTCCCATTCCTCAGGCAGTGAATAAACTAGAGGCATTATCATTATTTATTTTTTACAGAAAACCCTTCAAATTTGTAAAAGAAACCATTTAGAGGTCCTGAAATATATATGAAGTTGTCAAAAGCTTATGAAAACCACAAAAAAAAAAATGTAGGCGCTTGTCTTTTTTTTTGTTTTCAAAAAATGTTAGTGACTATAAACTGAAGAGTTCATGAGTCCCATTACTTTTTTCTTTTTAAAATTGTGTCTCCAGGGGTCTACTTTCATCAGGTTAAATTTGGAATTGATACCTCATACTGATTTGAAGTTATTGAAGCTGGAGCAGACAGTGGACAGATGGTTTCTCCAAGTGTCTCTTTAGACCCCAAGCTCTCCATAAGGAAAATGATTACTTTTACTGCAAAAATAAAGTGTATATATGTTGTCTAGACCTAATGTCAACAGTGTAGTGTTTTTCTTTACTTTCTATGAAACTCATCTCCTGTCCCTCATCAAGTGGCCATTTACCACTCTCCTAACTGTAAAAACCCTTAGTTATGATGTGTTTTATTCTGATGTTTACACTTGTTTCTCACCGAGTACAGTGTTCCTTTAAATGACTGACGTGTTAAAAGGCGAGAGCTGCACTCTGATTGGCTTAGAGCAAGGCAACCTCCCCCACACCCCTGCTGCATTTAAATGTCCTCAGTGGGGGAAATGTAACTAGTAAAAGACATAAGCATTGGAACATGTTTATTGACTTGATTATTGTTTGTGGAGCTTGTGGCTGCCAAACAGAACCGTTTGAGTCTCTCTCACAGTGTCTGAGTCTGTTAGGCGCTGAAAACGTATTCACTCTGCTGCGTGTTTGTCCATCCTGCTTGGGTGCGCATCACAATAACTCTGCCACTGATTGGTCTACAGATTTGATTGACATGTCGTTGGAAAGCTGAGAGCCTAAGCTACGCGGCAGCAGGTGACATGAGGATCATATTTTAATTCTTTTTTGAAAAAGTGTACCCTTTTTTTTTTTTTTTTTCTGTCAGTAATCTTGACACAAACATGAGGATTACTCACGAACAGTTTGACAGAATGACTTAGATTTAGTCTCGTTTTGAAGGGGACTATCTAAGGTGAGCGCTGCTGTGTTAACTTTGTGTGTGAGCCGCTTGTGGGCTCTTCAGGCTTCGAGAAGCAGCGGTTTTGTCATCGATGAAGAAGTTTGGATTATCTTATTTTTAATTCCTTAGTCCTACATTTTAGTGTATATCCTCGTGATCCTGAGAGTCTGACCGTTCCATTGGTGTATGATAAGTACACATTACTCAAATATGGCACCATGAAAAACCTGTACAGTCACTAATATTTTTTCATAACAATTTCCAATAACAGCAAAAATACTTATTTATCGAGTGTGATTATATATAAAATGATTAAATCAATGAAAAGCAGTGACTTTAAGAATTAATTTGGTACATTAACTGTTGACCTGTAGTACTTGAGATATACAGACGGATATAACAATGAGTGAATTTTTTTTTTTTTTTTTAATAGGCGCCACTGACCATTGAGCAAAATAAGAGGCTAAATAATGCTGGGTTTCTATGTTACAACTATCAACTCAGTTGTTTATGATGCAGATTATTGAGTGTATGTTACAAAGAGCAGCAAGTAAAATAGTGAGAGCTGAAGAAGAGAAAATAATTCATACCGTTTTCTCTGATGAGACGGCATGCAGCTACAGGCTGGAGGCTTGTACTCGGGAGCTGCCCACAGCTTTGCCTGTGTGCATTGTGTAAAAATCAGCCTCTTGCGCTACTATATCGGCCGATGTCGATTATATTAAAAAAAATGCCAAAAATCTGCCCGATTAATCAGCCGGCCGATATATCGGTCGATCACTAATGAGTTATATCAGTTAATACTGACTGCTCTTTTACCAAGTAAATAATAATTATATTAACAACAACAATAATAATAAAGGCTTATGAATGTCATTATCTGGATATGGTTATGCTTTGCTCTTGTGCCTGAAAATGCCTTGAGAATTCACTGAAAACTAACAAGGTAAAAGGAGAGCATTTAAACTCTACACTGCATGTACTCTGTTGTTGCAATACTTTCAACAGAACTCTCCTCTCCAAATAAGTCTAGACCCTTGGATATGTAAAAAGCCATCTGCAAACCACCGTACCCAGCGGGCTGTCAGTGCCTTTCAGAAAAATGCTTCTGACAGCTCTCAAAGTCTGAAAGTACTCCCCTTCTCTGTTCTAAGTTGTTCTTTGGCCAAAACTGACAGGGGAACAGATTCAGACAGATTTCAGGACAACCCAAGATACCGCATTAGGTCAAACTGTTTAGTGGTTTGTCCTTAGAAAGTCTCACTCAGCCACTTTCTGAAAAGGTTCCACAACATTTGTCGTACAAAAAAAAAAAAAAGAGAAAATCAGAATGGGAAACGTTCCAGATTAATTTAAATCAATCCACCTCCTTCGGTCTGAATGAAATAAAAGGTCAGCTCTGAGTCACAAAGTGCTTCTCCTGCACTTTGCAGTTTGTAGTATCTGAATCTTTTATGAACATTATACAGCACTGAGTGTGCACAAGGTATTTCAGTTTTAGAACACTCTCTCGGCAGAGTATGGAGTTTTACAGCAGAGTCACTCATGTTCTTTTCAGGTTCAGGCCACAGTCGGAGAGGACCACTGCTGATTATATTTTAGTAATGATCATTCAATGCCTATGCAACAGTATTTGAGGAAGGGTTCAACTGGTATACCTGGGGAAATACAAGATTGAGAGGAGACGCCTGGGACAAAATCCCAACAACAAAAACAACACCACACCACAGTCCTGTGATTTATCAGTGTCTGTTAGCCCAGCTCACCACACTCACAGTCCAGACGGCTCCAAAATCACTGTTTACTGAACACCCTCAACAGGAACCCGTGGCTTACCAGTTCAACAAACACACAATAGAACTACTGAGAATACAGAGAGGAACGCTGGAACTACAGTCCACATAAAAGCCAGGTTAACTATATAGGTCTTTCAGTGTTACTATCAGTTACTAAAGTCCAGGGGATTTTTTCTGAAGGTGTACAGTATCATGGGGAGAGGATTTGGCGAAAGATTAGAGACACTGCAAGAAAGAGAATGACAAAACAGATGCCATAAAATAAGTACAACTTCATGCAGTCATCAGAGATGTTGTAGATTCATGAACGCATATGCAAGGAATCTTTAAAAAAAATTTTTTAATTAACTGTAATGGATTTTGCATATCACCCGCATATTTGGATCAGTGAGGCAAAAGATGAATCATGTTCTTAATAACCCCTATCTTTACACTGGTGATGATATCCATAAGGGATATTTTTCTATCCAAAATAACCAATGAATCTACGGATGAAAGTTTTTTGAGATGTCATCTCGTCCAAAGAAAACATGCATCTCCAAAATAGCAACCATAGGAGAATGAACAAAAATGTCAACATAAAAAGTCATTTTGGAGAATCTGTATAGTTCCATTCATCATGAAATTTTCACACAACGTGAAGGAACTGCTGGTTTGTTAAGACGACGTACTAAAGTAAAAAAAAAAAAAATAAGTGCCTTTCTTTGGACAGTAACAATATGTAATGTTAATAATGCAAAAAAAAGTGATAAATATAGAAACAAAATAATGGACATTTTGTTTTTCAGAACCCTGTGTCTAGTTCTCTGGCAAAATTTGATTCAAAAGTGTTCAATTTGACGTTTTTGTATAACAAAGAACCTTATGTCCAACTACCCTTTGATTCTCAAAAATTTATTTATGCACCTGTCTCGAAAAACCTACAAGACTTATTTTTTAGACCAGCACCTGAGTGTAATCCTTCTGGTCAGTGTTAATTTGCGGAAGCAGATGGTCCACTGACTTGGTGAGTGTCTTAAAATGCTGACAAAGAGCTGGACGTTTTTTTTTTCTGAAGGAACAGAAGGAACAAAGAGCCAAGAATAACAGCACCTCAGAATGGTTTCAATCATATTTTGTGTAAAACACTACACCGTGCCTTAAATTCTAAACAAAATATATCTTCTTTAGTGGCTTATGAAATAAAAGGAAAGGACAGCTACAGCTGATGCACTCTCTCTTTTCCTCCATCTCACTCTGCCACATGCTAGCTCCTTAAATAGAAGACGTGAGGAGCTATAAACCAGGGCCATAAACGATTCATTCGCCGTGACACACACTTCAGCTTTACTAAAGCTTTTTAAAGAGAGGAAGATGCGTAGCTAGTGGAGCTTTGTATTCAGGCACACCGATAAGAACTTCCATCTGCTCATTATTAATGCAGGTTAGTACTTTTACCCAGAAAGACAGGAGCATATAGAATGAGCACAGAGCATTTAGAGTCAAGTTCTCACTGCCAAGCCCTATCCAAAAAGACATAAAACAGAATCTCATTCATCTCCCGATGAAACTCTCGCGGCTCTGCTTGTATTTCCTGCTCAATACAGGAATTCATAATCCTCCGTTTTTAAAATATCAACAAATCAGACCGAGTTGCCAAAATACAGCAAAGTACAAAGTGTCTAGATTAGCTGTCTCGGGTAATCCTTTTTGTGTGGCACAAACTACAAATACATGTAAGGCTTTGAAGCACAAAAGCTGATGAAACAGAAAGAAATCAGTGAAGCGGATAAAGCATGAGAGGTAGGCCGCTCCTAACAAATGCAAATAGAGATGATAATGAGGGCTGATGAGTTTTGGGTGTCTTTGGCATCCCATGTGAAGTTTAAGTGGCTCTCTGGGCCGCGCTCAAACCCCAATGAAGCCATTCACAGCCATCTGTCACTAGACAGCGGCCACCCTGATAAATGCACTGATAAGAAGCCCAGCGGAGGCTCGGCTGGGGTGGCGAACAAAAGGCACTGGACGAGTCCATTGACAGCTCAGCACTGCACCATGACAGGCTCTCAGCAAGCTGTTACAGGTTGATATTGTAGATTCAAATGGCAATGGTTTATTTAGCTCACTCACTAATGTGATGAGTTTGGGTTGACTCTAAATTGCTAATGGCTCCCTAGGCCCAGAGATAAAAGCATAATTGCATTATGCCTGATTGCACTGATTATTTGAGACCACTTTCATATCATACTAATAGATAAGAGCCATATTAATGCTGTAGTAGCAGGCACCAGGAATCATTCTACAGCCGGAGACAATGGTACTTAAACTAGTTCACAGAGAGACAAATATGGTCTGTCTGTGAGGGCCCAGTGCCAAAACATTTCAACACATTTCTAAATTATTTATATTACATTTAGAACACTTAAGTAACCAAACATTCTGCTTATTCAGCCTCTAGGTTTGATTGGGATAACTGTGTTGTAAATCTCCGTAGTAAATGTTCTTATTGGATTATCGTCTTTGTCCTCTAGGTTATCGATTAGGGCTGAGCCAGTGGAGTTCCCAAACCCCCAGGGTCTGATAATGAATAATGGGCTCAATTTAGACTGTCTAATATCTCCAGCCTATGACTTTGCCATTTAACTCAAACACCTCAAGCCTAAGTACATGCACAAAATCAAATCCCCAGGTAGCCACATGAATGAGCATGGGTGATAATGATCCAGCCAGGAGGCTTTGGAGCTTTAAATTAATGCGCTAAACTGTTCAGTGCAGTGGATAATAATTTGACGATGATGATGATATCTTATAGATATATTGATATACATGTTTTTGTTGTTTAATTACATTTAATTTAATTTGGATTATCTGTGTGCATAGCCTTAAAATGTGGCACTACTTCTGAATCAGTGCCATGGAGCATGTGATATATTTGCTGTATCAGCCACACAATAACAGGAGCTTTTACACACCTTACATGAGTAGGGGGGCTCGCTCAGGTCGATCCCATCCTTCACAAGCTTGTCCCTTATCAGAATTTTTAGCTTGAGCTTTGGGTAAGTCACAGATTCCATAGGACTTTCAAGCAAGAGATTATTAATGGACAGCCCAAAGCCAGGGGTCAGTCCTGTTCTGTCCCAGGTAGAAGAGATCCAGGACTTTGAGCCATTGGGACTGGTGTCAGCCTGGAGGACTACACTGGACCCTCCTGGAAGAGGTTCTAAAGTGAAGTAATGCCCAGGGGTGACCTTCTTGTCCTCTTCTCTCAGCCTCTTAACTGCACGCAGAACTTTTTGCCTGTGGTGAGGGGTGAGTACACCGATGGCGTCCAGGTCAGGATCCCCAATCTGTTTACACACTTCCAGGTCATCGTAGCCGTTATCCACAAACGCCTCAACATACTGGCAAAGCTGGAGTGTCCTCAACCACTCGTACACAATAGTGGGGCCGCTGCTCATTCTTCCAAAAGTGCAAATATACAGTCAATATATTAGTTCTGGTAAAGGTTATGCCTGCTCCTAACCATCCTCTGGGCAACTGCGATTAGGAGCTTCTTTTTTAAGAAAACAGGTCCCAGATAAATAAATCTTTGATTCCAATACAGAAGCTCGGAGTCCCGACAGACAAGCGAAGTTCAGAGCTTATTAATGAAGGTATATTTCCTTTCCCGCATAAACCTGGAATTGTAAACTTCAGACAAATTTCCTCACCTTAAAACAGCTGGCACTGAGAGGAAACTTCCAAACGTCCAAATAGTCATAAAAAAAAACTCGTCGGAAAGTGTGAATTTCACAAAATAACGTGTACGAGTTCTCCCACTTGTTCGTGCTTCTGCTGTTCAGCGTTTGAGTTCGTGGTGTTTCTCAGGTGAGTGAAAGCGCGGAGCTGTTTCCAAGTTCCTCGGTCATTTTCTCCATCCTGTTGCCTCCTCTGCAGCTCACAGTGCTGCTGGAGAAAACAGTTCCTTCTTTGCCTCTCGGCTCTCTGGAGAATGAGCAGTCTCCCCTGGCCGACTTCTCTCTCACTCGCCGAAAAATTGAAATTCCCCCTCAGTGTTTTCGCTGCTCGGCGCTAAGCCACACGACGCTGTTTGTGTTCTTGTATTGTCTGCACTTTGAAGACACCTGCTGGCCACAAGGGGGACTGCAGGCGACGCCAGATTCATTAATGCAGTTTCCGCAAGCCGCAGGCAATAATTACTGACACAACCAGGCAAAGCCATGTGTTTAAATGTAGGAGAGATGGGGAGTTTCATGGCCACATTAGCAACCAAAAAGAAGTGTGTTTTTCAGTAGATGATAAATAAATTAGTACATTTAACCATTATGTGTTAAAAAAGTTTATCCTTTGTTTTTCATGTTGTAATTTCTGATGTATGTGCAATAAACAGTGCCCCCTCCAGTCTTCACCAGCTCCTGCTGGGGGATGCCCAGGCGTTCCCAGGCCAGCTGGGAGATATAATCCAGCTGAGATATAATCCCTCCAGCGTGTCCTGGGACTACACTGGGGCCTCCTTTCATTTGGCCATGCCTGGTATACCTCCAGTGGGAGGTGTCCAGGAGGCAGTTTTATTAGATACCTGTCACCATCAGAGACAACATTACTGTAGATGTTACACCTCACCTACGATCAACCTCACAACCCCTTTTCCCATCACTCATAAACAAGACCCCAAGATTCCCCTGCCTACAGGAAACATGTCATCTGTTTCCAGGAAATAACCAAGGACCCTCTGACTTGGAAGTGATGATCCACACATAGCTGCAAACCACTTGAGTGGACATGGGACGTGTCCAAAAACAGCTGAGATGCCACTTCCTGTTCCAGACTTCGCATTAATATGAGGAACAGGAGTGGAGAGAAGGCCCAGCCCTGACAGAGTCCAATACCCACAGTGAACAGCTTGTTTTACTGCCGAGGATGTGAATGCAACTCAACCTCTGAGAGTACAAGGACCGTATGGCTTGCCATTGCACCACATACTCCAGACTTTACCTGCTGTGCCACCGTGCTGCCCTGGAAAATAGCCGTGCCTTCTCAAAATGTACAGAACCACGCCTCCTCAATCATCTGTGAGAAAGTAAAGTATTGGACCACAGTTCCACAGCCAGGATGAAATTCGCATTGTTCCTCCAGAATCTTAGGTTTGACAATATTACAGATTCTCCCTTCCAGCACCTTGCCATAGACTTTCCAAGGGAGGTTGAGATTGTAGAGGTGTGTCAAGCCAAGACAGCCCTGCAATATCCAGGGCATATCAAATCTCAACCATTCTCAGGGCTTTGTTACTGCAGAGCTTTTTAACCACCTCAGTGACTTGAGAAGATCATGTGGGCCCACTACCTGCATCCAAAGTAGGGAACTACCTCACTCATACAGAAATGCCCTATTCAGTGCTTAAAACATGGTTCATTCATTCATTATCTGGAACCGCTTATCCAGTTCAGGGTCACGGTGGGTCCAGAGCCTACCTGGAATCATTGGACGCAAAACAGGAATACACGCTGGAGGGGCACCAGTCCTTCACAGGGCAACACACACACACTTACATATTCACACATACGGACACTTTTGAGTCGCCAATCGACCTACCAATGTGTGTTTTTGGACTGTGGGAGGAAACCTGAGCACCCGGAGGAAACCCATGCAGACACAGGGAGAACACACCAACTCATCACAGACAGTCACCCAGAGTAGGAATTAAACCCACAACCTCCAGGTCCCTGAAGCTGGTGCCTCCTCCCTATGGATATTAATGAAAAGTAAAAATAAATAAATAAAATAAAAGTATGCTATGCAAAGTGATTTTTTATGTGGACTTCTATGTATAATTACACAGGATTACAAAACTAAGTCTGTATAGAAACTGAGAAATAGGAGCTATCATCAGTGGACAAAGTACACAAACCATGTACTTGAGCTAAAGTACGGATACTCAAGGTAAAAAATTACTCCTGTAAATATAGAAGTCCTCATTGTAGATTTCCACTTGAGTAAAAGTACGATAATATTTACCTTCAAATACAATTAAGCATCGAAAGCAAAAGTACCATTGCGTATTGTGGCTCTAATGTCCTATTATAATGTTTGTAACAAGACTCATGCCTAACACATTGTACATGAAAAGACTGTAGTGTCACTTTTGGTTCCCCAGGCTTTTAATCGAATGTCATTAATTAGTCTGGGCGGCACGGTGGCGCAGCAGTTAGTGTCGCAGTCGCACAGCTCCAGGGGCCTGTCTGGGAGGAGTTGGTGTGTTCTCTCTGTGTCTGCGTGGGTTTCCTCCAGGTGACTGTCTGTGAGGAGTGTGGTGTGTTCTCCCAGTGTCCGCATGGGTTTCCTCCCGGTCTGCTGTCAACATGTTTCGAGTTGCTCAAGTCCAGAGATACTGACTCATCTACACTACACTCCCTAAATAGTGCACTTTAAAGATTTGCAAAAGTAATAGCACTACATTGGGTTGAAGTTGATGGTTGAAATTCAGCCCTAGCGGTTTGGCGGTGTAATTGCAGAGCAACGCAGATGCCAACGCACAAATATAAACTTTCATAATGGCATAGAACACTTGTGCAGGCTACAGCATAGGCTCTGCATACAAAAGCATAAATTGGCCATTTACTGTGTTTGCAAAACACAAAATTTGCACAACAGCTGATAAAAAAAAGTCTGCCTTTGGTATCATTGGTTTTAGGCGGAGAAACAATTCCACTTCTTTTAGCGCGGCGATCGTGTTCGTTCGTATCCTAGCAACGGCACGGAGCAAGAAGATATGTTCAGACACGTTATGGTTTTATTCAAACATAAACCAAAAGTAACGACAGATTTTCATGTAATGAATTTTGCCAATCATGGGTGAAAGCGATTTTCATTTACCAATCCGTTTAGTTTACACCCATATTTTTACTTGAATCTTAAAAAAAACAGTCTGTTCTGAATTTGTACTTGTGCTGAGACAAAGTACACTGCTCTTCAAACCATTTAAAATTGTCAGTGTATGAACCAAGCAGATTAAAGAGATTACATTTCTTGTGCCCCATACTTTTTCCTCATAACGCTCTAAAAAAAAAGTGTACATTTGGATAATACAGTGGTCTTGCTGTACATCAGTACAGAAATATCAGGAAAACATAGTGACACCTTGTGGCAAAATCTTTGTAGTGAAGACCACAAGAACTCAGACAATTAAAAACATTAGCAAAAAATACTTTTGCTTTACATTTATTTTTCCATTGCACATTTAGGTTTATCAACATATTTCCTAAATTGTAGGTGGCAGCATATTAAGACAAACATCCATGTGAAATCTTTGCTTAATAAAACTGTACAATAACTTGGCTATAATGAGAAAAACTACACCCCACAGAAACTTTCCCAAGAAGATGATGTCTGAGAACAGAGACCCGCCCAGAAAATGGAGTACTATGGGCTTTAAGGAGAAATATATTGGCTAGGTATGCCCACGCAGAACAATTCAAACTGTAATAATGCACATTATATAAATATGCTCCTTCAGGCCTTTTGGGGAAACAAAACAATACATGTGATATGTTTTCATCAAACATACCATTCTGGCATATTCCAAAATTAGACTCCTCCTATAAAGGGTATACATAAATTGATGTTTCAAGTTTGTAAACACTAAATAACATGCTGCCTCTTTTGTGCAAGAAACTCGTAGGACACACAGTATACAGAGATGGCCAGAGATAGTTTCAGAGCCATGGAGCTACCTCAGGCTTCAGCAGCTCCTCCTTCAACTCTTGACCAAGCAATTGGCCCGCCTTTTGTGGTATTTAAATTTTATATTCAATTTATGGAATATATTTACAACTAATTCATTATCTTAAAATGCACCATTCTCTTTTTAAATAATATAATAAAAGTATTCATTTGTAAATATCTGAAACTAAAAGTATATATATATATATATTTTCCAAATATATAAATATAATATCATTAAACTGACACTGAAGACACATCTGAGAGTAAAAGACACTCCTAAAACTTGCCATCAACACACTTCAGCATCTGGCATTCTTTCTTTCTTTCTTTTTTTTCTTTTTTTAGTCCTTCTGAAAGAAAAAAAATGCCAAAAAAATAGTTACAATACAAACTACAAAAATATCAATAAAATGACTTCCATGTCATTATAATACAAAACATATAGTGCAAAACCACACAACTGCTTTTACAAAAAAGAAGAATATGAAGCAGAGTAGCATAATTCTTTTTCGGTTTGGTCAACGTTGAAAATTCTGTTTTGGTAGGTATTTACACATACATCATGGCAAGCATAGGAGTGGCTCACTGCATTTCTAGGGAGTTCCTGACACCAGTTTCTCAGATACAGCAGAACAGTTAACAGCAGACCCAACCCTCCCATTCTGGACAAGAGAACAACAATTGAAACTAAGTAACTCTTTGGTGTCAGACAAAAACACGGCAACCATCCCCAGGTGCTTTGGCAGAGATATCACTCTCAAATTTGTCTTCAGAAGTCCAGCTATTTACAACATTTGGCAGCAATTTTGAAAGAGAAAAAAAAAAAGCTTTGCTCTTCATTATTTAATAAAGAACAAACAACAAAAAAATGCTCCTAAATAAAACACAAGTAGCAGCACTTTCTTGCACCTCACAAATTGGAAGAAAGGAAAAAAAGACTTATGGCATTTTCGTAAGCATGTGTGAGCATACATATATTCCTGCATATATGTATGTTCACAAACACAGATATATATGTAGGTCGAGGTTAGCATATTTGCATGATAAGCAAAAGGCAAAAGAGAAGCCCCTCTCCTGTACAGACTGAGCAAATGCTGACTAAGAGCATGGAGTTGCGTTGAACACTTAGTGGTGCTCTGTCACTTCCACTGCAACTACAAACATAGATGGCTATAGTCCTCCAGACGAGACACATGCATTTATTTCCAAAAGAAAACCTATGGGGTAAAATGAACATAAACAGATACATTTATGTCCTTTCTTCCAGAGAAAATGTGGACATCAGACTGCAGAACAGAACCTGGCCAGTACTGCAGTTTAACAGGAGGGCTCTGGTAGCACTCTTTTGGAGCAGGCCAGAGACACACTGCCCTATGAGGTCCTCTAGGCCCGAGAAAGACATTGATGCATCATTGGAGATTAGAACATTCCTCAGTTTACTAATTGAAAAACTATCCCCTGGAAGTGAATAAATCTAGTACATCCATCTTCACAAGGCACATACCGTCACATAAGTCATGCCTTTCACCTCCAAAGTCTTTATCATTTCTTCACATGGATAAGAATACTATAACATGCTCCAGGTATATTTCTCTAGTGTATGATAGCTAAACACTCTGAAATCTCCAAATATTTAGCAGGTTTGTATATCATGCTCAGTTCATTTACCCTAAATCTGTTGGTGTGTACATAATCTGCTTGTGTTAAAATTTTTGAAGTGTAGATGTGAAAGATCTGGGCCTTTAGTGGCTGTCTAGACTCTAATCAGTGTAAAGAGCATGTCCTTTACAGACAAAGACTGAAAAGACTATTTCACTAACAGTCCTCAACTGTGACCAGCTTCCAATCTGATATGGCATAATGATCCCATGATATGTGGTAATTACAGCACATTACCAGCCCTTTAGAGATTAATTTAATGACACTTCATCACATCCTATGTAAGACAGTCTGGCCTTCAGTACATGCCTAGTTTAAAGAAAGAATAAAGAGAAAACGAAAAATAAATATAATGATGAGTTTCTAAACAAAAGTCACTGGACATGCTTTTTATTCTTGCCCAAGTGAAAGATTATCTTTAGCATTACACCTGGCAATGCTGTGGACATTTCCTGTATATATCAGCTGTACTTTCAACTAATGTATATAAATAATCAACACACTCGTTTATTTTGCAGTTTTTTTGTAAGTAAAATGGCAGTGAAATATGACAGCATAGATGATGAGTGAGTTGCAGAGGCAGCTTTTACGCCCCCTCTCCTGTAACTGATAATAACCTCATTGTGGAAAAGGAGCTTAACCTTCTAGACGCTACCAAAAGCACAGAAGGTCTGCCCTGGCATTCCTCTTCCCTTCTCTACACCTTCTTCCATCCTCTGCCTCCCTCCTGCCTCTCAGCCTGAGTCATGTGACAGAGGTAACGACGCAGTGTTGTACTGGGCGTGGATGGCAAAAGCAGGAGGAAGGAAGAGGAGAGAGGGTGTATCGGCAGCCATAGAGAAAAGGCCCCCTTGCATGGTTATCAGAGCTGATACCACTTCTTGTCTTTGTACTTCAGCATCACCTAAGAGAAAGAAGTGAGAAAGAGCACTGATATATGTGTACTGACCATACTATAATACAATCAATGCAGAGAAACTAATTAGTTCAGGATTAGAATGAGGGGTTTTTGCTTGCCCTGATGCACAAGTTAGTGAGTTTCAAATGCAAAAATCTTCTCTTTCTACAATATGCTCTTCTAGTGTTCTGTGGTATGGCTGCTGTACTTACATCGTGCGCATGCTTGGAAAAGGAGTCTGCGCTAGCCATCATGGCTGCAGTCCTCTCCTCAAGCTCACCGAGTTTCTGGCCTCTCTCATCCAGAGCTATCCGAGCACGTGCCAGCTCCCCCACCACACCTGAGGCTGCCCCCTTCATGCCCTCCATACTGCCGGGACCTGGGATGTGCTGGGCCAGACTGCGCGAAGCTTTACCTGCTGCCAACTCACCGACTGTGATCACAAAGCCAAGGACAAACAAGGGGAATGATGGCAATGTGGAACTGATGCAATGCAGCACTGTAAGATAATCATTATTAAGCCATTCACTTGGATTTAAGCACATCTTTAAACGCAGAATGTGCTTCTGATACTCACAGAGATCTTCTCTATCCAGGGATTGGGCCCCACCTCCAAAAAGACCTTTAAAGAAACCTCTGTTAGGAGCCTCTGGTGTCTCTACTGGAGTAAACAGTTCTCCCAGCATCTCCTGCAATTTTCAACAATACCAGTTACCATGGTACTGATATACAATCTCTATGCAATATTAAACATATATTGTATACTTTACATACACCATGAGTTGGTACAAAACCTGTATATTTTAGTAGCTCCCCAATATTAATTTACGTAACTCAACAAATCAGCTAATTATCAAGCCATTCCTGATTTCTTTTAGATGTAGCAAGGAAAGCACTAAATAGTAATAACAGACAAATTTCAGGACCATGGTTGTAAAAGGATGTCTGACCTGTAAGTTGTCACATGTCTCCTGACTATAGGTGAGTCTCTGAATCTCTGTAGGCGAAGTAAGATACAGAGCCTGGCCCAAGTTTGAGAAGCAGAACGTTCTGGCTATCCGCATGTCTGTCAAAGGCAGGTAGTTCACATCTAGCAGAGGGCGCAGACTGGGTAAACTGACACAGAGAACAGAGGCTGAGTATGCCAGATCAAAAACATCTGGATTTTACAATGCTGATAATACAACTTCTTAAAATCATGCCATATTGTTGCCCTAGCACAATGATTACATGGAAAGCAAGAGTTCGGTGTGCTACAGGAAGCAGCAGAATTACTTGCATTACCTCAGAGTCATGATGTGGCCATTGGCACAGAAGCAAGCGATACAAACGCCAGCAGGCATGGCCACCACATCAGCCCGCAGTACAAATGAGTTCTCTGTAATGTTGTGTTCAAAGACGCAGTTCTGTGAGGGCAAGGACACCACTTTGGCCTGTTTTTCTGAGCACACCACAGCATAGTGGCTGTCCTGGTTTTCCTGAGTGGACGGTGGTGAGGCGGGCCGGCGCCTCCGTGTCCGCTCCCTCTCTTCCTCAGGAGCGTTGGGATCATACCAGCACTCATAGGCAGGAGGCTGCAGAGCGCCAGTAAGATCCAACACAGCCATGCACAGGATGCCTCCCTTCAGCCGAACTAGGGAACCTGAGAAATAAAGATTTTACATCTCTGCAGAGTATAGAGGATAAAACTCGGAATGACATGAAATGATTTTACATGATAATTTAAGTCCATTTTAGTTTACTTTCTAGCTACACAGGCAGTGGTGTGTCAGTGACACTACCCAGGACCCCCATGATCCTGGAACTTTGTGGCAGCGACACTACCTGCAGCCTCAGCACGTTGCCCTTATAGTGCAAACCAAGAAAGTCTTGGCTGATCTACTGCTTTTACATTACGGGCAGCTGAAATATGATTTCACTTATTTAAAGCTGGAAAATTCAGTGTTTGTTTTCCCCATGTAATAAGTGATGCTTAAAATAGGATTGCTGCCAAGAGTAGGCTTACCACAAAATGAAATGCCAACAGTCTGCTGCAGTCTCTGCTCTGGAGTTGAGGGCACATTTAGGGAGATGGCAAGCACAGTGCCCAGTGAGGTGCCCATCCACAGGCTGGCAGCTGTGCTTACTTCACTCTTCCTGGACAGACAGTCACAGAAGTGCAAAGAAGAGATGACCTCACGTGACTCCTTGTCAATACTGGTCACACTGGAGCTGCGTGAGCGATTGAAGGAGTTGTCTCTGGCATCTGCAGGTGCAATGGCCCATAAGGGACACAAAGCAAAGAAACAAAAGGGAGAAATGCGTGTGGTTTAATATATGTGACATCAAAAATATCTCAGGGAAACCTAAAATAGAAGATGATTGAAAAAAGGAAACATTCATAATTTTAAAGGAAAGTCAGTTAATTTATGCTTTGTGTGCAGTTGATTGAGAAGACGTGTGAGTTTACAAAATCTTTAAATTGATTTTGAATTAAATATTGAGTCAGTAATAAACGTACAAGCATAGCCTTAGAACTGCACACAAAACATGTCAATGAGAGTGAGTTAGCATGCAAAACTCCAAAATACAGCAAGTATATTTTCAGTCTGGTTATTATTTTCTTACTTATTTTATAGATGCTATTTATTAAAATACATATTCAAGAGTAATGTCAAATACATAAAATAGATCTCTACAAAGGTCTACACGGTCTGTCTATAAATTTCCTGGTTGAGCTCGTTTTATTTCCAAAAGGCAGCCCAAATAACATCAGGTTTTGATTTTCCACAATACAAACAGTACAAAGATATCTGAAATGCACCAGCAGTTACATGTCCTTAAATGAAAACAGAATCTTTAGAGACCACTTTAAAACTCAGTATACATGTGCCTGGTTTGCCCAAAATGTCTTAGGGTTAAATTTAATTCTGTAAAATGTAAACAAAGTAATTCAAGGAGAGAGGATTGATGTTAAATAATTTGTATTTATCAATTATTAGTGTAGCTTGTACATGCATTAAAGCTTCAGGTGTCTGCATACTCTCACTACTGAAGTGATTAATTGTCAATAACTTTTATTTGAATGGACACCCTCAATCTGAATGAAAACTCATGTTAAGATCACCAGCTTTGACTAAGATCACAGAGTTGTCAGCAATAATTTCACTTCTGAGAAACCAGGCCAAAATTAGAGATGACCTCCACCAATGCACAACTAGTGAGAATAACAATAATAACATTTATTTCCACCTTTAAAAATGCTCTGTCATCAGAAATTAAACATTTCTGTTTCAAGAGAAACAAATTCATGTTAGTGAGCATATGTCAGGCCCACACAGCAGACTCCACCAGAGGGAAAGAGTTAGTACAGGCAGCCTGGGTCAGCCTATGCGAGGCCAGATCAGGGCCACTCACTGATTTTGGACACAAACTGAGTCTTGGTGATAGTTGCTGCTTTTCTTCTGGACACTGCCTCCACATCATGTGCATGTTTCTGACCAGGGAGAGAATGCTGCAGCCGTACATTCCCTTTCACACACAGTGCATACAATCAAAGAGGCAAAGCAGGGACACTGATGACCTCACACACACACACACACACACACACACACACACACACACACACACACACACACACACACACACACACACACACACACACACGTGTACGCACACTCAAATTTAAACCTCATTCACCCACAACTTGCTATTTTTAACATGGATTCTACTGAAGCTTTATTAAATTAGAAGCTAATTCATGTATAATCAATGTTATGTTCCAGAAGACAAACAGGTTCTTCACAGGAACTACAGCTACTCAACCTACCTAGAAACAAAGAGAGACCAAAGTTCAAGCTTACCATCTTGTTTCTGATCGGCAGCCATGCTAAATTTCCTTGACATCTTGGCTGGAAAAAAACACATAATATTTCTCAACAAAACTACAATTCTGAGAAAGAAAGTAATCTCTGGTTAGATTGTGAAAGTCAGGAAAAAGATCGACTAGTCATTTTGTCCTTCTCCGTTTAGCTTGAGAAAAAAAAAAATGTGTCTGGAAAACGAAGTGGGGATCATGACACCAAGGCAAGCCATTAGCACCAGCCATGAACACTACAGTAGCCTTGGAGAGACTTACATTGGTTCAAACTAGATTTAGTCACACTTTGTAATTAGAACATGCACAGTGGGATTAGTAAAAGTAAGAATCAGCACCATCCAAGCAGAACACCAGATGATTAATTAGACTTTAAGAGAGGGAACTGATTGCTGTTGATTGAAAGATACCAAATGTTTGTGTGCACACGATTCCAGAAATGATGTGAGTAATTACTGTAGGGATGTAACAATATATATATTTATAAAAAAAAAAAAAAAAAACCAAACAAACAAACAAAAAAACGTGCCGTCTAAATTCAGTGGTCTTTGGGGTTAAGTGCATGTATGACAAAGGCCACGTGTCCAAACTACAGACTTTACCTTAAAAGAATGCATTTAAATGCCTAGTTTTAAGTCACTGACAGCAATAAATGAAAAGGCCCAAAAAATTGAGTGATATGGAATTAGACTTCAAAATTAATTAAACTGAAATCGTTACACCCATAACAATATATAAAAAGTAAAGCCTTGGTGCATGTGCATTACCCTTGAAATACATCACGAAGCTGTGCATATAGCCTGTAAAGTTAAAAAGTGTTAAAGACAGAAAATACAGGAAGCATAAGCCTTTGAAGAAAAGAATGAAGGAAGAATCGTTAGTATAAAATCATTGCTTTGAACCTTATCCATTAGTAAAAGAAACAAGCTTCAATAGGGAAGCCATTAGTTTTCCTGTGTTAAATATTTTGGTGGCTTTGTGATGACACGTAAAATTGCACAAGTTTGGATTACTTCACCCAGAAGAGAGTGTTTCTAAACACCAAACCATCATGCAATAGGAGATCAAGATATTCAAGTTTCACCAAAACACACATCATATCTTGTGTACTACGCAACCTACTTATTTCACTGTAGAGCATTAAACTGCACAAAAGTCACTATGGTTAGCTGCTTAGAGCTTGTGCATTAGTGGAAAGAAAGTTATAATAAAACATAATATTTATACAGTACCAAAGTCATTGGCAACACTCTTTGATATCAGCTTGCTTTTCGATTTCACTGGAAACATTTTAAAAAGAACATGTTAAAGATTTATCTACAGTAAGATCAATTTAAAACTTGGCCAATGTTAGTTAAAATGCCAGTATCATACCCCTTTCAAGAAACTTTTGTTTGGTCTCATCATCTGAATGGCTAGGAGAACCAGAACCTATGTAGTAAACACATGTACTATAATTCCATAGTTTGAATTTTAATATGCCATTAAAAAGGAACTGCACTGCGAAGGAAATTCACTCCAAACCTTGATACATACAGTGTAGCTTTGCATTGCTGGTGAATAAGGTTTTACAACAATTATATTAATAACGAAAAAAGAAAATAAAATGGATGGTCTTTACCTGATGTAGGAGACTTGCACCGGTCTTCTGAGCCTACAAGACCATCACTGCCATCACAGAGACCTAGTGAAAGCAAACAAGTTATAGAGGATCATATGGTAAACAAACACGTTGTGACAGAATCAGACATACGTGTAAAATTGAGGTTTAAACCAAAATGTAGCCTAAAATAAAGCAGAAACGAGAAGAGAGCAGACAGAGCTAGAAAGAAAAAGATGCTAGAGGATGACAGATGACTTACTGAGATAAGAAGATCGTAGTTTTTTCACAGATTCAGAATAAAACATAGAGAGGCCGGACATGCAAGACTTCTTAGGCAGATTGTCTTTACAAAACCACAGAGAAAGATCAACAATGCAAGGGTGAGACCAAACAACCACAGGAAATCTTAGGACAGTTCAAACATCGCAGAACACAGAGAGCCAAAAGACTGAATTCAGAATTGGTGGCATCTATAACATACATGCTAAAAAACTACACATGCCAGCAGTCCAAAGAAGAACCTAAAGCACACAAAGGAATATGTTTAAAATATTCTTCATATAAAAACATCAGATTCGCAAGTTGCCTGTTCAGTGCAGACATGAGTGACAGTATGTTTCCAGGGCTAATGAAGAGGGTGATGTAAAATACTCCCAAAGAGAAGTTAATATTAGAGCTAATACCACACACAGAGCAACATCAGATGATGTGGAGGATTTGTCGTCTTTCGTTTTAATCACAAATGCGAACCCTATACAATCACGTTTAACCTGACTCATTTATCCGCAGTGTTCACAGCTAAATTAGGATGGTTAACTAGTTAGTTAACAAATTCATATCCTATTTGATGATTTTAAGCAATGTCGGTAACAAGATTAGTTTTATCGGAGAGACCGTGCTTTTTATAATATGACATTATCACTGCAAGTTTGTCATGAAGGGTTGTGTTAAAGTTTTCTCTTTGCTAGAAGAAATAGCAAAAAGAGGGGACTGCGATTGGCAGAGAGCTGTGCCAATGAAATGTTTTGCACACTGTCTATTGTGCAACTAAACCATTCACCCACTTTCTACTGAGGTTCCTTTTTGGTGAACACTGGTCATAAATGTACTGCTGATCAAGCAAATCATACATTCAGTCTGAGACTACTCCAGATTCCAAGATCTTTGAACTTGAGTGCACAGCAAAAAGAACATGGAAAATATGGAAAAGACCAGACTTCAAAACATAAATAAACAAACAAAAACCAGAAAGATGACACCTGAAATCCAAAACATAAACGGGTGGCAAAGACGACTTTCACACAAATGCTGTATATAACTTTCTACTCTCTTAGGTCAAGAGGGCAGATGGAGACACTGCCAGAAACAGCTACTTGCACTGGTAGGGGTTTTGGAGCATCATGAAGCATTTAGGCCAAGCCTGTTGACTATGAGCACATCCTGTGCTGCATCCTAGCCAAACAGACTGACAAAAATGACTGATGCTCACTCACACAGAACATTATGAGTCTACGAGTGTTGCTCAGCTCTTTCCTCACCTCCAGAGGGCTGCTTGGCTTTGCGGGGTGAGCGTGGTTGTTTCTGGTGTGGATCTGAAGAACTGTACAGCTCTGCTGTGCTCATATTAAGTAGCAGGGTCTTCTGAAGGAAATCTACCACCGCTAGGCCATTTCCATTACCAAAAGCCACTCTGTGATGAAGAGAATAAGTAAATTCATTTCCATATTTAGCTAACTTAATTTGTTCAGAAGTTTGCATTTACTCCAAATGTAAATAAAATCTTATTTTACAGGCCATATGCAGAATTGACAGCCAGGCTGGTGATCTGCTGTGGCGGCTCCCCGCTCACCCATACCAGCTGGATGATCAGTTCCACCTGGTAACCTGGAGACTGTTTAAGTGGTGCATTTCTAACCCTGGAGCACAAAACAACCACATATTACATTATATTGCAACACAAAATACAGTAATCCTTTTGAAAAGCACTTTCAATTTCAAATTAACATTAGGGTTTATGTCTGAGCATATTTGGCTCCAATTCAATTCTTAAAAAAAAAGGTGCATCTCTAATTCTTAAATTCCATCATAATTTGATTAAGAAACAAATTTCTTAAACTGCTTACTTAATATTTCCAATGTCAATTACTGAGATTGTAATATCACAGAAAAATTTACAAATACTGCCTGATATTTACTGACTACAGTAGGTATATTTTTGTAGACAACACATTTTATGGTAAGTGTCAAACCTGAGGCAGGGCACATTATCCCGCAGGCCATCAGAGGAGTTGTTGCTACTGGTAGATGTATGGGTTTGTGGTGCATTGGACTGGGGGCTGGATGAAGCTCCTGGTGTGGACACAGCTGAAGCTTGTTCCACTGCAACGTCTGGAGAATCCACTTCATTCAGCTCACACTGCATACGTACCTCCAGCAGCTACTCAGACACATGCAAACAGAAAAATAAATAAGAAAAACCCATTGAAACTCCACTTGTGCAAGACAGTATGTTTGAGTAAATCTATGTAATGTCACATTCTGTGCTTGCGAATGCTTGTATATGTAGATTACTTCAGACAGAGTGTTAATAGTTACTTGTTTTTGTATCTGCAGTATTTAGAGCTGCTTACAGAAACTTGGTGGTTTGTGGTTGATGTGTGAATGTGAGTCATACCTGAACCTCCTCTGTGGTAAGCTCCTGTTTGCTGAACCGGTAAACAATGACATGAGCTGAGACCCCAGCTATACACAGCACACGGCTCTCTGGACACCAGGCCAAGCTCTGAATAGCAAAAGGGTCTTCATCTACTATATCTGTGCTTGGCTTTTCCTCCTTACTGCGGGCCCTCTCAAACAGCTTTGCTGTTTTCAACTTGTATAACACCTGCAACATTACTGGATAAGGGGAAACATTAATTGACTTCTCTTTACACCATTTAACTTCCACACACTATTTTAAATTTTAAAAATGGCAAGAGTTACAGGTACTCACGTGCAGAAGCATCCCAGAATTTGACTGATCCATCAGCATGTCTACAGTTCAAGAAAAAAATTGTGTCAGTGAGAAAGTGTCACAGTGAGAATACTACATGAATTATCATTATATTATCGTATGTTATAATTTACATTATAGGCATTCCTACATCTTTTGTCTATTCCAGTTACATTCCAGTAACCACCTTTCATATATTTAATTTCCAGTCAAAACAGTCAGTAAGTACAAAAAATATTTTATTGCAAAATATAAGAAAATAAAATGAACATGGAAATATCAAGTGAAAAAATAAGAGTTTAGAAAACTTCAGAAGTAGAAAATGCAATACATTTCCAGAAGAAGAAGTGTTTTCAAGAAGCATGAAAATCCTTGCAGATTTCCTTGATAAACTAAATTTCTTGAAAAGAATTCATGCTGTAACAGAATAACTGTTGATAAAAAATGACTGGTCTCTGACATCTAAAAATAGTGCTTGAGAAAGAGATTCACCCTGTG
This sequence comes from Hoplias malabaricus, assembly GCF_029633855.1. Classification (NCBI taxonomy): domain Eukaryota; kingdom Metazoa; phylum Chordata; class Actinopteri; order Characiformes; family Erythrinidae; genus Hoplias; species Hoplias malabaricus. The sequence goes on from NC_089800.1 coordinate 59,419,498, forward strand.
ATAATGATCTCTGGGTAGCTTTGTGTGCCCTGGCCCCAATTACCACCACTTATGGGCCATTCCTGGAAAATATATACAGATATCCATATTCAATTTCAGCAATGCATCTGGCAATATAAACAGCTGGACAGAAAGTATGGGTAAATATCATGACACCACAAACAAATAGGTAATACTACAACTAACATTAATAACAATAATAATAATAATATCTTACATATTTATAGAGCACTAAAAGCAAATGCTTGCAATAAATTCACATTTGTGGACATACACCACATAAAATAAGACGAAGAATAAAAAAAAGCACTAGACAACTTGGATTAAGCCTGTTATGTTAAACACATAAGGTAAGGAGAAAAAATTACTTTTTTACTGTATCCTTGTCTCTTCTGCCTGGAGCCCACAGAGTAAAGTGCAGGGATGATGTCAGGAGGACAGTCAACAAAGTATTCGCAGCAAGTCACAGGTGATTCGTGGATGGTCAGAGGATATGGATTCTCAAAACTAGGGTAACTGCATTAAATGCAAAGAAAATATTGTTTCTATGGTGACAAGGTAGAATCATTCATTTGCATTATTCCTAAGCTTCTTACTTACTTACCCAGGTTGTTCAAGGTCAATAAGTACTAAATCCTTCTCCAGCAGGACCAGTACAGCATAAGGATCTTGGTAATCTAAACAGGAGACAGAAATAACAGTCAGTTCATCGCCTGTCACGTACACTTCATTCACAGGATGCCCGTATACTCTTAGTTCCTCGCATTAAGAAAAACACTGCAGGAGGAAGAGCATTTTCTCACAAAGTTCCTCAACTCTGGAATAGCCTCCGGTTACTGTTCGGGGCTCAGACACACTCTCAGTCTTTAAATCTAGATTCAAAACCTACCTTTTCAAGCACGCTTTTGGTTAATCACTTTCATATTACTCCTTCTCTATTGGTGTTCGAGCTGGTTTTCATATTATCACTACTTTGTATTAACCCTTTCATATTACCATAGCTACAGCTTTTTTAGTTAGCTTTCTGGTAACCACCAACACGCTGTCTATTGCTGGGTTCTCTTGCCTGACCCGTGGAAGCTTTTCTGTTCTTTACCATGAACCTACTAACCTCTGTATTTTTATTTGTTCCCTTTGTCTGGTTTTCTTTCTCCTGACTCTCTCATGCTTTGAGATGTCCTGCTGCTCTCCAGGTGTTGCCCTGATCCAGCCCCTGACCCTGTGCGTCCTGTACAAGATCCTGGCCTTGTCTCATCTACACTATCATGCTTGGCCATGCTGTTTTATCTCAAATTAACTCTGCACCTACTTTTAACTCGCACAGAGTCACTGATCACCTCCTCCTTCCTCAGACTCATACATCACTAATATTCTACATTCACATTACTATAACCCCTTCATCTGTCATCAGTTCACTTTTACTTCTGTTCTCTTTTGTGTCTCCGGTGTCGACCCGAGGAGGATAGGTTCCATGTATGAGTCTTGGTTCCTTCCAAGATTTCTTCCTCGTGTGATGAGGGAGGTTTTCTTTGCCACTGTTGCCCCTGGCTCGCTCATAGGAGGCTTGGACCCAGATCTCTGTAAAGCTGCTTTGTGACAACTTTTTGTTGTGAAAAGCGTTATACAAATAAAATTTGATTGACCGATTGAGTTCATTGACTTTTTATAAAGGGTGAGTGTATTGTCAAATAATAGCTTTAAAAAATAAGAATAGTTGGGCAGTGTGTGTTACTGTGTTAAGATGTCTGAATTTTATTAATTTTATATTTAGATTTGTAATCCTACAGAAATTAAAATTATAATTCTTCGTAATGCTCATTCAGGTAGACTGAGCCTCAAGCTACACATTTTATAAATATTTATATAACCACATTGGCAGATATGCAAATTATAAATGTCAACCATTGGTCATCTGTCCAAGGTCTTGCTGTTGTTTAAGCAAAACCGCACTTGTGCAGTCATAGTTCTTCATTTTGTGGTTTTACTCTCTTTACACACAGATTTAGCATGGTATGATGTTTATGGAGAACTATATTCACACACGCGCACGCGCACACGCACACGCACACGCACACGCACACGCACACACACACTAAAATCTGAGTAGGCAAAAAATGGGCAAGGGTGGAGCAAGGGCATACCATTTGGATAAGGAGTTTCACACAGCGCTAAGAAATCAACAATGGGGTAATCCATCTCCAGCACAGCAGTGCTCTTTCCATGCATCACAGTCAGACAGGCCCTGTGTCCCACTGAATCGTATGAAAGACCTCCAGACAGTATCATGAAAGTGTCCCTAAACAAAACAGGAAAAAATGTAACAAACCACAAACAGAAAGTGAGAACTACAAGGAAGTTGTAGTTTCATATTCTGTGTCATGCTCTCATGCCCATACAATAACGCTAAAAGGATTTTCTCTATGAGGAAAAATTAAGAGAGAGCTGCCCATCAACTTGTCACTGGATCCTTTGAATGATGTCCCTAATCCCACAAGGGACGACCACTGATGATCATTATAATTCAAATATTCAACCCAGCACAGCTTTTAAGTTTACAATTGTATGCTCACTAAAACACATTCAATATAACCCTCATAGCTTACACTGTTCATAGCTTACACTGAAAGGCTGTACAAAAAATATATATGTGTTGATATATTAATTGCAATGAGCTTTTACATTTTTTTTTATTTTTTTACAATTTTTTTTTATATTGCCACAAAGGGCAATATAACTGATTTTTCAAAACTCAAATTCATGCGTGTCATAGAACTTTTAAGCTTAATCCCAGAGATACAGATTTGGGCATAATGTGTACTAAAATATAACATACAGCTTCAGTGATCACTGAGAGCAAAACATTTCATATAAAGACAATATACAGAATATCCAGAAAGTAGTCAAAACTCTCTTTTGCTAGTCCTTACCCAGCCCTAGCTGTTTTGTACTCCACTTTCAGAATGGGTTTGCATGGTTCAGGCTTTTTACCATCCTTAGGTTGTTTACCTGAAAGAAATATCCAGGAAGATTTTTAATGCACTTTTATTTCAAAGTGTTATTGGTCATTTTCACCACCAATATTTATAAATATGATTTATATAAATTTCACTTCTCATTAGCTTTGTAGCCTATAAAGGAACTAGTTTTTGTTGCATAGAGCTGATCTCCCACAGGTAGAGATCATTTTTTAACTAGGGTTAGTAAAGATTCTCTGATACATGAAGAAAGCTGTGTCATTACGTGAAGAAGAATCATTGGAAAAAATAAATGATTCCTCCCATAATTCTAAATCCAAAAGCTTTTTGTTCTCTTTTAAGTCAACCTTCTTTTGGAGGCCCTGATTCAGAAGCCACAACAAAAGAATCCCAAGCTGAGTTAAACATGTGGTGCTACGTTGAAGTACTGGGACTAACTGGGACACATGGAGTGTGTTTGGGCAGGAGCTTACCATGTGGTGTAATGATCTGTGCAGGCTTGGCAGGGGATCGTATATTCCATGTGGTAAGTGTGCCATCTGAGTGACTACACACAAACTGTTTCCCTTCATGGTGCCAGGCCACAGAGTGGATTGCCTGCAGGCCAAACAAAGGCAAAGCAATCAAACACAGAACATCCAGGAGAGGCAAAACAGCTATGCATATTGTGGTTTCATAATGAGGAAAAAATAAAATGTTAGAAGACATGGCAAATAGTCTGTGTGAAATAATTGTGTGTTAAAAAACCACCAGGTCATACCCAGAGAGAGACAGAGAATTTGCATACTATTGATTACCATGTCTTGGTTCAAGGAGCTGTGTCAGGGGCTTATTTTGGGAAAAACTTGCAAAAATTTAGATGCTGAACATTGTTGTTTGTACAAGTATGGCTAGTACATCTGAGCAGATATAGTGAACAGATTCATCTGATCAGATCTGAAAAAGGCTTCAAAATTATTTACAATTCCCTATTTCACAGTGGCGCCGTTGCAGACGACAATCTGTTTATTCATAGCATGAATATTATTAGCTAAAAAAATTTAAAAATAAAAAAAATAAAATTTAAACAAGGGAAGAGAAGACTTGAGAACTACAAATTCTGCATAGTAACATCTCTGCTACAATACACCTGATTCATCTCATGAAGAATTTGGTAAATAGCCTTGAGGTTGAAATGAGTGGGCTAAAGAAACAAGGGGGGGGTCCTCCAGGGCTTAGATGAGAATTTCTCTAATACTTATCCAAATAAATAAACTGACTAATACTTTTGTGTTGTAATCTAGCGCAAGTGAAGGGAATCACTTTCAAGATTCAGAAGTTTACCTCATCGTAATTGTAGCGGTAGTCAGCTTTCTTCGATTTCAAGTCCCAGAGCACAACAAAACCACATTCATAACCAATCAAAAGCTACAAAACAAACAAATAGAAATGCAAAAACACATAAATCAATTGTCAGTTATACATACACAACTAGCATGACAAATAACTGCACAAAGTTGTGTCTCCTACCTTTCCCTCATCCATAGGATTATCACTGATGTGCACGACAGGTCCAGGGTGGGTTTTTGAAGAGCTAAAACATGAACGTTAAAAAAAAATGTGACACACTAAATCATACGAAGATAGAATGAGCTGAAAATGTCTGAGTGAAAGCGTAAGATATTTAGGATTGGCTGGAATGACATTGTGTGTATATCAGAATAACATTTATCTAGCCTGGTGATCTTGGATAGTAATTTAATTACACCCCCTGGAATGTGAAAGATACCATCTCCATAGCAACAACAGAAGGATCAGCAGAGAGAGGATGGACACTACAGAAACCCTATCCTAGTGGAATGACCACACAATCCTGTCTTCATCAAAATAGCCATCATTACTAATCTTGACCATTTTAACATTTTCAGGTTTCACTTTTTTAAAAATTAACATGTAGATTAAACGGCTTACATGGTTCCTAACAAGTCTGTTTTTTTCCCTCTCTGCACAGCAGCATGTATTGACACTTCAGAAGACTTAATATTCTTGCCCCCAGTTTACCAGTTGAAACTTTTTCTCTTTTTAGATTAGTTCATAAACCTCTCTGCTCAGAAAAAAACAAAATCCAATGTGTGTGCGTATTCTTTTAAATTCTTCCGTGTTTCTATGACAACTCATCTGGAGGCCCGAATCTCTGAAACTGTGATGAGTGTTGATGGGCAAAGATAGCCAGAGCAAATGATATTCATTCACCATCATACCCCTGGAAACACTAGCATACTCACTGCTGGTAGTTTCACAAACCACTAACACATGATAAAGTTATTTATTACAGTTGCATATACAGTATTATAAATAGTGGTAACTCTAAGCAGTCTAGAGTCAAAATGACATATGTATACATAGTAAAATCTCCAGCATGGAATTACCACCCACAGAGTTTAAGTCCAGCAAAACACAAATGGAAATAGGAGAAATCATTCAACATTATAGGTTTTATGTTTGTGGATTTTGTGAGAGGCTACAATGACATTACGTTTTTTTTTATTATTAGTATCTTATTAATTATAAGCACCATTAGTAGAGAGACAGAGAGCAAATTTCAGTCAAGAACAGACAGACGAGTAGACTCACAGTTCAATGGCTTTGTTCCACATGATGACATAGCCTGAGAGTGTGAAGGATTCCACATTGACTATATGAATATTCCCTCTTTCTGTTCCAATATACAACCATTTACTTTGGAAGGGAAGATGGAAAAATGTAATCCTGACAAAACATATGAAGCAGACATATCATATCACTAAAGGTGAATAATTTTATAATATAACCAATTAATGCATCACTCACGGAACATCTTGATTATATGACAGATTTGCCGTTTAAAGAGGCATATGGGCAAAAATGAAGACAAGAAATAGATCTAATATACAGGAAAATCTGGAAGCATGAATTAGTCATCATCTGCCTTTACAGACGGCTCTGACTCCACGAACCGGAATAAATCAAATGATATCATAGCAGACTGTAAACCATGGTTGCCATGGTGTAATAAGAGTTCAGGGTACATCAGGGCAAAGCCAAAGCCCCTAGACTCTTAATGAGAGGAAGAAACACTGTTTATTCCTATTGAGCTTCTTATATTACCAATCATTTAACAGTTTATTTAGAGCTCAGACTGTCACATTGTATTTAAAAAAATGTCTAAGCTCAAGTTTAAAACACAGCGTTAATTCATACATCCAAACATATACAATGGAAATGCTTACCTCTCCCTGCTGAATTTAAGGGAGTGGAGAATGGCTGGAATCTTCTGCCTCAAATTCCATAAGTGAATGCTGTCATCAGCTAAAGCACTCACCAGTGCCCCCTGAGGAACAGACCCGACAGATACTGAATACACAGGAAGAGGAGAAGCTACAGACTTAACATGACCAAATATATATTATTAGAGCTGTCACTGCCAATTAAATTAGTAATACAGTAACATGACTATATGTATATACACACAAGGATGCACTGATACCACATTCTCTTCTAATATGTAATTGATGTTATTCAATTATCTGCTGAACTACTGCCAATCTAACTCTAAATAACAATTTGTCAATGCTTCTGTGAGAGTAGTTTTCAGTGGCAAAACTGAAACAAACTAAGCTGGAATGAATAGCATTTTTTGGTTGGATAACTTCACATCTGAATATTATCTTTAATTATATGGTGACATACTGAAATCCTTGATGGTTGGGCAACCCCTGAGAAATACTGGCATTTTTTTTAAATAAGCGTTTTTATTACTACTAATAATCCCGCACAGTTGGCATGGTGCATGTTTTTGTTAAGCCTCATCTATAGGCAAATATAAGTGTCACTCATTGGAGCAAATGTAAGCTATATAATGCCACTTTATTTTGAAGATATGCAAATTGAAATATAGTGCCAGTACTGCTATCAGTACAACACAAATCATTTTGATAATTAATCTGTGTTGAAAAAAATTTATAGAAGAGATTTAACTCTTAAAACATACAAGAGTTATAACTTCATGTACATTTTCAGAATCACTGAAGATTTATTACAAGCTAAATTTAAACAGATTCCTTTCAATTCAAATCTCAGCTCTTCTGTTTGTAGCAGGGTCATCACTAAAAATGTATGTATAGGTAGCTAAACCTGCAGAAATACCAACGGGGACGGGGTGGGTGTTGATTTTTATTTTTGAGACAGACTTCATCATCAGGGTGCTTCTGTGTGTCTCAAACAAATGTATTAATAGTCTAACCTCAAAAAAAGGAAACAAAGCACGTCCTGTATCTCTTCAGTATTGAACACACTTTAGGCGTCCAAATACAGGACAATTCCGAATTTTACATGACGGTTTATTTGGGGTCTTTTTCTGTTTGTCTGTGCTTTAACACAACCCTGCATCTTCATGTCCTTTTATGGGGATTAGTGGGCATATATTTATGATAATTGGAAAAAACGGGCAGTCCCTTACAATTTAAGGGTGTATTCAGACCTGTAGTTTGGTTCCCTGGGCCCAAAACAAAAAACAAGAAAACAAAAAACAAACAAAAAAAATAAACATTGTTACATTTTTAATACTGATTTGGTTTGAGTTCACACTGACATATTCACAATCAAACCAAAGCAAGTAAAAAAAAAAAAAAAAAGACGCATGTATGAGTTTGTGTTGCGAGCCAGTCAGAGTAGTCACCTGGGCTTAATGTACTTATGTGGGTTTTGTGAATTTACCTGGAGGTAGTTTTACCCTATGGAAACACAGTGAGAAGTGATAAAATGAATAAATGAAAACAGCGCCAAAACTTCCTCCAATGCACAAACCAGAGAAGGACTCAGCTACAGAGGACATTAGAATTATTGTTTGTTTTTGAGACACTCCGTTCCCTTGCGTTGTATCTATTCACACGTCCTGTGTTTAGTTCATTTGGTGCGTACCAGAGTTCGAAATAAAGTATTCACACTTACTCTAATTAACCGCACTAACAGAACAATGACACCGGGTTCGTTTTAATCGAACCAAAAGCTGAAAAGTCTGAACACACCACAAGTAGACATGGGGATTAATCATTATAAGAACACATCTGCAAACAGTTCTGCAACATAAGAACACGTCATGAATATGACCTTTTCTTATGACTTTTTTAAAGAGAAAATCTAAGAAATTCTTAAGAAGATATTGGTGAATGAGGCCCAAAGCTCTTCCACTCTTCAATTTCACTTCATAATATTAAGACTAGGATACAGGCAATGTAAATCTACCCGTGTAACTTTGGATTGTAAATGTGGACTGAGTGTTGAAAGTGACAGTGCTCAGACAACTCACCTCATTGATGAGAAACTGCAGCTGGATGATAGCCGAGTCACTCTCATGCTGGCAGTAACACTCCACTCCTGCCCGGCCGAAACTGCGTTGTCTTCAGTCAAGGTTAAATCAGCAGAACAGTAAAAGAATGTTCATTGAACAATGATTTTAATGCCTACAAAATGTCTGTTACCTTCTACATAATTGACTCATGATTTCTAATGGATTATTTGCTAACAAATAAAGTCCCAGTAGGCCCAGCACTAGAGGGAGCCTGCTCCCAGAGGGCCATGAATAATATTAACGAGGATATAGTTCATTGACTTCGTTAAAAGGATTACACCAACTCCCTGTACACAGGCTTAAGCCATGTTAGTGTGTGCAGCAGCCCTTGGAAAGGCTTCTCTGAAAATGCTCTCAAACACTGCAACTCTACAGGCACACTGCCCGCACACTGCCCGCACACTGCCCACACCCTGCACAACTGCCATTCACATTCAAATGACAACCGCATACAATAGCAGCCATGATGGAAATTAGAGAATAGATGAATATTTAAGCAAACATATATTCATATGTAAGTCAAACTTGGCTGATATGCATATATTCAGAAGTATGTTCTGTAGTGACCAGACTAGCCAAGGTTTCTTAATCATAACCACATTCATTATATGTTTGTTTATGCCATGCCTTTCTCATTTTCCAGGATGTTTTACAACCTTACACTGCATACGAAAACAAAAATAATAAAAATCAAGACCGTTAAAAATATACACACCAGGACAGTTAACAAAAAGACAACAACAAACAGCAAGAAAGTGGCACATACCAAAACAAGAAAAAGTATTTTAAAAAAGGGCAAACAAACGAGTCTTGGTTAAAAATTTGAATACTGACTCAACACAAAACGAATAGGTAATAAACAGAGAAATTCGAAGTAATTTATTAAAGCAAGCAGAACATTTTTGAAAACAAGATTTCTCCCATTCTCTAGAAAGTTGGATGTATCCTAATCACCTTACAGTTAATCACAATACTAGTACAAGAATAAGAGAGGTGAGCACCTCACAAAGCTGTCCTTCAGACAGTTAGTGCAAGCCCCCAAAGTAGAGGTTAGCGCTTCAACACATCATCATAGTGTCTATACTGAAAATGACCAAATCTGTGGTTTCAGATATTCTTCTTGTTCGAAGGAATCAAGCTTAAAATCCTTCACTATAAACAGGAAGAATCTGCTCCTATCACAATATGCACAGTCAGCCCGAGTCCTAAATGAGCAGACATTAATAAAGCAAAACTAGGTAGTATTTTTGCCTGAAAATAACAGCTTCAAAAAAACTGTAATGCTTCAATGTCCTTCCAAACAACAAATGACCTCTGTCCTGGCTCAGCACTTTTTGAAGCATACAAGAAACCACCCCACTTCACTCTCCCTTGATTGTAGGACAGTGCTGTAAAAGTAAATCACATTTTGCAAGTCTAGGGGGAGCCTAGGAGCTAAAATAAGCATACTTACCTAACGTCGCTTTAAAAAAGATTTCAAAATATTTGTGGGATTTTGTAGGTTTATGGTGAGCTTTACTCATTTACAAAATTGTTAACACCACGAATACACCATGTAACCATTAGGAATCCCTTTGATGTCTTGATAAATACAACTAAGCTAGCAATTTACCAAGGCCAGTGTTCCTTATACCTTGTTTGCCAAAGAAAATGTACCAAACTGAGGTAAAATATCTACACAGGCATAACTACCTTGCTTTAGCATTTAGCATTAGTTTTAACTTCAGCTTTTAGTTTTGTCTTTCTCATCTGACGAATCAGTAATTCTAAGTAGTTCATTCTCTCCCTTGTAAGAGTGATTTGCTCTTAGACTGTGAGAGTTATTAGAATTACAGTTGCTTTTTCTATATGGTATTCTGACAGTGCTCATGCTAAATGATGTATTAAACATGAGCTAAAGGATGAGGCGTTTTGTAAAAGCATCTTTGCTAAACATTTAACAAAAACAGAGCACTGATGCACAGTACTGCAGAAGGGTTGCATCACTGTTGAAGAACTCACTTTGCTGACTAGGCAGCTGAACACTTCAGAATCTAGAGAGCACATGGTAGTACAACAGAGAGTAGTAGAGACACTGAGAACAGCAGACTGATGTTTATTGTCTTCCATGAGAATTTACTAATTCTTGTTCAGTGCTGTATGCTGATCCATGCATTTCATTACGGAAATATTTTAATATCACGATCAAAGAAGATTAATCCAAGTTCAAATTAAAAATCAAATCTGGAATTTGAGTGGGACGCCCGCTGCTATTATCTCACCTCCTGTTCCTCATTCTTTAAGATAAATTGGAACAAACAGAGCACTTCTTTTCGCAGTGGGTTCAGCGTTACCATGCCTGGCACTGTGGACTAAATAAATAACACTGGACCATTATAAATAAAGAGCAGCAGAGCATGACTGCCTTATTTATTTATAAGTCTATTCACAGTGGCAGCCTCGGGACAGGCTTTAGCACCTCACTCTCGCTGCCTGGAACAGTGCCCAGTGTCAGTCAGCAGGGTCAGGCCCTGACCACAAGTGCCTCACTGTACAGCACTACTACTGAAACACAGAGATCACTGACAAGCACACAAAGATCACACTTTAGAGCTGCCACCCAATGACTCCCCCCGTCCATCCCAAAAAAAAGGACATTCACTTGTGACATTTAGACCTATTATTAGCTATTATTACATAGCTGTTACTTTTCAATAAAAAAAAAAAACACATTATTAATGTCTGATAGCTTTTTGAATATATTTAGCAACACCCAGCAAATATTGGGTGTATAAAAAATATTTTAGCGAGCTATACACTTTCATCAAGGTGACGTCTTTTCCCAACAAGTCCATGGCTATATCAACAAGACAATGTCAGGGTAAGGGGTGTCATGGTAAGAAGAGTTTGTAATCAGTGACCACTGATCAGTTGAGCAAGTAAAGTAGTTATCGTATTCTAAACTATGAGCAAAAATCCCACTAGAAAACTGCAACAATGTTAATAATTCCCAAATGGTTATAGAGTGTAGAAAAAAGAAAAGGTGATGTAACAGAGTGGTAAACAGCCCATGTCCTAACTATTGAGTTTGCTGTAGCCATTACATTTACACAACACAGTCAAGCTGGTAAATTAAAATACTAGAAAACTTTTTTTATACTTTTGTCAGTTCAAAATTTTTTCAAAAGTATTAACAAGCCACCGACTCATGTTTTCCTGCATTTTACAATAAAACATTTTTTTAAATTCAGAAACAGCTGTGCCCTAAGGAAAGCATTCTGCAGTGACTTAATAAATGCAATATGAAATAGTCACAGAAAGAAAGTAATAGTATGTCTGCCAGTATAAACTCCACTTTCAAAACATCCTTTCACTCACATACATTCCTTCCTGCTCCTATTTCTGATTGTGCTCAAGGAATAAGCCACTTTATCATGTAGGCAACATATTACTCAGCTATCACGATAGGTGACTCATGTTAAACAGCAGACATTTCCGGTGCAAAAAAACAAAACATACAACCTCGAAATCTGATAAGGGTGCTGTCATATTTTGCACACTAATAAAGCAGACATGTGTGTGTATGAGCGACTCTGGTATAAAAGGCATGGCTGTCAGCATTCACTGCCATTGCTGACATCTGCTCTCACTAACTGAGTGCTGTCAACAAGGTAAGTGAACTAGCTCTCCACAGACAAAGCAGAGAGAAGACGAGGACACCAACAGAGAGCACGAGAAAAATGGAGATATATAAAAATTAATACAGCATCATACAAAAAAATATCATATCATCATAAAAGAAATAATAATATATTTTAAAAAATAAATAAAAAAGACAGCATGACCTTGGCTTAACGTGAATTCAAAGAAATATGCTTAGGTGTTTCAGGAGGGAAAAACATGTAGTTTGTACATGTTAAAACTATAAGTGTGTTTGATATTTTTTGAGAAGCTATTCATTTTTGCACAGTGCCATCATAATAACCCTCTGTTCATTTCATAGGATTACCATCCAGCTTAGTTAGCTTTAGAGGCCTTCTACCTGCCTGAAGCCTGACAGGGCACAACAACATGTCTGGTTTAAGTCATTTTATTACATGCAACACATATTTTCAATATATATTTAAATGTATATGTCTACATAGTCTTCATGCATTTTTGCACACATTCTCCCAGGTGCACACTTTCTCTTCTGAGACATTATAGACTTTAGCTGCACTCTGACATTGAGAAGTGCATAAATAAGTGCACCAATCTCTAAAGTGTATCAGTTGTATTTGTATAATTCCCTTTGTTTGTGAAGTTCACAAGAATATGCAAATCATTTCTTCAACTGCCAACAGGAAAGACTTCAGTGTAGTAAGGCTAACAGATCAGAGGAGGGTGGATATAGTTCTCTACCAGGGATAGTTGGGTACATTTCAATGCAAAGATGTAAACACTATCTCCATTCAAATGAATGGAAAAATCATTTTGCTTTGCTAGAGTGAATGCAGTCTCATAAAGGAATGCATATGTGCTAATATGGTAAGACACATGGGTAGGTTTGTCTCTTAATACGCATGTAAGAAACATGTTCAGAATACCTATCATTTTATACATTTTTTAGTATTAATAATATGTTAAAAGATAACTTTGTAGTTTATTTATTTATTTTTATCCTGTATTCTGATTTTTCATATTTTTTAGCTTATGTGTTTTTATTCATAAACTTTGTGTTTTAAACTTGCTTCATAAGTAAAGTTTATTTCAATCCTTGCAAATGAAACAGTTTCAAATATTCAGAAATCAAACAAAAGAAATCTGTAAACATTTGCAATCTATAAAAAAGCAAACATAAACAAACTAAAAGCTCCTGGGAACTAATTTTGAAATTTGGAGGGGTTTATTGTATAATTCTAAGCCTGAGTGTTTTGTTTTTTTCTTTTTATTTAAAATTTGCTAAACATTTCACATAACAGATATATGATGAATCTGTCCTCAAAAATGACTAAAATACGCTCCTCAGAGCTCTCTGACAACGGTGTGAGCGTGGTCCAATAATAATGACCGTGCATGACTGACAGCTCTGAACAGAGCAGAATGCTGTTTACGTTACCATGGCAACACACAGTCTCGAGACAGAGCAGTTGCACAAGTTACACAAGATACACAATATAGTGGCACAAGCGGGTACAATTGGCATTATACACCCGATTATGTTCAAACCTATGGACGTCTTTTATATTTGTTGCGTCTTTGGTGTGGTTGTGTGTGATTGTTTTGTTATCATAATTGTATGAACGGGATAGCTTTTAGAGTGTCTCCAAATTGGTGCTTCCTCTCTCTGCTACTCTGCTGTACTGCCGACTGAGTGTGACTGTTATCCCCGCTGCTACTCTACTGTACATGCCGGCCCAGTGTGGCCACTATCTCTGCTGGCTGCCGTCCCTCCTACTCCTCTGCATTACATGTCTACCGAGTATGGCGGCTATCACTGCTACTACTCTGCTGTACTGCCAACAGAGTGGTTCTGCCTTCCCTGCTGCTACTCTGCTCTACACACCAACACTACCCTTAGCTCAGTAAGATGGCTCCTAAGCTTTAGCTCACCAGTCTCTTCAACTCAGAGAGGAGGCATGGCTATGGTAGCCTTGTGACTGGTCAGGGTAATAATGACATAAGTATTACCCACATTTAGGACTGCCCATTTTACATAGAGAGAAGAGCAGAACTGGTCATTCTTGAGAGGTTAAACATATTTCTGTTTTGTGTTTTTTATTTAAACTTTGTTGAATGTTTCACATAACACCCAAGTTTAGAATTGTAGGGTATTTAAAGCTTCACAGAAAATAAGACAAATACAGAATTGTTGCTATGCTGAGTCAGGCCCCTTTTATTTGTAAAAACTAAGGTGTTATCAGCATTTTGGCGTCACGTCCACGTCCGTGTTTTTGGTCACTGAAGATGGAGGTTTTCCAAAACGCCCCCCAAGTGGAGATTTTTGAAAGCGCCATTGTCACTGTTCTTGTTTGGATGGAGGAAAACAGAGGTTTTCGGAGCGCTGATGTCACACATTATGCCTGTCTCTGGCTGAAACTTTAATAGCTCCTCACTCACTATATAATGAATCACATAAGTCATAGTACTACAAGGTATACATTCAGATTTCAGATTCCCACATATGAAAAAAATATATAAATGATTATAAATTATTTGTTATAGTTGTATTAGAAATATATAGAGGACTATTAATATCTAGATTCAGTTATTTTATTTACTAGAGCGCGAGGAAGATAAAGTCTGGGTAAGGTCCGGGGTGAATGTTGCAGGTGGTCTCTTTCATACATACAGCTTCTCCAGGTAAACTCTAGAACATTTTTGGATTACCAAGCATGTGTGAAAGGGGCATTAAAGAGCTACTATGTCCCCCTACGGGACTGGCATGATAATGCAGCTGATTTTGTATTCGTCTGGATGGGGTATTTTTAAAAACGAAAAGAAGAAAATTGCACTTTTTAAAAATAATCTTGTGGATTCATGTGGATGGGGCCTTTAGTGTAGTCTACTTGCTTGACTTAGAGCTCGTCGGCTGTTGAACTGGCTATTCCCCCACTTCAGAGCCACTTTCCACCATACTTGTCACTGTGCCAAGTTATACCAGGTAATGAACTTATACCATGTTATGGGTAACTGCATGACAACAATAGGTAAACAAGTCAGATTATTACTACTATCACAATACAGATTTTGTTATTGTTTTAAAAATTATATCATAATATCACAAATTATACGATATGGCACAGTCCTACAACAGACAGGGGGCATGTTCTTTGGATGTATGGATGAATAATGCCACTTGGATGATTCAACAAAAATTTGTGCAAAAATAATTCAGGCCGATCTTTAACCAGGTTACATCAAAGGTTCACCAGTTTTGGAATGTGCAACAAGAACAAAGAAAAAACACAATATACAACATGGCTTAAAAAGAAAGCAACCCGTCTCACACATGCACATCCAAACACTAATGAGTGAAAAGCTGTGTAGTGAAAATAAAGTATCAAGGGTATCAAGCTTCTGAGGGAGAAGCCAGTGCTTACTCACTTTTACTCTGTCCACACAGGCCCATTAGTGCCATTCACAGTGATAAAGTGGAGCTAGGATCTGCTCAAACAAGATTAACAACAGTGTAATCAAACAGGCCCTGGACACTTTAAACAAACTCAGGTTCAGTCTCAAATGGCTGATATTCATCAAACTCCACAGCAAACGTAGCTTCCTGCCTGCAATAAGACGAAAGCATACACTGATCAATGCAGTGTAGCAAAGAGATTGTTCATGGCTGATGCTGTCATTAGCAAAGTGGTCTAAAAATAACCACTGTTTCAAATCAGAATTATGTACTGTATTTTAGTCCAATTAGAAATAATTTCAGACAAATAACGAAAGCAAGTTTTTCCACTTTCTCAGCTAGCTACACTTGTACTAGTCCAGGTAATCATGTCCTCTGATGAGGAAAAAAATAATAATAATTACTGTGATAATCAGATTCAGAAATACTTTATTTATCACAGAAGGAAATTGCAGTTGTTACAGAGCTAGGGATGGCGCTCTTTCAAAATTCCTCATGTTTTATATGTATTTACACACACACTTGTGTGCATTATTAACCCTGCTATCAAATGCAGATTATTAATGTTAAGGTGCCAACAAAATCAAGGCAAGCATAAGAGCTAAAGCACTATTTAAGGCTTGTGAGTTAGCCAAAATCCTGAATGTCTCTTGAATGCTCTGGCTCAGGAAACAAGTTACTCCTTGATTATACCAGCAAAAACGCCCTTCACAGACTGCCTGACCTTAAGCAAGAATACGAAAAGTTTGCATGATAGATCTTCATGACAGAGCTACACTTCCTCAGTTCAGAGACACTTCCTCATTTGGTAAACCAAAGTGGTCTGTGGTGCTATGTTGCATGAACTGCATTTACACTACCTCAGGCAAATGTCAAAAACATCACAAGTTCACTGAATAGCAAATGATATTTGGAAGTTTATAGAGTCTTCATATACAATCTGTGTGAGCTGAGTTCTCTCTCTGAAAGAAAAATAACAACAACAAAAAAGTTCAGGATAACTAAACACAAAATGTGACCTGTGATTTTACAATTATGGCCAATGTTTCAAACATTTTTTGCAACTGATGTTCCAAAAAAATACACAATACTTAAATTATGTACAAAAATCAGTTATGATTACTAATAAATCTGATCATACGTATAAATCTGAATGCAATGCTGACGTATCCTAATCCGTTTAACAAGCTAATACTCATCACAAGATGCACATTAGCACCAGATATTCTCTTAAATTAGCAACTCATTTTCATTTGTTGTTGCTTCTCATTACATTTGTTGCTTCTCAACATTTCAGCGGAAAAGATAAAACAGGAATTAAAACAGACAAATTACAGGGGTTTTTTTCTAATAAACACAATATTGAGTTTACAGTACATTAAAAGAGCTGTGCCCATGTTTCCCAGTGCTGAGAGGAATGAGGCAAATCGATACAGCCTGTCTTTGATGAATGAACCAATCGGCTGAATGACAGCAAGTCCATCAGCACCCTCCAGCATATTAACACATCCAAGCAATGGCTGCACTTCTGAACGCATCACTCTTCAACACATTCACTGGCACTGAGCCAAGCCAAGCAGTTGGGTGGTCTCTGTAACATCCACTTTAACTGAAGACTTATTAAAGTAAATCAGGTACAATTAAACAGCTATCGCAGTATAATCGTTACAAATCCAAAACCAATTAGCATAAATAGTATTTCACCATCTGAAAACAAACTGAATTTGTGGCTAAATATATTTAACTGACTTAACAAATCCAAAATATATATCCAAAAAGTAATAATACATAATTATATTATAATAAGTTCTGCTCTACAAGGGACTTGTTGCTGTTACAATGCTGCTTACATGTGGCATTTTAATTGCATTTCAAATTTCCTATTCTGATCAGATTTCTAACCAATTTTTTGACTGAAAGAAGTGGAATGTCACTCGTATGTTGCATTTGTTTTCAGATGGGAGTGTCCCATGAATCCCAGGTCATAGTCAAAAATTTATCAGCTATTTACCAATACTGAGTTTAGGATTAGATTGTATTTGTCTGAGATGGCAGAGAGTCAACTTTGGCTTTTAGGGAGGGGTGAAAGGTCACCTCTGCACTTGAGTCATAACACAAAAATTGACAATTAGGTAATCATTGCAAAATAGCATATAGAGCAATGGCAATTTTATCTCAGCTAACTTGTTTTATAATTGCTACAAACCAAAATTGTAAATGTTTACAGAATTTGAATAATCTGCGAGCCCTACGTTCCTGTAAAGCAGGTACCCACTTTTCAGCCAGACCATCTTATGAATGAGACAATAAAGCGGCTGATATGGACAGTATTTTGCTGCTGTTGATGCATTATCATACACATTTCAAATGCAATGTGGCCTGATGCGTACCAAACCACCTCTGAAGGTGGTTGAGTGTTTGAATTACAAAGATTTTTCGAAACACACTGAACCCCTTTACCTGTTCAAACTTAATTGTCAGCAATCATCCAATCACCCAGGACTCTTAATGCTAGGTGTGAACAAGGTCTTGTGTTCACATGTGCAAATACTACTCTCTTGCTATGTAGGGCATAAAAGATTAAAAATGAATAAAATTGGGCTGTAAATGGGCTTCAACAAGAAAGTTATACTGTTCACTGTCACTGGATACAGGTCTATGAAGAGGTGCAATTTTGTCAGTCTATATGACCTCAGCATTAACAAATTCTACCCTCTCAATGCATTTTAAATGAATGAAATACCCCATGTATAACAAAACAATTATCCTGGATAATTTGACTGTACCCCAAGTCTTGTTTTATCAACCACCTCCTCCCAAACTATGTTTGTGGTGAGAAATAAAGGTGGAGCAATTTGATCATTAAAATCAAAGAAATGCAATACATAATCTAAACAGCATCTTAAAAGAGCTTGGCTGCACGTGTCACATGGTCTAGCAGACGCGCCCAGCAGGACCAGTGATGATTCCAGCACGTGTGAGGTGGCGTTCTGGCACAGAGCGAGCAGAAGCGATGATGAGACTGGCTCTGCAGCATATGGCAACAGAGCTGCTCATGCCACAGCAGAGATATCATTAATGAGAGCAACTCTTCCAGGAATTCAGTCAGCTGCTAGGAAACATGCTACTGAAACACACAGAAAAAATGCAACTGACAAGACAAAATAGAGAGAATGCCCTCGTATCCCCAGTCCTGGCTTAAATTACACTAATCATGGTTGAATATCCAGAATGCAGAACATGGTCAACAAAATACACCACAGTCATTATATTTAATTTCACTTAATTAGTTGGGCAAAGTATGTTATATATGGAATTGAGATGACTTATGTAGGAAGATGGATCTCCAGGACCAGGGCTGGAGACTACTGCTATGAAAATAATATTTAATATTTTTACGATTGTAATAAACAATGTACATAATATTGCATTTGCAAAATTCCAAAGCAGTACTAAAAGATCAAAGAATGTATATTACATATACACTCTTTAGTATTTTATTCTGTCTATCATCCTTCATGAAAAGCAATGTCATTTATCAAAACTAAGCTTGATGAAAATGACTCCACTCTGATTTTCAGTTGACTTAAACACTTAATAATGTTTGGCCATTTGGCACTTTACAACTGTGGACTGTTCACTTTTTCCCTTTTTGATATAAAGGATACAGTCTTAGGGCTCCACTCTGTGTTCCAATAGCCAGTATTTTTTGTACAGGGTCAAAAGCCATGGCAGAGGGTTGGTAAGGAAAACCATGTCGTAATGTCTGAAGACAAAAGTATAATTTCATTAAATTAAGATACATGTCTATTTTTCCATATACAGAAATGCAGTTCCTAAACAGACATACAAGTATAGAGAGGGATTCATTCAACATTTTCACAGTTTAAATATATTTGCAGGGTCAAGATCATCACATAAACGTCACATGTTTGCGGGACATTGCATGCCATCAGGATGATTTTACTGTTAACTCTGCAACTCAAACCTGAACTTTTACCACCAAAATATATAGAGCTGTACATGGAATGATATATTCTTGACCAATATTACAAGTCCAGTTAAATTATTTTTGGAAGGGCCTCGACGATTATATATATAATTAAGTTAAATTAATATAGGATACTAGAAAAGCAGGAATGAGTCACAGAAAAACAACTTCTACTGATGTATTTACACTTTGAGGTTTTTAAACCAATTTAGTGGTAAATGAAACTCAAACTACAATAAGAATATAACGGCTGCTTTAGAATGATGATGTTGTGACAGAAGCTGCTAGAGGAGAGGACAACAGGAAATGATTCACAACATTACTACATTATTACAACACTAGAGACTATTTTGTATTTATTAAGTACATCAGAATGTAATGCAAAATACAAAGTAACAAAAAAGGGATAAACATTATGCCAGTGACATTGTCAATTTATACATGTCCTCGTATGTCACAGATGAATCTTTGCTGTAATAAATACTGCCAGATTTCCAAAGCTAGCCAAATAAAGTAACAGTCAGTTAGATAACAAACAGACTAACACTTCATAGAATTTAGTTTGTGATAAAATGTCCTTTTAAATAAACTTAATTTGATATCTTATATTTGAAAATTTTGAAAACACAAACATATCACATTACCAACAGGAATAATAATATAAAAAACAGAACAGAGATTTAACTGTGTTATTTGTTGAATTCTAATAGTGTCTTTGGAATACTGACAAATGTTCTTGTAGAAATATATAACTGCAGAAAACCTGCAGAATATTTCAAACCTAATGCAATGCAATTTTCAAGTATCAAATCGAAATATATATTTAAAATTAAGAAATTACCTCAGAAGCTATGTCAAACTTGATTCATATTCAGCCATAGCTCTGTCCTTTATTCACTAATATTCAGCAGCACTGTGAGCCATGTCCTCAGTACAATTACTAAGAGAACCTGCCCACAGATCCAGAACTTAATAATTGAACCTGTGTATGTGACATTAATACGTAAAGATGTTTGACACAACTGTCCTGCACAACTCCCGCCAAATTTGACAGAAAAACTCTGATTACTGATTAATATATCAGGCTTTACAGGGTGACTCGCAGCAGCAGAATACTGTATTTTAGCAGTTTGTTTTTAGCTCTGGAATGAGTAAAGCGACATATTTCAGTTTGCACAGATAAAATCTTATGTAGTGCAGCTTTAAAGGGGAAGGGGAATGGAAAGGTGCAATAACAATTAGTTAACAAATATTCACAGTACTCTAAACAAAAGCCCAAGACACGTTAGTTTCTTTATTTTTAACAACACTTACCACAGCTATAAGACACATTACCTTTGTTACTGGCACATAACTGTGTACTTTTCATTCAACAAAGCACCAGCGTTTTTTATTTATAAGTATTACATTAACTTGTAAATGTGAATGTTAATTTTATTAGTTTTGCCATTTTATTGACCATACCATCCTCAGGTACTTGGAGATCACATGACAGCAGGAACTGAGCTATCCGTACTTCTGCTCATTATTAGAACCTGTTCAGCCACTTAAACTGCTGAATAACCAGTCAGACTAAATCCATACCCACTGTCTGATTGACTGAAATATCAGTACATTTTGTTCTGTGCCACAATGAGCAACAATGAATAATACAGTCATTTTTGAAACGTTCAGTGTTATAGGTTAGCTTTCTATCTACCAGTTCCTCGTTAGAATTTTCCGTTCCACCTTAACAGGGACGGTGCGCTAGAATGTTAAAACGGCACCATTTAAGGTGGAGCGGATGAACCGACTAAGAAGCTGTTGAAAAGGAAGCCAGCTTTACCCCCGTTCATTAAAAAAAGGCAAAACTATTTTAATCCAAGTGACAGTTGCATTTCTGTCACGGGAAAGCCACGGATAATGTAACTGAACACGCATTACTGTTGACAGTCATGGGCCTTATTTGCGACGTGGAACAAAATAAACACTGAACTGCTGCTGTGTTGGTGGCTAACAGGGCGCTAGCCTGCGGGACTGGTCAGAGGGCTGGCATAAAGCTAGCAATCACAGACTCTAAAACACAACCATCAAAACGAGCCTACCTTGCAGAGCTGAAAATGCTCCGACTGCAGAGTCTCCTGGATAACGTCGTTGTCTCTGTTGCCGGGCTGGAGCGAGGCGGACGACGATGAGGAGGAGGAAGCCGCAGTGAAACCGTCCAACACTTTTCTGATATTAAACTTCTTCATGCTTTATCCTTCCGACAACACACACCATCGGAGAAAAGCTCGAACAGAAAGCGGAGAAGACGGCCAGCTTTCCCGCAGTCTTTTTTCACATGTCAGACGGCGTTATAAAGCCGTCCTCCGAGCCCAATTTTAACATACTGCAACGCACATCATACAGATTCGTTAGCGAATATCAGTCGTTTTCCATTCGCAGCGTCGCACTGACACACGGCTGGATTCTTGCTGTAGTCCCTCCCCCACTCCCCCTCACTCCCGCCCTCACACCCCGCACGACTGCTTTGGTTTTTCACTCGTCCACCCGTTTTCCGACCAGTCCCCGCCTCCAGCGCTTGGATTGGCAGTTAGCACTCCGCTAATCCGGAGAAAAACACTTGAACCCGTGACAGCCCAATGCCATTTTACATTCACTTTGTTTTGTAATGATATTAACAGATGTGTGTAAAGTAGCTTACTTCCATTTTTTTATTATTGTGATATAAAATAACCTAAAAAGTCTGATGGTCCCCCATTTCAATTCAACCCATCTATGAAAACACACACAAAATAGTGCACTAGGTGGAGTGAGCACACACAAACCCAGAGCAGCGGGCATCCACCTCAGCTCCAGGAGAGCAGTTGGGGGTTATGTGTCTTGCACAAGAGCACAGTATACGTGAACGTTGAAAACAGGAAACAATGTTGTTCCTTCAGTTGTTCTGCCTCCAGGTTCCTGTCGGTCGAGCCCAATATCAAGTCCTCTTCTTAAAGTTTTCTGTGAAGTCATTTTCACATGGGCTGTGAATTGGCTTCCTAATCCCTCATAAGTACTGTGCTACTTAATGAGGCGCCATTTAGTTCACTAAGTAGCACTAGAAACACAAGTGAATTCAGATATTCCACTGTTTGTTGCTTAGTAACAAATAAATAATGCATCTTAGTCCACATTCCACTCATGTAGTGAGCTCCTATATTGTAAATTATGAGTGCACGGTGGGAGACTGCAGTGCACTCAAAATCACACTTGAACATTTTGGACAGTCCGAGAAATGAAGTGACACAGAGCCCTAAAACATAAATAGGTAGCCATGTCAGACACAGTTAAGCACTCCAAAAAAACTCCAAAAAATAAGGTTTGGAGATATTCAGGAGTTGTCCTTTCACACTTGTAGTGCACAGCAGAAGAAATTCTCAGTATTCTGTGTCAGATGAGTTCTTGTAGCTGGAAATTTTCCCTGTTTAGGCATGGGGTGGCACCTGTGTAGTGTGTGCAGGAGATATAGCACCAGTCTCCGGAACATCACTGGCTCTGTTCAGTTATGTGCTCACTCTGGACTTTGTATTAGGTTGCAAGCAGGATAAAATCTGTGTAATGTCTAGGAAAAATATTATGGACATTTGCGCTCATATATACTGCCTGTAAAATGTCTGGGTTAGAGTTAGGGTTGCGTAATAATCCAATATCAATATATATCGCAATATGAAATATTTCAATAACAATTTTATGATTTTTAAACATATTTTATAATACATGATTTACAGCATTTGTCACTGACTGACATTCATTAAAGGCTGCTGCTGTCAGTTCATTGCACTCAACTTTAAAGTTATTTTAAAAACATTAACATTGACAAAGCCCCGAAGTTTGTTTGACAGTGATGTCATGTTTCTTGTTTATTTTTGGCAGTTCTGTTGGATTTATACTGTTGATATTATACATATTGATATCGGAATGGTTTTGTAACGACCAACATTAAAATATATTTTGATATCAATTCAAATCATCACTTATAGTTACCGTGTGTGTAAGAAAGTGCTCTATTAGTGACAGTCCCATATTTGGGAAGCCTGACTGTCCACAACAGCAGAACTGAATAAGAATCTGTATGTGTTTATATAAATGTAGTTTATATATATATATATATATATATATATATATTCGAAACAGGGACGTCTCCGTAGTGTAGTGCCAGATCTTGTGATCTGTTAAATATGTGAACTATCAACCAATCAATGAGCAGAGGAGGCGGGGTTTGCCTGAAAACGGGTAAAATAAAAATAAACGCCTCTAACAGAGCTATACCGGACAGAAGTTACCCGGATGTGCGTGGTTGTCGCTCACTGATTCCAGATCAGTGTCAAATGTCAGACTGCGTTTTTTCCTTTATTATGATTTTTACCGGACAGTTGTTTTACCCATTGTTTACAATATGCATTTTAAGGACAAATTAAATAATTATATAAATACATAAATAAATAATGGTTGCATTAACTTTTTCGTTTTTTAAAGATGTCATAAATTATAAAGCCCCCTCTAGGGTGTGTTCCCGCCTTGCGCCCAGTGATTCCCGGTAGGCTCCGGACCTATCGCGACCTAAGGGTTACAGCCAATGAATGAATGAGTGAATGAATTAAATGATACATTAAATTATAAAACGTATAGAAATATCTATCTAAATGACAGATTCAAAGGACGTATAACCAGAAAATAACAAGTACAAGTCCCATAAATAATAACAGGAAATGCATTATATAAAAAAAAATGTGATTTGCTTGTTCTAAGCTTCCTTTATTTTACTGGTTAATTTGTGTTTTGTAAATGAAAACTATCAATAAAAAGGTAACTCATTAATAATAAAGTGTGTAATTTGTGTAATAAAGTTTCAGGTTCAGGCTATGCCTGAAGTCATGTGGCTGAAGTTATGACAGCAGCATGACAGTATCTCATGCAGAGCCTTCTCGAAACTCAAAGGTCATAAACAATCATCAGTGGATTTCAGTTTTTCCCGTTGCTTGCAAAGATTATGCCTGTGGTTGATTATTCCTGATAATGATACTCTCACTTTTTACCCATTAAACATCATTCATTCATTCATTCATCCATTCATTGTATGTAACTGCTTGTCCAGTTCAGGGTCACGGTGGGTCCGGAGCATACCAGAAAACATCGGGCACAAGACACACTCTGAAGGGGACATGGAAGAAACCCATGCAGACAGTGGGAGAACAAGGGATCAAATTCAAAATTTGTCAACAAAATACTCGAAATAAGTTTGTCAGCCAGAACATTAAAGGTAGTTTTCTTGTACATTTGTCAGTTGAAAAAGTTTCAAAGTTTAATTAACAAATCTCATATTCTTATTTTTTAAAAATTAATTAATTAATCATTTTTTAAATATTTTGCATTTTACAAAATATCTGGCAATGGGCTTTAAGAACAGCTGGTTCTCTAAGGTGGGGCCTTATCACCAGCTTGGTTTCTCACTTTATTCCAAATACAAATAGAACTTTAGTAAATGCCAGGTGAGAAACAAGACCTGCTGGTTTTCATGACATTCTGGGCTCCTGGGACTCCTTTAATTACATTACTGAGGTCTAGTCACTGTGTAATACTGTGCCTTTTATAACTGCCATGTTAAAATATCTAAACATTTTACAGAACGAATGACTAAGTTTGATTATAGAGTACTGTACAACCATTACTGACCACCTTTAAATTCTATATTTTGCCAGTACAATTCTGGAGAAGCTAAAAACTATATATTTATTTATGAATTGTTTGGGTCCACCCTACGTCTATTAACAGAGCTTCCATTTTGTCTGTGAGACTTGCATTCAGAGCAAAAACGACTTTCCACACCTGCAAAATTTAGTCTTAGAATCTGGTTTGAATATATGATTTCCACGATTCACATAATACCAAATTCACTGAGGTTGAGAGCTAGGCTCAGGGATGTTTAGACCATTGTGTTTTTACTGTGCTGTATATATAAAAAAATTAATTCTGTGTGAGAATATTAGGAAATGCTACTACATGTTTGATCTAGATATTTAGACATTTGCAGTGACTGTGTAATGCTCTAGCATGTTTAGCCATGTCATTCTGTAAACTTAACTGTTTGGACAAGGCAGTGCTGAAGCCTCATTTAAACAGTGAAAAGAGCAGCAGTCCAAATTTTGCTGTTTTGCTATATGTACTGGTGCACAGGACGTTGTATGGAGCTCTGTAGAAGTCGGTGAAACTGTAGCCTACAATTACTATGAGTGTTAACTACTAGATTGAGACAAACACCTTTTTTGACTGTTCTAAGCATGCACGATCGCTAGCTGATATGCCCAAACTGCCTGGCGCATGCGCAGACTTTATTGCATGTAGCTTTTAGCAGCAGAGGGTGTATTCCAAAGCAAAGTGAAACTTTATATTCAAGAGTGAGTAACTTTAAACAAACATAAAACACGAGTTAGCCTTTCCTTTCCTCACTGTCCTTTACAGTTTTAAACAACTGGAGTACCTGCAAATTGTGTTTATTTACAAATTACAATATCCTTGTAGTGTTCTCCCCGTGTCCATGTGGGTTTCCTCCGGGTGCTCCGGTTTCCTCCCACAGTCCAAAAACACACGTTGGTAGGTTGACCGTAGGTGTGAGTGTGTGTGTTGCCTTGTGAAGGACTGGCGCCCCCTCCAGGGTGTATTCCCGCCATGCGCCCAATGATTCCAGGTAGGCTCTGGACCCACCGTGACCCTGATTTGGATAAGCGGTTACAGATAATGGATGGATGGATGGATGGATGGATGGATGTCCTTGTAGGTAGTCTTCTGTTTAAACAAAACATGACAAATAACGATGTGGGACACACAAATGTTGTGTCACTTTACAGTTATGCTTGAAGAAGAAGTTAGTAAAATATCGGAGCTAACAGCAGACTGTACACAAGTATGTTCTGTGCATGCACAGTATAAATTGGGCAGTGGTGCAAATCTGGTAGCAACAACACCATTGTCAGATGCAATGTCTCTCTGTGATGTCATTACAACTGCAACCATGTAAAAGAACCGCGAAAATGCAGTTAATTTTGTTTCCAGCTTCAGTATGGATGCGCTGTTTAAAAGAAAGTTCATATTCATTTATTCATTCATTATCTGTAACCGCTTATCCAGTTAAGGGTCGCGGTGGGTCCAGAGCCTACCTGGAATCATTGGGCGCAAGGCGGGAATACACGCTGGAGGGGGCACCAGTCCTTCACAGGGCAACACAGACACACACTCATTCACTCACACACTCGGACACTTTTTTGAGTCGCCAATCCACCTGCATCGTGTGTTTTTGGACTGTGGGAGGAAATCGGAGCACCCGGAGGAAACCCCACCAATAATTTGATCCCCTAAAAAAAAAAAAAAGAAAAACCTTTCATTTACTTAGAGGGGCAGAAAGGATTCAATTGCGTTCTCTACTCAAGTCCTACCTCCCTGTAACACATATGGCCAGTGTGATTGGCTGCGGGTGGCATGGTGGCACAGCAGGTAGTGTCGCAGTCACACAGCTCCAGGGACCTGGAGGTTGTGGGTTTGATTCCCACTCTGGGTGACTGTCTGTGAGGGGGTTGGTGTGTTCTCCCTGTGCCTGTGAGGGTTTCCTCCAACAGTCCAAACACACACGTTGGTAGGTGGATGTTTTTGGCTCAAAAGTGTCCATAGGTGTGTGTCAGTCATCCTGTGAAGGACTGGAGCCCCCTCCAGGGTGTGTTTTTGTCTTGTGCCCAATGATTCTTAGGTCACCACCAATGTCAAGACCAAGTATGTAAAAGATTAGAGATGCAAGTGTGTCCAAAAAAACTTATGAAACATTAACTAAATAAGCACTGAGCTCGCATAAGCATAAATATGGTATGCTTGCTGAATTTAAATCAAACTGTATTTCCATGAAAATATAAATTGCCATTCTCAAAGTGCAAAACAGAGGTTAAGTTAACTGTTCAGACAAAGTAAATAGTAAAAAGCTAACTGCGTTTAATCTGATGTTATTCAGTTTGGCAAGGCAAGTTTATTTATAGAACACCTTTCTATAACGCCTAACACCTGTTTAAAGTACTTTGAATTGCCCTTGATTTAACAGTCAAGTTAAATCAAGAGCAACAACTGAAAAAAGGTATTTTAAAACTATTAATACAGTGCAATAAAATAAAATACATAAGACATTTAGATTACTTACATTTGACAATAAAACAAAATGATAAAACAAATGATTCAAACTATTAAAATGATACAATAAAAGAAAAAAAAAACTAAAAAGTGAAGAATATTTTAAACACAGTGACCCTGAAATGGATAAGTGGAAAAGATGATGATAATGATGATGATTAGTATTTTAAACTGAGCTGTAAACCTGCTCAAACAGGAATATTTTTAGTCCTAATGTAAAAGTGTCTAAATCTGGGGCTTTTCGAATGTTCTCAGTCAGCTGATTCCATTTAGGAGCAAGCTGTGATATAGATTATTATGTAAGTAAACTAATGTTCGGTACTAAGCTTAATGGAATCCATTTGACTTTGAAAATGTAGTGAGGCAATAAACCAATATTAACAAGTTAGCATTAAATCAAGTCCCAAAACAGGGCAATGCTGTGTATAATCTCTTTCAAATTATGCATCCATCCACAAAAAGCCTATATAAAGCCTAAAATTTAAATTTAAATACACAATTAAATAATATCACTTTAAAAGGTATTACCACAAATTACAAAAATAAAAAAATAAAAAATACACAATGTTGCTCATAAACAATGCAGTCCACACAGAAGCTGGAAACAAAATTAACTGTCATTTAAATCTTTGCTGTACTTTTACATGATCGCGGTTGTGATGACATCACAGAGAGATGCTACGTCTGATTGGATAAAATAGTTGTTGGTCCTGGATCTGCCTGTTAGATGTAGTTCTAGGACCAAAAGCAAAGAAATCAGATTTTGCTGAGATATTAATATCAAATAACATGAACATTTAACACCAGAGGCGATTTGCCTGCTCAAACACATCAGTATTGATCTATTCTGTAAATTGCTGGGTTGGTGTATTGCTTGTGGTTGCATTTAATTACTATTCACAATAAAGAAAAGTAACAAGAAATTCACACAGATCAAATGTGTCAGCAGCTGACAGTATAAACAAAAATAAACACAAAATGAACTACAGTTACAATGAGTGTCCTCTTTAACTTGTCTCAGAATTATAAATCCCCATTTACCAGTACATGACTGGGAATGGCATGCATGTCTAAACACCATTGCAACAGCATAGTAAACAATACCACTGTCACAAAGACAGTTGGATGTTTAACATTGCATGTTCTTGTATCAACAGCAAAACATGATCCAAAGATGAAATTTCTTGAAATTTTATTAGAAATATCAAGTACATTTAGTACATATTTACATTTAGAGTGATATTTGGTAATGTTTTATGTTACTGTATTACGTGAAAATAAATACTGCACCCAGTAATGGGGTACATTAGGAGCCTCATCACGTTTGACTCCACTACGAAAAAATTATATCTCTTAGAGTTAAAGAATTTTCATTTGACATTGGTTTGGGTGGAGATTTATCCCTATATTCGTACTGTGAAGAAAATATTTTTAAATGAGATTAACCAACAGAAATGCTCCTGAAGTCCTTGGAATTAAATTTCTTTCCTTTGATTTACCCTAATATTTATATTTTTGAAATTTACTTATGCAGTTAGTTAGCGAGAGTATGCTGCAGGACAGGGCAATTGTTCAATAAATCATGATGGAATGACATGTCACTAATCTCCTTCCTGTTTCACCCTCCCATTTTCTTCTCCACTGCGTCTTTTTCTTCTTATTTCTCAGGCTCCACATGTCTTCAGCATCATCATCCGCTTCTTCATGAGAGCCATCTGCCGTCCCACATGGGGCTAGTGCTATGTCTCACTGGACAGAGGCACAGAGTGGTAATCTCACTCACACACACACACAAACACACACTCTGTCTTTCACACATCTCACTGTGTCCGAACAGCCTTGGAGCTTTGCAAATTACAATGACAAAGACACAACTTCAGGCTAGTAATGCATTCACTCTAAAGGAATTTTTAATCAAGTTAAATTCTACAGATTTGACAAATAGATGGTGTCCTAAAATAAGGAGGCAGAAGAAAAGGAAAGACCCATATAAAAGTTGGTGATCAAAATTTGGAAACAAGCTGTGGGGCAAAGGCCTAACAGGTTGTGTTGTTCTGTTATGTCTTGTGTCTTCAGTAGGATCATTATTTTTTTAAGGGTATTTTCTTTCTATTCTGCCTCCTTAATTTTGGGACAACCTGTATTATAGGAGCAAGTAGTCATTTTCTCTAATGATTCCTGCTATGAAACAGTCATGATACTAACACATTTTACCCAGGATTTAACAGAAATTCTGGTGCATGAGCTGGTCCATTCCATGACTACAAAGCATTCTTCATTTCATGTGAGTTGCACTTAATGCAAAATGTGTAAAAAAAAAAAAAAAAAGACTGTTATGATTATTATTAGATTCTTTGGTAGTAAAAATGATTTATCCTCCTTGATGATTAAAGTTCAGCTCCACAGGGAGCAGTTGCTTCTTAGAAAAGAACAGAATATTGCTGGAATAAGGCAATTAGTCATTTTAAATTGGACATTTTAGAAGGGAAAAAAACCCACATTTTTTGTGCACTTGCACATTAAATTGGGGATCTATAGCTCCTACCAACCTACAAAGGGTGAAATAAGTCCTCCTCAAATAACTTTCTCCAATCACAGCACTTTATTTTAAAGAACAGGTGCTGAAACTGACTGCTCTGAACACGTCGGTTTAGACAGGGAGGGAGTGCTGTTGCGTTGTCTGATCCTGGTGGTATTTTGACCGAAGAATAGCATAGGCATTTAATCACAGGACGCCTGGAATCAGAAAAGACAGGAATACTGATGCTTAGACTTTCTTTCTGGACTGAATACTTTGATTACGACGTCTGTGCATGAAGTGCAATGCTGAACAAATGAAGAAAGCAACTGATTAATCTAGTTATTATAAAATAACTCCCAATCTTACACTCTCAGAAAATGAGGTACTGTACAGGTACATTATTGTTCCTAAAAGGTACAAACGGTGGTTTTAAAGTGCAGTTGTGTTCAATAAAGATACATTACATTCTCTTGGGATGACTATTTTCATTACAGAGCTGTGTAAAATAAAATAACATAATTTAAGTCCAGGGCGGCACGGTGGAGCAGCAGGTTAGTGTCGCAATCACACAGCTCTAGGGACCAGGTTGTGGGTTCAAGTCCCACTTCGGGTGACTGCCTGTGAGGAGTTTGGTGTGTTCTCCCTGTGTCTGCGTGGGGTTCCTCCGGGTGACTGTCTGTGAGGAGTGTTGTGTGTTCTCCCTGTGTCTGTGTGGGTTTCCTCCAGGTGATTCTCTGTGAGGAGTGTAGTGTGTTCACCCTGTGTCTGCGTGGGTTTCCTCTGGGTGACTGTCTGTGAGGAGTGTGGTGTGTTCTCCCTGTGTCTGCGTGGGTTTCCTCCAGGTGACTGTCTGTGAGGAGTGTAGTGTGTTCACCCTGTGTCTGCGTGGGTTTCCTCCAGGTGACTGTCTGTGAGGAGTGTAGTGTGTTCACCCTGTGTCTGCGTGGGTTTCCTCCGGGTGACTGTCTGTGAGGAGTGTGGTGTGTTCTCCCTGTGTCTGCATGGGTTTCCTCTGGGTGACTGTCTGTGAGGAGTGTGGTGTGTTCTCCCTGTGTCTGCGTGGGTTTCCTCCGGGTGCTCCAGTTTCCTCCCACAGTCAAAAAACACACGTTGGTAGGTGGACTGGCGACTCAAAAGTGTCCGTAGGTGTGTCCTGAACTGGATAAGTGCTTACAGATAATGAATGAATGAATTTAAGTCCAATTTCTAAAACCATAAATATTACAGAAAATGATAGTCATGTTCCCCAAATAGTTACTGAAAATGTACTCCTTTGGGTACACCACAGTGACAGCAAAAGATACCACCACAGACACAATTTTTCTGATGTAAAATTATTTCAATCAAATGTGTATTGATTTTTGCACACTATTGTTTATTCCCAATCTTAATTAAACCCTTTTCAACCTTCACCAAGTCATTGTATAAAAGTTTGTCAGTAGATGGCAGCGTTGATCTTCAGACTGTGGAGAGATTCCCAGAGTTAAAGCCCTGTTATCTACAGAATATCCATACAACAAACCTTCTAAAATAACCTACCTGCTTCTAAAATTGCCAGTGAGTCTTCATAACTTTGCTGCATATGTATTTCAAATAAAGCATGTTTGAAATAGATTGTGTGCGATCAACTGGGCACACAAACTACACCAAACAATAAATAAAACTATATATAATATATAATACCACCAAAATAACAAACATAGGCAGTGATTCTGAATCTATTTCATAACAACACATACAAATACAAAGGTTTAATGTATTGTATACTTCATTCATTATATCTCAGTGAATACTATTTAGGGCATTATCATCTTTTTAGACTATGCTTCTCTGAGATAATTCTGTCCAAAAAAATATACACTTAATGTTACGAACCACAACAATAAACAGCACCGGAATGTGAGTATGTCAGTTGCAATCTCTTTTCAGACTTGATACACATGGAATCAGAAAACCACCCAGTCACTGCCTAAATAAATAAATATAATTGACGAGGAGTTCATCTTTTGGTTGTTTCTCCAGTGTGCTTCGTCAGGAGAAGGAAGAGTGTTTGCATGTGTGTGTGTGTGTGTGTGTGTGTGTGTGTGTGTGTGTGTGTGTGTGCGTGTGTGTGTGTGAGAGAGAGAAACTAGAATATAGTGATATGTAGAACAGATCCCTAGACACACAGCAAGGACACTGGAAAGTAAAACTACAGGACAGTGTAGAACAGATGGGTGTGTAAAAATATCTTTCCTTCACTTCACACCATGTCAGCAAAAAACAGCCTCAAGGTGTCGCTTTCACATAGAAACTCACAGTCATAGTAGAAGACCACCAGCGAGATTTATACAGCATAATAAACTGTCAGGTCTAAAAGCCTTTTAAAAAAACCTTTGGCTTGTGTGTGTGCTGATGCTATATACAGTAAATCTTCAAACATTGGTAGACATTCCTCTCACTCAGTTTGTTCTCTTCCGAAAAGCTTTGCTCTGGAGCAGCATTAGCCTAAAGTCCCCACAACAAATGCTGGCAAGTTAGGCGTAAATCTGTGGAGCAGTGAGACTGAATTCTTCTATCTTTAGGATGAGCTAGAGTAGTATTTGTGACCAGAATCGAATCTTATCATTCATTGACATCAGTAGCTGAATGCAAACAAATTCTAACAGCAATGTTTTGGGTATGCAGAGTTCAGGTCCATTAAGTAAAATGCCACCCCAGGATTATTAAAAAAAGCTTGGGCACTAGCTGCATGCACTAGCTCCTAGATAAGCAGAAAAGCCATCAGTTGAAGCAAAATCCTGGGAGGCATTTTACTTACTGAACCTGGGCCACCTCTGCCAAAAGAGTAGAGAGTAGAGTTACTGCAGGCAAGCAGGGCCACTCCCTGTTGAGACCCTTAATTTCAAAAGAAATATGACTATTAATATATTGCCATGCTGTGTTTTTGCCATTTAAAAATGGCAAGTTTGGGTGATGATAGAGAAGTTTCTAAAACCTTAAATGCCACAATCCCCAAAGTGATCAGGACCTATCCTTTTAGGTATCATATAGTACTACACCATCATTCATATAGATCGTGTGAAGCAGTGAAAAAAAATGACATTAAGAATTTCTTCTCTCCTGGCACCCAGAAGGATTGCTTAATTAATTTCTTTGAACAAGAGACACATATAATAATGTATTTTTTGTGCCAATTCTGCATTAATTCCTTTCATTTCATTACACTGGGCACAAGGTGGGAACACAGCCTGGAGGGGGCGCCAGTCCTTCACAGGGTGACACACACACACACACACACACACACCCCTACAGACATTTTTGAGTCACCAATCCACCTGCCAAAGTGTGTTTTTTGACGGTGGGAGGAAATGGAATCAGCAGGAGGACACCCACGCGGACACAGATAGAACACACCACACTCCTCACAGACAGTCACCCGGAGGAAACCCACGCAGACACAGGGAGAACACACCACACTCCTCACAGACAGTCACCCGGAGGAAACCCACGCAGACACAGGGGGAACACACCACACTCCTCACAGACAGTCACCCGGAGGAAACCCACGCAGACACAGAGAGAACACACCACACTCCTCACAGACAGTCACCCAGAGGAAACCCACGCAGACACAGGGAGAACACACCTCACTCCTTACAGACAGTCACCCGGAGGAAACCCACACAGACACAGGGAGAACACACCAAACTCCTCACAGACAGTCACCCGGAGGAAACCCACAAAGACACAGGGAGAACACACCACACTCCTCACAGACAGTCACCCAGAGGAAACCCACACAGACACAGGGAGAACACACCAAACTCCTCACAGACAGTCACCCGGAGAAAACCCACACACAGGGAGAACACATTTGTTTGGGGTGATAATGCCTGATAATGCAAGAACCTTTTATTTCAAGAATGAAACCGAGAATGTCTGCATTAAAGCACTATAAATGGGGAAAAACTTTTGTTAGTAGTATATCTGTAATATAGATATGACAAATATTAGAGTATGGCTTTATTACAATAGCTAAAATGATCATAAGACACCTATAAATTCTAATAAAAACTAATAAAAGCTTATTATTTATAATCTCCACATGGCATATTGCTATATTGACAAATTTGTACTACCACATTTAGCTTATGCTGATGCTTAAGATATAATCATTGTGAGTGGAGAGAATACACATAGGCTCAAATTTAATTAAATGACCTTTTCACTCCGTTTATGGTAAGAATTCTTTTTTTGTTTTACCAGTTACTTCAGAAGTACTTTTAAAATGTTAATGTGGCATTTGGTTATAGGTTTATAGGTCTCTCTCTATGCAAAGAGATATAAGCCTGGTTTGTATCAGTGTAACTAACTGCCCAGCAAAATTGCCCAGGGAAGTTATCCAGATAGTCTCTGACTGGACAGGTTTTCTTATAGACTGTTGGTGGAAAAGGTGATTTAAATATAAATTCACATAACAAAAGAGGGGGATGAGAGTTTACTTGTTTTTTTTTCTCTTGTCATATTCAGCCCAGTGTAAAGTGCATGCCAAATGAATGTGACAGAGACATTGAATCAGCACTTTGGAACAGCCAGGTTTAGTTTTGCGATTTGAGCTCCCTTGTCAGTGCTGTTACATTCTGGTGGTACACTCAGAACACAGTGCCAGAACAGGGCTGTTTCCACACCCTTCTACACATTAACAGATGGTACATAATTGTTCTGTAGGCCTCTAGAGGGCCATACTGTACTTTTAATACTATAATCACACCTTCACTACACAGTGCTCAATGCTTGAATAAAAAAAATCCCTGAGGGATATAGTGACGACTATCCTTCAGGAGATGCCAGATTGGAGCAGAGTGCAGCTTGTTACACTGCCGGTCAGAACTGATATCAACTCTTTAAACCAATGTAGTTCATGGAATATAGCACAGCACCCTAGGGGCTGCAACAGTATGTTGAAATTACAAACACTTCCTCAAGACAACAGCCTAGAAATGGGTCAAGCTGTTGGTTATTGCCTTTATACACAATCTTGTAGGGCATCTGGCTGGCTGACAGCAGATTCAGCAGTTCTTACGGCTTCCCGTTATTAAGACATTCACCCTCCATTTCTTCATGAAGAATGCTCAGTATGTGTTCCTAGATTTTTTTTTTTTGGTAGTATTTGAAAAGTACATAAGTATACCTCTGGGAATTCAATACAAATAGTTCTTCAAAAGTGAATTAAGCACCAGCAGCATATTAGAACTCAGCCATGCTGATCTGTTAATTAGCCCATGAGCTGCCAGCAGATTAACAAGGGAAATAAGAGAAATTGCCAGGGAGGTGTTTATTAGAATCTCAGCAGGTCCCTCAAACCAAAGGCATCTTCACTGCATCAATATTTATTAAATTTATTATTTATTATTTATTAAACTTATTTATTTTTTTTACTTAAAGTTTTTAATAAACTTATTTATTTAAATTTATTTTTTTATGTTTTAAAGTATTTATATAGCTATTAAACAAACAAAATAAATATACAAAGTGCTCACCAGACCAAAGTGCTTAACGACCTGATTTTAAAAAAAAATCAAAAAAGAATGACAAAACCCCCAATGTGATCATAAATCACAGCATAAAATATGTCACATTTCCTCACACAACAAAACAAAATTCATCTTAATCTCAGCTCATTTTATAGGCCATCATCCATAACCTTTTCACTTGTTAGGGGTAATGCAGTCACCTGTGAAGATTTGGACCTTTTATAGATATTCATGACTTGGTCTATTTTTGGTACTAAATATTTTTTGTCATTGACCAATTAAAAATATGTATTTCCATTTTTGTCGATTTTAAGTTTACTATCATTTAAACACAGCAGCCGTCTATTGAAAGTTATGAAGTTTCTTTCCCCTTCTCCTGTAAAATTATTGTTTTGGGAGATACATGTTTTTAATTGGAGAGCATCAAAATGCATTAATTAATTTTGGGTGCTATTCCACTTTGTCTTAGAACCTCCTTCAGAGGAAGCACAGCATTATTGTTTAACATTCTGTAGCTCCTTCAGAGGCTTCTAAGGGATTCTAAAACATGTCAAAGTCTACAGTAACAACAAAACTGCACACGTACCACTTCCAAAGACATTACTGGCAAACCACGGGGATCTGTGTGGAGCTTTTCCGGTTCATGGCCAGATATTTGAAAGTCTCTGCCCAATGCATGCTAACCAGTCAAGTTCATCGCTATATTTTCACTATTAACTCATTACACTCCTTCCTTCAAGGCAGTACTGCCTTTATAACAATATTGAATAGTGATTTTGAACACGAGTGCTTGACTGACCTGCCTGCAGTCCAGATCTGTCACCTATGGTGCAAAAATGAAGATGAGAATCAGGCAACAGCGATGACAAACTGATGAGGTCTTGTGTTGTGTTGTGATGAAGTCTTGTGTTAAGTCAGAATGGGCAACAATTCCACTTGCAAAACTTTAACAATTAGTATCCTTAAGTCCCAAATGATTAAAGAGTGTAATTAAAAGGAAAGTTGATGTAACACCACAAACATGCCACTGTGTCATTGTTTTTGGAGTGTGTTGCAGGAATTAAATTCTAAAAATGTGTATATTTACAAAATACTATCAAGTTTTTCAGGTAAAACACTGCAAATATTTTTGTGGGTTAGTTAAATAAAGGTTCGATAAATCAACACCGTCATCATCTTCTTTTCCACTTAATCCATTTAGATAAATCACAGATTCTTGTTGTTTTTACTCCATTTTACTGAATGTCCCAACTTTTCTGGAAATGGGGATTGTAATTGTTTAGGAAATTATCCAGATTTTGGACTACTGCCATTTACAATATTGATCCATTCATTCATTCATTCATTATCTGTAAGCACTTATCCAGTTCAGGGTCATGGTGAGTCCGGAGCCTACCTGGAATCATTTGGCGCAAGGCAGGAATACACCCTGGAGGGGTGCCAGTCCTTCACAGGGCAACACACACTCATACATTTACTCACACCTATGGACACTGGAGCTGTGTGACTGCGACACTCCCTGCTGCGCCACCGTGCCACCCTCAATATTGATCCATGTGATATGTAATACTGTAAATTGGGACTTACAGGACTGACACAGATGACTCAGGAACTCAAAGTGCACAGCTAGGGGAAATACAGATCTACAGTAGTAGAGTGTTATCATGAAAAGTGTGCAGTGCAGTCTGCATAATAATGTTATGAAGTAAAGCATGAACTTTCTATCATAACTATAAATACTGTGTGTGTGTGTGTGTGTATTACTCTGATTTTAATGGGAACAGCAGAATAGAAGAAAACAACAGAGGGATGACATGTTTGTAGAACACAAGGCTTCAGCTGCCACTGTGCTCAGACATTACACACAGTAATAGTCATAAATCAGGTCAAGTTCACTTTTTAAATTGCAAATTGAAGTTGCCATGACTTAAATTTTTTTACAGGGTATATACACATCACACATACACACACAAAATAACAACCATGAAAACATATTTACAAAAAAACATACAGTATTTAATTGATCATGACTAAGAAAACATGTTCTTAAAAGTTTTATAATTAAACAGCTCTTAAATATACAGTACTTATATTAAATATCTGATGAAATAAAATTTTAAGCTAGCTTAATACAGTACAACTACCGTCACAGGTGAGATTTAAGACCTTACCTAAAGCAATACAGAAAAGCTGGATTTACAGAGTGTGAGCTAGTTCTGGGCTAATCAGAAGCAATCAGTCATTTCCCCAGTGATTCTCCTTCATGTTATGAAACAGCCATTAGACACCTAGTGGCCTGGAAGTATCAGAGATATTGCCTTAAACCTATTGGTCAAACTCAGCAAAGAAACTCAATCTGTGGAACTGGTTCCTTTACAAACAACAGTGCCATGTGATTCTTTATTTCATGTGAGTTGCACTATGAAACTAATAGTGTAAAAATAAAATAATGTAATAATGTGGTAATGCAATAAATTATTATACGAGTATTGCCTGCTGGTTAAAGTGACTGATTGCTCCTTTAAACAGAAGGTTCAGTTGAAGGTTTCCTTTAAATAAAAGTTAGCTTGCAAACTCATGATTCTAGTGTAGTAGAACAGCACAGCTCTTTGTTACAGCTATCAATTTGCAGAATATGGCATTCAGCAGAAATTAATATAATATTACAACTAGATTTTTACATCAATAATAATCATAAATACTTATCTAAAATGAACCCAAATACATAACAATATACACTTTAGAATGATCTTTAATCTTTGTGAGTATGACTTAAGTTGCCATAACTCAAATACTGTATCTGTCTATGTTCTGAAACACCAGACATGCTGCTTATACTGAATATTTACTGTATATTTTTGATTAAATCTACATTCTGGAGAAACTGCCGTCGGTGGCCCTGCTGAGCAGAAGTACTCCCTTTAATAATCTAGTTATATATACAATAATAACACATACAGTGATATAGCACACATCACTATATAACACAACATGTAATACAACAGCCGATAACACTGTGATATTAATAAGAAAGAACACTTTTAAGAGGGAAAAAACTGTAAAGCAAAAGCTAGCTTTTGAAGCTTTGAAATAGAAAGCAATGTTTGGTATTATCAGGATACGGATTCTGTACTGAGGTTACAACTGTTTTTGCTTTTTTCCTGAAAACTTTGAGCAAATCTAAATAACAACATAAGACATTTCAGTCTAAAACAGTAAATATGTAGTAATATCAATGTTAGTCTGTACAGATGGTCTGTATATTGTAAACAGTCACACGTCTCATAAAAGTTTAGATAAAACTTTAAAAATTCTACCAAAATACACTGACAAATGAGCACATATCAGCACTTTAACAATTTATGTTTTTTCAACATTTTAACAGGTATCCACTATACATACATTATTGTCAGAACAAACCTCTGTATCTCAAAAAGTATAACGTTACTGTAGGTAAAATATATATAATTTTTTATTTATTTAATGGAAATTAATGCTGAAATAATTATTTTCAAATCATTTATGAGCATTCATCTTCCTCTGTTGTTCATGAATAGGGCAGCTGGTGTTTTCAGACAAATCTGTCAAAAATTGACAAACACGGTTTTGTGGGAATAACAATAAATCCCAAAATGATACCTTTACAGGACAAAACCAAATATATATATATAATGCCCATTTTCTTAGGGCATTAAAAAAGTTGCTTGTTGAAGTACGGCTGTATCACAATATCCACCTTCCTAAGCCTTTACAGTATTGTATTTTGGACTATATCCATATATATCCAGGTCCAATGGACATGAAATTTTAACAAGAAAAGGAGCTTTTAAAAGGAAAGATACATGGGCTTTAGCCTGACAGTGATATATATTTTACACATATATAATTTATTTATGGCTACATTACTACATAAATAGCTAAAATATTCAATTTAAACATCTTTGCTGCCTTAAGTATATGATGACAACATGTTTAATATTCCTTATGGCAAAATTAGCTTTAATATTCAATTTACAAAAGTTTCATTGATGGTACAAACTCTGTTCATATGTTCTACTTATTAGAGTTAAAGCATTTTGTGTTTAACATCTATATCTATATATAATGCTACAATGCTGCATATGTATGAAAGTTTTTATGGTTAATCCAACAACAAATCCTGTCAAATAAATATGGTGGAAATGATGTGATCCTGTTGTTCACAACCATTTATTGTTCAAGTATTCAAGCATTGAAGTTGATTTTCCCTTGCAATCTAGCTGATAAAAAAGTTGTTTTTTGTTTTTTTGGCAGACACTTTGCAATCCAAAAGACAAAAGTGACAAGATGATGCTGTTGAAAGATGATGTGACGAGTCCTTAGTGTTCACAGGGTAAAACCCTTTCACAGAGTAGAGGAGCTTTGTTTGTAGTCACCGAGGATGACAGAGGCATATGTTACACTTGGTGGTGTGCACAAGAAGGATTCAGACACAGGGGAGTTGGGGATGTGGCTCCTTGAGCCCAGGGGGTCCCGGAAAGGAGAAGGGGGCATAAGAGCTAGAGAGTCGTCCATGGCCAGCTTGATCTGAACCAGCTCATCGTCGTCATGAATCTCTGCATTGTCATATATGTATCCGTGGAGTAGGCCAAACTGCTCATTCTCCATCTCCATCTCCAACTCCATCTCCTCCTCCAGAGGAGAGATGGGCTCTTTAATGTAGGTGCCCAGGTGTATGGGCAGAGGAGATGGCTGGGTCTGGAGGATAAGTGGCTGATAAGGAGGCCTGAGCCCACTATCTGGGTCTGGCTCACATAGGCTGATAATATCATCCAGGTCCGTTACACTGGAGTTGAACTTTCCACCCACCTCCTGAAAGTGATCTGCAATAACATGCTGGGGAAGAAGGCTTTTCTGTGGCTCAGGTTCATAAAACTCCTGTCCCACCACAGTGACTTCTTTAATCGGTTCACAACCAGGAGACTGCCTGTGACCAATCAGAGTAGGACTGACAGGGGGATTGTACCTGACTGGCTCCCCCTCATCCTCCTCAGTCACATTGTACAGAGTCTTGGTGCTCAGGTCTGAAAAATCCAGGCCTGTGTTTTGGTAGGTGTTAGTGAGAGGTTTGATGACAGCTGTCTGATTGGAGCTGGCCTCCTGTTTCTTCACATGCACAGACAGCCTGTGCCACATGTGCTCTCCTTTCGGAGGATGTCTTGAACCTGGTTCAGACCATGACACAGACTTTCCATTAGAACTATGAACAAAATAAAAATGACTGTTATTTCACAGGAACCAAGAAAAGTGGACACAAGAACAACATTTCTGGTTCATGTAAAAAAAGATTGCTTTCCATTCTGAGCAAATATCATTGCATATATAAACAAATATTTGCTAAATATTTGTTTTTTTGATATTATCTCATTGCATCCAAGCATATTATGGTTGTTTCTTTAAACACACAGCACTGCACAAATGTCAGAAATCACCCTTCATTTGTTTTACTTCCAGTCATGAAGTACAGGTTAGTCAAACTCAGAAGAAACACATTTTTCAAAAAATCTGATTGAATCTTTTAAAAACTTAATATAATGTTCATCATATATTTTCTACATTTTAGTCTAAAACAGCTGGTTGCACTTTCTGCTTATCTCATCCAAGTGGCCTCAAATATATTCAGGGATGTGCAGGTCTGGGCTCTGGAGTATCCAGTCCATTGTTCTGGGATCACAACCAGCTAAATTTTAAGCCAGGTGCTCACCCTTTATCTACTGCTGCCAGTCTGGAACATTCATCATTACCCGCCACCATCAATTACACTGAAGTAGGAATGGGCTTGGACTAGCAACACCTAACAGTAACCCCAGATTGATGTCACTTATAACCATCACTATTATTATTATTACTATTATTATAACTGCCTTAACCCTCATTACTTCTATCACCCTTACATCAGTACTCTAATTTACCTAAAGTGTGGTATAATAACAGACTTAACTGGTGATACTGTCATTTCTGTCAGTCTTAACAGAGGAGGATGTGTCCCACTTGTGTCTTTGCTCCTCCCAAAGTTTCTTCCTCTAGTCTCAAGGGAGTTTTCCTTACCACTGTCACCTTTGGCTTGCTCACCTGGTGCATTCTGATTTACATTGTTATCTGTTCTGATACCAATTTTGTAAAGCTGTTATGTGACAACATCAGCTCTAAAAAGCACTATATAAATAATATTTGAGTGACTGATTACTTGCAAATGTACTTCCTTTTTGTCCATTTCCATTTTCCTTCTTTCAGCTTTTCTCTGTAATGTTTTTTCGTCCATGTACAACAGGTGTACTCAGATATGGATATTAGAAATCCACTTATCAGATTTCTACAGAAATGTCTGTCCAGAGAGCTCAAATGTTCAG
This sequence comes from Hoplias malabaricus, assembly GCF_029633855.1. Lineage (NCBI taxonomy): Eukaryota > Metazoa > Chordata > Actinopteri > Characiformes > Erythrinidae > Hoplias > Hoplias malabaricus. Next base: position 59,461,538 of record NC_089800.1, read on the forward strand.
AGCACATGCAAGAATGTGGGGAAGGATTAACATATTTGCGTAAATTTCAAAGTGTGGTATATAAATTTGCATGGCTTTGTCATCCCAGTCCTACAGTGAAAACACTTAAAAATCATACAGTGTAGTTTTCTGAAAACAATTTGATGCACAATTTTTGCATTGCTATTGCTCCAAATTCCCACAGCATAATACATAACATTTTTACTCTGGGTGTCTGAGAATCTTTAAGACTACAGTGCCGTGTACTGATAGCTTGATTTAAATTTTTACAGAACATAAAAGAAAATTTTAACATTTTAACAGAAAATAAAGTATTTTCTCCATATTTTGGAACAACATTTTTCTTTGACCAGTAAATTTTTCTTGTGGGTAAATCTCAGTAAAATTATAAATTCATTCATTCATTCTCTGTAATAGTTCATAGGTGTGTATGGAGCCTACCCAGAATCACTGGGCGCAAGGCGGAAACACACCCTGGAGGAGGCGCCAGTCCTTTGCAGGGCAACACAAACTCACTCTCACACTCACACCTATAGACAATTTTTAAGTCACCAATCCACCTGCCAGCATGTGTTTTTGGACCATGGGAGGAAACCGTAGCACCCAGAGGAAACCCAAGCAGACACAGGGAGAACACACCAACTCCTCACAGACAGTCACCTGCAGGAAACCCATGCAGACACAGGGAGAACACACCAACTCGCCACAGACAGCTGTGTGACTGCAAAACTACCTGCTGCGCCACCGTGCCGCCCTAAAAGTGTAAATGTATTTTATGATCCAGTTACATTGGATATATAATATTTTTGTGAGGTTCTGTTTTCCCTGTGCTCTCACACATGCAATTTTTTCAAATCACATTAAATGACCTGTATTTATGAATTAGACAAACACATTTTTCAGTTTAATAGTCTTTAATCAAACAGATCTCACTGTTAATTTTATTTGTGCATACCCACATTGTAGTCAGCATTTTGTTTTTTGGATATTATATTAGACTTCCTTTGCTGATTTGCTAAGCAATTTTGATGAGCACAAACTGCCTGCTGAGTGATGTCACTGCTGTTGTTTTACAAGCTCTCTGATTGGACCACATGAAACAAGATCATAGACATTTAGACAATTTTTCCCATTCAGTTTTGGTTTTGTTGTTTGTAAAAATTTGCTTTAAGGTCTGAATCAGATGCTGCTTATTGAGTACCACTGGTGTACCCTGCTGAACTGACTGGAAAATAGACATATGAAGGGCAGTTTATGACTTTTGCATAGTTCTGTCAATCTATTTCAGCAATGATTTATGTTATTAGTGATTAAGCATTTATATAGAAGCATATATGGAGCAGAGCCTCTCTCGACCCTGTTGCTGAGACACCCCTGGGTGTGTGGCTTTTAATTGCAGCCGACCTGCAAAATCAGAGATGTGTGCAAAAGCTGTTAATTGAAGGCTGCCCTTGAAATGGCATGACCCTGTGCTCGGGAGTGAAGCATGAATTAAGGGATTGGGCCCATGGGGTGCTAGTACTCACTCAACAGGCTGGAGAGAGCCTGTCCTGCCACAGCTGAGTAAGAAGGACTTACTTTGCGTTTCCAGATGCATTTTTCTTGCGTTTGAACATGTTGAGCAGGCTGTTGCTTCTGCAGGCGATTTTGCCATCGCCCACGTGCATGCGCACCACGTCAGATGTGGTGAAGGCGCTGCGTACGTTGCGTTCTGGTTTGGCAATGATGATATACATCTTGGGCGTGAACATGCAGCCCAGGGCTACAGTTACACTCAAGCTGACCGAGAAGGAGGTGGTGATGATTTTGTAGTTGGAACCGAAGTAAATTGGCACAAAGGCCAGCCAGATTATACAAGTGGTGTACATGGTGAAGGCTATGTATTTGGCCTCGTTGAAGTTGGCTGGGACATTGCGTGTTTTGAAGGCATAGTAGGTGCAGCTGAGGATGAGCAGGCCATTATAGCCCAGTGGTGCTACCATGCCCATGTTGCTGGTGTTACAGATCAGAAACACCTCCCGAATGCTGGGGTAGGACTTGATAGGTTCTGGCGGCTCCAAGATGATTAGTGTGACCTCCAGTGTCAGCTGCACACTGATGAGGATGAAGGCGATGACCACCTGAGCCCAGGCGCTCATGAAGCGTGGCTTTCTCGTGCAAATCTTCTTCTTGCTGCCTGCCAGGATGCGAGCGATTCGGTTAGTCTTGGTGACCAGGGCTGAGTAGCACATGGAGGCGGAGAGGCCCACCAGGAGACGCTGCAGGTAACAAGAAGCCACAGTGGGTCGTGCTATGAGGGTGAAAGGGCAGATGTAACCTAGGAAGATCCCAGCCAGGATGATGTAGCAGAGTTCTCGGCTGGAAGACTTGACCACAGGTGTGTCTCTGTACAGGATGAAGACAAACGTGACAAAACTTGTCACCAGTATGCCAAGGCAAGAGAAGACAACCGCCACGATGGATTCAGGGTGACTCCACTCCAGGTAACGAAGTGGAATGGGCTCACAGCCTGCGAACACAAAGCCAAACCAAGTCAAATGATTCAAAAAGAGTCTGTTTTCTTGTGTTTACTTTTCTACTTTTTGTAGTGTAGTAAATAAAGCTAACAATAATGTAACTGTGCCCAGTAAGCAATCGCCCACTTTTCTGACTTTTGCAGGGAAGAAACTACCCTATTAAAGTTTCCATGACAAAACACCTTTGCCATTAAAACAAGGTCACAATGTGCCATCATTTTATAACCTTTTGCTTTGAACCTATAGCTTGTTCAAACATTTTATACATAAAATAATGGAGTATAGAGTATATAAGAGTATAAGCCAGCATATTTTCAGAATCCTCAAAACATGAATTGAACCATTAACAATTTATACAAGTGCATAAATATATAAATATACTCTAAGGGGCCAACAGTGTTACAGAGTTGAACATGCAGTTCTATAAATACATGAATTCAAAGCATATAAATGAAAAATAGCAAAGGCATTTTCCATGGTTTTGCCACTTTCTGCTGTAATATTGGCCATCTAATTGTGACCAGCTCTCCAATGCACCAAGTGCTAAAGTAGGTTTCCAGTTCAACTAAAAATAAACAGAATCTCCACTAAGGGACCGGCCAAAAGACAGAGGCAGGCCAGTGGAAAGAGAAAAATATGGAGGCAAGAGAGAATACAGCATCCAGAAAACATGCTAAAAGTGCTAAATATTTCAACGCAGATAAAGTTCACATTTACCTTCCTCTTCTACTTCAAACAAATTAATGATTTTTACAAATTATATCTTAAGAGATATGAAATATAAACATTTTGAATGTTGAAATGGTGAAATCTTATCTCGACTGCTTGGGCTGTGTCTACACATTATGCATTTGTACAAGTACTGAGTCATCTGTATTACAATTTATATGTCAAATATAGTATATAATCAAAAATATTTCCAAATCTCTAAATTCAGAAACAACTCAGTGTAGTGTCCATTAGAGTAACAATATGAAACATGTAAGATTTGTCATGCCTTGAGCTAATGAAAAAAATACACATGGCTATGAAATTATTAAGGGTGTTGCTTTGACATTGAACATAGTGAAGACCTCTGAAAACAGGCCAGTGAAATAGGTCTGTCACAAGTGCACTGAGAGAGCAATCCGTAGAAATGATAAATAGCCTTCAGGTGTCACAGGAAACCTTTTGAAAATAGGACAAAGCAGCCTTTTCAGAAGCCCCAATATGAGGTTGTGTCTTTGTTTGGATTTTCTTTGTTGGGAAAATTATTTAACATTCTTTGGAATTAGGACTAAAGTCCACACAAATTATGTACATATGCAATATGAGGACACCTGCTTATCTAGCATGTTTTTTTCTGAATGATGTTCATAGGAATTTGCCCCTTCTTGCTGCAGTAACAGTGTTTCTAATTGTCTAGTAAAGATCTACACTATGTTGGAACATTACTGTAAGGATTTGATGACATTCAGCCATGAGAGCATTAATGAGGTCAGGCACTGTTGCTGGCCACTCCAGCTCATTTCAGAACTCTCCAAAGAGCACACTTCCAAAACCTCAAAACCTCCAAAACCTAGTGCTTGGCTCTAGCTTATATTTGTCATGGGATATGGTGATATTAGGTTAATGTGAAACTGCTCCAGAGTTAGGGCTATGCCCCTGACTGTTTGTTCAAGTACTGTCCCCTTAAAACCATACTAACGCACATGTAGTCATGTGAGTCTGCGCCATCCAATCCATCACATGTAAGAAAAATAGAGGAGAACCTAAACACTGAGGCCAACTGAGCAACTGAAGTGGCTTGCACTTGAGAAAAATGCTGTGTCTGTTGTTTGGACATGTTTTGACTTTAGTGAAGATGACACTGAACCTAAAGAAGTCAAATATAAACACTGACACATTATCAAATTTGAACAGTGCATGACTCAAAAAAGAGACAGACAAACTCCCAGCTTTAATACTTACATATATACAATACTTATATATTTACAGTACAAGCCTTGTCAGTGAATTATAAGGGGGCGAATAATTAATTGTAATTAAGGTAAAATGTTCAATTAACTATGCTGTTGATTTGTTGCCATATCACCCAGAATTAACCTTAGAATTCCATTCTCATTCCATCCATCCATCCATTATCTGTAACCGCTTATCCAATTTTAGGGTCGCGGGGGGTCCAGAGCTTACCTGGAATCATTGGGCGCAAGGCGGGAATACACCCTGGAGGGGACGCCAGTCCTTCACAGGGCAACACAGACACACACACATTCACTCACACACTCACACCTACGGACACTTTTGAGTCGCCAATCCACCTGCAACGTGTGTTTTTGGACTGTGGGAGGAAACCGGAGCACCCGGAGGAAACCCACGCGGACACGGGGAGAACCCATTCTCATTCCATTTTATGCTATTAATGTGGAGATTATAAAAGCTGTGTGAAGACAACTGAACATGTGTGTCCACAACAGGGGCACATTCAAACAGCTAAATAGATTAATTATATAGAGTGTCCTCAAACTTTGGAAATATAGTGTACCAAGTACTAAAGGACACACTCATATACACAATTGGCAACCAACAACAGTTGATTTGCAACACGTTTTAATAAATAAATATTTATTGGTTATCACGTAAGCTAATGAAGTTTATGAGAAGTTGACACTGTCTTAAAGTGTGGAAGGTGTGGAGCATAAAATGAATTTACTGTACCATGTAGCTCTTCATCAGGCCACCAGCCCAGCTCACATGCCTTGCAGGTGAATTCGTCCTGGACAAACTCATTATCCTTACAGGCCGTACATATCCAGCAGCAGCTCACCTCTCCTTTCCTGATTACCTGAAGAATACAGCATAGAAATGACCACACAGACCAATTCTTTTTACATGCAGCAAAAGCACACTGATGGCCGTAGCACACCAGCAAATTCATAAACAGGTTTATGACAGTGTGGACAACTGTAAATTAACCAATTTCATTTAGGTCAAGATTTGTTTTGTGTTTTGATTTAAAAAGATTTTTAAGAGTCTTTTCAAGACAGCTTAGGGGATTTAAAACTATGCAAGTATTTTATTGATTGTAATTCTTTGAATGACAATCAGAGGTTAGACAACCAAGTGCCAGGACTGCAATTCTGATTCTGGTTGCTGCTTTTATTGTGGATTTTAGTGATTTGTTTTTTTAAACATCTCTGCATAATTAAATAATTACAATTATATAACAGGTTTGAGAGAGTGGTGAAATGGCTTATTCTAGAGAAACTTTTAGGATTTTTCACAGTGGTACTGACAGGAAGCATGCATTCCACTAAAATCTTCAATATTTCGAATTTACAATATTTACAAATGTAGTGCCTGATTATAATATATTGTTTTATTATTACATATAAACATTACATATATAAACATATATAAAAAGACATTCAGGTTGAATTCTGAATCTTGTGGTACAGACATTATGACCTTGGTACCACCAATGTAAAGAAATTTGAATCGGTTTCTCCAGTTTATACTGAAGCAATCTGTCTAATTCAGCTTAAAAATTATTATATTTGATAACTCCCCATTTAGGCTAAGAATGTAAATCTCAAAATAATAAGTTCATTAGTCAATTAAATTTGACGTGTTTATATTATCACATTAACCATACTGTCATTAACGGAGCAGCTAAAACACACAGTATTGTAAACACTGAACTAATATCTGTTGAATTTATGAATTATTTATTAGAATTTTTTATTTTCAAAGCCGCTAAAATGTGGTTAATTTTTTTCTTTAAAGTGATGGGCTTGCTTTCGCGTCTTCACATGCTTTGTGTATTACCGCTCGTCTGTAGTTTCAGCGCACTAATATCTGACGTGCGGCTAGTTTAACTGTGTTTCTCAAACGGAAGCAGCCTCATACTGGAAAGTGCTTAAGTCAAAGAAGGAGAAAAGCGATGGACCTGGGGACCTGATTAGAGACACAGTAAGTTTTCTGGTATACGAACTTCCATCCACCGCTTCTCTCCATTGTTGACGTCGCGTTTCTGGCCTTGCTAAGGCTTTTGGTGCAGTCACAACAAGTCAACAAACAGTGCACCTTGCAGCCGTGGGCATTTCCGGTGTGAGCTATTCTCCAGTTAAGCGGGGTTTTTTTAATGCAGCATTTTTTTTCTCAATGAAGTGTTTTTTTTAATGCCGCTTTTTTCATTGCAGTGTTTTTTATAATGCAGCGCTTTTTTAATGTAGTGTTATTTTCAATGCAGTGTTTTTTAAATGTATTTTTGTTCTACTTAATGCTGTGGGGTTCTGACCTTTCGTTGCTTTGTAAATGTTGTGATGTGACTCAGTGGGCCACATTAGGATTTTAGAATCAATTAGAAAAAACTTAAAATGTGATATCACTCTGCTTCACGGTAGCAAAATCATTTTCCACATTTAGATCATCCTTTGGGCCTTCATTTTCATTATCTTGATTTGCACTCATATATATCTTTTGAATATTATTTTATATTCATTTGTCCCATTTCAGCAACATTGCATTCAATATCTTAAGCCTTACCTTGATCTCCCCTTTAGAGCAGGGCTCACTGCAGACAGAGCGAACCATTTCACTTCGGTTCATCTGGATCATATAATCATCAATACTCAGCATGCCCTCATGCCAGGAGCCCACATTAATGTAGTCATACACTCCCGGCTCCACATGCTGCAAGTTCATTATGTCGTACCTGAGAGAACAGAGGAGAACACTTTTTTGAGTTTATTTTAAGAGAAAAGCAAAAGAAAAGTAAGACTATAATCCCCAAGTAAAACAAAAAAGCTCTTTGAGCTACTATAGGCGAACAATTTTAATTATATTAAGAAACATGCTTTTAACAGAGATATGAGAGTGTGAAGACCCCTCACATAATATAAAGTTGCCTTATGGATTTAAGGATTCTTCTTAGAATCTCTTATTGTGGTTTTCTGGTGTTTAAAAAGGATGCTCACACTCACACATTATTTTTTTTTCCTTCAAAAACTGTCCATTAGAAAGTGTTTTTAAGGGAAATAAATGACTTCACACCGTGAACTCTCTCCAACACTTTCAAAGAATTTTGGTATTTGACATTTAAACAAAAGAAAAAGAAATTATACAAACCCATCCATACAGAACGCACAAGTAATTCTATATGAAAATTAGATTTGTTTTTTTGTGTAAATACGTCAGCACAACAGACCTGCCGGGTGAATCTCCATTCTCATCGAACCACACGTCCTCTCCAGACACCCCAGTGAAAGAGGTCCTGAGCAGGAATTCCAGCAGTTTGCTGCCATCGATGGGGTCCATGGCCTCACATAGACCTACGTAGCCTGGACAGAGGTGCTGGTGCATGTCATGGAGCCCATGAGCCATGGCATAGATAGCATTTATAACGAACCCCATCTTGCTGTCCTGTACATAGTTATCTTCCAGGCTCTCATAACCTGTCAATACAGTTTAAAACAGAAAAAACAGAAAAAATGACCTTTTCTGATTCATTTTCATTTAATTTCATGGCGTAAGCCTGTGCTTTAAAGCATTCTTATGGCCACACAATTCAGCAATTATTAATTCAGCTACAGTTCCAGTGCAGAGTAAAGGTAAAGATAGGGTGTCCCAAGACCGTGGCTGTTTTTGACAGTGTTAATTTGCTTTTAATTGCTTTTTCTAGGGCAGCACTAACACAAACTATCAAAATCATGCTTGTTGCCATGGAGAGATTAATAATGTCTATCAGAATTTTATCAGAATTGAATAAGTATGGACATTATTGCTATGAACTGAACAAGTAGATTAATAATTTACTCTTGTTCTCATACTTCCTGTCTCTCATATGAATCAGAATGGAGCTAATGTATGACAGAAGAAAGTGCAAATATAAAGTAAGTGAATGTCCAAGGACACCCTATCAGGGCTTGTCATCTTGTGATTTTTAACAAAGCCAGCAGGAAGCAGTGTCAAGCAATCGAGCTGAGGTTTTAGCAGGTAAAGGGAAAAGATATATTGACGTAAGTAGGCTACATCTCATTATGATGCAGCTTTCACTATGCTCTGTATCCTCAGTTGGTGTTAAAGTAGGTTGCAGCAAGCAAAATGCGAAAGACTGAACCAAGACATGCTCGTGTAAACATTGCCTTTGTTTGGGCTCCAAAAGCATCAATCCAATTCAGTATATCATGCTGAAATTGAAATACAAAGGTGAAAGAATAAATTACAAAGAATATTAATCTATTAAAGTCATGGAAAAGAGTAGAGTACGTATAATGTAATAGAGCCCCCTTTCCCTGCATGTCTCTAGGGATTATACCAGTTTCATGAATACATTTTGCAGACTTAAAGTAAATTCTTAGTGTTCACTCAATGAGTTGTTTTCTCACTGTGGAAATATACAGAAACATATCCGAAGCAAGAGTGGAAACTCATAGTTAGTTGTGGTGGTCTAGCGGGTCTGATTTTTTAAATATATATATCTTTATTTTCTCTTCTTACTGCTGCTGGATTATCATATAATTAATACTAATAAATATTCTCAGAAACAGCTCAAGAACTGGGTAACTTGTGTAACATGCAATTATTTGTCATTGTACAACATACAACTAAATGTGTGGCAGTGAAAACACACACACATACACACACACACTAGCATAAGGGGCTGTGAACACAAACCCAGTCATCCCCGGTGCCCAGGGAGCAACTGTGGGTTCAGTGCCTTGCTCAAGGTCACTTTCACAGTTGTGGGGGGTTCAATGCCACCGCTACGGGAACACTGCCCCCTAGCGTTCACTAGTGTGTGTAAATGTGTGTTTCACTGCACGAATTCGTTTAAAATGCAGAGAACATATTTCTTTGTACACAGCACAGTGGCCAGTAAACTGATTCTAATTCTAATTCAGTAGTAGATGTTCCCACCAGTGCGGGGGATTGAACCAGCAAACTTCCAGTACCAAGCCCAGTCCTCTAACCATTAGGCCATGGCTGATTTTACTTAATCTGTTTAAATAAATGATGGGTTGTGTGTGACAGAACTACACTTTGCCTATTATTACACAAGGAAAAAATAAAAATAACTGTTATGTATATCATACCGTGTATAAATAACCGAGCAAAAACAATAGTTCATGATACCGTTCTTAGAATTTCTTGTAGAATGACATGCAGGAAAGCAGGTATATTTTGATCCATCTCACTGGGGTTCTGTAAAAATATGATACTGTTTATGATTTATTCTGTGGCATGATAGGGTAGAATTATACATCTGTGGCATTTCCCACAGTATCATATAAATACAACCTATGTGGTGATTTAAAAAAAAAAACAAAGAGATATGTTTTAGGGTAAGCGTTATCTTTAAGAATTAGGAAATCCTAACCAAAAAGTTAGATTTGTCAGATTTCATTTTGTGCACAAGCAACCAAACGTGGGCCCCAAACGTTCCCACAGTGGAACATGCAGCAAAGCCAGTAGGCGTGTGATAGAAAAAGTGAACGTTATTGGGAATTCCAAACAACAGTGTGGACGTTGTATATTACTGCAGTCCAAAAAACATCCCAATAACTATATATATATATATATATATATATATATATATATATATATATATATATATATATATATATATATATATATATATATATATATGTATATATATATATTAGAGGTCTACCGATACACATCATTTGTTCGATATTGTGCAGTGTTAATAATACTATGAAGATCAGCATACACAATCAACATTAATGATAGCACACCTAAATGACAATGATGATAGAATGATCATAGAAAGGTCTAGTGCATGATTGTGTGATATCAGTTGACCTCTATCTATATTGCTGAAGGTGCCTCCAAGCTATCCATTCAGAAATATCTACTTACCATCTCGTAGCTCTAGAAAAATAATAGAGGTAACAGAACAGCAGACTATGACTATTTCTCTGTGTATTCAACTATAGAAAATATTTTGGGTCCTACTTTTTGTTAAGTGTCTTTTAGCTGTATACTTACACAATAACACATGCAGTCACAATGTAACTACTAGTGATGCGTTCACTGTTACACAAGTTGGTATTTACTATATAATTAATAAATATTATAATATTAAAATACCTGAAAATTGTGTATACATTACAATTAGGTACATTGTTGTTGCATGTATGGTTAATGTGTAACTACATGGCAAGAAGTGACACTTAATATAAAGTAAGACTGGTATTTGTTATTGTGCTTTAAGTTCCTATCTTTTAGGGAAGGTTTAATAGTAGGGTGGCATGGTATATGTGGTGAAAAAGACAATGCTGGAGATGATGTTGACCTCTTGTCAGATGCAAAACATGACGTGAGCTGAGCACTGATACAAAGTGATGGAAAATTATATAAATATAATAGTGTTGTCAATGTTAATGCATTAACACGTGCTATTAACCTGGAAACTTTAGGGGGTGGGGTTTATTTAAAAAAAATTCTAATTAGTCATTTAAAAAAAATTGGCCAAAATTGAATCATTTGGCCATAATTCAGTCATTTAACAGAGTGTAGCGACATATTAATAATTGTTTTGTAAACATGGCATCAGTACTGTCGTATTTAGAAAGTAAAATGATAACGTGACAAAAACACATTTCTTCCATTCAATTTTTAATTAATTGTATGTATAATTTCATTTATGGTTTACGAGTTCATTTAATTTTTTAAATTTATCTACTCTTGACGATTTTGAACTTTGATAATCTGTTTTGCCCCTTAATAGGTTTTCATCATGTACTTATTTTTTCTTATGTTCTTTTTTCCTTAATTTATTTTATGGTTTATCTATGTATCTATTATTTTATTTCCCATATTTTTCTTAAAGCACTTATTATCTTTTTATAACCCTTCTGTAATAAAAAAGAAGAAGGAAAAATGTGATTAATCATGACTAATCACAAATAATTGTGCAATTAATTAACTTTTAAAATTGACAGCCCTAATATATATACAAGAAGCAAATGTTTTTCTTTTGACATTAGTTTCAAGTTTTAATATTTTCAAGTTTTATGCCACCATTTAAAAGGAAACATACACATATGTAGTTTGTGAAGTTGCAGATGGAATAAAAAAAATAATTATAAAAAAAAATAATAATAATAATAATGATATATATACAGTATATAAACATGCTTGATGAACAATGTTTTACATCTAATGCTTAAGCTAATGTTTATAAGAACAAATACATAGCCTAAACCAATAAGCTGAATTTAAAACAAAACCAAACAATTTACCTAAGTCACCTTTTCAGTCAGCAGAGAAATGTTCCAAAATACAAGAAGAGCAAAGAAAACAAAATCTTGTAATAAAAACATTTAGTAAATGTGTATTCAGACTTTCCATTTGAAAGTTGAAATGGTCCACAAGTAGTTCTCCTATAGTCTTACTTCAAAAATCTTTTTTAGAACATTAATTTTAAAGTGTGCAATATTCATAGTATTAATCATGTTGGTATCACTGTGAGACAGTGTTCATAATGAAACAGGATATCTATAAAGCTTGTTATGTCGACTAACATAAACGTACACAATATGTTAAAGAGGCTTTTTCCAAAAGTATTACCTGCCATCATGGCATAATGGCTAATATTAAATTAAAAATTTGTTTAATGACACTAATTTTGTAGGGAAAAAAACAATTACATCTACTGGTTTTGAAGCTTAGTACATAACACAGTAACATAATGCTGATAATGAGATATAATTCACTTTATATAAGGGCCACAGATTATAGTTTTGTTCAACATATCTGACATAGCAAGTCAATGTCCTATTATCAGGCTTACAGCACAATGACATAAAAACCCAATTTACAGAAAAGTTGGGCACTGTGCAAACTTTATATTTAAATGAAAATAGTACAAAGACAATATTTTAAATGTTGAAACTGATTTTTTATATTTATTGATTTATTTATTTAATTCCCAGTTTTAATTTGATGCCATCAACATGTTTCAAAATATGGGGGCTGTGTTTACCACTGTGTTGTATTACCTATTCTTTTAACAACACTCTGTAAACATTTGGGAACCGAGGAGACCAGCTGTGTACTTCTGAAAGTGAAATGTTTCCTTGTGTACTGTGGATAATGAAACCTCAAGTCACTTTTTTAAGCTAAGAAACACTATTCTTTATCTGTTGCATAATATACCTACAGAGCTTTTCACAGAATGGTGTCCTGTGATTATTGTCAGTAGGTTTTACTGTGAAAAAACAATTAAACTATGACAGTAACACACCATCGGATTATTTACATGTAATTACATGACAAAACATTTTCTTTTTTTGACTGTAAAGATTTGTTTTTCACAGTAATGTATTATTAAAAGGTAAAATAATTCTTAAATATAAAATTACCCCAGCTGCCAGTATTTTTCCTATAAATTTTACAAACTTTTTTAACAATTTGAACACCTCCCAATCTTTCCTTCTGAAAGACCTCTTTGGGATGCTCTTTTTAAACCCAATCATGTCACTGACCAATTGCTAGTGAACTTAATATAGTTTTTATAGCATTACACAATTTTACCGGTCTTGCGCTGCCCTGTCACAACTTTGATGGAAGATGTTGCTGGCATCAAATTCAAAATGGACATGCTTTTCACAAAACAATACAATTCCTCAGTTTTAACATTTGCAGTATCGTCTTTGTACTATTTATTTACAATAAAAATAGGGTTTAAATTATATGCACATCACTACATACTTTTTCATTTATTTATTTCACAGTGTATCAGCTTTTCTAGAAATGGGGTTTGTTTGTATACTGAGTGTTAAATTTTCTTGACTGAATCTGCTGCATAGAATTTTTTTTCTTTTTCACCACTGTGTTCATACTTCAGTGGCATTTTCCTGGACAGACATAGCTCCTCACAAACCTTCTCACCTGAGCAGTTCTTTTTGTAGTTCCTGTTCTCCTGAGGGTGTCCTGGGATGCGGCACTGAAAGCGATGTTGCCAGAACTCAGCAAACCATGGGTTTCTCGTGTTTGTGTTGAGGCGCAGCTTCAGAAAATAGTTGTCAAAGGACGTGACCTCCTCTGACTGAAGCTTCATTGTGATGCCTCCCACAGCTTCCTGCTCATAGCCCTCCACCACCTCGTCTCTGTCTGCCCAGCCATCACTAAAAGAAGCAGGTCGAACACAGTCTAATTAGTCTCCCAATTACTGTCAGCTTCCTTTTAGACTCTTACCTGCAATGCCTTAGCTACGTGCACGAAAAACACTGACACCCTTCAGTGAACTGACCTAGTTTAGCTTGAGCTCATGAACAAACTACACACTCCTACCCTTTCTTCTGAAGCCATAGAACTTAACCTGAGAATGCTCTTTCTCAGATCTTTAAAGGTACATGGCCATAAATCATAAAAAACAGGCTTTGAAGAAGTTTTCAATCTAAGATCCAGGTGTATTTTACAAAGGGGTTTAATAAAAGTGATTGAGGTGATGGCTTAATTATTTATTCATTCATTCATTCATTATCTGTAACCGCTTATCCAGTTCAGGGTCGCGGTGGGTCCAGAGCCTACCTGGAATCATTGGGCGCAAGGCGGGAATACACCCTGGAGGGGGCGCCAATCCTTCACAGGGCAACACAGACACACACATTCACTCACACACTTTTTTGAGTCGCCAATCCACCTACTAACGTGTATTTTTGGACTGTGGGAGGAAACCAGAGCACCCGGAGGAAACCCACGCGGACATGGGGAGAACACACCAAACTCCTCACAGACAGTCACCCGGAGTGGGAATCGAACCCACAACTTCCAGGTCCCTGGAGCTGTGTGACTGCGACACTATCTGCTGCGCCACCGTGCCTCATGGCTTAATTAGTTTTAGAAAATATTTTTGCAACCGTCAGGACAGTTGAGAAAGGATTCTGTAAAAAGGAGCTGATTCCTATAGGACAGGAATAGATAGTACTCAAGTAAACAAATGATTGAAAAGGAATTGTAGACTACAAGGACTTGTAGTATGTATATTATGTATATTTCCCCCTTCGATATTGAATACTGTCAAGGCATTGATACTAATATCAAAAGCAAATAGGCTTAAAACAGTATTTAGATTATTTCTGGATGCTTTTATAGAAGAATCTACAGATGTCTTTCCTCTAAGGATTTTACAGGGCTTCACGCAACACTGACACTGTCTGTAAGCACTTATCCAGTTCAGGATCATGGAATACACCCTGGAGGGGGCACCAGTCCTTCACAGGGCAACATACACTCACACATTCACTAACACACTCACACCTAAGGACATTTGTGAGTCACCAATCCACCTACCAACGTGCGTTTTTGGACTGTAGGAAGAAAACTGGAGCACCCGGAGGAAACCCAAGCAGACACAGGGAGAACACACCAACTCCTCACAGACAGTCACCCGGAGGAAACCCACACAGACACAGGGAGAACACACCAAACTCTTCACAGACAGTCACCCAGAGGAAACCCACGCAGACACAGGGGAACACACCAACTCCTCACAGACAGTCACCCGGAGCGGGACTCGAACCCATAATCTCCAGGTCCCTGGAGCTATGTGACTGCGACACTACCACCAGCACCGTGCCGCCAGAACAGATATTTAGTATTTAATGTATAGCTGGCCAAAGAGTGGCCCAAAAAGATTATTGTTTGTCCCAACAGAAAGTTTTAACCCTGGCCTCTCAATGACAAAACAGTTATTTTTACATTATATGTAACTATGAAAAGTAATAAAGTTCAAGAATCAGTTCAGTTCAGTAGCATTTTAATTTTGTAGGGAAGATTGTTTTCTGTGGCTGCTCTCTGCCACCACAGCCATCTGTCTCCCAGCATCCTCTCTGTAATTCATGCCAAGAACGGCCTATTCTTAGGAGCCTGTTCATAGTGTGCAGGCACAATTCACCTCTTGCAAGCTATGCATGTAGTGCTTGGGCTAACCACATGTGCAATAATTCAAACACATGGGAATTTTTCAGGAAATATTTGTGAACTCCAATACATTAACTTTAACAAAAACTTTTAGCTCAGTGAAGCGCCCTTCAGAATAAAGAGATCCTTAATTAAATACATAAAGCTGCCAAACTGTTTAATGCAGGGATATAACCAAAGTGACAGGAAAACTGAGCCTCCAGCACCCCAGCTGGACACCCATAGACTAATCTATGATACCCTTCTGTGCAGTTGGGGCACACTGTGTTATAACACCATATAAAACTCCACTGTGTTAAAGTGAACATAACATGATGAGCACCACAAAACTATAAAATTGCTAACAAAAAAGGTCACTGGTGTCACCAGAGTCCATGCCTCAACATAACTGAATATCTTTGGATTTCTAAATTCATGAGGAGCAGAAAATGCAGTGTCTGAGACTGAATTTTAACGTTTAATAAAAATAACCCTCATAACATTAAATATGACATTTATATTCAGTATTCTGTACAAACATACAGTTTGTTTGTCTGTTCCTGCTAATGAGAAACAGTAGAGAGAAGCAGGTGGTGTCGCAGTCAGACAACTCCAGGGACCTGGAGGTTGTGGGTTCGAGTCCCGCTCCGGGTGACTGTCTGTGAGGAGTGTGGTGTGTTCTCCCTGTGTCTGCGTGGGTTTCCTCTGGGTGACTGTCTGTGAGGTGTGTGGTGTGTTCTCCCTGTGTCTGCGTGGGTTTCCTCCGGGTGACTGTCTGTGAGGAGTGTGGTGTGTTCTCCCTGTGTCTGCGTGGGTTTCCTCCAGGCCACTGTCTGTGAGGAGTGTGGTGTGTTCTCCCTGTGTCCGTGTGGGTTTCCTCCAGGTGACTGTCTGTGAGTAGTGTGGTATGTTCTCCCTGTGTCCGTGTGAGTTTCTTCTGGGTGACTGTCTGTGAGGAGTGTGGTGTGTTCTCCCTGTGTCCGTGTGGGTTTCCTCCGGGTGCTCCCGTTTACTCCCACAGTCCAAAAACACACGTCGGCGACTCCAATTTGTCCGTGTGTGTGTATGTGAAGACCTGTGAAGGCCTGGCGCCCCCTCCAGGGTGTGTTCCTGCCTTGCGACCTGTGATTCTGGGTAGGTTTCGAACCCACCGTGACCCTGAACTGGATAAGTGGTTCCATTCCAATGAATGAAGTAATTGAAGGCTAGCTTCTGAGTGTGTACTCTAAAGTTATCATTTTAGGGAAACGAGGTTGTGTTGTGAATTTGAGGATATATAATAGAAGACCAAGTCTAGCTGCACAGTCACCAATCACTAATCTAAAAAGCTCAGTATTGTTGCTGCAGTCTTCCCTATGTTAATGCGAAGCTTTGGGTTAGACATTTTTATAACACTCTCCTTGACCCAGAACAGAACAGCCTTGGCCAATTGATGTTCTCCTTTTCAGTCCACAGAGACTCCACTGACGGCAAAAAGAAAAAATAAATGAACACCTAGACTTAAATTGAGAGGCTACCCAACTCATCAGAGAGACAAGTCTATCAAAGAACTATAATGCATTCATATCAAAGGCTTGTGAATGGGAAACCACCTGCACCATTGCAGTGAAATAACCGACTTTTTCATAATCAGTTAATTTCTCTCTCTAGTGGGCTGTAATTTAAAGAGAAATGGAGGCTTAAACCAAAGCCTCTCAAAGAAGATTTTCTCTGTCCCTAAACTGTGGCAAAATGAAAAGAAGAACAGCTTCATGCAGCTTCAGCCTTCATGTCCTGTCCAGCTGACAGGTTATTGCCTTCCACAGGAATCCTTCACTATGATCTGACACAGTAAGACAGCTCAGGGGAAATATATTATGCATGAGAGAATGTTTAAAAAAGGATGTTGGAGTGTTCTGTCTGACCTCATGAGATAAAAATGATCTTCTGCTGCAGCAGTACGTTGTAGAATAATTAACAGACTCACTCACTGCATTAACCAGTCTTAATGAATTTGTTACCATTCATAAGTATTTCATGAATCCTAATGAAACAAGTTAAATGCAATCAATTATATTTTAGCAATGGAAAGCAAATTAAATGTACATTATATTTCTCATGGGACTGCTGTGAGAAGACTGTAAGGTTATTTGACATATTCAGGTTTCATCCAGATGTTTGTTTTTGTCCTGGGTTATGCCTGTCATACCATGTTGTCATGTTTGTGTATATCCCTAATATTTCCCCTAGCCCCAACCTGCACCTGTGCTTGGGGTGTCATGTGACAGTGCTCACAGGTATTTCTCTGCAAATGAGGACATGAACACAGGAAAACATGTATAGATTATGACAGTTTTACCAAGGGATGTTTTCTGGCTGCACTAGCACTAGCAGACAATTACAAGTAAAAGAATATGACAAGGTTCGTTCATTCCTTCGTTCACTCATTCATTCATTGTTTGTAATTGGTTATCCAGCTCTGGGTCGTGGCGGGTCTGGAGCCTACCAGGAATCACTGGGAACATAGCAGAAACAAACCCTGGAGGAGCCACCAGTCCTTCGCAGACCGACACACATTCACTCATACACTCACATCTATGGACACTTTTGAGTAGACAATCCACCTTCCAATGTGTTTTTTTTTTTGTCTGTGGGAGGAAACCCACATGGACACAGGGAGAACACACCAAACTTCTCACTGACCATCATCAGGTGGGGGGCTTCACCCCATAACCCCAGGACCCTGGAGCTGTGTGACAGTGGCATTACCTGTTGTTCCACCATGCCATCACATATGACAACATTATATAATAAATCTTGATAAATCATTTAAATACATTCAAATTTAAAGAGAAATATCAGTGATCGGATATTAAGACATATTAAATAAATTGTCTGCTTTGATTTTGAACACCAAGGTTTCTTTTCTTTGCAATCTAATGTAAGAAACTTAAGTAATTTATTATTCAGCAGATATCTTTGAGGACATTAGACTAAACATAGTCCGTTGCATAAGGAGGAAGTATTCTTAAAAGTTTCCTAAAATTAAACAATAAAAATAAAGGGAAATTTTTATTTTGGAGGGCTCCCAAGACCGTTGGAGAATCAAGAGATCAATCAAGAGAGTTCGATCCCCATTGATGCCTCAGCCAACTGACCTTGCTCTATCTACGCAGTATTCTATATGTAGCTCATGTGACAGCCCATGTTCCCATCCATTGCACTGAACTGTCCCTTGGCATAGCTTTAATGGAACGTCACCTGTCTCAGAGGAAGCATTTGCTTGCTTTCACCCTCCCATGTTGTGGGCACTGCTAGTTATCAAGTGGAACTGAACATGACTAATGATGGGGGATAAAACTGAGATGAAGCAAAAAAGACATTGGAGCTCTAACAACTATGCCAGACCTGGTAGACTATCAGCACAGTCCCTACATATTTCTTTAGTGTTTGAGAGTCAGGAGAAAATTAAGCTTCCCTACTGTTTCAGATCTAAAGTTGTTGAGGCTTCTGTCTTACTTTGAATATGTATGTTTTGACATTATTCCCTGATGAAGGACAGCTGTTTTGACAGGAAATTAAATAAATTAATGAAGTCAAAATTTCCAAAAACAGTAACTAAATAGTAATGAGACGAAAACTTAAAAAAGTAATCTTCTTAACTTATAATGAAAGTTAATGTAAAAATATTTTATTCCAAATCATTTTAGAGCATTTCTACTAGTCCATTCATCATGGAGATTTCACACAATGTGAAAGACAGCTGCTGGCTTCGAAGGATATAGTAAAACTAAAATCCCACAAAACTGGAGATACATGTTTTTCTTGAAACAGTGACAATTAGTACTCTATCTAGAGTCAAGACCCTTCTCAGTCTTGGCACCCAGATGGTGGAACAAACTTTCACTTGCAGTCTTCACACTGAAGGCCAATCTCTTTGTGACCCACTTAGGTGAGCACTAATCTAAGTGCACAACGAAACAGACTGTTTTGCACTTATACTGCACTTAACTCCTTTCTTTATGGGTATGAGCACTGATTGATGCTGTTTATTGCACTTTGTTATGTTCTTTCTACGTATCAGTGCTGGCCCTTGTTCTGGCAGCGTCCGAGCTCAGGCTTGGACTTGAACCTAAATGTACCTGCTAGGATACACATTCTGTCTGAACACTAAACACTTCTGTAAGTCACTCTGGATAAGAGCATCTGCTAAATTCTGTAAATATAAATATCAGAGTGAGATGGCCCTCACCTTCCAATAAGAAGGAATTCTCCAGCCACGCCCAGCCGTCTCATGGCCATGAGCAATCCACGCACAGTCATGCCTTCACAAAAACACACCACCACTCGAGCTTTAGGCAGACGTTCCCTCAGCTTCCGCAGCAGTCTGTCAAACTGCTTCTCTCCTGCGTTGCTGTAGATCTTGTCAGAATGAGCAATGCAGAGCCCCTCTTGAGATGCCAACTCCTTAAAGGCCTCCATACCACTCTCGCCATAGTTTCCTAAAAGAAAAATCCAACCCAGACTAATTTACATTATACTGCACATATGACATAGGCTTCTGCTAATTTAGGAGTCTTGACCTGTGGAATCTATTGTCTTATTGCTACTGTGGTATGGATAGTAGTTACACACTATGCTATACTACCCAACACATCATGCAGACTTCCAAAAGTAAAGTGTGTTTTCTTTTTCTGCACAATTACTTTTCATGAATTAATGTCATATTAAATACATAATAGAGATATGATGGAGGTTCTAACACCACAGAACATAAAATTTGCTGTACGAGGATCAGACAGAAAGTTCCATTCTCAAAGAAGCCATTTTTCTCCCATGTGATGGTCTTTCCCTTATAATTACTGCTTAGAACAGTGTATTTATCTTATCATTTAAATTGTGCAGGTTTTTGTTGTTTATTTGTTTATAGTCTCGCTTTTTCTTCTTTTTTTATTCTTGACATTTCTTTTTAGGGGCAAGCAACTGTGGCTTTGTTGCAATATTAAATGTGCGAAAGAGCAATAAAATATTCCTACTAAAGTATCTCATCTTTTGCTGATAGATACATACTGTTTTTATCACATCATAGTTTTCCTTATTTTAATGAACTTGAACTAATGAACTTTAATGAAGACATGCACAACACTGATTTTCCTGCAATCATTTCCTGGGATGGATTTATGTCAAATGCTAACATTTTGCAAGCATTTGATGGACCCACAAGGAAATTAGACAACAAAACAACAACAGCAAAAAATGTGAGTCTATAAAATGTTTATATGTGTCTATAAAAAAATAAAAACTGTGACCCTAGTACATCTAACATTGAAGAAAATCAAAAGGGCACTCAGAATGTAAAAGGTAGTGTTCATACTGAAAAAAAATGAACACCTGTTAGATTATAGATTTCTCTGCAGATGTTTTTTATTTCACAAGCTCACTTACGTCTCATCACATTCTCATTTTAATTATTAATGAACACTGGTGATTAACAAAGTGAAACATGACTGAAAGCTATTTCAAATTGAGTTATTTAACTGAGAAAATGAATACATTTAAAATTGAACCAAGACTGCGAGGACTATTCAGGAGGGAGTGTGTATTTTTAAATGTCCCCTTAAACACTGCCGTTTACAGAGAGACCCCACTCTGGGCAGTGTCTCTGACAGGCTGATGCATTGCCTGCCAAACTGCCTGCATCTTTATGTAGGACATTTTTGGACTGACTTGAATAATAAGTTCATTTCTCTGAAAAGCATCAGCTAAGTCCCAATTACAAAGATCCAAAAACATTAGCAAAATTGTGTGCCTTATGAATTCAATATTAGATCTGTGTATTTCTGTCTTGAAGTTTGATGACATGGTAATGACTGTAAATGTGATGTACAAGAAAGTGTACAAAGTTTGTCAGATGTTGTTAACTCACCTTCAGTGTGAACAGCCGACACATAAGTCCAGTTATATCGTTTAACAATGTCCAAGAGGGCCCTGGCTTGGAGAGTGTCTGAGGGTACAACCCTGAGGAAGTATTTAAAAAGGGTTTTATCACTCAGATCAATGCTGGTGGCAGAATAGGCGATCTGAGGGATGTTAAAGAGCTGCAGCAGGTTCTGAACCTGGATCGCCACTGAGCTGGATCCAGGACCAATCACACCTGCGATGGGCTTCTTAGTGGCAGGTATCTGACTGGACGGAGTCCCATCAATGCACCACTTTGATCCATCCCGCTCATCACGGATGGAAATGAGGGAGTCCCTTATGAACTCAATACTCTGCTCCAGAGCGACGGAGGAGTGCCAACAGGAGTCTCTGATTTCACAGCCCAGAGTGATGTTGGGAAGCAGGTTGGGATCAGAGTTGATTCTGTCCAGTGTGTGAAACATGGCCTCCACCCTTTGAATCCCATACTGTTCTCTAATCTCTCCACACGTTCTCTCTGCCACGTTCTCTGCCGATGGCTGATGATGGACAGAAAACAGGGCTCCAATAATTATGTCACCGTCCATTCGTGCCACTGAACGAGACACAGCTCTGGGCACCAGTGACCTCTCATATATGTTACTGGCTGATGCACAAAGCAGCAAAAGTGACAAGAATAAAATGGTGATAAAATTCATTATAATCATAGTCCACATGGTCTGAAATGATATGGCTGTTGAATCATATCTGTAGGTAAGAAGAGGAATAGTCGGCATCCATGTATAACATGTCCAAGTATAACATGTCAACCGCTGTCAGATAAGAGACTGACTAAAGGCCATCATGGATCCTGTAAATAAATGTGAACATTCCATTAATTAAGTTTTCTAGGAACCTTTCTATAATGCATTGACAACTACATTGTGTTATCCATATCCCTTATGTTATTCCCTATATGTCTTTGAACAAGGAAACACAAATATATGTATCACAAAGGGTATCAAAGTGTATGGTTAAAAATCCATTACCAAATTATTCAGATAATGAACTAAGTCAGGAAATCAGAACCATGGACAGCATTCAGTCCCAGGAAAAAAGTTTCTCCTGCCTCCAGGAGCAGTATTGTAACATATCACACTTTTCTCATATTAAATTCTGTTTAAAAATGTAAAAATATGTTAACAACAAAACTTCTGAACCCAGGCTACACGCAAGAACACAATAAGCCGAGTTCAAATTCATGCAAAACCATCCGACTTCTGCTGGCTTTAATTTCTGTCATGTGCTCCGTGATGACCGTTCTTAATGACGGACACGAGGCGTCGTATATTAATCTTACCTGGAGAAGCAGAGTGTGTCATGTCCTATCTCCCTCTGAAGGCGTCCAGTCCCAAACTGCAGTTTATCCTTCAGCGTTCACTGCGCCCCTTCTGTTCACTGCAGCTCTAAACGGGTCACTCCACCTCTCCAGTGAGAGTCCCTGCTAGTGTCCACTTAAAACGGAAATCTACATTTAAACGATTCCATGTTCATTTTTTATTATTATTTCTCATACTTCGGGGCCTGAATGTTATGCACTTTATGTGTGTTCGTGGTGCTAGTAAGCTGTTTCTACTCTGCTGGTGAAGTCTTAAACGATAAAACCTGTCCATGATGTGAGAGGAAGAATTCTGAATTATTCCCATTTCCAATTAACATGAACAAACTCAGCTGTGGATCATTTAACCGCACATTTGTAACCAGAGTTATAAGCGTCAAATCATACACTGAAAGAAATTATATATACGGTTTAACTCAACGAATTAAGGGCAGGCAGTCAATCCAATGAAGAATCGATTCTTCGATTCCCCAAGTTTCCCGACTCTCCGCTTGCAGAAATTGAATCCTTCCATGCAATGCACACACAATGAGCTGTATTATAATCTGATTAAAATAGAAAAACAGGTTCATTGTCGACTGTGTTAAAGACGTTTGACTAAACAGCATCATTGATAAGAAATGTACACCTGAATGGGCTAAGCATAGTCATTAAAACTTTTGTTTGTGTTTTGTTTATGAGCTGGACAGCGTCGACTAGTTATCTACATAATTTTAGCAGACAGCCCTATCACTTAGTTAACTTTGTTAATTTATGTAGCTCTAAGTTATTTTAGTTAGATAGCGTTGAGCTGAGCTGAGTTTATTTTCACACTTGGTCTCCTTCCTATGTTCACTCATCGTAAAGTTAGTTATATGTTAAAGTTAATTTGGCTCATCGGTACATTTTCTGGCGATATAGTTAATACATTTCTCCTTGTGTCTATATCAACTATATCAACTCATTCCCATTTTGATTCAGATAGGAGTCGACTCTTGATCTCTCTGCGCACCTCTAGAGAAAGCGGAAGGGTTCAGTTCAACTTTGTGTTGCGGCGACATCTAGCGGCCGCCTCGAGAACTGCTCTACCCTCTGTGTCTCTTTTGAACAGTTTCATCATCACTTCCTGTGTTTTAAACATGGCGGACCGCTGCAGGAGATTGGCACATAATAAAGGCTCTGGAGTTAAAACTGATTGAAATACTGACAACGGTTCCGTTCCTGGAAGGAGGAAATTTCCTGACAACCGAGTAAATATCGCCCTGTGTTTATCTCATGTCGTAAGGGTATAGTTTGTCTTTACCGCGCGGTAAGACGGTGGTCCTCTGTGATGCAGTGATAAAGAGGTGAACTCGGCTTAAACTCGCGCTCACTCCGCCTCTGCAGCGACTCTCGGAGTACAGCTTTCAAGGGTTTTATGTGTATTAAAAGCAAATATTTCTGCAAGGCTGAATTAGACTGAATTTGTGTCTCGGTTAAAATAGTCTTTTAACAGTTGATGTAGGAGTTACACGTCCCTTAACAGTCAACAATTGGTTTAAACAATATTAACAGCTCACAGTCAACCGATAACAACATTTAATCACGTGTTCTGTGACATACAGCCTGAGATATTGCATAGCATTTCTTCACAAACGGACAGTTTAAGTAAACATACTGAAAGTCTTCCATTTTTTTTATTTATTCTTGTTTCTTCTGAAGAACACATATTAGGTGTGTTGATGTACCATACAAGTCATAATAATAATTCTCTTAGAATTAAACAGTCTGTTTTTGGACTTTAAAGGTCAATATCTGTAAAGCAGATGAGTTATATTCCAGTTTATTCCAGCTGCCATATTTTAGTGTTAGTTCAAAACACATTAGTTTCAAGCAGGGCTCGAACACTTATTATATCTTCAGCATGGAATATGGAATAAATTGCTGAAATCTGAGAAGGGCAAATATAAAGGTTTAGTTTTTGTGACATCACAGAAACAATCAAAATAAAAAGGTATAAAGGCATATCTTATATAATGAATGAACTGAGGATTGAATGAAGTGTGGAATGATTAGTTAATGTGTGTTAATATTTTCATGCTGTAGCACTCTTTATCAGAAAATGGTTTAAAAGGCATAAACAGTATTACCGAAAAAACGAAAATAATAAATAAATATTCTGTTGTTTACAGGTGGTGACACAAGGCTTTCACCATGAGCAGCAGAAGAAAACGAGCGCCACCTGTCCGTGTGGACGAAGAAGCCAAGAAGAAGCTGAACTGGAACATGCATGAGGACAGGAGAAATGAGGGCGATGTTCAGGGTGAAGAGATTTTCTCTCAGCCATCTGTCAGCTTCCAGCCAAGCACTGTGGTCAAGGAACCCTGTCAAGATGGGGCTGGAGATTTCTTCCCTTTCCCAGTGGAGAAAGATCAGGAACCAGAGTGCTCCTTCCAGGACTCATCCCCAGAAACCACTGAGCTTAATGTGTTGTCCTTATCTTCTTTGGACCTGGGGTGGATAGCACTGATTGGAGAGTTTAACCTCTATCCAAGAGCCACCATTCAGCTTACAGACAGTGTTATTTCTCTGCAGCAAATTGGTAATATACTGTCACTGAAAATATCAGACTCAAAGCTGAATGAGCCAACATATTGTCCTATTGATTGTTCCTTTGGTGGATTATCACTGGAGGATCTGGACTGGTTGCAGAAGAGGAAGGTCATACAACTGTGCCACTTGTCTGGAGACGTAGCAGTAAAGGTACTTGGACATTATATGTGTTCAAAGCAGCACTCTTTTAATAAAATGTAATAGTTAATGTAGAAGAGGGCCACATCATTAATGTTACTACCTGGAAGCCAAATGTATAGTTACTATTTAATAATGTCTGCATAAGTGGTACATAAGATTATTTTATTGGCACTGGAGGAGCTCCTAAATGCTTTTTGAGGTATTTGCATAATTCATGCTGGGTTACTGGGACTTCTGATTTGGCTCTTTTTGGCCATGTGACATAATTATGTTCTTATTATATATCTGGAAAGTTTATAAACGTTTATTGTGTCAAATCACATAAGCGAGTCTATATAAGTCTATTTAACATACCTTTGTATGGTTTATGTCACTGTTTATTTATTTACTTATTTATTTGATTCACTTATTTTTATTAGTTTCCATTTCCATACATATTACAAAGTACAGAAGCATCAGTGTCAATGAAATAACATCTTAATAACCCCTTCCCCCCTGGAATCAGTTTAACATTAGGGCACACAAAAGAAAAGAAAAAAAAAACAGTATACAGCTTCTCAGTATACACTTATATAATATACTCAATAACTTTTATAATATTGTACTATTCCCAGCATATGCTTGCAGGTAAATTAATACGATAACATGAGTCTCGCCACTCCAGAAGCCTCAGGAATCCTGTAGATAGCCCAAAAATTTGCTCCACTTCCGCCAATATATATCCATCATCCTATATATGACAACTTCTCATATGTTGCCACTTTACTCAGCTCTGTAGCCCAATCCTGAAATGATGATGCTCCCACTGTTCTCCAACCTCTTGTCTCCCAATCATTAAGCTGGTTTGAATCCAGCTTTTTAAGTATTTATCCTGAATGCTCAAGAGCGAGGGGTCACCTAGTATAAACAGCCTAGGATATAAGGAGACTTGACACCCCAGGACATCACATATATATTCATATACCCCAGTCCAGAATTCCTGTCATCTATGGCACAATGCCAAAGAGCATGAATGAAATCCCCTTCAATCAATCTGACAGCCCCAGAACTTTGGTGAGTTTATTAAGCCTAATCTATACAATTGGAAAACGCTGTATAATTTTAAATTGGATAGGGCACACCCAAACGTCTCTTGACGCCAATTTACAACTTCGAAATTTCCTTACCCAAACTTACTCATCTAATGACCAATTTAAACCCTTTTCCCTTTTTTTTTGAGCTAGATAATTTCCATTATCCAGGTTCTCTACCAGAATGGCATAATATGCTGAGGCCTCATGACCTCTACCATAAACCTGAATTACTTTGGATAATATCTCATTAGGTGGTGGACTATGTTGGTTAACGCCAAAAATCACCCAAAGTAAGTGGTGTAATTCTAATCTGTAAAATTGCAATCTCAGGATAGCAAATTGATGAACCAACTCATCAAAGGTTTTTATGGTCCCCTGAGCAAAGAGATCAGTTAGTGTATGAATGCCCCCTTTCAGCCACTCGTTCCGTAAGAAAGGAGATTGACCTATACATAACTTAGGGTTAAGGCAGATACTGAAGTTTAAAAACTGACCTGTTTTAACCGTCTTCGCCACTTTGAACCAAACTGATTTTACATGAGAAATAATGGGGTGTGATTTGGCTTTAGGTGGTAATTTGCTAGATAAACCAAGCAGAGTTGGACCCAGAGTTAAAACTGAGCATTCTATATTATACCAGGGTGGAGCTCTCTCTGTAGGGAGAGCCCAGTGTGCCAAATGTCTTAGGTTAAACGCATAATAATAATAATAAAACAATTTTGGTAATCCCAGACCACCACCCTCCATCGGTTTCTGAAGTTTTTTTTAGCTTTGCCGTGGTTGTTTGCTGTTCCAGATTAAAAATTGTGTTATTTTATCAAATTGCTTAAAGTATTACATTAGGATCTGCATGGGTAGGGATTGCAATAAATAATTAATTTATGGAATACTAATCATTTTCAAAACATTCACCTTTCCCACCATAGATAAATACATTGGCCGCCATCTGTCCACATCACAAGCTATTTGTCTCATTAATGGGTCATAGTTAACTCTCATCAAATCCTCTAACTGCGGAGGGAAAATGATGCCCAAATATTGAATGCCGTGTTAAGGCCACTGAAAGTGACCTGGGTAACTTCTGACCTGGGAGAGCTTCTGATTTATTCCAATTCACCTTGTATCCTGAGGAGGGAGAAAATGCTTTAATGCTCCTAAGTAAACTAGGCACCGATCTACCTGGTTCTGAGACAAACAAGAAAATATTGTCCGCCTATAACATTAATTTATGTATATCACACTCTATTGAAACCCCTGAAAAATCATTATCATTTCTAATGGCCACAGCTAATGATTCCAGCTCCAGGCAAAACAATAATGGGGAAAAGTGGTGACCCTTGTCGTGTTCCTGTACCTAAGGAAAAGTAGGCTGAAATAAAAAACTGTTTGTTTGAACGGCTGCTAGTTGTACACTAATTATACAGTAATTGTATCCACCTTATAAAAGTGTCCCCAAATCCATATATTTCTAAGATTTTAAATAAATATCCCCATTCCACACAATCAAATGCCTTTTTATGTCATAATGTTTAGTATATAGTGTCTATATTTTATTGTATGCAGTTAGAAACAGTATTGCCTGCAGTATTGATTGCTTTTCTTTTATACAGTACAAACATTTCTTTTTGTTAAACAACGCAACTTCTAGAACATTTATAGCCGCTTGTTTCTCATGCAGCTGAAGATATTCCTTTTGGAGTCTGGATTGGGTCGACCGGAATTTCTCAGTGAAGGATATGGGAGAATAAGGAGAGCCAGTCAGCTCCTGCAGAAACTGATGGAAGTGTTCTATGACTTCATTATTCCTGGTATTCTTTCATCCCCATTCTCATTAGGCTCACTCCATACCTTATTTACAATGTGTGCTTCAGTTTTCATTTCTGCTTTATCTTTAGAGAAGCTGATGAGTTTGTTTGAATATATGCCACATTTTACATGTGACAGAGATAATGGAGAATGAAGAGGAAGAGTGTGACACTGATCTGGAGCGACAGAACGTGGAGGAACTGTATGAATATGTCAGACACCTTCACCAGAGAGAGGAACAGGGCCAAAGCTTTGATGTACAACATTCAGCACTCATCCCAGTGCTCCGTCCTTACCAGAGCCAGGCTGTCAACTGGATGCTGAGGAAGGAGAGGTACAAGACTGAAGTCTCACAAGGTAGAGCTGTCACATCTGTCAGTCTGATTGTTTTCTGAATTTTTTAAATTGTTAACAAATCTTGACAGGACCTTGTCATGTAAATTTTATACTCTGTCTTTCACCAACAGAAAAAACACTACACTTCCTTTGGAGGGAAGTGATTACAATGTGTGGAAAGAAGCTGTTTTATAACCCCTACACTGGCTGGTAAGAGTTGGAACAGATGATCTACTGTGGCTTACTGGCCTTGAACACTGATGTCTGTGCAGCTCCAGCAAGAACAACATAGAAATATTTGAATCAGGCAGTTTACTAAAAATCATGGTATAGAGTAAATTGTATTTAGTAAAATCTTATTTCAATTAAATTTTTGCAGTTTGATTAGGGAATTTCCACTGGCTGGAGTGGACTGGCCTGGAGGAATACTTGCTGATGAAATGGGGTTGGGGAAGACGGTGGAAGTGCTGGCACTTATTCTGTGTAACACTCGTGAAGGTTTGAAGCAGGGTGCTCTCACATTTCCCCAGGTGAGTTGACTACAATGTAAAAAGACTTGAATTGATTCTTAGACTTAAGAATGAAGTTTGTGCTGAAAACTGGAACTAGAAAATAGGTGAAAATAATAATTATTATTAATTATTAATAATTATAAATAATTATTGACATTAGGTACACATCCTTCACAGAGAACCCGCAATTTAATTTAATTTGACTTAATTGTTGTAATTGTTCAATTCAACTACTTGGAAAACAAACAGAACATGGTCTTTAGAAAAATGTATGGCATATCTTATAGTTATTATTATTATTATAATATATATGAATTTGTTTATTCTAAAGGATGTGTTATCTTCTTATTGTCATTTAGAAATTTACAAAAGCATGTCATTGGACTGTATATGACTTTCTGATGTTTAATTTGTTAATTTTCAGACTTGAATGTGCCTGCTTCCTTATAAGTTGTGCTATTGTTTTCTCCAGGGAAAGTCGGTGAACTTCTACATTCCTCCACCACCGTTAGAACTCCAAAGGGACAAACACAATGAGGTGAAGCCGAGAGAGAAAATCAACCATCCTGGTGAGATAATGCAGTATTTCCTCAGGAATAAATGGAATTTACTTATTAGGCAAAATCTTATGCCAGTTAATCAGTGTTTAATTGAGCAGTTACTCTTCCAAGGAACACAGAGTAACTACTATATAATTTATAGTTACAAGTGTGAGAAAGGGAAGTGTGGAATGTTCATGTTTTTTTTTTTCTCTCCAGCTGTCCGAGTGATGCTTCTGACGGCTGTTAAAGAAATGAAAGTTGGAAAAGGAGCTTCAGTAAATGCCATTTTTACATTTCTTCGGAGTATGTACAAGTATAACCCACTGAAGAACCGCAACCACATTAAGAAGGCACTGACAAAGCTCATAGCTGAAGGATTAGTGGAACAGATCAAAGGCCGGGGATTAGCTGGGTCGTTCAAGCTTGGAAAAAATTACAAAGAAAAGAAGAAAAAACCTCTTACACCTGTATGTATTTTTATTTATTCTTTTTATTTTTAGCAATGCTTTTACAAGTAATGAAAACGCAAGATGATTTCTATATATATTTTTAGTCTTTTGCACTCAGATCATCATCAGTGTTCCTTGTAATGCTGCTAAATGTGTTTTATCCTTTGAAATTGCAAAAGCACATTTCATAAGCACGGTTATGTCATTTATGTCTACTTTCTTTTTGTGTGATGTTTTCATAACTTTGTGATTTTTTGCGGATTTGCACATTTTATTGGTCATAACAATATTATAGAATTAGGTATTAGATATTTTCCCATTTTTTCCATCTGCATTTTTTTATTAACTTTTAGCAGAAGTCACCTGGACAGGCAGCTTGCAGGAGAACATCTCGGCGGTCTGCTGGCCAGGATAAAGAGGCCTCAGTGAACTCATACAGCACAGCATCTGACTCAGAAGACACACTGAGCAGCTTGGATCCTCCTCAGCTTAGAGATGAAACTAACCAAGTGCATGGATCTTCATCAGAGCCAGAGACACTCAGTGATAAACCCAACACAGACACCAACCCAAAGAGCTGCCAGCTCAGTGCCGCTTCAGCTGAGGATGAGGAAAATACAAAAGAGTTCCTGCAGGCTAAGGCAAAGCCAAAGCCAATGCTTGATGATGTTAGCCTTCAAATGGAGCAGTATGTAGACCAGAGTT
This sequence comes from Hoplias malabaricus, assembly GCF_029633855.1. Classification (NCBI taxonomy): domain Eukaryota; kingdom Metazoa; phylum Chordata; class Actinopteri; order Characiformes; family Erythrinidae; genus Hoplias; species Hoplias malabaricus. The sequence continues at coordinate 59,492,377 of NC_089800.1, forward strand.
TGCAGGCAGACCCTCCACCCCAGACCAGGGAGTCCGTGGCTCCCTTCAACACACCCGATTACCGGTTTGAGTGTATATGTGGCGAGCTGGGACTGGTGGACTATAAGGCTCGTGTACAGTGTATGAACTGTCTACTATGGCAACATGCTGAGTGTGTCAACTATAAGGAGGAGAACCTGGAGACTACGCCATTCTACTGCCCACACTGCCTGGTCGCCATGACACCTGTGCCTACTGGTGCCACGCTCATTATTTCCCCTAGCTCTATCTGCCATCAGTGGGTAGAGGAGATCAACCGCCACATCCGCTCTTCCTCTCTCAGAGTTCTGGTAAGCTGATTCGTTTTGTGTAGTCAGTTTCGCTGCTACACAAAGGCAGGCACACCACTGTTCCAACAAGGGTCCTTAAATCTGTTTGATTTAAAGTTGCATTGGAAAAACATCTGCCTAATTATCATAAATCATATAGTGACTCGTACCCCTTTTACACAGGCACAGTAATTAAGAAATATTCCAGACAGAGGAGGAGCTGCATAAGTGAACACAACCACCTGCAGCATTTGTCACTGACATTACCCAGATTTTATCCTGGTAGCCCCCTTAGTAAAAGACCCAGGGTAAAGTCAGAGTCAGCGCATGTGAGTGCGGTGCGGGAAATGCTCTGGAGTTTTTCTTGCACAGGTGATGCGAGAGTGTTTCTGATTTCACTGTGTGCTGCGTGTGTAAAAGACAACTCTGGGACATCTCTGGACCCAGTACTCTGGAGTTTGTCTAAAAATTCTCTGCCATTCATGTGTGAACGGGCCAACAGCCACAACACAAAACCATTCCAGCTTTAAAATGTGTTCTTTTAAAACCAAGAGCACCTACTTCATTCCTCAAGAGCCTTTGTCCAGCAGAGTTGAGTAATTTCTGTATTCAGACACCCACTAATTCTGGCAGTTAACAAATGAGATGAATTAGTTGTGTCTGAGCAGGAAAATCACCAAACAGAATGTTTAATCATGGCCTACATTTTCAACAAAGTTGTAACGTAAGTTTTAAGTTTGAAAACCAAATAACGAAGAGCACAAATTGCATCACTGCATTTCACTTACCCCACTCAGGTGTACCAGGGTGTGAAGAGACATGGTTTTATCCAGCCACATGTCCTGGCTGAACAGGATGTGGTCATAACCACTTATGATGTACTGCGTAGCGAACTGAACTATGTGGACCTCCCTCATAGCAACAGCAAAGATGGCAGACGCTTCCGTAACCAGAAGCGTTACATGGCTGTGCCTAGTCCACTGGTGGCTGTGGAGTGGTGGCGTGTCTGTCTGGATGAGGCTCAGATGGTGGAGTGTACTACAGCCAAGGTAACATGTTTGGATATGTCTTTGTACATTTCTTGTCAAACTGTGAAATGGTAGAAGATTTGGTTAAATAGAGAGGTTTCAGGACAGTGTATTAGTCAGACTTAATGCTCTGTCTCTTTCCTTATTCATGCTGTCATATCTTATAGGCTGCAGAAATGGCTCTGAGGCTCACATCAATTAATCGATGGTGTGTAAGTGGGACCCCTGTACAGCGAGGTCTAGAGGGTAAGCTGGAAATGAAATGTCCCATTACCTTTATATGATTTATAATTAGCTGAGGATGGAAATTCATGACACCTTAACAGATCAGATGTAGCAGTAACTGTCTTTTTGTTACTCTGCAGATTTGTATGGCCTTGTGCTGTTTCTCGGAGTTGATCCATACTGGGTGAAGTACTGGTGGGACCAACTGCTGTATAGACCATATAGACGTGGAAACACAGGGCCACTGTACGGTGTCATTGGCCAGCTGCTATGGCGATCAGCCAAAAAAGATGTGATTGACCAGGTTGGTTGTGTTCATGTTTCATCTGATACCTTCACATACAAGAATTCTAAAGAGTGCTCAGAAATTTTAACTCTCATTTGATTTTACATCACGGATGAATTTTGACTTAATTTACCCCAGATGTTTGACTGGAATAATCTGTGTTGGTTTCCTAGCCCTCTTATTCTTGTAATGGAGATTATACATTCAAACAGGATTTCCATTGTCCACAAAACTGACCATAAAAGTAACTCCAACTGATGCGCTATAACTTTTTTTTTTTTTTTTTTTTTATAATTAAAATTTTTTTTTGTTAATTTCAGATCCAGATTCCCCCTCAAACGGAGGAGATCCACTGGCTGCACTTTTCCCCAGTAGAGGGCCACTTCTACCACCGCCAGCATGAAGTCTGCTCTCAGGATGCCCTGGTCAAGCTGAGGAAGATCTCTGACTGGTCATTAAAGTTGGGGAGCCTAGATCGACGCACAGTCACCAGTATCCTGTACCCACTTTTGCGTCTGCGTCAGGCCTGCTGCCACCCTCAGGCAGTCAGGGGAGAGTTCCTGCCTTTTCAGAAAAGGTGAAAAACATAATTACTACTTACCTTTAATTAGTATATTTCTGTTTCAAAAAGAACTGTAGAATTTTTTTTCAAGTCACTTTTTAAAACATATTTCTATTCAGTTAAATACATATTTTATATTTAGAAACACACACATCTGGTACATGGTATTGAAATGTAAGTGTCTGAGCTTTTGACAGAATTTCTCTCTCTTTGTGTGAACAAGCTACATATGAGAAATAATTAATCAAATTTATAAAAGAGGCATTCATTTTATGTGTACTTTATACTGTTTTACTTGGAATTCAATCTTTTTACATTGACTTCAATCAAAAGTTAAGGTTTTTTCCTTCTATAAAATTAATATATATAATTCTGTTTATTCACTGATTTTATTCAGTACAATGACAATGGAGGAGCTGTTAAAGTCTCTTCAGAAGAAGTGCCGTGTTGAGTGTGAGGAGGCTCACAGGCAGTTAGTGTGTGCCCTTAATGGTCTGGCAGGGATCCACATCATCAGAGGTACCATATAATTAAAGCACATTATTGTTATGCAGTGTATATTAAGAGTCTACTAAAAATATGTAATATAATGTTTGTGTTCCTGGCTGGTAGGTGAATTTGTGGAGGCAGCTGAGATGTACAGGGAAGTCCTTCGGTCTTCAGAGGAACACAAAGATCGCCTTAAAACAGACTCCCTGCAGGTCTAGCACTGCTTCGAAATTTCTGAAGAAATAACTCTAAACAAGTGCTTGATTGTAATTCTTTATCTTTTCTGTGATATTCTGCTTTCTGAAAATAGAGACTTCATGCTACCCACAATCTGATGGAGCTGTTAAATGCAAAACATCCTGGTATACCCCCTACTCTTCGAGATGACCGTCTAAAGGAGGAAGTAGGTTCAGTAATTTATGCTTTCATATCAGATATTAAAATTCTCCCATAATACAATAGGAATGTATTTCATAACATTTAAATTGAACCATTTTAAAGATACTTGTAAGTTTAAGGTATTGGTTTCCCAAAAAGTCTTCATTAAGAAATAGGCAAGGAGATTTATATTTTACAAGAGTCAAGACAAGAGTGTTGCGGATTCCACTGAATTCCATGGGAAGGGCAGTAAAGAATTAATAAAAAATACTGTTATAATGACTTTGTCAGAACGTGTTCACACATAGGTATTGTGTTCTATGACTAGGCAGAGCAGCTGAAACAACATTATATGACCAAAGTGAGCTCTGAAGTGTCAGAGGCTCAGCAGAACCTACTGCCAGTACTTCAGAATATCAGAGAGCTCAAGCGTAAGGTAAGAACCCTGTTTACCTCAACTGGATTTACTTCAAGATAGATGAACAGCCACACGGGTTACTCAACCAGCTCTGTTTTAGGTTAATCTGCACTCCCCCTGGTGGCTGGATATCATTCAGCAGTCTATTCAGTACTCCATGGACGATGACCTGGTCAGCCGCATCCAAAACGAGCTAACCTGTAGCTACAAACAACAAGCCAACAAATTTTCAATGGCAGACAAGTAAAGAAGTTCAACTTCTTCAGGGATTGGTTGAACATTAAGGTTTATTTGTTATATTTACTGGGAAATGTGCATCCTGTTTCTTCCAAGGTTCCGGGATGCCCGCGGGCTCCAGTATTTACTTAGCACTCAGATGGATGAGCTGATGAAATCCCAGAAAACTGTTCAGGAAGCTGTGAAAAAGCTAGAAGCGCAGCCTTCTCAGGAAGTCATTGAAGAGGCGACCATCTGTCACCTGAGACCTGTTCGCCTTCCACTCAACAAGTAAGAACTTGTCTGTGAACGTGACAATTTCAGTTGTTCTTAGTGTTAGTGTTGGTATATCCTTATTTGTTAAAATGATTTATTGTCCTTTTTTGTTTTATAGCTGTGTGTTTTGCAAAGCTGATGAGCTTTTCACAGAGTATGAGTCAAAATTATTCTCTCACACGTAAGTAAAAAAAAAACCTCTCCAAAAACTCATTCAACTCTAAATAATACTTAAATCGTTACAAGAACAAGTCTTTGAAATCTTGCAGAGTTAAGGGCCAAACAGCCATATTTGAGGAGATGATTGAGGATGAAGATGGGCTGGTGGATGACAGACTGCCCACCACCAGTCGTGGTCTTTGGGCAGCCAGTGAAACTGAGCGCACTCTGAAAGCTATCTTGTCTTTTGCCAAAATCCGCCGCATGGAGTCTGAACTCACAGAGGAAGGCAGCTCTTTTATGGAACTATTTGAGTCCTGGAAAAAGGAGTACAAGGTCTGTGAACATGTTCCTCAAACTAGAAGCTGTTTAGCTTAAACATAATCAAAGTATTAGTTACTTAAGTACCGAGTTAGCAAAATATTTCAGTTAGATGCCCACTTAACACCCATTTGTAGTCATCTAGAGTGATGTACTTAGTATTTAGCTATTCTAAATGTACATGTGCATGTTCTACATGTACAGTGTAAAAATGGGTTGTGTCTTACATGCAACTTGAATGATTCTGTTTGATTCTAGATTTTAGAAACTTTGTTTGCCCATTTTCTGCATTATTTTCACAAAATTAATTGGGTTCTTTCAGGTGCTGCATGAGTACTGGATGACACTGAGGGATCGTGTGTCAGCTATAGATGAGCTGGGTATGGCTACAGAAAGGCTCCGTGTGCGTTTTCCTGATGAGCCAAAACCTAAACTACTACACATCATAGAACCACATGAGGTGATCAGAAGAGAGCCAATACATCCACCTTTTGAACTGGACACTGGAAATATGTGCTAACTCCATGTCTGTGTTTGTACATTGGTTTGTGATCAGGTGGAGCAGAACAGAGTAAAACTCTTGAATGACAGAGCTGTGGCAAAATCCCAGCTTCAGAAAAAACTTGGGCAATTGCTTTATCTCAACAATCTGGAAAAGGTAAGCACTTAATACATGCTGTAACTTTTTCTAAGTTGGTGACCCACTTAAGTTCAGGAATTTTGCAAAACTGTTGAATTACCGTTTTAATACTGCCCCCCCTCCCAAAAAAAAAAACAGTACTATATAAAGGTAATTGATGTTGTATGGAAATCTTACAGGAAAGCTCAGAGCAATCCAGTCTTCTTGTGACACAAAAATTAAATATGTTTTCCAGTGTGTAAAAAATCTTGTGACCATGCACATAATTAGTGGATAGTTGCTTATGCAAATATGATTCATCCAGTTGTAGAATTTTTGTTTGTTTGGCTTTAGGAATATAAGATGACATTCTATCTTTACTAAATAACTGTTTCAGTCACAGGATAAATCCACAGGAGGTTTGAACCCAGAGCCATGTCCCATCTGTGCGCGCTCCCTGGGTCAGGAGGTAAGATATATTATGTATGAAGATTTAAATGAAGGGAAAAAAATTATTTTAGAATATGTTTTTATTTGAAACTATTTCACTTTCAATGAAAAAATAAAAATATATATATATGAATTTGTTTTTTACCCAAATGAACATTTATAATTCATTTAATTTATAATGGATGGTTGATATGTTGTTGTGAGGGACACTTTACCAATGTAAGTACAAGTATATTTTACCTTAACATACCTATGTAGTTATTTTAGAGGGACACAAAAGTCATAAAATTTGTATAACTGCCATTATATTTTCTTTTTTGTAATTTGCGTTTGGAAAACAGAGTGTACGTTTTTCTAAGCCAATTCACTGTGTCAGTTAATGTGTATGTTTTTGACAGTGGGCTGTGCTCACATGTGGACACTGCTTCTGCAATGAGTGTATTTCGATCATCGTGGAGCAGTACAGTGTTGGGAATCGAAGGAGAGCGATAAAGTGTGCCATCTGCAGGCAAACCACGTCTCACACTGAAATTTCCTACGTCTTTACCGCTCAAGCTGAAGACCAAGACCAGGATATTCCTGTCAAAGTGAGAGCAATTCAAGGTCTATGTACACTGACTGAAAATATTAAAAGCTGTCATTACTTAATGAGTATGACTGATTAATATTTTTTAGATTTTAACTTTTGTTTTTGTGAGTCCAACATAAATGACATTATTAAAAATTAACATTGATATCTGGGTCCTTGTCACATTGTAGGGAAGTCACTCCACTAAAGTAGAAGCTGTGGTCAGAGCCCTCAAGAAAATCCAAATAACTGACCCTGGAGCTAAATCCCTTGTTTTCTCCACGGTAACTGTTTTTATCTTATTTAAGGCAACTTGGTGAGGTTATGAGAAGTAATTTTACAATAATGTATAAATACATTTTTTTTTCCTCATAGTGGCAGGGAGTTCTAGACATCATTGCAAAAGCACTCTTCGATAACAACATGGAGTTTGCACAGATCAATGGAATTCAGAAGTTTCAGGTTTGTAAAACTGTTACATTGGAATCCTGTGCTTTTGTTGCTGTTGAACTGAATGCAACATGTTTTATTTTTCTCAATTTTCAGGATTTGAACAGGTCTACATGTTTTTTACATCCCTTTAATCACAGAATGAAATGTATGCATTGTACCAAATCTACAATGTCTGCTGCTTAGTAACACATTTATGACTTATTTTCAGGAGAATTTGAGTTCATTTAAATATGAAGAGAAGATCAATATCCTGCTGTTACCTTTGCACACAGGCTCAAATGGCCTGAACATCATTGAGGCTACCCATGTGCTGCTTGTGGAGCCCATCCTCAACCCAGCACATGAACTGCAGGCCATTGGCAGAGTGCACCGCATCGGCCAGACAAAGTGAGCTACTAGTGTGGAACTCATGTGGCACATGGATTTTCAGGCATTACTCATTTAATGTACTTAATTGCGATAATACACTAGTTAGTGAGTTAATCAGGGACAGGGGTAATTGACTTTAGTAAGAAAATACATCAGCTATATTCAGCATAAGAGGATATTCCAGAATTCATATTTTTCATATTTTTTACTCTTAAACAGTTGTATTAAACTGCACTAAGTTCCTTTTGATGTAGAATAGCAGGATCATACAGGCAATACATTACCATATAATTGCTTAATTGCTGTTGAAACATTTATAAATCACTCCTTACCATTTGTTTTACCTTAAGGCCCACTTTTGTTCACCGGTTCCTGATTAAATCCACTATTGAAGAACGAATGCAGGCTATGCTGAAAACAGCAGAGAAAAGGTGAATGTATGCTTCCAGAGCATCTAATGAATTTTACTTTTATAAATATGTTTTAGTTTAATTTCCTTCATTATATCTGTGGGTTTCATAAATTTCTAATAATCACCCTGTTCTTCCTATCCGCTTTCAGTCATGGTGCCACTGCCATGAAACATTCAGAGGCCTCAGTGTTTACAGTGGCAGGTTTGGCTGAACTTTTCACTGAAGATACAGACACAATGGAGTGAAACTCTGACCTCTGCCACACAGCTTGTCTGGTGAGCATCAGGGCCCGCAAGATCAAAGTGAGGGAGGGAATCCGCCACAATACAAACCAGCACACAGGCTCTCTACTACTCTCAACTACTATGCTCTGCACTTTGTATGGTAATAAATCATAGTAATTCAAATGGTATAGTACATATTTCAGTGTCACCATATGGTTGTCACCATATAGATTATATTAGAAAAGCTTTCTGATATCTGCTCAGCAAGTTGCAAGCTTAAATAAATTAGTGACCGAGACACACATTTTATGGGTGCTAAGCATAACACACCAGGTCAGATTGCACTGCACAGTGTGTTTTGTTGCATTAGCTAAAAAAGCTGTTTGCAGCTTTGGTGGTAATGAACTAACCCCACAACCAAGATATGGAATCAGTGCTGCATGCAGGTCCCCAGGAGTCCTACTGATTCCAAGCAAGTAAGCCTTAGGCAGTTCTTGGACCATGGCTAATTGTATTGACCAGTGACATTAGAAAGGTAGTAGTTTTTGTAAACAAGTGTTTTTATGAACAAATATTTTAAATATTCTCATAGAGGTTGCCTCTATTTTCATGTGGTTTTATTTCAAATAGCTGCACCTCAATGGAAAATTCTAGTTTGTAAATGTACACTGTATATCCAAAAGCTGGATAACACCTTTTCTATTGATTTGTTGGCATAGGCATTTAATTTTGCACACACATTTTGTAAAATTTCAATGAAAATGTTAATTGCCATTAGAATGGAATGCTCTGGAGCAGTTGTACATATAATTTCATCATGCTCAATGTCCCATAATATGTTTTAATTTAAACAGTATCCACTTAGTTAGACACCTACCTCATTGGCCCACCTTGTAGTTTAAAAAATACCAACAGTAGCTTATTTGTTGCTGCAAAGTTTGTGTTGATTTTCCTCTAGTCCTTCATGAGAGGACGCCACCCACAGGTCTTTGTTGGCTAGATATTTTGGCTGGTGGAATATTCTCATTCGAGCAGTGACACAGAGATTTAAAAGTCTAGGAGCCCTACTGTGTCCTGATCCACTTGTACCAGCACAACAAACACTAACATAACACCATCACATCAGTGTCACTGCAGCAATGAGAATGATCCACCACCCAAGCCATACATGCTCTGTGGTGTTCCTTTGGAGGTCCTGACCAGTAAAGAGCAGGGCAAAATGGGAATATGCAGGGAAACAGGTGTGCTACAGCCTGTAATTGTAGAACTACAAAGTGCTCCTGTACGGTCAGTGGAGCTGATAAAATGGACAATGAATGTAGTTACAGGGTTCCTAATCCAGTGATTGTTCAGTATATGTGGCTGAATGCAATCAAACAGCAATGTTCAGAAAATTAGAAGCTATCATTGAGTGGCGGGGTGGAGCAAACTCCTTGTTAATATGTTCAAATTTTGAACATACACTGTGAGCAGGGGTCTAGAAAGTTTCCATCATATGAAAGGGTCTGTAAATGTGGGACAGTCACATTCCATTTAATTCTTTTACTGGCAGTGACATTTTTCCATAGAGATAAATACAGATCAAGCTAAACTTTTTCCTTCTGTTTACTTTGAAAACAGTTACTAAGTATACCCACAGTCTTGTTAGGGAATGATGGGATAGTCCCACAGAAGCTCAAAAGCTGAACTGTTTGAAGTGAGAAAATACAAGCTTTTTTAAACAGTGAAACTGGACCACTGCTACTAAACATTTTGGTAACATATTTATGTTTATATATTGTCTTTCTGTTGAATAAGTGATTGTATAATAATGTAATGTTGTAAAAAGTATATGTTGAATAAGAACAGTTGTTCTTTACTGCATTGGACTTTGCTGAACCTTCTTTTTTTTCTGATGTTGCTTAAATGAAAAATAACAGAATACATGGTGGTAAATAAAATCATGAAATCTTTTTGCATGACAACAGACATGTTATGCATTATGTCAATAAAACGTTTTATATGCAGCTAAAAGTTAAAATAGAATATCATGTCTAACTTTTCCAGTTGTGTGGCATCTTTTAAAGCATAGAAATATACTTTTTATGAACTGTCATGTTATTTATAACGTTAAATAATGTTAAATGTTCAGATCACATGTCAAAATCAGCATGAAGGGTTTATATTAAAATGTGTTCTTCGAAAGAAACACCTTTTGGAATTCTGTGTTGTTAATATTCTCAAAATATAAATATTAATAAGCAAAAAATGATCCATGACTCCATCCATAGATTACAACAGTTATGTATCTCTAAAAATGAAATACAATAATTGCCACCTGTCGAAATATGAGCTTATGAAAGCTTGTGAATGTGATCATAGTGTGTTTTATACAAAAACAATAAACATAAGGTTTGTGTGTGCAAGATATTTTCCCTGTGTAGTGAAATGTCTGTTAAATGACCCAAGATTGTAGTTTATTTTCTTTTTGATCGAGTTACTGGAACTTCCACATTCTCCCTGTCCTCGTGATTATATAGTCAGATACTAACTCCTCTGCCAGTGTCAGTGAACTGCCCTTGACATAATGGTAGTGCTTCTTTTCAAGCAAGTGATTGGAGTTCCCGAAACAGTAAAGTGTCGGCTGTGCCCTTTAAAAAACTTTCAGACAAAAGAGTCAGACTAAACAGGATACCACCCTGCAACTCTCCATTGCCTTTACATGATAAATAGGCCCCTTATTGGCCAGTGTATTGGGACATCGTTGTAAGGTGTGTGTTAAGTGGGCTGTCAGTAGTATTTTTTACTCTTATTACCCCAAATCTTCTTGTCCTGTGTTACCTTGGTCTCCCCCAGCTTGCCCTATTCATGTGTGGAATCTCATTGTTGGTGTGGACATCATTCAAGCTGGTGTTTTAAGGCCTGAGGGAGGCTCCTACTTCATTAGAGCTGGGTTTTGAGGGCTGGGGTGAGAGAGAGAGAGCATCACATCTGGGGTTGGCAGCCGGTTGAGGGTATAGTGAAGAAGATTCAAATATTTGAAGGAAACGGGTAAAGAGGAGCTGAGAAGCTAACTTCTGGTTGTTGAGAAGAGAGAGCATATGAAGCCTTTAAAGATGCTGCCTACTCCACTGGCATTGATCTGGTGTTTGCTTTCACTGTGGACAGTTACCTCAGCTGTATATCTGGAGGAGGAGGAGGGTGAGTTTGCTTTCTGCCAGATACATCTAAATCACTTCAGGGTTTGTATTTCACCACTCATTGCAGAATATTAAACTGAATAATCTGTACATTTATGTAATGTATAGAGTGGTCACAAATTAATAATTAGCATTCTCCATTAAAAACCTATTTTCAGAGCTAAACTTGGATAATGTGTGTTTTATTAGATTTAATATTAATATTGCAATATATATTGTCCCTTTACAGTTAACATGTACAATGATGAGACAGTGGCATAACCTGGAAGTGATGTTATAGACTATTAGGGGTCCGGTTGAACAAATACTAAAATATTTATTGTTAGGGTAGCCTAACCAGATATGTGTTCAAAGATTATAATAATAATAACTAAAAATCTGAGTAATGTTATGTAGGGGTGTATATAAAAACCTGCATGTATGTGCTATGCTAAAAGCATCTTTAGTTTGAAGCTCCAGATGTAATGTCTGGTTTATTTTCCTCTTTCCCCACAGAACTCAATGAAACCGTTATTTGTACGAATGACCAGATGCAAGTTATCATTCCAAGTGCTTTCTTTCTCAGCAAGGAACCTCCTCTTTATGTACGTTTGTATTAGTTCAGAGAAGCTAGTATACATATAAATTATTGGTGTAATGAAAACATAATTACATATATTAATATATTCATTTATTTCCTTTTTGAGAGGGTTGAATCACATTATGTGAAGCACAAATCTTTTTACTTTGTTCAGATTTGGGATTTGCACTTAAATGACCCAGAGTGTCGTGGGTTTGTGATTGGAGATGACTATGTGTTCAGTATCAAAAGTAATCTCACAGATTGTGGAACCATTACGGTAAGATGAACATCATACCTCTCTCTCTCTCTCTCTCAATATATATATATATTGACAGCAATGTTAGGCTTATTTATTGATAATTAAAAAAATATTTAAAATAAATACTTTTTTAGATTTGTAACAAATAATATAATTTAGTGAAGTGAATCATAGTTCTGCAGAAAAGAAGCAGGAATTACATGCAGTGGGTAGCCGATAGATTATTATACTCATCACAAACACTGATCTGGGGGCTTTGTTAGCCTCAGGATAATTGTTTTATAATATGCAGAGAAAGGGCGGCTGAGAGGGAATGAACAAGTGTTCCTTATTTCCCTCCAAATTGGATGGCCTGGGTGCTTTCAGAGCTCAGAGGGGAGAGCCAGTAGCCACGTTGCTCCAAATTACCTTGATTTATATGGAAATGATGACTGTGTTTTCAACAGTAGTGAATAGGCTAACCATAATTCAGTGTCACAGTTTGTAGTCCCTCTTTTATTCAGCCCTGCAGCCTATCTCATACAGTCGTAACATTGCCCAGAGGACAAGTTTCACTCTGGCAGGGTATAAATCTGTACTTGAGACCATGAGTATCATTGAGAGGCTCACTCAGAATTCACAGAGGCATTTCTTGTAAAGCCAGCAAAAGGTTAACGCAGCTATGTGGGGGTGATAATCTCACCCCCACCCTCCCCCAATAGGTTTAGAAGGCTTTTTCATACTGTTTTGTGCAAAGTAGGCCTACTTTGGATTATGCATTGTTTCAAGGGCCTGACCGTTTTGAATTGCTCCTTTTATACTATGACGTGTTAATGTTATTGAAAATCACATGTAACATACTAAAAAATACATATGATACAAGTTATTTTTCATGGTCTAGCACAAATTTTTCTATTCATTCAGTGCCACTTCAGCTATAGAACTGACATTAACCTAAAAGAAATGACAACATTCTAGATGTGGCCCCACTGTCTTGAATACACATTTTTTCGGGGAGGTTTTGGTTTGTCGTTATGGTGAAGGAACAGTTTACTGACATGCAATAAAGTTCTCCAGATGAGGCGGAGAGTAGTTTGTCCCTTTCAAAAGCAAAAAGACTATTACCATTCAAAGAGATCTGTTCGTCCAGTGTCTTTTAATGTATTCCATTCATTCGCTGATCAACCTTAACATTTAGGGCTATTTACATTTTTGCTCATAAAACGTCTCAATTGATGTATTTTTTTTTCTGCTCTTCAGGCATCTGTTGGCACTTACATCATGTTCACCAACACCATCCGTAATAATGAAACAGACGTGATCACGAGAAGCTTCGTCAACATTACATTTGGATGTCGCTATCCAGTAAACTACATGGTCCAGCAGCCAAATGGAGACAATATGATCAGAGTGGATGTCAGGTAGGACTTTGCTTTGTTTTCTGTGACCACTTAATTACAGATTTAATTATACCATTAAAAATGTCTTTTTAGTTTGAAGCAGAACATGTATATATGTATAATAATGCGTTTAATTATCACTGTCCTAAATGGGGCTGAGCCATAGACTAATTATTTGTTTTGTTGTTCAAAAAAAAGAGGTAACCAATGGTAACTAAAGAGAGCCCTGAGGTTTATCTGAAGAGTCTGCTGCAATATTCATTGAGAGTGCCCTTGAGTCTCCTTCAGAAGGTCTTTTAACATTCTCCACCCTGCAGGACCATCACTCTAAACACAGAGGATGGAAATTTCTCAGTATCCATGCTGCTCTATAAAGATGAGGATTTTGAGGACAAATGGACCACTGTTCCTTCCCTGACACTTGAAGACAATATCTATGTGAAAGTTTACATGGTTTGTATGAAGCAATATAAAAGGCTATTAAGGACCTTCAGAAAGACCTCCAACTTCTCCTCATCCCCTAGAATTAATCAGGTTGTTTATGTTACTGGATGTTAAAGAATGATTTGTAAGTGACCTCTGTTCTGATTGTGTACTCTGTATTCTACAGTTATTCTTACTTTTTATCTTTTCATCATAAATAGGCAGTAGGTTGAGGAAAGTCCTATTTTGCATGGTGTGAGCCATATTTTAAGTCAAAAATATTTTCCCTAGATGAGGCTAGTTCTAAGATTAAACCAGTGCTGTTTGTGGAGGTTAAATTCAGTTTGCATTTTAAGTGGTTATCAATGTCTGCCTTAAGCTAGGCTCTTCAGTATAATCTATCCAGATCATAAACATTTGAGGGTTTATTTACAAATCCTATGTGAAGTTACATATTGCTAAATGCATATTTATTCTTGAAAACAAAGTTATGTTCCCTATAGATAAATTAGTTCATTCAACAAGTCACATCCACATGTGATCTAGGGGCAAACCTCTGATACCATCTGTGCTTTATCAGACCCTTGGCACACATACTTGTTTACTCTCACCCTCCTTGTACATCTGCTGACTGCTTGGAAAACTGTTTGCTCAATAAGTTGCTCCTTTGTTTATATCTGTGGGTTATTGACTAGGCTGTCTGGACTTTCCCTGTGTAGATACCAGCTAATCTTATGCTCCGAGTGGAGAGATGCTGGGCCACACCAAACAATGATCCATACAGTAACATTCAATACACTTTCATCAAAAACAGGTTTGTCCAACTGTATTAATCTGCAACTGAATATATATTATTTATAAATGCATTTCACAACACCAGGTAAAAACAAATAATAGTCATTAATAGTCAAGGCACTTTATGTTTTACATATTTATAATAAATCTGATGTGTACTCTGCCCACATCTATATTATTTAAATTATAGTTTTTCTTTTACATTTAACTTTCATTTCACTAAATGTAAAGCATGCTGTTGGAACACATTGAGCAGTTGCTCAGAGAGCCAATCACAAAATGGCTTATAAAACCTGTGTTTATGTGACCTACTCTTGGGCAGGATGTATTTCAACACAACAGCTGGGATGAAGCATGACAACACAAATGTATTTCTCTTCTTTCAACAACAGCATTGCCTTTGCTGCTGAGTTTTTTTCTTTTTTTGCTTTTCTTGTACGTTGAGCTCACAATCCACACTGCATTTTCAAATCTTGTACCTTTCCAATGTGTATGTGTATATATATATATATATATATATATATATATATATATATATAATTTTTTTTTCCCCGGTAAATCATAAAAACATGAACTGTGCCTTTTATAAATATGTAAATCACCTTGGCCATGTTGGTAAAGAATGTGTATATATTAAGACACTTTTTATCTTTCATTAGTTGTCCAGTACTGGAAAATGACCATACACTTGGTGTGATGAAGAATGGACGAGGCCCAGAGGCTCTGTTCCGGATTCAAATGTTTAAGTTTGTGGGCAGCTCCTACACAGATGTTTTTCTTCACTGCAATGTTCAGATTTGTCACAACACAGCAGGAGTGTGCCAGCCTGTAAGATCCTCTACATCTACATCTTATTGATTCATATTCCACTACCACATAAAGGTGAAACATTGCCTTTCAGCAAGAAGGTGTATTAAATCCTGGATATATAGAAACCTATGACTTATGACTGAATATTGAATATTTAATGCTGTTGGAAAACAATTATCAAGAAAGATTATAGCTATTATACCCTGACATTTGTTCCAAGAATCCTCATTTTTAATCTTATTTACTCCTTCAAAAATGGTAGAACTGCTCAGGTGAAGATGCCTCAGGACGGACACGCAGAGATCTTGCTCTGTCCCAAACAGTGTCTTACGGACCAATAAGAAGACTCCAGGTCATTTCTGACCACACCGAGCAAAGTAAGTTCTATAAGTTCTTCAGTACATTTGCTTTACCAAATATGTCAGTTTTGTCTGTGTATGAACATATGATTTCTTATCAACCTATAATTACTTGCTTCACCTTCTATGTGAAATACTTACTTCTCTGTGATATTTTTTAGATGCTGGGATGCCCCCTGTAGAGACTATTGTGCTGGGGGGTTTGTTGGTGGTCCTGCTGCTCCTCACTGGTGTGTTTGGGAGACTGTGGCTCAACAGCAAACGGTCTTATCCTGCCCAGGAAGCTCAGCTCACACTATCCAACATCCACCATATCTCAGAAGTAGCAACCTAAGCTGAAAGACACAAACCAAACAAATACCTTATCTCATATACATATAGACATGGCTGAACTTAGAGAACTATGTGTGCAGTGCCATTGTTGTCATCCTTTATCATTTTATGTTGATTGCCAAATACTTGTATAGGATAATAGGAGAAATATATTAAAATAATAAAGAAAATAAATTTCTAAAAACCCATTTTTTATATTCTTTTTAATTGAATTCCATACAGTCTACAATTAAAATGATGACAGTACAGGTTAAAATACGTTAATGATCCAGCTACCCTAAAGGGGCATTTAGGTTAAACTCTTACAAAATAAATAGCTAAAATATAAACAAAAGAAAATTGACAGAATTGTTCTTAGTGGCAGTGATGGGTACCAGCAACCATAAAATTTTCTCCTGGAATGCTATTTAAAAAAATATTATCTACAAACGTGAATTAAATGTTTTATGACAGTTTTGGAATATGCCTTTGGCCTAACTTTTATTGAAAAGCCACCCCTTGCATTTCTAAACAAAGCTTCCTAACATCGCATATTAAAACAAGACAAACTGTAGAGTTAATCTTTGGACAAGAAATGTTTATATTCAGGTTGGTTGTTTTGCTGAGACACCTGAATATGAAATTACAAGAGGGACCAGAACAGAGATTAAGTCTGGTCTTGGCCTAATTAGTTTACAAATGGTGACTGTTAGTCTACGCCTGCGATACCAGTGCCAAAACAAACACATAACTTTAGGCCTGCTTTAGAGTTTAGTGCAATGCTGGTGTCAGCGCGCTGATGCTCTAAAGCAGGTGTATTATTTGAAGACCATGTTTTTGTAGAGGCAGAGCTTAATCCTGTGCTTGGTCTGAACACATCGCCGCCCCTCAGTTGCAAATTTAGTGCCTAATACAGCATCGTGCCATTACTCACACAGACACCGCGTAAACAAACACAGCACACCGCTTCGGGAAAAGTGGGTCAGATATTAAACCGAAGTTAGTACCTAAGTTTTTCCGTAGCCTGAAAACAAGAAGAAAGTGGCAATCAAATCCCATCTACCTAACTGCCACGGTAAGTACCGTTATAGTCAACTTTGATGTTAACTCTGGTGTTTATATATGAAATCAGTTAGCCCGGCTAGCTGCTGAACAGCACTGTTAACCGCGAATACGTTTCAGTTAATCTTAGCAATTTATCTAGCAAATTTCTTTTATTTTGGCCAGACGGCTTAACAAGTGCCCTAGCACTACGCTGTCACGTCCAAACTTAAATTAGTTATGGCTTAATCTGCCTTTTTATACGAAATGTCCTTTCCACCTTAAATACTTCTGCTATTTCATTCTGTTACCTGTGCCGTTTAAGGTGGAACGGTCAAATTAACTTCAGATTCATGGTCTGTTTTTATTACATTTGTTAGCTGCAGAAATGTTTTTCACAACCTGCTGAATTGTTTTTGGTCAAGTACAAATTTGTGTTAAGGCAGGGTTTGCGCGTCGTTATGTTAACTGTGTTTTAAACGGTTGTCTCCGAGTAAGTCAGCCGGCTAACGTTAGATAGGCAACAGTTAGCACGCTAGCTGCTGAAAATGCTTAGTCAGATTTAGTTCTTCTGCCAAAAATAATATGAATTTCATTGTCTACCAACGTGTTAAAACATGAACGTTGAACGCTTTTAGCGTTCAGTCCCTGCAAAGGCAGATCTCCTTTGTTCGTATGTGCCCCGAACCGAACCGTCACTAAGTTCCGTTTGTTGGATATAAATGGTGTTGAGATCAGGACAGATTTTATTTAAACAGATTTGTTTTCAGGCGCAGAGAGTTTCGCAATGTTTATTCCCTGCTCCCATCACGTGTAGCGTGTTGAAACACTCGCGTGTATTCATAAATAACCACCAAAGCCGGCTTAATATCCCCACTGGAAATTTCTGAATCCATGATCTTGAAGAAATTGAAATAAAACCCAACGAATAAATAATAATAATAAACACACCTATATTATCGTTTGTAAGGCTTCAGTACACATTCACCTGCTCAGTCAGTCAGGTCGTGTTATTACTGCCTTTTTACTGGGTTTTCCAGGATTGGGATTCGCTTTACAACTTTAGCTTTTAGAAACAAAATATTTTAAACGAAAACTGTATTGTTTTTCTCTTTTTATTAACTGTTTACAAACATGTTAGCCCATTTAAATAGAATCCCACTTTTAACAAAGTTTCAGAAACATTAAAACCTGAGATCTTTAGTCATCCCGAGTTTCGGTAGTGTTATATTAAAATCATGACCTTGTCAGGCATGCTGTGTTAAACTAATACAGAGTAAACGTTTAATTGAATTATCATGCATATCTTTCGAGATAAAATGACAGATAGCACAAAAGAAAGTTGTTTTCAGTTATTATTCTGAAATGTTATTAAAGTTGTGAAGGAATCAATGTTTAAAATATATTTTACTCACTTAACAGCCAAATGTATAAACGTAATACCAGTGGGACACATGCCACTATCATTTCTACATTCCTCTTTTTGTTGTGTGTGGGAACAGTTTAATATTTCATAGAATGCAGTAATTGCTTTTCAGTAACTGAATGTTCTGAAATAAAAGGCAAGGATTCTATTTGACCATCCACTTCTTGTGGAAGAAGCAGTGTGGTCATGTACCTTAAGAACTGTTGGGAAAATTGACATACAACAGCCTGAATATTCAGTAAGCTGGCTGTGAACTTGCAACATTGATCAAAGGAACTTTAAACACAACCAACATACTTACGTGTACAGGTTCAAGATGAGATGCAATAACTTGTCTATTTCAGTCATTAACAGTTTACTCCCATTTGCTCATTTTACAGGAATATCTTGTTGCATAGACTTAAAAAAATCAACTCAACCTTAGAATTTGTAATGGAGGACTTGCACGTTCACTGCCAGAACTGTGTGAACAGGAGATGTATGGTAAGGCCAGAGACTGGAATTTCCTGTGACCTCATGTGCTGTCCCCTTGTGTGTGGGGCAGTTTTCCACAGCTGTAAAGTGGACGAACACCAATTACTATGCCCCTATGAAAGAGTGCCTTGCTTAAATATTGGCTTTGGATGTCCATTTAAAATTGTCAGAGTCAAAATGGCACAACACTTGGAAATATGCCCAGCTAGTGTTGTGTGTTGCACCATGGAATGGAACCGATGGCCTGTGAGCTACGCCGATCGCAAGTCATATGAGAACTTGAGTAAGGAGGTCTGTGATGTAGAACAGTTAGACATGGCTTTGGCTCTACAAGATCAGCGTATGCTGCTTGAGTCTCTCAAAGTAACAACCACTGTGACAAAAACAGTGGATGAAGAAAATGAAAAAATGAACTCTAATATCCAAGGAGAAATAACAAATGGACTCATTGACATGGATGGGGAGGCATACAATGAAATTTACAAAGCTTCAGTGGAGACGAGCAGAAATTTAGCTGCAGCTTTGGACATTTTGAGTAGTGCAAACAAGGGTATTGACTTGATCATGGAAAACCTCAGTGCTGCAAAAGCAGATCAGAATGGAGCTTGTCATAGTAATCTAAATGGGGGTCATTGTTCAGAAGAATGTAAGAATGTGTTAAGTAAGGAAAGTGATACCTACTCTGAATGTGAGATGGGAGCTGTAGGTGGAGTGGATTGTACAATCCCTGATTGGGTGGAGCAAAATGGATTTGATGTTTGTTCTGATGAAGAGGAGGTAGTAAGTTGTAAAGTGGAAGCTGGACTGCCTCTCTGTAATGGTGTTAATGACATGGAGAATGGTCTAAAGTATGTTGATCTTGAAATGCATATAGAGGGAGCTCATGTGAGAATCAATGGTTCCTCAGACATTAGGCCAGAGGTGCCTTATCATTCCATGCCTGTCGTAGCAGAAGAGCCAGAAATGGTCCATCCACCACAGTTCCCACTACCTCTCCCTATACCCCTACCTGATTTGGTACAGAACAATGTTTTACAGCAACTGCCTGTGGAAATTGAGGATCGGTTGCTGGAGCGCAAGTTGCAGAACCTTCAGGTGCTCAGAGGTATGAGTGTGTTTACATTTAATGGACGGAGGACTCTTCTGTCCAATCCTTATTTGTTGCGGGCTAAGATGGAAGATAAGGCAGTGGACACATCTGATCTAGAAGTTGCAGATGATCCGATAGGCCTTCATGGCATTGACCTCATCACTGCTGCTTTGCTGTTTTGCCTTGGAGACTCACCAGGTGGCAGGGGCATTTCGGACAGCCGTTTTGTTGACGGATATCGAATTGACTTTGGCACACAGACTTTTTCCTTTCCTTCTGCTATACTGGCCACCAGCACCATGGTGGGTGATATTGCCTCAGCTTCTGCTTGTGACCATGCCAGTCCCCAGTTATCCAACCCCAGCCCTTTCCACACACTCAGACTGGACCTGGTTCTGGAGTGTGTGGCTCGGTACCAGACCAAGCAACGCTCCATGTTCACTTTTGTGTGTGGCCAGCTTTTCCGTAGGGATGAGTTTTCCTCTCATTTTAAGAACGTTCATGGGGACATCCATGCGGGCCTTAATGGCTGGATGGAGCAAAGATGCCCTCTGGCCTTCTATGGATGCACATACTCCCAAAGAAGGTTCTGTCCCTCTGGGCAGGGATCTAGAATAATCCATGACCGATATTTGGGTTCATTTGGTGTGCAGCCAGGCTTAGCTGCGCGTCCAGGTGAGCCCCTCTATCAAAACACCTGCCAGTATGGTTCCTACTGTGACCACCTCAGCAGCTTACCCTTTGAGCTTCTGCAGCATGTTGCAAGCTTCCTCGATGGCTTCAGTCTCTGCCAGCTGTCTCGAGTGTCTCGTACCATGAGGGATGTTTGTGCTAGTCTGCTACAATCACGTGGTATGGTGGTCTTGCTCTGGGCGAAGACAAGACGAGCTGATGGATCGTCCACTTGGCAAATTCAAGACAAGGCAAGTTGGCAGCATTAAATGGCAGGTGACATTTGTAAACATAACCATAACCTTGTATCCCACAGAGCATTTAAAACCGTTGTCTCATATGCTTGGCTTTTAGGTTTGGAGATTCAGCACAGCCTTCGGAACAGTGAACGAGTGGAAATTTGCTAACATTTCCAGTATGGCTGATCACCTAAAGACATGCAAGTTCAACACAGTGGCTCGCAGAGAGGAGGCTGTTCCTCTGCCCTGCATGTGTTACACAAGAGAGCTTACTAAAGAAGGACGTACACTACGCTCAATGCTCAAACCAGTGTTATAGGTTCAAAAGCAAATAAATCTGCTGCTCTAGATGCGTCAAAATGTCTGACAGATGAGCACATTGTCATTTAACAGTACTTCAGATAAACTTTTTTTTTTTTCTTTTTATAAATTTTACATTCAAATCACTGAGTAATGTGGAGCCTTAATATAATGAGATGAATTACCAGCATGCATCTTCTGATTAAAACATGCTGGGTTTATTATCATTATTCATATTTTATATTTATTATTGACGATATTCTTTTGCACAGGTGGACCCAAAACATACTGTCATACATTGAATTTTCATTGCTTAGAGTCTTACAAACTCTAAAGCCAGAAATGCATAGTGAAATGGTGATGACCAAAAGGAGGTTATCTTGCTTATCATTCTAGGAAAACTGAAACTCAAGTCAAATTTGCTTCATTTCTTAGTTTCTAATGTGATTTCTGTTGATCACATACTGTTTATATTTTTCATTAGCATCAGTTAAACAACCATTTTTGGTATTTAATATAAAATATGTAGCACTTTTTACTGTTGAAGTTTACTTTTTCACAACTGACACTGAACTATAATTGAATGGTTACTTTTTTGATTGAAACTCAACTCAAAAAGTTTTTTTTTTTTTTTTTTTTTTTTTTTTTTTTTTGTGGTTGGTTTTTGAATGAACACTAATGATGCTCCTTGGCTGTTGAATGTGTTACTTTCTTACACTTCAGCATCTCTTTCGATGCTTTTGAATCATCTACCATTTGACAATTCTACAAATCCTATATTGTCTTGACAGAATGAGTCGTTCGATGAGAACCTGCAGGACGGGTATGGACTCCTCACACTGAGATGTTAACAAGTCACTTCATGTCATTTTCTACCGATATAAATAACACATTTCCAGAAGTATCTTGAATGTCTCTCAGGGTTCTAAAGATGTAAAGCTGACTGAGAATGGACTTTAATTTCTACAGAACGAAACTTGATATTAATTCTTAATTGTACTTGGCTGTTTGGGATGTTGAGGGTTTCCAAAACGGAGATGATGATGAGAGGACGTGTTTTTTTTTTTCAGTTTTTGGTGTTTTTGTTAAGCTAATCTCACAAGGTCAGGGCCCTAGAATCCTTTAGAAAATCCTTAAACACACCAACCCCTCCCCCATGGGGAAAAAGTCCATTAGTTTTCTTTGTGGAGAGTTTCACTGTAAATTAACACAACTGCATGTAAGAAGTGTGATGTTTAAACTAGTTGCAGAAATGTGTACTTTTGCTTGAGATGAAATGAATGTCATAGGTTTGCATGAATTCCCAATTGTCTATTAATGCAACGTATGTGTTGATTTTTTTTTTAATAAGGACAAATGATTTTTTTAGTTATTTTATACTGAACGATTTAGCATTATTATGTTGTGATAAACCACCAGCAAAATGACTACTGTTGTGGAGAGATGTTTTTCTTATTCCTGATGCATGGGATGCTGATAGCAGAAAAGATTTCACCATTGTTATGCTAGTACAGTTGTCTTGTGTGTGTTATTTGACTACATTTATTTAATAAATGATAGTGAAATCCACAGGTACAAAATGCTGTTTTTTTTTTTGTTTTGTTTTGTTGTTTTTTATTTTTTTTGAAGTTTTTAAACAGAATACTGGCACAGAGAACTGACACATGCAGCTAAAGGTTTTTAATTGAGGGATTTTTAAAAATGATTTATTTATTTATTACAATAAGCTGTTAAACTGAGTTCTTGTTGGCTGATTAAAAAAAAAAAAAGCTTATTGGGGTAGGGGGATGTCAAAAAATAGCAGAAACTTCTTTTAAAATAGTAACGCCAGTATCAATAAATACTCAAACTTGCAGATCACAAGGATCAAAACATATTTTCTAAATTGTGAGTGGCAGGTGTATGATTTCACTTTTTGCAATGAACAGTTTGACTGTTTAATATTAGAGGAAACCAAAAAGACAAAACTACACTAAGAACTAGAGAGGTTTCAGTGGTGATTCACTGTAATTTTGGCCTAATCCATGTCTGGGGAAAAATTGGCTTTGTGTTTGGATTGTAAAGTAGTCAGGGTGCAGTTGAAAACCTTTTTTTCTGCCAGCAGGTGGTAGCAGTAGTTTGTGGATGTCCTGGTGGGTTTCAGAGTTGGACTAATTTTACTCGCTGGCCAAATAGTTAACGCAAGATTAGATACCTGCTCATGCAGCAATGCAACAAGAATACCTCACTAAGCTGCAGCAACAGAGTCTACTCTTTTGGGAAGGTTTAGCTACTGATTTTGGAACATTTCTAGGAAAATCTGATAATATTCAGCCATTAGTCCACTAGAAAGGTCATGCACCGATGATGGATGGTTAGTAAAATTTCACTTTAGCTTCAAATTGTTGTGAACGGTAAGTATTTCTTTATAATCCACACTTTAGGAACAACATCCCATTTCGTTTCATGTTTTTTACATTTGACCTAATATTCTCCCCAATTTAGCAGTAGCATATTCCAAAGATTGCTAGTACTACATCTATCAGACAGGGCGAGGGTAAGCACATGCTTCCTCCACGACGTAAAGCCACACCCCATTTTTATTTATTTATTTAAATTTGTGAGGTGGGTTGTTGGGCTGCTGCTAATGACTGACCGCTATCAGATCTTTTAGTTATATTTGGTCATGATACTAGGAAGCAATGTATAAATCACAAGAAATCTGCTAAGTAAATAATAACCTTTAAATAAATACAATAAATATTATATTAATAATAATAATAATAATATACAAATGGATATTTTTATTCTTTCCATGAAGAACTTTTGTGTGATTTTAGATTGAATATGTTCCTCTATTTTACTGTTATATTAAGTATAACATTGTAATCTACAGAATCATAGAGTCTAATCATTTTATTACTAGATCACTAGTGAGCGAACTTCACTGTGAAAAGAGGCCTGTTGGGATACATCAGCAGAAATCTCTTGAGGGTCCTCTGAGTGTTCATATATTAAACGGAGCTGACACTACGTACAAAGTGTCTCGATATTAAGCATTTTAATGATACGACTCTGAGTCATCTTACCTTGGAGCCTGCAAAGAGGGGTGAAAACATAATAGGCTGATAAATCTTCTGGACAGACCCAGAGGATGGGGGATGGATGGTGAGGTCTGACAAGCTCATCTGCTCAGGTGCATCTCATTGAAATTAGCTCCTGGAGCATGATGTCTTTGTCAGGCTTACACTCCTAACTTAAGAAAACTGAGGAAGAAAATGAACGCAATTCTCATCTTTGAAAAAACAAACAAACAAACTATAAACCTGGAGGCCACAAATCATTTGGCTAAAAAACAGTATGCTCTTTCCATATGGATTCTCCTCAAAGCCATAGTGTTACGCTGGGGTAGGGTCTTCTGTTTGATGGGCACAGATAGACCGCTCTTCTCTTTTCAGCATCACCTAAGCAAATGTATCCTCCAAATGACTGTGTCAAAGAGTTTAGTGTGGCACTGCCTGACAAACTTTATCCACTGAATGATTGGGGCTTCTTAACTACTGGCTTCAGCTCAGCACACATTAAAAGTGCACTTTAGTACTGCTGCTGATTCAGGAGAAAACTTTCATGAATATGTGAGGAAATATTGACATAGGTGTTAAAAATGATTTTATGGCCATTTGCTCTATAACTTCAACATTTAGACGATGGTTATTGGCACTGATTCTACAGACAGTAGGAATAAGTGTCACAAGCAGTTATCTTTGGATTTTGCGTTACTTATATCACTTTCTCGTAAGAGAACACTTACGACAGGATGAGAGACTGACTCTGTGGTTTTAATGGATGTGATATTAATGAACAAAGTTCTCATTCCTCAGAAATGTGAGTTTAAATTAGCCAAATTTCTGCTTTCATGAGCATCAAAGAATCAAAGGTCCAAATTGTATAATAATGATTAAAAGCATGTGCCGAAGTGCATTTTGATGAGTTCAGACAATAAGTAAGAGCCTTCAAATTAAGTTTAATCAGAAAGCAGCATAAAACAGGGACATAATTCCAAATAACCACAGACAAAAAGCACATATAGACTTACACAAGCACAACAACCGGTGTCTTGAAAATATTTACTACACTGTATAGCGGCAATTCAAGAATTTATAAGAAAATTATATACACTTAGTAGACAGCAGCAACACCACATGGCTTAGACATTCCTTCCCAACACTCTCTGAGCTCAGAAGTCTCATCAGCTTAAGAGAACAATAACCTGCAGAGTGGCAACTCTGAGACTTGTTCAGGAAATTTAATATCTGTTGGAGTCATTGCTAATTTGTGTTTTTGAACCATTCTTGTCGCTAGAAGGACGACTGAGTGTCCAGGTCTTGTAGCTTGAAGGGAAATTTTTCAGAACAAAAATAAATTGTAACCATTAAGTCATTAATGTAGCTTTAATGTGAAAAGTGCCATTCTAGACAAACTTGTTGGTCAGACCAGTTCACAATGGTGGTAATAGGAAACAAATATCTGGAAGGTTTAATGCTACTAAAAGCTAAATTTCAGAAAGGTATCAGGCTCCACAGGCCCACGCAGAACTGTTTATTTTTTAAAAACAAATGCTCTCTAAGTGGAGATTTTTGAAAACACAGTTGTCGCTGTTCTCTCGTAGACAACGAAAACTAAGGTTTTTGGAAATGCTGACATCACACAATGTGCCTGTCTCTGGCCGAAAATCAAATAGCTCTTCACTCGGTTTACAGTGAATTACGTAAGTCATTCAACTACATGGTATACATCCAGATATCACTAGGTTTCAGATTCTCATGTATAAATAAATAAATATAAATTATGTTGTATTAGAAATACGTAATGCACTATTAAGACTTATTTAGTAATTTCATTATTTGAATAGTGCACTACATAGGGAGTATGGAGTGATTTGGGATTAAACCACTGTTTTGTGCATCATGGTGTTTTGATGTCTTTCTTAAGAAGTTACTATGGCCCCCTACTGGACTGACATGATAATGCAGCCATTTTCATATTTGTCTGGATGAAGTTATTTTCAAAAATAAAGAATTTTTTTTAGTGCCAGATACTTGATATTTTTTATGAAAATATGTGATAATCATTATTAAAGTAAATTATATTTTTGAATCCATCAATGGCAGACATGTAGGGTACATGTAGGGTACACTAATGTAAAAAAAATTCACCAATCAAATCTTTAATTCTTTTTGTATTTCATTCATGTTCCAGCACAGGGGCACTACAGGCAGTGTAGTCTCACATTGCCAGATTCTCTAAGGAGAATGTGGTGTCTATCCTCACTTAATGTGGCTAAGAAACACCTCCTACTACTACAGGTAAAGAAATATTTTGGCATGATAGCAGATCAGAATGCAATCATCAAAATCCAGACCATGAGGCCAGTTTAAAATACTGGGTTCAAACAGTGCGCCGGGTCACTGTCTGTGAAGAGTTTGGTGTGCTCTCCCCATGTCCCACTGGTTTACTCCCACAATACAAAAGCACATGTTGAACTGGCTGTGCAAAGGTGTCCACAGATGTGAAAGTGAGTGTATGATGCCTTGTGAAGGACTGGTACTCTGTCTAGAGTGTGTTCCTGTCTAGCGCCAAGTGATTACCAGTATTACTGTGACCCTGGATAAGCAGTTACAGAAAATGAAGGAATGATGACAGTGGGTAAATGTTCATTAATAATTTGTAACAGCTTTATCCTGTCCAGGGTCATGGTGAATCTGCTTGGAATCACAAGCAGATAATCACAGGGCAGCACTCACACATGTATAATTATAAATAACCAATCCACCTACCAGAATGTGTTTTTGGATGGAGTGCCTGGAGGAAACCCATAGACAGGGTAAATACACCAAACATAAAATTTACAGTGACCCAAGGCATGGTTTGAGCCCTCAACCCCAAAATTCTGGAACTGTGTAACAGTGATACTACCTAGTTTACTATTGTCCTATTGTCTGTGTAGACACAGTGACCTTTGGTTCCTGTTACCGCTATAAAGAAACTAGAACCAGCAGGTCCTTCTACACATTTCTCTACATGAAATACCCAAAGTAATTAAACAATATCTCTATTAAGTTATTCAGAATTTTTGAAAAAATGATTAAGTTCCCCTTTAAATATTGGTAACCTGTAAGAATGTGGTTTATAGGGACATTGTTTATGAACAGCACTATAACCAATCTGTCTATTAAAAAAACTTGTCACAGGACAGATCCTGTGAACGTGGGAGAGCTTTATTAATGCAGAAATTTGTTCAGTCTGAAAAATGAAATAAACATACAAAAATAGCCTATACATTTTTTAAAATAATTGAAATATTAGTAAATATAATTTTGTGTAAAATTAGAACAAATTACAAATGTATTTTAAGGTTCCCTTATATATCTTGATCAGATTATACTCCTTAGTGTTAAACCACACCTGCCTGATTGGGTGCTGACAGTCTGTGGTAGTAACTGACCCAGAATGCCTAAATTAGATCATTAAAGTGCAGTCTATAGAGCCTTCACTATAAGTTACTAAACTAACTTGGATCTGCAGCTGTGGCATTAGCGGGTTCTGTTTCAACACTCACTGGGTGAGTTCCAGTTTCCTCAGACAAAGGGTGTTTGAGTGAATTGCTGAGATTTGGGAATGACATGTTCAGGCCACCCAAAATGTGCTATGCAACAGGCTCAAATGAGTGGTTTTTCATACCGAAATATTTTTAACATAAATTTACAGTCGAATGTGCCCCTGGTCTAATGAAAAATTCTTAGTAAAAACTAAGCACTCTGTAGAAAATATGACACTTTTCTGCAGATTTGCAGCACAATATATTTGCTGAGATATTTTTTGGGGAAAACTGATGTAAACTTTTTTTCACTTTTCTTAAAAAAAAAACATTCATTAAATCTGAAAAAATAATCTACTTCAGTGAAAACATGTCAAGATAGTGTTTTTGCCTTGTCAGGAAATGGAGTTACTAATGTTGCATATACAAACTTTTAAAAATTACAGGTACAAACAAGCAAAGAAACATACCCCAGCTAATTAAGAGTGTGTGAGAGTGTATGAGAAACCCACATGCAGCTTTAATTATGAGCTGGTTATCATCCTCTGAGAAGATGAAAAATAAATGAAGGCAGCTTAACTCATAAAGAGCTCACTGGAAATCTCACAAGGGGGAGAAGATGACATTGATGAAATTTCTTGCTTGGGTTTTAACAGTATTAACTTGTTGGGCTGAAATATTGTATCCACAAAAGCAAAATTACAAGAGAGACATGCAGAGATAAGGGTGATTTTTATAGGTGCCAAAGACTTCTGCACAGTACTACCTCTGGTAATACGCTGAAAATACAGAACTTTTATGTCATATCTGAGGTTCATTTGTAATTCTTGACAGCTGACATTTTAGGCTACATGGGTTTTAGAGAAAAGTAATACTGTCATGCAATGTCAGACTTTCGCTGGATCAAAACTGGTCTGTAGTTTGCTTTCGAGGAATCTCACTTTAATACTGCAGAGGTTGCCCAGTATGGTTTAGATCTATTGATTTTTGTTTTTGTATTCTCCCACATATGTTTTCTTAGCATCTTCTTATTTGTAAAGAGCTTTGAATGAATGCCTGCGCACATGGGCACCGTTTGGGAGCATCAAAAATAGTAATTTTCTATTAATTGTATTATTTCTATGTTTTTTATAATGTTATTGGGCAGGTGTGAGCTTTTCCTGGCATTAAGAGGTTTTTACCACATATCTCCTATTTCTGGCAGATATCTGTTTACACTCTGAGGAAATCAATGGTCTGTAATGTAAATATAAATGGCTAAATGCTAAGCCTACTACAAAACTACACTGATATAATTCACTCCTGACACTCATCACTGGATACAGACTCAATTTACAAATTGTATTTTAGATACAGGCATGGGTCAGGCGTGTGCTTCACATACACTTATACTTAATGAGGGCAATAATAACAAAACAGACAGAGAAGTGTTGCTAAAAAAGAAAAAAAGAATGCTCCTTGTGATCTTGTTAATAGATTTTCCTTGAAGCATTAAGAGAATGAAACACTCACAAACAATGAGGAATTAGTCCACCGATAATTCCAGTGAAGCACATTTGTACATGATTTGGGTCACTTCGCAGTCAGCAGATGTCCACATTTTTTTCTTGTGTGTTTTGGCATTAAAACCTGTAGTCATTCTTGCAAGCAAAGGAGATGTAATCAGGAGGCAGTGACCGGCTACCGGTTTGTTTCTTCCTCATGAGAGGTCAAGCAGATGGTCAGAGCCTCTTTCTTTCTTTCCACTATGTCCAGTGTTTTGGAACTTGTCTGCTGAATGGATACTGACCCATGAGGGAAATCCAGGTTTGCTTGACCCTGTATGTGTTCTTCAGTCCTGTAAAACATATTTTGTTTATAGAGTGCTGGGAAGCGGAGAATAAACAATGACCAGCATTTTTTAAGTACATTTTTCAAAAAGCACAAGTTAACAACAAAGATAATAAAATTGCCATCTCTGAGCTATGAATTAAGTCTCTAAATGGAAAAAAAACAAGCTAAAAATGTGCCTGAATTAGGCTACTGTCTACAAGGGATGTACTTCAATATTTCTTTTTGTTCCATTGTTGGTTAGAAGTAGCTTTTAAAATGAATGAACAATTTTACAGAAAAGCAAGGGCTGATACATAATGAAATTAATATACTCATTTTTCACTGAGTTTGATATAGTATGTAAACTTTAAGTTGCAAAACATCACTACTCTTCATACAATCCATGGAAACTATGGACACTTCAGCAGTTTAGCTCTACCTTGTTACATTCAATTATAAACAGTGTTTCATCCCAGTCTTTTTTATCAGAAAAGAGGCCCTAAAATTACTTTTACCAGACTTAAAGTCACAAGAACACAAACAACCTGGCTGATTATAAGACATAAAGAAATGTGAGGAAATGTTTAAATAAAAATAAATTAAGGCTATTTTGGTTTATAAACAGAATAAATGGACTTTAGGGAAAAGAAATAGAGTGCAAATTTTATGTACCGTTTATGAAATATTGTGTTAAATAGAACTGAATGAAATGTTTCCTCATTAACGTATAAACCGATAATATAGGGGCTAAGAGATTCAGTTAGCACTCAGTGGTGGGCAGTACTACTGTAACAGCAAGAGTGACTGACAGGTACATTGTCAGTGATCACAAGCAGATTTGACTAGGAATCACTCTTTTTTTTCCCTTTTAACAAGTGATGAAGAATATGTGCGTGCCAGAGGAGTGGAGGTTGTTATGGCAGCAAAAAGAAACAAACTACCTAAAAATACCCTTCATTTACACAGACAGATGTACACAGAGGCATACATCAACAATATGGATAAAATTGAGTAAATTTCCATTATTTACAAAAAGCTATTTTAGCAGGTATCTCTACGACACAGAAAAATATAATTTCATATTTAAAGCATTATTTAATAACATTTAAAAAGTCTTATACCATGTCATAATATCTTGTTGTTGATGTCTAAATTGTGAATAAATGCATATCAGGCCACATGCATCTAGTTTAAAACATATAGGTAACACTGTATACGTTATTACTGAATAATAATTATTAGTGTGTTGACAAGTAATTGTAAAGGAGTAAGTACTTCCACATTTTGAATGATATAAATGTGCAATTACCTAATTTTTAATTGGTTCTCAAATGTGAGCTTACAAATCACATTATAAAATTGCCTGGGAATATGCAGATCCAATTAGGAGACAAAGGTTTGAGAAACCTGTCAAGAGCAAATTAAGATTTTAGAACAAAGTGTTTCTGAAACTTTGATTGTTAAAGTGAAGAATTGCTTATTTCTGAACCCTCTTTTCAGTCAAATACATACAGCTCTCAAGCACAAAACATAAACAATAGAGGCACTGATAATTAAAATGAATATACCCCCTCTTCTGCTAAACAGCCTGTTAGAAATCCACTAATCCATTATTAGAGCTTAAGAGTCTCTTAGGAGAGCATTTATTAAATAAGGTTCTTCAGCCTTCTGGAGTCCTGCATGATTCATAAAGGTTGTTTATTCAGTATGAAATGGCAGGATGAGGGGAAGGGTAGAGAGTGGTGATAAATAGCTGTGGTTGTGGATACTCACTCATAGTGCTCTGGACACATGCTCAGCAGTGTGACTGGACTGCAGGAGAGGTGGGCAGTGCAGAAAAACATCATTAAGTAAGATTCAGGCTATTGGCATGAGAAAAAAAGCTGGAGAAGGCTAATCAGCAGAAGAAACAAATACATGTATTGACCCATTCACTAGGCAGACACAGAATAATGTTTCTAACAAGGGCTTCTTCTATTAAAACTGTTTATTAAAAAGTGAAGGTTGAAAGACTTAATGGTGAAAGAACGGCAGAATGATGGGACCAGAATTGGGCCAGTGTGCAGACAGCCAGAGAGAGCAGGTGGTGTATTTCACGATTAAAGACAGCTGAGCAAGTGATGAATGTCCTGTCCTTTCATTTCCCTGCTGATGTCACCAAACACAGACCAAGAATTGCTTTTGTAATTAAATGCAAAGCCATAGGAGCGAGGCATCACTTATTTATAGACACTAAAACATAAGAACATAAGAGTCAGGCTGACATGAATTGATGCACACTCCGTTCTGTCGGTGTAAGAATGGCAAAAAGGATAAATTCAGCCATTTGGAATCACCTCTACAAAACGGGCTCAGACAAGGCTTTTCAGTGAAGACAGATTACTATACATCACTACAGCAACGATAGAAATGAGACAGTGTTACTTAAATATAAGGATCCAATATTATGGAACTAACTGACTAACTGAGCCATTAGTTATATCTGATTTATTTGTGTTCGGTACAGTCCAAGCAAAATGGATACTGCTAAGTATCAATAAGGCTCTTTGCCATATAATATCAGACGATCATAATAATTATAGTCATCATCATAATTATAATTATTAAGGTGGAGATATGGTAATGGCATACATTATGTGCTCTGCAATGAAACATTTAAGCATTTAGATGGATCTTTGATTTGTTATATGCTGTTGTGTAAAAGTCAGAGACCATCGTTAGAAATTAAGTGAAAAGGCATGCTGTTAAACAAAAGTTAAATAATTATTATATGCCGTATAGATGCGTTAAACACTATACAACACCTGGTAGACCACTAAAACTCACGATATGATAATGGTTTTCAGTTTTACTTTGGAAGGGTTTTCTCTATAAAGGTGGTATACATTATATTTGTTTTGGGAAAAAATGTATTTGTGTAATACATTTTCAGGGTTTAGTACAAAAAAGCTCTTATGTTCCCCTAAATACTCACAGGTCTAGATGAGTTTCTAGAATGGCCTGGACAGGCAGGTATCCAAGGCGTTGGTGTTTGCTGAAATATTTCTTTGACCGAAACTTGTTCTTCAGCACCTTGGTGAAGTCACGCACATCTTCCCCAGAGGTTGTCTGAAACGGCAATGTGAGAGAGGCTCAGGTCTGTTCAGTAAACACACAGAGCATATGTCTGAATTTCCTGTGTTTACTGCTTTTCCGACCTTATCTAAACAAACTGTTCTTTACCTACTGTACCTGCGTCTACACAGAATTTAGAAAACTAGAAAACTGGAATTGTATTCTCTACTCTTTTGACCCCACACTTGTCTTTTGTCTTTGTCTACAGTGATATATTGTAGTCATTTAAAAAACAACAACAGAGAAACAAAGATATGTCAAAAACCATATGTCAGTTTTTGGGTTTTTTAAATTAGATACAGTCATTAGTTTGGGGTGATGCCTTAGCTAACCTTGACAAAGATTACAAGAGAGCATAATCGGCCTTGGTCTTTGTGGGTGGTAAGCTGCTCCCCCTTACTAATAGTGTATTGCAAGCCAATATGGCCAATCTGTTAGCTAACATAATTGAACTGGCTAATGAATGTTCTCCTCTAAGAGTGCTGAAATGTCAATTTAGTGTTAGCAGCAATCCAAAAAATAGCAATGGCTGGTTTCACAAGTCTTAAAGGAAGCATGTACTAGACTTCAACCTCATAGTTTGGTAGCACTCTGTGTTTGTGGAGACCTAGCTAATGGGTGGGAATGGGCAATGACTAAAATTTGGGGAGAAAAAAAAATAGAAATAGTAAAACATACAGTACAATACAAACCTGTGAAAACAGTTAATATGCTTGTATACGAGAAGTGTGTTCAAATCAGTATAAAGCATAAAAAAAATCCTGGATGCTCACCGGAGTGCAGTATTCCACCAAGGGGTAGTTTAATTTATGACCCTTGGTGGTTTTTCCAGAGAAAAAACATCGCTGACACACATCATAGTTAAAATGTTTCAGGCTACGATACCTGAAAAATGAACACATTTATTATCATTCATTTTCTGCAGTGACATTTTATCCATTCCAGGTATGCAGTAGTTCGGGGGCTCTGTCAGAATCACCAGTCAGAAACACATGCTGAATAGGGTGCTAGTCCATCACAGAGCTCACTCACGCCCATATATGGACTCTTTAATATTGCTGATCCATCCACCAGCATGTGTTTGGGAATTGTGGGAGGAAACTGGTGCACCCAGCAGAAACCCATGCAGAAAAGAGCAGAATACATCAAACTCCTCACAGACAGTGACCCAAAACAGGAGTTGAACCCACAACCCCAGAACCTGTGTAACAGTGACACTACTCGATGCACCGCTGTGCTGCTCACACATTTATCATTTCTGTTCAGTGAAGCTCTCTTGTCTACATTGATAAGCCTATGATCCTGCCATGATAATATAAAATACAGTAATGTAAAAGACAAGCATTGTTCTTATAGGGTATATACAGAAAATGTACTTTACCTAAAGCCCACCATGGGGCTCTGTTTACAGATGTTACACCTGGCCTGATGTTTGGCGGTCTCAGCTGCACCCACTCTGTGCAGAACTGGTAACCAGACCATTGACTGGGGCTCCAAGTGCATCCATTCCACAAACTGATCCAGTTCTATTGCCTCCTTTCTGCCCACCTGCAGTACATATATGGTATGGGTTAATTCTGACATTAAGGGACACAAGGGAGAAGCTTTGAATTGTGTGTGTCCAAGAGTTTGTAGAGTTTGTTTCTTGTGGCTTAAAACAATCTTACAGAATCTTACAGAAGTGTTCCAAAATCTATGTTAAAGCCTTCCAAGAGAGTAGAAGCTGTTAGCAAATCAAAAGAGGACAAGTTAGTTATTAATGTACTAAATTTCAGAAGAAATGTACACAGACACAGGGAGAACACACCACACTCCTCACAGACAGTCACCCAGAGGAAACCCACACAGACACAGGGAGAACACACCACACAGACAGTCACCCAGAGGAAACCCACACAGACACAGGGAGAACACACCACACTCCCCACAGACAGTCACGCAGAGGAAACCCACACAGACACAGGGAGAACACACCACACTCCTCACAGACAGTCACCCGGAGGAAACCCAAAAGACACAGGGAGAATACACCACACTCCTCACAGACAGTCACCCGGAGGAAACCCATGCAGACACAGGGAGAACACGCCACACTCCTTACAGACAGACACCCGGAAGAAACCCACACAGACACAGGGAGAACACACCACACTCCTCACAGACAGTCACCCGGAGCAGGGCTTGAACCCACAACCTCAGGACCCTGCAGCTGTGTGACTGTGACACCACCTGCTGCGCCACCGTGCCGCCCTCGTTGCGTTATGAGGTGCATTATTTGGCTTGAACTAACAAATATCTTTCCCAGTATAAAAAAAAAGAACAGACCCTAAGTGCTCCATAATGTGTCATGTGTGGCAAGGGGGAAAATGACGTTGCAGCTACCTTAAAATAGTTATATATTAGTCTGTTGACACCTGATCCTCCAAAGTTTCTGAAAGTAAATGGTGCAAATAGAGCAAATAATTTTCCTTATGCTGCAGTAGCAGCCATTAGTTTCCATTTAAAAA
The DNA here is from genome assembly GCF_029633855.1 of Hoplias malabaricus. NCBI lineage: Eukaryota > Metazoa > Chordata > Actinopteri > Characiformes > Erythrinidae > Hoplias > Hoplias malabaricus. The sequence goes on from NC_089800.1 coordinate 59,527,469, forward strand.
CTGCATTAAAAGTTACAATATTTGAAAGTTGGAACATTGCTGTGAGGCTTTGATAGCATCCAGACACATAATAATTAGTGAGTTCAGGTACGAATGTTGAATGATTAACTCCCACAGTGGAGTAATTCCACTCCAAACCCCAGTGCTGTCTGATTTATACAACTCTCTTACCAAATTGACACTGAAAATGGTGAACATTTGCTTAATTGTGGCTGCTCCAACATGTCTTGTTCTATTCTACCAGCAATGTTTATAATGGTGATTATATTTTGTGTTTGTGCAATTAACAATTGGTTTTACCAATATATGCACCTTAAAATTTGACAGAATTGGAATTACAGAGGATTGTTTAAATACTTATGAACATGTAGTATACTAGAAAAGAATGTTGGCTACTTTGACCAAATTGCATCGGTGCAACAACTTTTCATCAAACTTACAAAAAAAAAGAGGATATTGTTGAACACACTGTGAAAGGGAAAATAATTTCATTACTTTCCTGTAGACCGACATATTCATCTATTATGAAAGCATGTCATATTTTTGGTAGTGTGGCCAAAAAAAGCATTATTGGTCATTATTTCTTTACCTCTGGCATTGGACCTATTTCTACATTTATGGATCATTTAGAGTAGACCAACAAAGAACACATAGTGTACCAGACAGTGAACAAAAAAGAGAGAAAATGGACAGGATTTAGAAAACTATTATATCTGTAGATGCCTTTGATGTCATAAACACTCCATCATAATGCATTACTGGCTCTGACAGCCATAAATCAAACTAATTCTCTCCAGTCTTTCAGGAACTTTTGAAAACAATAAAGCAGAGTGCTTTACCATGGTTTTAAATTTTAAAAATGCAAATGTTACATTTCATTTCTATGTCCTTTAGCACAACACGAGTCAGCTTCCACAGATACGTGTCAGTCTGCACTATATTCAGTTCTTTATGAGAGTAGAGGAGGAGCCCCATGGCATCTTGAGAATCATAATCATAATTTCCTTCCCACTTCTTCATAAAAAAAAACAAAAAAAAAAAAAAAAAACACCCAGATAATAATGAACTCCTGTGGCTAAACAAATAGACCTCCACACTCACTCGAGAACTGATATGTCTGTAAGTGTTTTCTACAATGCTGGTATAGTACATGAATATGGAGTGCAACTCAAACTATTTTTTCCAGTCTAAACTTGGGCTGAATAATCTATTATTGGCTTATTGTCACTTACACAATATTTGTCTTGCAGCATGCAAATGGGCGCTATAACCAACTAGAAAACAAAGTAAGAAGAGGAACGTAACAACAACCTGTGAAGCTATTTTGTATCACATTTACTGTAATTAGTTAATTTCTAAATTATTTTAATCTGTGGTAATATGAAGAGAAGTTAAATATTCAATGAGAAGTAAAATTTCAGTAGGGGAAAATTGTTTTACAATTAGTACAATTTTGAAAACATATTGAATAAAGAAAACATTAAATGTGGCCTACACAAAAAAAGACACTATATTTTATGTTTTGTTTTATAAATATGTTATGTTAAAACAAAAATACATTCTGAACATTATTATTATTATTATTATTATTATTATTATTATAAAATGTAACTGATGTTTAGTGGTAAAGGCATATCAAGTAAAGGTACCAGAGATGGGTCCTTGAAAGCACTTCCCCAGTGACAGTTCTGTACCTGCGTTCTGAATATACATTCTGAGTCGAAGTAGTGTCCAGCAGCATTAGACTTACATGCTGAAAGCAGCTACGGACACTGGGCCCTACATTGTTTCCTCCAAAGGCGGCAGCCTCTCCCAGCTGATGGGGGATCTGCATAGTTGTCTGAAGCAGCAGTGCCAGCTGCCTTGGGTCACACACTCCTGCAGAATCAGCCACCTGACTGAACAAGTCTGAGGAAAGCACAGAACATAAGGACAATCAGTTTTATCGGACTTTAATCACAGTCCATTACTCCCGAGGCAATGCGCCTAAAAACTATTGGAAATAAATAAACGTGTGACTCATTTCTCTAATGTATCACACCTCTATTGCCTTCTAGTTATAGGAAGCTTAATACCCTGAATATGAAGCACCTCAATCACTTAAGACAACAAAATACTTGCATTTATACTTGTCTTCAGGTTGCCCTTTTGAAAGCGATAGCAGCCCAATCTTCATGCTCAGAACTTGAACTTTCCCACTTCTACCACTACAACAGAGAATTACAGACATGAACTCATGTTTATGAATTTCCTGTATACTCTAATATTCACAGTCCAATGTCTTAAAATGACAGCTCAGCAAGAAATCTAATTTACACAAACTTGTCTTTTTACGTTTTCTAGAAATGTATTCAAACTGGAGCTCCCAGACTAATGTAGCTAACAAACAATTCAGGTTACAACTACCAATTAGCATCCTACAAACTGGAAACACATGTAGTTATACTCAGTTACATTTTGTGCTTGCCTAATATGTTACTAATGTGTAAGTCATATTTATTCAGCTACTATTTTTTTCCCTTTTATTGTGTTACACTAGTGACAGAATCTGTACTGATTGGTCATATTTTTCTATTTTAATTTAATTGTAGTCCAAGAGGAGTTAAACAGCCATAAAACATTAGCTTCTCTGCTGATAGATATTTTTTCTAACCACTTGCTTGTTACTTATTAAACATGCTCAAGTAGTTTTAGTTGCTAATTTGGTACTCCTACTCAAGTTGGTTTTTAGGCCTTTAACAAAATCATACACACCTGTCATAGACATTCAGAAGCCAGTTAAGACACAGGTCCACACACAAAGGGACATTGATCAAATCTGGATGCAGCTGCTGAAGGTTAGTGTAGATTGTGAATAAACAGTTTATAATTCCTGGAACCTCCAAAAGCTGCCCATTATGTATTAGTTTATGCTGGTCAAAAACACTCTGAGCCATGGCCAGCTGCAAGAAGTCCACTGAAAAAGACAGACAGTATTCACTTACGATTTCATCTCCACTCATTCTTCAGCCCACGAGGGACATGTCTTTAATGAAATCCATTCAATGCACATTAATGGAAAGCATTGAAGCATAACTCATTTACTGGTGTGTAATGGAAGTTCCAAGATTTAAAGCCTGAGGAAAAAAATTACACTAATTTCCTATAAAGACTCATCAGATTTGCCACCAATTATATGTTCCATCACCTTCTTCCCAAAATCTGTGAAGTCCATTACAACAAACATTCGCCTTCCAACTCACTTGACAGAACACCACTGTACAGCTTATGCTACACTAATGTTGTCATTAGGTACATTTTGGCCCCAAAGCACTTTACACCCCCAGTGTGTGAGATTTAGTACTTACAGACTGTGTTCAATAAGAGAAACCAGTGCACTCACTGAATACTGGTCTGTGGAAGACTGCCTTGCTAAGAGTGTGTTGTCTATTATATTACTCACTCTACTGTAACAGCTATGGAGAACACTATCCTGGGGTTAGCATTCACATGAGTGATTATTTCCCAAGCTGAGTCTGCTACAAGGCACTCACAGCACAAAGCTTTCTGCAGTTGTCGGCTCTTCATTGCTGTGCGGTAGGCAGAAAAGCGAACATGTCCCAGATCAGCTGCAGGAACAAGGGAAACACACACACACACACACACACACACACTTCCTCATATAAATCCTAAATTTGGAGTGCATTAATACTATTATTCATACTGTCCAGCTGTGGTCAGAGTGCTGAAAAGATATAGATTTTTTGTCTTGTACCAGAGCAAGTTGCAAATTTGTCATAGTGGTTTCAATCTCCCTTGTTTTAATTATTTACAGCAACACAGCCAACAGCACCTCAAACAGGAACCACAGTACAAATGACACCACATATTTTCATTAAAAATTAACTGAAATGTAGTTAGAGAATGCAGCTTGTCCAACCTGGCAACAGTTGTTCTAAATGTGCATGCAGCATGAGCCACATAAAATCAGTTCAGTTAATCTAGATTTTGCATTGAGGTCATACAGTCAAAAGGGGGCAATCCAACACAGACACCACAACATACATATCATATATCTGGAACTTACCCATTGATTGAAATAGCTGAGTCATTTGTGGATGATCCCATGACGTGGTCTGCCACTCATGACTGAGAGTTAAGGGTATTTAACAGATCCGATAATAACAGTGTGTTAGTGATGATGCATATCTAAAATCTAAACACTACATTATTTCACCACAGCAAGTCTTGGGAGATATTGATTATTTACTGTGATTGATAACATACATATAATAAAATGTTTAAATCATGATAAATAAAACTCACTTGATGTAGTAAGGGACACCATTATGAAAGACTGCCCTCTGCCAAGGAGACTGAACTGAGACTGTTGACATAGATATGAACTCCTTATTTTGTTGTGTAACTGAATCAACCTTTACTTTCTTTATTTTCCAGGAAACATGCATCAACACAAAATAACAAAGGCCCATGTGTTATGATCCCACATTACCAGATAAGAAGTTTTGGAAGAATAGACTGTTGTCATCTTGAGGATCTGGGAGCTGTTTGTGCTGATTCATCATTGCCCCCTGTGAAGAGTTGATAAAAGTTACTAGAACTATCTCATTGCTTGAAGGCACCAAAAAAGAAAGAGAAGTGTTAAATCTCACAGTGCTTTGAAATCACAGAATGCCATAATGCAGAGGCTGAGCATTCATAATAAACAAGCTCAGTGCAGACATGTCATCAACCTGATTCCTAGAAAAACAACAATGCTTTGGAGGTTCTTTTATCTAAGGAGAAGCGCAGTGTAAAGGACAGAACATGGAATGAACACTGTGTGTCATGGAGAAGGACCAGTCTCAGGTGTTTCAGTCCTGAAATGGCCAGTCCCAATAATCACATGTCCTGTCTGAAGAGTTGACTGAGACTTGCCACTGGCTTCAATAGAAGTGCTTCATTACAGACATTTAATGATGCAGTATTTATTTATTTTTTGATCATTTTTATTAGTGCTATGACGAAATCGCAAAACAAACTGAAAATCCCAAGAGCTCCAAGTTTTTTTTGTTTTTGTTTTTTTTCCAGTATTGTTTAAAATATAGACCGATACAGGGCTTTTGTCTGTCTTTATTTGAGTGTAAAACAATCCAAGAATGTCATTCTGAAGGCAGAAGCTTAATTATCATTGTCCTCCAGAAGCCCAGATCAATGAAGAAGGCCAATACTGTGGACTAGTGGATCCCCAAAAGACTGGGACAGTCACACACTCATTAAATGCCTTGACAAGGACACAAAACTGCAAACAAAACAAAGTGTGATGTGAGATGTATTACTTTAATTCAACAAACAGTCTATTCTGCAGTACAACCACTGAAATATGAATGCAATTAAAAGGCCAATTAGTTGAATCAGAATGTCAGACTGATTTATTGGCCATGCATCCCCTGTTAATGTCTAAGTTTATGGGCAGACCACCATCCAGTGCTGGCATTTAGACATTTGATTCTCTTCTACACCTGCCTCTGACCTTTCACTCACAAATACATATTACAGGCATCTCTCAGCTGTCAGTGATAAAGCCCTGAAGAGTCTCTCACCTGTGAGATGTTGATTTGTGTATCTCGGCTGTGAGGTGGTGGAGACGAGATTGGAGCCAAAAGAAAGTCAGGAGGAGGAACAAGACTGAAACTGACATCTGTCACTCTCAAATGGAATTCTACTGTTCCTTTAATAAAGCTCTGGTAAAACAAAAAAGATTTTTATAGGTATGGGTGATATAGAAAATATTAACTTTACAATGTTTTGTATTGTATCATTGTATAATTTATATAATGCACATTCACAACTAAATAAGTCACTAGTTTGGGACACTATAAAGTACAATATTTGTTTCAACCATTTTCTGTTATAATATTGAATCCTACAAAAAATTCAACAATTACAATTTAAATAAGGTACATTCAAATAGCTACCCCTTGCTTTGTGTCACATCATAACTAGCTGGAATTGACAAAATGCAACACATGTGCCTATTTATTATAAAACTTGAAATAGATCAGTGCTCTACAAGTATTAATCACTCTTGTATAGTGCCAAGAAAAGTAATGTTTGATGTAAGTTACTGTAATCATGATACTATATCATCATATCACCCACCACGGATATGTGATGCTGTACAGCTCGACTAACATGTTCATTTGTTCTTCTGATCTGGTAAAATCTACAGAGATCTCATTTACCCAGGTCTCTTAAATGTTATTTAAACATTCATACACTGTTCATCAGATGATGCTGTGCATACACCTACAAATTTCACCAGATAAAAAATTACCACCAACAAAAAAATGTTTTTTCACAGTTAGCATGTCACTCACAGCGGACTCCTCAGTACTATCCAGCATACAGTTGACCAGACGGTGTCCATCTAATTGCCACCCTTGCCCATGACTCAATCCCAGGTCCTCTTGCTGTCTGGAGTCCTGCAGATCCTGTACCTTCCCTAGAGCCCAGCTGACTTGCTGCTGCCAATTGGCCACATGAGCATGCAGTTGTTCCCAGAGTTGTTCGACCTTAAGAGCCTGATCCTGCATGACCCTGGCCAGCCACATGCTCCTCTCTGGCACCCCGATACCTGAGTGAGTGAGGAAATAAGAGTTTAGAGGACCACTCATCATATCCCTAATTCAGGAAATATGCTAGAGTGGCAAAAACCCTTTCAATAGGGCAATCGCTGTCAAACTAATGTTTGAATTATTGAAAAAAACTTTTTCTGTTATATCTTTTTTTTCATTCCACCTTTCATGATTTTCTAAATTTGTACTGATATATTACTATAGCACAGTCTCCAGAGATGAATTATCCAGACTGAATCTCCCCAGTATCTCAGGCAATTAGAGGCAAGAAACATAAAACACTAATCTTGTCTTGCTTGCATGTCCCTGTACAACCTTACCTCCATCACAAAGACAAGAACACCCTGCCCATCAAAGTCATTTTTTAACACTTTTTTAACACTGTCTAACTCCACAAGAGAACAAAACACGTGGACTTGTTTTCAAGGGTAGGTTCACAAATATTTATTTACGTGTAATAATTTTCCTCGAAATGAACCAAATGAGGTTCTTAAAATATTAATTATCTATAAACTATTTGCATTCATTCCATACTGGCAAAAAAATCTTTATGAACAGAGTCATTGATGCAAAGCACTACTCTAAAACCATTCTAAATCTAAAACCACTAACTGTTTAACTTATAACAAAACTGCAAGTGGAGGTAGCCTGCTAAACATTAGTGAGTGAATGTGTGCTTTTCAAGAATGTTCCATGAGTTTTTTAAATATATAAAACCGCATAAAAATCTTAGGAAACATCAAACACATTATGTATATGTGACAACTGAACAATGTTTCACTAATTCAGAGTGTGGAAGAGGGACAATGAGGAGAGATGGTCATGAACTTCAGTTCAATAACTTTTTTGCAGAAGAACTTATATGACACTACCCTGCACTATGTGCTACTTGCATAAAGATCAGACTCACTGTTACCACTTATAAATCAAGGTCAAATTCACACCTAATCTATTCAGCTCATCACTTTCTCACTCTGGGTCTTATCAGCTTTACTGTCTCCCGTGTGCCAAATATATTTTAAACCCCTCATTGCCACTGCTGGGAATGGTTCTAAGCCAATAGTGTCTTTAGGCCAGAGTTCAGTGACCACTAGTGGACACAGGGTTTAAAACTCCAGCAGCGCTGCCCTGTCTGATCCACTCATAGTAATGCAACACACACCAACATCACATTAGAGTCACTGCAGCACAGAGAATGAAACACCACCCAAATGATACTCACCCTGTGTTGGTCCTGACCATAGAACAACAGTGTGAAATGAGGCTAGAAAAGTGTGCAGAGCAACAGATGTAATAATGTCTGTAAATGTAGAACTATTAGCTGCTCCTGTATGTTCAGTAGAGTTGAGAGAATGGACAGTGAAACAAAGAGTTTTTATGGGTTTTGATATTTACAGGAACATTTCCAGAAAAGTTGGAACATTTTGTAAAATAAAATAAAAAGCAGAATGTGTGATGTGCTCATTTTATTGAAAAAGCAGGGTGCAACAGACAAGTCCATGTTTCAGCTTGTTTTCATAAAAATGATGAAAATATCAGCAATATGTGCAAAAGCCTACATCTCTATTCATACGTGGGTTGTATTAATGACCACAGCATTAGAGACTTACATATGTGAGATGTTTCCATTGATATGGAGGCAAATATGGGCCACATATGCTGCTGTCAAAACTAAGTCTTATCCTGAGAAGTCCAAGGTTATTTCAGCAAGACTATATCAGACCTCATTCTGCATGTACTATAACGTAGTTTTGATGTGTATTGGCTGCAGTTAAGTTCTCTTTCATATGGAAAATCATGAAAAGAAAATGCAGGCAACCATAATCACAGACTGTGGGACTGCTGAAGTCTTGTTTAAAGCCAGAATGGGCAACAAATCCACTAGCAAACCTTTAACAATTGGTATCCTCATTCTCCAAACTATTAAACAAGGTAATTAAAAGTAAAGATAAAGATTATGAGAGCCAGTTGTTAACATGCATGTGACCCAGCATGTGTTGCAAACATCAAGTTGTAAACGTGTTTTACTGGAAAAAAAAATACAAAAAAGTTGTTCAGTGAAAACACTGGATTTTTTGTTCTGCTTTTGTCAGGTAAATAAAGCTTCTAGCGAATTCACAAGAGTACTCACAATTTCTTGTTTTTATAGCATTTTGTGCTACAAAATGTCCCAAATTTACTGGAAATTGATATTGTATTTCACCTGTAAAAGATGCCATTTACCTGCAATAACAATGGAAAGGAAAAGTGAGAATGTATTAAAACCAGTAACAGGTGAAAGACAATAATGTATCAAAGAATGAATAAAGATGTTTTCACTAGGCAGCAAATAAACTTGGTAGGTTTTGAGGTACCACTACAGTTGCTGAGAGACAGCTGAAATAGCTAAGTGGTAGAAGAACAATAAATTAAATAAGAAAATCTCTTCAGTTGTTAGAGGAGGCAATTTGTTGTCCTCTGACCTGCAGCTGTTTCCATGCTGTCTTCACTCAACAAATCCACAGGTTGTAGAGCCAGAGATATGCAAATCTGCTTCAGCGTGTTCTCAAAGTCCTCCCCTCGACTGGTTAATTCATTCAGCAGAGCCTACATATAAGAGCCTACATTATTACTTAAATACGAAATGATTCAATTATTCATTCATTCATTCATTGTTTGTAACCGCTTGTTCAGTTCAGGGTCGCAGTGGATCTGTGGGATCATTGGGCACAAGGCAGGAACACATCCCGGAGGGGCTGACACGCACACACACACACATATATTCACAAACACACACTCACACCTACGGACACTTTTGAGTCGCTAATCCACCTACCAATTAGTGTTTTTGGACTATGCGAGGAAACCAGAGCACCCAGAGGAAACCCACGCAGACACAGAGAGAACACACCACGCTCCTCACAGACAGTCACCCAGAGGAAACCCATGCAGACACAGGGAGAACACACCACACTCCTCACAGACAGTCACCCGGAGGAAACCCACGCAGACACAGAGAGAACACACCACACTCCACACAGACAGTCACCCGGAGGAAACCCATGCAGACACAGGGAGAACACACCACGCTCCTCACAGACAGTCACCCAGAGGAAACCCACGCGGACACAGGGAGAACACACCACACTCCTCACAGACAGTCACCCGGAGGAAACCCACGCAGACACAGAGAGAACACACCACACTCCACACAGACAGTCACCCGGAGGAAACCCACGCAGACACAGGGAGAACACACCACACTCCTCACAGACAGTCACCCGGAGGAAACCCACACAGACACAGGGAGAACACACCACACTCCTCACAGACAGTCACCCGGAGGAAACCCACGCAGACACAGAGAGAGCACACCACACTCCACACAGACAGTCACCCGGAGGAAACCCACGCAGACACAGGGAGAACACACCACACTCCTCACAGACAGTCACCCGGAGGAAACCCACACAGACACAGGGAGAACACACCAAATTCCTCACAGACAGTCACCTGGAGCAGAACTTGAACCCACAAACCCCAGGTCCCTGGAGCTGTGTGACTGTGACAGTACCACATGATTCAGTTATGTCTTATTAAACAAAGAGAAACTAGGGAAGCCTAGTTTTGCCGGACCGCCATTAGCCATATAGACATTTACATTTACATTTATGCATTTGGCAGACGCTTTTATCCAAAGTGACTTACAAAAGAGGATCTAACATTCGAACTACAGCACAAATTATACAAAATACCTTACATTAAGTGCAATATGCCAGGAAGTAAATAGTGCATTAAAGAAAGACTTTCAGTGCAAAAGATACTCTCGGAAGAGCTGGGTTTTCAATGACTGTGCCACAGAGGTGTTTCTGGCATTTCAAAAACAGGAAAGCCCAAAATACATACCCTTGAAATAAAAAATACAAACCCTTGAAGGTCTGGAGAAGCTTTGGTGCTTCGTATCAATGTCTTTGTTTACATGCGTTTTTTATTATGTGATTGTGTTGTACAGAAAATATGGAGGGCAGGATTAATAAATGCAGAAATGAAAAAAAAAGGAACACAACATTTTGTTTTGAATATATAACACCAGCATCAGTGATTTTCTTGTTTAAAGAACAAGGAAGACCAAGAACATTTTGCAAATTCAGCAGTCCTCCTCTCTCTGTGAGATATAATACATGTGTAAATGCAGACTTCTGAGGTCCTGCTGAGCTTGTCAACTAACCAACGCAGACCGAGGCTGTGTCCAACGAGCATGATGCCGCACCAAACACAGCCCTAGAAACACACACAAACAAAGCATGTTACTGTGTTGTTTCCTATTATTGACTCATGGTTCGCACTGAAGAACTTACTGTTCTTTGCTTCCAGCTAGGAACGCATTTTTCTGGTTCATGAACCACTTTATGTCGGTGGAAACGTGCCGGTGTACAAAAGACGGTGTAGTAGTGCCACCTAAAGTTCTTAACCTAAAATTCTTGGTCTTGACAAGTCATTCTTGTCAACGTAGGGCTCTTTTGGGTCATTGACTCTTAAAGGTTACATAGACACTTAAACGGGAGGAACTTGAGTTAAAAATATCAAGAGTAGTATCTGTCTTTTGTACAGCAATTTACATTTTGACTGAAAGTCACATTGAGAAGCCACCACATTCAAGCAATGAGTAAATGAATTTAACTGTCAATATTAGGAACAAATCTCCTGCATCATTCCCTCTGTGTTCTCTTCTGATAAAGCCAGATGGCCAATAAAATCACAGTTTGACATGGCTATATTTAACCTTTAGTATCATTACACTAAATCACTTCATAAAGATGGCTCACTGGCTGCAAGCTGGGGTTGCAGATGTGATTGGATTGGAAATCTGAAGGACAGATTTTGGCTGATGTCAAAGCAATTCATTAATACAACAGAGGTGAATGGCATTTTGCTTTGCAAAATTATTCAGAACCATACATCATTGAACAGTATTTTAAGTACCTGGTGGGGAATTATAAACATACAACTGCAGGACTGCACCACTAATTTTGTCTTGAAATTATATTCACGTCCTTATACTAACATCCTATACTCTGTGGTGTGTGTGTGTGTGTTTTTGTGGAGTTTGCGGTGTTTATGTAGTGTGCTGTGGTATTTGTCAGGTGTGTGTACAGTGGGTCGTAGATTGAATGGTTTATGCGTGTGTGTGTTGTTTGTGTGGTCTGGTGTGTGTTACATGTAGTGCATCCATGGTTTTTAGGGGGTTGCTAGGTGATTGCTAAAGGTATCCCAGACGGTTTCTAAATTATTGCTAGGCTGTTGCTATGGTATACCATGTGGCTGCTAAGGTACTGCTAGGTGGTTGCTATGGTAATGGTTTGTTGCCAAGATGTTATGCAGTTGCTTGAGTGTTCAGAGGCAGTTGCTAAAGTGTTTTATACTTTTTGAAGTATGTGGCTGCTTAGGTATTGCTATGGTACATTTTTGGTCGGTAAGCTATTGCAAAGCAGTTGCTAGGTGGTTGGCAAGATGTGTTGCTATGGAGTAGGTGCTGGTAGGCAGTGGCTATGGTATAGTTTTGGTTGATAAGGTGTTGCTAAGTGGTTGCTAAGGTGTTATGCTGTTAGGCTGATGTACCAAGTAGTAAAAAAGTGTTGTCGAAAATTTGTTTATTGGCTACTGGTTAAAATGTGCAGTGTTAAAATGTTTGCTGAATACATGCTTTATTCTGAACAGACAAAACTGAATGAACCATGGAAAGAAAGTGTGCATGTGTTCCAACATTCATTCCTATAGGGAAGAAACATATGATAATTTTATTAAATCTGATCTGACGGACAGATTCAGAAAGTATAAAGCATTAAAATATATCTCTCTTTCTATGTTTGTTTTAAAAAATTGCTGGGTATAGATTCAGAAAATTGATTTGTAGCGACTTTTTAAATGGCTGATAAATGTTTACATACAAGTTTCAGTGCATTGCTCACTGAATTCCTGTTTGGATGATTACTGTGTGAATACTTTTGGATGAACCATTACCAAAATCACAAGCATAAATCTATGCTATTGATTTTAGGGGTGTGCCAAAATTTAGCTCAAAAATGACCCCTTGAAAAAGTTTATAGAAATTTTGTTGAACAAAAACATAATAAATAAGTAGATAAAATAAAATAAAATAAAGAACAAGTTAAAGAACAAGCAATTTAATAAGATTATTCCATTATATAGTCCACAGGAATGTAAAAACCCTTTTCAATCATTTAAATCTGAACTAACAAAATGATTGGATGGTTTCCTGCCTGCTACATCACTCTGCCCCCATGCACTCACTCATGCGTGGAGTCTCCACACATGTCACTGATGGCTGGAGGCAGAGAGGGGTGCAGCACTGCTAAAAAAGAAAAAAAGGATGGAGGTACCGAAGGCTTCCAACAAAAAGAGGCTGAATGCATTTAGAGAGAGCTATCCACAGTAAACATCTTTGTTGCTGTTAGCAGGGCTAAATGTATCGGTTGGAATTTTTTGGTTGGATTACCTTTACTGGTTTCTACAAAATGTACTCTGTCTAAATCAGATAAAGTAAAATATGGAAGCAAATCTGTCTCATCAGACTTTGAAATATTACCACCTGATTTACACCTCTGAATATATTGCTTCGAAATTATGCATCTTATTAAATTATGCAATTTAATTGAAGTTGCTCAAATTCGGTAGACGAAATTCAGAGACCAAAATATGAGTTACAAAAATTCAGATACACATCCGGGACACCAAGGATAAACAATCGATTCATTTGGATTTTCTCTTTCACCTTAAATGGTGCAGTAGTTGCATTCTGTCGTTGCTAGATGGAGAAATACCAACACAACTTCCACACCGTGGAAAAACTACATGTTTAGCTTCCTTCTGCGGATATTATCTCTTTATTTTCAAAGTGTCTCAAAAATCTGAAAGGCTCATTGAAGACACACTATAATAGACTATTGATATCCTTAAGATGAAGAAATTTTACTGAGGACATTTTTTGTAATGGCCCTGTGAACAGAGCATGTGATATGAAATAATTTTTTGTAACTCGTATTTTGGTATCTGAATTTCGCCTACCGAATTTGAGCAACTTCGACATATATTGTTTTAATTTTTTTGAGCTTGAATTTTTTTTAATCTGAAATTATTAACATTGAATAATAACAGTAAAAATGTGTTCTTGAAAATTCACGAGTTCTATTCAAGAGCAATTAATTTCAGATGAATAATTTCAAAGCAAAATACTCAGAGGTGTAAATCTGAAGACTTAAATTCAAAAGCAGCAAAATTCAGATTCATAATTTCAGTGCAAAAAAATTCAGTGCTACAAATTCAAAGGTGGTAATATTTCAAAGTCTGATGAGACAGATTTGAACATTTTATTTTGAGCTAAATTAAAGGTTGCTATTAGCATTCCAACACTGTCAAAATGGCAAATAAGCTTTGGCACACATTTTAAAGCATTTATATATTTTTCATGAAGTTTTTTCACACAATGTAGGAAAAATCTCCTGAAGTTAAGATAAATGTGTTTATTTACATAGCAACAATATGACAAAGCATAGATTATGTCTATGTATCCTCGGAGATGCACACACAACGTAACTGACCTTACAGTAGCTTTCCTGCTGCAATAGAGTGTCAACATCTTCTCCAATGGGTCTCTGTCTGATCAGTTCCTCATCCTTCATTTTCACCCAGAACCACATCTCCTCCAGCAACACTATCAGTCCAGCCCATCTCTCACTGTAACGTTTAATAGACACAGGAGCAGTGGAGACCTCTGGAAACCTCTGATATTGTTCATATTGTTCTAATATTGTCAAACTAATGGAAAAGTGTTTATCTTATTATCTACTGTTTTTGGTATTTCAAATTCAATTTGGTATTATTAATAAAAAAACAAATATGACATGTAAATATATAACACATCTAAATTAAACTTATACTAGAAGGATTTTTAATCTATTTTGTATTAAACTTTGCTAAGTATTCCTTTAGTTTATATTTACAAAACAGAAAACATCACATTAAAATTTAGAATTCTTATTTGTCCTTGTTATTTAAAACCAAACAAATTACAGTATAATTTCAAACAAAGTCAGATTTTATGTAATATGTAAAATATCAGCATGTAAATATGTAACTTTTACTTGTAGAACTTTTTTATTTCACTTTTATAAAGCTTTGTATTTGCTTTTTTTTTTTACATGAAAGTGGTATATAAAACACATATAACACATCTGTGGTTGAAGCATGCATACTGATCTGAAACTGAAGGGCCACATGTCTGGTCATGTCTCTACATGTGCAGTACCTGTTGGCAAAGGCCATGTTCAAACAGTTTTGGTCCATGGTGTCATCACAACTCACTGCCATGAGAGACCGCAGGTGTTCTCTGGAGCCGCTTTTGTAGACATCACTGTGGGCTTCAATCTCTGCCTGAATGTCCTGATGAGAGAGAGCAGAAACAAGATCAAGCAGAAAGGAAAATGACTTCAATTCATACCGGCTCAGTGGTCTGTAATTATGTGAATTTACCCTGATCACGGCTGTCAATGACTGGCATTAAAGCCACGGTACAGAGTGTGAATAGCTGGCTGATGAAAATGTAATAGATTTTATAGAGAAAGAAACAGAATTCATTCAGTGGAAAAAGATATTTCAAATTTTCCTTAGGTCACGTACATAAATGTGTAAATGATTGGCTTCACAATTTTCAAAATCACATACTACTTTATTTTCTTCACTTAAGCGCAATTAAATATAATACAAAGTGCCAGCTTCTCATTTATTCAAAATTTCTCCAGCTCCTAAAGTGGTAAAAGTACAGCTTTACCTCACAGCTCATTGCCTTAATGTACAAGAGAGTGGCAAGAGCCACAGGTCAACAGAGTCAAAGATCTGTCTTCACTTTAATTGGGAAAAGTATGGTTGGAGGTTCTTTGCCTTAAACTTCTAAGATGAAAAATCCAAGTCCAACTAGAAGCAGTCATGAGTGTTCCAGAAATCTTGGGATTGTAAAGAAGTGGAGTAGTAATAAATGTACTGTAATATTCATGCTCTATTGTTCAGCATCATTCAGATCAGCGACACTGGAGCTGCCAACATTTTCATTAATAACAAAAGAAGCTCAAATGAATCAAAGAAGTCTGCAGCCTTGTTTTATTCACCTGATTTACAGTGACATTTTCTCTATTAAACCTGAGACATTTTCTAACAGCACTGATTCATTAGTTGGCGAGAGTGATGGTCGTTCTCACTCTTATCATTCACAGCGGCTTATATAGGACCGTTTAATGATATATAGCCTCAGTGGAAACAGGATTTTAATTTCTCAGTTAGAGAGGGAATATTAATACTTTTATAAGCGAATCAAGAAAAGCAGCAAGAGGAAAACCTTACACTTTTAAAAAGAATGTTCAGTGAACTGTATAAAATGTACATGTATTTTATGTTTCCTAATTGTATTATTAAATTTATATCAGTGATACATGTTGCAAAATTCAAGCCATTTTCACTGAAAATAAGCATATCAATACAGGATTTGTCCTAATTTGCTGCAGAAACAGCTTCAACTCTCTTGGGAAGGCTTTATACAAGAATTTGGTACAAAGCTGTAAATCTAATAACATTCAGCCTAAGTCAGAAAATCTGTCTCTGTGGTGGTACCCACAAGGCTGAATATATGTACTTTTATTAGGGAACATAATTGGTATTCTATTATAATTGCCAATTTTAAAATTGTGTTCATGTTCAGAACTTATATAATGTTTTTAATTTGACACAGTTCTATAATGAAAACTCACGAATATTTACCTCTCCTTCTGGAGAAGACAATGTAATGAACCTTTAAGGAACACAACTGGATTTTTAAAAACTGTTTTACCTTTGAAGGTACATTTACACTGTTTGTACCTTTAGTGACTGATAATGTACCTCTACCCAGTAATTTTTTGAGAGTGTACTGATGCTGCATGATTAGATTTGGATTGTTGCTAATTCAACTAAACCCAAAGCTACTGAATAGAACCCCATCACGTTGAGGAAAGCAGTTCCACTGCTACATTGTCCTTTACTGGGGGCCTTTATACCTCTTTAAATGATACTTTTCATTAGGAATGATGGCCTTAAGTTCATATGCAGCTGATCCAGAGCGTCTCACTTTGATTCATTCTTTTTCAAGGTCACATTACAAGCTGTGTAAGCACAACTGAATTTCTGTGACTACAATGGCACTTAGGTTTGGTAATTATAAGACAAACGACAAAGTGTGCTGAGGTCTATGGCGTACCTTAAAGTTCATACTACATGTTTCCAGGTTCCATGGTATGTTAACTGATTCAGTGCAAATTTAAAGAAGTAACTAAATGGACTAACATTATTATGGAAAAGATACTGAACTGTCACTGGGGTGGTACCCTCAAGATATTGGGTGTACTTTTAAGGGTCTGTCTTAAATACCTTTGTATATTTACTTAGAGAACATAGTAACTTTTACATTGCATATGTATTAAGGTACATCAGCTTTATACACCCAAAATGTTTATTATATTTTGCTGTTTTAAAATATTTTGAAAAGGAACAAATATGACCCTTGGCTCTGAGAAAAGCTTCTTGAAGGTAAAGTGTTGGACCTAAAGATTATTAATACCATTCACATCCCCATTATCTGAAATTGGATTTAAAGGTGTAGCTCGGCAGTACCACTCTTTCTGTTTTAATAATCACAATAGTGTTGTATTTTTAGTTCTTTATGGCCTGTCACAAAATAAAGTGATTTTTACAATAAACACAACATCTCCTCTTGGACAGAAAGTGTTTCTTATCTTGGCTTCATAGAATTTGTAATCAAGACAAATTACAAGCAGTGGAGCGGCTTCAGCATATTGTTAATCTATGAGAGTAATCACAGTCTTCTTCTTGCTGAAGGGCTAAATCATTAGGAGCCCGTTACAAGCTTAATTAAGGTTATGAAATTAAAACTCTGTCACTTCCTCCAAACATGTATTCAGTGGGAAATACTGTAGGCACAGGATTTGCATGGCATAATCCATTTTGGAATAAAATTAGAACTTGATGTCTCAGGGTGTACACTGTTTAATTGTTTTTGAATTGGTGCTGTAATTTCCCAGGGTTGGTATTAATCAGATTGCCTACAAGTCATAATAAACATTGCACAGGAGAAATTGCACTGAGCAAGACGAACAATATGCGGTTCACATTTGCTGTTTACAAAAAAAGCTTGAGTTTTCTTCTTTCAAAAGTCTGTAAAATTCTCCTTCAGAGAAAATGAGACTACATAGTGTTACGCTGCGCTGTGTATGTGTGTGTTTTCTCTCTCTCTCACTATCTCTGTAAATTTATAGGTTCTGCAATCTGTTCCAGTCTATGTTTGTTCACCGTCCAGAGTCCGGTCCACCATCCAGTCCATGTGTTGTCTGTCAACGTTTCCGTCTACGTCATCCCGGCGGGAATCATAAATACGTCTCTGTGTACACTGTTAGGAAGCTTTGTTTTGTGCTGTGATTTGTATTGTGTATATTGAATTCTGTTTGCCTGGTTTTGACTTTGATCCATTCCTATTTCGACTACGAGTTTGTGTTTGCCCCTTTTTGATTAACTGATGCTAGATCTATCTTTTGTAAATTATTGTAACACTGTATATATTTCACCAAAGTAGGGTTGGCTGCTGTTTGTTTTGGGAGTGGGTTTTGTGTGTGTTTTTGTGTATAGACAGGGAGGAAGGTAAGGTGTTGTCTTTTGTTTCCTTTTGTTTACACTTAGGTAAGTTAGAGCTGTTTGTGGGTCAGTTAGTAGGGGTGTTTGTTTGTTGTTTTTGTTGGCTAAAGGCCTTCCTGAAGTTCACTGGTGTTTGGTTTCATTGTAAATATCCCAACCACAATATATATTCTATTCATTATCCATTCTGTGTTTCCGTTTGTGTCCTTTTGATTCACCATTTACATCTCTGTTACAGTTATTCCTTCACATATATTAATCCAACACATCACCTCATTCTGTTACGGCTCAACCCTAGACTGGGTCGTAACAATAGTTATGGCCTTTTAAAATTAATAATTGAATGCACCGGGGTGGCATGGTGGCGCAGCCAGTAGTCACACAGCTCCAGGGACCTGGAGGTTGTGGGTTCAAGTCCTGCTCCGGGTGACTGTCTGTGAGGAGTGTGGTGTGTTCTCTCTGTGTCTGCGTGGGTTTCCTTCGGGTGACTGTCTGTGAGGAGTGTGGTGTGTTCTCCCTGCGTCTGCGTGGGTTTCCTCTGGGTGCTCCGGTTAGTAGGTGGATTGGCGACTCAAAAGTGTCTGTAGGTGTAAGTGAATGTGTGTGTTGCCCTATGAAGGACTTGCGCCCAATAATTCCAAGTAGTCTCTGGACCCACCGTGACCCTGAACTGGATAAGCGCTTACAGATAATGAATGAGTTGAATGCACTGCACCATCTTTAAAGCAAAAATAAACCAAACGCAAAAACAGTGATTCTCTTTTATTTTCAAATCTTTTACAGCTGAGCTCTACAGTAGGTTCCTATGAATTGCCAATTACACAAAGTAATAACCATAATTTAACACAGATATCTCAAAAAAGTTTTAGAACATGCACATTGGTAATGCTTTGCCCACTAAGTCTCCAATATATATATATATATATATATATATATATATATATATAGTGTGACTGTATTTTTCAGAGTACAATTTTCCTCATTTTTAGATGATGAAAGGCATATCAGAATAGTAATGGTTGTCACTACAGGCAGATTGTCTTGTGGTTGCGTTCAGGCGCATGACTTTCCCAGTTGGCATGCTTCTCTCTCAAAGAGTAATGAAAGCTCAGAGCCAACTGCCTCACTGACAGACAGCCTCTGTAAAAATCCCATGAGGATTTACACACGAGCCTCACTAAAAGTTGAGAGCCTCTTTTGTTTTGTTCCACTGTGTGGACTTTCCTCTCTCTGCCTGATTAAGATATAAATTACATAGCACCGTGTTATCAATACATCCACCAGCAGGACTGGGCTCCTTCAGTACACTGCTCCCTGACTAAATGAGATGAACAAATCAATGTATTGCCCTGTGAAGGACTGGCGCCCCCTCCAGGGTGTATTCCTGCCTTGCGCACAATGATTCCAGGTAGGCTCTGGACACACCACGACCCTGAACTGGATAAGCGGTTACAGATAATGAATAAATGAATGAAATCAACGTATTGCAGCAGATAAGCTTTTTGCTAATTGTTAGTTATTTAGTACAGTTGCTTAAATGAATGCACTTTCCATGCCATGTGCTTCCAGAAACATGTATGGTCTTATGGGAATTCTGGCCAAATTACTTGTCTTGTTGATTTTTGTAACTGAAAATATATTAACACATCAACAGCAGAGAACACACTTAAAGGCAATAATAAATTAGAAATTGTGGACAAAAAAAAATTGCAGAAGCATTTCCCCTACAATAGGGCTGGTGCAATAACCATAATAGTGTAATACCACGCTACTGACCGGGAACCGCAGGAAATGGTAAGTAACCATCACAACCAGAGCGTATACATGCTTTCCTTTTTTAGCAAGGCCTTTATCGTTTTACTCTTTAACGCATGTCTAATGAATGTTAAATAAACTGTTACAAAATCGTAAAAAATATATCTGATAATTTTGTCATTTTTCCCAACTTTTGGAATCTGAACTGATGCAGTTGAACAGCTGTGTGTCAGTCTTCATTTTATAAAATGGAAACAGTGGCTGCAAACCTAGTCGAAAAACCAAATGCATCTTTGCCAGTTTGGGAGCATTTTGTCTTTCAACCAAATGAAAAGGGAGAACCAGTCAATTTAGACAATGTCACATTCAAAATCTGTGCCAGAAAGTTTGCTGTGAAACTGGGAAACATCAAGTTTGAGATCTTATCTAGCTACCTATCATCCAGCTATTGAAGCCCAACTGCCTCCACCAGCACCAAGTAATGGATCAGCCTCATTAGCAAGAGCTAAAGCCAGTTCCATCCAACTGTTAAGAGTATAACACTAAAATCAGGACAAATTAAGTAACTTGGGGAGGTAATATCGCAGTGTTGAGCCACCTTACATTCATGCACTTGGAAATTCATTCATGACAGCTGTACCCTACAGAGTCTTTTGTGTCCCCTGAAACATTTCAGTTTACTTATTTTCACTTTGAACAGTCAACAAATGTGTATTTTGAGTTCTGAACAAGACATAAAAATGAAGTTAAAAAACATGTTACATTTTGAATTGCAACCAAGTGCTCAGTCTGAAAACCCTCTATTATACATACGCATAATAGTTAGTTTAACTGAAGAGAAAATTAGGAAAAAATGTACATGATTCACAGTTTGATGTTTAATGTAAGTAAAAGGAAGTAAGCAATATAGAGAAATCAATGTATATGTCAGTTAACTGACTACTAAATTAATATCCCAGATTGTCAATAGGGTACACTTGTGTTTAATTAAATTAATAAGGTTTAATGAAACTTAAAGTTGCTGTTGCTATACCAATAAAAGTCCAGTAACAATTCATGAGAGAAGACATGTTCATGATAAATGAGACAGGTCTTCACTGGAAACTAACTCATGTCCTGCCTGGCTGTAACTCCTATAATGATGCTGACTGTCCATAACTCTATGAGGGGATAGCTGGACGGTAGAAATCAAATATTCCATTACCATTTCTCCAGTGTCTGTTACAAGGAAAAGCCCATTAAAGCTTTTTAAAACAACAGGGTAAAACCTAGAAATACATTAACCTGTCATAGTATTACTGACAGGAAATTTTAAGATGCTATTGGTGCTAAAATAGTAGTCTTTAACCTGCCTGTCCTGGTGAGTCTGACTTAAAGGATGAGTTTTTAAAAGCTATTTGTGGAGAGAATATATTAGGTGATATCATTATAAACATTTTGTTTATTTTAAGAATATCTGAATAAATTAGACACCATTTGAATTTATTTTGTTCTCTG
Source organism: Hoplias malabaricus (assembly GCF_029633855.1). NCBI lineage: Eukaryota > Metazoa > Chordata > Actinopteri > Characiformes > Erythrinidae > Hoplias > Hoplias malabaricus. The sequence goes on from NC_089800.1 coordinate 59,549,068, forward strand.
GTGTCATAAGCTACATCCCTACTCTTAAAAAATAGAAGTCTTCAGAAAGTTAATTTGTAAAGACAGACATACACTTGTATGAAGTGTATAGTAAGAACACCTCACTATAATAGAGAAGTAAAACAATAATCATACCTTACACAGTTTCTGATATCTTGGTGAAGTGAAAACCATCCTTTGAAATCTGTGCAGGAAGAACATCACTTTCTGAAGTGAGGACCTCACCATAGCCATAATCCTCCAGTTGTTGGACCGCTGGTAGCTTCTCAGGATTCTCATACTACAGACAAAAGAGCCACCTGCTTTCTCACTATGTGCAGTGAGCATGGACTCCCCAAAATCCTAGTATTAGTCCACTTCCACGCTTCCAAACAGTCTGTCTCTGGAGCTGAAGGTCATAGGTGAGTGTTAAAGGTGGGAGGAGGCTGAATACAAACGCAGCATTGAAAATCCAGCTCAGGAGCAGCCTTCAAACACAAACGCCTACTGTGTGCAGCAGATACTTTAAAATTGAACAGACCATTATCACAAGTATGTGAAGATCAGCTGTGATGCCTTCACAGTGCAACAGCCAGTTCCCCTGTCGGCTAGTCTGCCTGCTTGAGAATGAAATGTGAATGAGGGAGAGATTGAGAGAGGGAGGGGTGAGGAAAGCACATGGCAAGTCACTCCAGACATCCAGCCTTATAAGAACTGTGTCCTCAACTTGCCCTTTCTGTCTAGTAATGGAGTTTAGTGCAAATAGAGTCATCTTTATTGGAGTTACAGGGGACACATAATGACCAGCACAAAGACTTGTTATTGACTTCATTATCCTAAGATCCACCTACAAAACCCTCCTTAAGAAAAAGGTATCAAAAGCGTGTGTAAAGGTAAAAGGGCGTTTTAAAGGAATACATAATTAAATATTTATTGATTTGCTGTTACAGCCTTCATGGTAGGTATGCGCAGTTTCAATTTCAGTGTCTATGCTGACTGTTTATGCCAATATTAACAAGGCTCCTGTGCTGAAGCATTTTACTCACCTACATGTTTTGACTCTTCATTTTAAGAGAAACAACGCGACCCTGAAATTGATTAAGCGGCAAAGTATAAGATGATGATGATTTTATGAGAAATGTTTCAAAGATAACTTTATTTTCGTATGTGATTCTTAAATGTGAAGCCTGACATCTAGTGGCAAAACAATGCAACGCCAGATTAGCAAAAACAAGACAAAAATTGTATTATATACCGATGTAGAAGCGTTACATATGTATGAAACACTATATGAGCCATTTTCAACGGTACGATACTGACCTTTAGGATGTAATAAAAGACAATGAGAGAGAGGGGGAAAAAAGAACAGGTCAGAACTCGACTGTTGGCATATCTTCATTTTAGGACCCATCACACACACATTGTTCACTATGTTCACTTTTTGTTGTTTCCTCTCTTTACACTGGACACTGGTTCCTTTCACAAAATACTACTATTAATAATAATAATAATAAAGCATATATAACCTACTGCGTCCTTTCCTCTCCACTAGCCCCCGCACGTTAGCAAAACACGTCAGAACTAATACTGTGGGGAAACCTTACTTTCAAGATTAGTCAACTTCTGAAGTTGGCAAGTACCGAAACACAGACTGTATTTACAGTAACTTCTCCAGCTCAGAAGGTATTTAACACTGAATATCATTTAAAGGGCACGTAAACTACCAGGAGTGGGGTTCGAACCCACGCGGACACTTGTCCATTGGATCTTAAGTCCAACGCCTTAACCACTCGGCCATCCTGGTCCATGACCTGCTGTATTAGGTCAAAGGGGAGGAGAACTATCACGTTTTGCACTTCTTAATTCAAGCAAACATTGTCTATTTAAAATAAAAACATACTCGTTGGAATGTATGTTGGGTTGTGTTACTCTTACAGTTATTTTTTGTAGAACTTCTTTAATGGTGTAATGTTTACTTGGCAGGTTTTAGTTACATGTGATCATCACCAAAACATCTAGTTTTTTGTTATCTTTATTGATAACTGAATTAATAATTTGAAATATTTACGCATATCCATTACTCCGTGCAATATCTAAACTGGCTCTGACAGAAAGCGTTTTGTTCTCAAGCGTTTGGAAAGACGCTGGAGCATTGTGGGAAATGTAGTGTCTATAGTGAACTTGCTTGTGTGGCGTGTCCTGTCATTCTTCTCAGCAATCCAGGATTCTGCCCTGAAATTAGTAGTGCTCAGCAGCTTATTGGGACTAATGACGCCCCTTGGTTATAGAAAGGGCGAGAGAGTTATAAATCAACAGCTCAAATGCAGTAAGTGAAATCATTAACACATTAAGGGAGAGCTGAGTTACTTTAGAAACAACTTCTCTCTCAGCGGTTCCTATTTTATCCCTGTATGTAAACACACACGCTTTATTTCTAAAGGTCCCATAAAGTCATTGTAAACCATCAGCTTGTAGACAGCTTACCATGGCGAGATATTTGTTAAACATCCTATTTAAAAGCGTGAGGTTTTACCAGGAGTGGGGTTCGAACCCACGCGGACATTTGTCCATTGGATCTTAAGTCCAACGCCTTAACCACTCGGCCATCCTGGTCCATAGGCTGCTTAGGATAAATAAACTAGCAACCACGGAATACAGTAGCAGCACTTCTTAAATATAAATGAGGTCAGGCGTTCATTACTTCGGTTTACTTCCAAACGTTGAAACAAACAATTTGAGGAAAAAAAGATTTTAAAAAATGTTTGAAGTATTGCAAGAAAATCCACCCAGTTCAATGCTAGGTTTCATGAAGTTGAATGTTGTCCACCGACTCCCTCTATCATCAGATCATTACAGGGAATACTGGTGATTTTAGCTTAGATTTTAGATATTTTTACTGCCATTTTAGGTCATGAAGGCATTTGCTGAAACAAAAGGCATGTTTTCATATCTAAGGTGCACCACACAGCAAGTGAGATGTTATATGAAAATCGTTTGACATATCACACTCCCATACAACACTTTAAACCATAGATTCTGACCAAATTATTTGTATTAACCCCACTTCCAGAAAAGTATGGACATTGCAATAAAACACGAATCTGTGAGAATGGCTGACAAAAATGTTGACGTAATAAAAATAGATGTTGAATCCTATGTGCCAAAGATCATTCAGGGTGTTACCAACAAAAAGTGTAAAATACATCATCTGTGATGGCATAGGGGTGTATTCATATCTAAGCATCCACAGCATTAGTAATCTGCATATAAGGGAAAGTAGCATTGATCAGGAGGCTTATATTTGTACTTTAGAGAGTCATGTTGTTGCTGTCCAAAGAAAAACAGTCATTCATTCATTGTCTGTAACTGCTTATTCAGTATAGGTTCGCAGTGGGTCCAGAGCCTACCCAGAATTGCTGGATGCAAGGCGGGAATACACCCTGGAGGTGTGTACCAACATGTGTTTTTGGACAGTGTGTGTGGCGATATACTGCCATTATCGTGCCTATTTTCATGAACCCCATATACATTTCAACAGGACAATGCTAGGTCTCATTCTGAAGAAATTACAACAGAATGGCTTTGTACATATAGAGTGCATGTGCTGGCCTATCTGCAGTTCAGATCTGTCTCACATAGAGAACAGCCGAATCAGATGATGGCCACAGTTGAGTCTTGGATTGCTGAGCAGCTCAATTCTTGTTAACAGAATGAATAGGCAAATATTCCATTTGAACAACTGCAAAAAGTAAGTATGTTCAAATCCCAAATGTATAAAAAGTAACACTGAAAGTGATGTGACCCAGTGCCAAACATGCCTGTATGCCAGCGTTTTGTGAGTGGGTTGCAAGAATCAGTTTCTAAATTTATTTATATTTAATAGGGTATGCATTTGTAAAATTGATCACTATACACCATTTTTTAGAATACATATTTGGCGGGGGAAAATGGAGGAAATCATTTACTTAATGTACAAAGTCTTTAAACATTGGTAGAACATAAGCTAGAACAGTGACATGACTAGGGTTAGGGGTTTTGGGTTTAATGATTTAGGTTTAGAGTACTCTTCCTGCATGAACAATACAGTAAGCAATGTGGCATCTTAAAAACCATGTGGCAGTATCACTGTAGGGTCTAATAGCCAGGCAGTGGTTACACCCAAAATAAAAAGGAAGTACATAGAGTATTAATAATTATGTCGCCTGGTTTTACATATACAGAGAGCAGCCACAATTTCAAAATGACTTGCTTGTGAGCAACTTTATTAAATCCACTTATCATATAGGGGTTCTTTGTACTTCTGAAGTTACAGATTGTAGTCTGTTAACCTGCATACATTGTAAGCCACTTTTTTCTGATTTCAATAGTCAGGACCCACAAAAGGACCACCACAAACAGGTTTTATTTGGCTGGTGGATCATTCTCAGCACTGCAGTGATACCGATATGAAAGTGGCATGTTAAAAATCAGTGTCACCATGGACCTGGAAGCTGTGGGTTCAAGTCCCGGTACAGGTGATTCTCTGTGAGGTGTTCTCCCAGTGTCCACATGGGTTTCCTCTCACGGTCCAAAAACACACATTGGTAGGTGGATTGGCGACTCATTAACAGAGTGAACAGGGATTGAACACACAGTGTTTAAACCATGAGCAGCTCTGCTGTGTCTGATCCACTTGTACCAGCAAAAGACACATTAACTCGTCAATGTCACTGCAGGTGCTAAACTATTAGGGACAATTTTAGCAGAGACAGTTTCCGTATTGAAAACAATTGGTGCATTCTGAAAAGAAAAACACTGATGCAGACCCCCCGAACAGCTGAGCAGCAGAATGACTTTAACAAGCAAAAATGAGGTAACATTTAAATTTTAAATGTACAGGAAATGGCCTCCTTACTTCCCAAATGATTACACGGTGTTGTTAAAAAAAGAGGTGATGCAACACTGGTAAACACAACCCTGTCTCAACTTTTTTGGAACATTTTGTTGGCATCAAATTCATATCACAGTTGAAAAATGTATTTAAGTCAGATTAAGTCTATATTTCAAGTTTCTTTTGGAAGGAATGTATGCTCCATTTCGGACATAAAGAGACAACGTATACAACCTGAAAACATACAACAAAATATGTTGCCTTCAAGATGACACCTTTTCCAGAGACACCCCTCCATATTTCAGCAAGACAATCCAAGATCACAATGGATTCACATTCAAACCTGTATTTGCCCAATAGGGAATGTGAAGTGCATCCAAGTTTGACCATATTCCTGGAAATATTTTGTCAGTATTTCTCCTGAAACACTTCTTCACTGGGTTTTTCCATTTCCTATATGTGTTTTAACTGTTGTGAGATATGTGTTAATATATTCCCCAAAAATATAATCCATCAGGTAAAAAAAATTCATAGTGTGCAGTAGTATTTTTGTCAAGATAATAAAGCTCAAATATAATTTACAGATCACATTTCCCTTGTTTCTATTTGCATTCCCCAGACTGTCCAAACGTTTACTAAGTGGACCTGATAATATCAACAATGAATGTAGAAACAGTGAGTTCATTTGAATTAAATAGCAGATGAGTATATATTATATTTTGTATTAGCAACCATCCATCCATCATCTGTAACCGCTTATCCAATTTAGGGTCACGGGGGGTCCAGAGCCTACCTGGAATCATCGGGCGCAAGGCGGGAATACACCCTGGAGGGGACGCCAGTCCTTCACAGGGCAACACAGACACACACACATTCACTCACACACTCACATCTACGGACACTTTCGAGTCGCCAATCCACCTGCAACGTGTGTTTTTGGACTGTGGGAGGAAACCGGAGCACCCGGAGGAAACACACGCGGACACGGGGAGAACACACCAACTCCTTACAGACAGTCACCCGGAGCGGGAATCGAACCCACGACCTCCAGGTTCCTGGAGCTGTGTGACTGCGACACTACCTGTATTAGCAACCAGAGTACAGATATTCTTGCAGTGTCTTGTGTCACTGTATTTCAGTAACCACTGTTGCTGCAACACCATGTATTGCATTAACTTCTACTATCAGTTATCTAAAAGGAATTACAACAGAGTAGTTAAAGATGCAAGAAAACATAATATATTCCAAGATGACACTAAAATTACAAGGTAAAATTTATTAAATTAATGACAAAACACAGAATAATAATAACAAATATTGTTAAGTGGATGTTCATTGACATACAGATTTTATACACTGCAGATATAGTGCCCTTAAAATATTTTTTAAAATAAAAGAAAAAGTGAAAGGATACATTTATGCATTTCTCTAGAACCGTCCTTTACAAACACCATATGAAATGTTAACTGACATTCACACAGCAAAAACAGTGATAGAATTTTATCAAGACATCATGCATAGCTATTTATGTGGTTTACACTACAATGGTTTCAATCACACATATTGAGCTCAGGCCAATGGCCAACAGCACACTCTACATGTCAAACATGAGGAAGTAATCAAAATGCATAAAGAAGTACGTAAAGTTGGTTACATGTGCAGGCCTCATGCTGCTCTGCACAAGAATTATCCACTGTGGCACAGTTAGCTTTATTGTTCTTTAAAATCATTATGCCTTCTGTAAACACAATGTTGTGAAATACATGGGTGAGGCAAGTGAGAGATTAATGCATAAGATTCATTATTTATTGCAACATGGGAAGCAGCAGCAGAAGAGCTGTTTGCATGGGTTTTTCTTTTTGTACTTTACAGCCTTCTTTATCTCTGCCTTACCTCTCTCTACATATTCTTGGGTTGCACACACATTGGCCTCAATGTTATCCACCATAGCCCCTTGCTGCTCTACCAGCAGAGCCAGCTGGAAAAACAGATCATGAATGTCCTTTATGCGGCTCTCCAGTTCCAAAAGCTCCTTGTGGCGGTTCTCAATCTCGCTGAGCGCCAATCGGTGTGTCCGTCCATCTGTGACGAGGTCATCAGAGAAAACATTCCACTTTCCAGTCTCAATCATTTCTTCTATCTGGTCCCCAGTCACCTCCTTGCCCATGATCTCCGCCTGCCTCTGGATACGCAACTTACAGTTTTCCTTCTGAGCCATCTCAGCTTCGTTGTATTCAGACATGGCCTCATGGAAGTTGCTAGTTAAGGAGATGTACTGGGAGCGCACCATGCGGGCCAAAGCAGAGTGAGCTCCATATTTCTCGTCCAGCTCTTTACAATGTGCATCCATCTGCTGTAGCCTGGCATAGATTTTCTCTGCTTCAGCTTTGATGTTACGTGCAATGGCATTAGAGTCTCGTTTTATGCTGCTGATGCGCCGGACTGAGGTGATGAAGCGGGCATTCTGCTTGCCCAGTTTCTTCACCTCCATCCTGAGGTGCGCTATTTTTTTGTGCATGGACTGGGCTTCTCTGAATATGTCTTCCATATGGTCCTCCCCTTCAAAGACCACCACATGCTCTTCCAGCTCACCATTGTCAACAGTGCCTCCATTTTCCACTGGCAGCTGCTCCTCTTGGGAGAGTTGAGATTTAACAGCACCAAGATCACAAAGTCTGTCCTTCATGTCTCCTAGAAGATGACAAGTGAAAATTATTGGTTCAGCAGGGACACGATATAATGAGTCATGCCACAGTGCGCAGAAAAAATACCCTGATCATGTTATGCCTCACTCATAAGGCCATATTCAAAAGCATCCACTACATCTTGTGACCTTTGAGTTAAGAATACAGGTCTCTTTACCCCTGCGTAGGAGTTTAGTTCTGTCAAAATCCCCTTCTTGCAAAACCCCATGCATTACAAAACTATACCAGTAGCAGAGTATGATCATTTATGACTTATGGAAATTATACTTTCATGATGGTTACTTCCTTTAGGTCCAAGTATAAACAAAAAAGAGAACCAACGAGTGGCGACTTCCCTTTAAATTTAACCTGTACTCAGGAAAGAGGAGGCCACTAAAAATAAATTTTCAGAATCCAAAATTAAAAAACAAACAAAAAAATAAAACATCAACAACTCTTCATTTATTCAATTATAATGTTTTAGTACAATGCAGGTGTCATTATTGTTTTAAGAAAAGTTCATGAATGGGCCGACAGAAAAGCTTCAATAAAGACTTAAAACTAGAACGTCTTAATGTGAACTTATTAAAGTTCTTGCCTTCTTTTGTGAATAAGGCTGCTATTTTGTACATACATTTTACAGGAAAATATACACATGTAGTCAAAATTTCCCTAAAGAGCTTTAGCATTAGGCCTTTAAAAGACTTCACAACGGAACAGTTATAGTAGAAGTGACGTGTATATACACAAATAACATTGTATATATGAAATACAATTAAATTTGCTGTACATTTTCACATAAAATTGATCATAAATTCCTTATTTTTGTTCAGCGTCTTAGAGCACTGAAAAATTCTCTCTCATCCTTTTCAGAAGAACATTGGTGTTTAACACTTTTCACAGCATTTACAGCTGTAACAGTTATCTAGCTAATGCCTTAAAAATGGCAAGGAATGCAACATCATATTTCTCAGCTTTTCTCGGACCACCTGCCAGCGACTCAAAATTTCATGAGGAAGTACTTAAACTTAATGAAATAAAGCGATTTAAAGTTCCCAGAAACCCGGGGTAAACACAGAATAAGAGAGAATGCCACAGCAGCTTACCTTATTTCATGATATGTGCTCTGTGCAGGATTATTGGATTTTAAACAGAAATGAAGAGAGGTTTTATTCGCTGTTTCTTCACGGCTGTCACATCATTGCAGGAAACGCAGGCAACCGACTTCAGTGGGAGTTTCCGAAAGTAGCAGTGGTCTACCCTGCCTCCATTTAACTTAGCTTTACTTAGCGGTGTCTACGCAGCATTGCAAAAACGCGAACTCCGACAGGGCGTAACCTGGTATCGCTTCATTATATTTTGTGAGGTAACTAATTAGCCTAGCAGACGTTTCCCCAAATTAAAAACAAACACAAATACTTCAGCGTGCTGTCCATGCCCATGCCGGGTTGCCAGATCCCGTTAGACATTCCACATGTTTGAAGCTCTCTGATTTTATGTTCTCTGATTTTCCTGCTTTTACGTAGGTCTGCTACTGAACATGAAACAAAACTCATTTCCCTCCTAAAGCTTAACTATGAAACTGAGTATATTAGCCATTCTTTTGGCTCGAGATCTCTGCCTCTGTTGCCTGTAGGATATATTTCTAAACTCAGGTTAGTAGTCTAACACCTGCCTGCACCCTGTCTCTGTTTATCATAATGCCTGTATTTCCTATGAGCATTAGTCATCTGTTCCTAGTGCTGGACGATATGTAATGAATGAGATTTTGGAAAGAATTGTGTTTAAATCACCCACCTTTAATATCATAACAATTTTGCATCTCCACCTCCTGTGTCCTACAGTGAAATATCCACACCATTTTACAGATCTCAAAACACTCAATTAGTGTAACTCAGGGACTTCAGGACATTCAGGAATTTCTTATATTATGAGGGCCCTCGATAAGACTCATAAACTCAAGACTGCTGATCAGATCAATTTTTACTTGGAGGTCTTTTGTGGGTCCTGCCACTGCTAAGACAACAATATACAAGAAATGTCTCATGGATTACTGATTACTGATATTAGTCATAACATGAAAGCATAATGAGTGCAGTGTGGATTAAAACTAGGCCATCAACGTTTAGCTTCAGTTTGCTGTGACTGAGAAAGGAGCACTGAGAGGACAAGAATCGAATTGGGCTGAAACATGTTAAAAGCAGAGTATAAATGTCATTTTATTAAATATCTACAGTAAATGACTAGGTAAAGGAAAGTTGAATGTTCTGTATAGACGTGAAATGAGTAGTGTGGGATATTACACAAGTAACATGTGACTTACAAATGAAGAGGTGCTGTCTTCCTGTTGTAATATAAATAACAAAAAGGGATTGATCTGAAAGAATAACAAAAGAAAACAAGCTTTGGGTTTTTAATATTTACCATCCACACCATGCTGGAACGTTGGAAAGTGTTCAAAAACCGACCCTGTATTGAAACAAATGCAACCAGTCATTTTTTCAAATAACAAATATACACCACAAAACAATAGATATAAACATCATATATAATCATTTAACATTTATAAATGTTTTCTACATTTGGGTGTTGGAAATGGCATATTGCTTTTCAAGTAATGGTAATAAAATACCCATTTACAGTACTGTACTGTGAATGGGTAGCTATGCTTACAATGCAGTCTGAAGTCAAGAGATAACAGGTGAGTTACCGTGAGTAACAGGTGAGTTATATAATCGTCTCATATACCATATTGCAGCAACACCTAGTTTATAAACATGTCACCTACAGTGCAGATTTTTGTGTGTAGCTGTATTGTCTATACTTATGGACATTAACATATACATCTACAAACTCAGATATAAATCTTTATAAAGTAGAAAAGTTTGATGTTGTACTATATCACCCTAAACTTAACCCTGCGTTATCAGAGCAGGTGAAGGCATGTAAATGCATGATTCTCCTCAACTGTAGGAGACAATCCAGTTTAACCAGTTTAAAATCCAGCATATTATGTGTCTGATTGTGCAATTGCACTCAGTATTCTTCTGCCTCACAGCCTGCTATCTGCATAATTAGATATCCTAATAGTCAGAAACATGGCTGTAAATTGTTGCTACATATAGGATTGAAACATAAATACTTTAAAGCTACGTCACTCTTCCCAAGACATTCGTTAATTCCTCTACAAGAACTTCAATACGTTTGGGGTCATGGTGGTGTCAGAGATTTCCTGGATTCACTGGGAGCAGGGCAGGAACACACCATGGACTGGGCAGCAGTTCATCATAGGGCATTCCTGGGACCTAATGTTTATCATAATCTCACCACATGGTGGCAGTAAGAAGAGTTTTTCTTTTTACAATAGGTTGGCACTGTATGATGTTCAGTGAAAATTCTCCATTGAATGGAAATCCAATTAAGCTTAAATCCCACTTTGGGAACCTAGCTTATTACTTCCTCTGTGAAGAAACTCTATAAGAAAGTTGTCCCATTTTTATGCAGCAGGAGCCTTTATATTTTGAAACATATCTGTGTAAATTTGATTGCATTCAGCCACAAAAGCACTGAAATAAAAACCCATCAGAAAAATACAGAATGGTCACTCGAACGCAGTTATACCCATTCTTCCTGATGGCATTAGGCATGGTGACCTCTGATTCATGGCTGATCTAGAGAGTCATGTTCTATTAGCAAAGATCTTCTATGAAGATTATAGTTTATTATGATATTATGTTTGTGTACTTGTTTCTGCAACGGGTGCACCACAAAGTGGCGGAAGTCACAAACTAATATTCACAGACTTGTAATTTTCATAATTAATTTTTCCAGTGCTTAGACTTCATATGCAGTTCTTCTGATGAGTGTATTTTTAGGGTCTTCAATGAACAAAGCTATATTTTTAAGTCTATAAACCCCAAGTTACAGTATTTAGGTAGATCCTATATGCTTCATTTCTAAACATTAGTATACAGCAGGTATGTGTATCGTGAATTTGCTGCTTCATTGGGAACATTCTATGTGCTATAGTTTCAGACTTTACTGGACTCCATGACGTCTAGAAAAATGTATATTTTCTATTAATCTATCTCAGATAAAAAGGTTCACGAAACTCCCATTAATCTCAAAAATGTTAACTGTACAGAATAAGGTACATTTTCATAACATTTTAATGCAAAGTAAACAAATTTAATTACATGTAATTGTGGACCATTTTGTTGGTGTTTTCATTGTGAAAATTTAAAGAGCAGCTGCTTTGTTCAAATCATGCAAAAAATTTAAATAAAACAGCTGAGATACATGGTTTTCTTTGGCCAGTTAAATATTTAATTTTGTAATTTTTTTTATATTATAAGTGGTTTGGCAGTACATTGTGACATGATTCAGTAAGTCATCACATGAAAAAAACAAATGACATTATGTAATGTAATCCAGATGAATTAGTTTAGCTATGGTCAGATGATAATGATTCTGATGAAAATATTTACTGTGGGACACATTGTACAAAACATTACACCAGAGATACCAGAGGATATGGCCTATCTCCATTTCTTTGTCTTGGTTAGTTTTTTTTTTATCATTTCTTCCTACAAGAGATATCATTTGCAATATAGTTTTCATGCAATAAAAAAAATAATTCTGAATATATAAATTACTTTGATTGTTTTACAAATGATGTCAACTGTTGGCTATTGTTTTATTAAAATATTGTCTTTAGCCAGTCTTTATTTAGTTATAATTAAATTTTTTAACTGAGCCCTTGCAACAAAGAACCATACATGTGCCTTTAAAAAAACAACAAAACAAACAAATAAACAAACAGCCTACATTTTCAATTTAAACTTATGCTCATGCAGAATATATTTATATCCACTTCTAAAACTGGACAAGCAAGCAGTGCTACTAAAAATAGAAATGGCTTATATATATTCTTCATTGCAAGGACTCAGTTCATTAAAATGTAAATGAATATGCAAATATTTGTGAGAACATATTTCTATGGGTCTGTCACAAAGTAAACTTAAAACAGACATTTCGCTGCACCATATTTTCTCCAAGTTCTCTGCATTGTGAATATCATTAAACATAAAATAGGACCTTTTCCCATTCAGACCTCATCCAAATCTAATTTTTGGTGGGCTACTGTCTAATTTAACTCTCCTGTTATGTTCATTTGTTAGGAACAGCAATGGTGTTCCCGGGTCATTTTGACCCGGTGCATTTTTAATTATCCAAAAGATGTCTGAAACCAAAAAAATCCTAACAAGCAGTGTGAATATTTAATTACTCCATTAATAATTATTCTATCAATATTTAGTGCAGTGGTGTTCCTTACCTCTAACAGGTAATGGTTCAGTTAGGATACTTCACTCGTTTTACATAAAAAATACAACTTTTTTTTAATGTTTCACCACTTTATTTCTTTTGAAAGACTGGCTGTTGATTCTTTCTTTGACTTATAGACGCCAGCCAGGATGAGGAGCCCCAAATATGCATCTAAATGTGTTTTATTTAACGTTACACTTATATAGCGCCTTTCTAGAAACCCAAGGACGCTTTAGAATCAACACTCAACATTCAATCCACACACAGTGGTGAGAAGCGGCAGCCAAACGCACGTAGCGTCCTCTCAACCAGGAATGACTGTCCACCTGGAGGACTGTATCGGGCACCAGGGTTTCACCCACTCATTCACCAGGACAGTTATGAGAGAAGCCAATTCACCTAACCTCCATGTTTTTGGACTGTGGGAGGAAACCAGAGACCCCGGAGGATTTGTCATTCATTCATTGTCCAGTTAAGGATCGCGGTGGGTCCGGAGCCTACTTGGAATCACTGGGCGCAAGGTGGGAACACACCCTGGGGGTCAGTCCTTCACAGGGCGACACACACACTCACATATACACACCTACAGACACTTTTGAGTCTCCAATCCATCTACCAACTTGTGTTTTTGGACCATGGGAGGAAACTGGAGCACACGGAGGAAACCCATGCGGACACGGAGAACACACCAAACTCCTCACAAACAGTTACTCGGAGCGGGACTCGAACACACAACCTGCAGGTCCCTGGAGCTGTGTGACTGTGACACCACCTGCTGCACCACCATGCCGCCCCTATCAGAATCATTCAAATCAGAATTTAGCTCAAGATAGTCTTCGTCCTTAGACACATCCTCCTCTATTTCACTGTCATGATCAATGATGACTTCCAGAGCCTCCTGGACTGTCATCCTTTTGCTTCGGATGCTCATTTTGTAAAGGTCTGCCTGACAGAGTTTAATATTGGTAGGACTCCCATTTAGAGAAACTTTTACGTTTTGCCCCTCCCCTGTTGAGTGTCCGCTGAATGTGGGTGGAGTTTTCCCGCAAGAACATGAATAGTTCATGTCAAAAGTCATAACATCTGCACCTGTGTACCTGTGTGTGTGTGATTGGGGTGAAATATGTCTCACAGTTGCAAACAAAGAAATACTCTGACATTTCTGACACACTTTTACCTCCAGTTTGACTGCTGGGTCAAATTGATCCGAACAGTATCTATGTGATATAAACATGCAGGGGCTGTTTGCAAATATGTGAGATGAACCATTTTCATATTATATGTTGATTACATATTAAGTTTCATACTGAAAAAATACTTTTAACTATTTTTCCTAGATCTTCAAACTTTAAAACGGGTCAATTTGAGGCTTAAATCCAGTCTATTAATGGTTGAACAGTGTGGCCTTTTTCCAAACTGAGTGTGTTCATAGATTCTTTGTTACTATGACAACCAACATAACTACACCAGGATTTATCATCACTGTCCAAAGAAAAACATCTATTTCCAAAATAGAAAGTTTACAGGAGAATGAGAAAACATTAACTTTCAATGGAAATCGGTGTAAAATGTTTTATACTAAGCAGTTTTGGGGCATTTCTATTGGTCCATTCATCATAAAATTTTCTAACAGTATGAAGGACAGCTGCTGTTCTCAAATGATGTAGTAAACTAAAAGCAGACAAAAACAGAGATACGTGTTTTTTGTTGGACAGTGACAATATGCTACTAGTCTATTAATAGAAATTAAATTTGGACTTTACAGTATGGACACTGCATATATATCTTATTTGAAACTGATTGAGAATGTAATGTGAACAAAATCAGTCTTATAACATTAGGAATAGTTCAGAATAGGTGAATATTTATATTTACTCCTCCTCTGTAAATATATCATCCTGATCAGGGTCACAATGGATCTGATGCCTCCATTGCAGCACACAAAACCTGCCTATTACCAGCAGTTCAGCACAAACTCATGGCAAAGTGTGTTTTATTAAATTTTTACTTTTGTGATCCTTATCTTAGTATATTCTGTTTTACTATTTGATTGTAATAATTCTTTGTGTATAAAAATTACTTCATAAATTAAGTTTATTTTTGATTATTATTGGGCGGCATGGTGGCGCAGCAGGTAGTGTCGCAATCACAGAGCTCCAGGGACCTGGAGGTTGTGAGTTCGATTCCTGCCCCCGGGTGACTGTCTGTGAGGAGTTGATATGTTCTCCCTGTGTCCGCGTGGGTTTCCTCCGGGTGCTCCGGTTTCCTCCCACAGTCCAAAAACACACATTGGCAGGTGGATTGGCGACTCAAAAGTGTCTGTAGGTCTGAGTGCGTGTGTGTGTGTCTGTGTTGCCCTGTGAAGAACTGGCGCCTCCTCTAGGGTGTATTTTCACCTTGCGCTCAATGATTCCAGGTAGGCTCTGGACCCACCGACCCCCCCCCTGAATTGGATAAGCGGTTACAGAGAATGAATGATTATTATTACTATTGACAGAAGTAGTGCTGGGCGATATGAGCACAAATCAATAATCACGATTAATTGTACAGTTTACCATGATTACGATTAATGAATGATTATTTAGTTTTTGTATTTTTGACCCTCATTGTTCAGTGTCATCTTAATTAGTCAAATCGTCAAAACACAGCACGTCCAAACAACAGATGCTGTGTTTTTCTTTGGTTCGAGCCAGTCAAATCGTTCAGACGGCCTCTGCATTTAGGTTTTCCACCATGTTGCAGAAAGGGGCAGAATCACGTGAATCAGTGATGACATAACAATTAAAAAAAAAAAAAAGTAAAGAAAATGTGATATAATTGATATAGGCACGATTGTGAATGTTGATTTGCAATAAATTTTTGATTAATTGCCCAGCCCTAGACTGATGTCTACTTGCTGTAGTTCTGTGCTGGTCATTGGAAGGGTTTGTGTGCAGAGCATTTGAACGTCTAAAAAAGTATCAGCAACAACTGAAAAATATCACCTGTTTCTGGTTAGCCAAGCTGCAAGTTGTGACTTAAATTAACTAATCCTATTAACTAAGTACAGGATTCTGCACAGCAACTCCAGTGTTTCGGGGACTTTCAGTGGATTAACATTTATGTTTGTCATGTGTTTTGAAATGTCTCATCAGCCCTGTGCTCAGTACATCTCTTCCCCTGTTTATATATATATATATATATATATATATATATATATATATATATATATATATATATATATACAGGGGTTGGGCAATGAAACTGAAACACCTGATTTTAGACCACAATAATTTATTAGTATGGTGTAGGGCCTTCTTTTGTGGCCAATACAGCGTCAATTCGTCTTGGGAAAGACATATACAAGTCCTGCACAGTGGTCAGAAGGATTTTAAGCCATTCTTCTTGCAGGATAGTGGCCAGGTCACTACGTGATGCTGGTGGAGGAAAACGTTTCCTGACTTGCTCCTCCAAAACACCCCAAAGTGGCTCAATAATATTTAGATCCACATCACCGATCCATCACTGATATACAGCACCGCCTTCAGGATACAATGTTTGAACCATTGGATGCACATAGTCTTACCGGTGCAATATGCAATTAATGAAGATTGGCCACCAGGCTGCTCCAATTTAGCCATGAAACCTCCCACACTAAAATGACAGGTGTTTCAGTTTCATTGTCTAACCCCTGTATATATATATATATATTCCTGCCTTAATGAGCTACATGGGCCCTATCAAAAATTTGGACATTTGTGTCATACCTAAAACGTTAGCTTTATTGTATTAATTGTGTCAAACCAAGGAATATCTATGTTGAACCAACCATTCTTGTCCGTTTCCTAATGGGAAATGATTCTTTAAGAAGGCAGCTGAAGTGTTTACCATCAGTGTCCAACCATCATCAGCTCCAGACTGGAGGATATTTCAACCACTGTTCTTCACTGTGGCCTTACATCCATGTCCAAATACCTTTGGAGACATATTAGTTCCACTCATATACTTCACACGATTAGATGGACTGTTCATTTTTGATATATATATTCAGATTCTTATACAATATATATTCATAATTGCCAAGTCCAAATCAATTTTAAATAACCAAAATTAGGGTGGTGGTGGTGGGGAAGGTGTATTAACACAGGGGGAACACTTTTCTTATGCTTAAATCTAAGACAATTTTCTAGACACAGTGTTAAAGATCTATGGGTTTCTTGTGGTTATGTATTTAGATGCAGCATTTTCCATTTTTTCTGTGACACTGGGGTTATGGACTCTAGGAGCAGTGGCCACTAACACACAAATTGCTATCCCACTAGAGCATCACTAGAGAAAGTGGCCTTGGTCATTTCAAAATCAAACTAATCATGTTCAATGCATTGGTAATTACAGCAAACACTGTTTTCATTGCAAAACTGACATGTTTGTTTTCTGCGAGATTAAAATATTGTGGACAAAAGGCCCAGCAGCAGATTCAGCAGTGGACATGGAGAGAATCTGTTCAGCTGTCATACAACACTGCATTTATACAGTGCACACTCAATAACTGTTAAGTTGCCTCATCAGTTTATATCACTGGAATATGTCCAACAGTTAATAGGTCAGAAAAGTGTTGAGAAATATTTTACAGCATAAACAAAACGCGATTAATTATCTTTTAGGAGCTTAAAAGTTCAGTCATTAGAAAAAAAAAAAAAAATAATATATATATATATATATATATATATACACACACACAAACACCATGTTTGTGTGTAGATAAATGTTGGGACAAAATAAAAACAGAATGCAATGATATGTCATTTAAATATGTTTAATCAAAAATAGATAACATTGAAACTGAGAAAATTTACTGTTTTTTTTTTTTATATAAGCCCATTTTGAATGTGTTACCAGTACACATTCTACATATACAGGCGCATCTTTAGAAATTAGAATATAATCAAAAGGTTAATTTATTTCAGTTATTCAGTTCAAACAGTGAAACTCATATAGATTCATTACAAACAGTGATCTATTTCAAGTGTTTATTTCTTTTAATGTTGATTATGGTTTACAGCCAATGAAAACCCAAAAGTCATTATCTCATAAATTAGAATAATCAACACAAAAAAAGCCTTTAAACTGGTCCCATTGTCCAGTTCAGTAGGCACTGATTCAGTACACAATCATGGGGAAGACTGCTGACTTTACAGATGTCCAGAAAGAAGTCATTGACACCCTCCTGCTGTATCCAAATTTATTAATGGAAAGTTTGAGTGGAAGGAAAACGTGTGGTAGAATAAGATGCACAAACAGGGAAAACCGCGGCCTTGAAAGGATTGTCAAGAAAATGCCATTCAAAAATTTGGGGGAGATTCACAAAGAGTGAACTGTTGCTGGAGTCAGTGCTTAAAGTAAATTTTGCATTTCATTTGTAAATTAAGGTCCCAGAGTCTGGAGGAAGAGTGGAGAGGCACACAATCCAAGCTGCTTTAGTTCTAGTGTGAAGTTTCCACAATCAGTGATGGTTTGTTGAGCCTTGTTGGTGTTGGTCCACTGTGTTATATCAAGTCCAAAGTCAGTGCAGCCATCTACCAGGAAATTTTAAAGCACTTAATGCTTCCCTCTGCTGACAAGTTTTATGGAGATGTGGATTTCATTTTCCAGCAGGACTTGGCACCTGTCCACACTGTCAAAAGTACCAATCCCTGGTTTAATAACCACGGTATCACTGTTCTTGACTGACCAGCAAACTTTTCTGTATTCATTTAAAGATAAGTTATTTAAAATTGGTCTTATATAATATTCAAATTTTCTGAGATAATGACTTTTGGCTTTTCATTGGCTGTAAGCCATAATCATCAACATTAATAAAAAATAAAGGCTTGAAATAGATCAATCTGTTGTAATGAATCTATATATGAGTTTCACTTTTTAAAGTAAATTACTAAAATAAATGTACTTTTTGAGGAATATATATATCAAAATGAACATTAAACAAATGATCAGATGAAGAACATTAGATAACCATTTTGTGGGAAGTTGTTTACCATGCTCATGTTTCACATGGCCTTGTTTAAACTCAAAATTTCATTATGATGAAGGCTGCTTTGCTCCAAAATTACATTTGACCAGTCACTTGATCTCAATTCCGTCTGTGCCCAGGCAATCTTTTTAAATATCTGCTTTGCATTTAAGAGTTCACTGTCAGGATGTTTAGCCTTTGCAGGATTGTTGTTCTTCTTAATGAGCAGGTGACCTCTGGCCAATTAAGCTCTAGCCTTAATGGGAGAGCTGCCACAGAATAGCTCAGATAATGGGACTCATTCCCCAACAGATGAACTCAACAAACACGCCACTCTGAAAAAACACATTACATAATTTGTTTACAAAATCTCTGCAGTCTTCTTCCTTTTCTTACTCTGAGCCTTCAGCTGAGGATCTCACCACAAACAATAAGAGACAAAACAATGTTAAAAATATTCAAATACATGTTGTATCCTTTTATACAGGTTATGAAAACCTACTGAACCAAAATTTCTTCTAAAATGACATGTACTAATAGCCTCAGCAAACAACCCATCATTGGCCATAGGGACACAAAGGGCTTAAAATATGGCCCAATTTTGGGTACCATCAGTGCGGCCATACAGGCTTGAATATGGGGCGCAGTGCTGGGCATATCTGGTCTGCCTGCTTTTAGACCACAGTTATGGGTTTAGAGGATTCAAGCCCCTTCTTAGCATACAAACTGGCCCACAGTTACCTAGCTAGCCCCATATATAAACTACACTGCTCCAAAAAATACTAAGGGAACACTAAAATAACACATCCTAGATCTCAATGAATAAAATATTCCAGTTGAAAATATTTATTCATTACATAGTGGAATGCAAGACCAAAATAACATAAAAATGATCAATGTAAGTCAAAATTATTATCCCATAGACGTCTGGATTTAGAGTCATACTCAAAATAAAAGTGGAAAATCAAATTACTGGCTGATCCAACTTCAGTGGAAATTCCTCAAGACAGACATTAAAGCATCTGTCAACTCCTGGACAGTCTGTGGTGCAAAATGGCGTTGGTGGGTGATGTTACAGACGTGCTCGATTGGATTCGGGTCTGGGGAAGGGGCCAGTCCATAGCATCAATGCCTTCATCATGCAGGAACTGCTGACACTTCAGCCACATGAGGCCTACCATTGTCAAGCACCAGAAGCATATGGTCTCACAGTGGGTGTGAGGATCTCATCCCGGTACCTAATGGCAGTCAGGGTACCTCTGGCTAGCACAAAGAAATGCCTTTCCACACCATTACTGACCCACTGCTAAATCAGTCTCGCTGGAGGATGTTGCATGTAGCAGAAAGTTCTGTCACATGTGCTCAGTGTGAACCTGCTCTCATCTGTGAAGAGCACAGGGTGCCAATGGTGGACCTGGCATTTGCCAGAGAACACCAAGATTGGCAATCACCCTGCACGGTATTGAGCTTTAAGCACAAGCCCCACTTGTGGACGTCGGGCCCTCATACCACCCTCACGGAGTCTGTTTCTGACAGTTTGCGCAGAAACATGGATATTAGTGGCCTGCTGAAGGTCATTTTGCAGGGCTCTCGCACTGCTCCTCCTGTTCCTCCTTGCACAAAGGATGAGGTAGCAGGCCTGCTGCTGGGTTGTTGCCCTTATACGGCCCCCTCCACGTCTCCTGGTGTCTGGACACTGTACTGACAGACACAGCACACCTTCTTTCCACAGCTCGCTGTGATGTGCCGTCCTGGATGAGCTGCACTACCTGAGCAACGTCTGTGGGTTGTAGATACCGACCTAACTGTAGATAAATTCCTAACTGGACAGGTTGAATTCACAAAAGTGTGACTGACCTGGAATTACATTGTGTTATTTAAGTGTTCTCTTTTTTCTTTGAGCAGTTTAACTCCAACTTTACACACTGTTCATCCTCTTGTTCACTTTTTTTTTTTTTCAAAAATATCTTTGTCATTTTTCTTTTTCTGGAGCGTGCACAACAGTCCTTTACAGCATCCTAATGCACCTATACATACACACTTTCACCACCAGCATACAGCATGAAATAATCTAATTACTTAAAAACAAAAAAGAACACTCTTAATAATAATACATAAGTAAAAAAATAGTAACTCGTTCATAAACTACAAAATGAATAAATAAATAAATAAATGTATACATTTAAATATAAAAAATACATTCATACAAAAATACAGCTTCCACAATGTTCATAGTTTACAGATTCGTATTAAATGAGCTTTACATTTATATTTGGCATTATAATCATGTATGGTTCCTAGAGATTGATCAACTCTTCTTGTTTGCCCCGTACAGTGTATGTTAGTTTCTCTAGTCCAAGAGTTTCAAAGTCCCCTTATTCACATTTTTCAGCGTAGGACACATTGCCATCCATGCCCTTCCAGCACAGTGCCATAGCCCTACAGGCCTGAAGACGTCCAAAGTCCAGTACTGGATATTGGTTTGGTGTTTGTAAAAAGTTATTTGGATATATTCCCTGGGACACTAATCCCCACAAAACTTGTCCATATTCAAACCACACATTCAAGGTGTCAACTAATTTATCACGTGTCATGCCAGCTGAATATGCTGAAGGGACATAAATGCACAGCCATAATGCTGCTCTTTATGGACCTCAACTCAAAATTACCTTTATATTATAAAGTTAAAGAAATGCATAATTACTAAAGCAAAAATAATAGTGTTCTTTTTCTTTATTTCATTATCACCACTATACTGTCAATAACATTTACACATTACACAGTTCTTTGGATTTTCAAAAAGCATGATGCTGTTCAGGCATTAACACCAGTTCCAGAATGTGCACTAGCACATTTTCAAAAGAAAATCACTGTGTGAATGACCATGGGGTTAGCAAGGCAAACTTTATGTACTACTCACTCTGAACCCATAAGGTCCAGAAATGGGCTACACTATTTTTAGACCGTCTTGGAGTTGACTCCGGGCAAATTCCAGCTGTCACAGCCTAAAAGAAAAAAAAAAGAATGGCCCCAGATGGGCTAGTACGGTACTGGGGTAGTGCATTCCCTTCTACACTTCTGATAAGGCATTAGATGTTGGAACATTTCTGGGAGGATTTGACATTCAGCCATTAGAGCTTTAGTGAGATTGGATTACTAGTTTTGAATCAAACACATGACTCCAACTTATCACAGAGGAGTTAAATGCACTCCACTATTCCAGAGAACACAATTCCACTGCTCCATATCTCAGTGGTAGGACAATATTAAAGACAAACCTGTTGTAGAGACAGCTTTGTTAAAAAAGATGGTGAATGACTGAAGGAATGAATAAGGGAATGATTGAATGCCAATGGGATAAGTACTAAACACGAGATGCTGGGGAAAACACAGTTAGCTATAGCAGAACTGTGATATTAAGCAGATCTTTACTGGTGGTGGTGTATGGGCAGGCAGAATCCTAACAATGCAACATAAAATGATTTTCATGCTGAAAAGAAAATCTGGACTTGGTCAGTGCTATTCTAAGCACTGGAGAAAATATATTTTAAAAAAATGCAAGTTAAAAGAAAAAACTTAAACACATCAAAAGGAAAATGCACATTCACATTTTTTAGACATACACCTGGCTTGATTTTTGTTTGATTCGTTCTAGTTATTCACCTACTATAGCTTAAACATACCAGTAAAACATTATGTAAAAGAAACAGAGTGTAGCATCATACAAACAATAATCTGAGACAAAGCTAGAACTAGAAAAATATAAAATCTAAAACACCTACAGTAATGAATAAACTTTGGAGTTCCCAAGAAGCCTTCCAGTCCCAGTTAAAACATGTTTTACCTTTTCTGTGTCATATTCAATGTGCCTATGCTCCTTGATATGTCCTTATGTTAGAAACGTTTCTCTCTTAAATTGTGTTCTTCTCCTAACTGTTCTACAGCCCTGTTTGGACACGGTGTTTTACTTTGAGAGGTGGAATAATGTTATTGTCCCACAGGATGTCAGTAATGTTTATGATCTATTTGCACTAGATTAGAAGTCTTGGTGTGAATAACAGAGATTGGTGTGGGTAACAATTTTGCATGACAGTGGAATGTTTGTGTTTGTGTTCATCAGCGTGACTCAAAAACATTTTGTTTATGCTGTAAAATATTTCTCAACACTTTTCTGACCTATTAACTGTTGGACATATTCCAGTGATATAAACTGATTAGGCAACTTAACAGTTATTGAGTGTGCACTGTATAAATGCAGTGTTGTTCCCCCAAAAATTGGGACGCCGTGAAATATGTAAATAAAAACAAAATACAATGATATCCAAATCATTTAAACTCTGTAATTAAAGGGATTGTCTACGATTGTGGTGAACTCCATACCTCTCTGGTTTGTTTACCTTCAGAAACTGCATCTTTAAGGTGGAACAGTACATTTGAGAAGAATGACTGCGGCGGAAGTTGACTTGTCTGCAAGTTTAATGTACTGTTTGAATTACCACAAAAACTCGTTTGTGTCTTGAGTTGTGTTTTTAAGAGTCTCCTAGATGTTTATATATATGCACAGCATTGGGCTTTGAGACTGGAGAACCGCACAGAGGACAAGATTCATAACTAAATATCATACATCTGTATTTGACATCACCGACGCTCTCATGGCTTGTAGCAGTGTTTCATAGTGTAGAGATTTCCCAGCTGAACCTAGGCTCCTAATGCAGGCAAAGAAGGACAACCTCCTCATTGGTAACCTTCAATTCAGTAGGTATGTTTAACAAACGAGTGTCTATAAACTTCTGGCCCTATTCAGTGCAGGCCCCCATACTGGACAGCGCTTTCACTGCAGTCATGTCTGGTTAGCCTCTCCTCCTGAGGAGGGACACTGCTCTGTGCATGTGATAGCGGTGGGAGGATGGTGTGTAAAAAGTGCGTGCGGGGTGTCAGCTGCACCAAACGGGAGTCGGACAACCTCCCACTCACCTTCGGATAATTTCATCTGTCCGATAGCGCGTGGAGCTCTGCTCGGGACAGGGACCAGGAGACCAACATGGGGGCGATAAACTCGGCGCAGCGGGACAGCAAACGGGACACGGACACGAGCACGGAGCCCAGCACGGGAACGGACGGAGAGCCGGGACACAGCGACGAGGACAAGGTAAAGCCCGAGCCCCGAGTCTTTCAGTTATCTAACAAAGCACCGTGTTCGTCGTCCGTAGCAAAGCACAAAGGTGCATGATGGGAATTCAGTACGGAGGACTACTGAACGCTGTAAATGACCTCGGGATGAAAACAACTTACTGAGCTTTTTTCTTGCTGCAGACACTGCAGTAGCGGGGGCTGTAATTGTGCCAAAACATAGCCTTTGGCTGTTTTACCCAGTACCTTTAATGGATTTAACACAGCTCTTATATGTTATCCTAAATATGCTTAAAAAAACAAACATTACACTTAAGTCAGTACAAGTTTGAGAACCTTATATTAAAGTTGCAGTCAGTATTTCACATCATCTTTGGCACTTTTCCATCATGGCTCTTTACATCTAAACGATGATATTATGTTGTATCACTATGTTAGACTGTATCACTTTTCACGCCATTTGAGAACTCATGCTGTTCCTGTCAAAAAGTGATGATAGCGAGAAAAACAGAAATAACTTTTGAGTAAAATCCTGTTTTTCTTCCTTCTGTGCAGTTATTCGTAAGTAAGATACGAGGTTTTGTTCCGACAACTCCTAATGTACCCATTAATGCAGTGTTTTATTTTTGGCTGTCAGTTCCCCAAGGAAATATAGAATTTCCTCCAGCTGTAACCCCACATAGCAGCTGCATTGATTTTTTCTGATAAACCTTAAAATCAGTCACGAACAGTAAGTCAGAGGACTGTCAGTTTACAGCGATAACCTAATTCAATTAAGCATCTTATTTATACTTTTTAATTCATTAAAATATGTTTAGTTTAATGTGAAAACTTGGGCATTGTCAGTGGTGGTTTTCATGCTCAAACAATGTGGGGACCATGGGTCCGGATGTACTGGTGCATGATTGGCCACATTGCCTGCTAAGAGGTTTTCTCTTGATTTTCTTTTTTTTTTTTTGAGATCCTCTAAGATCTGTAAGCACAACCATAATATTGTCTTGGTCACTTGCAGGTGTCTTATTGACCCTTGAATCAAGGCATGAACCTCCTATCACAGCTCTAGGGGCAAGGTATGGGATTATTAAGCAGTGAATACCCTGGAAAATGCTAGCGCTCTTTCAACTTGGGTTTCTATATGCAAGAACCCAGTGGTTCCCAAATTTTTCTTCAGTTCCCACCTTTTGTAGATCAGAGTGTTAGTCAGCCATCAATCCCACATGGACATTAGGGCCATCCCAAATACCATTTTTAGGGCTTCTGAATTTCAGCTGGAATATTTCATGTATATTCAAGAAGTGGGTGGTGTATATTGTTGTCATTTGCAAAATCTGCTTCCCACCCCTGCATTAATATCCCTCTCTCCAGGATGAGCTGTGGCTCACAGCACGGCTTTGTTTGCTAACTAAGGGCACAGATACACATTTTAACCAGTATGAGTGGAGGTGCTCTAATTTCAGGTACAAAGCTGACAAAATGAACTGTGGCATTGCCTTGCTTTATGGTAAGTGTGCTGTTTTAATATGTTAGGGTCTTTTACATGACTGAGTTTTAGGCTTCATTTGCACAGCCTTATGTTGATGAGCCTGAATCTAGGTGGAGTGGGGAGAGTACTGTTTTACTGCTGGAGAGACTGAATGTGTGCTCAGTGGAGCATTGCATTCATCAATAACCACATTTATAAAAAAAAAAATATGAATCTCATAATTAGAAACCATATACAGTGGAACCTCTACCTACGAACTTGATCCGTTCCATGACCCGGTTCGTAAGTGGAAAATTTCGTTACTCAAGTCAATTTTCCCCATTTAAAATAATGGAAAAGCAATTAATGCGTTCCATTCCACCCCGAAAGTCACCCTTTTTGAACTGACATGTTTACAAAACTCTCAAATTAGTAAAAATAAATACATGTAGCATTATTAAATATAAAAAAGAAACAGTGGTAACAGTAATAAAAATAGAAAAAAAGTTTTAAGTGGTTACGTATCGCTACTTTGAAGACGTGACGACTGGCTGGAGGAGTAACACAGGCACTGGCTGTATGACGGGAAGTGGGGGTGGGTGGAATAACGGAGAGTAGGCGGTGAATGTGGGGAGACGAAGCGTAAATACAGCTTAACTTCGCACGATTTCGATGTCTGCTATTTACACTAATGCTAAATTGCTAAAACTACAATTTGCTAATCTTAAAAGCTCACTCAAGTCTGGGCGCGCTGGGAGACTCGCCTATTGGGGTCAGTGGCCATTTCCAGCTGCTGGCTCGGCGGAGGCTCGGGTTCGTTTCTAGAATCATGGTTCATTGGTGGAGGCAAAAAATATTCAAATGCTCGGTTCGTATCTTGGAAAGTTCTTTAGTATAGGCGTTCGTTAGTAGAGGTTCCACTGTACTTACACAACTAACAAATATCTGAATACCTGAATACTTGGGGCCAGCTCTATTGTTCAGAAAATTAGCGCTCAGCAGCTCCCAGCATGACTCCACTCGCTGAGTCGTTCGCTAACTTGTGCATACTTGGTGCCACTAAGGGCACAGAGTGTACACAAATAAACCAGAGCATCATGGAGGTGTTCTAATTTGATGTGTAAAGCTGAAAAATTGAATAGTGGCTTTGCCATGCTTTCTTATAAGTAGGTTGCTATAGTGTTAGGCTGTTTTAAACTTCGTTCAAGACTTGCTGACAAGACTGAATACATGTGAAGTGGTGAGTTGCCTTTATCAATAGTCACATAAAAATAAATAAATAAATAAAATTTAAAAAATCTAAATGTCAAAATTATAAACTGCATTACTACCCAATGAATGGATATCCAAATATTTGGGGCCAGCCCTAATCGACATATTGGGATGGAAAGCTCATCGTGGGGATTCCATAGACTAGTTTCTTCTTAAATGCTGTTAACGCTGAAAATGCTGTGTATTCTGCTTCTGAGCGCCTTGTAACCCACAATGGAATTTGTACTGAGTATCATACTCATCTGTTTCTTCTAACAAGTGTCCCATGTGGACCTGTAGTGGGTTTCACTCAAGACCATTTACTTATTGGTACTAACCGGGACCAAGAAATTGTCAGACAAATAAATGCACTGTTGAGCCCTACCTGTTTACAGTATTAGCCAAACTTGGTAGGGGTCACGTTGTGGCCTAATCCTCCTTGATGGCCAAAATGTGCCATGACTGTGTTTGTCTATAAGTGAACTTGTTTGTGTTTTAGTACAAGTCTGGTGACTCATCTGGCCTTGTGCCCTGTTCACGCTCTCTGACCATGTGTGACATTGATGAAACCTGTTTAGTGCACCCCTCAAACTAGCTTTTACAGAGTAAGTGTGGCTTCAGCTGCAGGCTTAGACACGTCAGTCCTGTCTGCTTGTGTTCAGCCCTAGTAGATGCTTCAGTCCCCGTGACTACGCTGCCATGAGGTCATCAATAGGCTAAGCTACCCTCTGGTCAGGAGGCATTTAACAGAATAGCTTCAGTATACTGTACAACAATTTGCATGTTGATACGCTAATTTATGTTGAGCTATTCCCTATATTCCTCTCAAAAATGTGAACTGCAACCACTAGAGGCTATGGTAATTATTTTTTAGGTACCCCAAAGAACATATCATTCTATATTCACTATTGACCTTGTTAAGACTGTTATACAGCTGCAGGAAAGCTTTAATCTTGAAATTATAGCCTTGCCAACAGAAACATGCCAAACCAGGCTTTCTGGATGCTGAGATATAACTTCTAACTTTTACAGCACCCCCTACAAGAACTGTTGTGCTAATATTCACATGCTACCTCAGAATCACGTCCATAGATTATATAAGTAGAAAATGAAATTTTGGCCAATTAAAAGTATAGAGTTACAGATTTTTAAGTATAACTTATGAGAAGCCAGACAGGTTCATTTGCATATGGTGGCCCTCTTAAATGGAAATTCCAAATATTTTTCCTTTTAAGGCAGACAGAACAAAATCAGGAAGAGCACATACAACAGGCTTTCTTGCATTTGGTGCCAATTCATTCAGCAAGTGTGATATCTGGATACATTTCAGAATATTGTGAAATTAATGATGCCCTTGAAATACATTTGCGAAATATTGACACAAACCCTAACTTAAACGTTACTGGCACAATACGTATGAAAAAAAAAAACAGCCATAATCTCAGTCCAGATTTTTTTTACCTTTTATACAGTTGCTTCGAAAGAATGGACAGATCTCAAGCCTAAACGGGAAGACAGAGAGCCAATCTGAGGAGTCAAATGGCCCCACCAATGAGGAGATGTTCCTTGCAGGAGGTATGTTTAACTTGAAAGTAAATTATTTTGCTGTTACGTTCTGAAGCAAATAAAAAATTTAAACTCTCTTGAATCAAATTTTATTTTGCCCAACTCCTTCTATATCCTACATTAATTAACAGTTCATATTATTTTAGCTGGATCTAGATTTGTGACACTGAATGAAGATGGTACAGAGACAGCTGAAGATTTTCAAGGAGGAGATACCTCACAAACGAATACAGAGGAGATGTCCAAGGAAACATTAGATGCAGATGGGGTGACAGTAAAAGATGATGATGAAACTGACAAACAAAAGGACACTGAAGTTGGCTTCAAAAAAATCTTTAGATTTGTTGGATTTAAGTTCACAGTGAAAAATGACAAAAATGCACAAGAGCCATATACAAATGATCATTACAAAAAGACTGAAATCTCATCTGAAGATTCTACGGACACAAAAGGAGACAGCCCTATCTGCACAAATGAACAAGATGCAGAAGAAATACTAGAAGATATAACAGGTGATATAGAAGCTGAATCTATGGATGGTAGCATACTTCCAGAGACAGAAAATGAAATGGCAGTCAGTCAAATCTCAGATATCAAAGAACACAATAAGGAAATGACTCCAGATAAAGGACAGATTGAAGTTGCCACAGAAAGTCCTGACCCAGAAGAGCCCATGTCACCAATTAAGCGATTCTTCACACAAGGAATTTTTGCTAGTTTAAGGAAAAAGAGAAAAGAAGATGTACTGAAAGACAATGAGGAGGAGGAACTCGAGATATCTGACAAACAGGAGGGTAAAAATTTGGATACAACTGGAAAGCAAGACAGTACCTGTGCATGCCTTGACATCTCCAACATTACACATGAAGATAATAAACATTTACAGTCATCTCTGAGAGGTGGGAGCAAGCCTGCATCTGAGGGACAGCTTATGAATTCTCAAGAGCAAGACAAAGTACCAGCAAGTCCACTTAAGAGGCTTTTTACGAAACTTTCCACAAGAAGACAGAGAGAAATTAAACCTACCCAATCAAACTTAACAGAGCCTGTGGAAAATTGGAATGAAAAGCCTCAATCCTCTGCAGAAGAGGAGGCACAGACTGAGGAAGATAAAGCGATGATGGAAGAACCGAAGCCTGTTGAGGAAGATCAGATCAAAGACCTTAGCCCTGATGACTCAAAAAAGAAGTCAGATTCAACTCTTTCTTGGGAATCCCTGATATGCATTGGGTCCACCAAGAAAAGGGCCAGAAGAATATCAGACTCTGAAGATGCAACGCAAGATAAAGGTGAAGTACCCAGAAAAACAACTGAATCACCACTAGAAAGCTCTACGGAAGGTGATTATGACCATCTTACATCTTCTAATGAACAAGCTGGGAGCAATGCAGAAGAGGAAAATGGATCTACATGGAAATCACTTAGAAAACTCGTTACTCCCAAGAGAAAGAGCAAAACAGAAGAAAGTGGTTTATCTGAGTGGATGCCTTTAGATACAGAGAATAATAAAGAAGAATCTTTGTGTTCCATCAAGAAATTTATTCCAGGACATAAAAAGAGGAGGTCTGGCAGTCAGCAAGAACAAACATACTCTGATGAGGCAGGTAAAGACACTGGAACAGATAATGAAGATGATGAAACACCAGTAATTGTTCCACTATCTGAATATGAAATTACTGAACCTGAAAGTCTGAAGGAAATGCCTGATGTAACAGAACTAAAGAGAGGTGTTAATCCCATGACTGAAGAGGACAAGATCAAAGAAACAATGCCTCAAGTGCCATCTTTGTGTGATGAAAGGCCAACAGCTGTGTCTATTCCTTCAGAATACATTGAGGATTTGACAGAATTCATTAGCAAACATCAGCAACTCAGTGACATTCCAGAGGAGGGGTTAATTGAGGAAAGTGTTGCAACACCAGTATCCTCTGATGAATGGACAACTCAAGATGACACCATAGCTGAGGACATTGTAGAGCTGACAGCTGATGCAGTCACTGCTCCTGAGCCAGCAACTGAGCAATTTGATGAGGATGAAAGTACTGAGATGGTATCTGCAGTCTCACAGCTAACAGAATCTCCTAAAACATCTGGAAATGTAACACCAGTGCCACCCAATTATGAACTGAGAGAAGCAGACAGAATCATTCAAGAAGCTATTGAAACCATATGCATGACTCCAAGTGTTATGTCACTCACTACAAAAGACGACAACCCAATGGCTCTAGCAGTGTCTGTTTCTCCATGTGTTGTTGAGTCAAACATAACATCAGAAACTAAAGTTGTAGTCGCCTATGAGAAGGCAAAAGCTACATCCATCTGTACTGGCCTTGTTTCACAGGAAATTGTGAATGTTGTAAAAGATCTTCCTGTACACCTTCTTGAAGGTATTTCTGAGGTCAGTGGAATTGTACCAACAGAGATGGTCTCTGAAGACTTGGCAGAAGGAGCTGAGTTAGCAGGACTTAAAACAGATGGTGTATATGAAGCTGAAGTCAAAGAAATCAATACAGAGATGCATATATTATTTTTACCAGATGAGCATAACAAACATCGTGTTGACTCTAAAAAAGACACAGATGTTCAAGCAGAGTTGATGGAAGAAGAAAAAAAGGATAAAGTCTCTCTGGTGGTACAGCCAGAAGAGGTGAATTACATACAGAATGAATGTACAACAAAAGCACTAAATGTGGAGAATCTAGAAGTTTCTCCAGTTCAGATGGCAGTTGTCAGTGAAATGCAAGTTGAAACACTGCATCTTGAAGAGCAGTTTATTACAACAAATGTGAATGAAACCATGACACAAAATCTTGTGGTCTCAGAGTCACATGCTACAATAGACAACACCTCTGAAATTACAGAGGCAGTGGCTGGAGTTCTTGCATCAGTTTTAAAGAGTCCAGAGCCTGCAGGGGCGTTTAGTACACTAAGTCCATTCTCAAATTCTATTAAACTAGTGCCAGCTGTGTTAGAAAATGAGGTTCAAATGGAAAATGTCCCTTCAGTACATTTGCCGGATAGGTATGAAATACAAGAGAAAGTGCAGGACACAGATTTTGAAATAGAAAACTCAAAGCTTGAGGCTGTATGTGATGTTGCCACTGCAGTTAATGAGACTGGTATCTGTGAGACAGAAGTATTCAAAGGAGGAGAGACAACACAACAGCAGGTTGAATCTATAACTGCAGGAGAGAGTGGTGAAAAGAATGCTGAGGAGACTAAAGTTGAAAACCTTTTGGGAATTGTAACTGAACCCGATGAAATCGGGTTGGACATCACAACCACTGGAGTTCCTTACGTCTCAGTTACAACTACTAATGAAAGCAGTGAAGTAGAAAAGTTAAAATATGTTTCAGAAATAAAACTGAACCCTGAAATACAACATGAAAAAATCAATATAAATTCTGTGGAAGATTACCAAAAAAGCACAGAAAAAATATCATACACGTTAACTATTAATAAAGCTCCAAGGCAAATGGAAAATATACAAGCACCTGCCATCTGTGAGCAAAAAGAGGAAACTGAAAATGAGGGATGCCAACTATTAACAACAGAAAAATTTGAAGGACCACAACCAGAAAATAAACCACCTGATAAAAGTTTGGATACACACAATACAAATGATGCTAGAGATTATGCAGAAAAGTCTTCATTAACTAAAAGAATATTTATCGATGCTGCCTTATTTCCAGAGGATGGAGCTGAGCACAAAGAAGAAACAATATTGTCAGGATATATTTCTGAAATTGTTAAGGAATCTCATGAAATTAGAGAGTCAGATGAGACAGTTGGTTCATCTACACAAATTGAGCCTCAGTTTAATACAGAACAACTACAAATAGATATTATTCCCTTGAAACCAGAAGGCAGTCAAGAAAAAGTATCATGTCTCCAACTTTGTAAGGAAATTAAGCATATGGCTGATGATATTTTGAATGTGACAATAACATCTGAGGAAAATGATAACATTGAAGAAATGAAAGAATCTCCTGTAGTTTTATCTTCTAAAGAGGGTTCTAATGAAACTAATCAAACATTTGAGGAAAAGACTGACAGAGGGAAATTAGTAAAATCCGAGCAAACAATGGCAACAGTGCAGAGTATAGAGGCAACATCATGTGAAGACAGTGTAATAGACACTACAGTACAAACTGTACAAGACCCATTAGCTGTTAGACAAGAACCAGAAGTTTCAATCACACCTGAAGCATGTGAGCCTTTAGAGGAGATAAAACACTTTATGGAAGAATTACATGAATCTGTTAATGAAGATAAGGATGAAATTAAAACTGAAGAGGATACAGACACACCATGTGAGACTGAACAGGGAGAAATAACCGCACAAGAAAAAGCATCTACAATGGATAAGGAACCAGTTATAACCATTTTTGAAGCAGTGATGCCAGTTTCCACTGGAGAGGATAGAAAAACACAAATATTCTCAGAACATAAAATGGAAACACTGGAAATCATGCAACCAGAAATGCAAACAAAAGTAAAAAATGCACTTACACCAGAAATCTTGGAAGTTAGAGAACCACAGGTAGAAACAAATGTAGTTACTGCAAAAGCAGTGGTAACAGAGGCAGACGGAGAAAGACCAGTTGTGACACCAGAGGCAGAAGCAGAAAGGCCAGTTGTGGCGTCAGGGATACCAGAGGCAGAAGTAGAAAGACCGGTTCTGGCACCAGAGATACCAGAGGCAGAAGTAGAAAGGCCAATTCTGGCGTCAGAGATTCAAGTGGCAGAATTAGAACGACCGGTTGTGACGTCAGAGATACCAGAGGCAGAATTAGAACCACCGGTTGTGACATCAGAGATACCAGAAGCAGAATTAGAACGACCGGTTGTGACGTCAGAGATACCAGAGGCAGAATTAGAACGACCGGTTGTGACATCAGAGATACAAGAGGCAGAAGTAGAAAGAACGGTTGTGACGTCAGAGATACAAGAGGCAGAAGTAGAAAGAACAGTTGTGACACCAAAGAAACCAGAGGCAGAAGTGGAAAGGCCAGTTGTGGCGTCAGAGATACCAGAGGCAGAAGTAGAAAGACCGGTTGTGACACCAGCGATACCAGAGGCAGAAGTAGAAAGACCGGTTGTGACATCAGAGATACAAGCGGCAGAATTGGAAAGGCCAGTTGTGGCGTCAGAGATTCAAGCGGCAGAATTAGAACGACCGGTTGTGACGTCAGAAATACCAGAGACAGAAGTAGAAAGCCCGGTTCTGATGTCAGAGATGCCAGAGGCAGAAGTAGAAAGACCGGTTCTGATGTCAGAGATGCCAGAGGCAGAAGTAGAAAGACAGGTTGTGACACCAGAGATACAAAAGGCAGAAGTAGAAAGACCGGTTGTGATGTCAGAGATGCCAGAGGCAGAAGTAGAAAGACCGGTTCTGATGTCAGAGATGCCAGAGGCAGAAGTAGAAAGACAGGTTGTAATACCAGAGATACAAAAGGCAGAAGTAGAAAGACCGGTTCTGATGTCAGAGATGCCAGAGGCAGAAGTAGAAAGACTGGTTGTGACACCAGAGATACCAGAGGCAGAAGTAGAAAAACCGGTTGTGACGTCAGAGATACCAGAAGCAGAAGTAGAAAGACAGGTTGTGATGTCAGAGATACCAGAGGCAGAAGTAGAAAGACCGGTTGTGATGTCAAAGATACCAGAGGCAGAAAGACATGTTGTGACACCAGAGATACCAAAGGCAGAAGTAGAAAGACTGGTTGTGATGTCAGAGATACCAGAGGCAGAAGTAGAAAGACCGGTTGTGATGTCAAAGATACCAGAGGCAGAAAGACATGTTGTGACGACAGAGATACCAGAGGCAGAAATAGAAAGACAGGTTGTGACACCAGAGATACCAGAGGCAGAAGTAGAAAGACAGGTTGTGACACCAGAGATACCACAGGCAAAAGTAGAAAGACCGGTTGTGGCACCAGAGATACCAGAGGCAGAAGTAGAAAGACCAGTTGTGGCGTCTGAGATACAATCGGCAGAAGTAGAAAGACTGGTTGTGATGTCAGAGATACCAGAGGCAGAAATAGAAAGACCGGTTGTGATGTCAAAGATACCAGAGGCAGAAAGACATGTTGTGACACCAGAGGCAGAAGTAGAAAGACAGGTTGTGACACCAGATATACCAGAGGCAGAAGTAGAAAGGCCAGTTGTGGCGTCTGAGATACAATCGGCAGAAGTTGAAAGACCGGTTGTGGCACCAGAGATACCAGAGGCAGAAGTAGAAAGGCCAGTTGTGGCGT
Source organism: Hoplias malabaricus (assembly GCF_029633855.1). Taxonomy (NCBI): domain Eukaryota; kingdom Metazoa; phylum Chordata; class Actinopteri; order Characiformes; family Erythrinidae; genus Hoplias; species Hoplias malabaricus. The sequence goes on from NC_089800.1 coordinate 59,583,581, forward strand.
CTGAGATACAATCGGCAGAAGTAGAAAGACCGGTTGTGATGTCAGAGATGCCAGAGGCAGAAGTAGAAAGACCGGTTGTGATGTCAGAGATACCAGAGGCAGAAGTAGAAAGACCGGTTGTGACATCAGATATACCAGAGGCAGAAGCAGAAAGGCAGGTTGTGACACCAGAGATACCAGAGGCAGAAGTAGTAAGGCCAATTGTGGCATCAGAAATACAAGCGGCAGAATTGGAAAGGCCAGTTGTGGCGTCTGAGATACAATCGGCAGAAGTAGAAAGACCGGTTGTGGCACCAGAGATACCAGAGGCAGAAGTAGAAAGGCCAGTTGTGGCGTCTGAGATACAATCGGCAGAAGTAGAAAGACCGGTTGTGATGTCAGAGATGCCAGAGGCAGAAGTAGAAAGACCGGTTGTGATGTCAGAGATACCAGAGGCAGAAGTAGAAAGACCGGTTGTGATGTCAGGGATAACAGAGGCAGAAGTAGAAAGGCAGGTTGTGACACCAGAGATACCAGAGGCAGAAGCAGAAAGACAGGTTGTGGCGTCAGAGATACCAGAGACAGAAGTAGAGAGCCCAGTTGTGACATCAGTGGTAACCAAGGCAGAAGTAGAGAGCCCAGTTGTGGCATCAGTGTTAACCGAGGCAGAAGTAGAGAGCCCAGTTGTGGCATCAGTGGTAACTGAGGCAGAAGTAGAGTGCCCAGTTTTGACATCAGTGGTAACCGAGACAGAAGTAGAGAGCCCAGTTGTGGCATCAGTGGTAACCGAGGCAGAAGTAGAGAGCCCAGTTTTGACATCAGTGGTAACCGAGACAGAAGTAGAGAGCCCAGTTGTGGCATCAGTGGTAACCAAGGCAGAAGTAGAGAGCCCATTTGTGGCATCAGTGGTAACCGAGACAGAAGTAGAGAGCCCAGTTGTGACATCAATGGTAACAGGGGCAGTAGAAGAAAGACCAATTTTGACATCAGTGAAAACTGAGCCTGAACTACAAACAGGAGTTTTGACATCAGAGATAACAGAGGCAGAAAGAGAAACACAAGTGATGACATCTGCAGCAAAGAAGCTTAACGATAATACAAACGTTATGGCACCAGTCATACAATACACAAATATGCAGGTGATGTTAACAGGAAAACAGCCAGCAGCAACTGAAGTGTCCACCTTGGAAGAAATAGCAGATGTGGAAAGAGAAACAAAAACAGCAACAATGAAACCTGAGCTGCAAACAACAGAGACAAAAGAGGAAGACAAGCTAGTTTCTGACAAAAACAATGCTAAAGTCTATATGCCAGCTGAAGTTGAGTTAACAAAACCTAAGTTAGAAATATCTATAGCAGCAGAAGCAGTCATACACACAGCAGTGTCTGAACTGGAAGAACAGACACCACTTGTAACATCAGCGCTGGGTGAGCAACATGTGTCCTCTTTTTTCACATCAGTAGTCAAAGAATCACAGTCAATAAAGTCAGTGGTCCCAATTCATATTCCAGCTGCCACTCCTTTGGTGCAGGAACCAGAAGTGCCTGTAAAGGCTCCAAATATAAATGAAACAAACACACCAACAATTTATTTTATATCACCAAAAATTATAGGACCTGAAGTAACAGAAGCAAAAGCAGAAAAAGCAGAAGTGACTGAAGTGGATGTAAAAATATCAACTGTAACATCTGTGGTAACAGAGCTTGATGTGATACCTATAAAGACAGAAGAGAAGGGAGGACCAACATATTCTCAAGTGATCCAAACATCAATGGATGAAACACCAGCAAATTTTCCAGCAGTGGAAAAGCCAAAAGTTGTCCAAACTCCATCAACTGCTCCTATGGTACAAGCACCAGCAGATGACACAGCAGTAATACTAGAAGCACCTGTATTAAAAGGAAGCCACACGGAAGTATCAGTTGCAGTTGAGGTTGAAGTTGAAATACAATCTCTGGCTGAGGCAGAGGTAAAAGTATCGGAGGAAAATGAAGAAATTACTCAGAATGTAGAAAGTGCTGCAGAGTCAAAAGGGGACAAAGAGTGTTTTGATACAGTCTGCCAAGTATCAAAAGAGGTTGTTGTCTCCATGGCTACAGAAACCCCACAAGAAGTGGAAGATGATGTGTGGGAAGATGCTGTAGATGATATTATAGTTGATGAAGTCTCCATCACAAAATCAGGTGCTGAATTCCAAGATGACACTCACTGAAGACCTTTTAACTGGGTAAACTAGACAGTTCAGAATTATTTAGTACAATGTATATAAATGTACTAACACAATGTGTGTTTATGAGTTGCAGTTACATAATTTTTTTAACGTGAGTGCCATTTTTGGGGACTGCTTGTCTGATGTTAGAGTACAGCACTAATGTAAACGAATTGGGGGGGGGGGGGGGGGCGCAACAACAAAAACCACAAAATTTGTCTCATACACAGCCCCTTTTCCTGCGCTGGGGAACCCAAATCCTCAGTACGTCAGGGTGTAAAAGATTGCACCATGAAAAGGCCTTAAGTAGGAGGAAAAAAAAAAGACACAAGCATTTTTCGTTATAGGATATAATGGAAAACCTTTAGCACATCAGACTCTGTTTCTCGTTCTGAATATGAGAGAGTTATTCATACAGAGATTACATACAAACATCAGTAATCGTCTTATTTCACTTGTGCTTTGTTTTAGTGTGCAAGTGTCTACAGATACAGGCCACATACATATCCTTAGTCCCAGATCAGTGTGGACGGGTGATCAGTTAATATGGTTTTCATTCTGCCGTGATGCCAAGACCAAATCCCAAACGTCTCCATACACCCTCTGTAGGGCACAGTTTGCACTCACATAATGAGTTGTATGTCGATAATTTTAACAAACTGCAAGGTTTTCCTGTCTAATTAGCATCTAATTCTGTCTGTATTATTAGTTTTAAGATCTGTAATGTGCACTATGTAGGGAGTCGGGTGCTACTGTGCAAGCCCCTACTAGAGGCCTGAACATCTCTGCTGACTGCCACAGACAAACAGCGATCTGTTTACAAACATGACGCAGAAAATACATTTCTTTCATTTTAAAGGAAATGAGGACTAGAAGTGTTGACATAAACATCCATCCATCCATTATCTGTAACCGCTTATCCAATTTAGGGTCGCGGGGGGTCCAGAGCCTACCTGGAATCATGGGGCGCAAGGCGGGAATACACCCTGGAGGGGACGCCAGTCCTTCACAGGGCAACACAGACACACACACATTCACTCACACACTCACACCTATGGACACTTTCGAGTCGCCAATCCACCTGCAACGTGTGTTTTTGGACTGTGGGAGGAAACCGGAGCACCCGGAGGAAACCCACGCGGACACGGGGAGAACACACCAACTCCTCACAGACAGTCACCCGGAGCGGGAATCGAACCCACAACCTCCAGGCCCCTGGAGCTGTGTGACTGCGACACTACCTGCTGCGCCACCGTGCCGCCCTTGACATAAACAGAACAATTTAAATTTCAGTGTTTTTGACGAGTAATGAGTAGGTCCCCAATATGCCGGCTACTCTGTACTGTGAAGACAGCTGCAACCCATGAATACTGCTCATAATCATGTTTTTATCTAAATATTAATAATTGTTAAACAAAACTGCCCTATACATTTCCTTGTTTCCACGCCAGGTTAAACAGCCAAACCTTTCACGTGAACATCTTTTCCCAGAGACTAATCTTCAAACAGTCTCTGGAATAATCAGTAAATTTTTACTTTGAAAGGCTGAGAGCACCGAGCACCTGACATGGACATCAGACCCAGCCCTAGAGGAACAATGCAAGAGCAAATTCTCTGAAGTTCTGCACAGCATGCATAAAAACAAAAAACAAATCCTTGACCAGTACAGAACGGATAATGTATGCTCTGCCCAGTTATTGGACGCATGTTTATTTTAAACTTGGGTATATTTTAAAAACATGTTAAATATACCAAGCTTTGAAAAGGAGTAATCCAGTACATTTCTACAATTACATTTTTTTTCTTTAATATTGTATTTTTATTTTCCTCCTCACCCTCCATGAATGTAAGGATGACTCATATTGCATAATAATATATGTTAAAATATATCACCTCATATGTTTCACTCCACCTTCTCATTAATAATCACAACACTATTTGTCTTCTGAAAACCAAAACATACGTTTGCTCATTATGTAATATCAACATTTATAGCGATATGACATATCTCTGGGGGAAATCGTTCCTCCAAAAACAATGGATAGGAAATCTATACTTTCTTTAGCACTGGGACATGGATTTTGAAATATTCTGGGTATTATTAAATTAATTATTAAATTAATTAAACCATAGTTCCTCCTTGGCTGCCTTCTGAATGTATAAAATATTAATATGCCACAATATTCAACACTGTCAGCATTGCAGCATACTCATCAACAATATTAAACGTTTAAAAAGTGTTTGAGCCTCACATCAAATCAATCATATTAGATAATTAAATACTGAATGCAATAAAGAACATTTTAGGTCAACTATGATTTATGACCATGAAACAGACTTATTTAGACCTGAAAAGCAACAGACATTGAATAATATTGGTATTTGCATTACACAAATCCTATCTTTCTTTGGAGATTAAATCTGCCTGTTTAGGCAAAATTTGTGAAGTTAAATAAATAACCTTTGTTTTTCTCAATGAGCTGAATATTAATAAATAACTCTAATTGTGTTTAAATTAATATTCTAATACAGAATATTGGATCAAGTTTATTAATGAGCAGAGTAGATACAGTACACTAAAATAATGAAAAAGCTGCTTATTCCACATAGCACTTAAATAAATAAATAAATTCGGTACAAAGCAACTTTCCAAACAGGAAAACTCTGAAGTCTCTGGTTCTCTGCTTAGAAGAATAACCTTAAGTAGTAAATAATAATAATCTTCAGGTATACTGAGAAAAGCTGGTATGCTTCATAATATAGTGCAGACAGAAACAGTGCCTTGCAAACTGAGATGATCTGGAGAAAGAAAAGGAAAGGGAAAAAAAAGCTATGCTATTATTTGCCATAAAATTTGAATTTTTGCCTTCGGTTAAAAATATACACTGTAAAGAAAATGGACTTAATGTCTATAGATTATATGGTTTCTGAAAAAGGTTTCTACTAGGCTTCCTCAGCTGAAATGTTTATTGAACCAGTGTTAGGAAAAGATTCTTCAGTTATTGAGCTGCCATTGGTATGTTCACTTAGTGGGTCCTCTTGCAGAGGGGTTGCTGTCCCCTGAGGTGTACATTGATGCTTAAGAACTTCAGATGGACTACAAAATAGAAATGCACATACACTGCACTTATAACGTCTGCTTGATGACAAGAAAAGTGCTTCCACCTGGCTGTTGTCTTCTCCACCACACAGTACCATGCTTTGTTTATTCACCATTGTGTATGACTCTGCACCTTGAATCAGGCACACATGTCTTGAAGCCTGGCTAGCTCTGCAAAAGCTCTTCCCACAGGCACTACATTTGTATGGCTTGCCTGTGTGGATATACATATGCTCTCGCCAGTGGCTTTTCTGGATGAACTTTCGGCCACAAGTTGGACACTCAAACTTACGCCGTTTGACCTCACGTTCTAGTGCTTCCAGGTTGTCTATATCAGCAATATCTGAAGGAGGTGGGGTATACTCCCGCCTCACCTGTAATTCAGTATCACTCACATCATCACTGTCCATACGAAGAACCTCATCTTCCCCATCGTGAGTCTCTAATTCCATAGGATAGCCATCAAGCAAAGATGGCATATAAGGCTCCAAATACTGGTTGGCATGGAGAAGAAGGTGCTCCTTTAACTGACATCTCTGACTGAAGCGACAACCACAGTGATTGCAAAAGTAATGTTTCCTAAAGGAGGCACTTCTTTTTATAACAGTAGATGTGATATGTTGGCTAGAAATGATGGCAGGTATCTCACTGGGAGATTCCTGATTCTGAACATCTGCAACATTGACTTTTGATTCAATAGCCTCTGAAACACTTGTGTTCAAGGTCTCTTTACTGTTCTCAGAAGAGTGGAGTTTGCAGGTTGTATTCCTACCAGGCAAGCCACATGGCTGATCAGAGATCTGAATCCCATACAGAGAGTTTGTCAGAGGAACACACTGTGACTCTGGGTGAAGAAGAAGACTTGCCTCTTGTAAAAGAGGATATGCATGCAGGAATTTCACACCCTGCTCGAGGTGATGAGGATTGATCATCTGTGTAGTTAGTTTTCCAGTGTACATGAGGTTGAGCAGATAGCTGAAGATTTCTGGTTGAATGTCTGAAGGCTTCAGGCGAACACATTCACTGAAAAAGAGAAGTGGTAAAGTTTAAGAAGAAATTAAAAACTAACTACATTTTGTCTACCACTCACACGTGCTATAAACAAAACAATGCTAACAGAAGGAGACATTCAATTATTTTAATAATTCTGGCCCAAAAAAAAAAACCTCAAGTATTTGGAGGTACCTGTTTTGGTGAATAAACAGCATGCGGAAATAGTCTGAAAATGCAGCAAGGACAGCTTTGTGAGCTTTGAAATAAACATCCCCAATAGCCACAGTGCAGTCACACAGGAAACCAAACTCCCTTTGAGCATTGAGCCGCTGCAGAAGAACAAGACCATGGTGGGCCAACTCCATTCTTCAACCTATACAACTATAGACAGCATGTATAATTAAACAGTGCATTCTAAGAAGTTTGTTGTTTTAAGTACTGACATATATTTATGGTCAGAGCATTTAACATAAAGAGTAACCTGGGAAGTCCCCCAATCTTACTAAACAAATTAAGTCAAAATTTTATCTTGACACATCTATGATTTAATTAATTAAAATATGATAATATTGTTTTGTATATTAAAGCTCCAGACTAAAACCACCCTGTTTTCACCAAAACACATGTAAAATCAGTTTTTGGAGTGGTTTTAGAATGATGATTGCTATGTGGGTTAACACAATATATGCAAAATATATAAGGTAAAAAAAGTGGCTAAATTAAGTCACTTATGTCACTTTATCAACAAATTCCTATGGCAAAGGTTTCTAAAGGGTAGAAAATGTGCAGTTATCTAAAATAAAGTATTAACATTAAGCTGTGTAAAACTTAATCTACTGTGGTGAATCCTCCCTGTATGCGTTGAGTGAGCTGGTTATGGATTTTCCTGGTTAGGTCTTTTTTTTGCATGTAAAAAAAAAATCAGATGAAATTTTTAACGCAGTAGAACCTACACACTGCACCCGACACGTTTTTTTGTCTCAGCGCTTTGAAATCAGGGGAAGATGCTGGAAGAGTAAAAATAAACGGATTTATTAAGTAGGAACAATGATGAAAATGTCATTTTACTTTAAATACAGCAAGTAAACGACACACTGAATTTCTTCCAGTCTTCTGAAAATAATGAGGATTTCAGGAGTGTTTCCAAAAGTTACTGGAGGTGATGGAAGCTCTGATTCTTCACATTTTTTCTTCTCACTTTGTTGGTTATTTTTTAAGCTTTTGTGTTCTGCTACAAACAAAACAAGCTGTTCAGCCGCCACCATCCTGCTCATGTGGTTGGTTTGTAACCATGATAATGGCGCTCTTATTGATTGGCCTGATTTGTAGCGCATCCATCAACGCAGAAAATAGAACAGGTTCTAATTCAAAATCAGACGCAGCGTCACAGTCTGTCAGTTTCAGGCTTGGTGTGAAAGACACTTAATATACGTGTGTTTTTTTGTGCATAAAATCGGGCTCGTTGTGAAAAGGCCTTACTGTTGACTTTTTTGGCTGTTTCGGATCACTTACAGCCCCTGGGAGCGCATTTTAAAGTTTTGTGGGTGTTGTTTTTATTTTTTGTATAATTCTAAACATGGGTGTTACGTGAAAAGTTCAGCAAATTTTAAATAACAAGCCTAGTTTTGCTGGACCGCCATTAGCCATTTGTCACAGGGGTGTTTTTGGTATTTCAAAAACAGGAAAGCCCCCCAAAAAAACACACTTTGGTGCTTCATATCAATTTCTTTATTTACAATAATAACAAATAATAAACTATAACAATAGTGTATCTTGTCAATTGCTGAAAGTGTATACATGATCATGGAAAGCATGTTACTTTCTGTTCATACAAAGCTACAAAACATGTTTAGATGACATTAAAGCAACTCGTTTACCAGAAAGCAACAAGATAACATTTTAACATTTAATATTTTTAGCATTTCCAAAACCAAGCATCTTAACATTTTATCAACCAAGTAATTTATATTTCATAAAGGAACAGGGAATCACTGGGAACTATATATTTATGTACTGACTTACATTTCTATAAGGGTATGACTGATAAAACGTTGCTGTAACAAATTCACATCCCTGTTTAAGTAACGCCTCGCTCTGGTGTTCTGGCTTTAAACAAAAAGCTGTGTAGATGTAATTTACTCGTCAGAAAGTCAGTAACGGTGAGATGCTTCCGTGTATTTGTCGTTATAGGGACAGACAAGATGACGTTCTGTTTGTCAAATATAGAGTAGAAAACAAAAGGCTGTGTCACAGAAACATTCTCCAAACATAATGAAGAGACTATGACAAATATTACCTCAACTAACTTTCAAAATATTTCTGTTTGAGGCTCCAGTAAAACACTGAGCTGCTCACCGCAGTGGACAGAGGACCTACAGCACTTAAGCACCATGAGTGTGTCCCAATTCAGCTCTCAACTCTAACCCCTTGAACACTTCAGCCCTCATGCCTTCTGCTCACCTTTCAACAACATCAAAGTGAACATTTTAATAAAGGATTTAGGGCTAAGAAATGGGATGGGGGAAAGCCTGCACGTAGAAAAATCCCAGACATTTTAGCAATTTAGAAATCCCTCCTAACACATTTTTTTAGATCCCAAAAAGAGTACTTGTCTAGGGAAGAGAGGATGTTTGGTCACTGCCGAACGGTTCCAAATTTAGTTCACGAACTGGAATGTGAAAAATGGCTGAATTAACAACAGACGCTGTAGTGGCGTCAACTTAGATTCTCTCTGTGAAATACGGCTAAATTAACAGTTATTCGCACACGCGCATTTCGAGATTATGTATCAGTGTAAATGCCTATTCTGGGCTGGCCCGGTTGGTGGTCCGACAAAAAACACAAAACAGAAATATGATCAATCTCTCCTGACCAAAATATCTTTCTCAGAGCTCTCTGAGAACGGTGTGGGCATGGTCCAATAAACTAATGACAGTGTGTGACTGACAGCTCTATTATCACTGGTGAACAGAACGCCTTTTACGTTACCATGGCAACACACAGCCTCAAGAGCAAGCAGTTATGGGGTTTTTACTCTGAACTGCAGTTGTCATTTTACACAAGAAAACATTACACAATAAAATGGCACAGGCAGGTAGAATTGGCATTATACAGCTGGTCATGTACGAATCTATGGACGTCTTTTGTGTGTCTGATGTGGGTTTTGTGTGATTATTTATATAATTATATATATGTTAACATAATTGTACAAACTGCCGACTGAGTGAGTCTGCCTTCCCCACTGTTACTCTGCTTTGTGTGCCGGCCAAGTGTGGCTGATATCTCCACTGACAAGCCATTAAACACACCGACAGAGTGTTGCTGCTATCCCTGCTGTACTCAGACTTAAATCTATTCAGCCTCGTTCTGTATTGTTTTGTGCTCTGTTTGTGTCCTTCGTTCCCTCCCCATAGCTTGGTGAATAGCTGGATAGCTAGCTCATTTAATCATAGCTCCAAAGCCATGCCCAGAGAGGAGGCTTGGCTATGGTAACCTTGTGATTGGTCAAGGTAATAGTGACATAAGCATTACCCACTTTTAGGATTGCCCATTTTACACCGAGAGGAGAGGTCATATTTGAGGGGAGATTTATCATATTCCTGTTTGTGACGTATAAAAATTGCTGAATATTTCACATATAAACAAATCTGCATTTGACATGAAAAATCAGGCTGATCAATCAGAGCGCCGTTGTCATGGTTACAGACCAAATAAATGAGCAGGATGGAGGCAGATGAACATCACGACTTGTTTGTAGCAGAACACAAAAGCTTAAAAAATAACCAACATGCTGAGAACTAAAATGCAGAGGTTAAAATATAATCCCTTTGAGAGGAGCAACACGCAGAAGCCTCAAACTCCCCCAGTGACCTTCAGAAATGCTGCTGAACTCTCCTTGTTCTGGAGACTGGAGGGGATTCAGTGTGTGGCAGTTGGTTGCAGTGTTTACAGTAAAATAACATTTTAATTATTTTTCCTACTTAATAAATCCATTTGTACTTCCTCTTCCAGTATGTTCCCATGACTTCAGAGCACTGAGACAAAATATCAAAAGGTTTATAAAATAAAAAAAAATAAAAAATAAAAACAAAACAAAAAAAAAATAATGTTTTTTTACATGTGGGAAAAAAAACACTTGTGCAAAAAGGCCTTAGTTTGAACTGGCTGCTTTTTCTTTTGAGCATTGTTCCATTTAAGCTCACCTTAAAATAAACATTTATAAAATGTTCTTGTTTGAGACTTGATATATTGTTAATCTTTTGGGGTCCCTATTAAAAACTAAAAACTCTGTTATTCCACAGTAGGCATAATGAGCAACATGAAAACACAATAAGTTAACAACCTCTGTTTTATTAATTACAATAATATGTATTACTTATACATAAATAAATATACTTAATGACTCAGCAGAACCCACTTTGACGGACACAGTTGTGCAATAGGTTTTCAGATTTCCCATTATACTAACAGCAGTTTGTATAATCAGAATGCACAAGCAGAGAGCATATGCTTTTTTTGGTGGTGAAATATTTGCATTGAATAGTATTTCAGCAAGTAGTAACTTGCAACCAGTAACTGAACATGCCAATTTACTTGGCTGACCCTCTGCTCTAATCAACAATTTTTGTTCTATTCCCACTTTTAAGTATAAATGAAATGCAGGAAAAGTATGTGTAAAGACATTAAAGTTGTTTATATTAATTGCTATCTGTATAATTATGACTGATTATTAATATTTGTCTTTAATTAATCCAAATTATATAAAATATACAGTCCAACCTTCACAAAACAGATGAGGGCTTTATGGCACATTTACAAGAAATTTGACAGAGAAATAATTTTAATGTATAGAAAACAAATATTTGGGACAACTGAGAAGTTACTGTGCAGACCTGGTGTAACACCACCACCACCACCACTACTACTAATAATAATATTCCTGGTTCCGGTGGGCCACTGTGCTGCATGTTGTAGTTTTCTCCTCACTCTCACAAATTTCAACTTTCAAAGGGATTTTTAATAAGCTTATTAGGTGCATCATGTCTTTTCCTTAAATATACAGGACAGTGGCCCCACCAGGAATAAAACTGATAACCACTGCCCTAAAAACATTAATCTACTCAGTACAAATATATATATTTAAAATATATTAATTCATTGGAATCATTGGGCACATGGCGGGTATATACCCTGGAGGGGGCACCAGTCCTTCACAGGGCAACACACACTCACACTTATGGACACTTTAGAGTCGCCAATCCACCTACCAACATGTGTTTTTGGACTGTGGAAGGAAACCCACCCAGACACAGGGAGAACACACCAACTCCTCACAGACAGTCACCCGGAGGAAACCCACAAAGACACAGGGAGAACACACCACACCCCTCACAGACAGTCACCCGGAGGAAACCCACCCAGACACAGGGAGAACACACCAACTCCTCACAGACAGTCACCCGGAGGAAACCCACAAAGACACAGGGAGAACACACCAACTCCTCACAGACAGTCACCCGGAGGAAACCCACACAGACACAGGGAGAACACACCACACCCCTCACAGACAGTCACCCGGAGGAAACCCACCCAGACACAGGGAGAACACACCAACTCCTCACAGACAGTCACCTGGAGGAAACCCACAAAGACACAGGGAGAACACACCAACTCCTCACAGACAGTCACCCAGAGGAAACCCACACAGACACAGGGAGAACACACCACACCCCTCACAGACAGTCACCCGGAGGAAACCCACCCAGACACAGGGAGAACACACCAACTCCTCACAGACAGTCACCCGGAGGAAACCCACAAAGACACAGGGAGAACACACCAACTCCTCACAGACAGTCACCCGGAGGAAACCCACACAGACACAGGGAGAACACACCACACTCCTCACAGACAGTCACCCGGAGGAAACCCACAAAGACACAGGGAGAACACACCAACTCCTCACAGACAGTCACCCAGAGGAAACCCACACAGACACAGGGAGAACACACCACACCCCTCACAGACAGTCACCCGGAGGAAACCCACCCAGACACAGGGAGAACACACCAACTCCTCACAGACAGTCACCCGGAGGAAACCCACAAAGACACAGGGAGAACACACCAACTCCTCACAGACATTCACCCGGAGGAAACCCACACAGACACAGGGAGAACACACCACACTCCTCACAGACAGTCACCCGGAGCGGGACTTGAACCCTCAACCTCCAGGTCCCTGGAGCTTTGTGACCGTGCCACCCTTAATTCCTTACAATTGGTATAAATTTATATATTTGACTTCAATGTGTGCAGATCTAGTCTTTTTAAACATTATAAACTTGCTAAACAAATAGTCTGCAGCTTAAAAAACCTAATCCAAGACAGGGTTATTGATTGTATTTGTTTATAAATAACAATAATTCCTGTCTGTTTTAATTAGTCAGTTTTCGCACACATAACTCTTTATTTCACCCATGATATAACTTGTAACTTGTATGTACAGACATCTTGTGGTAATCCTGCCATTTTCTAAAATTATTTTAAATGGTAGACTAAACTTTAGGAATCCAAAGACTAGAAAGGATTTGCCATTTACTTTACTTTTGTTTTCACATCATCTTCTGTACATAATAAACAAAACATGGATAAGATTTAATTTTACAGTCATTTGTTGAGGATTTGCCCGGTATTCTCTACTCCCGACATTTCGGAGAAAAGCTAAACAGAAGGCTTTAGTGACGGTTATATATTTTCTTAAATGTACTTTCACAGACAGAAAAAGGAGAGTTTAATAAGACGCAATAAAGAAATTAAGTTCTTACAGTTCGTAAACCCGCAGTGGTCGTGAAGTATTTTTAAGAATATAAAAAGGTACTGAATATAGATACGAAGCCAATTTTGTGACGTTAACTTAAGAAGCTTGCGGCTCCCCCGTCCCTGAGGCGCGAAACAGACCACACTGCTTTAAACAGTCCGTGAATATCTTTTAACATTCATCACTTTGTAAATTTAACTAAGACGACAGTTTCCTTCCAAGTTAAATAATTAAATCAGCGTTAATACCGGAGGAAATGCCCAACGACAGACAACGGGAAACGGTCTGGCGCATTTGGACATAACTCGGCTTCTCCAAACAAGCTGGTGTTAGCAGGACAGTTAAGTTGGCTCTTATTCGGATTCTCCGTTACAACTTAAATATCTACTTCAGCTTGTTGGAGTTACCCTGGGGGTAGTTCCTAACTTCACTCTCTAGCAAAGGTGGAATCAGGTTCAGAGTGTACTCACGGTGTTTATTTTCAGTATTCTCCTAAATAAACGCCGGCTTCGTACTCCGACCACGAGAGGGGAAACGCAAAAATCCTCCGCGGATGTATTCGGCGTTTCCGGGCCTGCTTTGAATCACATGATTCTCAGGGGCCACAGACTTTCACCGGCCACAACTGAGTCTGCAGAATCGGTTCTTTTGGATAACGTCAGAGTAGTCGATTCAAAAGTGCTGACCGAGTTAAACGTTGTCTTTAGTCATAAATACAAAAAAAGGCTAACTGTAATTACATAAATTATGCATGCAGAAATAAAATAGGTCCCATTGACTAGACTCATGTATTCAATGTATAGGTTAATTTTAAGACGTCTAATACATAGTGAACAATTTTCTCTCAAATGACATCTCTATTTATTTGCATTTTCTCCCGTAAACTGAGGCAAACTTGGTTAACAGTGAGTTCATGCAATATTAATACCATACCTAAGCAGAACCTGGAGACATATCGGTTCATTCAATTTTCAAAGGAATTTTCACGAGTCGACTCCAAATGTGAATCGAACACTCAATTACCATCAGCTACAGTGCATTCTCGCGCGCGGGACTTCCGTCATGAGCTGTGAAATGCCTTTGCGTCGGTTCTTTTTTATGACAGAAATATGTCATATGTAAACAGTAAACTTGACCATCATCAAGACTTTAAACATGCATATAGTTTTTTTTCTGCACTTTATTGATTTCAAAAGACTGATTATACAAGTACTAAAAATTACATTTAACTTAAAACATTTGACAATACTGAAATTTAAAACATATCACAATTTCACTAAGACATTTTCTTAGCTCTGTTTGGAAAGTGTTTTGTTGGTTTGCTGTCTTAGCAAATCCTCATTCTGCAAAACTCATATTTCCACACACCATCTCAGAAGATTACCCGGGCTAGTTCAAACAGCACCTTCAGAATGAAGAGAGAACAAAATTTACATTTACACAAAGCAACATTTTTGTTGGTTCTTACTATTATCAGTTATTTAATTATTGAAAATAATAAATCAATCAAAAGCATCATTCATTCATTGTCTGTAACCACTTTTCAAATTCAGGGTTGCAGTTGGTCCAGAGCCTACCCAGAACCACTGGGCACCAGGCCTTCACAGGGCGACACACAGTCTCTCATTCACACCTATGGACATTTTGAGTCGCCAATCCACCTACCAACGTGTGTTTTTGGACTGTGGAAGGAAACCAGAGCACCCGGAGGAAATCCATGCAGACATGGGGAGAACACACCAAACTCCTCACAGTCACCTGGAGCGGGGCTCGAACCCACAACCCCAGGACCCTGGAGCTGTGTGACAGCAACACTACCTGCTCTGCCACCGTGCTGTCCTCAAAAACATTAATTATTTATATTAGTTAGAAACATGTATTGAGCAAATATAAACCAAGACTACATATGCTACTTTATTTTAGAGTTGATCAAGTTGATTTTCATTAATAGACCTGCCTCCTTAAAATATATGTGTGTGTGTGTGTCTGTGTGTCTAGATGTTTGTGCATACGGCTTGAATTATGGTCTGATGATTCGTATCAGTTTTCTCTTGCTGTAACCACTTCCTGGTTTTTTTTGGCTGTGCTCACATTTGAGAAAATATTGAAACACACTTATTACTCATTATTTCACAAAACATGAAGATTTATGGAGTGTTAACCTGTTGTTGGCCACAGAACAACATTTTCTACATCTGTTCATATCCTCTGTCCCAAACCCACAAATGGCGCACACACACACAAAATTAAACGCACTGGTTCCTGGATATTCTAACACCTAGAACACAACCTAAAATGAATATGTACAAAATATTCCTTAACAGGCCACAGTATAAAATAAAACTTCAACATCACAAGATTTTGTGACAAAGAAAGATGGTGTAGGGGTAAATAAATCACATTCATTGATTCATTATCTGTAAGCGCTTATCCAGTTCAGGTTCGCGGTGGGTCCAGAGCCTACCCAGAATTACTGGGCGCAAGGCAGGAACACACCCTGGAGGAGGTGCCAGTCCTTCACAGGGCAACACACAGTCACACATTCTCTCACACCTATGGTTTGAGTTACCAATCGTGTGTTTTTGGACTGTGGGGAAAAAACCGGAGCACCCGGAAGAAACCCATGCGGACACAGGGAGAACACACCAAACTCCTCACAGACAGTCACCCGGAGGCAGGATTTGAACCCACAACCTCCAGGACCCTGAAGCTGTGTGACTGCAACACAACCTGCTGCGCCACCCTGCCACCCATTAAATCATATCTCATAAGCTTAACAAAAACGTACATTATCTAACCTCTATAGTAATGAGGATTACAATCATCCACTCGAGCCGGAGACTGTGCTTTTCACTAAGATGATTCCTCATTAGATCAGCCAGTTCTGTGCAATGCTGCAGCTTCTCATTTACAACCTACACAACATCACAAAAATGACAGAGAACCAAAGAAACTACAATAAATTTGAGTGAAAATTCATTAAAATAAATGTTATCACACAGAGTTCTTAAACTTGTAAGAGTACAAATAGAATTAATTATTATATTCTGTTGCTTTTGATTTGTTGAATGAACAGAAACAAAAGTAGGATAAGCAGAATTAATGTCATTACCTTGACCCTACGGTTGATACTGAGAAATTGACAGGTTTTATCATAAAGCTGCTCCAGGTCCTCTCTGTCCCAGTAGAAATCAGGTGTGATAAGAAGATCAGAACTGAGGTTTATGCAGTGCCTGTAATGTTAATAAGAGCAAAAAAACTGAATAATTTTCTACATCAAATAATTAACCTCATAGTTTTATTTTTTGGAGTTATTTGTAGATGGCTTCTTACCTTAAAGCAAACAGTTCTCCTATTTTCTGCAAGACCTCAGCCCTTGACAGTTTAACTGTTTTTCCAGATTTCAGGGTCTGTTAAGAGAATTACTCTGTTTGGTCAGGTCACTTCTAATCTCTGTCTTACATGTGAAAGAGATCTACTTTTTCTGTAGCCCTTTTCATACACATACCATATTTTACAGAGGAGCTGTATGTGTGAACACAAATGTATAAACCATTTGTCATGGACATTACCCAGACATGTATGCTGCAAGTGCACTAGTATAAATTCAGGAAAACGTCAAAGTCAGTATGTGAATATAATGTCCCACATATGACACACACAGTGCACCATGTCTAAAGCATGCAGAACATATTTCAGCTGTGAAAACAAAACCCGAGAAAATATCTGTATATGACAATCCAGAATTTTTTAGGAATGCATACATGAAAACAGCTTCTGTTTGCTTTTGTGTTTTAGAAAAGTGGCTTTGGAAGAAGCTTTAAATGTAGGGATGGGACAATTTCAGGAAATCTTTTTTTTTCAAAAACTGGCTTACACTTACTGGTTTCTACAAAAATCACTTATTCTAGCTTTAACTAAATATTCATCTTTCTCTCAGAATGAATGTGCAGCATATGTCACATACACATTACGTTTTTCAAATTTTTGTAATCACTGAATAATTGAAATATTTTCCTGAAATCAAATAGTGAATGTTTTCCTCTTTGGTTTCAGTAATACCTTGACAAATTCCAAGTGGGATTACCTCAGGAATTGATTGAATAGATTCAACAAAGTTATCCAAAGAGACTTCCCATATCGCCAGCTTAACTGGAACAAAATCAGAGTTCATAAATTATATAAAAATCTAATGTTGAGGAAGGACAAAACAATAAAAAGTTGTGCCAAAACAGGATGAATATCCAACATACCGGACAGAGACAGAGCATTTGAAAATGCAAATTTCTCCAGAAGTATTTGGTCATAGTCCATCTCACTATTAAATATGAAATTTCCCCGAAGCAGCTTTGAATTTCCTCTAAACACATAAAAACATAAATTCCTTATACACCATGGAAAAATATGAGCTGTGACATACAATGCAAGATTAATGGTTGTAACTATGTACTGTCATCAAAAAGAAAAGTCATAGTATAGCATACTCTCCTACTGTGTAATTGATCTCTTCATTTTCCCAGTGAACCAAGGCCACCTCATACGGCTGAATCTCGTGTTGCTCCAATATTCTCATCACTTTCTTTACCTGTAATTGAGCAGTGCAAGGTTTTATATATATATATATATATATATATATATACACACACACATACATACATACATACATACATACATACATATATATATATATATATATATATATATATATATATATATATATATATATATATATATATATATATATACACACACACCTTTTACTGTTGTTAGTTAGTTGAATTAATTATTTATTAATATTTACAGCCTACATTTCTAGATCTCCTTGAAATTGTGAGGCACAACACCTGTACTCACAGCTGTCTCAGCAACATTCCAGAAAACCACAGAGCCCTCCCTATAGGGAGCAAACACAACAAGTATGTGTAATTTATTTATTTATAAATAAATCAGAAAAATACATTTTGGACTTACCTAAAAAAGAACATTAACGCTGTGTCATCGGGTTTTGCTGCCATCTCTGTTCCAATCACCAATACATTGGAGGCATCTGAAACACAATAAAACCTTTTTATAAAAATCAGTGAATAGATCATAGATCATTCAGTGTGACGGCACCCAAGCTCTGGAATTCTTTACTGCAATATCTTTGTCTCTGATCTTCATTTTCTGCCTTTAAATCCCAGCTAAAGACCTACGTCTTCTCTCAGTACTTCTGCACTTTGCAGATATGTTTCTACGGTTTTCTTCTTTTAACTATTATTAATATATTAACTTATTATTATAGTAATATTGGTATTTTGTAAATGTTTGGTGAATGTAATTTCTAAATGGATGAAATATACATATACTTAAAAAAAAAAAAAAAAAAAAACAGTGAATGAACAGCGCTTAAAGATATGACGTCCGACGTAAATGAAGAGTATGTGGGTAATAACTTCACATTCAACATTACTTCACAAATAGTTAAAATGTCACAATGCCAGCATTATAGCAACACTGTGTACCATAGTAAATATATTATAGAGTGTTGCTTTAAAAGATTTTGAAAAAGGAGTTTGTTTCAAGTTCTGCTTACCCCGGGGCAGGTCTCTTATCTCAAAAAAGCCATTGGACATTAGATCATGGCAGAGCGTTGGTAAGTGGTACTGGTCTGCAGTTGCATATGCAATACACTGCATCATATCCTGTAATGCAACAAATGAACACATGCAAGTAATTACAAACAAAGAAAATTTCATGAGAGAGAGAGAGAGAGAACATAAGTCTTATTTCAGATGTTTTCAGCCAATCACTCTTAGTAGAACAGGTTACTTGCCTCTTCTGGTGCAGGAAAGTTGGCTCTGGATGGCTGTTTTGTCCTTGATCCTTTTAAAGTTCTTTTGCTGGGTATGCTTCCTTGCGTAAGCACAGATTTGGTTGCTGCTGTGGTCGAGTGTAATCTCATAGGTTCATTCCATATTTTGGATCTAATACTTAAGACAGATGGTATTTGACTGTTAAAAGTGACAGGTCCTTGAGATGCTGTTCTTTGCAGTCCAGAAAACCAAGGAGGATGGAGTGTGATGGAGGAACTGTTATTATGGCATGTGTGAAAACCGTGGGAGGAGACACTGCAAGCCAAATGATCTGGTGGAGAACACTTAACTCCAAAGAGAGAGCCATTGTCCACTCGTCCTGCAATTCCTTGACAAAATCTGTAGAACTGTGTTCTCTCTAAAGGCTGCTGCAGTATCCTCAGGGACAAAGCTAAAACAGACCGGGTCAGCATACCTTACCACCTGTGTGTATAATACAAATTAGGAACCCATCATTGATTTTTCTGGAGTTGACGGTTATACCATAGTATGCTAAGCTGAATATACTTTTCAGCCTGCTATGTTTGGACATTCTAAAAAGCTTAACATGGCTTAACGTGTCCTAAATCTGTACAGAATCCCTAAGACATCAAGCTTGAAAAAAAAAAAAAAATTAAATTCAAGATTTCTTAATTTAAAATTTGTTCTCTCAGTTTAACAGCCTGTTCCTTCAATTTAATAAATTGTTTACTCAATTTAAATGCAGTATATTCTCAGTTTATCAATTTTCTCCCTCCTAATTGCTCCTAATTAGTCAAATATAATGAGACATTATTCTGGGACCACATGGAATGTATTACATTGATGGCTCATTTAACACAGACAATGTGGTAAACAAGAAAGATTTCCCCACATATAACTGGTCATTAGCTTTCCCTTAACTTTTCCCTCTTCATGTTCTCAAATGTTTTGCTTTCTTGGGTTTGCTGTTTTAGTAACTTACATTAAGACAATTTAAACATTTTCCAATTGTTTGACTAAGGGGGAAAAGCTTAATGTTTAATTACATGTTATTTCTTTCGGCAGTTCATATAATTTTTAATAATTAATACAGGAGAGAAATAATGTGTATTCTTTGTTTGAGAAACGTTGCTAATTATGCAATGGTGAACAGCGTTTTATGAAGAGTCCCGCTGTTTCCGTTCACTGACCTTGACTTGATATTTTTCAACATCAATGACCCCCGAAGGGCAGCAGCAGGTTTGTTTCTGGTTCTGCTGGGTGCACGCTCTGACGTTACTAGCGACTAGCCGACATTGCTAAACTCTAGCACACTGCACATTACATTCCACAAGAGCGCAGGGCATTATCACACGAGCTAACATCACTACAGACCCACTGTTCTCCGGCAGAAAACACAAAAGATATCAGTCACAGCAGACTCTACCGGTTCATTACTGTCGGTAAACACAGGGTTACAAACGGCGTGACTCGGAAAAAAGTTCATCTGAATTGAACTGAACGGCACAGCGGCGGGGGCGTGTGAAATTCTCCCCTTATTGACATCACGCAATACGTATAAAGTCACGTGATCGACACAAATTAATCGCTTTATAAACGCTTACACTATTCCCTATACCCTAATCCCTACTCAACAAACACTATTCCCTACACCCTAAACCCTGCTCAATAAACCTATAACCATGACCCATAACCACTCAACAATCTTACACCCTTACACTCACACATTAAACTCTACACAAGAAACCCCAAGTCATACACAACAAATCCTAAAATTTACTAAATAAATTACACTGCAAACCCTACACAGGAACCCTACTCACCAACCCCTCTAACCTACACCGTAAACCCTTAATTCTACATCAAAGTCTACAACCTAATCGTAAACAATAAAGAATACAACTTACACAATATACCCTATACCCTATACAGCACTAAACTATAACAATATACTATACACACCCTACACCACCAACACTACATACTACTTAGATCTGATTCACTCCATTCTGTGCGCAGTTCGGTAACGTACACACATTGAAGAAGGGTTTGGGAAAGAACTGTTTATGAGAATCCCTCGCCTATGCCCTCTATCGGCCCAGCACGCTCTGTTGCTTAGAAACACAGCCAAGAAACACGGACACTTCTCAGCTACGGACATTTGCGCTACGTTTCAGGGAGGAATAGTTTTCAAAGTTTCCAAAAAGGGAACGTATGTAAGGTAAGAAAGCTGAAGACATTTCAGAAAAATAATTTCAGTGTCACAGTTACTTTCACAGTGAATCGATATCTCCCACCAGATTCTACAATCATTTATACGGTAACTTGACCATCCTAATACGGGTCTGTAATAGTATTTATGTCCAATATAGCAGCTATATTTGTCACTTCATATGCCTAGAACAAATTGCCACAAAATGAAAATATACGTTGAAGGTAAATGCAATTTATAAAAAGGAATATAGAATTAAATTATAATATTAAGAGTAAATATTTAAAATGATTAATATTAATATATGCAAAAATGTGTAAAATATTAGAATATAACATTTGTACCCACGTACACGGATAAAGGCTCCTTACCATTGCAATGGAGGACTCTGTGATGCAGCAGCACCTGGTTCATTACAAACAGGCCACAGAGTCTGCACGAGAAGAGCTTGCAGCCCTGCAGACCAAATATCAAAGCCTCCAATCACAGGTTAGCATGTTATTTTATTTCAACTTTTGTAATAAAGAAGGGAGTATATCTTCATCCTTTTCTTAAATTAATCTTCTTTACATTACAAAGCAGCCATTATGCTTACATTTAGTGTCTTGGATATAACAGAGATTCTGTATATGTAGTATTCTAAACATGGCAGTCCCATGTGTGAGCTACAGTATACAGAAAAGCATTAAATAATCACTTTCATTAGTTTTAATTGTTACTATTTTGTAATAAATTGGGTCTAATTTGTAAACAAGTTGTTTCCTTTTTTAAAGCTGCTGGAATCTCGGTCAAAGATTTCCTCTCAGGAGGCTTTGGTGCAGGATCTAAGGGAGGTGACCGAGAAGCACAAAGAGACAGAGGCCAGACAGATGTCTCTTATAAGTTCCCTCAGAGAGCGTATCCACAACACAGAGCAAGAAATAAACTCTATCTCCTCCACCAGACACATTCTAGATTCGAAAATACAGGCACTGACCAAAGAGAATGAAGAACTTAAAGAAAAAGCACTGCAAATGGAAATGAAGGCAAAGTAAGCAGCGGTTGTAAACATTCTTAGGTAAATTGCAACTAATCATTTCAATTTGGGAGAAAAGACAAATGTTCATTGTATTTTATTTATAGAGAGTATCTTAACAAATGGAACAACACAAAGCAAGAAACGAGTGATTCACAGAGGACAACTGAGGAGTTTTTATCTAGACTTGCCAGCATACTCTCCATTGATTTAGCCAAGTTTGAAAAACCCATGGAGTCTATCATCTCTGTGGTAAGTGCATGAGAAATGTTGGTTTTGTAATAAGTTCAATAAGTTGAAAGTTATGTGATTTGCCAGTAACTAAACACACTGTATTTGTAGGTGGACCAGTGTTGCAAGGAGAAAGAAAAACAGAAGACTCAGATAAGTGCTCTAGAAGAGAGTGTGAAATCTCATGAGGTGGAATGTAAAGCCAGCAGAGAGACAGTGCTGAGATTAGTGTCTGATGTGGACCATGAACAGAAACTCTCAGCCATACGTGCTAGTGATCTCAACTCAGTCAGACAGGTGAACTTATTTATTCACTGAAACATACGTATTAATCTAAATTGCCAAATAAAAAATAAAATGTGTCAATAAATGTGAGGGGCGGCACGGTGGCGCAGCAGGTAGTGTCGCAGTCACACAGCTCCAGGGGCCTGGAGGTTGTGGGTTCGATTCCCACTCCGGGTGACTGTCTGTGAGGAGTTGGTGTGTTCTCCCCGTGTCCGCGTGGGTTTCCTCCGGGTGCTCCGGTTTCCTCCCACAGTCCAAAAACACACGTTGCAGGTGGATTGGCGACTCGAAAGTGTCCGTAGGTGTGAATGTGTCTGTGTCTGTGTTGCCCTGTGAAGGACTGGCGTCCCCTCCAGGGTGTATTCCCGCCTTGCGCCCGATGATTCCAGGTAGGCTCTGGACCCCCCGCGACCCTAAATTGGATAAGCGGTTACAGATAATGGATTGATGGAATAAATGTGAGTGTATGATGACCAGTGATGGACTGGGACCCAGTCCGAGGGGTGTTTCTGTCTTGCGCCTAGTGCTTTCAGGTAGGCTCTGGACAGATCGTCCCTGGACTGTAAAAGTGGTTACAGACTATGAATGTTGTTATGCTTATGGAAGACCTAACCAGGAACTTCCATAACCAGCTCACTCAACACATACACGGAGGATTTGTCATAGTAAAGTAAATTGTATACAGCTTAATAGCAATAGTTAATAGTATATTACAGATAGTTGCACATTTTCTACCTTTTACATCCCTGGATGACCGTTTCCCTCTCGGTTTACTGTTTCAATAAGAATTGGAGGAGAAATTGACATTTTACCTACATGGCAGTTCTCCAAACGCAGCATGTATTTTAGAGATATTGTTTGTAAACCCACATAGTAATCATTGTTCTAAAACCAACCCAAAACTGATTTAATATGGTCCTGAAAAATATTGATGAATATGGGATGGCTTTAGTCTAGATCCATGAGACTTAAATTTCTGATAATATATTTTTCAGTTTGTTTAGCCCCAAATGTTTAAAAAAATGTTCTATTTAATTATTTATCTTTGCCTGTTCTACCCATATGTATGTCTCTCCCTATTACATACAGTGCCACTCAGGACAGCATGTGGTTCCTCTGGATCATGTGAGGCCAACTCACTGTTTTTTCGAACTGCTTCTAATGCAACACGACTGAACAGTTCAAAACACCAGAGAACACAAACTGCCCAGATCTGTCAAATTAGCTAACAATTGTGGAATATATATTATAAATATAGCAGCACGGTTGCGCAGCAGGTAGTGTCCCTGTCACACAACTCCAGGGTCCTGGGATTGTGGGTTCGAGCCCTGCTCTGGGTGACTGTCTATGAGGAGTTGTGTTCTCCCCCTGTCCACGTAGGTTTCCTCCGGGTGCTCCAGTTTCCTCCCACGGTCCAAAAACGTGTTGGTGGGTAGATAGGCAACTTATAAGTTTCCATAGGTGTGAGAGTGAATGTGTGAGTGTGCGTCACCCTGTGAAAGACTGGTGTTTCCGGATTGGCTCTAAACCCACAGCCGCCCTGAACTGGATAAACAGTTACAGACAATTTATAAATGTAGTTGAATGACCACTTTGAAAGAGATTGTTTAGTTTATCAATGAGCATTGATTTCAGTTATTGATTCATGCAAATTATAATGATTTAAATCCTTTTTGTGTCCTGTTTTACATTTTTTCAGGAACTGGAATGTGTGCTGCTGAAGAAACAGAATTTGGAAAGAGAGAATCAGAGTCTGAGGAACAAGCTGCAGGAGAGTGAGCTTGCTCATGTTGCTGCTAAAGAGAAATCTGAGAGCTCTGAGAAACAATGTGAGGATCTAAAGCAAACGCTGCTCAGGAGGCAAAATGAAGCTAAAACATCACACAGCTGCATGGAGGCCTTTCTGAAGGAAGTGGACTTTCTGCTGTGGAGAGAGCCAGCACCCACTCTGCACAGAGAGGAGGAAATTCTGGATAAGCTCAGAGAGGTCTGCAGCAGGGAGAGGAGCAACAGTGTGGTAAAATTAACATATCAACACAATGTTCTTTTGCTTCCTGTGAAAACTGCCTGCAGTCAATTTACATAGACCTTTCTCAAGATATTAATTCACATCACAATATCTACACTATACAGATTTGTGGATTACTCATCCATGGTTTAGTTTGAAATGAAAGGTTTTGTCCTAAGATGGTGTTATTGCAGCAAAAGAGAACAACCTATCAATTGCCTTATGTTTCAACATTTTTGTGGCATTAATGAAATCAAGTACTGATGTTAGTTGTTTACTTCTTTATCACTTACACACTGCCACTCCAATTTATCTCAAAAGTACTGCATGGTGCTGCATCACTCACTGCAGTTCCAATGCTCTACAGCTTAATGCTGGACTGCAAAGTGGTACTGAAGAATTGAGTCTTGTGGAGTACTGAGGGCATCAGTTAAATAAAAATTTCATGTGTATTGTGCAGTGCGTTAGTGAGCTAGAGGCCAGACTGGTGGCAGTATCACAGGAACTTTCCAGGCAGACTGAGCTGCAGAGAGCAGCAGAGCAGAGAGAACAGCAAACCCGGGGCATGCTTCTCAAACTAGAGTCTGAACTCCTCACTGCAGGAGTCAACAAAGATGGACTGAGCCAAGAAAAACAGCAGGTGAGCTGACATTCAGTTCAGTTAAATTCAACCTTAATTTAATCCCAGAGATTCATAGAGAAAGATTGCTCACTTTCAAATTTAGCCAAGTAAAAAAAAACAACTAAATAAAACCCATAAGCTATTGGAAACATATTTGGAAATTATGCAAGCTGTCATTCTGTCACTGTCTTTTAAAACCACCAAAACAAAGTTCAGTAGTTGTTTCCCCGCAATATCACAGAATTGCTTTTTTTCTCTCACTTAACTCCATTATTCATTCATTATCTGTGAGCGCTTATCCAGTTCAGGGTTATGGTGGATCCAGAGCCTACCCGGAATCATTAGGCGCAAGGCAGGAATACACCCTGGAGGGGGCGCCAGTCCTTCACAGAGCAACACACACACACACTTTTGAGTCGCCAATCCACCTACCAACATTGTTTTTTGGACCGTGGAAGGAAACCGAAGCACCCGGAGGAAACCCACGCAGACACAGGGAGAACACACCACACTCCACACAGACAGTCGCCTGGAGGAAACCCACGCAGACACAGGGAGAACACACCACACTCCTCACAGACAGTCACTCCGGAGCAGGAATCGAACCCACAACCTCCAGGTCCCTGGAGCACGAGCTTGCTGCCCGTAACTCCATTATATACAGATTAATTTAATATTGAGTATTTCATAGTATTGCTTAAAAAATAATCCTGCTCCTTATTGTCACTATCCAAAGAAAAACACGTATCTCCAAAATAGTAACTACAGGTGAAGGAAAAAAGAGTCACATTTCTTAGGAAAAATGCTTCTCTGCATTAACCCATCCATAGTAGAACACAAACCCACACCAGTGAGCAATTCTTCACACACATTAGGGGCAGAGAACACATACACAACCAGAGCAGGGGTCGCCAAGCACCTCAGTGCCTGGGTAGCAGTTTGGGGGTTAGGTGCCTTGCTCAAGGGTACTTCAGCCATGTATGAATTTCTTCTTTCTGGTCCTGGGAATTAAACCACAGACTTTTGAGTCTCAAGCTCACTTTTCAAGGCCATGGCTTGAGGTTTTAATAGAAGTCAATGTAAAAAAAAAAAATGATTGGGCCGTTAACCATGAACTTTTTACACAATGTGAAGAACAGCTGCTGTGTTCAAATGATGTAGTAAATTTAAAAATCCAAGAATTTGAACTATGAATTTGTTCTTGGAGTACTCTGAGTATTTTTAAATGATGACAGTTTCTAATCAATAATATTTGTGTGTAAAGAGACAATAAATAATGTAAACACCCATATAAAATGGTGATTCAGGTTAGAAACAAGCTGGGGGGCAAGGGGAACCTAACAGGCTTTGCTCTTCCCTTACATCTTGTGTCTAAAATTGGATCACCATTTTTTATGGGTTTTTTTCCCTGTTCCGTGTCCTTACTTTTGGGACACCCTGTATACTGGCCTTATATGTTTGGGCTTTATAAGTTTATTTTTGAAAAAGATCACATCAAAAAAAAGAAACATTATCACAAAGATCCTAACAGATCCTGGATGTACTAAGAAGACTCACTGTTATTTTTGGAAAGGTACATTTTTTTTTTAACTGAAGTTACAATGCTTTTAAATGAGTATTGGTTCAGACCACACAGCACTACTAGAAGTAAATTGTGTGTAAAAAATAGCATTCAATTAATCATTTTGTCATTTGTGATGCAGTACTTGAAATTTCTGGATCAGCTTTCTGAGAAAATGAAGATTGAGCACTTAGCCACTGATCTGGGTTTTGATATGAGACTTGAGGCCATACTTACTCGTGCAGAGCAACTGACCAGACAAGAGGGTACTGCTTTGGTGGAAGCTAAAACATTGCTCTACAGTCTTCAGAAAAAGGTTTGAATGTTTTGGTAATTCTGAGAGAATAAGGCTTTGTTCACACTGGTAGAAAATCAAATGTTTCTTCTGCATTTTACACCACCATTCTACATTACCGGTTACAAGTGACGAAATCTGATTTGTGTGGTCAGACAGTAGTTGCATTTGCCCACAAACCTAACTAGATTCACCCATCTGTACAAGGCCTAAGACTAGACTATGCTAAACACCTTTCTAATTTTATTCACTAGAATTCACCATGAGTACCTGGGCTTAGATACATGTCTCCAGTGCTGACTTGTGTAGTGCCTGTTTATTTTGGTGCAGGTGAAGGAGCAGAGGGAAAGGTTGGATAGTAAAGAGTTGCACATGGAGCTGCTGAGGAAGAAAATAGCTCAGCTTGATGAGGAGAAGAGGAGTCGTTCAGCTCTGTCTGTGGAGCAAGATGATGCTACTTTGGCCAACAGGAAACTGCAAAAGAAAGTGGAGAGGCTCCAGGCTGAGCTTAGTGTCATGCGTTTCTCCAACACTGAGCTGAAGGCCAAGCTCACAGAGACCACTGAGCTCAAGGTAGAAGGAAGAAGAGCACTGGCACACAGCCCAAGAAGAGGCAGAGTCTTTTAACCATGTCCTTTGTCATTTAAATTATGTATTTAAATTTTTACTGCATTACTTTTTTCAGTGTATGGAAATTGTGTTATTACACCAGTGCTACTGCTCATACTACTATAATATAACTATATACAGCATCAGTTTAAACTAAACTATATTTCTGTAGCACTTTTGAATGCGTAATAAAAGTGCAAATGTAAAAATACCCAAAATAAATTCAAGGCACTCCTCAAAACAAAAACTAGAATCTTTAAAGACCTTTTATAACGCCATTCATCATTCCTGACACATCTACATGTCTTCATTTTTATTTACTGCTTCCTCTTGTGCTAACATATAGAATTGTACACATATCTGGCTTTATATTATTAAAAATATTCAAACATTTGAACTGCAGTGTCAAACTATTTTACATTTAGTTCATGTAAAATAATGTGAAATATAATATTTCATACATATTATTATTATTATTATAATCACAATGTATGGTCATATACAATACAGAACATTGCATGTGTGAAGATATAAAACTCCTTATAGCTCAGGTGCTTGTGTTTGGTGCATTAAGATCAGAGTGATGGAACAGAAGCAGGCCATTGAAGAGCAGTGTAAGAGTCTGGGCAAAATGGAGAAGAGTAAAACCAAAGTGGAAAAACGGCTCACCACAGTGAAGACAGAGCTACAGAACCAAGAGTACAGAGCCAGAGATGAATTGCTGCAGGCGCAGAGGCTTCTCCACAGTCAGGCCAATGCCATGGCAGAACTTGCTCACAGGGAGAAAAAGGTACAGTAAAGATGTTTGATACCTTGCATAGTGAGCAGTCCGTTTGCTCTTAGCATTATGGATTTCTCTCTTCTGAGACAATTTCATTTAATTTGAGATTTCTGGTGAAAATATGTAATTGTATTGATATAGAAAATTTAACATTTTGGACTGTCAGTTAATACATTTAAGTCTTTAAAGAATATATTCACAGTCAAAACACAGCAAATTGAGCTGGATTGTTTTTTTTTTTAAACCCAATTTTCTTCCTAATTTTACCAATTACACTAGTTAACCAAGACTCACAAGGGCACCAATGTGGGAGGCTAAGGGGCCAAATATCCACCTGGGAGGGTGAGAGCCACCCTTCTCACATAGGGAATGATTCCATTTGTACTCTCTCATACTCCCAGCCTCAGATGGCTGAGGCAAGTTCATTCATTATCTGTAAGCCCTTATCCAATTCAGGGTCGTGGTGGGTCCAGAGCCTACTTGGAATCATTGGGCGTAAAGTGGTAATACACCCTGGAGGGGGCACCAGTCCTTCACAGGGCAACACACACAGTCACACATTCACTCACACACTCACACCTACGGACACTTGAGTTGCCAATCCACCTACCAACGTGTGTTTTTGGACTGTGGGAGGAAACCGGAGCACCCGGAGGAAACCCACGCAGACACAGGGAGAACACACCAACTCCTCACAGCTGAGGCAAGTTACACCCCCCAATTTCAATCTCACACCTCTGACTTTTTAATGACTGTTTAGACGTCACAGAGTGACTCACAGCATGCACACCATACTCTAGTTTTTTTCTTCTGGACGTAATAAACCTTCCTTTCGTTTTTAACCAAAAAAAAAAAAAATGTACATAGTGGTCACAGTTTCAAAAATAGATGAAAATAAACCAATCACACCATTTTGTATTCTTGCATTGCAGCTGCTGGACTTCTGTACTGTGGTGTCTCACATGTTGGGAGTGGACATGCTAGGTTTTCTTCCTAACAACGAGGCTATCAAACGGCTGGAGGTTCTGATTCACTCAGGCCACAATCTATTTCCCCTGGCCTGCCACTCTACAGCACCACATCATCAATTCCTTGTGGCTCCTGTCAGCTCTAGCCTTACTGCCCGCTCTCTAGGGTCTCAAACACAGGCCCTGCCTCCGCTTCCCAATACAGATACACCCTGAGGACCATGTAGCCTCTTATCTGGCTAGTAGATGAAGTGTGGCACACATTAATACTCTTATTTAGGAAGCCAATATCTTATACGATGAGAGTAGTTTATTGAAGATTGTCATTAACTAATCATGCAAAATCAGGTACACTGTGAGGCACATGTGTAAATCAAGACCATTTTTGTCTTAACACCGTTTGAATTGTAATGTTACTTTTGAGTCAATATTGTGTCAATAAACGTTTATTGATTCTAATGTGGGATTATGACAATTTTTGACATCACAGTGTACTAATTTGAGCACATCTTGCACACAGTCAGTACTTAAAAGGGATGTCTGCGATTGCATGGAAACACTTCTTTCTGGTTTGTTGTGTTCAGGAGTTCCATGTCTTTAAATGTGGAGAAATAGTATGTTTGAGAAAAAAAATTCTTATTTGTATATGGCTGAAGTTAATTTGCCTGTAAGTTTTATTCAATGTTTCAATTATCACAGAAACTCATTGGTAACATGAGCTGTTTAGTTTTGTGGCACTTATGCAGTTAGCCATCTATCGAATTTGGACACATTTCCACCAAGTAATTGAAACAGCCAAAATAATATATGGAGAAGGAATAGAGCAATATCCTCATTTTGGTGTATGCTTTTCAAGTTCTCTCTGTTGTCTAAAAAATGCTTTGTTCTGCCATGAGCAGAGAGAGAGAGAGAGAAAGCCTAGCATACCAGACCGAGACGATTTGTTTTTTATAACCATTTACTGACACTGGGGCTTTATAAACATAAGCACACAAACAGACTGGAGAGCTATCGAATGTTGAGGAAACCCTCAGAATTTTGAATACAACTGTGAACATCACCTTTAAGGAGTGTCAAACAACTGCAGTCCATTTCATTACAATGAACATTATTAATGGGGTTTTTTGTGCAGTGCAGTATGTGGAAAAAGTACTGAAATTCCTTTAAAACATTTTAAAAGGTGGAACTATTGTTTTTTTTTGTTTTTTTTTTAAACCTGAGTTAATTTTAAAAATGAGTTAAAACCTCATTTAAACTAAAAACTTACAAGTTAATTTATGTTACCTTAGCTAAGCTTTTGAACTGTGTTCACACTAAATCAGGAGACCTTGAATGTCAATATCAATTTAATTTATTATTTGTTTGTATACTGTTGGATTATTACAAAAAAATACCACGAAGCACATTATGCGTATACTCTTTTCAATGCAAAGGTTTCTTAGACCTTAGCAAACTGTACATGGATAAATATCATGATATCAGTGCTTTTCCATACAATACTGAATATTCATAAATTTAAAGTTGATTATTAGAGTAAGTTTGTTAAAATTATGATCAGTTTTCCACAACAATTTTCATAAATGATAAACTTTAAAACCAAAAGTTGAACACATGCCAAAAATACATATAAAAAATAGTTGCAATATATATTTTTAAAGGATATTTTACAGGATTTTCATTTGTTATAAGCAATTTCACACCATAGTCTTTGCATTAAAACAAGTGTCAATACTTTTCATGATTAAAAAAATGAAAAAGAAAAGAATCCAGGCCTAGAGACATGAACAACAAATGATCCGTACCAATTTTAGTTTAAGATCTAGTGATATTCATTTAAAAATACATTTAATTATCTTTCTCTTTTTTTTTAAATTGGAAGAACTTTTATTAGTAACACTAGCAGCCCACTAGTCTTCCAGTGTATAACTTATAACCACCTGTATACAGTGTATTGAGTTTCAGTGCAATGAGCTTCTTTATAACATCTACAAGAGATGTGGACAGAATTCAAAGGCTAGCTATGCAAAGACAATGATAATCAGCTTTGGCTGCTAAAGTAGTGGTGTAAGTCAGTTGTTCAGATCTCACTGACGAGGACTGTGATATGAACCCAAGCTCATATGGGCGGAGGCCCGTTAGTATAACTGAGCATCGGGTGGAATGAGCGAGCGAAGTTGTTGGATTGTGCACATTTGTAGTCCTCATCAGACATAGGCACCAGACAGGCCAAGGCCAGCAGCAGCAGTAAAAGCAACTGCACAGGCAGTGAGGCCCAGAGGACTCTCATGAGGAAGCTTCTGCACCAGGAGCGCCGCTTTTTCTCCTCAGAATGGGAGGAAACGGATCCAGCGTCGCTGAGAGACCTGCTCACACAAGAGGCACAACATATCAGACTGCACAATGAAATGGAGCATTTATTCGGCAAGCTGGGCTAACTGCTCCCTACACATAACTACACAATGCATTAAGTGAACTTACTTGATTAAAATATACAGGCAGGTTTGGACACCCCTGGTCAATCCAAGAAAAACATATCTACACAAACTCAAAAAAGTACTTTCTGTCAATATTTATTCACTCATTCATTGTCTGTAACTACTTATCCAGTTCAGGGTCACGGTGGGTACAGAGCCTACACGGAATCACTGGGCAGGAATACACCCTGGAGGGGGCGCCAGTCCTTCACAGGGCAACACACACACACACACTTTTTGAGTGGCCAATCTATCGCCAACATGTGTTTTTGGACCGTGGGAGGAAACTGGAGCACCTGGGGGAAACCCATGCAGACACAGGGAGAACACACCACACTCCTCACAGACAGTCACCCGGAGAGGTCCCTGAAGCTGTGCGCCATTATGCTTTTTGCCAATAGTTATCACAAATTTTTATTTATTTGATTTCCAAATATTGTATAAAATATAACTATTAGCCGTAAGGCTACAATTTATTTTTACTTTTACACAAATGTGTTAAATTCAGGAAATAATCAGTTGTGTACAGAAATTAATATTCTGCAGAGGATGTGTCATTATTTTCACTCAGTAAACAAAACCAGGGGTGACCAGACCTTTAAACATATTAGTCTCAATGAATAATATAAAGTACTTTAACCAAATTCCCTCTTATAATTTTATTAATATGGAATAAAATATGTAAACTCTTCAGATACTTGCCTGTATAAATAATAAGTCCATGCACATAAAAGTTTTCTTTACTGCCTTTCTCTCTTACTGAATACACTGCCATTAATGTCATCAGTACAGGTTTCAGCAGATTAAGCCTGGCATACACAATTTAGCTTGGAGGAAAGGCAAGCGTTTGCAGCTATTAAGTTGTGAGAGGACGTCTTAAAAAGGGTTCCTTTTCACAAAAAGCTACATTGTTACAAAGCTATTAAAATGCATGCCATAAAGAAAGAGCGCTGTCCAGCATAAGCTCCACTGAGGAAGCAGTTGATGTGCCACTTGTTGTTTGAGTGCAATAATCACTAATCATGTAAATAATCAATTGCTACTATCTTTATTTACATAACATAACATGTACCAACTTACAGCACCTTGCTGAAATTAAACATGAAATATTGTTAGCTTAAGAATGACTATATAGCAAGTCTGAGATGTTGAATTCTGCGGGGCTCACTTTACAGACTGCTTCTTAAACTTAAGTCTATGTCAGAATGATACAGTACTGTGCCACTATTAATTTACATTCAACATCATGCATTTGCAGAATTTCAGTAATTAGTATGTCCACCCGTTACCTATATTTTCAGCTGAATATTTCCAGTTTCTGCATTCTACTACAAATTTTCTTTTCTATCCTTTTCCCTCCAAAAACTACAGATCCATTCAGGACCACAGCATTGTCCCCATTGTTTAGTTAACTTCCATTTACATTCATCTTAAGCTCAGAAATATCTCCTGAAAAATCAATACCTTGTTCTAATGGCTGTTTTGACTGGAAATTAACTAAATGATGGGTGGTCTCTGAAGTTGACACACATGATTGTTTATGGATTTGTGCATTTGTGGATTTGAGGACACCCATCCCCACATGGCCCAGTCATTGAGTGTTTTTTCACTACTCAGGTATGCTCAGTCTGAACCGAACATGCCCTCCTAAACTCCACAAATGGAGACTTGAGAGGAGAAGACCACAGATG
Source organism: Hoplias malabaricus (assembly GCF_029633855.1). Taxonomy (NCBI): domain Eukaryota; kingdom Metazoa; phylum Chordata; class Actinopteri; order Characiformes; family Erythrinidae; genus Hoplias; species Hoplias malabaricus. The sequence continues at coordinate 59,617,250 of NC_089800.1, forward strand.
GCAGATTGAAGGGGAAGAAGATGGTAGATTAGTTATTAAGAGGATGTGACACACAAGAAAGAGGAAGATAGCAAGATAAATTGCTGCCAAGACGTTGTTCATTGCAGACGCTTGCTGGCTACGCAGACGATGAAAGAGTTGCTCAGCAGCAAGAAGTCGATAATATTCTTTTACAGCAACAAAATCTCAGCAGAAAACTACAAATAGTTACTGGAATAATCTTCTTGAACATTAAGCTTTTCTCTGGTGTATGGTCTCCCATATCTGTTTAAAACCACTAGCCTAAGTGTCTAGTATCACAGAAGATGATGGAATCCATTGACATGAGCCTTAAACGTTGTTCTGTCACTGGTCTTTAAGCTGATAGATGTGTTTTAGTGGGCTGTGGGGCTTTAGTCAATGGCACAGCACTTTGTAAATCGTGGGATCAACCCAGACACAGTGATGCCAGCGTTTACACTTTGGGCATAGGTTGAGTTCCATTATCTTCTCAGTGATCTAGAAACCAGTAGACAGGTACCTGCAGTGTGGACTGCTCACAGAGGTTCCAGGCTGTGACAGACTACTTTTGCCCCGTGGCTGTTTGCAATGAACAGGGGGGTAAAAGAAAGAAAGAATGTTTCAGTCCAGGCAAATAAAGACAAAGCTAATGATGAAAGAAAACCCAAAAAAAAGGACCAGCAACAAAATCAAATGAGAGGGTGACAGGACTTCTATGGAGATAAAGAATCTGGTTCTTCAAAGCATTCTGTGGCAGAAAATCTGCCTAAATATCTGAAAGGGGTATAATGAACAAACAAAATAAGAACTCTATTATATAAACTTTCATTAGTTTCATACATTTTATAGCTCACCACAATTTAATGTAGCTCTCACAAGATTGGACTGGACAAGCTTTGAGTTTAAAAACCACAGAACCAATATTCTTTAGACATTTAAAGGTGTAGGATCTAGAGGGACCATGAACAGAAGGAAACTGTTGAGGAACTAAACAAAGTAGAAAAAGGTGATGAGGTTCACATCAGATGAGAAACTCTATTGTGGAGAAGTGTAAAATGGGATTGAGTAAATCAAAGTAGGTGAACAACATAATAGGAATCAAATCTCATAGGCTAAATTGCTTTTTTGCTCTGAAGGAGGAGGGCATGCGGGTTTGACATTTAGACTGATGTGAAACCGGAGGGTCACTGAGCAAATACACTGAGGTGTCAAGCGTGTCTGTAGGCCACGTTCCAGGGACATCAGGACAAACTGCACACACTATAATCTTAATGTGACAAAACAACACTCAACCTTGCAGAGCGCCACAGAGCATTAGTATGATATGTTACCGATCGCTGGCGACTGGGAGTGCTCCGTCCAGATACAGGACTCAGGGAACCAGATGTGTCCAGTTCATCAGCAGATGACCAAGATGACAGATCCTGAAAGAACAAAGACAAGAATGTAGGCAGAAATTACTTTTGTATTACAGAAGATCTAGGGCTGGAACTTAATAGGGACAAACATGGCCTGGTGGTTAGGGAACTGAGCCTGTAACCGGAAGGATCCCCAGAGCAAGGCACCTAACCCCTAACTGCTCCCCAGGTGTGCTTACTGCCCCCTAGTGTGTGTGTGTAAATGTATGTTTCACTGCATGGATTGTGTTAAATGCAGAGAAATAAATTCCTCTGTGCAAGCACAGTGGCCAATAAAGGAATTCTAATTACTTTAAACATATTTCTTTAGATTTTAATCATATTCCTTAAAAAAGGTAGGAAAAAAAAGAATTTATTATATTAAGGTTCATACCACATTTGTACCACACTAGTTTTACTTCTGTAACCCACTTCTATAACCCTGCCCTAGTTACAGTTATTAATGTACATCTTCTCTTGTGCAATACTATACTTTATGTATAGTACTGTGACACAGATTTCCTTCAGGATCTGTAAATATTTCAAAATATTTTCTATTATGAATTTTCTACTAACTGTTACTGATTACCCAGCATTCATTTTATAGCCTAGTATTTCCCCAGTCTAGCTGATGCACTGACCTGCTGACTGCTAGTGATGTCAAGGGTCTTCTCCAGTTCTCTGATGTCTCGTGTCACCTCTTTCAACAGTAGCTTAAGCCGGTTTCCTATGACATGCACCTTCTCTTTGGCCTCCAGGCAGTCACTGCCCTCTGAGTGGACCAGCAGTTGCAGGGACATATCCTGCAAGGAGGCCACCTTCAGCTGGGAGTCAAGCAGCTCCCGACGGATTTGCTGCAGAGACAAACAAGAAGCAAATAACCAAACGTTTGCTCTAGTTTAACCTAAATTAAATTTACAAGAACGCAATAGAAGAAAAACAGATAACCCACTGAGACATACCAAGAGGGTTTTGTGATGCTCTTGCAGGGTGTCTGTGTCCTGACTGTGATCGATTGGTACAATCTCATTCTTCCTGCGGTCAATATTCTCCAGCCACAACAGCAGACCATGACTCATTTCATGGAAGTCCTGTAGGATAAGCAGGTACAGAGTCAACAGTCTACTTAACACAGATAACCAGGTGAAGTAATCAGTAACAAGAGCACATAGCTCTTGAAAATAAGTCGAGACCGTCTGCCTGAAGTGAAGAACACTCTTTGTAGACACTACGTTCTTAAACGATAAAAATATATTTTATTATTTTATCATTATTTAATTATATTTAGTACTGTGTAACATTACATATATTCTAACAAACAAAGAATTCTAAGGGTTAATGAATTTGAATTTCAGTAGAGTTCTTTCTAGAGAATACTTTTTGGTACTTTTCAGTGCTAAATCTTTTTTTATTATGTGTTAATTGAGATAAAACAGCCAATATAACTTGCCTGGCACTGCATTAATGCATCTTGGAGAGAACTCCTCCATTCATCTAGAGAGCATGTTAGCCTCTCCCAGCGGTTATTCATCTCTTTCAGTCTGCCCTGCAGCTCTTGAGACTCGTCGCTGTCCGACTGCAGAAACTCAGAACTGCATAGATTTATGGACAGCACTATAGCTTTCCGTTTATCCACAGCCTTTTGCAGCTCCTGGACAATAAAACAGACAGTTACTGACCACATACTGGATGAGAGAATTACATATGTGAAGTCTCATTTCCTCAGAAGGTAGTATTGGTAAGCAGTGTTGTTTATAATTCCAGCAGTTATGTGGCTAACCTTTAGCTTTTTGATGCGCAGCTCAATGGTCTGTATATCTGTGCTCACTTCCAGTGTCCGCTGTTGCTCCAGCTCCTGCTCAGCCTGATTGAGCCAGCTACAAATGCTGTTCAGGTCTGAGTTAAACTGCTGCCACTGCTGCAGGTTCTGCTTCATGCGCAACTCTTTACTGAGAGCCTGAGCCTGTAGCAGTTCCCAGCGCTCAATCACACCTGAAATGCACAGGAAGAGAGAAACAGCTTAGAGCATGGCCCACAAACCAGAAACAGAAGGAGAAGCACAGGTGTCTCATGACACAGGGACAGCAAGTAGTTCAATATTTTTGATAAGGCAGAGTGTTAATTGATCTGAAATACTGAAATACATAATGTAATACAAAACGGTACTTTAGGTCTCTTTATTAGTACCTGAGGTCTGTGTTTCAGAATTGTTGGGGTTCACAAAGCCTGCCAGCTTATCTTCCACCTCCTTCAACTCGAAGCCAACCCTCTTCACTGTGTCAATACTTCCACGACACTCTCCAAGCAACCGCATCTGCACAAGAGCGAAAGACAGATCATCAAATTTGTTCTATGTATAGAGGCCCCTGCCAGGTATCTGTATAATGTTACTATGCATTTTTTATTTTATTTTTTGTTTCAAACATCCAATAGCTACTTTTATGCTCAACTGTCAGAGCATGCAGACCATGAAGGACTCACATAGCCCGTGTAGGAGGCATCCAGCTCAGGGCCAGTGGGGGTGCGGCTGCGGATGATGTTCTCTGTCTGCTGCAGGTGGAAACGGCTGGTGTCCAGGGCTTTGGCCAATTGCCTAAAGTGAGTCTCCAAAGAGGAAGCTTCCCCTACATAGACATGAAACAGTTACCATCTAAAAGGTATCTAATTTGGCACAAGGAGAGGAACAGCCCATTCTAGCCTCTATTGATCCTTTCAGAAGCATTGTGTATTACTTTCATTGTTCTAAGTCATGCTTTGTGAGTTACATGGAGGGGACACCTAACCTCCAACGGAAGTCACATAAGTGTTTATGGGCATTATTCATAACAGTCTCAAGTGAAGTTAATTTTTATTTTTATAATCTAAAGTTGTCTGATTACTCCTTTATGATTTTATTTGTTAGGCACTGTGAATAATACCCAAGAATATATGAAATACAAAAAGGGATACAATAAAAAAAGAAGAAGTGGTTAGTTACCAGCGAGGCTACCAGTGTAGTCAACTGAATATAAGCATCAGTTTTTCTACTTACAAACTACATCACTACATGCAGTAGACAGAATCTGCAAAGCAATTTACAACAAAAGAACTAAAGGAAGTTAGAAACAGCTGCATCTAATGGTAGTTCCTTGATTCTGTGACATACTCAGTTCGTGAGTAGAAAAAGAAAAGAACCAAAGTCCCAAGCAGCAGGCTGTGAGTACATCTCTCATTTAGAAAGGGTTATGTGCCTCAGCATTACAGCATGCTGTGGCTACTAGTGCCTACCAGATGTGGACCTCAGTGTTTGTTCTGTTAGTTTTACATATGCCTCAGTGCTCTCTGGAATCTCTACATCTGGAAAGAGACATATACAATGCAATGCATGTAGTACAGTTTGGGTAGCATATCTTAATAATAAAATCTACCTATATTGACTTCTATGTCACGTTGTCCAACACTTTTATTTGGATTTTAAAATAGTCCCTGCGATCCAGGAGTACTAGCCATGAATCTCCGTAACAGTATGACAGTTATTTTATTCTTCTCTGTGATAATTTAGTACAATTGATAATTTTGCATTTGTACAATTTGCCCTTTGACCCCTAAATAGTCATTGAACGAAGGCATGTGGAAAAACACATATGATTCATAAGTTTGTATCATAATTACTACAGTCTCTGAGAAGTCCTGACCTGAGAGTGCAGAAGCTGAGGCCTGGAGGTAAGCCCCATCCTCTCCCTCTTCATCAGGCTCTGAGGCCAGAGCTCGGCTGGTGCTCTCCAAACCACGGCTCAGATCGTAGTCATGGTCCCACTCCAGGGGAATGGAGTCTACGCTGGCTGGGGTGTCCCGACCTGAGCGCTCTGTCCGTAGCGGGGCAGCCAGGGAGGCAGAGCGGCTGGATGATGGCAGCGGAGAGAACAGACTATCGCCCAAGCGTTCACTCCATGGAAGGCTGGACACATCACCAGCCTCATCTAAATCAAACTCCCGATCTGAGTAGGAAACCTCATGTTCATCTTCTGTGAGCTGCAAATACAATATTTGGATATCACTCTAAAAGATTTGATTCAAGGCCAAGTGAAAACTAAAACTCAATAATGATTTTTAAGGGTTATCAAATTCCAGTTAACAATTATATGGTCAAAAGTAAAACAGACTGTAATAGTCTTTCATCAACAGCACTTTGCTAATGAATCTAAGAGCAGGACCTTAAAAACCTTTTAAATATATTATGCCAGCCATCTGTACATAGAAAAATAAAAGTGAATTATTAAAGTACGGTTATAAAACAGAGATAAAGTGATGTGAAAATCCCAAAATATGTTTCTCAGGTTTAAATATTTATTATGGTAACATGACAGATGTCTTTATGTTTATGAGCAGTTCATTTTTAATGTCATATCAGATTGACAAGAAATACTATATACTCAAGAATATATCATCTGGGAGCAAGTTCAAGGAATCAAATCATTAAATTATATCGAATAATAATATTTATAATAATATAACAAGGCATTTCAATCTTGAGCTTTACCGGTAGGCGAATGAGCTTCTTGTAGTAGCGTTCCACCCGTCCAAAGACCTCCTGGCAATAACGCTGCAGCTCTTCAAGCTCCTCTTCAATGACAGCAGCATCCAGAGGCTCACTCTTTTCTATCAGGGCTTCCCCTTGGCGAAAGATGTGTTCAATCTTGGCTGTGTTCATAGAGATCTCTTGCTGGAATGCCTGCACAGGTGAAAAAACAGACAAAGGCATTTTTAAAAATTTCAGAATGATGGTGCAGAACTGAGTGACAGTAATAGAGTGGAGGCTTACCCTCAGTTGTTTAAGTTTTGCCTGGACATCACACTCAGAGAAATGCTCAATGTTGGTCAGCTGCAGATCCATCTCAGTCAGCCACACTAGTATGCTGTCTCGGGCCGTCTCAAACTCCTCCCTTTGGCTAATAAAGTGCTGCAGAGCAATTGGAAAACAAAAATGAAATTAAAAAAATAATATATAGACACTGGTCTTGGTCTTGGTATGTACCCTTAGGGGTAAGTATCATTTAAATAAAATTTTGGATATTTAATTTCTTTAGTTTTATTTTACAATATTATATTAACATAAATCAAAACTACAGTGTATAATTTAAACTTAACCTTTAAGACCTACAGATCAGAGGTTATGTATGTATACCTTGAGGCGTCGGAGGACAGAGGCCAGTCGTCTCTGGAGGTTATCCCAGCGCTGGTTACAATCATGGGTCATCTCTCGCAGTCGACAGGCTGCATCAGTGCGGTTCTCCCTTGCCAGCCGCCTGTACTGTTTATTAATCAACTCTAGCTGAGTGAGGCTCTCATGCACCTGCCGCTGGAAAGTCTATTGAATACAAAAAATTATTTTACAGATGAAGGAAAATCATTCTTTAACTGTTGAAAGAATTGACTTATTGTAAGTGATTTTTGGATCATTTTTATTGGTCAGTTCATTATGAAACTTCAAAACAATATGAAAGAAATACAAGTTTAACTGTATTTTGAGATCAAAAGGAATGTGCCTGGTCTATGCCATACCTCAAATTTCTTCAGCTCTTCCTTGGCCACTGTGTACAGCACACCAGAGGAGTTTGGCAAGGCAGCTGTCTTCTCTGACATTGTCAGCCACCCCTCAAAGTGAGAGAAGTCTTCCAGAAATTTCTGCCAGAGCCTCCATGTTTCTTCAATCCTGTGATGGATAATAATACAAAGAGAAATAAGGACATTGACCCCTTTAAACCTCTCTTATACATTCACAAAAACCATGAGGAAGTTTAAGATTGTACATGCTACACTGTAAATACCGTTATTGTGTTTGAAAAACAAACAAATATGCATGTGCTTAATTTAACATGATGTCTCAGTTTAAATAATTTGGCTAGAACTGTCAAACTAAATGTGTAATGATTATATTGACAACTCTCAGGTTTAGCAGTCATACTTGAGCCTTCGTTCCATGGACATAGCACAGATGCTCCTCCAGCGGCGGTCCAGGGTACGTGTGGCCTGCTGGATGGAGTCACATTCTGCATCTGTGGCACAGGCATCACAGTCATGGAGCAGCACCTCACACAGGTTGAGCACTGAGGCCACACCTGTGCTGTGCTTCTCTATGTCCCTCTGCAGCTCCTAAATACACAACATAAATAATACGTTACGAGTTTGTGACTGAGGCTGTAATCTATGTGTTAAGATCTAAGGAAGTAATCGTATATTTAATTTACAGCATTTAATTTAAATGTGATATTTAATTTCAAATAAAATAAAACAGAAAAAGAAGACAGAAGCAAAGCACATTAATTCGATGTCTTAAAAGGACTGTCTTTACTTTGGGCTTCTGATGTCTCAATTTTGAGCATAAAGGCAGCTGATTTGAGAGAGATAAATGCTGCACCACCCTACTTGGTTCTTATTTTCAAGTCATTGTTAGCTGACAAGTTCCTAGTTATTTTTAGAAGCCTGTTACGTGAGCCTACTTTGAGAGATGCAGTTTGGTCAGAGGCCTTTGAGTGGTTTTTAGACATAGCTTAAAAGTGGGGTATTGTAAATATGTGCATGAAGAACATTCCAAAATGTAAGGGTGTGTGTGTTTACCTGCTGCAGGTCCAGTTTCCTTTGAATCTCCTGAAAGTCGCAGGTATCATAGACAATAGGGCGGGAGAGTTCAGTCTCGATGTGTGCCAACCACGACCTCAGACTGCTCATGTTCTTATCCAATTGCTGCACAGCCACCAGTGTCTCCTTCAGCTTCTTTGCCCTGATCACACACACAAACATTACATTCAAACACACTCATAATTTAGAAATATTGGCAGTGAAAATGTAAAAACAAGTTATTTACATGAAATAAACCCATAATACACCATAAAACAACCCTAGACACTTGGTTAACTATCCTTTTGTTAGGATTTGTGGTAGTTCTCTGAAGAAGCCTGAAAAACACAGATGAATGCCAAGCACAAGCACACCCACACAATGAGGACTAAGAGAAAGAAAGAATCTGTAAGAGAGGTCTGTGTTGCAACCTTGCACTGATGAGGTCGAGGAGATGCTGCCACCGCTCGCTGACTTTGCTGAGTTTGTGCTCTATCTCAGAGGCTTTGTTCTCATGGCTAGCCTTGACCAAACGCTCTCCCATATGCTGTAGCTGATGCTTATTCTCCTGTGCCACTGCTAGCTCCTCCTGATAGTCCTGAGAGGAAAATCACCCAGAAACAAAACAGAGGGCAACACAGTTAGCAGGTTGAGACCAAGCCAAGCCGATAAACATAACAGCCCTCAGTGATAACTGATAGCGGATCATGACAGGAGACAGTTACAGTCTGTTTAAAATCTGTGAATGTCATTCTTTTAGCTGCATTAGTGCTAATTTTGCTACTAGGAAACAACTGCTATTTTCAGTAAACCTGACAAAAGATTCATTTAGCCTACCTTTCTGAGTTTCTCAATCATCTCTTCGATGCTGATGTCTCCGTTTTGGGAGACCTTGCTCTCCATGTGAGTAAGCCACTCACATATCTCTTTGTATTTCTCATTAAAGATGGCCCACTCATTCAGCTTCTCACTCACCTGCTGCCTGCGCAGAGACAACTGCACAGAGACGCAAACATAAAGCCATAACAGTCAGTGAAAAATAATCAAACAAAATACAGTCAGAATTTATGTAATAAGAGTAAAATCTGTAGAGGACAATTACCTTAGCTTACAGTTTTCTCTGTGATATGAAAACTTGCAAACATCCTGTGGGTTATAGTCTCACGCACCGGATGCAACTGACAGGAAAGCCTTGTCTGTTTCGTGAGTTTCAGTCTCAGAACTAATAACTCTGCACGACCATTTAAATGCTTCTAATCTTCACTTCCACAGAACTTATACATTTGGTGGCTATATTCTTCATATTCAGTATTTTGTTAAGAAATACACAGCTCAGCAGCATGGATAAACAGATATCAAATATTGTGCAAGAGCACCACCAAATGACAACTAAGATACTGCAAGACTGTCATTGATAAAATGTTGATAAAATATAACTAAGTAACACTTATGCCATTGTCATGTGAACTCTCAAAAATGTCTAGAAAGTCAGGTCCAGACATTTTGAAAAGTAACCTTTTCACACATGCAGTGTACAGCTGGAGTCAGGCACATCTTACCAAAGGAAATTTCCTTGGTTTAGGCATGAGGTGGCACCTGCATGGTGCGTGCAGTAGGCATGGCATGAATTCACTGTGAATTTTCAAGAAAATGACCTGCCCTATTCATACACGGGCTAATTTTGGCATTAACTGGACTTAATACTATATGGGGCTGGCAGAATTCAGTACAAGCCTTGGTAATGTCTGGTATAAATTTCTGTTGCTGTACCTGGTGGCAAATCTCCTCCCACTGGCGATGCAGCAGTTCAATACGCTCCTGCAGCACAGACAGGTCTTCAGGGCTGATGTAGCTGGAGAGAGACTCTCTCAACACTGTCAGATGAGCTAAATCCTCTGTCCAGCCATCAAATGTGTCCTCCAAGTCCTGCATTAAATATGTATTAATTTAAATGCATCAAGTATTTGCAAAGAATAGGTTTGGCTTTTTTTGTTTCTTTGTCACTGCGAATGTCAGTGTAATTACATGCTTGAATCATATATTAAAGCACATGCAGCCTGTTCACTGCATACAATGTCAATGTAATTTCAGGTTGTGCCTAACTAAATTTACATCTAAATTATTACAATAATATGCTTGTTCAATTTTGGATTGCAAAAACACAAAATACTCCTAGAGATTCCACTACACCTAAAGAGGACAAACACTTCTGCTTAGGGACAAGACAAAAATCACAAATATGATGCCTCAGGCTTGAAAAATCAAGATTCCACATAAATACATCACTTAACTTGAACAAAATACATCAAATGTAAACACACACACACACACACACACACACACACACACACAAGATGGCAACAGGCAAAAAATCTCTATGGATGATGAAGGTTAAAATAAGCTATTTATATAACAGCTATAATATAACTAATATGACATATATTTAATAGGATTTTAAGCTGTAATCATATTAATTAAATATTGTAAAAAAAATTACCAAAACTTTATTATGTTAACTAGTAGTATATTCACAGTATTCCATGAAGACTCCTTAATATATTTTGGTGTATTACCTTGCATCTCATCTGTTCAGCCTGCAGTTCCTCATGATGATCTGGTAATGGCTGAGAAAGTTGACGCTTAAAGGACCGCAGTTTCTCTAGAGATCCACCAATGCCTTCTTCACACTTCTCCCAATCCTATAAATAATTAGTCAGGTTTATTTTAGCCTCTTTCTGTTTTATGATGATGGAAATTACACAGTGATCATGAAATAGTTTACAGCATCATAAAATATATTACACCCAATATTTATCTCACAACAGTGTAATAGCATGAGAATAAGCAGAAAACTATTAGAACAAGCGCTGTACCCTAAGTAGGACAGCCAGCTCTCTCTTCTGCTCCTCCAGGCAAATATTAGCATGTCTCCAGCGTTCCTGGATACCGAGCAGCTCATCCTGCAGTGAAGCCTCGGCCCGTGTATCTGCAGAGAGCAGCAACTGCCTCCCAGCCTCCACTGTTAAGATATAACTGCCCTGCTGCCTCTGCAGCAGTTTCTCCTTCAACTACAGGAAAATTTTATAGACAAACAGTCAGCAGGGGGCGCCAATTCAAGAAATGACAACAATATGCATTTTTACAGCAGAGCATCTTCTAGACCTAGCAGTGAACTAGTCTAACGTACTCATATTTAGCAAACACTAGAATCTTATTAATGCAGCTTTCTGAAGCCTCCAACCATTACAGGGTAAGATAGTGTTTGCTAAATAAACAATTATCTGATTACCTGAACAGCATCCAGCATGACTCTAGCCTGCTGCAAAGGGACATGAGCTCCAGGCTGTAGAGCCTCTGTCTGATGTGAGACTTCCGCAAGCCATTTCCGTAACTTCTCCACCATCTCTCTGTAGCGTTGCCACTGGCGGATAAGGCTGTCTATGATACCTCTCCGTTGCTGTGCCCGTCTCACAACCCCCTGCCACTGATTGCTCAGCAGTGCCAATTTCAACTTGAATTCATCTCTGGAGTATAAGTGCAAGAAATATCATACATCACAAAGCAAAGCAAAACACAGGTACATCTGAACACTGCTATAAACATCAAGCTTGATCAGAATGCCTTTATGAATAAATACCTGTCATCCACTTGTCCTTGCTCAAGCATGTGTTGTCCATCAGTGATGATAGAGTGAAGAATCTGCTGCCTGCTGAACATCTCTGCCTGGAATAGCTACCGTGTGAAATATGTGCAAACTCAGAAAATCAGAGCACAGTCCAAAGTAGGGAGTCATATTTCTCAGAAATAACAAATTAGGCTATTAGCTTGGCTTTATGCTGATGTACCTCATGAGCTCGCTGCTGCTCCATTAAGCTTTGGAAGTTTCCAGAGATCTCCACAGCCAGTTTCTCCTCTGTTTGCACCAGAAATTCCATCCATGTCTCACACTTCTCCAGAAATGTCTGCTGTTGCAGTAGGGTGGCCTGCAGCTTACTGTAAAAATATGTTTGGTGAAACGGTCATGAAAACAGTAGCATTAACTAGGAGATGTAATCCAATTTTACAATCCTAAAAAACTAATCATGCAACCTCTTAAAGATAACCGTACAATAATAACAATAAAAACAATATGCTAGATTACAGACTGATAATTCAGCCAAACCTGAATCTCTCAGTGGTTTGGGCTGATGTAGTGGCCCAGCTCCTGTTTAGATTCTGCATGCGTTTGATCTCTGAGTCATTGAGTGGCAGTCTGTAGCCCAGCTCATTCAGACGCTCCAAATCCGGAGCCATGCTGCTGAACTTCAGCATTAGTCTCTGTACAAACACAAGCAAATACAGTTAATAAATTAAGCATTACTTCTGGATCATTAAATATCAGTGGTCTCCGGTATTAAGGCAATAATTACAGTACCTTTAGGTCTTCCATACGTTCTTGGATGATTGACAGGTCAGAGGAGCCATTGGGATCCTGACCCTTCAGAGTGTCTTCAGCCTCAACTATCCACTTGCACAGATTGTCCAGTTGCTCATTGAAAGTCTCATAGTCCTGAACTCCTGCCTGTGAGTAAAGAAATAAAGAGAGTTTACAAAAAGTACATTCCACAGTATCTTTATGATACTTTCATAAGCATTCAAGGTCTTACCTGAAGAGCCACCTGCTGTCGGCTGAGTGTCTGCTCCATGGAGCTTAGACGCTGGGAGAGAGACAGGTGATCCGACTGAATAGATGCTGCAGCTGAGGTGTCTACCTGCTGTTTCAGCTGCTCGCCCAGCTCCAGTAGAACTTGCAGAGAGGCCTGCACTGGGGCCTTTGAACGCAGCAACTCCTAATGGGAGCAATCAATGGGTTCAGAATATTAAACAATTTAACTCTATAAAATTGTATTTATTAATTGCAAAGCGATTAAAAGAGAAGAGAAAGCAATAGATTAGTTGTGTTGGACATACACTACAATCCTGAATCCAGGTGGACACATCCTCCTCTGAGATGTCCTTCCTGTTGGCAGTTTTTAGCAGCTGTTCTGCTCTCTCCTCGAGGTTCAAGATGTTGCTGCTGCTCTGCACATACAGATCCTTATAACTCTGCCACAGCTGCAGCAAAGCTTTACTGCACTTCAGTCGCTCTGCTATCTCCTCCAACAGGCTGTTCCACCTGACACACACATAGACACAATTTTCTATTTGCCTTTATATTTGTAAATATGCTTAGAGCAACTGATGCTTTCAAACTGTCAACATTGTAAATAGTAACAATGTGATATGCATTATACATTCCACTGCTCTGAATTAAAAATACACACTCGTATCTGACTAGTCTGCTGTTCCATACCTGGCATTGATGTCTTTAAGAGCATTGTTAAGGGAGTCAGACACAGATGGGTGGCACTCCTCTAGCAGTTGGTGTGTGATTGCTCCAAACTTTCTCAGACTGCTCTCCTGTTTCTCCAGCTGCTCTTGCAGATTCTAACACAGATGACAGAAACCACAGTGCATTTTTCATGGCATAAAAATAGTACAAATTATCAGCATTGGTGGAAGTAACTAGGTAAGCCAGAACCAAAATGGGGTAGAACATAGAGTGCATTGTAATTCTGTGGCATATACCTGTAGACTGTCCACCTGAAGCTGAGCTGCCTCTAGAGATCCAGTAAGAAGGCGAAAGCGGGACACAGAATATCTCCCCTCTGTTAGGAAACCATTAATCTCCTCAGCTGCTAGCCTGTACTGACTCCATTGATCCAGTGCTGATCTAAGGCTGATTTTTATCTGTCCTATCTGTGAAATAAACAAGCTAGTTTTATTATACACATACAAAATATATATTGTCAAAGCCCATGAATAATAGAATCTAAAGACCAGTTTCTTAGAAAAACAATGTACCAAGTGGTCAAGGTTAGCCCAGGTGTAGTTTAGTGCTTGAAGAGTTTCCATGACAACAGCACAGGCCTCATCCGTCTTGTTTTGGACAAGAGCACAGGCTTGCTCTTCTACTCGTTCCACCTCCTTCTCTTTCTCCTTCACCACCTCTTCCATTTCCTTGGTGCATTAAGAGAGAAAGAGAGAAAGAGAGAGAGAGAGAGAGAGAGAGAGAGAGAGAGAGAGAGAGAGAGAGAGAGAGAGAGAGAAAAAGAGAGAGAGAGAGAGAGAGAGAATATAAGATACATGCAATGACACATACTGGGGTCACATATAAGTCAACAAAAACAGTCACGATTCGGCCAGTGGAATCCTGATTGATATTTGCCTCCTTCTACACATCATGCCAAAATAGCAGACTTATGGTCCTTTTCCTGTGGTAATAGGCAGTTCTTGGCCAAAAGGTACCAGACTCTCCCTAGTATCAGATCTGAGTAGTCAATCAGAGCCAGAGCCGATTACAAGACATCTGTTTACAGATAAAGTCCCACCCTTCAGGAAAAAGGGCCAATCAGCTTACTGGTTATTCCACAAACAAAGTTGGGTTGCAGAAACCGTGGGGCTAGCAGAGAAATGGGGAAATGCTAGCAATATCAAGTGCCACTATGAGACAAGTTATAAGGCACTTCACTTTAATATGAGTTTATAATTATTTTTCCAAAAGCATTGTTTTATTTTATTGATATATAAAAAGAATATTTGTTAAAACTGACAATAAGAATTGCGGAAATATACTGAATTGTAATTGCATTTGTAATTTGATTTGTATAAAAATGTTGATTTAACTACTAATCTATTTCATTACCCAGGATATGGCACTGTATTATAATGTAAGTTACACATGTTCGGCACCTTCGCTTGACGAAATTTTCTCTAATTGGACCTTACTGAATTTTTATTACATACCCTGACTCATGACAATGAAAATTCCTTCCTACCTGGCAATCTTTGAGAGCATTTTGCACTGAGGAGACATCCTCAATCCTGTGTTTCCTTTTGAGTCTGTCCTCCTGGGCACAAAGCCAGGTCTTCAGGCTTTGCACATTGCTCTCATATTCCAGCCAGGACTCCAGTAAGCCCTCCAGATACTGGACCTGGACAACCACCAGAAACAAGTCATTGAGTATAACTAAAGCTACAGACATAAAAACCTTATTTAAAATGTAACTCCCTCCTATAAAAAAATAACACCAAGTGGATGTACAGGCTGAAAATTACAACAATATTTCTGAACAAGCAATCAAAATCATAAAAGAAAACTAAATGTATTACATTTTCAAACAAGAAAAGAATTAGATTTACTTATAAATAATGTCAATATGTATCAGCCATGCAGGTGGATTGGCGACTCGAAAGTGTCCGTAGGTGTGAGTGTGTGAGTGAATGTGTGTGTGTGTGTCTGTGTTGCCCTGGGAAGGACTGGCGTCCCCTCCAGGGTGTATTCCTGCCAGGGTGTATTCCCGCCCAATGATTCCAGGTTGGCTCTGGACCCCCCGCGACCCTAAATTGGATAAGCGGTTACAGATAATGGATGGATGGATGGATGGATGTATCAGCCATTAAGAGATGTAATTGATAACATCAAAAAAAAATTATACAATTATTTTCAGACAAGTAAAGGAATAAAAGTCTTGCTTTTTCTGTGATATGAGCCTGCAGTATTTGCCAGCGGCGATTCATGGCGCCTAGTCTCTCTGCAAAGTCTGTCTTATCGCTCCTCTTGCTCTCCACATCCTGCCCACTTATTTGCAGCACTGACTGGTTCACAAAGTCCACAGTCAGCTGCTTACAGTTCACATCCACACGGAATCCCTGTAAACAGAAGGGGAGACAATTATTCATTACAGTAATGTCATGATTGAGAACTGAGTGATGCTTAGAACAACATATCAGGCATAGACTTTAAAATTTAGCTTAATCAAAATTACATGCACTGTCTTAAGGGTGAGGGTGAACATACCTTGTACCGATGCAGGTACTCCTGGATGACCTTCGACCCCACTGCTCCTTTAAGATTTTCCTCATCCTCCTCAATCACCTTCTCCATCAGAGAGATCCAGTTTACCAGCTCAGTGATCGCATGGCGGGAGGCCAGCTTGTCCATTTGTGACTAGGACAAGAAGCAAATACAAATCCCCAGTTAGTACAGGTTAGTACCGGGAGACAGAGGGAGAAACCCGGAAAACTTAATGTTACTTAATGCCATAGTAAGGCCTCAGTGAAACCTGACAGCTGAGATGAACCTAAGGAATGGTAATAATCCTATTTGGCAGGGCAGATTAGCCAGTTTAACAAGTGACATACGGCACTGTTGCCCAGTACCTGGTGGAGTTTCTCCTGCACAATAGGAATATGGGTGATGAGCTCAGCCCACTGGGCCTCAACACGGGCCAGCTCGGACCTGAGGATGCCAGTGTCTGCTTTTTTCAGCCTCAGCAGTGTATTCCCTTCATTCAATACTGAGGCCTTCAAACTGGAGTGAGCCTCAACCTCTTTACTAAACTCCTGCAGGAAGAGAAAAAAACGCATGTAATGCATATACAACAAAATGTCAATATCACAGGTCTTTAATCCTGCACAGTTTCCCTGAACAAACACAGCTAATCAATGGCATTAATGATTATAAATCTCTTCATGGCTCAAGTGTGTCGAGGCAGAAACTAAATGAAACAGTGCCATCCACAGAACAGTATTAAAGAAGTACATCATTTATTTTAAAATTAGATTTTATATTAGCATAATCAATTTAATTTTATCCTTCAGAATCATAAACATTTTGGGGTAATGTGCCTTTACATTGTAAACAAAAGGTCTGGTCTTATAGGCAGTTCTGTATTGAGCCTCATTTATAAGAATTGTCTTTGGCTAAAACTTATCTCTTCAGTTTCTCCCTTATCTCAAATTCCAACATTTTATACCAGCATTATTTTATATTAAAATCTTCTACAATCCTGTTTAGATATGGTAATTGTCTATTACTAACCAGGAAAGCTGAGAGGTGGTCTCTAACTGTCTCCACATCTGCAGGGACCGTCACTGACTGAGTGCTCCAGAACTCCAGGCGTTCTAAAGCCTCCTGCAGCCACTGGTTCAGTTCAGCAGATTCACTTTGATACCTGATTACAAACATAATTATCAATTATACTTCTGTAATATCAGCTTTAATATAACTTATGTTTTTCATCAAACCCAGAATAATGAATTCTTTCTCAGATCTTGACCTGGTCCAGTGTTTAAGGATAGACTCTAGCCGCTGCAGTTCTTTGTTGACCTTGGTGCTGTTGCTGAGCCAGTGCTCTCCGAGCAGAGTGAGTTGGTTCTCCAAACTGTGACAGGCCACAGACAGCAACAGACGTTTGCCCTCTTCCAACACCTGATACAGCTTGTGCTGGTGTTCTGTTAAGATGGACTTCAAGCCCTGGGTTAAGAGCAGATAAAATCTCCACAAATTATAATTAAAGATACAGAAACTTATCTCTTTCATTTAAATCTTAACATTTCATGGTCAAGGAATTATCAGTGCCACTGTTGCATTAATGTTTTCATAGAATATAAAATATTACTCCAGTAAAAGTAGAAGTCCTATTTGTAGATCTTCGCTTGAGTAAAACTATAGAAAGTAACATTTCCATGTCGTATTATGGCTCTAATATCCAATTTTAGTTTTTGTAACAAGACTCCTGCTTAACACGTTGTGAGGTCGCTGTCTCCTGAGTATTAAGACCAATTAATGCTTCTGTGTAACTTGTCGCATCTGTAGTCAGACGAACATGATTCAAGTTAAAGAAGTCCAGAAATATTAACTCCTCTACACTACACCTAAATAGTGCACTTTAAAGTTTCATAAAACTTTAACAGATACAAGTTTACAATTTTCAAATTTATTGAAGTATCATCAACTTCTATCTCTAAATCAGTAGCTGAACATTATAACACCAGTTACATTAACATCAATGTTCAAACATTCAAAAATACAGAAAATTGCCCTACTGATTAAATTGTGCTTCCGTTTCTCACTTTTCAATCTGTGCAAAACTGAGCAAAGACAGGTGCAACGGCATAGGAGTGAGTTTGATATTGGGGGGGCTCAAGCCCGGAGCTAGTAAAAACTAACATTATAAACCAGACTCTGATGGTGAATAGTAGGCCAGTTAAGCTGAAGATAGGAACAGTTTTATATTTGAACAGGCACCTTAACGAAGGCTGAAAGAAGACCCACAGTGTTTGACTCCCTGCCAAATTGCGTTAATCTCTGTGGCACATTTTCAAAATAAAAGTTTGCGAATACATGCATATTTTAGTTCCAGGCAACCTACATTTTTCTGGTCTCCTATCTAATGTTTAGTATGTTTAAGGGCTATTAATGTATTGACTGTTAGTGGATGCTTTTTACTGAGTAAGCTTAATAGGAAAAAAGAAAATTATTAAAAACAGGCTCATTAATAAAGAAATGCTCGTTTCTTCAGATTCCTTACTCCACCTACAATAACTACACGCACCACTAATGGGGCACGCCCAACACTTTGAGAAACGCTGCCCTAGTGCAATTTATTTTTACAACACTGTATTGAATTGGATTGTATTTATGCTCTCTGTTTGCTCCCTGTTGTACAACCTGTTCCTTGAACAGACTACGATTTTGTTTTTCAGACTTTTTGCCTGATACTCATTTTTGTCTTTTGGACTTGTTTATCTGTCTGTACTGACTTTTGGGTTTTGGAATATTTCTTCTGATTTTGACCTCGCTTCACATACTGTATTTAATAAATCTTCAACTGACTCTCATCCTCGGTGAGTGATTTGTGACATCTACAGATGCGTGAACAGTATATATGAATGAATAGTAGTTACTGATGACTCAAATACTAAAGAGTACAAATCATTTTGTTAATTCATAATGGTTCTAAGAACTCAAAGCAATTACTTACACTCTCAAATTCACACTTTTGGTAAATAAAATTCTGCGTTTTGTATTATTAATTTTAGGCAGAGGAATATTTTCTCTTGTTTTTGCATGGCTACTGTGTTCGTTCATCTCCTACCATCTCTGCTGTGCGGATGAGGGACATTTGATCAAACATGCTACAAAGTTATTGACACATAAACCAAAAGGCAGATTTTCAAAGTCACCCAAAATTGAAATACTTCAGTAAAGTACAGATACACAAAAAAAGTACTTATGTACAGTAACAAATAACATTTACTCCCAAATTACATTTACACTAAAAAGTAAGGTAGGATTACTAGGAGCAGCATGAGCACCACACTTGGCTATGTATAATGTGCAGAGGAGGTTACCTGATAAAGCTGTATTCTCTCGGTCAGCCTCTCCTCCGTTTCCTCCAACAAGGGGACTGAAGGCATGTTCCCCTCTACTGCCTCTAAATGCCTGTACAGACATTGGTAGTCCAGCATCAAATGGCTCCATGTCTTGATTAAAAACAAAACAAAACAATATACCTCAGACATATGAGGATGAAGAAAAAAGCAATGCCGAATAATATGATTAACATATTCATTGAATTTGGTCTATTTGTTATCATTTTTACAGCTTGTTACTGACCTCCAGGATATATTCGAGCTCTACTCCCCTCTTATGAGCCTGCTTTAGAACACTCTGTGCTTGGGCCAGAGTCTCCTCTAGAGCTTGACTCTCTTGTGGCACTGCAAAGGCACTAATTTTCTTATAGAAAGTCTCAGTCAGGACCATGTGCCACTCCAACCCTTGGAAGAATTCCTGGAAATTTCAAATGCCAGATAAATTCTTTAAATCATCCTATATATTACACAAAATGTAACAATTGAATATCTTTTCACACAACTTACTTTATGTTTGTCTAAAAGACCCTGGACATCTTCAACTGAGTTGGCAATCATCTTCTGGTCAGCAGCCATCTTGTCTTGAGCAGTATCTACCAGATCCACCAGGTCTTGTAGAGCTCGCTCATATTGGCTTTTCAGCGCCATGTTCTGGTTCAGCCCACTACGACGTGAGCCCACGGTCATTGCTAGTTCCTCATAGGTGTCCTGTGCAATACATTTCATATAAGAATAATGCTACAAAAACACATTATACATAGTGAATATGGTCATGAAATATGGCCAGTGAGTGCATGAAGCAGTGTTAACATTGTCATGGTGATAGTGTTACTGCTTGTGTGTGGACCAATGATGTTAGTCACAATTTTCATCAAAAAAGTGTTTGAAACCTTCTGTTATTTTTATGACAATATTTGATAGATTCAAGGCCTCAGTCAGTGAAACATGGATGCTGGAGAAATTTTAAATCATGGCTCGAATTGAAAATAATTTAATGTTTGGTTCCTTTGAACAATTTGCCATCCAATGCCAAATTTACAGCAAAAAATGTTTTGCAAGGTAATCATATTTCATATATATTACATTCATAGTAGTTACTGTAAAATGTACAGTCCTTTACATGGAGCTTTATGAATGACTGAAAGCCAAGAGTGAACATCCACCTGAAGCTTCAGTAGTTCATTGGTAGAAATCTGATCCAGCTGCAACTCTGCTCCTCTGGATTTTAAATCTGTGATTTTCTGCTCAAATTCTCGAAGGGTTTCCTCAGCTTCAGCAATTGTCTATCAGCAACACAGATCAGGTAAGCAACTTGTCATGATAAATATTCTTGATTCTGTGTAAATGAACAGTAATGTTCTTTACCTCCATCTGTTTTGTGGCTGGCCTGTCCAGGATTCCTGCTAGCTTCTGTAAAATCTGGAATTTGCTCTCACTGAGAGCAGAGAAGATACACTGCAACTCACCCTGTGAAGGACAAAACAGATAATGCTACATGCGCTAAAGCACTTTGGCTCTTACAGACAGAAAGCGCAGTTATTTACTTATTCCTCAGATAAGTTTTCTTTACCTGAAAGGCAGTGAGTTCATGCATCCTGCTTCTCATTGTGTCACAACGACGCTCCACTGCAGAGTCGAGGGTTCCTAGTCTCCGAGACAGACAGTCAAGTGTGTCTTCCATCAGAGCCTGCTCTCCTTCCTGCAGCCCAGTGGTGCACCCCAGCAGCCCTCGGCTGTGGCTCACCACTTCTGTCACCTCCACCACATCTTTCCCTAAGGCCTGTGGCGAATTAAGTAACAAACTTCTGTGAGAAACCCAGATTATATTTCGACATCAACAGAGTAGATTACAGAGTAGAAACCCGCTAAGCCAATAGGTTCCAATAATATTCAGAGGCATGCTTTGAATTTTTACGCAAGAAAACAATATCCGAAATGTAACTACTATGTTAACTACCTTGATGCTAATATAGCACTTAAAACGCTATTTGCAGACCATACTAAAACCAGAAAAAAGAAAATCACTGACCTCATGGTTGAAGAGCTGTGTCTCTGCGTTCTCTGTCAGAAGCACCGGTCCAGAGAACAGGGTGTTCTCTACGTTGTCTAGCCAAGATGAGGTGGCTGTGACTGCTGAATATAGCTGTTGCTCCATCTGAAAGCCTTGCCCTTTTGCTGAGCTTGCTGGCTGCATGACCTACAAAAAGAAATATTACAGTAGTGATGCTATTCTTAAAACACGGGTAATTACAGATCAAAGTACAAGTGTTACAAATACCACAGCAAGTGATATTACCTCAGTATTAACATCCTCCACAGACTGACTGAAGCCACTGTATAATGACTTTAGTGTGGACTTGTCCTGGACTTGGGCATCTCCTTGGTAGACTGGAGCTGGGGAGGTGTTCAATCTGGCAGTCCTGGAATAAACCTGGTACAAAACAGTGCCAATCAGTATTATTCATGCATTGTTGCTGTGTGATAAAATGGCAAAATTTCTAGGTTTAAACTAGTTTTCTTTAATGATAAAATAACCAGTAAGGTCATAGTACTGGTTGCTTGGTGTCTTGCTCTAATGTGCTCTGCAGAAGCTTTAGTTTGTTGGTCATGTCTTTTCTCAGACTTTCCCATCTCTGCCTCCTCTGTCCCTTTACTGCCAGGCTCTCCTGTTCAGGCTCTGGAACGAGTGCTTCCTTAACACTGAACAGAGTGTATGAAGGATGTTAATGATATGGAGAATGATGTTCATGACACACTGAAGAAACACAAAGGTCAATTTCATGATTTAAAAGAAGGACACCTGGCACTGATTGGTGAAGCCTGCTGGGTGAGGATCTCTTCTCCTCGACTAGCCACAGATTTCAACAGCTTCTTCTGCTCAGCCAGCTGCTCCTCAAGTTCCTTATTACAAAATGGAGTGAATCTTTTTTTTTTAATTATTCTCATACTGAGGTGATTCATTAAAAAACTGTACTTGATTAATAAATGCAAATCTAACATATGTACTCTGAAGAAAATCCTATGGGATCTGGTGGAAAGGCTTTATCATAACAGAAGCACTACTATACCTTCTGTTTCTGGAGGGTGTCCTGGTGCTGCAAGCTCCGCGTGGAGCGGGCCTGGGCCAGCCAGTCCTGCACATTCGGACTCTGAGACAGACTGGAGTCCGATTCACTGTCAGATTGCTCCTGAAGCGAGCCCTATTAAAAATAGAAAAACTGGGAATCACATTTTTTGTGTATCAGACACAAAAATACTTTCACCAGAGTTGTCCAACAGGTGTTGTGACGAATGTAGAATGAAACATTCTGATAGTGAATCAGATTAGTTTTTGAAGTTGCTCAGACTAAATCATAAAAGACAGGAAAGTCTTTCACTTGATGATCTCTTTGATCATTGCTGATCTTTAGCATGCAGAATAGAGAAATTGAAATTAAAAGGCTAGTTTTTCCACCACATTCACTAAAGAAATCTCAAATACTTTAAATTTCAATTGTACAAAAAAGGATAGCACAAAAGTTCAGTTACTGAATGTAGCAGAAATGAATACATCCATTACATTTAGTATCTGCCATTTCAGCTCTTCCCATGCTAGGGTAGCCTGCAGGACAAATGAGGGCATGTTTTTGTTTGTTTTATGGAGTAATGGAGGTGTTTCCAAAGGGTTTTGTTGCAATTTTATGAATAATCAAGGAGTACACATGAATAAAAATTAAAAATTAACTTCTTAAATCTAATGTAAAATAAAGTGATTTCACTTAAGACAATCGCTAGGTATCATTTTGCTAAAATGACTAATATGCAGTGTCAAGGCATTTCTGTAAAAAAGCAGACAGCATACACTCAATAGACAGCACACATTTAGAGTTTCTGACAAATGTTCTGAATAAATGTTGCCTGTATTATATGAATTATAGGATTGTGGTTGCATTGGGACCTACCTGGATATTGATCTGTTTGTCCTGGAGCATCCGTTGCAGTTCCAGCAGGCTTCCTTTTAAGATACGCACTTTCCTGGCTAGCTGGTCAGCCTCTTCCCTGGTCTCAGGTCGTCCCTCCAGCAGCAGTGTCTCACTGTGCATGGAGAGTTCCGAAAGAGCCAGCACCTTCTCTTCAATCTCCAGCAGCATATTCTGCAGCAGCAACAAGAGAGAGGCCAGCTCAAACATGGCTGACAGAAAGGGCCAAGAGCTGCAGCTAGACGTGTCTGAGTACTGCATTGGCTGCACTCATCCTAGGCTCCTATCTACCACACTTTGAGTACAGCTCATTAATCTTAATCCTTCACGTACCATGTTCACAATACACATCCATGCCTTAGAGTGACGGAGCAATGTAACATAGTAGTGCTACTTTCACTGGGTTTGTTTTTAGTGTGTTTTACAGAGTTGACAAAATGTCAGTCTAGCTAAGAACTAACACTGTTGTCCCGCTGAGGATCCTGTCAGTTTGTAACCTCCAGCCACTCCCTACAAGGTAGGTACAGGTCCTCCCACACTTAGCTAGCCAATAAGCAGCAACATGCAACATGTTTATGAAAGTAGGGCTGACCATATCTGCTGCCAGCACCAATCCAATGCTGCAGGAATCTGCTAATCACCTGAAAGCCATCACAACCACCAGTGACCATTACACTGCTTAATCTGCTTAAAGCTGGTGCTACAGCAGCTTAGGAACGTAACCATCTGAGTATCCTGAGGACTTTTAATGTGACCGTTGTTTTAGTTCTTTTATTCTGCAAAGAACTGTAGAAATATGCATGATATATGAAAAAAATATGTAAAAAATAAAATAAAAAAATAAAGTGAATTACTTAATTGTGCTGCATATTGATTATTTTTGTCAGTAGGATCTCTGTAATAAATGTGACCAGTAGAAGACGCTCTAACCTGACAGTGTGAGAGCTCCTCATCCATATCTGTGTCCTGAGGGGTGGAGCTGAGTGTGCTACGTCTACTCAGGAGCCATTGGTCGAGTTCGTTCACCTGACTGAGGTAGCTTTGTAAAGCCTGCTCATGCTGCTGCTTCTCTAGACGATCTCTTAGACGCTCCTGTATAGGAATAAAGCAAAAAACTAATTGCATATACATTTTTTGTCTTTACTCTACTATTACACCAAGGGTCCATATTGAGCCTTTGCTGGTGGCCCAGTAATCTCATTTAAGTCTGCCAGAGGTGGCATATGCACAATCATTTTGGTGCACCCGGTAAAATTTCAGATTTAGCTTTCCACAGAGAACACACTATTTAGATGCAAAGCACTTAATGGAACTGACTGGCAGCTTGTACCTCACTGACATATGCTCACTGCTATTTCAGTGCTTTTCATCCATCACACCATGTGTTTCTCTGTTCTTGTTAACAGACAATTGCTGTTTATTTGCTAAAATTACCATGTACTGTGGAACCGCTGTTGAGTTTATTGTTAGTCCAGTATGTTAATTTTAATAAATTAAAGTTTGTACTCCATAAAATATGTGAAAATGTCATCAAACAGAGGCGATTATTAATTTTTTTATGAATGCGTAAAAATATGGAACATCATTTTCTATGTGTAATAAGATTTAAGATTTGTATATTGCTACACAACAAATCCAACAGTGTCAAATTAACACTATTAATGTTAAATTAACATCAAGAGTGTTAAAGAGTGTTAGATTTTAAAAGTGTTAATGTTACTGTTGTTATCCAAATTGGTAGATTTTGAGAGTACCTCCAGAAGTTGCTGTTTTCCAGAGGCTTTCATGTGGATGGTGGCCATGCGCTCAGACAGTACTGTGAGAGTGGACTGCATGGCTAGTTGGTCAGCTGTGTCAGAGTCCAGTGTGTCAGAGATCAGTTCTTCTGCAAAGCTGGACTGAAGCTCATCTATGTCATTCTGCAACCGCGAAACGTCCTCCATCAGACTCTGGAAAAATAGAGATGACAGGAATAATACTTCATAAGGAACACAAGTTTGGGTTGTAGCAGTAATAACCAACATTATTAAGATACTAATAACATTAATAGCAATACATGTTATTTGCTATAAATGTCATATGCGTGGAATTGGGAATGTATTCTGACAAATTTCTCACCTGATGCAGGATCAACTGTCTGTCTGGGCTCAGGTCAGACAGAGGAGGCTCATTTAATTTGCCCTCCATAGACTCCATCTTTGTTGAAATGGACTGCAAGGAGCCTTGGTATCTCTGCTGCCTCTCTAGGGCCTCATAAAGTGTTCTTTGTTTTTCACTGATCTGAGACAGAGATGAGATCCAATTTAAATTGTGATGTACAGTGTAATGTTGAAAAGCAACCACAACTATTGGTCTTTGTGTATATCACATACCACATTTTTCAAAGACTCCCAAGAACGCTGAAGGTCATCCAGATTAGCTACAGATTCCAGGGTTGGATCATACAGCTCCTGTATGGGAGCTCTTGTGAGGGTGGCTTGGCCCATTGACAACTAAAGCGAGAAAGTGATGAAGAAATGATTAACACCCACTTTCTGCAATACAGAAATACTGAGAAAACACTTGCTAATATATAAAGGCAAAACCTAAATAACGTAACACCAGAAGTGTCATGATGGGAAACAGTTCGGCAGGACTGAGTCTGACTCTTAAATCAAAAGGTTAGTTCAAGGGTCAAGTTGAGCTAAATCAAAATATTTTAAAATTTTCACTGCAGCAACAGTTTCCAGACCCCAGCAGGAAAATACTCTGCCCTTGTAGAGTACCTTGCTAAGTGAGGCCTCAGTGTTAGTGATAGGAGAAGGGGAGCGACAGAAAGCAGGAGAAGAAATCTCACTGCTGGTGCCCTCCTCTCCAGACTCCTCAGTGACAGGAGACAGGAGGGTGTGACTGCGACCAGCTGTCATCTGATACCATCACAGGCAAGGGAGTTAAAAGAAGAAAGAAGAAGGGAGTAAATATATGTTAATATTAATCATTCAATTTCATCTGGTAAGTAAGGAGGCGGAAATAACTAAAGTTCAGTAAATCTGGAATTTTTCAAAGTACATCACACACATTATCTGTCAGTGCAGACAAGACAGATTACAATTTGCTGTAGAGTGTACAACAACGCCAAGACAAATAAACTTTTACTCACCGTAACTGTAGAGGGGTTGGCTTGTGCAGCATCAGTAATGCCCTCTGTATCACTCACTGTCAGCAGCATAGTGGCATGCTTGGCTTTTACTGTCAACATCTTACATTTAGAGTTCAGAGATGCAATTTGTTCTTGATAGCCTTTGATTTTCTGTGCCAATTCCTGTTTAAGAAATTTATTTCAATAAATGTCCTTGTTCAATTCACAGCATCAAATCAAATGTATTTATTTTTATAGCCCTTTTTTGTCACAAAGCAGCTTTACAGAATTAGTCATCAGAACAAGAGATACCAATGTGAAGAAGTCAAAGTAAGCAAACCTGAGTAATCCATTACTAAGTAGTGTGCAAGTTCCAAATCTGTTTTTTTCTTTATCTTTTCTAGTGCTTGCTTACCTCATGGTGGTGTATCTGTGCCTGTAGCTCCTGGATGTTGTTAGTGGGAACAGGGCGATCCTGGATGACTCGATGAGCATCCTCAATCAGGTTCTGCAGATGCTTCACTTCTTGCTCATACTGCTCATACTGTACCACTGCCTCCTGACAGGGGACGAAAGGTTGTGAATTACCATGCTACCCAGCCTTATGCCAAATATTTGGACATGCACATGCCTTGTAAGGTCTGACTTTATCAAAAAAGCCTGTGTGTAACTCAATCCACTGTCTTAATCAAAGGACCAAAAGATGTGGTTGGCCTGGATGAAACTGAACCAAGGTCTGGTTTGTGTGAAAATACATTTTTGTGTATGTGTTTTGGACTTTAAGACAAATTACAGGAAGATAAGGCAGTATAAATGACAGAAATGAATGTAACTAGGTGATTTACTCACTGCCTTCACATAGAACAGAACATATCAAACCAAATTTATACAATCCAACAAAACACAAACCTAGTTTTGGACCTTGAAAATGCCCCTCAGTATCTTAACTCTGCTGTTGCTACATCTGAATACCAAGGCTTCAGCATAAAACTTTAGAAACTCCACCTACTGTTGCTCCTACCTGTAGAATGTTGCACTGCTGAATGGCAGTGTGTTGTAGCTGGCTTGCTTCCTGCTGGAGGCTGTGGGCCGTGCGGCAAATAGACAGGCTCATCACTGCCTCCTCAGGCACACGAAGAGCACTCTGACACAGTTGAACTGCCTGCACCTGCTGCTTAAAGCTCTCCATGTCAGATAGCAGACGCTGCAAAACAACACCAAGTTCCACAGTCAATAATCTCCACCAGGATAAACGTCACTTACATATGAAAGATATAATCTTAGACCGCATTGGAGGGAAATGTTACCTGTCTCTGAGCCAGTTGCTCTTTGAGGCTTAGTCGAGCCAGTTCAGGAGAAGTTAAAGTGGCTTGTACCTGGTCTAGAGCCACATGTAGAGCTTTAACTTCTCCCTCAAACTTCTCCATGTCCTAAACAACAGAATCCAACAGATCATTATAAGCTATCACAAATTGAAAACAATATATTATTTATATAGTTTAGTTATCTTTATTAACTTTTGTATACTGTATGGAACAGGAGAGGGCTGAAAAAAATAAATTGCAATTTATATATATATATATATATAAATTGCAATTTTAGGCTCAGATATATAGCTATGTAAAATATACCAGAGATTATGAGATTTAAAATGCTATTTATCTGAGCAGTAAGTGTTTATTTGCTAAAAAATAAACAAACAAACAACAAATGCCCAACATTACAATTAAACCAAATAACATTATTCCAGTAAGTGTGATGTTCTGTGTGTGAATGTGTTGGTTTAACTTTTTCCAAATCTCTCCTTGTGGCAGTATTATTTGAGGTTGTCATCCAATACCTAGTTTTACCTGTTAATTAATATTTTTTTACATATAATAATGTTGTTGTCTTCTCATGTGCAAAAAGATTCTAAATATTTTAGTGACAACAAAAAAAAAATTGAAGCCACATTACCTTAGCAGCTTCCTGTAGGCTCTGCAAGCGTGACCTGATAGCCTGCTCAAGTTCCGCTGTTTGTCTGCTCAGATCAGCCACCTGTTGACCCATAGCTTCCACCTGCAGAGCCTCAGACAACAGCTCCACCTTCTCATGCATCGACTCCAGATCCCCATGAAGTTCTCTTGATTCACGCAATACAGACTGCAAGACATGTTCAGTAGATCGACAGATCACATTATTACTAATAGTAACTATTACATAAAAAATACTATATAAAAAATAAATAAACAAATAACCCATAAAGAGGGTCTTTGTAAAAATTAATCTGTGACATTGCTGACCTGGTACATTCTAATCTGGTCCTGCAAATGAGAGGAGGAGTTCCAGATTATGCTTGCCTTAACCAGGCTTCTGGCTCGCTCTATCCACTTTACTATAAATTCCAGCATCTCGTTGTACTCATCTAAATGTGCATCAGCCTGTTAAACAGAGAGTAAAATTTATCACAATAATATTTTTTCCGGAGGAAACATAATTGCATACATTTCTTATGTCTGATTTTATTCAAGCTTGATTATATGTGCTTTTTATATGTTACAAAACACAAATATAAAACATATTTAATCTAATGTCTATATAATGCCCAGATTACCTTCTTTAGCCAGAGTGTCCTATACTCAGCCAGACGGAGAGTGTGGTGGTGGATCTCTCCTAACTTAACAAGAGCATCAGCAAGTTGTTTGGCTAAAAGTGGATTACGCCGACCAAAGTCCTGCACAGCAGCATCCAGCTCAGCAAGTGTCATACCACAGGATTCTAGTTCATTACAGAAACCCTATTAAAAACAAGGATTAACAGACAATATTAGTAGTCAATCAGATTTACAAATCGAGAATGAAAATAATGCGCAAAAGCAAACAACATACTCTGGTTTCTTCTTTGGCTTGATTAATGTCAGTGGCCTTTTCTTTCAATGTTGTTGAAATGGTTTTCATTTTTTCAGACACATTATGGATCCTGGAATTAAATTCCTCTTTAATAACTCTGGTCTTCTGAATGTCTCTTTCCTTGGCTTGGACCTTGATGAATAAAGTGGAACAGTTTAACCATAAAGTTACATCATAGTAGTAACAGAATATTAATCAGATGTTAAAAATGTTATACCACAACTTCACAACATAAACATTGCAGGGTAAGTTGAAAAAAAAATCAAAAAAACATATAAAAAATGAATTATATATAACAAAAATTCAATTACAACAACAACCAAAGCATTCCAAGCTATAATGAAAGCTCCTTGAGATGGATGATCTACCTGATCTTCAATTGAGCCCAGTGCCAGCGAAACCTCAGCCAGCTGCATGGAGATTTCTGATGGCAAGATGGTGTACAAGTCCAGATACTTGCTCTGCTGTTGCTCTGCAATCTTGTCCACATTCTGCCGATGTGCAATTAGTTCTCCATGCATTAACTAAAGGAAACGAAAAAATCCTACATTTTAGAATTAAAAAAAATAAAAGTTTATAGAAAAGTGAAAAAGTATGAAGTAAGAGTCAACATTTGAGACATAAACTAAAAAATCACCTCCAGCTCTTGCGTTAATATGTCCAGATCAGCAGTGGGGTTAAGCAAGAGCTCTCTGGAATCCTGGATCCAGCTTTTCACTAGACTTAGCCCTCTCTCTACATCCTCTCTGTCTTTCAGTTCCTGATTAACTCGGGACCTACCTGTCCTGGACTTATGCAGGAGACTAGGAAAGACAAAGATCAAACCATTAATAAAATACCTAACTGCTGCAAACCAATTGTAGGGCAAAACGATTAACTCATTTTCAACTGATTGACAGGAAAAAGTATTTGGTAAATGGTATAAGAGTTATACCATTCAAACTGATCTTGCACAGCTTTGATCTCCTTTAGACTGGGCAGTTGGTCAAGGTCAGCAGTTGGTACTGCTACTTCTATATCATGTAGGAGGCTGAGGGCATACTGCCGCAGAAGTGTAAGGGATGACAGCTCTCTCTCCAAGTCCTGAGTGACCATATCATGCTGCTCCAGATGAGACTGGAGTGTGGCTTTAGAGGCTTTTTCTACAGTGCATTCAGGAACACGATTCTTTAGATCTTCAACCACAGCCCTTACTTTCATCATCTAAAAAAATAGCAAAGTGAATATGGCGTCTGTAAACAAGGCACAGTAAAGAAATGCTATGTTAACAATAAGTTAATAACAACCAGTATCCTTTAGCTGAGGGTACCTTTTCTCTGAAAGTACTCCACTCATGTGCTGTATCCTCAAGCACTCTCTCTTGACCACGAGCCACGCTGCGCAACCTAGTCCAGCGCTGCCATACTGTGGTCATTGAACGGCTAATGGTGGCTTTGCTGGCATCACTGCCAATCAGCTCCAGCTGAGATGCTTGTTCCTCCAGGCCTGTCAGCTTCTCCTGGAAACCATTCACCATGGAGACCAATAACTGCAGGACAAAGAATACATTGCCAAATGGTTAAATGTTTTAATCTACATCAAAGCAAAAGACAATTTCAGAATATTCAGAATATGTTAACCTTATGACTCTTGAGTTTCTCCTCTGCCTCTTGACTAGTTGCTGCTTTGGCTGTAGAGAACTCAGTCAGTTTTTTCTCTGCCTCGTTCATCAGCTCGATGACTGTCTGCCGGGCCTCTTGGTAGGCTTTCCATTTTGCTACACAGCTAGAAGCATCATTTGAAAAATACTTGTTTATATATAATCACACATACAGCATGTTTTACAGTGTATAACCAAACTTTTATGACATTTACTGTTCTACCATTTGACATTCAAAAGGAGTTTCCCAAAAGCATGATAGTGCTAAGTATGTTGTAAACACTGCCTTAAGACTGTTAGCTCTTCGTGGCAACTGACATGACTGGCATGATAAGCTTATATATGCTCATTGTCAGGTATATTTATTAACAATGTCCTGCAGCATGGCTTACAAAAATGTCTGCTCATGCTACATTAAATATAAATTCACAACAGAACTCTTTCGTCACAAAACAGTGTTGTAATCAGATACATAATTATCAAGAAGCACAGTGTACTTTATTATTGCCTAGTGTAATGCATTGTACCTGTTCAAGACATCCTGGTGACACTGAAGCTGGTCTCTGACCTCTACTCCCCTCTGCTGAGCAGACTCTACACTCAGCCTCAGCTGTTCTTTGGCTGTGGGGTTCACCAGGTTCTCTAATTGAGGTGGGAGTGCCTCAAGCTCTTGGAGGACACTCAGGAAGTCCTGCTCAGTAGCCATTATATCCTCCTGTTGACGCAAGCATTCCTCATAGTTCTCCACATCCACACCCAAACTGGCCTGCTGCAAAAATCCTACGGCATCTTCAAGCCACTCACATGCTGCCTGCATCCGTGAATGGTACTTCTGGCACAAGGCCAGGGCTTGCTCTAATGTGATCTGAAAAAAGTACAGAAAAAAGATGACCAATTTAAAAAACACAACGTAACGAAGAAAAGGCTGTATGATAAAACTCTAGATCTGAATCTTAGATGTACCTGCTTAGAGCTGAGGGCTTGTTGCACGTCAGCCTCTAGTTTAGCCATTTCTTGCAAACTAGAGTCCACGTGTGGTGGGACAAGTTCATTAGCGCTGGTATATTTTTGTTTTTCCATAGTACTCAAAGCAGCCACAATCCTAAGTCGAGACTGCACTTCCTCTTGCATGATCTGCTGCTTCCTGATTTCTTCTTGGACCTTTTCAACTTTCACATCCACAATCACAGCACAGCCCAGCTCATCTCTGATCTGCTGAAGCCAAGTCAAAGTGTGCTTTACTTCAGTTTCAAAGTCCTTACTCTGCACAAACCTGTTTTCACACTCTACTATCAACTCCCCAACAGCTGACTGTAGGGATTGGAGTTCCTCCTGCCAGGATATCACTCGCTGCCTGGAGGCCTCATGGCCAGCTGGGTCCATGTGGGTAGCAAGGTTTCCCATCTGCTCCATGAGTCTGGAGAGGTGAGAACTGGCACCCTGAAGACTGGCAGCGAGGGCATGGTAATTCTTCAATCTTTCTTCAGCTGACTGAGTCTCAGCATTGACTTTGACAAGTTGTTCCTTAGTTGCTTTCAACTCAGAGTCAACTTGCATGGCCATGGCTTGGTGGTCCTCAAACGATTCCAAAGTGTCATCAAGGTGTTCTACTTTCTGTTCTATAAGTCTCTTGAGACCATTATAAAGGCTAACTAACTGAGTCATTTCCTCTGGCTGCCAGGGTTGACCAGTGCTACGAAAGCCTTCTTTTTTCTGGTTGAGCTCACTGACTGCATGGCCAAGATTTGTCAACTCCTCAAGCAGGGCTTTATAATCACGCTGCAAATTAATTACTTCTTCTGTCTGTAAAGCAACAGGTTGAGTACCAAGAGTGTGGAACTGTTCCTCCAGCTCTTTTAATGCTTTGTGAGTCACATCAATAAAGGAGGCATATTCCTGACGTGCAAGAATTGCTTGCTGTATTTTCTCCTGTTTTTCTTTGGCTAGTGCCAGGATGTTGTTGTACTGTTGTGGAAGAGCGTTAAGTTTTTCATCTAAGTAGCAATGGTCAACCTCACTAAGTGTGGGTAAGATATCTTGCCCTGCTCTTTGGACAATCAGCAGGAGATTCTCATATTCTGTTGCTTGATCTAGAATTTGTTGGTATTTTGCAAGCTGTGCACTTAGTTCTGCATCTCCATTCATGAGGTTAATTTCAGGAAATGTAACAATATCTGCTTGCTTCAACCATTGGCATATCTTCTCTAAATCGGCCTTGAAGTATTTTCTAGATACCAGTACTTTCTCCAGATCATGTAGTCTTTGACTGCACTTTTGCAAGGCTACCTCAAAAATATTTTGCAATTCCTGTAGCTTGGTTAACATTTCTAATTTCTCTTCCTCAGAAGCACCTTTCATCAGATCCCTTCCTTGGGACCACAGAGAAGTTAACTCACTCTGATAAGCTCTCAAACTGCTTTGGATATTTCTGCAAGTCCTCACCTGCTTAGCTAAGTCGTCTGGTAACAGAGCTATGTAATCGTCAGCCTGTGCCTTCTTCTCATTCTGCTGAACCCAAGTAATTGCCTGGGTCACAGCAAGCAAGAACTGGGTCCTCTCTGTAAAAGCCTTACTAAGGTGTTTCCTTCTCTGGGCCACTTTAATACTCAATGACTCTACCTCAGCCTTGGTCTCCGAAATGAGCTGCTGGAGCCGTTGCCTTTCGTTGAGACCTAAGTGTGCTAAAACTCTGTCTGCATCACTCATTGCCTGGGAAAGCAGCAGCTGTTTTGCTTCAAGCTCACTGCAGATGCTGAGATGGTCAAAGAGGAAGCTCTGTGCCAATTCTGGCGGTGGGCTCATTTTCATAGCCTCAGAAAGAGCAGGCTGCTGTTCCTCAGCCCATTCTCTTGCCTCTTTCAGCCTCGCTTCAACTTGGCTCATGTCCTCAAGTGTCAGGATAGAGTCCTGGATCTTCCTCTCAATGAGGCTTTCTAGATGAGCCCATCGCTGTTCAAAGTGGCTGATCTGTTCTTTGACTAGCTCTTTGTCATCCAGATTTAAGTAATACATCACTTTCTGCTTCTGGTCTTTTAGGTCATCAAGAGTGCTCTTCTTTTCTTTGAGGGCAACTGACAGTTTCCGGAGAGCCTCCAAATGCTCAGTTGAACTCTCAGCATCCGTTCTAAAACATTCATAGTAGAACAATTAGATACTGAAAGTTATTTTACACTAAACCTTACTATCACAAAACAAATCGTTTTTTTTTAACAGAGGCTTAACAGTCTACCTTGCTAGGTTGTCCCACTCTTTGGAAACCTGTTCAAACAGGGCTTCTATGGCACTGATGCAGTCATGGTACTCCCTTGTTCTCAGCAGATCCTTTTCCCTCTGGGCCTGTAGCTTGTTGGCCTGATGGCACAGCTCTAGCCATGTATGACTCAGACGATTAATCTCTTCATGTTCAGGACAATCTCTTCCTTCTGTAAGTTTACTCACGTTCTCTGTCATCTTAGTCAAAACACTTCGCTTGCTTTGGAGCTGATGGCCAAATTCCTGTTAAACAAATGCATTAATATAATTAAATGCATGACATCATATAAAGTATAGATTAGTATAAATAATAGACCCTTTTATAATGCATATAATCGCTGTCAGATTGAACACATATATCTCCATTTTTGGGGGGATTTTTAGTTTAATATATCATTTGAACACAGCATTTGAACGTCATTCACATTGTGTGAAAATTCCACGACTAATGGGCTAATAGAAATACAAACAATGCCCAGAAAAAATGTTCACACGGTCATTTTAATATAATGTTATTAATAGTGACACAAAATCTGCTGTTGGAATTTACATGTAGCAATAATTGTGAGTTGAAACTCATTGTGAGGCTTTTATTTATAGGCCTTAATATCTAATGATAGGATTGATCTATTGTTGTATTTGACCTCTGAATATATTGTCGTGGGCGGTCACACAGCTCCAGGAACCTGGAGGTTGTGGGTTCGATTCCCGCTCCGGGTGACTGTCTGTGAGGAGTTGGTGTGTTCTCCCCGTGTCCGCGTGGGTTTCCTCCGGGTGCTCCGGTTTCCTCCCACAGTCCAAAAACACATGTTGCAGGTGGATTGGCGACTCGAAAGTGTCCGTAGGTGTGAGTGAATGTGTGTGTGTCTGTGTTGCCCTGTGAAGGACTGGCGTCCAGGGTGTATTCCTGCCTTGCGCCCGATGATTCCAGGTAGGCTCTGGACCCCCCCCTAAGTTGGATAAGCGGTTACAGATAATGGATGGATATATTGTCGTAACTTCCTTGATTTACTTTAAAGCTTTTGTAGGAAACCAACAGGTTAAGATATATATAACTTCAGGAATCAGGATTTATTTTCTATGTTAGTAAGATACATAAAGCCAAACTCTTTGATTGGTTCAGGAGCTGGACAGAAGATCTTACATGACATATGTACAATACATTCTAGAGCTTCCATATCTCCCTTTTTTGCATTAACTAATTATGCAATATAGAGCTGGCCAGGGAACAAGAGATGAGAAATAGTTAACATTAAAATATAGTTTAGTATAATATAGGATGGTATAATATAGTATTAATTTCCCATTCCTTTCAAACCCAGTAAGCTCTGACTTTCCCCAAAGTCACTGTCCAATTAATAATGCATGTTAAAAATTATATAGCACAAATGGAGGCTCTTACTTTGGCTTGATCCAGCATGTTTTCTGCAATCTTGGGCTCTAGTTCAGCAGGTCTCCTAGAAAGGCTTTGTAATTGTTGTTCAAAATCTTGGAAGAGTGTAGAAAGCTCCTGCTTTTGTTCTTTTATCTCCCTCCAGTTTTCTGAAAGATGTTGTGCTCTAGACATCCTTTCTTCAATCTGTTATTATACATCAAATGTTATGAAAGAACAATGTTAGCTTACTGTAAGCTGCTGAACATATTTAGTCCAAGCTGTGAAAACCCACCATGGTTTTGATCTGCTGAATCTTGGCAGCTGTGGCTCTGACAGATTCATCTGATAAGTCACACACTGAGCAAACGAGATCAAGATAGGTACTGGCCTGCTCCTGCAGAGCCCTGAAGTGTTTCACCTACAAAAAATAAATAATTTAAGAAGTATTATATCTCTTAAATCTTGAAAAGGTACTGTTTCTTGCAATGTTGAACAACATATAGATAAATGTAAGTAAAGCAAAGCAGAAAACCATCTTTTATATTGACCTAACTATTTCCATATCTGTGCATCCAATAAACTTTTCAGAAAATGTTGAAGTCCTATGTTGAAATCTTTCATTTCACCTGTTTCAGTGCTTCCTGAAGGCCAAAGGGGGTCTGAGAATGCAGCTGTATCTCCTCCTGGACAGTGGAGAGCCAGGTCTCACATTGCTGGATAGTGTCCTGATGACTGACATGCTTCTGTAGCTCTCGGTCAAGACTCTGATACACCTGATGAAGTATAGGTTCACTATTTAGCTATAAGTACTCAAAATATTTATGAGTATAATTAACCATAATATCTAGAATATGGTAAATACAGTGGAAAGATCAGAGATGCTGACCCGCTGAGCTGTGCTGCAGATAGCTGAATAGCTGTCTTTGGTTCCTTGCTGGTGAGCTTGAATTTGCTGGCTGATCTTGACTTGAACTTGCTCTGAACAGGAACTGACAAGACCATCTCCTTTCTCTTTTAAACTTGTCAAGCGTTCTTCAAAGCTCGCAATCTCCTCCATTATTGCCTGGAAGGAGAGTGAAATAAAGTTAAGCTAATATGAACATTAATGAAAACATTGTAAATCCAGACCAGAAAGTGATATGAGGGAAATACATTAAGGTTTTTGGCAAAAAACCTGAAAATAGTCACCATTATATGGTCACTCACATAAATATAATGGAATACACACCTTGTGTCTTGCAAGCTGCTGTGTGGCCATCTCTAGATTGCCACTTTGCATAGAGTCAGAGGTGACCAGTCTGCTAGACATTTGTAGCAGCCATTTCTCCACCTCTTGTAGTTCAATGTTATAGCCTTCATGTTCTTTAACCCCTTCCACCAACTTCTGTACATGATCCTGCAAACAAAACAACCCAAGCACTTTATAATATCCAATTCTCCTTTATGACCGTTAGCTGTGAACTGTAAGTGTGACATGAAGACATTGAACTTCTTGCATGAGTTGAGAAACAAACAAGGTCAAGCAATGAAAAAAAATTTGCCACAGCTAATATATAAAGCATTTTAAATACATGCACACTAAAAATGTGCTCTAAATGTTTTATCACAAACTTTAAACAGCTTGGCACATATTCAGCCAGTGTGTCTGACACTGCTTGGCACATTTTGAAGAAATACATAAGCTACTCCTCCAGTTTGGGAGAAAAAAAAGTTAGGCCCTTTGGTCTCTGCTGAAACAGCATTTATATTTCTGGTTATTATCCTCAGGAATATAAAATATATTGATTGAATAAACAGCCTTGTTATTTGTCCTGTTAAAAATCAATATGGGCTGAAACTCTGCTTTTATTTTTTCCTGTGATAAGCCAAAATGTATAACACAGCAAAAGTGTCACCTGTGTTAGAGTTAGTATAGGAAGCAACAAGTTTATGTATAAGATATTGTAGAGATTTGCATTGCAATATAAACTGTTGTACAAAGAATTACTGATTCTTACATCATATCTTTGTGAATTTGAACACCTCTGGTGTCAGTGAGAATGACAAACACTGATAGCAGAACTGTGCTTC
The DNA here is from genome assembly GCF_029633855.1 of Hoplias malabaricus. Classification (NCBI taxonomy): domain Eukaryota; kingdom Metazoa; phylum Chordata; class Actinopteri; order Characiformes; family Erythrinidae; genus Hoplias; species Hoplias malabaricus. Next base: position 59,654,783 of record NC_089800.1, read on the forward strand.
TCGGAATGTTTCAGGCTAAGTTACACTATTAAAAAAAAATTTAGAACATTCTCAGAAAAATACCTTGGCTGTGTTGCATAGATCTTGGTAATCAGTTTGCAGCTTGGTCATGTTCTCATTGATAGTGGGGTCATGGACAATCTCCAGCAGAGCTTCTCCTTTCTCAGTGACAGACTTTACAGCTGGCTCATGAGATTGCACAGTTTGCTGAATTGTCTGTAAATATAAAAAATGACTAAAATTAACTTTTTTTTCCATCAGTAATGCACATGCATATTCCTAAGTACCAGTGCTATGGCAGCCCCACCTTGTATCATCTAATGCATCTTTTCAACAGGTTGTAAAAACCTATTGATAAGATAAATTAGGAATGCTATGCATTTGAGAACGCCATGAGAAACCTAAGTAAATTAAATGTTCCAGATAAATTAAAAAAAAATTGCTAACAAGAAATTTGCAGTATATAAAGTCTGTTGTATATGTACCTTGTATTTGGCTAACTGTGCCTTTTTTTGGTAGAGTTCTGCTTTAAGTTCCACAGGGGAGGCCAGCAGAGATTTGGTCTCTGTAAGCCACTGGCTCTGAGCCTTATACTTGTCTAGAAAATCTTTAGAGAGCTGGATGCACTTCTCCTGAGCACTAAGTTCAGCCCGAAGGTCCCCTATTAGCTCATCCAACTGGGAGAGGCGTGTATTGATTTCCTCTTGCAGCTGTTTAGCTTCAGATTCCTCCAGATAGGCCATGGCCCTTTCAGTCTTCTCTCGCATGGTTTTCAGGAAGGTGTGACCAAGCTCCATGTCACCTTGCAAGGCCTGAGTTATCAAAATGGAGAGAGCAGAAATGAGAATATCTAAATATTTTGTAATACTTTGAAAGCTGTTTATACAAAGACATAAAAACTCTGAGGGTGAAGAGCAAATGAATAGATGGTTTATGTTGTTGAAGGAAGTGTCAGCACTCTTTGTGTACCTCTAGTTTTTTCATTTTCCGCTCCATGGCAACACGGTCAACAACATCAATACTAATGGCCACACTGCTGAAATTCTTCTGGGCAGTGCTCAGCCAGTCAGAAAAGGTGCTGAAGACACTTTGGGCTTCTTCAATGCCAGACACTTCTTCCTTCAGCTGTTTGATAGTATCCTAAATCACAATGGAATTGTTAGCATATGTACCCTATTGGAAATGTACCATACTGATGTGTACAAAAACAAGTGTTTGTGTACATTGACTATACCATTAGGTGAAGTAACAGGGCATGGTAACGTGAAGTAAGCTGTGTAGCCCTTGTGCTGACTCGACTGCTGATGTGAGTCTCCTCCAAGACCTGCTGGGCCAAATCACTTAAACCCTCTATCTCCTCCTGATAGGCCAGTACCTCCTCATGCCACCCCTATACAATACAATGAACACTGCTTTCAGACCTTTTTGACCATATATTACATACCTATAGTACCATACTGTATTCAATAATTCTTCGCAAAAAGTTGGTATTTCCAACGCCTCCACAAACCTTCAGCAGCTGTAGCTGTGCCTCCTTGGTCGCTCTATCAGAGCGCCTGCAGCTACGTAGCTGGCCTTTGCTCTCCATACCCTTCAGCCAGTTATCAAGCCGATGGAACTTCTGTTCAATCTGCCGAAGCTTGGCTAGTGCACTATTCAGGTGGGATCTGGTATCACCCAATCTGGTCTGATAACTTCCCCACTCCTGCTGTACAGTTTCCAAAGTGCGGTCTTCCAACTGGGGCGTTCCCCAAGAAACAACCTGCTCACGGCTTAACAATAGCGTGTTGAGAAGAGCCTGTCCCTCTGTGCAGTGCACTTGCAGCTCCTATAAATGACAAAAATACATTAGATTATGCTACAAACCTATTCTACCATAATAACTTCCTATATTTGCTGCCAACAGAACTAGAAAGCCCTATGATTGGTATAATAAAATTTCTGTCTACACTAAATAACCATCCATATGCATTGAATTAAATGTAAAAGCAACTCTATGGTTTATATTCAAACCTGAAGCTTCTGTAGAGTTTCTTCCAGGGTGTCAACATCCCCCTCCAGCTGTGTGTAGCAGCTGAGCTTTTCCTGCTGCTGCTCCAGCCAGTCCTTAAACTCATGCAAACAGCGCTGGTACTCTTGATGGGCCAGGACCAGTTCCTCTGCCTTAAACACTGCCACCTAATAAACAGGAAGACAAATTTGATTTACAAATAGTATAAGATTCTCCAATAAATATACTTTAAAATATACATGCAAGTGTACCTGGGCCCTCTCTTTAACAGCATTATACCGCTCCTGCAAGTCTTGAATCTCTAGCTGGGTGACATAGTGCTCAGCCATGCTGGAACCTTTCATGGAAATGGTGTCGAGGACAGAGCTATGACTCAGCACTTCCTCATACAACAACTAAAATAAAGAAACATTGTTTAACAAAAGAGTCACACATTTTTAACTTCTTTTCAGAATGCATATTAGCATGTTTTTTTTTCAAATATAGAAGATGTAAAACTGAATGAGCAGCAGTTCTCTGACTGGCTATATATATGATGTTGATTGCTGCTTCATTGCCAACATATTGACAGTATGATCATACCTTGGCTTTGCCCAGGTTGGCAGTTTTATCTCTCATTTCAGAACACTGCTTGTCTGTGGAGTTAAGACCCTCCTCCACACGCTCAATCCAGCTCACAAACTGCTGCACATCCTCCTGATAACTGGTCCACTGTGAAAGAGCTCCCTCCAACTGGCTGTGAGATTACAAATACAACAGCTTTCTTTGGAGCAGAAAGAAACATTCTTGCACATTTTATTAAGAGCTAAAGTATAAATCGCTGTAAACTCCCAATATAATGCAATGTCTCTTGGCAAAATGTATAGGCAGGCAGAAGTTATAGGAGGTTACCACCACAGTATACTGACCTCTTGCATTGAATGGATGCAGACAAAAGGGCATCCCAAGAGTCTTTCAGGTCCTGGATCTGTTTGCGGACCAGAGGAACCCCCTCAGCTGATGTGTTCCTCTGCACAGACTCACCTCTAGTCACCAGCATCTTCAGCTGGATCTCCTTCTCCTGGCGAGCTGTAAGCAGGGCCTAAGGCAAGACCAAAATAACCAAGTCAGCACAGTCTCTGCATGAGGGAGCATGCTTATAACACTCTTTCTTATAAGTATACCTCAAGTTTGATCATTCTGCTGTCCAAAACATTTTTATCTGCTGTTGGAGTGCAATATGTCTGCAGCATGTGACTGGTATCTGCCACCCAGTTCTGTAGCTCCTTCAAACTCTGAGAGAAAAGCTGGTGCTCTGACACTATTCTTTCAATTCTGGAGGATTTTTCCTGTTGGATAGGCATAGAATATGGCAGTAAATATCACATCTAATACATGGACTGCAAAAAGAGAATCACAGGGTTGGATTTTGTAACCGTATTTAACCTGACAGTTAATCATCTACTGAATTAAACACCTGAACTAAAATGTTAAAACTGTTAAAAAGACAGATTTGTTTCATTTCTTCTGAAATAGAAGTGTATAGTTAATCTTTGTGAGTCAATTTATTAATTAGTAGTTAGGCTTGCAAAAAAACAGACTTACTTCACCCTATATATGTACACTGTGAGGGGAAAAAAACTCTTAATGTCATATTGCTTTATATAACCAACAAAAAAAAACATTAATACTACATTATAGAATATACATCCGTATAACACTGAAATACTGAAAAAATGGGGAAATGTCAGCTTTAGACATCTTTGTTTAGTTCAAAATATAACAGTCTAGCCTTCCAAGCAGCAACAGGGTCGTGCGGGCAACAGGAAGGCTGGCATTACCTTTGTCAAGTTGCTTAAAGCTAGGTAGTGAGCGGAGAGCTGCGAGACGCGGTGCACAAAGCCCTTTCCGGCCGTGTGTCCGTCCCACAGCTGCTGGGCCTTTTCTCTCAGCCTGCTCAGCTGAACCTCCTGAGAGGCCAACTCTTCAAGCACTGACTGTAAACGCACAGGCACATTAGCACAAGCACAAGCTCAGGTCACAACACAAGGGTTCTTCACCTGCATTAGTATGACTGAGGTTAACATGACAACATGAAAGCAAGCTCAAAGACTGGTTAGTACTATAGCCACATTGTAGCAGAATGACACACAGCTTGCAGCAGCAATGATTAAGGCCTTAAGCAAAAGCCGGTGATGTACTATGGATACTTGAAATGTATTAAGTATTAGTATTGAATTATTATTATTAGCTTATCCTTATTTTACACTGTATTTACCATTTTTGACAATTGTAGTTTGATATAACAGAGTGAACCAGAGGCTGTGCCTCATGATGCCAGGTATGTTGGACAAAAATTAATTTCACAAAATGGAAAAATAAAATATGGGTTGTTAAGAGTTGAAAATATTAAGGCATGTGAATGCATTAAGTAACTAAAATTTAGGCTTTACAGATGGAAAGTTTGTGTGTTTGACTGATGCATGTACTAAAATGGGTAAAAAACTATTTAGAAATTATAAATGTTTTCATTAATAAAACACTAACATAAAACAATAAATAATTATACTATTTAGCAGTGAAAGATGTGTGTATTTGAATGGTAGTGACAGCCTCTCATTAGCCATACCTGGAGCCTCTGGAGTTCATGTTTCTTGGCTGGGAGGTCATGCAGCCGACTGCTGCTCTCTTGCACTGCTGCCTCTGTCTCATTCAACCAATCCTGCAGCGGTTCCACACTTGCCTCAAAGTCCCTCATCTGAGCCTGCAGGTTCTGTACATGTTTATTTATAATTATTAGTATAATAACTTCTTATACTAATCTGACAGATGTCACTACTTTTATTTACATATTATACACACCTTTAATGCATTAAAAAATTATTATTATTTAGAATGTTATTGTTGGAAAATAGTAAAAGCTAAAAATTCAGGAATCATACTTGTAAAGCAGTTTCTCTCTGGTGTAGGTTTGTCATTAGTGTCTTCCAGTCTTCTCTGGCACTGTTTACTTTAGCTCGTACAGTCTCTATTCTGTCTTTAGCAGCAATGCTGATCAACAGGTCTCCATTTGCTGCCACTATATTCAGCTTCCCATGTCCTTGCTCTCTGTCACTTAGGAAGTCCTTCACATCATCACAAGTTAAAACAGCACAGTTAACTTTATACACAGTTATATATTGCACCCCAACCATGAATTGGATAAGCGGATAGGTAATGAATGAACAGATGAATGAATAAACATATTGTACCTGGATCTTCTGTAGACTAGATGAAGCCTCACTGAGGTTTTGAGGAACATCAAAACACTTGGCAGTGTTAATTTTAGCATTAACCAGCCATTGCTGAAAGTCTCGATAAGCTGCCCTGAACTTCTGCTCCAGCAGCTTCTCTTTTCCATGGCATTCCCGAGATGCCTGCAGGCTGAGACTGCAGAAGAAAACATAGTTTGAACTAACATACGACAAAATCTTTACTCAAGTACAAAACAAGCACAACCAGCTCATTAGCCAATACAATAAGTGCTATTTATAAAGATTATGAATGTAGAAATAAGCTTTATAAAGTTGTATTTACCTGTTATAGTCTTTGATGAGGGCAGACACTCTCTCAGACTGTGTTCCCAGGTCTCTGGAGAAACGGCACAGGTCATTCAACTGCGACTTTAGACTGTCTGACATGGGCTCCATGTTGAGTAGTGCTTCCTGAGTGTCCTAATTCAAAACAACATAATGATTTTTGTCAGATGTTACACTAGGGCTGTTTATATGCAGCCTAACTAAACCTGAGAGTCATATATATGTAAACATGTAATAGGTTAGTATAGTTACTGTTAGAAGAGGTTGATTTGGTAAAGAAAAGGTAATATTTAGTAAATATATATTTTTTTGCAAAATATATTTTAATTATTTTATATTTAATTAAATGTTGCATTTTCTGCCAAATATTGTAAACGTAAATAAGTATAATTAGTAAACTTTATCATTGTGCTAATATGTACATCAAAAACCATATTTAAATGTGTTCCCTGTAAAGCATGTGTTAACATTATCTTATTTGCTTCAATCAGGTGAAGAGCTTTGTATAAAGTATGATGTAAACTCTGGAATAATCTTCCAAATAATGTTTGGGACTCATAGTCACTCCAAAGTCAACATATTATTATTCCTATCATCACTACTATGATTATATTAGTGCTCCTGAGCATAACAACAGACGTATGTGGTAATGCTGTGACATTAAACAATTACTTATAAGCGGTGTTGACCAGAGAAGGATGGGTTCTATATGTGAGTCTTGGCTACTCTCAAGGTTTCTGCCTCCAGGTTTGAGGAAGTTTTCATTGCCATTGTCACCTTTGGCTCACCTGGGGTTTTAATTTTTATATCTTAGCTGTCCAGCTAAAACCACATTCTACATTTTAGCTGTTTGCATTGTGTTCACATTTTGCAGTGGTTACAAAATTCTGCAATGTGCACATTACCTTGGCAATCTGCCAACCCTGAACAGCCTCCTCACTGGTGTTCATGGCTTCCACTTTCTGCAGAGTGTCACGCCAGTCACTTAACTTCCCACTGAAGTCCTGCAGGTCCTGCTCCAGCTGTGCAGCCAAACTGTTGAATTCTTGCTCCGAGCTGGCCATCTGACCCAGTGTAGCCTCCAGGCCTGAGCGCACATGCTTAGCCCCACACTCCCACTGCTCCCAAGCAGACAACAGGCCAGCTTCCTCTCTCTCTAAAGCCTCGCAGCCCAAAGTGGAGGTGTGTTCCCTCGCTGCAGCCCCACAATGCTGCACCCGCACCAACCGCTCTTTTCCCTGCTTCCTGGAGTCCAGTAGCTCCTACAGTGAGACAGTGAATAACATGGAATTACATATGCTGTTTACTTCCAATAGTAAAGTCCCAATTATGCTTACAAGTAGTGTTTTCTACAATAGCAGTGAGTGAACAGATTTCATATCAAATTAAATTGCATGTGATTTATAAAACCAGGAGTGAACTATTTACTGATTTTCTTACCCGCACTTTAGAGAGCTTTTTCTGAACAGAGGCTGCATCCCCAGACATGTCAGACCAACGCTGCAGCTCCTCTTTAGCAGAAGTCAGCCAATCATTCAACTCCCTCACAGCTTCCACATACTGCTCATGCTCTTTCACTGTCTCCTCCATCTGCTGAACCTTACTCTACAGCACAGAACAGAACATATTAACATAACACTAACTTGTCCAGATTCGGATGCAAAATAAGCAATACATAGAATGTATGTGCTCCATTTGCAGTCAAGTTTATGAATACGGGTTCTGTTCTGATCATATGAAGACTATAATTAAGTAAAATGTTAATCCTATCATTATTTAATTATTTAACACTGCAAGGAACCAGAAGCATTCACGTTTTGATAACTCCTTTCAAGACTATATAATTCATTCATTCATTGACTGTAACTGCTTATCCAGTTCAGGGTAGCGGTGTGTCCGGAGCCGTAAGGTTCACTGGGCGTAAGGTAGGAACACACCCTGGAGGGGGCGTCAGTACAATACTATATAATCATGCATCTAAAATTCACAGTAGATATTAAATGAGCCATAAATATTCCTGAGTATAAAGCATTGAATAGTAAGATGAATTTTGAAGTAGAAAAGTAGTTATCTTTACTTTGATGATTGCTGTGATGTCAGAGAACTGGGTGCTGAGTTCTGCACGAGGCTCTTCAGCGAAAGTATGGTCTCCAGTTTTTTCATGAATCTCTGCAGCTTTATCTTTCAGGCGACAGAGTGCTGCTGAATGGCCTTCCACATCAGCCTGAATAGCACGCAGACGCTCCAGTAGAGAGACTTTCTCCTTTAGACCAGACTGCTGAGGGAGAGCTACTCCAATCTCCTGCTCAACAGACTCCATCCACTGCAGTAGTTGAGCCTTGCCCTCCTGAAAACTGTTCCACTGAGCCACTGTCCACTCCAGGCGACTGAGCAGCATTCATAAACAGGAGAAAGAAGCATTGAAACAACGGAATTCGTAACGGAATTTGGAAACCTGGCTATTATTAAACAGAAAAATATGTTATGCATTGATTTAATGTTCCCATACTGTGAAACTATATACAAATATACACAGTGATATTTAAGTATTTAAATTATTTTTTTAATAATGCATAATGTATATTTCAGTTGATTTGATTCAAATAAGACAGAAAAAAGATGTATTATGCAGATGCACATTGAAAGTATATATACACATTGATGAATATTGAAAGTATATAAGCTGAAAACATGCCAGTAAAAAAGTATAACTTATCCAAAGCAAAGATACTTGCACAGTAGCTCTATTATTATGAAAATATTATTATATTTATTTCACAGGAATAATTGTTATTTCCTTTAACTGTATAATTGAATAAAATAAAATATAATATACATTAAAATAAGAAATCTTTACAGTAATCGAATGTTTTTGAATATGAAATTTTCACAGTGCGCTTTAAGCCTACCTGTGAGAGCTCATAGCAGTCATTAATAAGTTGGCCCAGAAATCTTTCAGACTCTGGAGCTGGGAGCGAATGGCCTTTTGTTTGTCTTTACTGCAGTTCTTCACAACCTGCTCTCCCTTCCCTACAGCCATGTTCAGCTTAACTTCTCCTTCACCCTTCATCAGCAGGATATCCTGTAACACCACATATATTCATCAATACTACATCCAATGCATGAACTACTAATCAGCTATATGATTCTAATCACACTAATGCCTCTGTGTTAAGAGCTGATAACTTGGAGCCTAGATAGGTAAAGTAGTAGTGAGTCTGCTGACCTGTACAAGTCCTAGCCTCTTCTCCAGGGTTTCTTTGTTGCCTGTGGTGCTGTTGAGTGCCGTGAGTCGTTCTTGGATGCTGCTGAGCCAGGCCCAGGTGCTCTGAAGCGTCTCTTCAAAGGCCTGCTGCTCCTGCAGGCTGAGTTGGCAGCTGCGCAGACGTTCCCTTACTGCCTTCAGAAGACTCTGTTGTTGCATCTGCAGCTGTGTAGAAACCCGCAGCTCTGACCCACTGCCATGACCTCCGTCACTTAAGGACTGAGCCTCCTGACACAGATTCTCAAAGGAGTCCCTGCAAGAGAAGAGGCATACAAAATCGATATCATTCACAGAACAGAGCAGTCTCTCGGGCACTATACATTTCAGCATGTTTCCATCTCTCCATAAACTCTCTGCGCATTTTATCTAATCACACTACCATTAGCAATTCTTCATTACGGTGTCTGACCTCTCTTTCAGGGCTTCCTGGTAGAACTCCTCTACACGCTCCAGTGTTGCTTTCTCCTGGTCACCAAGTTTGCCCTCTGGTAGTTCTGTGCTCAATCTTACTTCCATACGCTCCAGCCAGCGGCTCAGCCTCTGCAGATGGCTTTCAAATCTACACAACAAGAACATACACATATTCAAACACAGGATATTTAAAACGACATCTGTACATTCTCTGCTTATACAAAATCTTTATCCTTATAGAAAATTACTCTAAATATTTGGATTGCAAAAACAGATTGGTAAAAACATTTTAATTGCTCCATTAATCCTAAATAGTCGAGTCAGAGAAGTAAGAAAAGTGTACAGTACAGGGACAAAGCAGTGACAAATTATTGTTTATTTAATGTCCAATCAGACTGACCATTGAGTATACGTAATTAATTTCTTTGACACTTATTTGAGCACATAAGCTATATCATATATAAATTAAATTCATTATACACATGCCTAAGCTAGGTGATTCCAGGTAGAGGTCTGTACTAGACTGATTTTTTAATGCAGCTCTCACCTAGAGCTCTTCCCGCTTCTACCAAAAATCAGCAAAATCTGTCCCGCTCCCGTCGCGGCTTAGATATAAACGGTTGCTCCCGTCCATGCAGTCCCGCATATTTAGGGGCGTGAACCTGAGTGGGTCTGGGCCTACCCAAATTGGATCAATGCCCAACCAGTTAGCACAAGTTAATTCCCCGCGTGTGAGTGCACGTGGGCGGACACACAGCACTTGGCTCTGCTGGCTCACCAATGGCTCTGCTGGCCATTGAGAGGACACTAGTCAAGTCCCTGGAAAAGACGCCTTGTTGGTACGACAGGGTCACAGATCATTTTCTTAAAAAGGAACGGAGGGTAGAATTTACGTATAAATAAACCGACACATTTTACGATGTAGGCCGAAATTGAGCTTCCCCTCCTTGAAAGACTAGCATCCGCCACTGCTCTGGACCCACCGTGACCCTGAATTGGATAAGTGGTTACAGATAATGAATGAATGTTCCACAACTACTCTTTAGGCTGGAGACCAGCAAGTGAGCGGGACATACACAGAAAGTAGGCGGCATACACAGAAAGTAGGCGGATACCGGCAAGTGGGAATTTATAGTTAGTGATAGGTTCAGGGTTAGTTTGTCCCTCCCACTATGGACACTTTTGAGTCGCCAATCCACCTGCCAACGTGTGTTTTTGGACCATGGGAGGAAACCGGAGCACCAGGAGGAAACTCACACAGACACAGGGAGAACACACCACACTCCTCACAGACAGTCACCCGGAGGAAACCCACGCAGACACAGGGAGAACACACCACACTCCTCACAGACATTCACCCAGAGGAAACCCATGCAGACACAGGGAGAACACACCACACTCCTCACAGACAGTCACCCGGAGGAAACCCATGCAGACACAGGGAGAACACACCACACTCCTCACAGACAGTCACCCGGAGCGGGACTCGAACCCACAACCTCCAGGTCCCTGGAGCTGGATGACTGACACTACCTATCTCAGAGTGCTGAGAATTTTGCCCTCACCCATTAAGCAGAGTAGCACTCTCCTCCAAGCTCTGCTGATTCAGTCTGCACTGCTCCACATAACTATCCCAATCCTGCTGGATGGATGAGAGACTCTGCTGGACCTGACCAGCGGTGGCTTTGGGGAGGTGAAGCAGGAGCTTTTCTCCTTCTTGACACACCTGCATCAGACGAGACTCTCCATCCTCAACCCGCTCCAGAGCTCCCTACAGGACAGAGGAGATATCTTACTATGAGGCATGAACAACATTCTAAATAAAACGTCACTCTAATTTCTAAGGCAATATATATATTTTTTTACAAAATTTATAGCGCTGTACAATGAGTTATACCTTCAGCTTCTGCAGTTTGCGCTCTACTACACTAGTGTCCCCAGAATTGTCACAGCATTCTCTCACTATGTCCTTCTGTCCAGACAGCCATGTGTGAAACTGCTTCACAAGCTCTAGAGGCAAGATGTGAAGGAAGAAAAGTGTGAAGTTGGGTCATACTTTTTAATGCTTTTTTAGTGCTTTTTAATGTACCTCTCAAAGTTTCTTGTTTCAATCAAAGAATGTTAGTTCTCACCACTGAAGAGCTGCTGTAGTCCATGTTGCATTGATCCCAGTCTTTTAACACAAAGCTGACTGACAGTTTCGTATTTCTTGATGAGGTCAGTTAAAGCAGAACCAAGGCCAGTCAGTTCTTCTGAGGGGTATTTTCGGCAAAGCGTGTTTAGGCTCTCTCGTGCAGAATCTATGCTTGTCTGCTGGTTCATCAGCTCTTTTTGGATCTCCTACAAAACATACAGTGCATACAGGACACAGATGGGAGGTAAGCTTCATGAAACCAAATATGTACAATCATTTAAACTAAATTGATATAAACAAATCTAATTATTGAATAAACTGTATTTGCAGATAATATGAAGGGTTCTGCATCTGCAGGGTTTTTTTTTTTGATACTTTAACCATCTCTTAATTAATACAAATCCAACCTCTCATTAATCTTTTCCACTTATACTATCAAGTAATCCATACTATGTACTGGTACAAATAATGTTTTGGACTGAGTTTGTAAGTCACTCACTCAGAGATGTGAAACCTCTCTGAATTTTTCTGTCACAGTGTAAGCAATCCATTACTAATTCCTTGTATGTAAAGACATACTTTGCTAGTAATTCTTTTCTGTACCTTCACTCTGCAGATTTCCTCTGAAGGTGAGGCACACTGTGATTCCAGTAGGGACCCCTCCACCTTCTTCAGCCAATTAGTCATTTGAGAGAGGAAGTCCTCCAGTTGCTTTTTCTGAGAGCAATAATCTTTTAGGTTGTTCTTGGCCTGTTCATATATCTCCTGCACATTATTTATCTTCTTCTTAAGATCAGCCTCCAGGACCTGCCAGAGATGTAGGTGTTGAATGTTTGTTGACAACCATGACTATCACCAAACTGCATTACTGTTCTTCGCCTTAGACCTCATACCTGCAATGTTGGAGGGGTGTCTTGAGTACCACCAAGCTGCTTTAATTCTGCCACTTTTTCCTGAAAACTATCTAACCTCTTGTCCTTGTGTTCTACCTCAACCTATACAGGGGGAAAGAGACCAAATTAGACACCAGTATTTTAACTACAGTATAAAGTAATAAATGTCCACAGTATGTGTACAACCTTGACTTCGTTGAGGCGGGTCTCAGTCTTCTGGCTGTCATTGAAGTTGCTGAGGCTGTCTGTGAGTTCCATTACAGAGCTGTTGGACCAGCTCTCAATCTCCTCACTGATTCTGTAAATATTTTCCCATATGGATGAACTCTTTTTTAGATTCTCAAGGTTTTCCTCAATTCTCTCAGATACCTATAAATGGAAATAGAATATATTGGATTGTACTAAATTACCAGTCCACTTGCTTCAAGTACATTTATATGTGATGCTTTCTTAGGTGTGTGCATCTTGCTCACATCTAGCCATTGGTCCAAAACAGCATCCATTTCTGTCTTTATCACCTGGCTTTGACAGTCTGGAATCCTACTTAATTCACTCAACAGCTGCTTCCCTTTACTAGAGAAGTTATCCAGTTCTACTTGATTACTTGCCAGTTCAACTTTAATTGATTCATGCTGATGAAAGAAAGAATACAATCAGTTAAAACATTAGAAGAAAAGGTTTTTTATTGCAGCAAAAAGTACATTTAATGTATTTAACAGGGTAGTTTATGTAATAGAAAGGTTGTTTGCTATTGCATATTAACTTACCTTATAAAGTGATCTTTTGGTGTCTTCTTGGTCCTTTATAACAAATTTAATATCAGCCACAGACTCTGCACTCTCCACTATTGCATTGATTGAGGATTTCAGACTTTGGTAGTCCCTCATTTGTTCTATCATTGCATTGCACTGTTCTTGCCTAGAGCACAACAAATAAATACACACTGTTGAGTGAAAACTTTCTGTGTAAAAGAGGACTAAAAAAATGATATGATTAAAGTGGATGGATTTAGTAGGCCACCTTTCTGTGATGAGTTTCTTTGTGTCCTCCCATGTGGTTGTAAGTAGATTGATCTCCCTCAGAACCTCTCCAGCTAGTTCTGCATCTCGCTGGGCCAGCTGTTGGCCTTTATCCCTCAGCCACTGCTCCTCATGCTGGTGGGACTGAAGCTCATCCTCCAGCTGATTGAAGTACCGAAGCCTATACATCACAGATACACAAAAAAGGTATATCATAGCAATGGAACACTTAATGTTATTATAATATTTGTTATGATTATATAATTACTTTGAAATTTTCTTTTGTCTTTCATTAGGATTTGTTATCATAAAGTTTCTCCTTCTCTTGTGAAAATTATCATTATGACAATACAAATTTTGTTCATCCTGTGGCAGTGGCAACATGCACCTATGTACGAATAACGTCATTTATGTCAGCGTCAATAATGTCATTTTCGAAGCAAGTTAAAAAAAAAATACATAAAAAACAAATGATCATTTTATACTGACAGGTTTGTATCTTCATTCCTGATCATTTGCGTTTTTTTTTAATAAAAATTTCAAGATCTTAAATTGATCTTTCTTTCTCCCCAGAAGATAAAACCATGCAAATCAATAACATTTTATTACACAGTAATCATAAAAATGTCTCATTTCTAACACTTCTCACTTCTAGTCTCAAGTAAAAACGAATAGTCACAGTAAGCTCTGGTTATCTCCTACAGTGACTGTGAATTGTGTGGGTACAAATTAGCAAGTTTCTCTCTACGTTTTTAAAATTTTACAGTACCTCTGTTGTAATGTGAGCAGGTTTGGTTCTTTGAGGCTCTGCTGGTCAGCCTTTTCCTCAATATCCTCCACACTCTTGAGCAGCTGCTCTTTGCGCTGTCTGAAAGAGCTCCACAGTGCTCCAAGTGCCTCTGCTTCACTCTGTTTGGAGCCCAGGAGTGTCCTCACACCATCCAGCTCTGAACTCAGAGAGTCGGCCAGTGAGCGGCAGGAGGTGCGAGCCTCCTTACTGTCAGTCAGGTGAAGGTGAGCCTTGCACAGGCTACTGTCCAGGCTGATGGCAAGTGTCTCTAGGTGACTGATGTCTGGGACAATGGCCTCTAGATCTCTCTGCAGTTCGTCAACTCGGCTCTTGTCCCAGCTGCCGGCACTTTCTACTGTGTGTCTGAGACTACGCAGGACACCTGCTGCCACACTATGTGTCTGTAGGAAAGCTTCCAGTTTCTCTACACACTCTCCTCTCAACATCACCAGCTGCTGGGCCTCTAGGTATGGTTGCACACTGTTCTCCAGCCTGCTCTGCAAGAGCTGCTTCTCTCCGGGTTCACAGGAAGAGCACAGATCATCAGTCTGCTGTTGGAGGTCCTCTCTATCATGGTTTCGGCTTTGAAGAACTTCTGCCTTCTCCTGCAAAAGTCAGAGGCCAGCTGATTTTCACAGTAAAGTCAATAATGAAAAAGATTGCCAGATTTTATAAGCTTAAGTACCTTATCATGTAGACTACCATTTAGAACTTTGGGTTTGTCTCATGTGTGAATAATAGAACATTTTTTTAGAAAAATGTATCAAATATTTAAATATACATGTAGAATTAATGCAAATTGGCAAGTTTAAAATAACTATTAGAAAGCTAAAATAAACAACTTAGTAAATTCTAGAATAAAGTCATTGTGAATAGTGTTATGAATAATTTTAAAATGACTACAAATACTTCAAAATCATCAAGAATAAAATATAATTATAAACCAATGCTACATTTTATTGCAACAGATTCAAGTTAAATTGATGTTTTTACATATAACTATAAAATAATTATAATATATAATATAATAATTTAACACTATTACACTACTACAATATTAGTAGTGTTACACTTCTTATTGTACATAATACATTAGAATATATTATTTTTATATATAAAATAAGATAAGGTAATACTTTATTAGTCTTTATTACTGATAAATGTACTGTTCCTTTGCTGCAGTAACACTGTGAATTTCCCCACTGTGGGACTAATAAAGTATTACCTTATCTTATTTTATATATATTGATATGAAAGTTGATACAATCTCTATTTTCTATGATCAATAATACTGATGTAAGATTCTTCAAGCCTAAAACTAGTAATACGACGCACCTTTATTTCTACTGCAATTGGCTGTAGGTCTGTAACATTCACTTGGGAGAATGAGTGCAGGGATGAGAGGAAAGACTCTCCCCACTTGAAGAACTTTTGGAGAGCCTGGTCAAAATTGTCCACCCGAGAGAGGTGGTCCTGAAGTACCTGGATTCTGTAATAACAAGAATTGTTAGGATCAAATGCTCCATTATAGAATAACAGTTCATCAAGTGTTACTATAATTTTTGACACAAATATGCATTCAGATCTCACCTGTTGGGTATAGATGTACTTTGTATGTTCCATCTTTTCTTCAGTTGCTCTTGATCCTCTTCAAGTGCTTTCACTTGCTCATCTGATGCTGTGGAATAAAGGGCTGGGGCTTGGGTCAGTAGGCCTGTATACACTGATCCCAAGGACTGCAGCTCAGATTGCAGATGCTAAAAAACAAAAAATAGTTAATTGCTTCATGGTGGGACACACTTTTGAATAGCCAGTCCACCTAAAAACATGTGTTTTTGTGTGGGAAGGAACCAGAACACCCAGAGGAAACCCACACAGTCATGAGACATAAGTGACAGAGACAACAAATATTAGCCTCATTTAATAATATTAACAAAATTGGCAGTTGTATACATGTAAAAAGAACTACTAATCATTTATTCTTACTTACCTTCCGTTCCATCAGTTCTCCATCCAACTTTGTTTTGTCAGTAACGAGACACTGGTTGGGAAAAACAGACATGGACTCACATCTCTCAAGGCAGGACTGCAAAGACAACCAGTCTTTTTCATATCTGAAAGAAAATATTTTATAATTTAATCAAGCATTAATCTTAGAATTAAAGCTGAGATTTTCCAGAAACAATTTAATGAATAGCACAGACAAAAATAAAATGCACACAATATTCCCTGATCCCAAGTGTTGTCAAATAACCAAGACAGTACAGTGTGCTTGACTGACTGAGGAGCTATATGTCAAATGAAATCAGATGAAAAAACTGTGTAAATTTGACTTTTTATTTTATAATAGAGTAAATGAAAAAGAGAGCAGAAATAAGGGTACTTATGTACAAAGCGTATTCTAATGAAATATTTATTTACTTCTGCCAGAGAGACAGCAGGTTCTCCAATTGGCCCTGCTTGTCTTTGGCTTGTTTAAGGCTCTGTTCATAGCTGTCCTGAAGAGATGTCGCTGCTTTCTCTGCCTTCTCCCTCTCACTTAGCCTGCGGACTCCAGCACACAGAGACAGTAGGGTGGCCTTCAGCTTCTCCAGGGACTGGAATACATCCTGCAGACAAAACAGAAGGTGTCAGAAGGAATATATGTCATGTACAATTACAACTCCAATTAAATCTACTTCCACTAAATTTGTTGACAAACTATGAGGGAATCTTGTAATTCAAAGAAAATACCATATGGTCCTGTAGAGCTTTGTAAGTGGCAGCTGACGATATACAGGAAGTGACAGGTGTGTCCAATTTTTTCTGAATGTTATCAATCTCTGACTGTACCTGTAAAAGGAACATAAACGAGTAGAAAGGAGTATGACATGTACCAATGAAACATAAAATGGCTTTAAAAACCTTGTACCTCTGAAATGATAACTTTAAAGAAGAAATAAATAACATTAAAATGAACAGTGATAAGTCAATGAATGTGACAGGAGTTAAATTTAAGAACATCCCTGTGCCTTTCTATTTTTACTGGTTATTCATCATGTAATGCTCGCACAAGGCTAAGAAAAGCTCTGGATTAGCTAAAATGTTTAGACATGAGAGTAACTATATATGTAGATTTACTTGTTGCAGGTTAGCATTAAACTTTTGCTGGTGTGAAGAGCTCTCTTCCAGCTGTCCATTTAGGTGCTCCACACTCTCCTTAAGCTCCTCCCAGTACCTGCCAATCTGTGTCAGACGAGCTTTAATTCGTGCAGACTCGCCAGATGACACAAACTGAGCCACGGTCTGAGCCCTCTCCTCCAGACAAGACAAGGTATCTGCCCTATCCTGCAGCTCAGTTATCACACCCTGGTCAACAAAAGAACACAGGAAGGGAGGTCAAATTTTCTGCACATTTTGCAGCTTTCAGCTTGATGTGCTTCAAAACACAAGGTTTACCTTAACAGCAGCGATCTGTTGTTCCAGTGGTGAATTAGAACATTTTAGAGCCTCTACTTCCTTCTCCTTCTCAGAAATCCATGTGGAGAAGCTCTCAAACTCGCTCCCAAAAGAGTCCCACTGAGCTTTCATACCCTCTAGGGTCTTTACACTAAAAAAGACAGCAAACAATACATTACCCTACTCACATTTTCACATTTACTGATGTTCACAGAATAACACATAATAACCCTCACAAAGTTTTAGTTTTTATAGAAAAAACACCTGACCCAGATATTCAGGACTTTGGGGTTTTAACTTGAAGATGTTGTAGATCTCTAAGCAAGTTTCAGTAATATAAATCTAGAATGTGGAATTTACTCTTTCTTGAGGCCAGCCTCAACTTTGTCCATTTGTTCACTGAGGGAGCGAGCTTGACTCTGAAGAAGAGGCTGGTTCTTGGGACCAAGTTGGATCTCTGTTGCCCTCTTCAGCAGGGCATTCACCTGTTTGGCCTCAGATTCACTCTGTTGCAGCAGCTCCTAAAACAGCCATATTGAACATATAGCACATCGAGTATGAGATGAGGGAAACACTATATATAGGTTTTATTTACATAAACTTAGTAGCAATACAAGTGGTTTTGGAGAACATATTGTGGCTGTCACCTTTGCCTGCTCCAGCTCTGCAGTCAGGCTCTCTGGGCTACTGAACGTCATCTCTCTCTCAGTGACTGTGCGTGCCCGGTTCAAAAACTCACTCACTGAGGCCTGCTGGCTATCAAAGTCCTGCCATGCAGCCAGCGTAGCCTGCAAGAACAGAAAGACAGCAACTGTTTCTCCCCCCTTATGTTTCTTAAAGTTACACTATGACAAAACAATTTACGTCATTCTGTCTCAGAACCCCATGAGCAAATGTGTGAGTCTGGTTTGAAGCAACTGTGTGATGATTGTGGCATGCAGTTTTAATGATGCAAACAGTTTGTATTAACCTTGAAAAACAAACCAAGAAAGAAATCTTTGTAAAAATAAACCCGTGTAAAATGTCTTTAAATATTTGTCATCATACCACCAAAGAGTAAAAATACATGTATGACAGTAAAGATAAAATTTTAATAAGTGCAATAGGGTGGATATGTTTAAAATGTGTTTACTATAGAATCCCTGATCTGTCATGGCCTCTATGTGACAGCATTAATGGTTCATAACATTAAGAAGAATTTCTGGACACTATGACTGATGGCGTTGGACTACTTTTGACTAACAGCACCTCCAGGTTCTGCTCCTGGTCCTCCATGCTTTGGTCCATCTTGCTCAGAGTGGTCTCCAGTTTGTTCAGATCTTCCTGTAAACTCTCCCCCAGCCCTTCCTCACTCTGGAGCTGCTGGCCTCTGCTGATCTGCTGCTCGATCTCCTTCCTCTTCAGCCGCAGACGCTTCAGCTGTTGCTAAAATATGACAGTGAAAGAAACATCAATTAAAAAACATATAACCGCAGATCAAAGGTGGAGATATACATACATTTCAACTCAACATATCAGAAATGTGGTGCTAGCACCTGGTGAATGAGCAGGAGCTGCTGAGCTTCTCTTGCAGACTCAGAGTTGAGAATCTTTGTAACTTCTGCCTGCAGCTCCTTCTGCCCTTGTATTAGCTCATCCAGAGTGTTTCTTACATCCTCCTGGAACTGAACACAGTCTCCAACAGCCAATATCACCTTCTCAGACTGTATGGACACAGACACATACACAAAAATGCACTCTTATTAAATCAATACATTAAAAAATCCTTGAAATATTCAGTACAAAAATAAATCAAAATATCTTAAAATATATGTAGCCATCTGTAAAATCAGTTGGGTTTCAGGTTCATTTATTGCTGGGAAAAATTTACAGAACAGATTTATTAAGGGCATGGTAGAAACTACTTTAATAGCAAGAGCTTATCTCACTTACCTCTGAGAGGGATGTGAGCAGGCCCTTGAAATCAGTGGAGAGTTTGCTGAGTGCAGCTGCCTGTCTTTGAGCATCACTCTCAGTGCAGATCTCTATGAGCACAGCCAGGCGGGATTTCAGCCAGCCCATGTTCCCTTCCTGTAGCTCTGCATCGTTCCTCAGGCTCTGTACATAAACGGAAAAGGTTTTTTTTTTGTACTTACATTTTCTCATTCTCAAATCCTGCTTCTTCTTTCCTTACCTCTATTGTGGATTTGACCTGGCTAAATTTGTTGGGGTCACTGGCGCGGTTTCGTAAAAGCCTTAGCTGACTTTCCTTTGAAGTCAACCATGCAGAAAGTTCAGAAAATCTGTAATAACACAGTTCAAGCAAAATAAATAATATTAAAACCTACAACATGTCACTCAAGTTATAAAACATACACTTACTGTGAAATTAGCTTTTGTAAGGTGACACATCAGAAAATGAAATTGCACAAATGCTTATTTCATGGAACAACGAAAAAGCAGACAGGCAAAATAATTACCTGGTGTTAAACTCTTTCCACTTATCCGGATGCTGCATGAGTTTCTGATGAGTGTTCTCTATGTCATCTTTAACTTCAGCAAAGGTAGCTCTGGAATTTTCCAGGGTTTGATGCGCCTGCTCATTGTCTGGCAGCTTCAAACAGAGCTCCTCCATGTGCTGTAGCCTTTTCTCACATAGCGTCTGAGGGCCCTTTTCACTGAAAAAGGCCTACAAACAGAACAGTGGCAGCTTAATCAGCTTAAGCAATTACAATGAAGCTGGAAATAAAAGTTCCAATACATCAAAGTGTATGTGCGTGTCCTACCCTGTGCTCTTTGACAAGTCTCTCGCTGCCCATGCCCGGGAGGCTGCGATTCTCTCGGGCCAGTTCTGCCTGGCACTCCTGCAGAGATGTCATCAGACGACTGCGCTCTACCTCCACTTTCAGATTCAGCAGGTGGTAAGGTATCTCCGTCTGTACATCCTGAGTAGATATAAAAGTTAATTAGATAAGATTCCATTTTGTGTCCATTTCCATTTGTGTCATTCCATTTCCATATTTTCTTGAATTTTTTATTCTGTTGACCTCCACAAATATGCCAAGTGCCACTGGGAAAAAAAGAATAGGCTATTAAGACAACACTGAAAAGTTATAAGGGGAAGTGAAATGTCTAACAAAAACAGATTAGTTGTTGAACTGCTGAGATATTATGTGAGTTTTGTGGTTCTGAAAGTAAATGTAAAAAGTATGAAAGTGTGACCTGACCTTCCACTGTTTGTGCAGTTTCCTGACGGTTTCCTGCAGATTCTGCTGCTCCTGCTCAGGCAAAATATCAGTGAGCTCATCACAGGCCTTCAGAAATGCATTAAGGATTCGCTGATCAAGCTGTGCAAAGAACTCCTGTAGAAATTTAAACAAAACAGACAAATGTTTATTGACATATTCTGCACCCGTTAAAGAAGAAATGAGGTTCTGGCTCTTCTCTTGGCCAATATCAAGAGTGTTAGAAGAGATTTGTCCAAAACGATTTCATCTTACTGTGTGCTTTTTGAGCAAATCCTCTGGGTTTCCTCTCTCTTTCATAGAGCCTTGAGCTATTTTAAGAACCTTCTCTAGCTCTGCACGAGACTCTTCAAACCGCTTCAACAAACTGCTGTTGGCTTCCACATGCTTCTTCCATTCAGTGGTCTCTTTTACCATAGCCTTTAGGCACAGGAAAATATAGAGTTATGCTCTAACATGCATTATACATATACAGTCACAATAAGCTAACCTCACTTATATAGAATTTAAGAAAACAGACTCACTTGTGAGGAAGCCTGAAGTTCTGCCACTCTCTTTTGAAGTAGAGACGTATCCAGGTGTTTCAAGGTTTTACTGCTCTCCAGGGCCTTCATTATGATCTGATGATTTTTGTCAATCACTGTAAGACACTTTTTGCAGCTTTGCTGGTATGTCACAAGCTCCTATAACCAAGACAGTGAACAAGAAAGAGAAAAATTGCATTGGTTACAAATTTCAAAACTTACATCAATATTTTTTCATAGGATTATGATTACAAAGTTTGCCCAGATTTGAACACACAAATAAAATCATTTCAATTTCATATACAGAAAGGTTTTATAATATTTTGCTTTGTTTATTTTTAATTAACCAGTCAAAGGAGAATTAAGGTACAAGCTATTTATTTATTAGGAGATATGACAGAAGATAAGGAATATAAAAGGAAATATAAGTTTAAAAATGGTGTTCCCAAAAGTTATAAAGATATTTATTAATGAGATTGGGTCTCCAAACAGCTTTAAGTCTTGGTAGACTCTTAAAACAATCCTCATCAGATAAACAGCGTTTAAGGAATTCATCTTTGAGAAACAGAAGAAAATCGAACACTACTCCATTACGCAGAGGTTCACTCTGTGAATACATCTCAACCCTACTGGTCTGAAATGATGTGTAGTTGACCATTATGAGAACAGTCGGATCAGATGGGCCATTTTATGTAATTGTAGTATAATTTAGCAATGGCTATGTGGCAGTGGTTTACTTGATAATAAAATTTGAGCATTTGATTGCTTTCAGGGCAGAGGTGCATTCACACTAATGAAAATATGGGCCACATATTTATGAACTGTTAAGACACAGAGATCAGTTCTTCCTGATGGGAGAAGCTTAATATTTTAACTGAGGAACATGGCTTGTTATGTAAACATAACCTAAGAAATGGCAGCTCAAATTTTTCACATTACCCACAGTACTAGCAGTTGTGACCCATAAACACAATCACCTGACATTTCTGCTTGAAGTCTCCTGGAGTCTCAGATTCACGTGTGCTGGTGATGCGGCTGGCCTTCTCCAGAGACTGATAGAACCCAGTGATGTGCTTCTCCATCTCCTCTAAAGGTGGCAGCAAGGCCTGGGCGTCTCTCAGCAAAGGCAAGGCCTTCTCTCTTATCTAACACACATTAAGTTAAATCATGTCATAATAATGCAAAGAATGAAAAGTGACATTCATCTCTTTGATGTGACAGAGCAGGTTGGACACAGACAGAGACAGTCACCTTGCAAAGCTCCTCTTTGATGGTTGCCATGGCAGCCAGCATCTGTGTGATCTCCTCCTGAGAAGTGTCTTTGGTCAGCTGCTGAGCATTGCGTGTTGCTGTCTTGTACACTGCCTCCATTGCAGGCACTTTGTGCTTGATGTCCTGTGTGTGCAGGATTGTAATTCCAATTAAAAGTTAATTAAAAACAGCATATTAAGAGCTAATGAACAAAGATCTGATTTATTTTACCTCAATATCTTGAAGAAATGTCCTTATATTCAAGAAGGATACTTGGACTGGTGTATTCATCCTTTCATTGGATGTGTCCATAAAAATCTTTAAAGCTAAGATGCCATCTTCATAGTCTTTCCGCAGCTTGTCCACTTCATCTGCTCTTGCATACTGAATGTGATAAGAGTGTCATATTTAATCACTGTGTAATGTGTACATGTAATTACGTATTTACACATCCAATATATTTATTTACATGTTATAATAATTTATTACATAACCCACCTCAAAATGACTTAGAAATTCCACTTAAATATGTAATGTATATTGAATGTATATGAAAATGACAATAACAAGAAGCTAAGACAAACGTTTAATACCACATACATGTTTAACTTTGACAAAGAGCTCCCTCCATCTGCCATTGAGAAGGAGCAGCTGCTGCTTCAGATCTCTAGACACAGTCTCATCACATGTTTCAATGAGGAAGTTCCCTGCATCATTCATATCCATGTGTTGCTGTATCCAGTGTGGAAGGTTCCTGAAGAATTCCTGCAAAAGGCACAAAGTACCAAAATTGAATTCCTCAAAGTATTCCTAGTGTGCACCCAATGATTCCAGGTAGGCTCTGGACCCACCGCAACCATGAACTGCATAAGCAGTTACAGATAATGAATGAATGAACGAATGAATATTCCTAGTGTTTAACTATAAATTTATGTTTATTTTGATTTACAGATTTTTATTCTAATTACTGGCATCATAACACATCTATATCCTAATGTGTTCATTCTTACATTATGCGCCCATGTATTTATGCCACTGTTTATTATTCTAACTATCTCTGAATCATCTGGTCTGTGCTCTACTAATACTCTCTTACAGATGACTAAGCAAATGCCCTTTACGTGTACCTGTGGTGTATGTATGATTTTTTTTATGCCAGTTCTTTTTAATTGCTTGTGTTCTTGGCCACTCAGATTGAATGCTCCCAGAATATTATCAGTTTCATCTAACATGTACAGGAAATTCAAGCTTTGGCCAAAAATATTTAAACTGTTATGCTTAAGTGTCACACCTTGACACTTTCTGGTTGTTTTCCTCCTTCCATATGGCTCTGTTTGTTGTTTTTCTATCTCCGCACATGGCTTTGTTTATGTTCACTCTAGCTCCACCTCTTGTTCCGCCTCTCTGTAATTGTCCTTCGTTATCTGTGTCAGGTGTCTCTTGTTAAGTTCATGTATTTAAGCCCTCTTCCCTCACTTCCTGGTATCGGTCATTTTGTTCATTTGAGTTTGTTTGTGTCATTGTGAATTCTGTTGTTCTCTTGCTCGTTTTGTTTCCTAAATGTTTTCGTAGTCTTCGTGTTTCTAATCTAGTTCGTTTGTTTCATTCCCCAGTCAAGTAAATGTTATCTCGTGTTTCTCGTAAAGTTTGTTTTGTTATTTCATTATTAAACCTTTCCGTGTTGTAGCGAGTGTGTCCGCATCCTTTAAATCTACTCCTCACACCTCCCTGACATTAAGAATGGTTATAAAAAAGTATTTCACAAATGAAGTAAATAGTGGCACTCAAAATCACCAGCTATATAGACTGTGCAACAGACTGTAAAGTATGTACAAAATTGGGCTGAGGGCCTCTGGAATATCTATGTTGTTGCACTCACACGCTTGTCGCTCTCAGAGTGGTTGAGCATCTGCTCAGCATCCTCCAGCCAGGCCTGCAGGCTGGCCACTGTGCTGCTATACTTTTCCCAATTGGAGATGACCTCTTCTAGCATGCTGCGTACACTACGCACCTCCAGTGATAGGTTCTTCCACTGTGCCATTGCATCACTCAGAAACTTATTCACGCCTTCACGCTCTTCAGCTGGGAGCACATACCACCACATTATTACATTTACACAATAAAGGGGAGTAGAGAAACAAATTAATTAATATACTACAAGAATTGTATAATCCTCTGGAAAAAAAATGGGTTGGGCTACGAGTCATGCAAACTTTTCTTTTTGTTCTACAGCCTATGAGATTAGGATTAGTACCCATAGTAGTTGGCAGTAGTTGTTAGTGTGTGAGATCATCAGGTTTAGAGAAATAGAGTGAATCAGAATCATTCACTGTGTGCACAGTAATATTAAGGGTCTAGTAGCAAGTGCCTAAATGCTTCTAAACATACCTCTCCTGGAGATCCTACAGCCTAGAATATGAGATGGACAATTAGGCCCTCACATGTAAAGCCCATATTTATATTATTTAAAGTACCTAAACAGCAAGAAACTGTAGACACATCTGTCTTCGATTTTTGAATGGGTTAAAATACCTGAAGTAAATACTTTCCTTAAAGCAACACTAGGTAGTATTTTCTACCTTTAAATTACAGCTTCAAAATCATTATGATGTCACTGACCTGTAATGGGGTGAATAGAGTCTCTGTCGTTGTAACTCTGGGATCAACCTTATCACCCTACCACCACATCCCCACCCCACATTACAAGACAGTGATATAAGAGTGAATTAAACTCGGCAACTGTGAGGGAATTCCAATCTTACCTAGTGTTGCTTTAATAGTACCATGACAAAAAGACAAAACATGACAGAATGAGGCTGCAGCACTGTCTGAAACATATAAACCACCCAATAGTTATGCAAGGATGCAAAACTGCAGAATTAGGGGAGGATCCAAGTAAAATAGCTTTACCTGAGCTATCAGATTTGATATAGATGTCTGCAGCTTGTTTCAGGGTCTGAAATGTGGTTTCATATTGCTCAAAGAACTTGTGACCCTCAATGAATGCCTGCAGAGAACAGAGATTCAAAAATATTATGTTAATAAAATATATAAGAAACAAATAGTCTCATTCATTCAGTGCTAAACTGAAGACTCACAATGTAGTTCTGCAGAAGCAGCTCCACAGAGTCCCGCCGACCATATTTGATGATCCAGGACTTGAGCTTGGATTCAGCCAGGATAAGAAAAGCCATGAGACGGTACTTCATTTCCCAGAATTCCAGTTTAATTAAGTGAACATGAGATGAGGTGGACACAAAATTGAATCTGCGAAAACAAGAAAAACATCAGTTAAATGTGACTGATTAGCGATTTGCATTGTTTGACATCATATTTTAGTTAAGAAGTCCTAAAGTCTAAATGGATGATATAGAACTGGGGATACATTTACCAAGATTAATGTTTTTTGTTTCTACTAATTATGTTTTATTTTTCTAATTTTAAGTTTATTAGTATATAATAACAATAAAACTGTGTGTCTTCAAATATATTGTTTGGAGTCCAGTATGCTATTACTGGTTTGTATATCTTGTGTTTCTTAGAATAATTATTATAACACTGTACCAAACTGATCAAATCAAAGTTAAAGTAGATGATAAACATCATGAAAAAAAAGCTAAATAAACATTGTGAGGTCATAGAATCACAACCTTGTTTCTGTGAGGCTGCAGACGAGTTGGTATAACTGACCTTTCTGCCATGTCCTGGAGCTGTTCAGCTGGGACAGGGACACCGTTTACTGATCTGTCTCTGTGAATCTGCTGGAATGTCTGTCTGTGTCCTTCCAGATTATTTAGTACTTCCTGTAAAAGTGACAGGGACCACAGGAAGAGCATGAGAGCAAATGAACCTGTGATGTTGAATCAAAGTGGAAAAACAGGGTGTCAACGTATAAATATTCATAGAATAAATCACCTTGTGCTGCTCCAGCTTTCTGTGGATGATGTTGGCTGTCTCCTCGTGGGCCTGTTGGATAGGGATGTCTTCTCTGAGAGCAAGTTCTGCACGATGTAGCCAGGCTCCAATCACCCCCAGTGGACCAGGTAAAGACTTATCCAGATGGATATGCCAGTCCAGAAGCTAGAAAGAAAGGACAAGTCTGCTTTTAATAGAGTGAAGTGTCCAAAATGCCCTCTTCTGTTTCGCAAGTGCCTCCTCCACTTGATCGTGTTCTGCTGGCTGGTGGACAGGGTGAGTTCAGTGGAGCACTATGTTCCTCTACACAAAACCCCCTCTGTGTCTGGTCTTCTTTCCCATTAATGAACTTTGGATGAATGGCCTTCGCTCTGGTTCACACTTCACCTCGTAACAACCACTGACAGCTCACCCACTCAGCAACAACCAACAAAACTATTCAGAAAACATATGGAGGGAAAAACTGCCACTGGCTCAGAGACCCTTTGATCAAATAGATTCATAGACAGAAGAGAAAGGGCTTCCTCAGGCCTTTCCCATACCTCTTAAACAAGATTAGAAAGTGTTTGCGTCTCCTAAAGCTGATGAAGTATGAACATTTTATGGGAGGTACATACCCTAACAGACACGTGATCCCATGCCTGCTTGACCACTGCCTGGTCCACAGACAGTTTGCCATCTCTCTGCAAAGGCTGCAGCAGTGACTCCACCTGCTTCTTCCTCATTTCATACTGCACTCTAAAATTCTTAAAGGCCTGTGAAACAAAGTAAATGTAGAAATAATGTTGATTATTTTTCATCATCTTGACTAGTGCTAGGCACTAAGGACAAAAATCAATATATCTAAATTATACAAATATAATACAGTGTAAGATCCTATTTATGCTTATATTAATAATTCTTTCAAAATTAAATAAAAGGAAGCCTTTATATATGTTAACGAAAATGAAACCAATTTTACAGAAAGGAAATTTTATGTATTTTATGTTTTTTAAAAAATACTTGAAGTCCTTACAATATGAATCACTGTGTGACCTAGCTGTGTTACCTGATATTTGTCTGTGAGGTTGCCCTCTCCTCCCTGTGTGCGAAGTATATCTCTTTCCAGCTCATCCAACCAGGATTTCAGCTCTCGCAGAACCTTCCTCTCCTCCCTCTGGACACATGCACATTCACAGACACATTGATTCCTAGTTCTGCGGCTCCTTACCATCATGACTGTAGAAGCTATGCTAAAGCAATATCAAAACCCACAGCAGACTGACCACAGCAAGGTCAAAACGTCTAGAAAGGCTGAAAACATTTTGGTGTATGAGCACTATTCAGGAACATACACATACCTCAAGCATTAGTTCAATATCTTGAGGATCATACTGTCCAGGGGAGCAAGACACACAGAGAGATGCAAATACAACACAATCAAGATGTTAACAGAAAGAGTGAGAAAGAAAGAGAGAAAAAGAGAGAAAATGCATAGAGAGTCCACCACAACCGCTAAAGCCTGATGCATGCAGACTTGAGGTGATGTCAGCACTTACCTGCAGCGTGGGGATAGCGAGGGCAAAAGTTGGAATGGAACGAAGAAGCAGCTACAAATGCACATGACAGATGAACAGATGCACATGACAAGCGACAGAGAGACAGAGTGAGCAAATGGAGCATGTCATTATGGAGCATGGGATTGAGGGATTTATAGCTCTTTATTAGGTTAGATTGTGACTGGGTTGCACTACATGTTGAACAAGCTCCAGAGGTGAGTAAGTAGCCTAAATCCATACCCAACTTAACTTATTGTTGCTTGTGGTAAATACTTAGTCATGTAAAAACATCTGCCCAAAAAAACAACTTGGGTCAAAGTAGACAAGTAGCATAACTACTTGTGTACAAGCAAGACTAACATACAGAATTGCTTTTTTATCTGAAGCCGGTATAGACATAGGAACTGAAATTTGTTAGGCTCTGTTCTACTATTTTTGGATTTGATGGGTCTTAAAACAAAAGCTCAAATGTGTGAACACACAAAGCTGCACATACTCTGTTGCTAACAAAATATAATGATATCAAACAAGAATTAGGAACTCTTGGATGTACTTCATTTAATGTGAAAGGATTGCTAGCAAAAATAATAAATAAGAAAAGTAATAAATGTAAATAATTATAATAAATATAGAAGTATAAATCTTACATATACCTATACTGTATGTAAATATAACTATTTACTACCCACCTCTGAAAAACACTACATCAAAAAGCAAGCAGTTACATATTTTTAGCTAATATGCGAACATGCATATATGAGGTCACATTTGGTGAGAGATTCTAAGACAAACCTCCTCTTGTTGTCCATCTGTCTCTGTTTGGTTGGGGTCAGGGTAGTGCTTAAGGAACTGTGCCACATATGTCATTATAGACTTCTCATCAGGTTTATCCACATCCACATCTGCAGAAACACATACAGGAGAGAGAGTGCTATAGCATATCATTGTGACAGATTTAAAATCATCTTAAACAAATCAAGTCACCCAATCTAAATTACGAGAGGTGTAGATTAATAAATGCAGAAAATGCAGCGTAGTACGTGTAGGAACCTCAGCCCCTAAAGAATAACAACATATTTAGAAAATCCCCAGGGCCACTGGTAGCTCCAGTAAGTATGTCAGACTCTAACTGATCCCCATCCATGTTGTGCTCTTACACAGCATGGCCTACATTTATGGCTGCCGCCTGCTCATAGTGAGATCTGAGATGCTCAGTCATAATGTCCCGTCTGCCTGAATTTTCACATACCATCAAGACCACATCAAGCTAAAGCATATGTGTAACCTAACGAATCTGTAAAACGGTGATATGTGTTGAGTCAATTTTGAATTATTTTGAATAAAATAACAGTAAAAAAATCATGAGTACCTTCAGGGTCTAAAAGACGTGGGATGCCCAGCTCGTTCTCTGCAACACTGAAGGCTTCCTCCAGGTTCTCACGGTTGTTTCTTCTTCTCACAATCTCCATGTCCACCAAGTCCGGGCGAATGGCATATATGATGGAGTGGAAAGCTACCCCACTGCGCCAGCTTGGACCAAAGTCTTTCACCTCAATCCCCAGATGCCTGTCAACACATCACCCAACAGTTTTAGCTTCAGCAAAGACTGCTAATGTCGTTTAGTTAAAGAGGACTGCTTTCTGCAGTGAGTTTATAAGGCTAGTTTAGCTTAAACGTAATGGAAGCCATTACTTCACCAATATGCACTGCACATGCTTAAATCATCACTGCCCTCAAAGTGCACAATATCCGAAGATAAAAGTATTCAATAAAAGTCTTTCAAGAAACTACAAAACATCATTGTTAAACAAATCCCCATATCCCCAGAATGGTAACTATGCAGGAGAATAAAAACATATTTTTAACAGAAATTTACATCCATCCAAAAACATCAAGACCATTTCCATTGGCCAAGACCATGCAAAATGCTCACAAAATGTAAATGCCTGCTTGCATTTGCTAATCATGTAACAAAAATGAAAAATATGACAAGGATATCAGCAATTATCCAGTCAATTAAATGCGATTTTTTAACTAAAGAGTATCCTCCATTACATGTTAGCTAGACCAGCCTAGTAAACCTAGAACAAAACTAAAAAGTAAACAGCACAATAATAATAATAATAATAATAATAATAATAATAATAAATAATAATAAATAATAATCACATATGTGTTGGTTGGCAATTAGTTATATATATAAAAAAGGTACATACTGCAGTTTGGTAAAAGCATGACCTACTTGGTTGCAGTGCATTGTACCCATCTAAGCAGTGCTTTCTTAGCACTGCCTTGGAACTTGGTGACAACCTTTCTCTTCATGGGTGGACTGCCGGTCTCAGAGCTGGCCATACTATCCACAGAAGAGGCACTATTGGACAGTGCCTGCAGGGCTGGCAGATTGCTTGTTAACTCCTCAATCTGAGAAACGCACAAGAAATATTCAGAGAACACTCATTGGCGGATGAACATACTGACCACTTACAATAAAAATATGATATTTCTCTGTGGGTAAAGATCAAGTCAAGTGAAATCAATTCAAGTCAAAATCAATATAATAGTTGTACATTTGTAAGGATTACCTGGAAATAGAGGATAATGGTCCACATTAACCCCAAGACTATTGATGGCCTTCCATCAGCAATATCTGTGGCATTGATATTGACCAGTTTGATCTGAAAAAAAAGACATTATAATTTTTACAAAACACTGAATACACTGATGGACTGAAGGTATTGTTTTCCTATTCTAATGCATTTTCATCATGACCACAAGTGCTAGCACAAGCAAGATTTGCAAAACAGCAAAGCTCATTCATTAGTTGTCATGTGCACCATTTAAGCCATAAACCAAACATGAACAATTCATACTCAAAAAAAGAAGATTTGTAAATTGGATCGTTTTCTTTGGGGAGTAAAATAAAACATGGAAAAAATGGAATATTTCCATCCTGAAACTACAATAATGGCATATTTAATGTACTGTAGCAAATGCATGACATTAAAGCCAAGTGTAGTTATGTCAGAGAGAAGCACAGTTTCTCTTCATAATCAGCTAAGTGTGAGCAAACATCCATGAGCAAAGAGTGAGATGCAGCTCCAGAGTGT
The DNA here is from genome assembly GCF_029633855.1 of Hoplias malabaricus. Taxonomy (NCBI): domain Eukaryota; kingdom Metazoa; phylum Chordata; class Actinopteri; order Characiformes; family Erythrinidae; genus Hoplias; species Hoplias malabaricus. The sequence continues at coordinate 59,685,860 of NC_089800.1, forward strand.
ACTGACCGGAGATCCCCTGTACACAGACTGAGAGACAGCATGCCAGGAGAAAAGGCACAGTAAAAGACAGACTTTACACTGGACACTTCAAAATACACTAAGGAGAAATTTCTTAAATGTTCTTTCTTCTTATCTTCTGAAGATTGAGCCTTCACATAAAGTGAATATATTAACATTGCTGGGACTAAACATAACGTTTAACATACTACAGCAGTAAAATTCTGTGCTCATCTGCTCATAGAATAGAGTTTTTTATTTTTCCTGTTTTCACATAACATTGGAACACATCCTAAGTTGGCTGCTAAAAACAAACAGTTCTGTATTTTTATCTAAACATTTCTTTAAGCATAAAGCTTTATATCAAAATAATTTAAAGGCTTTGACAAATTCACATTCTATAAAGAGTGTCTTAACTTTTGCCTGGTACTGTATCTCCTTTCTGGGGGAGACAGATTAAGACCGACAGGCCAGGCAGAAACAATATCTTGGTGCTTGTTATGGGTGTGAGGATGATGTAAAACAATGTGTGAAGAAAGCTCACTTACCCTTCTCCCTTCCAAAAACTTTAAGGCCGTGCCAATGTTAGACACCCAGTGGATTCTCTTCAGCTGCCGACCCTGTTCACATGGCTGTGGAGAAACAGATGGAGTTTGTTAGGAGCAGAATAAAAATAGTTTTAAGCCAAATCAATGGGCTTAAATGGTAGATAGTGCCCCAGAGATACACTAAATTACAGCTCTGCTCATATCGTCAGATGTTATTCAGAGGGATAATCTCTAGATTTGGTGAGACAACATGGGATAATGCATTGCAGTAGCACTTACTAATCTCTGCCCAGACAGCACCTCCAACAGAGCCAGCAGTTTCACCCCATCCTTGATGTCTTCAAAAAGGTCATTGATTTCTAAGGGAGGGTTGCGCTGCAGGAAGGAACACAAAAATAGCAGAATAAATATTATGAAGTAATTATTAGTGTGACTTGTTTCACTAAAATGGCTTTCAGAAGATTTCAGTATCTTGGCACTTCATTAGCAAAGAGACCACCTACATAGCCTCTTTGCTTTCTACACAGCAAATACAAACGCTATGCAGTTAATGCTGCTACAGACTGAATTGGCCAAAATATACAACAAGCTCTCAGAAAGCTGAGGACAAAGCCTTACAGATGGCATGAAGCCAACTCCTGCAGTAAAACTATGCAAAATATGTATGGATTAATCCCATACACAGCTACTGATTTGTTTGTTACAGTCATTATAATGACAGCAGGTACTTGGGAACTTGTCTGTTCTTTGTTATTATGAATATTATTTTGAAGCCATAAGAGCTATGAATGATGGCACTAAGAGAAAATGACAAAAGCTAAGTCTCTTTACAGAGGCTTTTCAAATACATTTTTCCCTCTGAAAGCCTGCAATATGGTGTGCACACACAAAATTGCAACTGTTCATTTCCCATTGACGAAATCACAGAAAGCCCAGTTGCACAGTACAGATTGAGAAATAACAGGATAAGAGACTGGATGAATGTCACTAACAGCTCTACTTGGGCCAAAAATAAGATTCATGTGTAACTGGTACTACCTGTTTACAGATCTAATCTTAACGTAAATTTCTTAGGAAAGAATATTCTACTGTAGCCTTTTTCATTCATCAGTGTGTGACTAAACCTGGACTTTTCACTAAGGCCAATATCCCCTGCAAATTCTGAGTGATGAAAAACAAGGCTTTATGGTTTTGAAAGAGTATGACAGACATGACTTCGGTTAGACCACCTTCTTGAGGCTTTGGTTAACCCATGCATCAAGGAATATGCCAGTTACATTCTGCTCGGTTATCTGTACATCCTTGTGTATGCACTGCCATGTATCATTTTGTATTGGTCCAGCATAGTTTGGCACCAGTTTCAAGTTTGCCTCCTACTACACGTCATGCCAAAATAGCTTGTGTACCACAAGTCAAAATAGACTTACTATTGGCCCTTTAGCATGTCAGTCAAAGTTGTTTTCCTGCAGTAGTAGGTGCTTCTTGTCCACGTTAAGTGAGACTGCATGTTTTTTCTAATGATTTAGCACAGCTAAAATCCTTGTTCATTGAACTTAGTGACAAACTCTGTGCCTGTAGTTAAACGGTACCCAAGATGAAGTCATCTGGTTATTTAGGAAGCATAGTGGATGATGTGCTTTCAACAGCGGCATCTAATGCAGATTTTCTAAAAAAATTTCTGAGGTTTGAGGATGCAGTACTTATGCTTCACCCTCACAAATCTCAGAAATCAACAGCAGATCCTTCTTCTCTTGGACTCAATCACTTGCTAGATGTAGACACCGCATTGCTTCTAATGTTGTGACCCACAATAAAGCCCTTTGCCCAAACCCACACTGCCCCTACACTGAGCGCATCTAAGCTACTTTCCAAGACGCACAATAGTCCCACAAAAACGGAAAGGATCATGACACCTATTTGACCTTGTGTTCAAGGCCTTCTACCCTTGTTCAGCCTTTTCAAAAGCATCTAAGATGGCCACTTTCACTACAGGGGCACCAGGTCCTAAATGCGTCAGTATGGGAACCATGGATGTGGGCATTCACAAGGTTACCAATTTGATGGCGAATGCACTCTCGAGGCTGTCACCAACCAGTGGAGACTTCACCCAGATGTAGTCCGAATTATATGAGAGACATTTGGATAGGTGCATGTGGACCTGTTTGCCTCAGTGGAAATGGATCATTGTCAAATACAGCTTTCAGGACATGACCAGGACAGCCTCGTGGGTCAAGATGCCCTAGTCCACGACTGACTGAGGAAGCTGATATATGCGCTTCCACCACTACATCACCTTCACTTTAGCTCTTTGTCTGATCATCTGTTACTAAACTGGGTCATCAGTTTTCTAAACAATACCGCTCTCATTGACTGGCAGAAGTGATTGAGCTGGCATACGTGACTACTACCTCATGACTGGCTTTGTTGTCTGGTCACTTGGTGAGAAGAGTGTCTATGTTTTGGGCCATGTTGAGAGGCATTCCTTTGTGGATACATGTGTAGTGGCCACAAGGTATCCACCATGTAAGTTTTCTCCTCTCTACAGTGTCAACTTTGCGACACCTTCGAGCCTGTTTCAGACTGTGCTGTCCCTTGTCATGGGTGGAGATACATAATTAAAGGAAGCTGATGTGAATAAAAACATAACAGCTATAAGTATATTTTCATGGTCTTACCCTCCCAAACAAAACTACAAAAAGAACAACAAAACTTGCCTAATATATTTTCAAATTACCATTTTCCAACCTCTTTTACAACTGAGCAGGCTATTTTTGTTACTGTGTTATATATGCAGTATATGTAAATGATCTCTCTTTGAGCTGAAAAACAATGAATTCAGAATAAAATGTTTATGCTTAGTTGTCATGTAAGAGCCAGGGAAATCAGAAAACTGAAAAAGAATGTGTTTACCATGGTATGTGCCATTTGAGGGCCAGATCTCCCTTAAGTGGCAAAAATTCTATTTCAAAATAGTCACAAATTGCTAAAGGAAATGGAAACAATGAGAAAAAGGTAAGTGCTGAGTCAGAGCACAGCTAGCACTTTCAGTTGGGAAACATGTAAGAGACTCCTCCCTTTACACAGCACTGATAAGTAAACAAATATAAATGGTGTGAAAGGAGTGAGACAGAGAGGGCAGATCCTGACAGGAGTATGTAAAAATCACAGCTGGATATGGACTAATAGGAGCGCTATTAACACCATTTCTCAGTGCAGTCGCCTGCTTGACTGAAATGCACAGAGTAAGCAGCATGTGTGTAGCATCAATAATGGTTAACTGCAGTGCCTTCTCTCTCTGCCCACGTTACCAAGCTTCTTCCAAACTTTTCAGCACTACGCTCTGAATCGCTTTGGGTCTGATCCAGCTGAATAATAGACCTCTCGGCTCAATCTGTGCTGACTGGAATACTTAAACCCACCATTTGTGTCAGATTATCCTCTCTTTGTGGGCAGCAAAGTGCCTCGTCACCAGAGCAACTAATCTTGAACAATAAGGTGACACTCTTACAGCAAAGCATATAATTTGCCATTAATTGTAAATGTCTTCACAAAGTTCACTGTTACACTAGAATACTGGTTATTCTAAGTAACATTCAGATTCATTAATGTTGTCTCATGTTTTTGTGAAGAGAAGATCATGAAACATTATGCCAAAAGCCCCTGAGAGCAGACCTTCTCCTGCTGAGAATTGTTCCAACCCCTCTTGTCGACCATCTGCATGCATGCATACCATCTCCAAGAATTTCAAAACCCTCACACACGTGTGTGTATATATACATACACAGACACACACTCACACACACATTCCTCTGGGCAACTGGGTATACTGAAATCACAATTAAAAATAAAATATTATTACGTTTGCTTAAACACAGATGTGCTCTCAAAATGTCAATGAACAACCAATATGAATTAATTTATAAATGTCAATGAATGTTTCTATCGCACTTATAAGAGTGCAGATATCATCTTTTCATCTACAACAATATGATACAACAATGTTATGGACTGACATTAATATATTTTATAATTATTTTTATTTTTCATGAATGAACACTGCTTAAGTTGCAGGTCAAACTTGTAATGAGAATTACAAGGATAAATATTCAGAGCAGAAACACATTCCTGCCTTCTAGGTGTTTAACATTTGACATTGAAACTACTCATTTTAGACCATGCTTGATATACCAAAAACAAATCATATAAATATTTTGTCATGACACATTTTATTGTTGCAGTTCTGAAAGATTTTTTTTTTACTTGAGAACTTTGCTGAAAACATGTTTTATTTTCTTTAAAGAATCATTCGTCCAAAATTTCAGATAACAGTGGGTAGCTAAAGCTAACATTTTATGGTATTACTCTAAAAACATTTAGGCATTTTAAAATTCTTAGTAATTTTCATTAGAGTAAAGGAGTACAGTTTATACATCTAGTTTTTTTTGTTTGTTTGTTTGTTTTTAGTAAATTATCTTAAATATATATTTAAGATGTATGTTTAATAACCCTGTAGATGATCTGTAGATACATTTACAGATGTTTATATAGGTATACATGCAAGTCCATTAATAACAGAGCTAAAACATATTCAGAATTCTGGGATTCAAATACTATTTTATGCATTATGTGTTTAGAAAAGTCAAAAAGGCAAAAACTGCCTAATAAAAAATAATGTTTCCTGCTTTAAGTGGAACACTGAAGCAAAATGACAGTGACATCCATTATTATAGCAAAGAGTCACCCTTCTGTTAACTAACACCACCTGTTACCAACAGCCATGTGTGTCATGTCTTTGAAAGTAAAATTCTCCATGCTACCTTCCAACAAACAATGGATACAGTCCCCCTGAAGGGTTATTTTGGGTCTCAGCATTCTTTGAAACTAGTGTGTTTTGGTGGAAGTTTATGCATTATTCTGGCCTGTCTCTGAGCAGCTTTCAAACGCTACTGCTCTCTTGGGAAACAGACACAACATCAGCATGCTCAGACAAACAACTCAAACCCAGACCAACACTCTTGCCAAAGAAGTGGGAGATTAGTACAATGCACTATTCATTCAATATGTACTGAACATATACAGCCACTCTCCACGCTACTTCTTATTATAATATCACATATCACACTTGTTTAAATTACGCTTGTTTATATTACACACACACTTGCCTCTCAGGGTCATCAAGATGATATGTCATTAAGGTTATCACATTGGCTATTTACTGTTCATGGTTAAAGAATCAGAGCAAGTGAGATGCAGCTGCTGCTCAAATGACCCACAGAAATCAATAGCTCATAACACTACAATGACTGACTTCTGATAAGTGTGTGACGCTAAATTCTCAACAAGTTGTGATTTAACAAATGACATGACCTCCATGTGAAAATGAATATTTTAAGAACATAATCCCACCTTGGCCAAATGTGAATTAATCCATTTTGTGAAAGTTCTCTTCTGCACCAACTCCTGTTCATCTGAAAAAAAGAAGAGAAAAGGAATAAACACACGAGGCATGTGAACAACATCAAATCGTTTCTATTTTTGCCATCCTCAGGAAGACATTAAAGGCTCATCCCTTTGATTGTGCTCTAGAGCAAACATGACTCACCAAGACTTCTCTTTATAATGCAAAAGTACATCTAGAGAAACATTTCACAGATTTCTACATCACTTGTAAAGCCAATGGTTTCAGTATCAGCTAAATGACAGATAGCACATTGCACACATAAACCTGAAAACATACACAGTGAATTAATGCACATTATTTTGCACAAAATTAACATTATTTCACATGTCAGGCCATTCAGTTCACCCATAGACCATTCACGTTAATGCATGAAGGGCTCACACAGCTCACATTAAATGCATTCACTATAAATAAGTATGTTATTTTTTGCATGCATTCAGGTGCTACAAAGTATGGGAAGCCATTTCAAAAAAGCCTCTGCGTAGCAGGTGTTTTGCAAATAGCAAACATACGCCAATGCAGCTTTGAGACAAATGGCATTTATTTTATTCATTTAACATATACGAATCCAACATGCACACTTGATATGCAGCTACCGTCAGTGCACACGTGCAGCAGAGGATCTGAATCTTAGCTCAGCCCCACGGAGCAAGAGTGGCACCGTGATATCGGACGGTAATTACCTCTCTCTGGAGGAAGACCTCAGCTGGCCAGCAATGTTTAGTGAGGCATATGACCCAGTGCTGTACCACTGCATACCTCGCTCATGCATCTGCTTCAACCTACATACGGCACAGTACAAACTAAATATACATCTGCTCTGCTGGACTCCCACACACACGAATGTCCTGTCCTGGTCACGTCCACTTACCACGCAAGTACTGAAAGAATCCAGTCACCAGATTGAATGAAGTGGTCTTTTTCACAGCTATGTCCTTAAATTGAGCCATTTTAGGGCATTCCACAGTCCCTGGAGGTCTACTTGGTAGTCAATGCATGCATATGTGTGTAGCTGAATATGTCATCCAAAGAGGAAAAGCAGGCAGGCAATCCTTTTTTCCCTTCAGGAAGCGTAACAGATGAGAGTAGGCAATGCTGCTTGTTTTCCCTGTAAAAGCACCAAAGCTCCCTCCCTCACACCCTCCCTCCCTAACCCTCTCTTGTTCCCTCTCCCTCTCTTTCACACATGCACACCCATCAGCTCTGGAGAGGCCCCCAATGAAGGGCAGGTTTCATAAGGCTGGCGTATTCCTGTTGTCGGCGGCGACGGAGCCATGCTGGAATAGATAGTGGATGTGCACAACCCCCGCTGCTCAGCCTCCAGCACCATCCACTGCATCTCGACATCTATGGCACCTCTCCACCAATCAAAATGCAGAGAGCTGTGATGTCACAGGGTGGTCTGTATTATCCTGGTTTATGGAGGAGGGGAGCGGAGGAGGGGAGCGGAGGGGTGGGGGTGGAGGGTCAACACCAGTGCTAACACAGCTCACATTTATACAGGCCACCAGAACAAGAAAGACAGGGCCCTGCTGCACTAGTGGCCTTACAAATAAATAGATTTTATTCTTTCTCAGTGTCTTATGAGAATTCCTGGGCGAATAATCCTCTATGCTGCTGTACTGTTGTGTAACATCAGATTTTGTTGTAGCGCTATTGATACAAATAAATGTACATTACTGCAAAAGATATCATTTTCTGAGTGCATCGAGTTATTGTAAAAGTACAGCTCACACGATGGTTACTTTGAAATCAACTAAGACATGTGTTATGTTTGTGGGACTACATAATAAACCAGTGCAAACAGAGTTTATATAAACGAGAAATTTTAACAATGACCGCATTCAACAAAATAATTCACAGTGGTTTGACACAGTCTCAGAAAAAAGATACAGTAGAGGTACATTATTATCACTAAAGTTCCAATAGTGTTCCCTAAAAGTATATTAAATTCTCTTCTCCAGAATGTGAAGTGAATATTCCTAATCTTTCATTACAGAACTGTGTAAAGTCCTGGAGATTAAACTGGGCATTCTAAAAACCAACACAGTTTTCAAATCTACAAGTATAATAGAATAAGGTACAATTATGTTCCCTAATTAAAGAAACAGAATATGTACCTTGAGGGTACCAACATTGTTACAGTAAAAGGTACCACCACAGTGGCATTTTATCTGACAGTGCATGAAGTGTTAGAGGAACAGAGTCAGAAATGATTTCTAACACATTTAAATCCCTTAAAAGGTACCTTACAAAAAGGTGTGATGAGAAATGTTTAAAATACAATGCTTGATATATGAGTCTGTAAACTCTGGTTCCAATTGCTAGCCTTGCCAGAGTCCGTGCACCATTTCATGTCAAACCATTAAGGGTTAATACACTTTTAAATATCTTAAAATGATCTCAAACATTTTAAAATAATTGGCATGATATATTCTATCTGTACCAGCAACCACTAATCATGAGTACAGGGACAATGTCAATGTAGGCTACTGCCACACACAAACACACTTTGCATATAAAAAGGTCACTCAACTCTCAAAAACAAATGTAAACCACTGTTATAGAAAATACTTACTATGTCTCAAACCTAAAACAGCAGTGAATAATCTGAAAATGCATATAATGTTTTACATAATTCAAGCTCACATTATTGGCAGCAGCTAAAGGAGACATCAGCAATAACAGAGCCATGAGTGTGCTGTATATCTGCACACAGCTAAAGTCGAAGCACTGAATCATTTATGTTACAGCCATTGCTTATGTTGTCTGCCACCTGCTGCCTTACTCTCCACACTACTGCTCACATACACTTACTGAGGCCCTTCATTGGCCCACAGAACCTGCTCCAGGCTGAATTAAGCCATTTAGCAGCACGTTTACTTATGGTCTTTCCATGACAGCCACTTAACGACAGTGAAATCTTAGTCCATTTTGGCCTTGCACTCACTTACTGATGCTGCGATACTGATAAGTACATGCTCAGAAACCACAATGGCTTAAACTTTGCAAGCATGAAGTGTTTAGGAGCATGTTTTATTAAATTGCACTTAATTGCGCTAATTTCATGTGATTTCTCTCCAGAATATTAGCAATTCCTTCAAAAAATGTGTCCGCTGCACAAATCTACTTATCCAAGAAATCCATTTCTTGCTTGCCCACTTTGTTACATGGTTTAAGTATTTATATTTCAATCGCCCTTTGTGCTCTGGGTTAGGTGCAGAAATCTACCAGGAACATGGCCAGCTCACATGAGGTTACGCTATTATCTGCTGTATAATGTTACTGCCGTCATGTGTTGATCTTGTGATGATACATAAGTGGAAATTAGACGCAAGATTTTCTTACTTCAAATAGTAGATAATGGAATGATTACATACTTATGGACATTACATATTTGTAAATGTTAAGCTATGTTTGTTAGGGCAGATTTGCAAAACAACAGATTGCAAAACCACTGTTTAGCACAACCTCAACCATCCTGTCGGCCGTATTACAAGTTCATTCTCAAAAACATATCAGCATTTGTTCAGTGTTTTGTTCAGGACCACAATTATCAAATGCGTGTTTGGGTTAATTAAATATCAATTTTGCAATGATGAGCTCTTAAGTGACAGATGAAGGGTCTCAGGACTAAGCACAAATAATGTATGCTCTCACATTTGCAATTCTTATGATTGCATTTGGTAATTAATGTAAGCTAAAGGACCAGGAATACCTCTGGCAGTATTTCAGATGCAGATGTAGTTCGCTGAGTGGATCTGCTCATATTAAGGTTTCAGGGATAGCCTATAGGTTTCAGTTGTCCTCAAGGGACCACTGTAAAAGCCAAGACTCTCTGTTGCAGCATTTAGTCTCAGCACAACCACCAGGACGCTGTCACTAACTGAAATATATCAGTCCTTTACAGCTCATGCTAGCTCTAGATACTGTTACTGAAATTGCTATTTAACGGCACACTCAGGTAGAAGACTTGTTTGTAGCAATTTGGAAGCAGTCTCATTAGGTAACAGCTTGAAATACATAAGGTTCTGTCAAAAGAATTCAAATAATTTCCTTTCAAAAAAGACACAGTTCAAGGCCATGGCTTCACATTTTTCAGAATAATATAGAAACATTGCCATCTAGTGTTTAATATTGAAGGTTTAATAAAGATAAAAGAAATACATTATACTTTGTATGGCATGTTGTATTAAAGTGTAATTCCACATCATGTATAGTTGCTGTTGCAGCAAAACAAATGTGAACATTTTAGGAGAAGTAAAAAATGCATTTGTTCTTAATGTAAGATGATGTAACAAAATTGTAATATCATTAATACAGTGGTCAAGTAAAAGATGGCTAATGTTATCAAACAGTGCAATAAATATACAAACAAATATGTGAAAATATATCATCTTATCAAAGTCATATAGTCTTAATATCAAAGTAAAATGAAGTGTCTGACTAGCGTGCAAGGTGTAGTGTTTGTGGCAGGAACATGGCACGCCATTTCACCATATACACTCTTCACTGGAACATGCCAGTTATCATTTGAAGGAAACCACACTTCATCTCTCATTCTGAAACTAAGAACTGCTGCATTAACCACAAAACTTCCCTCACGACAAGAACACAAGCCTTTATTTATTACTGTTACTGCCTTGGCAACCGATTTGGAACTTTTTAGGTTTGTACCTTCACCACAATATTGTATTTTCTACATTTCACCTAAATGTTACATATCAGACATGTCTGCTGTCCTGCTGGCCCATTTGACAAGGCTGCCATACCATGACTTCATTTTGTGAGTGTGATATTATGCATATTTTTTCAGACAACCTTCTTTTTAAATTGGGAAAGCTCTAAAATCTCTCACAGCCTACACGGTCATGGTTGTGACCAGTCAATATCTGCAAACATAACTTCCTTCCTGTCATGTAAGACTGTCAACTTACTTCCTCCAACACTGTCACTCTGTTTTATAGTTTTGTGATCATCATTCTGGACACATAGTTGTCTCTATGGTGATCAGAGTAACACACTAACCCACTCACTACAAACAAGTCATTCTAATCTCCAGCATATTACACAGGAAACCCCTTGAATTCAAACATCAATTACAAACAAATTAAGGTTACCTAGCAGACACTGATATCCACAGCGGCTAGCAAATGTAGGCTTCACAGAGGTACACAAATGCAGCAGTAGGAGTCTTTCTTTAAAGCTAATATTACTGTAGCACATATTCTGGCCAAGCTGATAACCACACCATAGTCAGTTTAAGATGGCCCAACCCCTGGTCTAGAGCTACTGATATGTTTATTTATTTATTTATTTTTCATTTATTAAATCTGAATTAAACTCATAGGGCAGGCCGCCATTCATGCTCACTGCACGTTACATATTTTTTCAATTTTTTATTAAACTCTGTCACAATCATTGGAAGAAAAAATAATGACTGGGTAATTCAACTGTCTGTTCCTGAAAATGCCAGTGTTTAAACATGTTTCTAATGTATCTGCTGCAAAGCACTTTATTGTTGTTTTTATTATTTGGAAACATGTGCATTTTGTAGCTAGTTAACATTTACAACGCTGTATGTTCTACATATTCAGTGTATTTTAAAAACATCCATGTCATTTTCATTTATGAAAATGGAACAACTGCGATGGAATAGTAAAAGTTTCTGTTCCTATGCCAGGTTCAATAAGACATTCTTTTAAAGTAGAACTGTAGCTTTCAGGAAGCATGTGTTCACTACCATCACTCATGCTAACTTAAATATCACCTGACACATGACCCTATGATATCACCATAAAATATTTCCTCAATCTACTACTATAATTAAGCATATCAGTGTCAAAGAACAAGTAACCACGACCTTAACATTTAACTTGAACTCAAAGCATAATGCCTTCTGACCAAAAAAACAGAAGTGGAAGAGGAGCTCCTGATATTGATTTTTTAATTTCCCAAGGACAGGGTGGGTATTAAATTCTATCTCTCTCCATATACACTATCCATTCACCATGGAGCTTTTCATGAGACTTACACTGGCTGCAAGCAAGCCAAACATTCACAGAAACTAATAAGAGGGAAAATACTTTGTTGCTTTTGCAACAGGCATACAAAATAGCAAATATGCATTTAGTATCCCTTCTCATCATGTGATAAAATTAAATTGAAGGAATAAACAATGGGAACATGATTTTGTGTCACAAAAGATAATACAATCATGGTGTGTGTGTGTGTGTGTGTGTGTGTGTGTATTTGTATTTGTATTTGTAGACGATGTAGGATATAATTTTTTTTTTAGGTGGAATGGGTGGTGCATGGAAAAATATGATGATCTGCATCACAGTTAAGGTCCTTGGAGAGTAATCATTTCTTGTTTTCTTTTTTTTTCCCTTTTACTCTTTTTCTCTCTTCTAAATGTAGCTTGGAAAATCCATATGAAATCCTTTAAGTAAAACTGTATTAGAACAGAATGAGCGGTGCTATATCATCGTTATCATCATCATCGCCTTCTTTTTATTTCAGGGTCACGGTGGCAAAAAGACAAGCAAAGACCTCAGGCATCTCTGTCCCCTGCAACCTCCACCAGCTTTCCTTGGGGGATCCCCGTGTTTTCCCAGAACAGCCAAGAGACATAACTCCTTCAGTGGGTCCTGGGTCTACCTCAGGCCCTCCTTCCAGTTTGCTATGCCTGGTATACCTTCAGTGGGAGGCATCCAGCGGGGCATTTTTATCAGATGCTTCAACCCCAATGGAAGCCCTAATGTCCTAGACTATGCTTTGCCTCTTTATCCATGAATATCAGGAACATCAGTGGAGACAATGTACAGTCCTGACAAGTCCAACACCCACACTGAGCAAGCCTGACATACTCCTATAAAAGAGTATAAGGATCTAACAGATCACCTCAGTGACCCTCGCAACCCATACTCCCAGAGGACCTCAAGAATATCTCATGGAATATGATCATATGCCATCTCCAAATCTACTAAGCTAAATTCATCAGACCATCCATATAAAATAGATATGAATAAATCCTCTGTTTACACTGACATTTGACAAATGATATTAGTTATCAAAAGAAGCTTAGGCAGCAGAGTTTGGTCAAAGTTTGTATTTTGGCAACAAAAATTAGATGTTTAAGCCCTATTTATTCGACATCGCCTAAAGCACAACAAAAAATAATACCTGCTCTGTGTTGGTCTTATTGGGGGTAGACCTTTTAAGAACAGTCTGAAAGTAGGCTAACACAGTATGCACAGCAACAGACAAACTCACTATGATTGTAAAACAACTGACTGCACCTATATAGCAAGTGTAACATAAAATTGACAATGAGGGTCAAAACAAGGAGGTCGCAGTGCTCAACCTCACAGTTCGTTGACCTTGCTGCATGTGCACTTAAGCTAGACATTAGGGAAATAAAAGCAATGTCTAATGAATGAGCACCAGTCCTTTGTTATATATTTTCAATAAGCAATAACCTAAATGAGATTTACTTTGGAATGACCGTAATCTGGGTCAGTCAAACAAAGCAATGCTTTGTAGTTTATCAGCATGAAGATTCACTTCAAACTTATTTTAAATGCATCATGCATTAATCTGGTGCCAATAATATGTGGTTCTGGACAGAAATAAACAAGAGACAAATATAAATAAAGCCCCTGTCATTTTCAATGTTAGGGTTTGATAGGTGTGGGTATCCTCACCAGTGGGAGAAACCTGGCATGTACAACAGCACTGCAGCACAGACATGGGAACGGTCAGTCTAAACACAGTCCATTTTACAGGAATATTTCTAATAAAGAATGGAGTAATAGGACTAGCATAGTCTTGATTGTATTTTCTAGCTGAGTTATGGTTTTCATGCATTATTAACATGATTATCACCTAATCGATAGACAATAATTAGTCAAAGCAGGTGTTTTAATGTCTCATTTCTCCCTGTGACCCAACTTACCCAGTGTTTACCTCCTGGATCATACAGAGCCCATGATCAGTGGCAGGAAGAAACAAATGATCAAATAAGAATTAACTTTTATATTTGTTCAAAAACCAAGAGCTTTATTTTGTACTTCATTGGTGGATCTTGGGTCACCCGTGCCTTGTATAAATTGCTGCATTCCTTACACCAGATACTACACTTCAGATAATTAACTACCTTTTCCGGAGCTGACATGGGTGTGTTAAAGCTGTGAAAATACAGATTTATTCAGGGTAGTGCTACTCCAGGACAAGGCTTGAGAACCGCTACATTAGGATAATTAAGGTTGCAACTAATGTCTTTGCAATTAATAATTTGCTGATAAAGTGTCTGCACTATTAACCTGCGGTGTGGTACAAAAGATCCTGTCTACAAACTACAAAGTGACAGAGGTTATAAATGCCAGTTATAATAAAATTAAGCTTGTATCCGTAGTCGAGTCTGTGTGACAGCAAGCTTTTTGTAAACTCTAAGCCAGGAGCCACTGAATCAGCAAAATCTCATTCTCAGCAACTGAATCAGGGACTGTTCACAGCAGAAAAGAACAGGAAGGCAGCTTCTCTTACCTTGCAGTCTTTGCATCACATTCATAATGTCCTTGGCGGACCGTCCGAAAGGACTGAGCGAGGCCATGGCCCAGTCTGCAGTAGTGGGTTACCACCAGTCTGTCACACTGGATCTCTCAAGCAGTCAGTAGAGAAAATACTGCACTAGTTTCTTAAGAGGGCATCCCCACTCAGCCTTTCTGCAGCTCTCTCTCTCTCTTCCTCTCTCTTTCTCACTCTCATGCAGAGCCCAGGAACTTGATTTGCTGCACAGGATCCAATGAGAGAGTCAGTTACTTTCAGGGGCCTGGCTGTGTTCTGCTGTCGAATCACAAGCCATCTTCATTTTACAGCCTTAAAACAAAGTTTTTCAAAAATCATCTGCATATGAGTTTCGAAATAAAGCACAGCACATATATAGAATTATCTATAATAATATCTATTGGAATTGTCCATTAAGTTAGCTTTTATACTGCATCTGAATGCTACTGACTGAATGCATAGCACTAGTGATGCAGAAAACAACCTATTGTCGACATTACAGATCTGTGTTACATACACATGGGCATATGTTGGAGAATTCAGTCATCTCTGGTCCGTATTATTCCAGTGTACCCCTTCATTTTAGTTACTGTCACCTCAACTGCAAAAAAGCAGAGAATGTATCAATTTAGAACAACATTCGCAAGAACAACGTTGTGGGTTACAACCGCCCCGTTATAGGTTTAATGAACGAAGTTTCTTTTTAACTAGTAATAGCTAATTAATAACATTATAACGCGTATCTTCATTCATTCTAATATCGCAAAAAACAATGTGAAATGTTAATTACCTTTTTTAATTTTGAAATGGTGCTGGTGGTGGACTTCCGCAGATATTTTTAGCAAATAGTTCTTGTTTACGTAGTTTTGTCTCGGTTCCTCAGTCGAGTGTGAACAGTTGCCCATGGAGACAATAACATTGTCACTGCAGGTCTTTGCGTACATTGTCGCCACCTACCGACAGGCAAATAACCGTCTACAAATATCCAGAGACCCCGTTTAACACATCTTCAGTTAGTACAGCAACTTTAAGATACACCCATGCCGACACAGATGACACTCAAGTCAGCCAGGACCCCTCAGTGTGGTCCATATGGGTTGAAAATAGGCACGCTTTGTTTAACGTGTGTGGGCTCTCTGTGGATTTGTACTTGGGCTGCTAATGGCACCTATGTGGACTGCCTTTAACAGATAAAAGTGGGCAGCCCAGTTCTATATAAGGGGCCTACATAGGCTCAAAGTGGGTTGCCATCATTTAGACGGGTTTCGTGTATTCAGTTTTCAGTTACCCATATTGGCCCTATGTTCTGTTTGTTTGTTTGTTTGTTTTGTATTTTGCTTTACCTAACCTGGTCCCATCACCACAGAGGGCTTGCATATGTATGGCCAGCATTTAACTAATGAGCAAAATTGTAGTTATCCACGTGGGCACATCTCAACAAAAAAAATGATAATAAGTTAGGACACTTTAGAGCATATACAGAGAGAGTCAGTGTTTACACTTTCCAATGTATATAACTGACTTTAACCCACTACATTATCAGATTTTAATCACTGAAAATATGTTGTAGGCTAAAATCTGTCACAAAGTGTTGTGCTGGAAGGAGTGCATCAGACACAGCATTGCTAGTAGTTTTCAAATACTGTGCTCATTCAGTTGCCACTGTATTAGACACAAATCTCTTTTTACCTTGTGTCCATGGGTGGTGAAGTAATGTTTTTGGATTGGGTGCCATATTGGGGGCAGATTGTCTGGTTTCAGAGTGCAGCACTACTGTAAACAAATGGGAAAGACACATACATTTATCTCATACACAGCTCCTCTCTCTGTACTGGAGGGAGCTTAACAACACCTGACTGCTGTGAAGAGTTTGGTGTGTTCTTCCTCTGTCCTTCTAAGAGAACACCAGAAGCAAAATAATCTGCACATACAGGACTCTCCGGTGTATTCATCCCCTGTCATTTTCTTTTAGGTTTTATTAAACAGTAACACTGATAAAGTCTGGTTATCCAGATGTCCTCCCAGCTCCAAGTAATAGCTGATCCCCACCTCTAACACTTCTAGCATTTCTTGTCAAATGAATAGCAATGGAGAAGACATAATCCTCATTATAACATAAAGCAGGCGTGAAGCTATTGTATTGTATCTAGTGAAACGGAGGAAATGATGCAAAAGGAAGCAGCTCTGTTCCTCTGGATTTCTGTCCCACACAGATAAGCAAAGGATTTGCTAATTTTAAAAGCAGAGAGGCAGGAAGCATGACGGAAAAGTTTCCGTTTATGCTACTCAAAAAGTACCAGCCCCCCTGAGAAAAAAGCACAGAGTGTGTTTGTGGGTGCTCTGCTCCTCTTGGACTTGACCACATATGATTTGCCTTTCATTTCATCTATGCAATGGCTACAAAAGAAAATGACAATGATGTCTCATGGATACAAGAATCAATAGATTTTGGTAAGTCTCAGAGCATGCCTGAATGTTATCTTTATATATATATGTTGATAATTGTATATCTTTAAAGACTAAAAACGTGTTTGAGCAGTTGTAAACAATCTTCTTCTTTTTTTTAAAAAAAATATTTTGTTTGTTCATTCAGAGGAATTGACCCTGGCCTTCTTCTTATCAATGCTGGTCGGTCTTCTGATTGGAATTTTGATTTTCGTCTTCTATACATGGATGTCCAGACGCAGAGCCTCAGTACGGATTACCACACGTCCAAATCGATGGTCAAGAGCTGCTAGGTCACGCAATCTCCATGGACAGATGGGTCTATACAGCAGTAATGGCTTCAACCTAAACAGCAACAGCACAGGCAGAACCACTTTAAACCTCCAGAGACAGACCTCTGTAGATCCTAACGAATTGCTGGGTCGCAGTCCCAGCTTCCAAGCCTCTACTTTTCGGCCATTGCCAAAGAAGAGCAGTAATGGACCAGAAGACGAGAGTCAAACAATATTGCTCCATAACACCAGTAAGACTAACTCATTAGTCAGGGATCCTTACACTATCGGCCAGTCAGAGTCCTTTTGGCTGGGGAAAGGCAGTTTGAGAGGCTACCTCCCCACACAAACACCTCCACCTACATATGACAGTGTTATTCATATGTTTGAAGAAACACATACCTAATTGGACTGGGAGACGAGACTTGGGCATTTTGGAATGAATTCATATGTGCATTAGTGCTATTTCCTATTTCATCATTTATGAAAATTTCTATCGTACTATTATAAGAACTGTGGGATTCCAATACAACTATAAGTTATGTAAAATATTATGATACTGCATGTGTATTATAGATAAGAGGGTACTACAAAACTATTTTATTGAGGCAAAAATGTAATACACTACACTAGAAGCGTTATGTAAAGCTACAGAATCTTACAATACTACCTTAGATCTTTTTTTAAATATTTGCCCCTTCTCATTTTTCATCAGTGTAGATATCTGAAGTGAAAACATGTGAAGGGAATCATGGCTGTATATAGTACATTCTGTGCATCGCATCACTATTTAGCAATATATGTACTGCTCGCAATCATACTGATGCAATCTACTTTGATCTTCTATCAGAACGATTTCAAATGTAATTTTAAAATATTTTATATTGTCACTGTCCAATTTTAAACATGTATCTCCATTTTTGTGGCTTTTTAGTTTACATCATTTAAACACAGCATCAGTCCTTCATACTGTATGAAAATGATGGATTGGCCAATCAAAATGCTCCTAAATTAATTGAATAAAATCTTTTAACATTGACAGTTAAGAGGGTTTTCTACTTCTCCTGTAAAGTTACTATTTTCGGAGATACATGTTTTTCAGTGATGTTGGTCAGTGATGATACATGATTTCATCCCCTGAATTATTGGCAATATAAATGATAATTATGTTTATTTGTCATTTGAAAAACTATGAAAGGCTATTAAAATTCTCATTTTGGCTTTGGTGCAATATCTGCTGGTGATTTTTGACAAACGAGTGTACAAACCATATTTACGGAATGTTGGGACACTGTGCAAAATGACAATCAAAACAGGATGATGTGCAAATCATTTAGCCCTTTATTTAAAAGAAATCCGTATATAGATATTGAAAATTTGAAATTATTATTATTTTAAGGATATGCTAATTTTAAAATTGACTCCAGCAACACATTCCTAAATTTGTAACAGGGCAAAAAAGACATAAAATGTTGTGATAAAGTTGTGTAATTCTACAATCAATCAAGCAAGCAATAAACAAACATATAAATAAATAAAGTTCATTGTCAAGCGTGTCAGTGACATGACTGGGTTAAAAAGAGCATCACAGAGAGTCTGAGTCTTTGAGGGGTAGAGTTGGGAGGGGTTCACCACTCTGTGCAGACAGATGCAACAATTCAAGAGTAACCTGCCATTTACATCATTTACAATATATAATGTTCAGAGAATCTGCAGAACTCTCTGTTTGCCAGTGACAACGCTCAAAAAAAATATTGACTGGCTGTGAACACTGAGCCCTCAGGTGGCACTGCATTAAAAGTAATCCAGGCTGGATACACATGAAGAAATAACTGTAAATCTCTGTTACTGTAAATTGAAATAAAAAAAAAGGCACAAAAAATTGCTTATTTAGAAAGAGTCATGTATAGACCATGTGATAAGGAGCAGATGCCCATGGAGATGAGGGTGGGGCAAAACAGCTGGTGTTGTTGTAAAAATCTATGTAAAAGAGAAAAAATGTACTCCTACAGTACAACAATAAAAACGTGGTCTTGGTAAAAGTATTTATTTGACCTTAAATGCTGCAATATTTAAGGTGGAATTGAATATTCGTGCACAAATATCTGATGCAGTTTTAGAAACGGAAAATAATGAGGAATAGAAATTGTTTGCGGGCTGTAAACATCCTCTCTGCTCCTGTGCTGCTGAGACTCTGAGGAGGGTGCAGGTCTATCCAAATGAGGAGACATATCTGTCTCTGGTCTCTGCTGTGCAGACTCTAGTATCAAATTTGACAATATAACCTACTATTCTGGGGGCAGCCGTGGCCTAATGGTTCGAGGAGTAGGCTTCATAATGGAAGGTCACCAGTTATTTACCACCAGCAGGCAAATTAATGGCAGAAGTGTCCCTGAGCAAGGCATCTAACCCCAAAACACTCCTCTGTGTGTGTGTTAGTGTGTGTTCACTGCCACTGATGTTTTTTTTTTTTAATGCATGGGGCAGATTTAATTGTACAGTTTGTCAATAATCATAAAGTGTGTCATTTTTATAACGCACATTATTTGATTTTAATTCTATAGATTGGAAAGAAATAGAGGCACGTCATCCATGTTTTGTTGTCATTAGTTTAAACCTGTTAACACAGGGTTTTATGGGTATCTGCTAGGGGACATTGGTTGTACACTCCTTATTGTGGTTCCTTGTGTCATTATTGAGTGTATTGAAAATCATGCACCACCATGTTTTTGGACACAACTCCAAAATGGTAGAACCCCAAAATAATGTACTATAAAGTGAACGGGGGCAGTTTTGAACACAACGAGTGTCATCTTCATCGTCATCATTACCATAGCCACGTGACTCAGACATGAGATATGCACTATTCCCTACATTTCACACTCTGTATCAGTGTATAGCCCCCTGCTGAAAGGAGCGCAGAAGGACAAAGGTTTGAATGGAGTAAAAAAAAAAGAAAAAAGAACTGCGAGAATAACTAATGAGAAAATGAGAATAACTTTATAAAACCATTACAATAGTAAGAGCATTATTATTAGTAGTAGTAGTATATGAATCATTATTTTTATTATTAAAGACACTGAGAGTTAGGAACCCACTTTTAAATTCTTAAAAAATGAGCATTTTACTTCTGCTCGAATGTAGGTTCAGTGTTACATATTCACATTTTTTAATTTTGAACCATGAACAATACATCAAAATCACACAAACACACAATAAAATAATAATAATAATAATAATAATAATACAGCAATGGGCGGCACGGTGGCCCCAGGGACCTGGAGGTTGTGGGTTCCAAGTCCTGCTCCGGGTGACTGTCTGTGAGGAGTTTGGTGTTATCCCCGTGTCCATGTGGGTTTCCTCCTGGTGCTCTGGTTTCTTCCCACGTTGGTAGGTGGATTGGTGTCTCAAAAGTGTCTATAGGTGTGAGTGTGTGAATAAATATGTGTGTGTGTGTGTGTGTGTGTGTCGCCCTGTGAAGGACTGGCACCCCTTCCAGTGTGTATTCCTACCTTGTGGCCAGTGATTCTGGGTAGGCTCTGGATCCACCACAACCCTGAACTGGATAAGGGTTACAGACAATGAATGAATGATCGACTGACTGTTGTATGTGATTCAGAGAACACTGGTTTGCCGTTTATCAAAACAACATGCCTTCAAAGCATCATTAAAATCTCCATTTGTTACTAGAATGTGTAATATAATGTGCATCCACTGCAAATTGATCAAGCTTATTCTGTGACCTAATTTATTTCAAGTGGGTAACTGTAGCTTACAAAATCTGTACTATATTCATGTTTGATAACTATATAAGCATTAACATACATGTGTATGTTCAAAGACAGACAATCTAAATTAAAGCAAATTCACTTCATTTATCCCTAAGGGGCAATTCATGTTGGGCACACAGACGTCACACAAGGGAGATAACAAATAATACAGAACATTAAAAAACCTGTGGTCACCAAAATAATTCTCTTATCTGTGCAATTAATACGAGTTCTCATTTAGTAGTCTAATGGCTTCTGGTACAAAGGTCACTCTCCACACTGCAGAGAGTAATTTTGCTCCTGGACATCCACCTTATAGGATATTGGGCAGTACCCTCTGTATCCGGTGTAGACACCAACAAGGAGGTTGTCCTAGCCATCACAAACAAGGTCATTAACAGTCTTGAAAATGGCCACACACATGCAGATTGTGATGGTCCTTTTGGCCTGTGGCCGAACGTGGCTGAGGCAGCAAAGGAGCAGAAAGAAGAACATTAGTGGAGTCGATTTCAAGAGCTTGTGTGGGGTGCTCTTGGAAATGTGTCAGAGGGCTCAGAGGAGGTAAAGCAGCAAAGCAACTGCTCCACCGGTCTTCAGTTCAGGTCAGTGGAGTCTAACAGAGACTTGACCCTCACATCTCAATCCTCGGCTGCAGAGGTTTCACTGCCTGAACCTGAGGACAAGTAAAATATTGGTCTGTCACACCTAGGTGGAGTGTTGGTCTCTTGCAGAGAATGAGGAGTTTCTACAAAGGTGCTTCCAAGTTCTTCTGCAGGAAACTAGCCCCTGTACCCAGAGTTCCCACTGCTAACAGAGAAGACCAGAGGAAGGAGGCTCTGCTGATCATTCAAGCTCCTCAAATTCCTTAAAACTTAGTGAGATTTTTATAAATTTTTATTGAGTATATGCCATTTAAAATATATACTTAAAATAAAAAGGGAAATAGAAAAAAGAAGGTTATGAATGAATTTTAAAATGGTTTGTCCAAGCCAGATAACATTTCAAAAGTTAAAACACTTAAACATAACACTGGGTTGATTCAAATCGATCAAATAAGGCTTTCTGAGTCTGGTTGGCAAATCCAACAAACATGGCAAATAATAATGCTACACTGTTACTCTATGCGTTGGTCAGTTGGTTAATAGCTGTGATCTTCTTTCTATTAGTGTCTGAGTAGGTGCAGGAAATGAGTGAGGATTCAAAAGAAACCGTTGGAGAAGTATAAAGCAGTCCACAGCTTGCGCTGTGTCCAAAATGGCTCCCTATTCACTATTCTCCATATTAATCATTATACGGTACACTAATATAGGGAACTGATTTCACGAGGGTAGTGAACGAATTCAGACACTAACTCGTGCAGGTTGGTACCAAACAATGCAGTGCATCATGGGTAACTGTGTACATGGGTTATACAGTAACCTTTGCCCCAAAATTGTGCACTATATAGTGAATAGGGTGCAGTTTTGGACACGCCCCTTGAGTTGGCTCAGTTGAGGCTCATGTTGTGCTCACAGATGCTTTGAGCATGAAGCCTCAAGCTTCAGAAACCAGGGCTTAATGATCTGAGTCTCTCCTAGGTAGAGTGTCTCTATAAGGGCACATTTCAGATTAGCTCCTTGCTTCTTTCTCAGAATCAGCTCCTGTCTCCACAACTTCCTTCTCCATGCACAACATTCAGCAGGTGATTCCAGGTCACTAAATAACATCAGAGCATCAGAACTGCACATGTAACACCTGCAAGGCCAGAGTGTTCCAGATCATATATATATATATATATATATATATATATATATATATATATATATATATATATATATATATATATATATAAAATACACATAGATCCATAGATAGATAGACAAATAGTGATCTTCTTTTTGCATCTTTGCAACTTTCCAAGGGGGTTCACCCTTTATCAACATTTAACAACACCTTAGCAACCACCATGTATACAATTACAGTCTAGTCACACCATTCAAGAATGCTGTATAGACAGACAATTTTTTATCTATCTAATTAGCTATCTATATTGAATATTTTTGTAATATAACTTTTTATTTATTTAGTTTTGAAAGCACAGATATTCCTTCAGTCATCCATTCATCCAGTCAGATTCATAGTGGGTCGCTGGGTGCCAGGAAGAAACACACCCTGGACAGGGCACCAGTCCATCACAGAGCATCTCACACACTCACACATATATGTGTGTGTGTGTTTGACTTGGGCGGTGCTCATTTGGGGTTGGGACATGGAATTCTGTAAAGCAGCTTTGATATAACTCCATCTGTAAAAAGTGCTCAATAAATGAAATTTAATTGAATAGTTGAACAGAAATCACTCAAATTACCCTCACAATTACAATTTTCTTATACACAAACAGTGCTGGAAAGTTTAGAATACATAAACAAAAGATATATTAACACAAAATACACACAGGACATTCAAAATCATTCATAAATGTTTCCCTCCATTTATACAGCTAACAGTTTCCTATTTAAACACATAATTAAGACAGGGCTGAATATTTAGACATTCATTGGTTATACACAGTTGACCAGAAGAGCAGACAACATCTGCTGATTCTCTCTCTAGTCAGGACCACATACCATTTTTCCTGAGAGAATTCACTGCCAGTAGATCTGGGTGAATATTTATCCACCTTGCCTGCACGAAAACGTTGTCCACTAATGGTGACGTGTGGGGCACTGACAAGTGGATCAGACACAGCAGTGCTTCTGAAGAATGGTCCAAGACCTAAAAAATACCTGTTTTGCTAGTCCTAGGGTGCCCAAGAGGCAAAATACACAAACCCACAGCTGGACAACATTCATCTTTTGTATGTATGTGTGTGTGTAATGTATTGAGAAATATTGTTTAATTAGTATAAATACATATTTACAAAAATATTTTAAAAAGTAGGGAAGTTCCACTTTAAGCAACTTCTTAAAACGGGTCACTTTACCCACTGAATAACTGAAGGGGTAAAAACGTTAGCTAATATTAAACATAAAATTATGTCACAAACGACTGTATCAGCATGCTTTGGTAAGCATCTGAAAAAGAAAAAAAAAATGATAAAGCCTTGTAATGAGCACAGCCATTTTTGCTGATGCTTCCACCACAGTTTTCGATCCATTTTACTAGAGCAGGCTTCA
Source organism: Hoplias malabaricus (assembly GCF_029633855.1). NCBI lineage: Eukaryota > Metazoa > Chordata > Actinopteri > Characiformes > Erythrinidae > Hoplias > Hoplias malabaricus. The sequence goes on from NC_089800.1 coordinate 59,710,076, forward strand.
GTGTCTCGGTGAAGCATAGGTTCATACCATCTGCAAATGTGCTAGGCTGCCCATGAAAGAAACGGAACAAACATCATGTCCGACCTCTCTTTCCGTCTTCAGTAATGGACTATCTAACTATCTAAGAAACAAGGTAAGAAAGTGGGGAGATGTCGGCTCCATTCAGTTCAGTGCCCTTGTTCACTGCAGTGTTACTCTGGAACTGTTCCCCTCTGGATGGGCTTGCCCGTCACGTGGTAATGTCCCCCACTCCGTCAGAGCTTGGGTTGCCTTTCCTGGTGTTAAAATCCCGTACACCAAATTTGTTTTTCTGTGCTATCGCGCTTCATTCGTCGGCCATAATTTGGTTCTCTAATCCAAGGTGTGTACTTGGCAACCATTTAGGCGCATTCAGAGCGAGTTGGAAAAGGTGAGTTCGCCTATAAATGTATCTGAGGTTATAAGACAATATTAGGCTCTGTACTGATATGAAATTGCAGTATCTCTTCTGTGTTCTATTCGTATTCTATACTCGGGCCATAAAAGCTAAGAGGCAGGACCAAATATTTGTTATGTTGTTCGATTAAATGAGTCTGGATGCATTTGTCTCTAACGTTAACTCAGCCCTGGTTAATTATGGTTATGTGGCCCTGTGCTGTTTCGCCGTTATGAGGCGGTTATAAATAACTCGCACAGATGCTGTACTTTGACACGGTTTTTTCATTGTCGCCCGCTTTAAATACTCCTCCGACAGCATTTAGAAGTAAACCAGGGCGTGTATAACGGGGACAGTTTTGCTAAGATGTTTTTCAAATGAAGGGACACGGTGAAATGTCATTAAAATTCAGTGATCATCGCCTCCGTGTTGCCATGACGGCTGCGGAGTAACTGTCCTCATCATCTGCACTCACACATCCACAGGCCGTGTTATGTGACCTTAGGAACCCAGTCAAACAGGATTAAACGGTTTTAGCTTGAGCATAACGAAAACTAAAAACAGCAGCAGTGATTTTACACCACTAACCGTCTTGTGACGTAAGAACTAGTAAACGTCAAACGAGAGAAATTAAACCGGCTTCATCGGACCGTGTTTACCGTTTTTTTTATCCACAAAAACATTGTAACTTTGCACTTGTAACTTTTGTTCCAGCTATCTCTTTCCCGTTGTTGTTGATTTTTAAAATAAATTATTTTTCTTTTACAGAAACCCCGGACCGTTGACTATCTTCCTACTTCGAAAATGGAAAAGAATATGGCTTCCAGAGTGTCCCCCAAGCGTTTTTAAATCAAAATAAACAATGTTACTTATGTCATATCTCCGGAGTATAATGGCCTGATTTCCTGCAATAATTCTTACAAATACATTTCTGCAAGCAAGTGTGGACTTCCCAGGTGCTGCTACAAAATTCTTAAATCAAAAACAAAATGGAAGACGCCGTCAGTATCACTATTCCAACTAATAATGTCCAGGGACTATGAAGAGGTGCGTATATAATCGGAATAGGCAATATGATTCTTTATTGATTCATTATTAGGATACAGTGCTGCAACAGGTCACATAGCTCCAGGGTCCAGGGACTTGTAGGTTCAATTCCTGCCCCAGGTTACTGTGAGATGTTAGGTGTGCTCTCCTTTGGTTTCCTCCCACAAACCAAACACATGCTTGTGGGTTAATTGTTATTCAAATCTTTCCATCGGTGTGAGAAATATGTGAGTGAATGCGTGATGTCCTGTGAGGGACTGGTGCCCCATCTGGGGTGTGCTCCCACCTTGAACCTAGTGATACCCACTTGTCCCTTAACGGGATGAAGCAGTGACAGATTATGAATAAATTAACACTTACCATCACACCCCCTTTCATCCCTGGTCACAGGATGCTGTTGGCTGGATATTTTTGATTGCTGGACTATTCTCAGTCCAACATTGACACTGAGGTGTTTAAAAACTCCAGCAGCACTGTTGTGTCTGATCCACTCAGCAAACCAGTGTCACTGCAGTGCTGGGAATGATCCACCAATCAGAATAATACCTGGCCTGTGGTGGTCCTGTGGGTTTCCTGACCACAGAAGAACAGGGTTAAAAGTGGCTAACAACTATGCAGAGTAACTGATAGACCAGAGTGTGTAATTGTAGAAATTGTAGAAGCGACTGACTGAATTCTATGATCAGTGGAGCAGATAAAATGCACAAAGAGTGTAGAAACAAGGAGGTCATCATAATGAGATGGCTTACTAGTGTAGTTTTTTCCTCATAGACTTTTTTTTAGGCATCATTACTGTTTATTGTTTCTGTTCCAACCTATCAAACAAAGAAAAAAAGCAAATATCTTGATGCATATTGAGTATCTGGAAAATATATTGAATTATTTTGATGTCATATTATAGATATATTGCCCAGCCCTCACATAACGTGTTATTTGGTTTGTATTTTTGTCTGTTCATATTTAGTTTGTGATATTTGTTAGTACAGACAAGGAATACTCCAGTGCTTTGTTTTTCAACCTAGTCTCAGAAATGGCTGAACTATAGTTACCAAATGCACTCTGATTCAAAACACCCTGTTATAGAAGTCAATGAGCAGGTATTCTAACGTCATAACTATTGGCCACTATTTTGAGTATGTTTTAGAAGTTTTTGTTTGTTTTTTTGTCCACTAGATACAAATAAACCTGTCTAAATTGTTGTATTTGGTAATTAATAATAATAATAATAAATAATAATTAGTTCAATGTATATAGCGCCTTTCTCATACCCAAGGAAGCTTACAATCATAATAACAATTGACCTTGCACTACAGATGCATTGTAGATGTCAAGTTGAATGCTGGGCTACTCTGATGTTGGCACTCTACCATCAACAAAAGGCAACTCAGCTTTCCTCTCTTCCTTACTATGTAGCCTGGTCACTCAGTAGGGATGTTGGCTGCGGTGGAACATGGTCCTGTCCTCTGCAGTGACTCCAACATCCTCTGCCTCTCATGGAAAGGACGTGTTCCTAAAAGTGAAAAAGAAAAGCCTGTGTGCAGGAGGCGCTACTATGAAGAAGGATGGCTGGCCACTGGGAATGCGAGGGGTGTTGTTGGTGTGACTTTTACCTCCAGTCACTGCAGGAGGGATAGAAACACTCCACAAAGGATTAATTTCAATTTAAGAGGGCATAATAGTGAGGTTTGTATTATTATTATTATTATAAGTTTAATTTATTCATTCATTGTCTTTAACTGCTTATCCACATTATTATATGTGCCTTTGAAAATTGTATTCCCCTGTTTTGAAGATCATATCCTTGTCATATAATGGAGATGTACTAGATAACCCTATTTCTGCAACCATAGTTAGGTTAACACTGAATATTTCTAAATATAGGCCCAACACAGGCATGAAAATGTATCAAAAAAAATGTGAGATAAGAAATTATAAGTGTACATGTTATCAGAATTATTAAACTTAGAAAGGATATGATAAACCAGGAGCCTCCCTCTGAAACAGTAATGTGAGAGCTGTCTGTGTCTAACAGGTTGTCCTTGTCAGATGGAATGAACCATTTCAGAAGCTTGCTACTTGTGATATGGAAGGAGGCATATTTGTCTGGATACAGTATGAGGGACGATGGTCTGTGGAGCTGGTTAATGATCGAGGGGCTCAGGTACTCTGCTGTATTCAAGGATCTGTATTTCCACATCAAGTATAACGTTTTCATCATTGAATCATAATGGAAATTATTATGTACCTTATAAATCGGGTCATCGGGTGTTATGAATAAAAACTCCCTAGTTTTAGCTGTTTTGGTCATTTACTATTTTTTCAGAAGGTATTCAAGCCTAATACCTGCCTGTCTGTTAGGTAAGTGATTTCACCTGGTCCCATGATGGCACTCAGGCCCTGATCGCCTACAGGGATGGCTTTGTCTTGGTGGGCTCAGTCAGTGGCCAGAGACACTGGTCATCTGAGATCAACCTGGAAAGCCAAATTACCTGTGGAATCTGGACTCCTGATGATCAACAGGTAATCTGTAACTGATAGTGTTACATATATACACACATATGTTTGAGAAAAATGTAAACATAACTCAAATATAGTGTTTCAATATAGTTGGTACGTGCAGGTAATGAGTAACACTGCATTTGTGCAGGTGTTGTTTGGAACAGCAGATGGTCAGGTTATTGTAATGGACTGCCATGGTCGCATGCTAGCTCATGTCCTGCTACATGAGTCAGATGGCATTGTCGGCATGTCTTGGAACTGCCCCGATTTCTTGGTGGAAGACAGTACTGAAAGTGACACAGACTCTGATGATAATACTCCAAGTCAAGGTACAGTTTTCCACATTTGCATGATTATAAATAAACTGTGCTCTTGGGAATTTTGCTGCTATTCTTAACCACAGATACATTCTAAAAATCACCTACTCTGTTGAACTGTCTATGTGACTAGCTCTGATATTTCAGCTCACTGTAGACTTTCTTTTCTTTGAAGTGCGTAATGTGAAGCCACTCCTGACAGTGAGCTTTATTTCTGGAGACATTAGTCTAATGAACAACTACGATGACCTTTCACCCAACATAATCCGCTCAGGACTAAAAGGTACAGTAGAAATGACCTCATTTGATATGCTTACATAGGTGCATGAAACATGTAGGGCTCATATAGGGTTGTGACTGTGCATCAGTGATATCAGATATCAGTGATATAATGATTTTATTTTTAAGTAAAGATCATTTTTCAGAATACTAAACCAAGAATAACAGGACACATCAGTGTGACCTTCTTACTTATTGTTTCAACACAATCAATTTACACTGTTCTTGTACAGATGTGGAGGTGCAGTGGTGCTCTCAAGGAGACTTGTTAGCCGTAGCTGGAATGGAAAGACATGGGCTCCCTTCTGATTCTGCCTGTGCCTCCATAATGAGAAACGCCCTAGTCAAGTTCTATAATGTTCAAGGCGAACATATATATACTTTGGAAACACCTGCACAGGTAAAATCTAAAAGCCATTTCAATAAGGTACTTTTTTATATTTAATGAATAGTATATAGTCATAGTATATTTTATAGTTAATTAATTGTATGTGACTGTCTGTGAGGAGTTGGTGTGTTCTCCCCGTGTCCGCATGGGTTTCCTCCAGGTGCTCCGGTTTCCTCCCACAGTCCAAAAACACACGTTGGTAGGTGGATTGGCGACTCAAAAGTGTCCGTAGGTGTGAGTGTGTTAGTGAATGTGTGTGTGTGTCTGTGTTGTCCTGTGAAGGATTGGCGCCCCCTCCAGGGTGTATTCCTGCCTTGCGCCCAATGATTCCAGGTAGGCTCTGGACCCACCGCGACCCTGAACTGATAATGAATGAATGAATGAATGAATTTTATGTAATTAGCTTAGCCTTGGTGTGTCTTTAGTTTTGCCCTGGAGTTAATGAGGCAGCTAATAGAGTAATAGAGGCTTTTTCTCACCTGCCTGCCTAAATTCTCACACATGCCTTAACTCTGTTAATTAATGCTCATTTACAAGGGGTTTTTAATTTAATGAAAAATAGGAAAGAAAAAAAACTCCATGATATAAAACTATTGTTATATCATCTAAAAAGGCTGCTATTTTAGTTTTTCTGTACATTTTTTCCACTTTGAAAAGACAACTCTAAAATACAAAGTTCCCTAAGAAAATGTACAAAGCTGAAGTCATGTTTTCACACATCACCTTATTCAAGTTTTCCTTTCCATTTTAAATAATTGTTGTTAATATTTACTTCAAAGCAAAATAAAATAAAAAAAACAAATAACTTAAATACAACAAAAATGTAATAGCTAAACATTCTGGCTTTGAAACTAGATAAATGTATTTTAAATAATGGCTTGTATTTTTCATATCAAGTAGTGGGAAAAGTTATGAAATTACTCAATGTAGTGGAAAATATACAGAATTACCTTGTAATTTGCCGTTAACAAAGTGTGCATAACCATAATGGGCTGCAGAACGTGGCTAACTGAAAAAAAAAAACATATTCAACAAGAGAGTCAGTGTGAACCAAGTAAAAAGACAATATAACTTCTTCAAAACAGTGTGGCAAAAATGGCTGTTCCAAAACTTTGGTGCAAGTATAAAATCTGAATATGACTAGGGTTGTCAATGATCAAACTAAATCTAGCACAAAGTTAGGGTGAGTGGATGAAAATGATATTCAGTGATGAATCAAGTATCTGCATTAGCAAGGTGATGCTGCTGTTCAAATGAAACATGTAAAAGATGATTGCCTCAATAACACAATCAAATTTCCCCACATATTTAAGATATTGGGTTGCATGTCAGATGCAATAATTATTTCAACAGTCAACGCACAAATGCACATTGAAATTTTGGATAGTCTTCTCATTCCATCACTAGAAAAGAGGTTTAGTGATTTCATTTTCAGAATGATAATGCTTCTTGCCACAAACAAAAAGCGCTATAGGTTAGTTTTGTTTTTGTTTTTTAACCAGGAAATTAAAATCCATAACAAGGCCAACTAACACTGGACCTCAGTCAAATTTAAAACATAGGGTGGAAATAATAATAAAAAAGTGTCTATGGCAAAGCTCTGTGCTGTAAAGCTGATTTTATATATTTGGGTTTTTTTGTTAGAAAGTAAAAGGTAGTAGATAAATAAAATTTGTGCAATATTCTAAATAAAATTAGTCATTGTTAATGTCAGAATCACTGGTTGATCAACTCACATGCGGAATTTGGCTGTTCTATTTTCAGAGGCCTATCACCACTATTTGCTGGGGTCACCGGGACTCACGACTGTTTCTGGCCTGTGGGCCAGCACTGTATGTTGTGCGTGTAGAGCACAGGGTGGCCAGTCTCCAGTTGTTGTGTCAGCAGGGCATAGCCAGTGCCCTGAGAGAGGAGAGAGATGTGGGCAAACTGAACATGCCCTCCCTCCTCTGTTCCTATGTTACAAGTGCATTCATTCCAACTATAAAGGTAACTCACTGTGCTGACTTTATGCAGAAATATTATATATTTATTTAAAACAGCTGCAGGTAATGGTTATTCAGTACAAATATTTGTTTTATTTCCTTAGCCTCCTATTCCTGATCCAAACAACATTCGTGACTTTGTCAGCTACCCCACGGCAGGAAATGAAAGATTGCATTGTACTATGAAGCGTGCAGAAGAAAATCCAGAAGCTGGAGGGCCATGTTATACCCTCTATCTGGAGCACTTGGGAGGTCTGGTGCCTATCCTCAAAGGCCGTCGAATCAGTAAACTTCGTCCAGAATTTGTTATAATGGACCCCAAAATGGACAGTAAAACAGGTGAAGTTCTTTTTTTTTTTTGTTCTGTGTTAAAAGGCCATGGATATTTTCAGATGCAGCCATTAAGGGCTTTCAAAGGTAACATAAAGTTGCCTTTGAATTTCAGATGATGTCTGCGTGAACGGTATGATATCCTACATGACTGACAGCTGCAACTGCTCGGACTCAAGTGATATTGAATTGAGCGATGAGTGGGTTGGAAGGAAGTCACCAAAACTTTCCAGAGGAAACAGGTCACCTAAGCTTCCCAGGTACACTGCTGCTATTGTGACAGTTTCACATAGGGGATTGGGATTATTTTTAATCCATTACAAGTGCAAACTTCAAACCACTGACAACCACAGACATGCAATATAAAATGTATTTATTGTAACAATTATTATGAATAATTACAATGTGCTTTTCTGTGCACATCTTTTTTTAAGATGTGCCTATTCTGAAAATGTTTCCTCAACCCATTTTATTCTGTTTTACTGACTAGAATCAACATGGAATCAAGAAAATCACCCAAACTTGCCCAAGTATCTCAAGAAATGTCTAGGTCTCCGAGATTACCAAAGAAACCTACCATACGGTCTCCAAGCCTCACTCGCAGGGAATTTCCAATTGATGGAATAAGTGAGGTAGTTAGTGTTTTTGACAAGTAAGACCCACCTTACTCTTTTAACACTCAGCTTTTAAAATGATCACTTTTTTTGTCTTTCAGCATAATTATCTGGCTCAAGTCACCTCAAATATCTGGGGCACAAAGTTTAAGATTGTGGGACTTGCTTCTTTTTTGCCAGCAAATTTGGGTGCAGGTGAGACTGTTGTGCTTTGATAATTATAATCATGCTTTAAAGAATATTATATATAGTATATCACTACTAGCCTTTACTATGTTTTAATTTTGTTTCAGTTATCTATAAGACAAGTTTGTTGCACTTGCAACCACGTCAGATGACAATCTATCTGCCAGAGGTCCGTAAAATATCACCAGACTTTATGAGCTTACCAGTCTTCAATCCTAATGTATTCAGTGAAGATGAAGATGATTTACCAGGTAATTTATTGAATATATACAAACCTTATTTCCAAAAAAGTTGTGATGCTCTGCAAAATGTAAGTAAAAACTGTATATTTAATTAAAACAGTCCAAAGACAACATTTGTAATGTTGCAAATGAGAAAATATATTGTTTTTTGAAAAATATGTCAGATTAATATTTGGTGCCAAATAAGTTAATTGGCACCAACTCAGTTACATGATTGAATAACAAAGGTTCATCTCTGAGAGGCTAAGACTTTCAGAAGTAAAAATGGGGAGGGGTTCATCAAACATTGAAAGAATTCAAGAATCACATTTCTCAATGTGAAATAGGAAAGAACCTGGGGACTCCTTCTACTGTACATATCATTAAAAGTTTCAGAAAACCCAGAGAAATCTCTATATCCAAACAACAAGTTCCAAAAGCAATAGATTAATTCAAAGAGGAAAGTGTCCTGCAGACTGACAAATCAAAAATTGTAAATTCTTTTTTTAGATAAGGGATGCCACATATTCTGGGCTAATAAGGCTTGTTATACACACAGTTAAAAAACAGCGTCCGTGACTGTGTGGGGTGCCTTCGTGCACATGGCATAGGTGACATGCACCTCTATGAAAGCACTGTTAATGCTGAATGGTATATACAGGTTTCAGAGCAATGTGCTGACATCTGTTTCTGGGAAATCCTTGCTTACTGAATTAAGACATGGCCAGTCCACATTCTGCATGTATTACAACAACATTGTTCTATAGAGAAGTTCTGAATTAGTTCAGGAAAATATTTTACTTTCAAAACCACAACAGTTGGACTCCTCAATTGCTAAAGGTTAAAAGATGTGGTGCTGCAACACAGTCGTAAACATGTGTATATATAGCGCTTTTCACAACAGAAATTTGTCACAAAGCAGCTTTACAGAGATCCTGGTCCAAGTCTCCTATGAGCAAGCTAAGGGTAACAGTGGCAAGGAAAAATCCTTGGAAGGAACCAAGACTCGTACAGGGGAACCCATCCTCCTCAGGTCGACAACGGAGAGCACAACAGAGAACAAAACAGAAGTAAAAGTGAACTGATGACAGATAAATAGGTTATAGTAATGTGAAGATAAAGTATGACTTAAAAATATTAGCGGGAATTTAACCCACAACCTCCAGGTCCCTGGAACTGTGTGACTGCGACACTACCTGCTGTGCCACCATGCAGCCCTTAATATAGGGGTTAATTCTTTTTTTTATTTACATTTCGCACAGCATAACAACTTTTCTGGAAATGGAGTTTGCGATTTTAATGTATTAATTGGTCGGACCTATTAAATTATATCCATGAAGTACTAACACTGAGGCACCATGATTTTCTTTTCAGTGATGGGACCCTCAGGGGTGTCAGGTGATAATCCTCCCTGCACAGTTAATATACCAATTGCTCCCATACATAGTCCTGCTCAGGCAATGTCACCTACACAGAGCATAGGACTTGTCCAGTCTCTACTGGCAAATCAGAATATTCAGCTTGATGTCCTAACTAATCCTACAGCTACTGCAGCTGCAGCTGCTGCAGCAGCAGCAGCAGCTAATGCAACAGTTTCTGATCATAGTCCAGACAATGTGACAGCGCAGTATTCTGTACCAACAAGATACTCCAGCCCTGGACAGGTCATTTTCAGTGGTCTAGAAATGGGCAACATTTTAAGTGGAACACTTCCACCACCACCACACCATTTGCCACCACAACCTCATCAGCAACGTCAGCAACAACAGCAACAGGAAGATCATCATCAATCATCAAAACATCAATCTCAGACACAACAGCAGCATCTGAAGTTGCAGCAGCACCAGCAAGCACAGCAACAGCACCAACCACCAATGCAGCAGCATGCACAGCACATGCAGCACCAACAGCAAATGCAATCACAACATCATCAACAAATTCAACAGCACATACAACAACAGCAGCAACTGCAACAGCAGCAACTGCAACAACAACAACTGCAACAGCAGCAACTGCAACAGCAGCAACTACAACAGCAGCAACTACAACAGCAGCAGCTGCAACAGCATCATCAGCAACTGCAGCAGCAACAACTGCAGCAGCAGCAACTGCAGCAGCAACAACTGCAGCAGCAGCAACTGCAGCAGCAGCAACTACAGCAGCATCATCAGCAAATGCAGCAACAGCAGTTGCAACAGCAAGTACAACAACATCAGCAGGTGCAGCAACATCAGCAGCAAATGCAACAGCAGCAACATCAGATGCAGCTCCAACATGAGCAAATGCAACAGCAACAGCAACAAATTCGGCAACAAATCCAAGAAATGAGGCAGCAGCAACAACAGCTTCAGCAGCAGCATCAACAAATGCAGCAGCAGCATCAACAGATGCAAAGGCAGCATCAACAAATGCAGCAGCAGCTCAAGATGCAGATATCTTTACCACCTCCTCCTACAGGGTACACACCCATTTCCATGCATCAGCTCCAGATGATGCCTCAGATTCCTCACCCAGACCAACCTCCAGATAGAATTGAGCAAACACATACTCTGAAAGTCCCTTCTCGACCACAGTCTTTTATTGAAAGTGACAGTTCTCTTGAGATTCAGATGCGCAAAATGAACCCTCCACCACCATACCCAGGGACAGTGGTGTCTGCAGCAGCTGCTGTTCCCTCTACAGCCCCTCCAAGCCTCATTGTTAGCAGTGAAAATGCTAACACGTTGTCAGCAGATTCGTGCTTAACTAAGGATGAGTTCTCTCTTCACCCAGTGAGCCTCCAATACCCAACTCCTTTGGGTTATGAAAGGATCACAACCTTTGACAGCAGTGGAAATGTGGAAGAGGTGTGTAGGCCAAGGAGACGTCTCATAAGGAACCAGAATGCCTATGGTATGCAAGGGATGGGTAGTTCAGCTACACTGAAGGTAACCTCATCTGAAAACAAGAAAGTCCAACTTCCCTATAGCTCAGCAACCCTGAGCCGTCTTTCAGTGCCTCGATACACCATACCAAGTGGAGATCCACCACCATACCCTGACCCTGCTAACCAGATTAATGTGATTAGGAGTCCTACACAAAGGATTGACAGCAGTCTTATCCATGCTACTCTGCGACGGGATCGCAGGGAAGCTGCTTTAAAAATTTCTCAAATGGTAGATACGGTGAGGACTTTACCAACCAAATCTAAAGTTAACAGTGCCCTTGCACTTTCCTACCAGCCCAGGATTCCCACAGCTTTGTACACATGCACCCAGTGCAGCAGCAATAGCAGCAGTACTAGTGTAAGTGTCAGTGGTGGTGGGAGCAACAGCAGTGGCATTGCAGGTGGCACTGTGGTGCGACAGGATTTCCCCCCTGGCAAAGGGGCCCAACACAGCACTATAATTGTGCACTCTAAAAGTGCTTCACCTCTGGCCTCACAGTCCTCTTACAACCTGCTGAGTCCCGTAGACAACAGTCGAGACAGAACTGTGTATATCAACTCTGCTTTTACGGAAGATGAGACGCTAAACCAGCAGTGCCATTTAGAAAAATCAGTGCGACATTTAACACTTGGAGATGTCGGTTTAACGGTGAAACGTCCACCACCTTATCAGTGGGATTCTCCTTCTTCAGACCAAATGTGGATGCCACAGGATCAAAATATATTAACAAGCCCACCAGGACCTCACAAGCCACCCCCACTTTTACTCAGCCAAGCACAGCACTTAGATATAACCCGGATGCCTTTTGTCCTCTCAGCCAAACCTCCCTCTAGTCCTAGTGCTATGACCCTGCCATCAGCTTATCAGATTTCTCTCTCCCCCTTTCCCCCTGGTGTGGGCCACGGTGGACCTCAGCTCCAGTCTTTGCAAAGTCCTCCACAGTCATGTGGTACCAGTGAGATGGTAACATCAGTTCCATTCAGTCAGCAGGACCAATCTTTGGTCTTGCCGCCTGGTTATGCAAATAATATGGCCAATTTAGCTTGTTGCCCACTACCACCCATGTATCCTGGTGCTAGTTCATGCACCAACCTTCAGCTGCATCCAATGGCCTTACATCCCTGGAGCACATACAGTGCTTGCCCTCCCATGCAGGACCACTCATCGACTTTACCAAATAAGATGCATCAGGGTTTGGAAAAGCTCATTCTTTCACCTCCACCACCGCCTCCTCCGCCACCTCCACCTCCTCCCCCTCCCCCTCTACCCCCTCCTCCCCCTCCAGCTGAACTTATGAACCATCAGAGCACCTCAGAGGTGTTAGCTGACTCTGGTGAGAGTTTTCAGGAACAGTCCTCGCTTAATGAGAGTCCAGTACCACAGGGGGCAGACAGGTTCAACAAAAAAAGTCGCAAGAGACTTGACAGCAGGGCAGAGGAGGCAAACATGTCTACTGTTTCTGAGAACAAATCAAAAAAGGAAGGCCGTGCTCTGTCTGACTTCAATTCTCTCATTTCCAGCCCAAGGCTTGGAGTGAGAGAGAAAAAGAAGCCTAAGGGACAGAAAGAGCAGCTGAACAAGGCCAAAAAGTTAAGCAGGACAACAAATGAATTCCAAGACAGCTCAGAAAGTGAGCCTGAACTTTTCATTAGTGGCGATGAACTAATGAATCAAAGCCAGAGCAGTAAGAAAGGCTGGAAGAGTAAACGCAGCCTGCGCACAGCAAACGAATTGGAGGAAATTAAGTGCCGCAAGGCAAATGAGAGAGAGGATCGGGGCCTTGGCAGCCAGGGTTTTGTATATGTCATGGCCAACAAACAACCCTTATGGAATGAAGCCACCCAAGTCTACCAGCTTGACTTTGGAGGAAGAGTGACACAGGAGTCAGCCAAAAATTTCCAAATAGAGCTCGACGGACGCCAGGTAAGAATATATATTTGTTTGTCCGTTTTCATAATTCATCACAATATTTCACTTTGGTTATATCAGTTGACAGAATTACTGTTTCAAAGCACTCGTATGTCTGGACAAAATGACAATATTTATGGTTATCACAATAAATAACATATTGTGAATAGTGTATTGATCAACTTATTATATAGAACACATAACTAGTCTTGTTAAATGGATTTTGTGCAGTATGTGAATTTTTTTATGTAATCATTGTACAATAGTATATGTTGTTTATTGTATATAAATGTGGCACTATTTATTTTCTGCACAATGTTACCAAAAGCAAATATACTGATTTATATTTTGTATCCTAAAATGACTTTAAATGTATCATAGTGGTTTTATCACCCACCTATTAAAAAAATGTACATTTTCTTCTCCTTATTATTGTTTTTAAATGTATTTAAATTTTGTCATATCACAACCTTAAAAATTTTAATTCTTTTACCGTTTTTAAAAGCAAATGCTTTACTTAAATCATAACATTGTCTACAAGCACATGAATTTCACTTTGATCTTCTATTTCAGGTGATGCAGTTTGGCAGAATTGATGGTAATGCATACATCCTAGATTTTCAGTACCCATTTTCAGCTGTGCAAGCATTTGCTGTTGCCTTGGCCAATGTGACTCAGAGGCTTAAATAAAGGACAGTTCTAGCCATCTTTTTCAAGGCAGCACAGTTAATATTTGATTGTGCATCATGAAAAAGGATGTGCAGCGCTCTGTGTAGGCTCCTGCTTGTGTTGTGCTGGGACATAGAGTTGACAGCCAGGGCAGTTTGGCCCGTTAGAAATGGAGTACACTTTAGAGGCATTTAAAAGGTACAGAAGTGGCCAAATTGCTTAAATATTAGTGCTTTTTTAATCCTGAGATGAAGACAACAATACCATATTAAAAAAGACTGCTGGATAATGTCTTGGGGGAAGATGGTAGTAGAATGAATTACTTAGAGCTAGTACAGATCAGTCTCTAGTTTTGATTTTTCTCTTAGGGTGGGGTGTATGTGTATACGTTTCATATCACTGATATATGAAAGGCTAAAAATTGATGTGCATGCAAGAAGATCATCAATTCTGTTACCCTGAAGATAAGATTTTTTGTGGACCTTTTAATATAGGATGTTTACCAAGTGTAAACTTTAAAATGAATTTGGCAGAATATTATTGCCTATAAAAGGGGACAATGCAATGAGTTAACATGCGTTTAAACATTTTTCTAATGCTGAGGTGTGCACTTTTGCACCCTGCCAAGTTTATTTCCAGCCCTAAAATACTCGCCTAATCTACACCTAACCACCTAAACAAAGAGGCCAGAACGTGTTGTTTAGACATGTATGATAAGATGTTGTAGACATTACCCCTTGTAGGAGGGTAGATCTACAAGAATAGGGTTGGTAGGTGTAATCATACTTCAGGCATTTTTAAACTTCTCATTAATGTGCCATTACATCCAATATTTTAGCAGTTTATGTGTGTTTTAATTTTTTTTTATACAAAATATGACTCATTTTAATGTGTTATTAGCAGTGTGTTATGGTAGCAATTTTCCCTGTAGAAATCTTCAATAGATGTTTGGAGATCATGATTCAGAAGATGTGAACATTATCATGTAAGTCACTGTAAAGCATAGAAATAATTCCACCACATCACTTAAACAGTCACCACTTCTAATAGAATTGTAAACAACGGTACCTAGTGTTTGGTTTTTGAACAGTATGTTCACAGTAATACATTAACACTAAATGCATTGAAGTCATTTTTGACAAGGATAAAATGTATGCATACGATTCATTTGGCAAAGTAATTTATTAAACATTGTGAACAAAAGTACTTTTGATAGAGGTACTGCCTGAAGGGTAAAAATGAGAATGCACATAAACCTAAATGACAGCTACACTTGTGGTTGGGGTATGATTTTTGTTCATCACACTTTGTGTGACTTAGAAAAGAACCTAGCTATCTAATCTGACAAGATTTATTTTTAATTTATTTCCTAATGGGTCAGTTTTCTGGCTACAAATAAGAGTACATTACACTGGCAAGTCTTTTTAGTCTGGTTCTAGTTTATTCCATGTCTGGAAAACTGGCTCTATGTATGTTAAATATAATCAGTCAGTAAAAAGAGTAATCATGTTTATTGTTTTGTTTAATAGCAATTATCTATATCCATACCCTTTCTAATAGAACTTTAGGTTTTGTTAATTTTTATGTGTCTAGTGTTACCTAAACATTTGCTGAGAGTTACTGTGTTGACAGAAGACGGCTGATATGAGCGTTCTCTTGTTCTTGGTGTTGTATATGCTTTGATGATTTGCAAATGCAGCAATTTCTAATTCTTATACTGAATTATTTGGCCCAGTTTGAATTGTGTGGAATGTGAGGCTTTAACTGTGCTCTTGCTTTATTATTGTAATGTACAATAAACCATGATAAGCTTGTCATATTAACTGAAGGATGTTTCTCGAGTGTTAGACTGTGTCTGCAGTAGCTGAAGAGCAAATAAAAAATGAGTAATTTGAATAAAAGTCAAAACTATTTTGAAGAAATGAGGGGTGATTATCAATTTACATCTATTTCATTATTTCCAATCTTATAACAATATTTATACTTACACAGACATGTCATATATTTATTTCTTTTTGGTAACCCCTTATCCAGTTCAAGGTCACTATGCAGCCTACGCAGAATCCCTGGGCGCAAGGCACGTGCCATGTGTATGTTGCTATTAGTGAATGTAAATGCAGTTCTGAATTCCAGATGACTGCCAGAGGGGGTGCGCAAATACAGTGGATACTCATCATGTGCCTATAAGTCATGCTGTAATGTGACATGTGATGTATCCAATGAATAAAAAAATGCTGTTCTCACACTAAAAAACCCCTACAGAATTCACAACATGAGGAGGGTTACAATAACTCATATGGAACCAGGGGAAGGTTTTCAGTGATCCTACTGCTAAAAATATTTCAGCAAAACTCATAATGTGGAAGACATGCACCGTACAGGCAGCTATTTTTTGCACCTATAGGACGTAAAAAAAACACTGTCATGACAAACAAATTTGATTTGACAAATTTGACAAATGTCAGTGCTGCATACGTCACAGGCTTCAAAGCTTTAACATTACTTGGAATGTCATGCATGTGTCAAGCCATTTCAGAAAACAGATTTTTATATATATTTTTTATATATATTTAGAAAATATCCAACTGAAACCAATCCCACCGCTTACCTTAAGTCTTCTTTTCAAAGCACTCCACCAAGACACATTTGTGTGTACTGCTTGACTACTGGAGCAGGATGATATCTTCTGCTTGAAGATTTTTTTACTTCTTTGTTTAACAGTGCAAATTTTGCAGGTAATTTAACTATTTTACCTGTTTTTTTTAAGCCCTGCATGTGTGGAAATAAGGTAATCATATGTCCTTTTTTCACCGGACAGGTCCTCTTTCTGGGACCTAAATAATGTCTCTGCAGGATTTCTAAATCACCAAAACAGTCTGAGATTTGTTTGCGGGCTTCCTCCCAATCCCTAAATCCTTCCTTGAAATGTTCTCATTGGTGATGTTTGAAGAGAATGTAAAGAAAACTGTATAAACCAATCATATCCATAAAACTCTGGGAAGCCATTTGTGGTTTAAAGGTTAGAGAAGCAGTCATGGGACTGGAAGGTTCTTGGGGATGGGGATGGGGGTGGCTGTCCACCTCTCCAGGTGCGTACGTGTATGGATATTCTCATAGTGTGATAGCGCATGTGTGTGCTCACTGTGTTTTACAGTGAAAGCAAATTATATTCCACTACATAAAAAAATGTTTGTGAACACACACACTTCTTGCATTCACCCACTAGGGGCAATGAACACACATCCCAATATCAGCAGGCAGCCACCTCAGCGCTCCAGGCAGTTTAAACTTGGGAGTTCTGCTCAATGTGCTCTCTTTCTTGGAGCTCGAACGAGTGACCTTCCGGTCCTAAGCCAGTTTCTTGTATGCTAAGCTACAGCTGTTACATTTGCTGATTAATCTCTGGAGGTATATGCATTCCTGAGATATTGTTTGGTCAGGACTACGTTAAATGTTTAATAATGCTTCATTTATATTCACTTATGAGCCACAAACAGACAAGCTCAAGACTGGTCACTGGTCAAATCTGAAACCCAACGTTTGAGCAGCGATGTCTCAGTTGCTAAATAAATGCAAGCAATGCTAAAATTGACTAAAATTAACAAGCCATTAGGAATATATTTTGTTTTAAATCACTTTAAAGAGGCAAAACTCACACTGATTATTTCATATATTTACGTATTTTTTACTTCTCTATAAGCACTTAATTGGCTTTGAATGGTAATCCTGGTGGACATGTAGAAATACAGATTACATTTTACTGTCATTAAACAGAGGGACCTCACTGTATAATATTCTCATAGATTTATACTGAATACCTACTAATATGGATTTCTCCAAAAATACCCATAATGCCTAAACCATTCCACTGTCATTAAACAGAGGGACCTCTTGGCTATTAACTGTATGTTTTTGACAGAATTTCACTGTATATGCTTTGCATAGATAAGAAAGATATTTTCTGAACAACCTGAACGTTAATAATTATCAAAATTATGAAGAACTTGAATTACTGTGTGATTCCAGATTCTGTTTAAAAACAGCTGCGCAGTCTGCCTTCCAAGCATCACAGAAAAACAACTGTAACTCAATTCTTTTGCCATATGTTATGAAAATGCACAAGGTCCTTTCCCGTGGGCTTCAGAAAATATCTTTCTTATCTATGCAAAGCATATACAGTGAAATTCTGTCAAAAACATACAGTTAATAGCCAAGAGGTCCCTCTGTTTAATGACAGTGGAATGGTTTAGGCATTATGGGTATTTTTGGAGAAATCCATATTAGTAGGTATTCAGTATAAATCTATGAGAATATTATACAGTGAGGTCCCTCTGTTTAATGACAGTAAAATGTAATCTGTATTTCTACATGTCCACCAGGATTACCATTCAAAGCCAATTAAGTGTTTATAGAGAAGTAAAAAATACGTAAATATATGAAATAATCAGTGTGAGTTTTGCCTCTTTAAAGTGATTTAAAGCGAAATATATTCCTAATGGCTTGTTAATTTTAGTCCATTTTAGCATTGCTTGCATTTATTTAGTAATAGAGACATCGCTGCTCAAACGCGGGTTTCAGACTCTCTACCTGTCCCAAAGCGGATGTGATGTTCTCCGCAATGAAAAACCGTAATGACGCGCCTATACGTGCATTCGGATTTGAAGCGCGGATGGTTTGACCGTCAATTTCTAAAGTGCGGATAGCTTGACTCCAGTAGACTTCCGGGCAGTAGGAGGAGGAGGCAGTAAAACTCACTTTACGTAGAAACCCGTCCGTTAAAACTGGAGATATGGCTACAACCACGGATCAACTTAAACAAGGTAAGTGAATCGCTGTTGTTTGTTTTTTTTTCCTTCGCATTTTTAATCGTTTTTTTAAACTAATATTGACTTGTCTCAGGTAGTCTAATTTGGCCTTTAATAATTAACATACTCATGAACTTAAAAGGGGAATATATTTAAAATAATATATATATATATATATATATATATATATATATATATATATATATATATATATATATATCCGGTTAGATAAATCATTAAGATACGAACCTAGTTGTTCACTTTCTTGTGAAATGCTCCATTGTAGAGAAACTGTTAGTGTCAAAATAATTCACAGGAACAAGACTTCCAAATGCATATACAGTAAAGCTATCAGTCTTGATATCAGTCCACTGCCGTATATGGCGCAATTCCGCTCTCTCTCTTCGCCAGTCGCATTGGGTAAAACAATAAAACATAAGATCAAGCCTTAGTAGGGCATTTAAACAGCAGTCTTGCAAGAAATCACGTATCTAAACAATATTTAAGGATCTCTAACAGTGTTGTAATTCTTTTTGTGCAAAACTGCATGTGGAACACAACACATTTCCATTTCGCGACAGATATTTCCCTCAGTGTAAAAGTTATCTTACCGGCTAGCTTCCTTTACTCTGAGGGGAAAATCTACCGCCACTGTAATCACTACGCTACAACAGAGAAGCCGTTCAAAAAACAAATGGTTACAGATATATGCTGATGCCTGGTAAACTGTTTTGTGACACTAATTCTAGGAAATGTTGAAAAATCTGTGGAATTCCCTCAAAAAGACAATTTTTGAGAGACAAATTTAAACCAGACACGTTTTCATTTGGCTTTTGGGAGGTCTATGACTCATGTTTTATTTATTTTGTTTCCCAAACTAGAAACTACAGCTCTTCATGTAGATGACTCTTGTCCTCCTGAGGTCACTGGCCTCAAAATGACCAGACAACAGGTCCTAACCTTTATTTGCATGGCATCCATAAACTTCAGCTCAATGATTTGTTATTCAATACTGGGGCCATTTTTCCCACTCGAGGTAAGAAACATCCCTGGATGGTTTTCTTTTATTGAAATCCAAAATTTATGTTTTGATTAAACCCATAAAATATATTTTTTTAAATCATAATTTCATATTTGGAAATTATTTATTATGATGTCAGATTCCCCAGTTCTCTGAATTTGTCAATTTCAAACATAGTATAGCTCGCTAATCTCGACCATGATACACCTTCTGTCAAATGAAATATATCACTCTGACATGTTAACAGGGTTCAAAAAATATTTTCACAGGAGGTCTTTTAAAGGAACATGGAAGAAATGTTTCATTAAAAGAGAGCACTTGTATATGACTTGTATATGTGGATTTATGGGAACTTGGAATAAAAACACCAATACTGTTTCTTTTTTTTTTGTTTCTTCCAAAGTATTTAACTTCAATGAAATGTTGTGCTACATACTCCTAGCTAGAATAAAGGTCAACTTGTATGTCCCTGCTGAGACCTGAAACTTGCTGTTCATGCTGGTCTTTTATATTTTGTAAAAAATATACTCATGTAATATATAATTTGTGCCGTATTGTCCAAACCCCTTACCATTATATTTTTAAATAACATTTCAGTATCAATGTATTAGGGAATTAAAATGCTTAAGCAGAAATGTACAGGTTTATGGCACTCAATTGTATTTTACAAAGGCAGAGAAGAAGGGAGTCAGCCAAGCAATCATTGGTTTGATATTTGGATGCTATGCTTTCTGCACATTGGTTGGATCATTAATAGTGGGTAAATATGTAAGTTGTTCACCCATTTTGAATATTTACAACTAGCTCTCTGATCTTTTAAGATGTGCATGGCTTCACCCATGGATTTCATTTATTTAATTTAGATAGTCCAAATTGGGGCCAAGTTTATGTTAACTGCAGGGTTGTTCGTTTCAGGAGGATGTACTATTCTTTTTGGGTGAGTACTGAGTTTTTCTGTGCTTTGTCATAAGCATTTCTGCAGACACAGCATTAGCTCTCTTTTATTGTCCTCTTTCTGTATTATTGTACTATTTCACCTGCTCCTATACATTATCAAAGTTTGCTGAAATATTTTACTTTAAGCTGTAATAAGCAACTGACTATATTTATTGTCATTGTCATTAAAACCTTTTATTATTTTTTTTTAAACCCAACATATGCCCAGCTTCCTTGACAGAGCTCCAGAAGGAACCATTTTTATTGTGCTCTGCTTTGTCATAAGGTCTGTCAATGCAGTAGGTTTTGCTGCTGCTGTTACAGCCTCTTTTGCTGTGTCAGCAAAGGTTTTTCCACACAACATTGCAACAGTTCTGGTGAGTTTAGTCACATTTGTTTCGCTCTTCAGCCCTGGTATTCAAGAGATAACTGCTCATACAATAGTACCATTTAAGGCTAAAGACACTGGACTGTTTTCTTGTACCAGAGAAGCAGCGCTAGACCAGAACTATAGGGTTCTCATAAAATAAAAACAATGTTTGTCAGTTCTATTTTAGTATGATTCTCATTACAGTTTTTATTGTAGTGTATATTTTGATGAATATTCTTATTTTACAGGGCTTTATGGAGATTTTTACAGGTGTTGGACTCATACTGGGACCACCATTGGGTGGATGGATGTATCAGTCATTTGGATATGAAATTCCATTCATTGTTTTGGGATGTCTTCTTATTTTAACTGTTCCCTTAAACATGTGGATTTTACCGAGCTTTGGTTGGTGAATCTTCTTACCAAGGGTCATATTTTATGCCCTGTTCCTGCTCAAAGAATCACTTTGTTCTGATATTTACATTAGAAGGATTATAAGTGTTCACTTTTATTAAGAGAAGCTAGTAATCATTAGGATTTCTTCAAGAAACATTTGTGATGATTTTTGTGTTAAAGATATCTGATGTAAAATATAATTATTTTTTATTCTGTGTCCTGAATGCGTAAATAAACGAGTCTGTGTATTTGTTCTTGATTAGAAGCGGTGATATCACACGACTCTTTCTTCAGGCTGTGCTCCAAAGTAAAGATCATGCTCATCTGCTTTGTGGTCTTCACTCTTAGCTCAGGAATTGGCTTCCTTGATGCTACACTCTCATTGTTTGCTATAGAAAAGGTAAATCATAAAGGTTTAATACATATGAGAGCTTTGTTTGAACAAGGATTTGGCCTCAAATGTATTAAAAAAAAACACCATTGCACATAACATTTTAAGGAAAGTACATTTATAAATCCATCATACCGTTGTGTATGGCATTTATTTGATTTAAATAATGATAATGTAATTGAATATGTCTAGAGAGGAAAAAGCATTAAAACTTACAAGAATGTATTCTTTAACTCTCATTATGACCTAATTATCTAATTATGAGTTCTATAACATTTCTGTGAACAGTTTAACCTGAGCACTGGATCTGTGGGTCTGCTCATGATTGGGGTGTCTTTACCTTATGGGGCTGCATCCCCTATCTTTGGAATAATAAGTGATAAGTTTCCAGTAAGTAATTCTGTATTTTTACTATTGACAGCACACACAGCACAGAGTTTTTGCTGAGATGGAACTGATGCAACATCTTTAGGATACTGCAATGTTCTTTACATTTCTGTTTTATTGTGCAGTCCATAAGGAGGTGGATGATGGTGTTTGGAGGAATGTCTACAGCTGTTAGCTTCTGTCTACTTGGCCCTGTTCCTGTTTTGCTTATTAAAAGGTAAGTCTATAGCATATCTATGGTGCCATTTCAGGGGTAGGGCACCTTCTTGAGCACAAGTAATACACCTTTTGTATTTTATTTTTTATTTGACATTTGTTTTTCTATAGTCAACTTTGGATTACTGTAGTCATGCTGGTGGTCATCGGATTTTCTCTGTGCATTACTTGCATCCCAACCTTCGCTGAGATGCTCGTGTGTGCCTAGTAAGGAACCATACAAGAATAAAATACAATTCTATGAACCAACACATACTATATTATGCACAGTGTTGAATCCTATTCATTTAATTTTCATTTTTATTACATTCACTGACTTCAAACTGCTAAGTTAATGAGATCAAATTTTTTTTTAACCTTTTGACCGCCACACAGAAGAAAGAAATGAGGGGAAAATACATGTATATGCTTTTATTTTGCAGTGAAAATGACTTTGAGGATGGTTTGAGCACCCTTGGTTTGGTATCTGGACTGTACTCGGCTGTGTGGTCTGCTGGGTATGTTTGAAACAGGGTTAGCAGGTAGTGGCTGGTGTAGCATAGTTGATAATACTGCTGCTTCCAATACAGCACACTGGGGTTTGATGATCTGCCAAGACAAGTGCACTATGCTACACCTGTAAGAGTCCCTAGGCAAGACTCCTAACAATACATTCATCTACTGCTGTATCACAATTACATTTTTAGTCGCTGTGGATAAGAGCATCTGCTAAATGCCATTGAGGCTTAGATTTTAAGCTTCTAGGAACGTATCTAAACCAATTTGTTAAAACTGAATTTATTTTTTCATTTCATGGAAGGATGTTCTTTGGGCCCACCATTGGTGGATACATCACACAGAAGCTGAATTTTGAATGGAGCGCAGGTGTTCAAGGAGCACTGGCTTTTCTTGCTGTAAGCACATATATCTCTTTAACAATTTTCTTAGAAGAAATACTGCATTAATTAGGATACTAGGCATTAATTTGCCCTGTCTTTTAATAGGCATTCCTACAAACAATATATTTCACCAATGAAGAAATCCAGAAAAGGAGGTATTTTTGATTTTGTTTAGTTTAATTATCGTGTATTCTTGTGTATAACTTTAAATTTGAAGCAAAATATTGTTTCCTTTGTTGCTAAAAACACTTACGTCTGCTGACACCTACAAATTGACATATCTACATCTGATGCTTTTTTTTTTATTTAAGGCTTAAGAAGTCAACATTGTCTACAAATGAAATATCCCCCCTTCTTTCTTCTGATCCTCATTGATAGGTACTGAAATATACACAAATGAGTCAAAATATTATAACCACATGCCTAATATGCTTTTGGTCCACTTACCACCAAAAGAGCACTGAATACTGAGGCACAATGTACTCTGTAAGTACCCTGCAGTACCTGGAAATAGACCTCTTTTAAGGTTTGACACCACAGATCTACCTTGTTTTTCCCAGCACATTTAATTGAGATATGAGAATTTGAACCAGGGCAACACCCAGAACATATTGTTTCTCAAATATTTCCTGACTGAGTGCAGTATGGCAGTATGGCAAGAGGGGGTGAACCTGCAGGCTAGATAACTCGAGTTCAGAATTGAGGACTGAGTGCTCTGCAGCTATGTCTCTATACTTTTTTTTTTCTCTCTCCCATTTGACATTTAATTTGTGGTTTATGTCATTCAGCTAAACTTTGTGAAAAGCTCCTGGTGCACAGGGATGTCTATGTGGATGGCACATGTGAAACCGATATCTACATGAATACCCACACCCAGGAGTTTCCAGCAGAAAATTACTAAGAGCATCACAGCACTTACACTAACAAAATATTTCATATTTAATATTACATATTGAACATTATGTTTTGGCTCATCAGTGTAATATGCCACAGAACTGCATGGCTTTTTATACACTATACCATTGTGAGAAACACAAAAATATTATGTTGATGGACACCAGGACAGAATTTTGCTAAGAGGTCATACCACACAGAACACAAAGATTTACCTCTGTGTAAATTTGCTTGAGAATAATCCCAAAATTGAGACTATTCCCAAAACAATAAGGTGCTGTTGTCTTGCAAAATTTTAGTGTTTACAGCTTACTGTTTCAATACTAGTCTTCAATATGCCTGTACATACAACACATTTAAGATGTTAAACAGGCAATATCAGGGCACATGTCTTTATCAGGAAAAAGACCCGAAGTACAGATTTTAAATGGGAAACACATTTTATACTATGTATCTTTTTATTTGTATATCATTGTTTCTCTCTACAGAGACAGTACAGAATGTGAGACTAAATGTATACAGTGGATAAAGATATGTTTCTTGTATGTAGCGTCTTGTAGATATGCTTTACCTTTATGATGTTCTGAACACTCACCAATAGTGAAATTAAATGATGATATTTTTGGAAAACTCATTTAAAGCTCATCATAACTGTCAAGACTTATCTCCATATCTTACACTGTTTGGGGACCAAAAAAAAGTCATACTCATTGTCCCTTTTATTAGGTTGCCGTATGTACTATGTGGCTCTACAATTACAGATTGTAGTCCATCTGTTATGAAATCAGATGTTCTTTTGTGGTCAGGACCACCACAGAGTATGGTATGATTTGGTTAGCGTACCATTCTCAGCGCCGCAGTGACTCTAACTGTTTGTTGTTAGTATGTGTTGCGCTGGTATGAGTGGATTAGACAGAGCAGTAATGCTGAGGTTTTTAACTGGTGGACTGAAGTCTTCCAACCAAATATATGTAGCTGAATGTGTCCAGTGACCACTGAAGACAGACTTGAATATGACCATAACAAACTGTGTAGCAACAGATGAACAGTTGTGTCTGATTTTATATCTGCAAGGTGTGTGTATCTAATACGATTTTAAGAATGATCCACCACCCTAAGAATACCTGCATTCTGAGGATCCTGACCATTTGAAGAACAGAGCTGTAGAGGGACTAGAATTACAGAATGCACATATAAGTGCCACTGAAAAAAATGGACAGTAAATGCAGAATATTTCTGTGCAACATCATTTTTGTAGCCAGAATAACATAATACATTAGTTCCACTAGATGTTAGACATTTTCCCTCCTGGAGATACATTCTGTTCTGGCAGTGACTGTATATTGATGATGCTATTTCATTAGGATTGCTGATGTTTAAAAATGTCTCCAATAACCATGATAAAACATATAATACTAAAAATGCTGTTCAATGTCACATGACATGTTTATGTAAATTATATATTTTTGGAGGTTGGTGGGGAAGGAGGGTGGAATAATTTGTACATAAAAAACTGCAGTGAAACTACAAATATAGCTTTAGCACTGTACACTGAATGTGATGGTTTTATTTCACAAAGCATTCTGACACTTCCACTTCACAATTGGAAGCTACCTGAGAGCTGAATTTATTAAATATTATCAGGGTATGTTGCTCAACATGGTCACAAAACAAAGCAAACACATGTGGTAACATAGATTAGTGTTTATGACTAGGATTGATTGTGCTAATTCAGCAGAATTTAAAAGCTCCATTATCAGCAGTAGGTTACTGTAAATGATGGTGTCAAAAACTTGTCCTGTAAGGCAACTGGTGTTTTGTTAAACAAAAAAAGCTTTCCAGGTTTCTTGAATATTAACTACACCACACTGTGGTGACCGTTCTTGGCACAGTTGCATCAAGGTATTACAAAGAATCCTAAGAATGCATTCATGTTGCTCAGCACCTTTAATCTGTTAACGTTCCAAACTACAGTAGATCTCGGGTGTGGAGAGGTTAAAGTTCAACATGCCAAGCATTTTTCCCCCATTTGGCAGGTACTGTATTAATTTCGTGTGTTTAAGGGCATAAATTCTTACTTAAACTTTGTAAAATTACTCTAGATTGTGTAGGAACTGTCTCACAGTCCATATGTACATTTACATAATATTTGTTACATGATTTTTTGCAGCTGATTGCTACGCAAACTTAACCCCCTCCACAGTGTATTTGTAGTCAGACAGGTTGTATCAAATACTTCCACAATATTGACAACATGAAAACACTGAATTATTTTTACAAAAGAAACCATATTTTGTAAAACTAGTTGTTAAAAATATTCATTATAAAATTACAAAATACATATAAGGCTTGACTACAAAAATAAATAAGCACATAATTGACATTTTTCATATATACACCGGTGCTGGTCATACAATAAGAATATCATGAAAAAGTTGATTTATTTCAGTAATTCCATTCAAAATGTGAAACTTGTGCCCCCTCCTGAGTGTATTCCTGCCTTGTGCCCAATCATTCCAGGTAGGCTCTGGACCCACCGTGACCCTGAATTGGATAAGCGGTTACAGATAATGAATGAATGAAGTGAAACTTGTATATTATACTCATTCATTACACACAGACTGATATATTGCAAGTGTTTATTTCTTTTATTTTAATGATTATAACTGACAACTAATGAAAAGCCCAAATTCAGTATCTCAGAAAATTAGAATATTGTGAAAAGGTTCAATACTGAAGACACCTGGTGCCACACTCTAATCAGCGAATTAACTCAAAACACCTGCAAAGGCCTTTAAATGACCTCTCAGTCTAGTTCTGTAGGCTACACAATCATGGGGAAGACTGCTGACAGTTGTCCAAAAGACGACCCTTGAAACCTTAAACAAACAGGGCAAGACACAAAAGGTCATTGCTAAAATGTGGTGGAGTTTCAAAAAGACTGGACTGCAGCTGGAGTGCTTCGAGAACCACCAACACACAGACGTAAGCAAGACATGGGTTTCAGCTGTCGCATTCCTGGTGTCAAGCCACTCTTGAACAAGAGACAGCGTCAGAAGCGTCTCGCTTACAAAAAGGACTGGACTGCTGCTGAGTGGTCCACAGTTTTGTTCTCTGGTGAAAGTAAATTTTACATTTCCTTTGGAAATCAAGGTCCCAAGGTCTGGAGGAAGAGAGGAGAGGAGAGGAGAGGAACAGAATCCACTTTGCTTGGGGTCCAGTGTAAAGTTTCCACAGTCAGTGATGGTTTGGGGTGCCATGTCATCTGCTGGTGTTGGTCCACTGTGTTTTCTGTGGTCCAAGGTCAATGCAGCCATCTACCAGGAAGATTTAGAGCACTTCATGCTTCCTGCTGCTGACCAACTTTATGGAGATGCAGATTTCATTTTCCAACAGGACTTGGCTCCTGCACACAGTGCCAAAACTACCAGTACCTGGTTTAAGGACCATGGTCTCCCTGTTCTTAATTGGCCAGCAAACTCACCTGACCTTAACCCCATAGAAAATCTATGGGGTATTGTGAAGAGGAAGATGCAATACACCAGACCCAACAATGCAGAAGAGCTGAAGGCCACTATCAGAGCAACCTGGGCTCTCATAACACCTGAGCAGTGCCACAGACTGATTGACTCCATGCCACGCCGCATTGCTGCAGTAATTCAGGCAAAAGGAGCCCCAACTAAGTATTGAGTGCTGTAAATGCTCATACTTTTCAGTTGGTCAGCATTTCTAAAAATCCTTTTTTTTTTTTTTTGTCTTGGTCTTAAGTAATATTTTTTGGAGGTTGGGGTTTTCATTAGTTGTCAGTTAATATTCATCAAAAGAAATAAACACTTGAAATATATCAGTGTGTAATGAGTATAATCTACAATTTTCACTTTTTAAATAGAATTCCTGAAATAAAAACTTTCATGATATTCTAATTTTATGACCAGCACACGTGTGTGTGTGTGTGTATATATATATATATATATATCTCCCTCATTCTCAACAATGAATATTAATCTGTTCCTTGCTACTGATTTGCAGCAGATGGTTCGAAAGCACTGTTGGTGTGTCCTAGCTTTGGAAGAGGTCTCATTTTTCTAATAGATGGTGCTGGAGTGTCAGGATCTGATGATGGAGTCTGTGACAGATCATGTGTGATCTCACATTTCTTTGTCTTTTTCTTCTTCCTTCTGGTCCTACAAATGAGCAATATACAACACACTAGTCACTACATATAACATCTGCCTACAGAAAATTAATAAGGTAAAACTAAAGCAAGCAGTATGGCTTAGTGCTGGGTGATAAAATGATACTGATTTGTTTTGTGATTAATTTTTGCTCGATAATAATCTTGGATAATAGAGCTGAATAAGCCTTCGTTTCTATTCCTAGTTAGCACAGCCAGCTGCACGATATCAGGCGCATATACTCCTGCTATTACGGTAAATGAATGCAGGAGACCACATTAACAAGACATTTGGTTTAGTTCAAGTGTGTGTGTGTATGTATATAGCAGTGTATTCAAACTATATTTTAACTAGGATGTCCTTTGTCACAGTCTGCAAAATGTTAGCATTGTGATAAATATCGAGATTGATCAATATAGAAAAACGTATTGTGATAATATTTTTGGACATATTTCCCAGCTCTAGTATGGCTTATTAAATAAAACATTACACAAAAAATGGATAGGGTTGAATTATTGAGGGAAAAGGTATCATTTTAATTGTTGGACCAATGCTGAAGCTACAAGATATTCTATAAAAAATATATAGTATTTATATGATATTAGTGGTGTTAATGGATTAACCGTTTTAATCAAGTTAATCACAACCACATTCTGTGATTGATCATGATTAATCGCAAGTTAAAATACCAGTATTTCCTTGCTTTTTTGGAAGGGAGATGAAACATAAATAGGTAGAGCAGTATGCATGACAAACAGGTTAGAGGAAATCATTGTTTTTTGTTAAGTAAATGTTCCAGGGAGAGAATTAACATCCAATACAAGGAACCTCGGACACAAGCTTTAACTGAGTGGATTAAGCCAGGCACAAGAAAAAAAATTTGACTAAGCACCTTGCAGCATTTGTACACAGAGAGAGAGAGAGAGTGAGAGAGAGAAAGGCTGAGGGCTAGATATGAGATTTAATCCATATTTCAACAACAAATTATGTAATCTACCTATTGAACTCAACAGTAGCAGCACTGTTGCGCCACTAGGTTGACTGATTTCATAACATGTAGGTAGGCTATAATAAAAATAGCAGTTATTTCTGCTTAAAATTCCCATTTTACAGATTGTTAATGGTCTACCACCTGATCTAGGGATGCATTACATCAGACTTGCAAACAAGGGTTCATAGAGGGTGGTGAGAGAAAGCAAATGTTTACTTGATAGCAGGTGTATCGGCATCAGTGTCTTGCTCAGAAATTATCTTCAGCTCTCCTGAGGAACTGATGGCTGCAGACATCTGCAGAAAGACATAAAAAGAAAAAAACAAATGCATTTATTATAATATCATTTAAATATCATTTAGTGTGGGGATTCCATCATTGGGCGGCACGGTGGTGCAGCAGGTAGTTGTCGCAGTCACACATCTCCAGGGACCTACAGGTTGTGGGTTCAAGACCCGGGTGACTGTCTGTGAGGAGTTTGGTGTGTTCTTCCAGTGTTGGCATGGGTTTCCTCCGGGTGCTCCGGTTTCCTCCCATGGTCCAAAGACACACATTGGTAGGTGGACTGGCGACTCAAAAGTGTGTGTGTGTGTGTGTATATATATATATATATATATATATATATATATATATAAATAAAATCTCGCCCTGCGTAGGACTGGTGCCCCCTCTAGGGTGTGTTTCTGCCTTACGCCCAATGATTCCGGGGAGGCTCCGGACCAATAGCAACCCTGAACTAGATGAGCGGTTACAGACAATGAATGAAAAATGAATGATTCCATCATCTTGACAGGGAGAGTGGAAGCATGCTGTAAAGTCCCAGGGAGAATATAAAACTTTAGTTTATACTTACTATGCAGAATTACACTAGTTCAGTGATGAGGCAAAAAAAAAAAACACATTTGCATCACTTCTACTTGGTTGGTGTCACTGGTTAATTTCTCAGTTTCAACCTTTGAAATACTGTCCCTGTACTATTTTCAGTAAAATATAGGGTTGAACTGATTTGCACATCATGGCATTCGGTTTTATTTACATTTTGCCATGACCCAGCATTCTTTTCTGGAAATAAGGTTTTGTACATTACCTTGGTCGGTGTGGAGCTGTCACGTCCGTGATTTGTTTGCTCTGAAGGTCCAGGTTGCATCTCTATAGCCCTTGACAGCTCTGCATCAAATCCTTCTGCATGAGAAAGTGAGAAAATGCATCTACACTCTAACAAAAAGAGTATGAAACCTAACCTTTATATATTTTATATAATTATCAAATGGCAAAGTTCTACTGACTTTCATCAGCTACATAGGCAGCTGGGAAGTAGCCCTTTTGTCCATTGGCCAAGCATCCAAACCACCAACTGTCATTGTCTTTGTACAATACATGGATCACATCACCGCGTCGCACTGTGAGCTCATCAGATCGATTAGCAGTGTAATCATATAGCGATACAACCTAAAAGAGGGATGACAGGTTCAAAAATTAAATAAAAATGGCATCCAAGTTAAAGAGAAACGTGTGTTCAAATTCTTATGTAAAGGAGTCATATCATAAACAAACCGTCTGCTGGACTTGTGCCAGGTCATTTTCAGCTTGTTGAAGATATTCATAGTCTGGTAAACTCTGAGGAAATTAAAATAATGTGCCATTAAGGTCATAAGTGCATTAATTACCTCTAAATATATGTATTTAATAAAATAAAAAGTTATAAAATGTGTATGAAACTTTTTTGTTTACTTTTAATTTAACCAGGCCAGTCATACACCAGTTGTATGAAATTTTGTAGATAGGGTGGTGATTGACCAGGTTTTGTAAACGAGCGTGAACCAGTGTATACTGTGACGAGTGTACAACAAGGACCAGTTAACCATAGAGTAAAGTGAGCAGTGATGAGTTCTAAAAGGGGGCATTTGTAACAAATCAGAAAGCAGAATGGTACCAAGTATCAAGCTTCTGAAGTGTACTTTTACAAGTCAAAACAGTATAAATGTAATCAAACAGTGTTAGTATAGTTATCTGCACCAAAGTGAGTTTTGTAGCATGAGTGATGGAAGAACATACACACAGACACAAGAGGACACTTTTAGAAACTCAAAGGGGGTGTGAAAGAACATTTTCTAACTTAACACACTATGACCTTGATGAAAGATAATCTGTGAACCAAACTATGGAGTGATCTAAGAACCCTGTGCTGCCCAATCTTTTTATTAGAATGGTGGGGTCAACTGAATCATAGGCTTTTGCTAAGTCAATAAATATTGCCGCACAATACTGTCTGGCATCTAGTGCTGACAATATCATTGAGAATGTTTAAAACTGCAGTGACACAACCATAACCCTGCCTGAAGCCAAACCGTACAGCAAATAATACTGTTGTCAATAAGATAATCACACATTTGCTTGTTGATAATCTTTTCCTTGCAAAGATGGAAATTGGTCTGTAACAGACTGGATCAGCTTGGTCTCCCTTTTTAAAAAGAGGGCAAACAGTTATAAACAGGGCATGTCAGTTGTTAAGCAAATCTGTTATAGGGGCTGCTATAATGGTAGCAGCTTCTTTAAAAATAGTGGGTCTAGATTATCTAAATCAGCTGTTTTTTTAGCATCTAGCTTGAGCAGTTCACACAGAGAGATAAGCTATGAGGGACAGTGAGTGCAGTTTACAGGGGACTCGTCGGTTATACATTTGAGCTGCAAATGTTCCTACAGTTGACAATTTTATACACGCTGGACAGAACATAAACAATAAAGTCTCCATCTTACCCTTTGCCTTAGGAATGGAGGTCTTTTAATGGGTTGACCAGAAGCACTGAACCCAACTGTGAAAATTAAAGAAAAAAAAAACAACACATTTCTGAGGAATAGAGTTTTTTTCTGGAGCCCATTAAAACTGTATGAAGTCTATATGGCTGTATTTCCTGACCCTGGTTCTTGGGGCACAATGCTCTGCACATTTTGGTGCTTTCTCTGCTTTACCACTCCTTTGAAATTTAACACAGGACAGAGCAGAAATATTTAGCAACCGATTAAATTAACTTATATTCACATCAAATGTTACTTAAGTAACATTTTGATTGATTTGAACTTTCCTGACTATTATCAGATGATAACTTATTTTAGAGTGTAAATAATTTTTTTATACTTTTCTGTTACTGTTTAGTAGGCGGCACGGTGGCGCAGCAGGTAGTGTCGCAGTCACACAGCTCCAGGGGCCTGGAGGTTGTGGGTTCGATTCCCGCTCCGGGTGACTGTCTGTGAGGAGTTGGTGTGTTCTCCCCGTGTCCGCGTGGGTTTCCTCCGGGTGCTCCGGTTTCCTCCCACAGTCCAAAAACACACGTTGCAGGTGGATTGGCGACTCGAATGTGTCCGTAGGTGTGAGTGTGTGAGTGAATGTGTCTGTGTATGCCCGTCTTGCGCCCAATGATTCCAGGTAGGCTCTGGACCCCCCGCGACCCTAAATTGGATAAGCAGTTACAGATAATGGATGTTACTGTTTAGTTACAAATTTCTTTTTGCTGTTTAATTTCATATGCTGAAATTCTATATGTTAAATGCTTCAGAAAGAACAACTGAACGTAATCTTCAGTTCTTATGCTGATAGGTTCTAATTGTTCAAGCTTGTTCCTAATATGTTACTAGTTATTCAGTACTGAAGATGGAAGCTAAATATGAGTCATTATTTTCCAAAAATAACAATTCTTGTACTTGTAAATTTCTCTACCCATCTCTGGGAAAGGGTTTGGAAATGAGTTAATTATTTGGATCAAGTGTGCTTCCATGACCAGGGTTGTGGAAATCACAGTCATTCATAAGATCATTACTAATCTCCGTACATACAGGTTTGTGAGTTGAGTGTGGCCTGGGGTATAAGCTGAGCACCAAATGCACTGGAAGTCTGGAGCATGGAGTGAGGGGACAGTAGAGAGGGTGGAGGAAGGGACATATTCATGTTCTGAAACACAGTAAAACCATAATTTAATCTAAGTTGAATTTCCTGCTATAGTTCTAAAGCTAAAGTCTAAAGAAAACATTTGAAGTGTTCATATATAATTAGGACATTTTATCATTTGTACATACCTCTTGAGTTATGCCCCTTCCCAACTGAGACATGCTTCCTAAAGGATAAAAAAAGGAAATGTATTTTATACACACACACAGAGAAAGAGAGAGAGAGAGAGAGAGAGAGAGAGAAATACTCACCCTTTTCGTAGAGGTATTCCATACCAGGCGGCATACGATGTAGTTCCTGAAACAAGGTTAACAACATTTCTTTTAAATTTTCACTTTGTTTCATTATCACTACTAAGTAGAAAAAAAATGATTGAGATGGTGTGAAAAATGTAAACAAACTCAAAATTCAATGCTGTGCAAATTCTCTATATTTAACTGAAAATGTAGAGTATTTGCTGGATGTCAGGGCTGAATTACAATATGAATTCCAGTGGAGCCTGGAAGCAAAAGACATGCATGAGTGTGTCTGTGTTTGGTGGGGGGTGGCATCAGATTCAAAATGAGCATATTTAAATAAATAAATAAACATACTCAGTTTTAAATTTTCATTTGTAGTCTTGCTATATATGAATGAAATCTAGAATTTAAATGATCTGCACATGATTGCATTGTTTTATTTACGTTTTGCATAGTGCCCTACAACCACAGAATATCTTTGCTTACTGAAACTTCATATCCACATAAATCAGCACAAATACTTACCAGGACAGAGTCAAGTTTCTGTTTAACATGCTGCATCTTAAGTGACATGCGAGCAGCACTGGCGAAGCGGTCAAATCCAGAGGCTGTAGTGTCCTGGAATGGTGGCTCTGACTGATTCCTCACCATTTTGTCTCCATTCTCTGACCTGTTCAGCCCTCTTATACTCTCCAGGTCCATCTGGGCAACTGTGAACAAACAAATGTAAAAAGAGAAAGAGAAATTTCTACTTTTATATGTAGGTATGTTGCTGTATGGAGTATAGCAATACCATTGATAAGAAAAAAAACACATGTAAACTCTACAAATTATCTTGTTACAAAGTACTGCATAAAATTGGAGAGTAAGGTAAAATTTATCATTTGTAATATTTCACTGCTTAAGTTAAAAAGGGTTTGGAATTGATATCTTATCTCACCTTTCCGGTCGTAAAGATATAAATGAATTGGTTGACTTTGTCCAAATGCACAGAAAGCCACTATGTGCTCATGGGGATGGAAAACCACACCTCGGAGAGCAACTGAATAACACAGCTCTGTGTACACGGCCACCTGATCACCTATATTTGATCAGAAAATACAGACTACGTTTCATTGACTGTATCTATTGTTTTTACTTGCTCTTATAATGGTGGAACAGTTTTAAATGCAATAAAAACTTGAAACTGTGTTAAAGGAACTGTGATAAATTCAATAAATCAAAAAACATACATTACATAATAATGGCACTAAAGGTAATCTTTACAGTAACAGTAACAACTAATAAACTAACAAATCATAAACATTGGATTAATTTGTCTCAGATCCTAGTCCTTTTTGTTGTTGTTTTTCTTAATGGACACTGGCCAAATTGAAAAGCTTCATATGCAACTATGTTGGCTGGAGGTGCCTACCTGTCTCAGCATTCCACACATATGCAAGTCCATCCTCGCTACCTGAGAAGATGAAGCTACCACAGGGGGTGAAGGTGCTATTAATCCTCTCCCTGTAGTTTGTGGCACCGATGTATTTCTTTACAGCAAAACTACAAAATATGAATGGCACAAGTCAATAAAATGACCTCCCTATATTCTAGACTACAATATCTGCCTGAAAATATATGTAAATAATACACGTTAATATATTAAATATGCAAGAGGTTCATATTTAACCACTGCAGTGACAGTGACGTGGTGGTGGCGTGTTGGTGTGTGTTGTACTGGTTTGGGTGGATGAGACACAGCAGGGCTGCTGAAGTTTTACTACATAGTGCCCAATTACTTTCCACTCTATTAGACATGCCTACCTTGTTGGTCCACCTTGTAGATGCAGAAGATGTGTAATATTTATTTTCCCATCCTTCATTAATGTTCACAGCAGCATTGTGTCTGATTCACCCTCTACATGCAACCACCACATCAGTGTCACTGAGGTGCTGAGAATAATCAACCACCCAATTAATACCTGTTCTGTAGTGGTCCTGATCGTTGAAGAAAAGGGCAAAAGGAGGCCTCTGCAGTGCAAATAAAGGACTACAGAATTGCACAACTACATTGCATCAATATTGTAAGTGGAATTGATAAAACAGAAAATAAACCTAAAAATAAGGAAGTGGTTTCAATGTTATGCCTGATATGGTGTATATTTGAATAGTGGGCACTCCCTCACATCTAAAAACATGTTTAGACTATTTCAGTCAGCATTATTCAACTACAAAGAAAATCCCAAACAAAGTTAACCCCCACAAAGGTTATTTACATTCTCAAATCCATCACTCTCAAAATGCTGTCTTTGGCATGAATGAGAAGACGCCTTCCATTTGGGTGCACTTCTAATGAGTTGATGGGAATTCCATTCAAATCACTTTCCTTTATTTCCTGTTGGCACATTATGACAGCATTCATTGTTTCAGCAGATATTAAGATTAAAACATTTAAAATATATATTATATATAATGCATTACTGTAGATATTACCTTTTCAATCTTCCAGTGATGTGGTGCCGAACTATCTGTTTTTGTAGTCCACACAATAATTATACCAGCATTGTCAGCAGAAAACATCCTGTTTCCTGTATCAGTATAAATATTTATTACAACATGTGTTTTAATTCTATTACAAAAATATATAAAGATGGAAAAAAAACAATGATGTGTTCCAAAGGTACTCTACCTTCACCGTCAAAGCACAATGCATTGACAAAAGTCTTGTGTCCCTCAAACTCTTGCAGGAGTTGTCCATTCACGTCTTTTACATCTAAATTCCACACCCTAAGCAAACCATCATAGCCACACGTTACCACAAGGCTCTGTGTGAGCGGGTGGCATTGAGCACAGTATACAAACGACGGGTGGGGAAGGATCTTCTGAGCAAGGCTCTGGAGTCTTTCAATGTTCCACACTCTGAGAAAGGTAAAAGGATATTTTAATTATAATGTCAATACTTTAGCTCATGTTTACTAACAGTGGGAATACTTAAAGGAGCTTTTACCTGACTGTTCCATCAGATGATGCTGATA
The DNA here is from genome assembly GCF_029633855.1 of Hoplias malabaricus. Lineage (NCBI taxonomy): Eukaryota > Metazoa > Chordata > Actinopteri > Characiformes > Erythrinidae > Hoplias > Hoplias malabaricus. The sequence continues at coordinate 59,746,520 of NC_089800.1, forward strand.
GCAGGCACCTGTCATCTCTTGTCCAGCAGAGATCATAGACAATACTGAGGTGACCATTAAAAGATGCCAAGACTTTGCCTGAAGGGATCTCATACACTACAGATATTAACAAACAAGAACAGTATATGCATTTCTTATTAGAAAAAAAAAAAAACATACTTTCTATGCAAGGTATACAATAAATGTAAAAAATATTCATACTCGGCTATGGTAGATTACAACATAAATATAGAAGGTGGTTCTAGGATGGTTGGGAGAAGGTAGTTTTGAGCAGGCATACTGCAAATGTAAGGCTGGTTACTCACCTACAATGGGGAAAGCATCTTTGTCTGCACAAGCAGCAGCCAGGGCCCTGCCATCATGAGAGAAGCGTAGAGTAAAGCAGCCCAACTGACCTCCACGGAACGACAACATTGGCTTGTTGGGAATGCGACACATCTGGCAGCATAAATGCATGTTGAAAAATGAGTTCCATATATTCCAAGTACTGCAGGTTCCATAAATTCCATTTATTGGCAAATATATATTTGAAAAGAACTTTAATCTATGAAATATTAAATTATTTAACGATGACAAATAAATACATATATGCATACATACAAAAAAATATATACAATACCTGTCCAGGCACACGACTCCACTTAATGACCTCAGATTTGTTCTCCAACAGTTGTGTGGAGGTTTTCTGGTTGAGGTCAGTGTGGAGCTCACTATATGAGGTGCTGCCCCTCTCCTGCTGCAGAGCCATCATAGAGCGGATACTCGGGTCCACCTGTACGGCACAGTCAGTACGGGCACAAACTAAATACTCCTCAGAAAATCTAGTTGCTTCAAACTTTGTATTTCTACAACTGCACATACACATAGAACAGTCAAACTTTCTTTAAATATTAGTGGTTTGTTTTAGGATTAATAATGAGCTATGAGACACAGGCTTGTAAAGAATGTGAACTCACATGTTCTGGTAATTTGAGTCCTTTCACTGTGACATAAAGAGTTGAAGCGTATTTGTTTCTAGGGAATTTGGACCACCACTGAAACACCTCAACTGTTTGAGGTACCTTCTTCACTCTCGGAGGAGGGCTGTACAGCTGGAGACGCAGCTTACTGTCAATATTCAGAACGCCGTTGGTCCCTACAAGCTAACAAATAATAACCTATTAGGAGGTGTTTATTTCTGATTTAAGAATAAGAATTAATGCTAAAACCAAGATTCACAATGTGTTTACGGGGTTTGAATAAAATGCAAAAAAAGCAAGTTTTGGAACCTTCAGAAAAGCCCAAGCAATTTTACGAAATCCACGCTCATGCTGATCAGCAGCGGCATTTGTTCTTGCTTCCTCCATACTAATGAAGTCAAGAATCTACAAAACAAAATATCTCTCAGTCTTTATGTATAGAATGAACAATAGCCAGCTCATTAAGTAACTTTATCTCACCTCAAAAAACAAAACCACCTGTGGACATTCCTCAGAGTCTTGAAGGAAATAACCAAATCGCTCATTAAAAATTATTTGCTCCTCCCACTCTGGAACTGTTGACTTGTTTTTCTTGAAGTCAAATGGCTGAGTTATGATTGGAAGAATGTGTTCTATATTCTCCTGTTCATAAAAGGAAGAGACACGACGATGGCTGTGTATAAAAGAGAAATAAAATCATGCGTACATGAAAATGGCAATATGGCATGTGGCAGAACTAACTAATTTCATAACACCAGTGTTTCTTAAACAGAGTATAATGATGATTAGTTTTAGGGTTTTGTGTTTGTGTGAGTAATAAAGCTAAAACAAAAGAATCGTTCATTCTAACCTGTCCTCTTTCTTGACATACTGTCCACTCATCTCATCCACAACATGGACTTTGACCATGGGGTGGGACACCAGGAGATCAGTCTTGAGCCGGTCAGTGCGGTGAATGTAAACTCCAAGCACCAGGTTGTCATCAAAGGCCTGTCTCTGGGAAGCGTCAGCCTCTGTCTGACTGTCCTCCACAATCACTTCTATCAAAGCAGAGCAAACATGGCACAAATACTGTCAACAGCATGGAACCAGAACATACCTTTGGCAAATCTGTGTAACTATGACTCGTACTTTATTCAGAATATTTCTAATTATATTCCAGTTGTCTACAATAATAATCAATAATTGTTACATATCATACCTTCCTTTCTTTTCTTCTTCTTTTTCTCTCTGGGTTTTTCTGCATCATCTTTGTCCTCTTCTACAGTATCACTCTGAATACTTGCTTTTGACTTCTTTTTGTCAGTTGCTAATTCAGAATGGCTTTTGTGGTTTTTCATTACAAATGACAGAGAACATATTGAAGACAAACTAAGTCAGCATTACTGGCAAGCATTACTGTGACATTTATTTTTATAGTTACAAATGCAGTAAATAAATTCAAGACAATTTAGCACAGTACTCAGAATCAGTGAAACAATGTATATTACCTTTCATTTTCATCACTTGCCCTGAGATTTTTCTTCTTTTTTTTCCTTTTTCCAAGTTCATTGTTTAATATGGGAATGTCTTGACTTTTGGGCAGCTGCTCACTGTGTTTCTTTTGAGTGGTCTTCTTTAGAGCCCTCTCCTCCTCTCGTGTGATCTGCTGCTGATATTCATCAAGAAGATCATCTTCAGGCTCAGACTCAGCAGCACGTTCCTCTCCTCTGCTCTTCAGTTTCTTACCCTTTCTGTTCTGCTCTGTTTCAGCTGTAAGTCTTTTTTCTACCCTCCCAGCATTTCTGTCGCCATCCTCTTGATCTTGAACAGCTGGAGCCGGAGGCAGATTCCTTTTAGTCTTCTTCTTCCCTGAAATCACTGGAGACGTGTCCACATTTACATTATTGCTAACATTGATCTTCTCTGACACTTCCACCTCCCTGCGCCTGTTCTTAGTGAACCTCGGGCTGCCTTGCGCTGGGTCATATGTGTTATGAAGAATGGTCTCATCTTCCTCAGTGGTTTTACTCAAATCTATATTTTTACTCAAAGTCTGAAGCTGCAAGAGACCACAAGAACAAAATAAAAATAAACCCACAAAGCTAATAAGCTCACAGATATGCAAGACTCATACAGCAGGGAATTCCTCTAATATTATTTCGACAGACAGAAAATGTACTTAAAAAGACAGTTACCCCCGCACATTCTGAATATCTATATAATCCAGTCTTTGAGAAAGAAAATCATTCAGAGTATCCTGATGTGAAAAGTGCATTGTATAAAAGATGTACTCATTTTCTTAAAGGTGATGCTGATAATCACAATGTCTACAATGCCACAAATAAAGCCATAGCATTCATAACTACCTGTTAAATAATTCTTATTTCTTGTTATATGTAATTTTGCAAATGGTTAAATAGTGATTAACTGGCAAAGCATGTTTTTTATGCCATTTTGTCTTAAAATGACCTGCATGTACTTTTCTGCCAAGTATGTAAAAACATGTATGACATGTATGTAAAACAGCACTGATAAACAAAAGCATGTCATGCATCATATTCATAACCTTGTCATGTAATGGGTTTCTGTGATGTCAAACAGCATTAAACAATTCAGATGTTCTATTCTTATTGCAAAATTTGTTTAAATAAATAAACAAGCACATTTCACATCAAAACACTATAAATTACATGAATTTATTCATTTAAAAATGATGGAAAATAATTGGAATTCCTATTCAAGCGTCTTAAACACATACCACAACATTTTCTTGCAATTCAACTGTTTGCTTTTTGGTCTTCTTTTTCTCTGAGGGAGGGTTTGTGTATCTCTTTAACACCTCATCAAAGCGGGCTCTTGTCTTATCTCTCACATCACTCTGACCTATCACAATAAAAACAGATTTTCTTTATCATAGATTTGTTAAAATTGCATTACTTTACCATTCATTGGTTACACAGACCTTTCAGTCATATCATTAAAATTACATCCTCGTTTTCTCCTCAACAGCTCACCTTACCAAACAGGTGCACTTTGTTATAGACTGTAGTCCCTCTATTGCTCTGAATACTTTGTTATCCCTTTTCCTCCTGTTCTTCAATGGTCAGGAAGTGGATTAATCTTAGCACTGGCATAACACTCGCGTTGCACTGGTACAAATGAAGCAATGTTGCTGAAGTTTTTAAACTCTGTGTCCAATCACTGCCCTATCTATTATACACACCCACCTTGTTGGTCCACCTGGCAATAGTAGAGTTAGAGACAGTAGCTTTATCTGTTGGTGTAAAGTTGGTGAAGTCATCCTCTAGTTCTTTATCAGTGGTCACAAGACACATCTGGCCTGATATTTTAGGTTGCCGGACTATTCTCAGTGCAGAAAGGACACTGATAGGTTTAAAAATCTGCTGTTTCTGTTTCAGTCTTACCAGCACAACACACACTAACACATCAGTGCCAGTGCTGCAGTAAAGGGGGAGATACAAATATGTAGAGCAATAGACAGACTGGTGCCTTATAGTAACAGTTATAGTACTGGTCAGTCTGTGTAGAAGAAGGTCATTTTAATGTTAATGCTGATTACTCCGTTCAAGTAATTTGTGAATGATAATTGGCTTTTGGAAATATCATTACCTGCAGGCATTCTCACCCACTGGGAGTAAATTCATTCTGTACACAAAAGACACCTGAAGCAGAAAATATTAAATATATGTCAGTTCAATACATCTCAAATGATATGAGGATAACCCAGACAACAGACACATTTGAAGCAAATTTGGCACTTACGGTTCAGGCCAATATATTTTGACAAATATCAGAAGCCAGGATTGACTTGGGTTATGTCAGGTGTTGTGTGGACCAGACGTGATTTGCTCCAGAACAAACCTGTTGTTATCTGACCCATATAATGAGGACTTAGGCAGCCAGGCTCGCCCTGGGTTAATGCTATCATTCAGGGCCAAATGTGGACCACGAGAAAACTGAAAATGTGCCACATTTGAACTAATCATTGCTATCTGGAAAGCTACAGCCAGAAAATATGAGCCTACATTTAAAAATTTTTTTGATGTAAACTAATGAGCTGGATCTTTTTTTTTTTACATCTTGAATAGCTTCTGTGAAGTGCTGAAGACATCTAATAAAAGTTGAGAATGACAAGTTTATTTTGAAACTGCTTTTCAAATAAATGCTCAGCCTCTCAAACTCAACAGATATTTTCATTACATTTCATGTATTTAATACGTTACAGTGGAAGTCTAAGTTCATAAATCAATTAACTTAGTGATCTGTTTTATGCAAGTGACTACTAAGCTGATTTAAAAGAGCTCGGTAAAGAAGTCATGATGTAACGTAGCTAACTTAATGCAGCTGGCTTGTTAATCTTGTGTTAGCGTAGGCAAGTAACGGACATAAACAGTAAAGAATATCACAAATAAGACAAGTGAGCAAAAACAGTTGGTCCCTAAAACACATCTTCCAGAGTAAATTGTCTTCCTGCGACATTTAGCGCCCACGGTGAATGAGGCTCGATCTCAAATAGCGCCCCACTCCCTAACTTGTGTCCCGTGTAGGCCATGAAACAACGAACACAGCGCTGAAATAACACCCTGTGTATCTAATATAGCGTCATTCATATTCATCCAGATGCTGCACGACTCCCAGCTAACATTCAGAACACTTTTTGTTTGAAGAAATTACCACATCATGCTCTTCGCAGCGCACTATACAGGGAGAAGTGGGTGATTTGAGATAAAACCTGAATCTCCGCTCTCTCTCTCACCTAACGTTACCCTACTGAACACGGTGCTCACAAGATTAGCCAGCTTGCTACTACAGTAAGGCCTTATTAAGTACGAACACAAGCTAGTACGCAGCCTTGCCTTCAGAGATAGACTAAAAAAAGAAATGTGTGCTGTATAAAACAGGCTATTTACCTGTAACTCTAAGCCATTTATTTTGAATAAGTTTACAGTCCGTTAGCCGCGGAGTCGTTGCGATGGCAGCCAACAATAAACAAATTTAACCACACCCCTGATGTGACGTAGCCTATACGAGAACCAATAGGAGCGGACTTTAATTGTGTGTCCAGACAGCCCCCTCTGGTGGTGAAAATGAACAGATGCGCAAATGATTTCCAGGCTGATTATCAAAAGTGTTATTAAAACCCAATAAGTGTACTAACTTAATATGGAATAAAAAAAGGTTTATATATATAATCACACCAAGTGTTACCCAGGTGAAAATGTCTGTGTAGTTTTAACCTTTCGCTTGCGTCTCCTGTTACAGGTAAAAATCACACCAGCTAGCTGCTAAAGGGTGTGCAGATGGACTGGAAAGTGGACACCGGCGTCATTGCCCCCTGCACCACATATTAGTCTTCTCTATGTTCTAAAATCTATATTAATCTCATGAAGTTCTTAATTTCCCTATGAACAAGTCTAAATATGCAGTAGCTAGATAATTACTAGTAATTTAGTAACTAGGGTACTTTGTTGTCCAATATTTTCATCCAGAAATAGGCCTTGGATCATTCTGGTCTAATTTGTTGGTTATAGATGTATCTTTACCTTTAATCATCCTTAATGTTTGCTCTGTCAACCTGAGTGGGATTTTTGATGACCAGCATGGGGTGACTTAGATTCATAGTTAATATAATGCTCAATGGGGGGGAGGGGGCTGTGTTGAATATGTTAATGAGATCTTTGTGGGAAGCTGAGTCATGTATATATGTAAATGAAGGTTTAGGCTGATATTTCAGCCAAAACTAATTAGAGGAGTTAGACTTAAGGCTAGTAATTTCCTTTTGAATCTGCCTGAATCTTTTCCTTTTAACCATGTATACACATATAACCTTCATACAATCTTCATAAAATCAAATTACTCATGATTGTGAGAATATATTGATTTTATTTTAAACTAATATAAGTGAATCACACACAGCCATGCTATAATGCTGAACAAAGGAACAAAGGAAATTATTTTTTTACATTATAATATACAATAATTTTTTCAAGTGCTTAAGTGAATAAAAGAGTGTTGCTCTATTTCATTCTGTGAATAATTTGTCCATGGAGCATCCACACCTTTCAACAATCATGTTTGGGAATTCAGCCACCTCAATTGCTGTGTGTTCACCCTTCTTGACCAGGTACATGACGGGCAGTGGTGCAGTATGTGCAACTCCGCAAGTCCTCTGTCCATAGCCATAACTGCGCTTGGGCTGCTTGCATCCGCCTGTGCATCGGAAAGCCTGGTAGCCTGCTGGTTCAATGATCCAGTACTGCGTCCACGTAAGCTCTCTGAAGTTTATGTAATGCTCCTCCCGACAGCACATGGCACTCTCTGAGCTCTGTCTGCAGTCTCCTGGAGACCTGTGAATAGTACAAAAGGCTTAGTTAGGCTTAGTAGAGTAAGATATATTGGACATTGTGACAGGTTAACTATATGTTAATTAGTGAACTATGTTAAGTAGTGTGTTCAGATATTTGTTTTTGTTAATTTGTACAATTAAATCAAAAACACATCGGAACGCATTATTTAAAAATTGTAATTATGAAAAAAATTCATATGTAAACATTTGAACATTTTTCAAACAAACTTACCCATATTCATCCAAATTTAAGGTGTACAAAACCAGCTCAGGTGTCCCTGTGATTTTGTCAATGGTGTTTTCAGGTGTGTGTTGCATCGTAAAGCGCACTCTTTTTGCCATTTCAGCTGCGTATCTTCCAGGCCTCTCTCCCTCAATCCAGACTTCCAAATGTAGCGGAGCTTTCTTCTGGGACTTTGACCAGTAATGAACTGCTTGCGTCACATCAAAGTTTCTCCAACCAGCCTCGTGAAGTGGCACCAGCCTGTCAAAACACAAGTTAAACACCATTTAATTACCAAACCTGTGGTGATGTCTGCATGTCATTTGTAAGTCATTATCACATTTCTGGCCTTTGTGATACTTAAGTTGTACACATCAACTATATGCAAATTAGCCCTACAGCAGATCACACTTTTTAATTGGGTAAGGTAAGCATCCCAATCAACGATGAGTGAATGTATGAATGCATTAACATCTAAGAAAAGGGAGTAGTTTTGGTTATTATTATGCTGACTGATACTATGTATGCTGATACATTATGTCCTGATGTACCAAACAAAAAACTGATATTGATGAGAAATGTGTCAACTTTGAAGTATTCCAAAAATATCTTAGGTAATGTATTCTGTAATATATTTACGTTTTTGTTTATCACGGAGAAGGCAAAATAAAAAAGAGTATATTCACTTGTGCTTACCTTGAGTCTATCAGTGCTGTTTGATTGGAGCCATCACTCAGAACTCCCACCCAATAAATGCTCACTCTGGCATTACTGACAGGTCTCTGTTTCTTTTTCTCAGACATGGGCTGATGTCGCAGAACAGTCTGGAAAAGCTTGAGCTCTGCCATGGTGACCTCGCTGTTTTCTTGCAGTCTTGTCTCCATGTCAAATACGAAGAGCTGTCTGGTACTGTCTGAGTATTTCATTTCCTCTGGTAGGTCTAGGAAAGTGTAAGAGGCTAATTAAATATATGTCTACATCTGAACACTCAAAAATATGGATGCAAAAGTGGGTTCACTGGAGAGAGGATATACAAGGATCACGTTTTTATATAAAAAGAACGATCTGAAATTGTGCTAGTGTTAAAACAACTTTAAAAATTAAAAAGTCACATAGAACTATACATTCCAAGTCAAGAACCACTCAGGAACATTTATCTTTAAGACTGTGGCTTATACACAACAGACACTCTTCAGAACTTACCAGTGCCAGCATGGATACGTCTAAGTATTCCTGCCAGGCTTGGTAAAGACCTCCGTCTTCTCTTGTTTTGCTTCCTTAGCATGGACACATACTTGTTCTTGACATGAGTTGGAATCACCAGATTCTCAAGTTCGCTCTTCTCAATCTTTGGTAACTCTGTTAATCCAAGTTTTTGGAGCATTGCTTCTTTCATATCCTCAGTAGCCCAACTGAGTGCTGTGGAAATAACCATAGCACAGAAAAACAGGTGGATGAGGAGAGCCATGTTTGACAGTGCTGCAGGTTTACTAGCTGCTGCTGGAGTGTCTAAAGCTGAGAGACCTTCCCCTTTATATGCAGCTGCAACCTCTGCTTCACGTCTAGACGAGGCTGCAGCCATAAGTGGGTGGCACCCCAAAAAGGCAGATCCACTTCAAAGGCAGGGCACATTACAGTCACTAATTGTGATTCATTGACATTTGTTAAGTGCAGCTAAGATTTTCATTGAACTAAAAGAATACAGTTTCGATCTATTGGTAAAATAAAAATCTGGATGGAGTTTCACAGTTGGTACAATGAAGGCCATACTGTAAAAGCATTGAAATACTCTATAAGTTTAGCATACACCTTTGGTAAAATGTTAATATTTTTATATTATTGTTTATATATATATATATATATATATATATATACATCATGGGATAAAATATTAAATGTATTTAAAAGGACACAGCAGAAAGGAAAACATTTTTATGAATGACTCTACCTCTTATAAACATCAAGTAATAAATTCAGATACAGACAGCAGAGTAAGGCAAGTGCTCTGGGATGTTGATTGGAAAAAAGTTTTCACAAGGAGTAGATTATCTCTAGCTGTATTTGGATCAGTCAAACCATTTTTGTCCCACTGGCAGGAGGACTATAGTTGGCTTCAGTCACCTTGTGTATTGGCTACAGCTTCTCCTTAGATGTGAGACACAGAGGACCAGAAAAAGTCTGATGACAGACCCTCTCATGTCAGACAACTCACCAAATTAACTCCCAATAATCATATTATTAATCATATTATAGTGGTTGTGTTTGTGGTGTAGAATGTTTAATTTCATCAGTGCATTATTATTAAAACATGTTAATAGATACATTGCAAACATGCCTTTATGAAATAACAAAGACTTAGGGAGCTTAGTATACAATTTATTTATTTAAATTATTATTATTTTGAATTTCCAAGTAATTGTTAGATAATGATATTTCACTCTTTAGAAAACAGGGAAAAAATGCATTTATGGACAATGTTTTTGAATTGGTCACAACTGTCTGATTATTTAATCTGTTGATCTTAATAATATTCTTCGCGATGGAATGTTTTTTCATTTTGTCAAACATTAGTGGAGTTAATGAAACATTATAATTTCTCATGCAAAGTAATTTTCAATGTACTTCAAAAAAATATATATATACGTAATATATATAACAATCCCTTAAACTATTATATACGTAATAGTTTACAATGCCATATTAAATAGCAATATTACAATTATTTATAAAACAATAACAAATAAATTATCTATAGATATCTATTTTGTTAATTATCAATAATTATATAATTGTACAGTTTGCATTAATTCATTTTTATTTTTCGCTTAATTTCATACTCAACGTGTTATCCCAATGGTTGTGACAATTCACATATCTCTGTGAGCATCATAAATGTAGCAGTGTCATTTTATTCAGATATGAATTACAGACTAAAAATGATGAACCAATTACATGAACCAAAAATAGTACTTGTACTAATAGTAAAAAATTACTTTTTTTTATTCCTGTGGAACTCTGATACAGATGTCATCTCAGATGCATACACTGAATGCGTCACCAAATAGAGAAAGGTTCATAAGGGAAAAATGCTCAACACAGCTTAAAATTTTAAAGTTTGTTTTCATTTTCAAACAAAGAGAAGGACACCATAATGCTTCTGGCTGTTATATAGTAATTTCCATGGCATATTCAGTGCAAACGTTTTTTTCTTTCATATTTATATATTTTTCTAAGTTGTAGTTGTTTAGACAATTTTATATATATATATATGACAATCAACCATATATATATATATATATATATATATATATATATATGGTTGATTGTCATTTAATGACCATTAAGACTAGAGGTGTTCATCTGTTTACTGTCTGTGAACAGTTAATACTCCTGACTAGACCTGCAATTAATTATATACTGCTTTATGATTTAACTTACAACTCTAAATCTAATTACAGAAAATGCCTATGGCTTAACCTCCAACTGAATAATGGTATGGTTTATTTAAAATCACTCTCTTATATCCTTAAACACAGGCTGCAGGTCATTCCAACTCTATAGAATACACATATTTGCTGGATGCATAATCTACAGGTTTGTCTTTATTGCCCTGAGACACGTTAATAGCCCAAACATGCATTGTAATAGACAGTGCTTTACTTTTTTCATACTTTTGAGGAGTAACAATTTTTATTGTTTATCTGAATACATAAATGTTATAGTTTTAAATAATGTAAATACTTTTTATTTCCTCAACAGATCTATATTTTTTTCTGATAATTTCTACAAAATAATATATTTTCTGTAATATTAATAAAGCAATAATTTATTGCTGGGGGGGGTGATGAAAAAAGATTTTATTAACACTTATGAATTTAAAATGGATTGGAGAATTTCTGTCATCTCTAAATGGAAAACAATAGCTCAGCTGGATAAAAACAACATAAACACCATCCTTTTCTCTTCTCCTTTTAATCAAAACACATGCCCCAATAAACACATTAGGTTAAGTACTAATGAGGCAGATCATGTAGACCATTAGCATCACAGAACCTGTCCACTCATTCAAACATAGGTTAGCGGCTACCCTTTATCTCTATAGGCTAACAGTCCAACAGAGCTATCCACAGAGATACCATTGTCGCAATAAGCAATTAAATAAAGGTATGTTTCAAATTTCAAATGATTTTTGTACCCATTTATGGATTGAGAATATCTGTAATAATTTTACACTTTAAACGCATACAATTGTATGTTTCTATTGGAAGTTAGCATTAAACACCAAGTGTCTGCATTCGACCAGCAGCTGGCGCTGTTAATTTTTTATTTATACTTAGCAGCAGTGAAGGCCCAACCTACGGGCAGTTACATTTGTCTGCTTTTTACTACAGACAGGTCCTCCATTGCTTTGACAAGTTGGTTCTTTGTATGTAGTTCTGAGAAAATACGCACTAAACATCTAAATCTGCTCTTCATTTATATGCCTTCCTAAAATACACAGTTGTTTCCCTGTTTTACATTCACTACTATCTCTCTCTGGTGCACCTAGTTTCAGTGGTAATTTAGTCCAATCAACACTACAAAAACAATGTCTCAGGACGATTTGCAGAATCTGGCCTTACTCCAGGATGCTGCAGTCATGTACAGATTTCATATCTTACACAACTTCACGTGTTTTCTGCTTGTATCTCTGTAATCCCACAGATCAGATCTGAATTTAAAAACAGGGTGAAATATATGTAAACCCTTTGCTGATTTATTTACTAATTTATGTCAGATTTCCATACTGTGAGATCTATTCATCTTCCTTATATAGTATCAGAGGAGAGAATAAAGAAGTTGAAATTTGTATAAAATAGGCAGTTTGTCTAAATGCAGTTTTTTTTCTGCTTGGAACAAACCCCACCTGTTATATTTTCTGATTGCTGTGTGTCTGAGCTAAATACCTTTTTATTATCAGTATTATATTTTCACACCATTGATGCACAGTGAAATATGCAAAAGAAAATTATGGAAAAACAAGAATTAGTTTTACATTATTTGGAGAATAATCCTAAAATGACAACACACATCCTAGCATGTTTAAGATTTAAACCACATTTCTACTACATTTATATCTCATGTTTTCATCTTCTACTTCTTCTTATTATTATTTTCATGTGCAACAGTCATAAATCAATGCAGAGAGGACAAAAACTCTATCCAACCAAACGGGCTTTACTTACTGTTGGCATACAAACACAGTTGATTTGTTTAAATAATCTAAATGATATAATCACATACATATCACAAATCACATTCATTGTGTGCATCAGTCTCTTAGTCCTGACTGACTGTCGGACAGACAGGGGGCAGAATAACACTGTTCACATCATTAACGTTTTGTCTCTGTGCCAAATGTAGAAGTTTCTAATATGGAAGGATTTGTGAAGAAGAAACCCAGAGATCAGAATTAAACAGGGCTGAACAAAACTAAATATATTCTTCTTTCATTCTGATTATATTTTTGTTTGTTTGTTTCCTGAAAATTGCCTGTTTTTATTTATTTATTTTTTTTGAAAGCTAAAACCTGAGATTCATGATACTGGACTTTCATTTTAAACATAAAAAGAAAAAGAAAATGTGATTTTTTTGGTATAAATGTTTTGTTAGAGGTATTAGAAGATAACACATCAATGATGATGTCAGATATTTATTCCAGACAAACATATTTCCCATTTTAAATTCATGGACATGAATGGGTTAATGGAAAATTATCAATGAACGTGTCTTTTGCGGGAATATATCCAGTGTGTGTGTGTGTGTGTCGCCATGTTGTTTTGGGGCTATATCTGCGCAGAGACAGTGCATCGCCCACTCCGTTCCAGGATTCAAATCCATAAACTCAAGAGTCGACTCCAACTCGGATTCCAGTTGATGGAAATCGAAGATTCGAATCCACTCAGTTTATATATTGCCGGGGTGTTTTTTTTTTTTTTTTGCGTAGTCACCATATTAGAGGTCGAGTGTCTGGTTTCAGAGCGCAGCATTAATGTAAACGAAAGGGAAAAATGGATAAATGTATCTCATACACAGCTCCTCTCCGTGTGCTGGAGAGAGTATTACAACACCCAGACGCACAGAAGTCCACTCCCTCTTTGTGTAGGGGGTAAAGGGTCACAGTGTAGCATAATGAGAAAAATACGGTTAGCCACATTAGCTTCTTAAATTTTCATTTACACGCATTTCATCTCCATATGATTCTGAATCGTTGATATCAGCCTGAATAGTTTGATATAAAACATATGAAGATTAAATACATGTAAATGTGAATTAAAGAAGACTTGCAAAAAATGAGAAAACAACCTTAGATTATAATGTAGTTCTCCGTGACTGAAAGTGTGACTCATAAGTGAGAGCGGTTTCTATGCCGCTGCGAAGCTGAGGACGAATCCCATCAGAAATTCAACCGTTCTCTTATTTTTAAAGCTTCTGGTTTTACATCACACAACACTGTCGTACTGAAAATGTCCCAAAAGAGTTTTATAATGTCCCCTTCGCTATTTTTACTGGCCCCAGGACCGCGGTGTCTGGAGCCCTGCCCTGTGTGTGTCACTCATCCGAGTCAAAGCGCCATCTTATTGCACAGATCTGATTAGGCTCAGTAGCCTCACGTGTGATACAGAAACGCATACGATTAGTCTGGGCGTTTCCTGGAGCGCCAAACCTGAACCGTAATGACTAGAAGAGTCACACCACTTATACTCTATTCAAATTTAAAGCGCTCTTAATAGTTTAACAGTTACAGGTCCATGTCCGATTACGACAGCGTCTGTGTTCGGAGTCGGATCGCGAGCCGTCTATTCGTGACCCCTGCCCTACTCCATCTATAGGGCACAGTAGGTTATAACATAACGGTTTGTGCACTCACATAGCACATTGTATTTTGAAAATAACCTTTAGTGAGCTAAAGGTGTCAAGTTTTCCTGTCGAATAAATGTCATAAGGTCAGTATGATTAGTTTTATTATCCGTGATGTGCAGAGCTGTTTACCAACGACACCTACATGAGGACTACAAGTGTTGCCAGAAACAATAACACAATTTAAATGTCCAAAGCTATACTCTGGACATTTGAATAGTCATACCCTGCCATATATTTGCGTATTTGGCACTGTCGACATTACATTTGCACTACTTGTTTACACTGGTTAATTGCCCTACCTCCATCACACTGTGATATTTGTCTACATCTATTTAAATGTTTTATATTGTATTGTATTTTATTTTATATTTCTTCTTCTACATAATATTTTATAGTTTAAACTCTACATTCAGTTTTATATTTATTTTTTACTTAATATCTTAATTATGTCTTGTATCTCATTATTATGACTTGGTACTTCATAATTATGACTTATTCTCTCATTGTTATGACTTAGTATCTCATAATTATGACTTATTCTCTCACTGTTATGACTTAGTATCTCATAATTATGATATCTCATTATAATGACTTAGGGTATGCCATTTTTTTCCTCAAATATTAACAAGTATCTGAAATTCGTCGTGTCATAGATCTTAGTAGATGCAATTAGTAGAACCAACATATTTTGTTTTATCACAGTGAAATAGTTGACTGTGTTCATTTCAAGTAACATGTACTTTTGAAAATTCTGCATTCTGAAAATTAGTTTGAAATCGAGTCCAAAACATTGGAGTCGACTCTCCCCGAATTACTGCAACTGAGGAATCGATTCTTTTTGGGATTGACTTCCAGCCAGTATTACTCCCATATCACCATCACTGTCTGGCAGTGAATACCAACTAATGTTCGTACCCAGCACAATCGAGCGGGGAAACGACTTTACTCTTATTGTCTGCTACGGAAGCGAGCTAAATTTTCTGTAAAATGTGTATGAAGTTTTATCTGCTGTTGTCCTGCTTGGGTTAACGTTAGTCGGCTACAACGTAACTTTGTGCTTCTCTACGGAGCGACGCTAATGTGGCATACGTTAATGCTAACCGTTCAGAAATTGCTCTGTTTTTATTAGCCGATTAACAGATTAACAAAATTCTTAGAACTTGTAGCTAGTTTTCTGTGTAGTCGATATTTGCTTGTGGTAACTATTTTTCAACCCGTTAGCGAGTTTATAGCTGCATAGCATATGTTTCTATGGAGCCGGGGGAGCAAATTGTAGCTCTTGGCCAGAATTAAACCTTAAGAAGAACTTAAATCTAGACAGGACACACTAACAGTTGGTAAAGAAAACCTTGGTTGTTTTGTTTTAAAGCAGCACTGCTCAAGGAGAACTGAGCCGCTGTGTTGAGGTTAATCTGTAGAGTGTTTCTGCTGAGTTGGGAAGCTCAAGTACAGTAACACGGTTGGTTGGTCTCAATGGCACAGAGTTACATTTAGTGGAGAAGCCTGGGACTTTAAGAAACTTTAGAAAAATGTAACTGAAAACTATTTGTCACGGAAAGCGTTTCACAGTTCGCTACAGCTATAGCTTGATGGCTAACGCTGTTGGCCGCACAATGGTCTGCTGAATATGAATGGGGTCATGAATTGTTTTCGTCTGTGGCTAAGCTAGCTTTTTGCTTAGCCCCACCATCGACGTGGCTTGCTGACCACCTTTTGATGTGCATTGTTTTCATTCGCGAGAGTACTACCGCATTTCAGATTAAAGCAGGGACCACCATCATTTGAACCATGTCGGGGGAAGTTCGTTTGAAAAAGCTGGAAAAAATTATCCTCGACGGCCCGGTCCAGTCTAATGGCCAGTGTTTCAGTGTCGAGACACTGCTGGACGTTGTGCTGTGTCTTTTCGATGAGTGCAACAACTCCCCGCTGCGAAGAGAGAAGAATATAGCCGAGTTCTTGGACTGGGGTGAGTGCTGCTCATGAAATCAGGGTTCCGCAGAGATTGATTCACACATCTTCAGAGTGCTCAGTTAGACTTGTCATATTTGTTAATATAGCATTTTACATGCACAAATATACGTCAATTGGCTTTACACAAGCCATAGTCATGTTTTTAATTATTGGCCAACCTCTCTTACTATTTTTTAAGCCAGAAATGATCAACAATTATGATCACTAATAGAGATCACTGCACTTGCAGCTCCCCCTGAGGGCTAGGGCTGGTCATATGTCACCAATAAATTGTTAAAATTCTTAGAGCATTTTAACTGACAATACTGTTCTTCGTGAAGTCCAGTAACAACCCATGAAAATGGGCTTAACTAAGCACAGAAAACAATCAAGATGGATCACATACACACACATTACTGGTTAATTACACATCAATACTGTCAGTTACACAGTGTCAGAATAGAAGTTTTGCAATGACACACTCCAAGCACATTGCTGCAGGATATTTACATAATTTTTACCACATTTCAATTAATTTGTGACAGATCTTGTAGATAGATAATATTAAGACACTCTTCTGTTTATTAAACCTGTAATTATTGGTGAAATATTTGCCACATCATAATTCATCAGAGTTGCCCTTGCAAAGTGCTTGAATGCTTAAATGAACAAGAATTTATATTTAACTTTAAAACTGAATGCAATGAATTGATGGCAGTGCCCTGTAATAAACGTCAGTCAGTGACAGATGTTGTAAATTATGTATATTGAAATACTGTATATATATATATATATATATATTATATATATATATATATATAATATACACATGCACATAATTATTGTCCGGCCCTAATTGGCACATGCAAGTTTTACAATGTCTTAATAAAAAGGTCTGCTTTAGATCCTCCAACAGCATGTCAATGTGACCAAGGTCGTGACTCTGACATAGTCATTCTAAAATAAGGATTTTTTTTCTGTTTAAATCAGTCAGTTGATTTTACTCCAATGTTTGACTTGCTCTCATGACCCTCTTCTTCAGAATAGAAAGCTGCACAATACGGCTTGTTTCCTAATAGTTTTTGTGGACTCTCCTTGGCCTATGTCGTAGTCTTGATCATTATGGAAATTGTTATAAGTTATGGAACCCTTGTTCATATTTTCTGCACCAGTAACTATACCAGAAACACTAGTAACTAGTATATCACCTCCTTTACCCTAATAAAGCTGGTAGAATATTACAAAGGTGGTATATTAAACTTTATATTTTACAGTCAAGTTTATTTACATTGTCATATTAAAAATTTAAACATATCCCAGTCATTATTTATATTGCTGGCTCTGTAGCTAATAGGAAGAAGAATGAGACCTGTAGAACACAAGGTGGACCACCCTCACACCTCTCACTGTCACAGAACGGTTGCCAGTTTATGACTGAGAGAATACCTGGAGGAAACAACCTCTCATGACACAAGTGCCTTTGTACAAGGCATATTCATTACATTTAGTTTACATTATCTTCTTCATTTTGCATTAATTGTGGGTTTCCTTCATTTATCCACTGAGAAACTGTTTGTGAGTTTTACCCCCACTTACATGTTTGTAAGTTTTCCCACAGTGATTACTGGAGCTTTTGCAGTAACTGTGTCTTTTGCAGTTTAGATTTAAAAGTCTTCTAACTAAGTGAATTATCGCTGATACAGAATGAAAACAAAATCGTCCCTACAGCTTTAGTGCCTGATGTTACTGTGAGGTCTGCAGAGTTATACTATGTTATAAAACACTGTTTTGTGTTATGTATACTTCTGCAATATTCTCATCAAAATTGCCAAAGGTCTGATCAAATTTGTTGTATAATGTAGACTACCAGATATTCTGTGAGTCATGTATAAAGTGTGGGATTTGATGATTGTGATGATAGTTATTATCACTTGATCTTGTTTGAGAAGAAGTACATTATTAAATGCTTATTTTAATGGAACGGCACTATGGACACTACCTGTACCTCAGTGCTATGCAAGGATTTTCTCTTCACATAATCCCCTTTAAGGCAATGGTCACAATTTTAATTAAAAAAAAAAAACATTTTTCATAAAAATCAGAAGAAGTCTCCTCATCATTTGCTGCACTCCATCTGTTTGCATGATGCAAACCATTCTAATTCTAAAGGGTTGCTTTATTCCTGCTCCACTGGTGGGTTATATTGACTTGTATTGCAGTTTCAGATGACTTAAGGTGACCACTAACTGCATGAAAATAAGCACAGATAGAAGAAAGTGCTACAAAACTAAACAGCTTGAGTTACAAATGAGTTTCTTTGACAATACAAACAGTCCTGACCGACATTAGCCATATAGCCATTGTCGCAGAGGTTTTTCTGGCATTTCAAAAACAGGAAAGCCCAAAATACATACCCTTGTCATTGGAAGGCCTGGAGAAGCTATGGTGCATCACTGGGAACTATATATTTATGTACTGACTTATATTTCTATAAGAGTCTGACTGAAAAAATGGTGCTGTAACAAATTCATAGCCCTGTTTATTTTGAGTAACACCTCACTCAGGTGTTCTGGCTTTAATAAGGTTATTTTGCCTGTTTTTTTTTCTTGGAGATTTTGCCCGTTTTCATGTAAAGTTAAAATAAAAGCTGTGCAGATGTAATTTACTCGTCAAAAAGTCAGTAACAGTGAAATGTGTCCATGTATTTGTGTTGTTATAGGGACAGACAAGACGACTTTGTTAAATATATAGTAGAAAACAAAAGGCTGGGTCACAAAACATTCTCCAAACAAGAAGAGGCTAGGATTAAATATTACCTCAACAGCATTTAACACATTTCTGTTTGAGGCGCCAGTAAAACACTGAGCTGAATAGTGGACCTACAGTGCTGAAGCGGCGCGAGCGTGTCCTAATTCAACTCTCAACACTCTGACCCCTTGAACACGTATTTTTTTTAGGTCCCAAAAAGAGACTTGTCCAGGGAAATGAGGACCTCTGGTCACAGACGAACAGTTCCAAATTTAGTTCACGAACTGGAATGTGAAATATGGCTAAACTAACAACAGAGGCTGTAGTGGCGCCACCTTAAGTTCTCTCTGTGAAATACGTCTGAATTAGTTCAGAAACAGTTCCTATTAGCGTATGCGCATTTCAACATTAGGAGTCAGTCAGTCAGTCAGTAAGTGCATATGCCTCTTTCTAGGCTGGACCGACAGGTGGTCCGGCAAAAACTTACAAGTTAAACTTTTTTCTCAAACATAATGCTGAACCTTAAAAGATGCAGAGCTTCTGAGTGTGAACAAATAAGAAATAAGCAGTTTCCCGAATTGTAGACATTCCCTTTAAAAGGGAACATATTATTTTTCCACAAGTTATCAGTGTTTTCTGGTGTTTAATAAAATGTATGCAACATGCTTTGGTCAAAATACCACACAGCTCAAGTAAAACACAGCATTCTCCTTTGGACTAGTTTGGAGAGAAAAGTGGGCCAATTCTAAAGTGTCTGCTATCTATGCAAGATGCAGGACAGAATTTAATCCCAAATCCTCAGGCTTAGACCACAGGGGCTTTTCTTTGTTTTTTTTTTGCCTTTTTTTCTTTATTATTTGTTAATTTGGACACAGACAGACATGCCATTCTGTGGTTTTCCACAAAACATTTTAATGCTAGTCATAATTTTTTTTATGGACCCCAGACAGGGACGTAGCAAACCGAGGGGATGTGGCTGTTTCAACACCCACACTTTTGTCAGATTAAAACGATACTAAAATATGCAAGGGTCAGCAAACCTAGGCAATGTCTTTTCAGCGATACAATTCTTGTGATGACTTTTCTGCCAGTCACAACAAATGTATCAGTTAGCATCAGTGACAAGGGAACGAGAGCTACAGATTTCAAAGAGCGAACAAAGTGTGTGAGTGAGCAAAGTATAGGAAAGTCCTTCATGCCTGCAGGATTTTGGAAGAAGAGTCAAAACTCAACAGGTAGAATGGAGTGATATCAGGCACTGCATCACGCTAATTTAGTGAAGCAAATGTCACAATGTCAGGATTTTCTAGATAGCCTAATATGAATATGTATGATGAGTATGATCTGTGAACCGATGGCATTGCTTTACAGTACCGTCAGGCTTTATCTAGCCTACTGGCAAGGGGTAACTTTACACTAGTGCAAAGCCAAACCTGAGTGTTATTTTTTTCTGTCGTTCTCTTGCTATATAATAAAGTCCAATCATAGGACTGTGCATGGACGTTGTTATACAGGTTTTAGGGGAGCTGTAGCCCTCCCTTCTGTCTCCAGATAGCCTCGGATTGGCTATCAGCCTGTATTACTTTCTTGGCAGAATACACATGCGTAGTGTTGCCAACCATCCCATAAAATTTGAATCTTCCTGTGTTCGGACACTTAAAGGTGCGTTCCATTTTGCACCGATACGGAAGTCCTTTTGTTCTGTATTTTTGAGGTCACATTCTTATGGCAGTAGACCAAAAAATGCAGCTCACTCTCAGCTGGAGAGAGGGGCAGATTCTCCTCTTTTCCTAAACAGAGAATGCGCTTTTCGTTTGGTGTGATCTTTATTTATCCATTCAGCAGTCAGAGTTATCTGTCCATCATTCAGTTCTGTAGCCAATGGAGTCACAGTCCATCCTACAAGGGTTTGTTTTGCAGCTGCGTTGAGAGCAGCAGGTCAGTGCTCAAAAGCTGGGAACTACAACTCTGATTTTAGATAAAGATAATGTTAGCACTGTGAAGAGAAACTGCATTTCATTTCAACACATCACAGATACGTTTTTACTCAAAGTAATCATTTATACAAATAAATAAATCACAACAAAAAATAAGAATCACATGATATATTTTCATATAGATTAACATTAATTATGTGTAAGACAAATGAGTCCTAAATAAGCAATTAATTCTATGACATTTTGACTGGACATCTGATAAAGTAATGAGGATGAGTCTTTTAGACTCTTGGACCAATAAGATTCTTCCACTTCAGATCTTATTGTAATTAATGAACAATTTAAATAATGCAGTTATTTTAAACTGGTAATACAATATTACAATCTTTAAATAACCACACTGAAAAGCCACTGATGCACTAGTTGAAATAGCATTATGCTAGCAGAGGAAACCTGATTATTGATGAATGTAAAATAAGCCTGCTGAAGAGCCAGTTAAAATGGCAGACTGAACTGATGTTTATGTTCTTTCCTGATGTTATGACAGTACATTTAACAGATACCTGCATATAATGTTTTTCTGCCTATAGATGGATATTCAATTTTTTTTATTTTGTAAAGGCAGCAGCTCCTTGTGGCTTTGCTCAATCTGTACCTCATGGAAAAAATTTGCTGCTATTAAGCAATTACCTCAGACCACCTTGGTTAAACCTTAGCCCCCAATCATTGATCTCTAGTGACGGCTCTGGGATTGTGTTTTGAAAAAGCTGTTCTCTTTTTGTCATGCAATATTAGGATGCACAAAAGGAAAAGGCAGGGGGAGATAGACTCCTTTTTCAAGCAAACCCAAGTAAATGGAGTTGACAATTTGCTACCACAAGCTTGCATTGTGTAACCCCTCATATGTGTCTGTTTTTTGGTTTTCACTCAAAGGTTGAGGAGATGAAGGACCATGCATATTCACCGGGCACAAACAATAAAAAGTTGGGACTCCACGCAAGGCAGCATAGTTTGAAATGTATGGGTAATGCTAGATATACCCCTGACCCAGATGCAATATTTGTCAGAAAAATCACAATTAGATATTATCAGCTGTACTTGCCAAGATGTTCACCATCTCCTACACTGTACAGAAAATTTACTTGGCCAAAAAAAAAGGCTATGCATAAAATCTGAGCAAAAGCTGATCCAGGATGTGTTCAGTTTGTGATTAATATTTATGTGGCCTAATAATGTTATGTTGATAATTGACTGCGATGAAAAATGTAAGTGTATGCAAACGATATTAATCAGGTATTGACAGAATTTTTTAAATTGTATAATTACACATTCTCTGTTACTTCTCAAGTCTCAGGTTTTTGTGAACTCAGATTCATATTACATTCATGAATTAAACAAGCTCTACATGCTATCTCCTTCTATGCAGATTTAACGTCACTAATATCCCATTAGTTAGGCTAAAGCTCTAAAGTTTGTTTGACAAGTTCTTTCTTTATCTTGGACACGTAAGTGTAAATCTTTAGGAAAGTGTGTGTGTGCCCTTTAAAAGTCTATGGCTGAGACTTCTGTAAGGTTCACTGGAAATTATAAACAGTGTTTTTTTTTTTTTCAAGAGAGCTATTTTTGTTCTCATAACATTCCTCAGACTCTAAGCCAAACCTATACTAAATAGGGCATTTGTGATTTTTTTATTGTATTTTATTTTATTTTTTATTAATCAGATACTACTTATATATTACCAATAAGTATATTGATTACCATATGACACTAAGGACTATTGTACTGTTATGTAGTCCAGTATTGGAGCATAACAGAATGGAATGTATTTTTATTTGTATATTTAAGCAAAATTATTTGTGTGATTACTGTAGTAAATATTTTGCTTTTAAACACCAACATTAAAAACAATGTAATGATTGATCTTTCTTGCTACAATTTACTATTACACATTTCTTCCAACTATTGACTTTAGTCAATAACTGGAGAAACAAGCTTTAACTTGCATCTAATCTGTCAGCCAGATTTGTTATCATTGTCTTGACACCAAGACATCCACATGCTTTGGTTTACTGAATGGCTACGAATCATGTAGAATATATTCTGTTGAAACCACTAGACTTTAATTTGTAATTGAATCAGTTGGTCTTTTGGATATTGATGTAACAAAAAAAAGTTTTCTTGGTATCATCATTCCCTAGTAAACCTCTGTATACCTATTCTGGGCTATTTTTATTAGCTATACTCTGTGCTGGATTTTCAGCATTGCTTTCATATGTGAATATGTAGGCCTCATATTTGGGTAAATTCCTGAATTGAGAGGATTTTGGAGAATAATAAAGTTGTAGAGATCTACAACTTTGATATTTATGAATCATCTATAATTGGTAATGCATTATTACAATAAAAAATGTAAGTGTAATGTTCAGATACAGACAGGCATCTCTGTTTACTTAACTTATTTCCATAAAGTTGTGACATTTTGGAAGATAATTATCTGTAATTTGTTCATTCTCTTGAACCTTCATTTAACTCACCAAATAAAATCCAGCATTTTCACTAACCAACTTAAGTTTTTTAAATGGATGCAAATACTCAATACACTCAAAAGAGGTATTTTTATCACTGTGTTACACCTCATTTCCTTTTAATCACACTTAATTTTTATCAGCTTGCATTGTGTTGCTGAAATAACCATGTACTTCCTTGGAAAAGATGTCATCCTGACATCAGCATGACTCTCTAATTTCTCTAAGGCTACGTTCACACATCAGGTAAAGGTGGCCCAAATCTGATTTCATCATCAAATCAGATTTTTTTGTTCTGTTGTTCACACTGTCTATGTAATGTGACCGATATCTGACTGAATAGATCATGCTAATAAAAGCTGACCCGAATGCGCAAAAGAACGATGCTTCGTGCACTGGCCAGAAGGCAAAATCCATCTGTTATATCCATACAGAGCACTTACATTTTTGAAAAGGAATGGGACTAGACTGTTTTTTTACTGTATCACAAAACCTCCCTTTATTCCAAATGAGCTATATGTTAAAAACAGAGTATTAATTAAAGAATATTAAAACATGATCGGATGTTTCTTTTGTGATACGCACAAATTTTCCAGGCCACACGTGAACACACGGCCTCCAAAAAAAACTAGCGCCAACAAAATGAATATGACTCACATTTATACAGTTTCATACTGACATGAAAAATAAAAAACTGATATAGAACTACTAAAAAAGTAGCTCTTCTCATGTTTGTTTTATAAAAACACTTAATTCAAATTCCCACAATTTTTATTTTTTCATAAATGAAAGACAGGAACCTGGATTAAGAGGTGTCACATGTTTTGCAATATTTTTTACAAAACAAAAATGCTTTGACCAGGCCAGTTCCTTGTCTATTTAAATTAAAATGAAGACGTTTGGGACTGTAATCCGGAGATCATTCTAAGCGGCCGGAGTTACGTAAATGTCACATGAATTCTGATCTTGCTGTTCAGACAGAGTCTCATTGCTACAGATCGGATATGGATCGGATCTCAATACCACATATGAAAGTGACCCAAATCTGATTTTAAAAAGTCAGAGTTAATGTAATTTGTGCTGTTCACACAGCCACACAAATGACACATCTATGTCGGATTTAGGCCATTTTTCCCTGCTGTGTGAATGTACCATAAATATACGTGTCAATATCATAATTTTGGCTTTTACAACTTTCTCTGGTAACTGTAAAGTAGGTTTTAAATTTGGCACAGAGAACTCCTAGAAACAAGCTGACCACAGCACAGGGTACCAAAGTCTTTTGAAGCATCTGAATTCATAGAGTAGTTGATAGCATTTCTGCATAAAATTGAAATATGTCTTTTTCCTTGGTGATTTTAGTTGCATTTCTTGAACCTGTGGTGGAAATTGCTAAGTGACAACAGCATTCTGAAGTACTTCTGAGCTGATATTTGTGAGAATAGCATGATGATTTCTTATGCAGTGCTCTCTGTGGCACAAAGTTCACATTCAACAGGGGAAAATACGTACATTATATGGACAAACGTATTAGAACATATACACATCAAAAGTATAGGAACTTTTAAGACCAAATGTTATTTACGTGTTGCAGTGACGTCATGTTTTTCCATGGGTGCCATATTGGGGATTGAGTGCCTGGTTTCAGAGTGCACCACTAATTGGAAAGACAGATAATTTTAATTATATCATACACAGCTCCTCTCCCTGCACTGGAGAGAGTTTTACAACACTCAAAACACAGAAACCCACCTCCACTCTATGTGAGGTGTAAAGGGTTGCACTACGTATAGTATAAAGAGAAAATGACCCTTAATATCAGCATATTTGTTATAGGATTTAATGGAAAATTGTTAGCACATCAGTCTCTAATGCATTTCTCTGATCTTCTGTCTAATTGAGTGAGTCATTCATACACATCATATACAAGATTCAGGAATTGTTTTATTTCATTAAATAGTGCGTAGGAGACTGCACACAAAAGCCACATATTCCTTTGTCTCAGACTTCTCCCCCATGTTTACAGGTAAATAATTTAATCCCACTGCCCCTGTGGCATAATTGGTTAAAAAAATAATGGTTTTTGCACTCATGTAGTGCATCGTATGCCGACAGTTTTTAGTCAGCTGTATGTTTCAAGCATGCCTGTTGAATTAGTGTCTAATTATGGTTTGTTTTATTATCTGTGATGTGCGCTATGTTGTTAGTATGGGGCTACTTTAGGACACGGCCTGAGCTTCTTTACTGACTGACACAGACGAAAAGAGCTATTTACAAACATGATGTAAATAAATGTGTTAGGGATCCATACCTATTTCTTTAATTTAAATATCTAATGGTGGACTACAAAACAATTTAAATAGCACAGTTTTTATTTGAATTGTATGTTTGAGCAATGAATACGTACCTAATATGGCTGCTACTATGTTCTGTGACAACAGCTGCCACCCAAGAATAGCAGCTTCCACTCATCTGGGAAGGTTGTCTGTAAGATTCTGGATTTTGTTTGTGGTACTTTTTAGCCCAGTCATTCATGAAGATTTATGAAGTCAAACAATGATAAAGCCCAATTTATACTTCTGCGTCGACCCTACACCATAGGCTTCGCGTCAACGCAAACTCTACAGCGTAGCCTGGCATGCACCTCTTTAGAAATGTAACTACACGCCACGTTAATGCAGACCACAACAACTGTGATTGGTCAGAAAATCGGACAGACATTGTTTACGCAGAACCAAAGAAGTACAGAAACATGAGCTCCCCTCCACCACACACAGAGACGCAGACAGCAGCACTTTCATAGTGAAAGATTTCCTCAGACATGGTGTGGACTTCAGGGATGAATTTAAATATTGAATAATGGGGGAAAAATAACTAGAGAAGTGATACCACACGGGAAAAACGTGCTGGCTTTTCTTTGGAATTTGTTTCTTTCCTGGCACCTCATGTAAACTCTGCTCTGTCCCAAACAAAGACCTACACCCTAAACAGTGCACTTTAAAGATTTATAAAAGTAATTCTACTGCTCCGCTACAGAGTGTAGAGGAAGATGTTTGAGATTCAGCCCTAGTGGTTTGGCGGTGTAATTGCAGAGTGACGCGGACACCAATGCAGAAGTATAAATGCTCACAACAGAGCCTGCTTGGCCCACGGTGTAGGGTTGACGCAGAAGTATAAATTGGGTTTAAGGAACAAAAGGGCCTGGCTTTCAATCTCTGTTGTACTTTATTCCAAAAAAATTTCAGTGGGTTTAATGTCAGGGCTCAATGTAAGCCTGTCAAGTTCTTCCACATCAGACTGCCTTTATGGACCTTGCTTTGTGCACTGAAGTATAGTCATACTGGAACCAAAAAGGGCCTCCCTGAAACTCTTCTGCACACTTAGAAGCATAACATTTTCCAAGATGTCTTCATAAGCTGGCATTTTGTAGCGAGCTGTTCTTGCTCTTCACACAAAGTATATTTTCCTCCTGGGATCTTTGGTCTTCCCAAAGATGCACAACACTGTGCAAATGTATATCAAGAGCTTGTAGCGTCTTATTTTGCTAATTTATAGATAGATAGATAATTTATTGATCCCAGAGGGAAATTCCAATTACTGATGGTGTAAGCTACATAAAAGATGGACAGTTCCAGAAATTAACAATAAATTTTTTAATTAAACAAAAAAGTAGCTGTATTGGCAAGTACCAAAATACCTAATACTTGTACTCGTGCTCGATTTGAAAAAAATGGTATTTTATGCATCCCTAATTAGAACCAAGAGGTCTAGGCCAGTCCTTGAAATACAACCTAAAATCTTTGTCCCTATTTCACCAACCTGGCACAGTGCAGTCAGGCAGGTAACATTCTGGTATTTGCCAAACCCAGATTCATCCATTAGACTGCCAGCTACAGAAGAATAATTTTGTACTCTCGTACTCCATTCAGCACTTCTACACTATTTAATGTTTCACTCAATGCATTGGTGGCATACTTTACACCACTCCATCCAATGTTGTTTGTGCATTGTGTTTTGTGATGTAAGGCTTGATTGCAGCTGCTATAGAACCCATATCATGAAGCTTCTGGCGAGCTGTTCTTGCGCTGATGTTAACGCCAGAGGAGGTTTAGAGCTCTGCAGTATTTGAGTGAATTGAGGGTTAGCGTAATTTACACACTGTGCCTCAGCATTCAGTGACACTGACACTCTGTAACATTACGTGGTCTGCCACTAAGTGGTTGGGTTGCTGTGGTTTCTATAAATTATACTACTTTTCAGCAATACCAGTCATAGTTGATCATGGAATATCTAGAAAGCAATAATGGCATCATAGTATAGTATCACACTTAAATTCTGTGAGCTCCTTAGAAGGACCTATTCTTTCTTAAATGCTTGTTAAGGTAGACAGTATGGCAAAGTACCTAATTTTATACACCTGTTGTAGTGGGACTTAATGAAACACTTGTGCTCAGTGATTAGTGTGTGTCCCAGTACTTTTGTCCATATAGCGTACATTCTGCATAGTGAATAACTAAGCATCTCCACTTCTTTCTGGACATGCACACCATGCTCCAACAGAAATAAAGGTTCCTTGAACAGGACACCTACTGCGCCAATATCCATGTTTACATGCAGCCTAATAATCAGACTAATGACTAAGAGAATATGTTCATGTATACATGTCACATGGAACAGAGTAGTCGGAATGAGGTCATTCTGATTAAAATTTGTATCCGCATGAAAATGATTTGTCATTTTCACACAGCTCACACAGCTCCGGGGGCCTGGAGGTTGTGGGTTCGATTCCCGCTCCGGGTGACTGTCTGTGAGGAGTTGGTGTGTTCTCCCCGTGTCCGCGTGGGTTTCCTCCGGGTGCTCCGGTTTCCTCCCACAGTCCAAAAACACACGTTGCAGGTGGATTGGCGACTCGAATGTGTCCGTAGGTGTGAGTGAATGTGTGTGTGTCTGTGTTGCCCTGTGAAGGACTGGCGTCCCCTCCAGGGTGTATGCCCGCCTTGCGCCTGATGATTCCAGGTAGGCTCTGGACCCCCCGCGACCCTAAAATTGGATAAGCGGTTACAGATAATGGATGGATGGATAGTTAAATCAGGAAATAATAGCTATGCAAACACCTGTATCCAATTACATTCCCCATTCAGATTGTTTATGTACATTTTAAGCATGAGCCAATCTTGCAGCAGCAACACACTGGAATACTGGAATAGGTGACTTCAGGGTGTTTTGTCAACGCCCTTAAAATCATAAATGACTGCCCTGTTTAGAAATTTTGCTTCTGCTCAGAATTTCTGAATTACTTCAGTACATCTCTCATACCAGGCCATTCTATAAAGGGGTTTTGAGGAAAGTGACTGAACTGAAATGAAGCTTTGTAACAAAATTACAGAGGAGGGAATTAAAGCAAAGCTGAACACTCTAGGAAAAACTAAACTGGTGTGGGCAGAGCATTAGGAAGTTTAGGTGACATGGATAACAGCATTATTCCTGTCACATATCAAGCCCAATCTTGTTTGAAAGCTTGTTCTTGTTAGGGCATATAATAAAGAGTAAAATGGCAGTATGGCCATCTCATTTCCTCAAATCTGGGATTTTCATCTAGCTTGTGGAAAGCCATTCATTTAAAAATATCCAGATGTTTTTAAGGTTTTAGGAGAGTAGAGTTCATCACTGCATCTTTTAAGATGATATAGTATGTTTGAGGGGGAAGAAAACAGCAGTTGTTTGTACATGGATAAAGTTAAAATAGTCTGTAAGTTTTTATTCACTGTTTGAATTGTAACAGAAGCTCATTTGTAACTTGTTATTTAGTTTTTAGCATTTTTGGTCTGTGTTTACTTTCATGCAGTTAGCATTCTCACAAATTTAGAGTCAGTTCAATTTACAGAATAAATAGGTTACTATTTTGCAGCATCAAAACTAAAATAGGTTACCATATTGCAGCGTCGAAACTAATTGTGGTATAATCTGAATTAATTTAATCTGTTTAATTGGAGAAAACCTCTGTGTAGCATGTTTCATTGTTTTAAATGTCATATTGAATGCATCTTCTAAATGCATATATGTAAAATATATTGATTGTGTTAGCATTTTTATATATATAATGATTGCTTTAGCATTTAGTTCTTATTAATATTGTTGCTTCATATTAATTTTTATTTTATAAAAATGCCATCTGGATATTACATTGTGTTAAAAATTTCAGGATGAATGAATAGATTTACTTTTTAAGTCAAGTTTTTTGTGTGAGTAGCCCTTAATGCTTTAAATGTAATATGTTTATTTACAAGTAACTTGATGCTATTAAAAGATAACACAACATGTACTTTGTCCAATAGCTGTGGATGTGACTTGTCCAACTAATTGCATAACCATTTTTCGCAGTTTGCTGCAGTGGCTCAGTAACTTTGTGATTCTTACCCTCTATGGAAGAAGTGTTTTACTGCTACTCCTGTTCCTTTGCCTTTATATGGCCTCTAGTTGCAGGGCATCCCTAGAGATGGATAGTATGGTTCATTTAATTTATAGCCACATGCCTCCCACACTACAGACTGAAGCACTGATATGCATGCTGTCTCTGGCTATATTTTCAGAAAACTACTTAATGTATACTGAAGCTGAAGGCATATTTTATGGCTGAAAAGGCAGCCTGAAAATAACATCACAGCATGGACATGCTGATTTAAAATTGGCTTTGTTTGATGGCTTTGTGAACTGTTTCAATGGGGTTCACCCCTTGAGACTTTGTCTGAAGTCCTAGTGTACTAATTGCAGCTTGAAGTTCTTAAAGACACCCCTACCCCCCTGCGTTTATGATCATTCAGAAGATCTGCACCTTATGCCATGGTATGTTTGAGTAACAAGCCGACTACATTGCAACTGAAGTTTCTATTTATTGTTTGAATTCCCATGGAAACTAATTAGCCAATCGATCTGTTTAGTTTTGTAGCATTTTCAGTACATGATTCAGTATGTGGCATTCATGCAGTTAGCAGTCTACCAAATTTGGAGTCAGTTCCACCTTAGTTAATAGCACAAAATTAGTCAGTGTTGCCTATCTGTGAAGCAGGAATAGAGCAAAATCCTCATCTTTTTTCATGGTTTTCAATGTTCTGAGGTCTTCAACAGTCCAAATGCCTCCAAATGCTGTTTCTCAGCCATGGTACATATATAGTGCTGTGCATATATAGAGGAGTTTATATTTCTGATTTCCTTGGCTCAACTTGAATCATATTTGTCCGACTGCAGAACATTCACAGTTGTTGCATTTTGCGTCAGTCCGATGTCTAGTTACATTTCTGGGTAAGTGCAGATTAGGCTGCAACTTAGGGTACAGTGTAGGGTTTGCATCAGTGTGGGTCCTACATATTGCCAACAGCATAGGTTTGATGAAGAAGTATAAATTGGTCTTTAGGTGTTGACCTTGAAGTTCACACAGTCATTACTCTATACTGCATATATGTTGCTGTAATGTTTTGTACATTTATTTCTGATAACTTGTGACACATATTTAAATGTTCATAAGTAAAAACTAAATACTCCAAAACCAATTAATACCAACTGAACTAAGCACTGGGAATTTTCTATATGGTTAAAACAATAGCTTGAAAGATGCATTTAATCTATTTTAACCATATGCTTTTCTTTCTTTTTCTAGCTAAACCATTCACATCTAAACTAAAGCAGATGAGACTGCACAGGGAAGACTTTGAAATTCTGAAAGTGATTGGCCGAGGAGCGTTTGGAGAGGTAAGTCCTTTTTCTGTAATTTTCTAAATTATAATTTACCAGTTAATAAAATTGATACAAAGGGACCTTACTGGTACAGAATTATAAGATTGCAGATGTGAGATATTTAGAAATTAGAATTTAGGATTTAGAAATTGTTTTTCGTACAATTAACTACTATGCAGTTCCTAAACAGTTTAGGGCAGTTAATAGAAATACAGGTCCAGTGTCCAAGTGATCATATTATAAATATGATTCCATTTTATTTTGTCCAAACTTTAGTTTTTGTATCTTATTAAGTCAAAGTGCAGGGCTTATAAAACCTTAGGTACCAACATTTTATCAGTTTTATTTAACTACTATAAAGGGAGCTAATTGTTTATGACTGCTCTTGATAGAATAGTTAAGTATATGTAGAACACAACCGTTGCAGCTTTACATCAGCAGTATTGACGCTCCACTCAGATTCCCTTGAAGGTGGCAAAAATTTAGAAAATACCTTTCTGACTGCTGGAACTCAATAATACATTGACATGTGTCAAATACAGTATATTGTATATAACCATTTTTAATTACAATGTAATTTTTAAACTTTATAATATATTTTCAGTGCATATTATGTTTTCTGTGCAATGTTTAGAATGACCTCCTAGCAGGTGCTTCAACTGCAGTTTAGCAATGCACTCTGTGTATATATTGCTTTTTTGCTCTTATATATGCACATAATATGCATATTGCACATTGCATATTTTTCAGGTTCAGCAGTGGCAAGAATTTATAAGCAAACAAAAATTCAAAGGACATTATGATCCTCAAGTAAACCACAAGGGAAACTGAGTGAAGTAGGAATGTTGTTGATGTTGCTCTATTTTTGTTTTTTCCTTACTCCCATCGTTCTTTCTTCATTTTTCTTTGCCATACAGCTTTATTAAGTGTATATAACTAGAAGAATGCTATCATCATTGAACAATAATTTAATTTGTTTATCAGATTCATAAGTTGGTAGCCATATACATAAGGAGTTTTCTTCATTTGGAGTCATAAGGAGTTGTTTGTAGCAGAACTTACTGAGATTGATTAACTGTTGTTTCCTGAAGGTGCCGTGTCTCTCTGCTTTTTGTAAATAGTTTGAATTATAGATGATTAGAAATGACACATCAGCTGTTAATTTATGCCATGTAGTGTATATGGCTTGGACTTGAGAAAAGAGAAAGACAGAAGGTAAATATTGCCTTTCTAAGCTGACTAACTGTAACCCCACATTGACTGGAATGTGCAGAACTCTCAGTGACTGCTTTTTTTGGCTTATTTTTAGCAGGGAGTAAACTTTGCTTTTGTTTCACTTGGATACTTCCAGTTTAAAATAGATATTCTCCCCATAACTGTTCTTTTCATGATTATTTTAACTTTTTATTACATATGTTAATATATGGAAATATAGTTTTGCATTTGATATGACCTGATAGGGAACATTTTATGATGTGTTTTTTCAAAGCTGTTATGTCTGAAATGGGTATATCATGAAATTTCTTTCTAGATGAATTGATGAACCTTAAATTAAAGCTGCAATAGATGACATTTCACACATTAATACAGTAGAAAGCCTTAAATTGTATTAAGGTATATAGAAGTAAAGGCTTCCAGAGCAATGAATGAACACAAGTTCTGTGCATGTTGTTCACGGCTCGTTGTTTTCATAGCCAGCCCAGCTGTGTGTGCATACTAGTGCTGCCCTGTGGAAACTTTAGCCTGTTCATTGCATTGGTCGTGCAAAATGGCAGACTGCAGTACAATATGTTCAGATGTTCAAAATTTCTGCATATTCCTCCTCCACAGAAGCACTGAAACACTTTAACTAAATATGCCTTTGACAGGGAACAAGACAAGAATCAACACTAGACTGGCTTTTCAGAGATAGAAACCACTAAGTGTATTTTTGTTACATTGTACACATTAGATCTTGTAAATGTTGGTTTCACACTGCAATTTAGTGAGTGCACTAAAGAACTTGTTGTTAAACTTAAAAATAAATAAATAAATAAATAAATGACCAAACTCTTATTCGCACCTTTCGTTCCATCTTAAATGGCTGAACTCATACTTGATGTGTCCCAAATCACACCTGCTTGCACTTTACCTTCTATAATACTGTTGTGAAGGCAATGAGTAACTTGCCTGGGCACTTCCATCTCTTGTCATTTCTAATACCTCAACTGGCTGTAATTGGCCCAAAAGTCCACACCATTAAATGACGGGTTTTCACACTGTCACTGATGGTGTCTCATAGCAGCTTTACTGATTTTGAGAATTAAAAAAAAAAAAAAAAACAATATATACCTCAGGCGAGCAAGCCACTGACATATCTTTCAGGAAATGATTAATATCTGGAGGTTTCCAACATGTTAAAAAATTCCTTTGTCTGCCAGAATTTACTAAAAAAATTCTGTCTTGAATAGGGCAAAAAATATGACATGCTTAGATATTTTCACACATATCTGGACACAGTACACTAGGAGGGCAATGTTTAAATCTTGCCATTAAATTCAACTATTTTTTCAACTATTAATTCAATCAGTATTATTCAGCACTTCTAAATAATAGTCAAATTGCACAAAATTATAAGTACAGATATCTATCAAAAGCTCAAAGTGTTTTTCAAAATAATATATCAGTGATAAAATAATGCCATTCTGCATAAACCCCCCCCCCCCCCCCGCTATTTGTTTTCTGTTTGTGTTACAGGTGGCAGTTGTAAAGGTAAAGAATTCAGACAAGGTGTTTGCCATGAAGATCCTTAACAAATGGGAGATGCTGAAAAGGGCTGAGGTAAGAATTAGTTTTTGGTGCCACACTGTCATGTCAGACAATTGACAACCACAGCTATTTGTTACTGATTTCATATTTAATTTTTGTTTATTCAAATATGCTAGTCATAATCATTATTTAATATCTTACCCTGTCAAAGACAATGCTGAAAGGCATAATTGGCATGGCAAAATGTGTCATATTAGCCATTTATGGTGTTATATGAGTGTAAAAGTGTCTTTTATATCTAGACTGCGTGCTTTCGGGAGGAGCGTGATGTTTTAGTAAATGGAGACAGCCAGTGGATCACCACACTGCACTATGCTTTTCAGGATGACAACTTCCTGGTGAGCAAAAGACTGTATTGATTCAGATTTGTCTGAATATTCAGTAACTGTCTTATAAATTTCCAGTGCATCACTTCGTTGCTGTCAGATAAATGTTGATAACTACAATCATTGAAATCATTCATTTAAGGCCAGAGTCTTAAATATGACTGATAAGGCATATTGTGTTTGAATATGCATTCGTGTTTCAGAAGATTTTGGTTACTATTTTAAAATGTCTATGTTTTTTTTTTTTTTTTTTTTTTTTTACTCTGCTCATACCCAAGTATCAGTAATACATCTCTGTCAAGCTAATTCAGGTGGATATAATCTATATTCCTATAGACAATTCCTTGGCCAGCCCTATAAGTTAAGAGTTATTCAGACACATGATCAGAAGGGGTCTAATCTGACAGTCTGAATCCATCATGTAGAATAGATTCTCATATGTCTGTGTTTTGCAGTATCTAGTTATGGATTACTATGTGGGTGGTGATCTCTTGACCCTGCTCAGCAAGTTTGAGGACCGCTTACCTGAGGACATGGCCCGTTTCTACCTGGCTGAAATGGTTTTGGCTATTGACTCTGTGCATCAGCTCCACTATGTACACAGGTAAGCCTCAAGAATAATTTCAGCTTGCAGAAGTCAGCATGGAGATCCTTGGGTCCAGTCTTTACCTGGATTTTTTTTTTTTTGATGGAACAAAGTATCAAGTGATGTAAAAAGTAAAACTTTTGACAGAGACATTTAGCTCTTCACAGAAAAATTATTAAATGAATGGAATGAAGAATGATGTGAAGCTCAGTCAGATTATATTATTTTGTTTGTTATCTGGCTCATCCTTGCTTCATAAGCTCATAATGCCTCTGTGGTGATAAGACTGTTATGTGGCGATAAAACTACACTGTTTCAAATTCTATAGTCACAAGACAAATTTGGACATGTGTATTTATGTTACTGCATAGAGGCCTTTCTTTTACAGATAATATTCTAAGCTCAGAGACTCAGATTTTGCTCATCACTCAGGAAGTGATCAATTCTCTGCTTTTAATTTCATGCTACAGCTGTGGATGTGCCAGTAAATATAAAACCTTAAAGCAGAATGAAATATAATAATAATTGGTTTGTTTGTGAAGAGCAATTCGGGCTACGAGAGACAATTTGCAGTGTTAACAGAGCACATACAAAATGAGGCCGTAATTGATTTACAGAAACTCATCAACATTAACAAAATTCTGCACACCTAAATAAGCTTAAGAACTTTTTTTTTTTTTAATCTTTTTACATATATATAGCATATGATGCTCTGGCAATGATGATTAAAGTATGTTGAGGTGTACTCCACATAAGGTTCCGTTTGTTCAATTTAGTTAATGATAATGAGCCTTTTTAGTTTAGATCTAGAATGAATTCTTCTGGTTCTGCAAGGAATGAACCAAAGATTGCTCATTTATTCATTCATTCATTTTCTGTAACCGCTTTATGTAGTTGAGGAGCGCCGTGTCCATATCCCACCTGGAGTCACTGGATGTTATAAAGGAGCACACTCTAGATGGGGTGGCAGTCTGTCATAGAACATCACTCAATCACTCACACCCATCCCAATCTCCCTACCAGCATGTGCCTTTCACTTGTGGAATGAAACCGGAGCACCCAGAGGAAATATACACATATACAGGGAGAACACATCAAACTCCTCAGACCTTGCTGTGCCACCTTGCCACCCTAAATCCAAGGATCATATGTGTGAACAATTATGTAACTGTTGTTCTATTTAAGGTACAATGGAAACTTGAATAAAAAATGTGTTAAAGGCAAGTCATGTTTTTGGGGAATAATACATATACATAATACATATTATTGCTATTATATGTATTGTATTTATACATATTATTACAATGTGTATATATTATTTCAATACATTCAATTCAAGATTTTTTTTTAAATATAGCTTATTTTATAATGTTAGTGGTACTTTAATGTAGGTTTTGAAAATTACACTGTTATTCTGAATGTCCTTTTTATTGCTTTCTATCTAGTGGTCCTTTAGAAATAGGGTTTGATGCTGAGTAAGCACTATGTGAGTGGGAGGACCTTCCATTGTGACTGGGGGTTGAGGAAGAGGCCAGTGTGTTAGCATGCTACTGTGCCAGGTAGTGAGGATAGTTACATACCAGTGTTTTTAATGTTTTTTTTATGACATTCAAATGGAGAGGTGTTTTTAGTTAACTTTATTATTAGAGCTTTTTCATTTTTGTAATTTGAATTGCTGTCAGAAAGAAAGGGTGTCTTGCTCTTAGGTGTGCTTCCTGCAGTTTAATATATCCTGCCTCTTTTGTCCTCTGGATATTGTTTTTCATACTAACAATGCCATGGTTTCACACTGATCGCCTAAATGTGTACTTATTCACTAAGTAGAGGAGTGGAGAATTACACACATTTAGATGTTTATTTTGTAGTGAGACATCTGAGCTCTGCCTTTCTGTTCTTTTGAGACCCTAGGAGTGTGTCTGGGATATTGGTGCCTAGTTGACACCTCAGGGGCTCTGACAGTATCTGCATTGCCATAGACAGTCTCTGTCTGTGGCTCAGGACATACAGACAAAAAAATTTGCCCTGCCCGGTTCAACTGCTGCTAAGATGGAGCTAGACCGGGAACTCTTCTGCATAGTATTACCTCATCATTGAATTGTTTCACTTGTTGTGTTTATGCAGTCCTGTTTATGCAATTCTTGGAGGAAGAGAGATTTATACATGAAGCCTATAAAATGTCCCTAGTCTTTTTCATAATTTTAAGTCTCTTACGGTAATTGTCTGGTTATGTGAAAAGAAGGAAGAAAAGGAGAAAGGGAGCTAGAGTAGAGCTTGGGGAGAGGAGGAAACAAACTTGGAGTAAAGAGAGAGAAACTGGAGGTAGTGGGAGGAATGCCGAATCGGGCGTGGTCAGCAGCAGCTGTGCAGGGCCTATGAGTGTGTGTCCTGGGCTGGAATGTTGGGACCTCCCTCAGGAATGAGCTGTCCTGCAGCCCCAGCGTCTGTGGGAAAAACTGAGCAGCCAAGCCTTGCATAGTATTGACCTGCAGAGTGCACAACCCCATAACCCCAACACTGACTCACCATCGGTCACATGAAGCCACAGCAACAGCACATTCCTCGGTTCCGTATTAAAAGGAAACAGATGAGACACCAATGAAGATGGAACATGTAGTCAAACTCTAATCTTTATTTAGCTTCCTGCTTTTAACTCAGGCTAAAGACCTAACGGGTTAACCATAGTTGATTAACTGCATTAGGGATTAATGACCTATGTCAGGAAGTAGTTATGTGACTTTAAGTACTTAAGTTGTTATGGCTTCAGTACAGCTGTTCAAATGTCTCATTTCTGTTCAGGTGCAAATGCTTTCAGTTTGAAATAATTAATGTTGAGGAAACTCACACTTGCTCACACTTCTGCCCATTGAAAGGTCATTAGAGGCACTTGGTACAGAAAGGCTTGCTATGGTATTAACACACTGCTAAAACAATGGACTTTGTTTTTTCACAAAATAAAAAAGCCACTATTCAGTTGCAAAAGCAAATACATAGGGACATTATGACAACTATAAGAATTAAGATACTTTTAAATATGTTTATATTATGATATGCATAAATACGTTTTAAAGTGGGCAGTATGTTTTTCTAGTGAATTTTCTTAATTATCATCCTTTGGGAGCTAGATTAAAATGTGAGCTTCTTTACAAAGCCCCCCAGTACGGCTTAAATAAGGCTTTTTATTTAAACGTAATAGTGTAACTTCACAATAATAGATAACATCAATAAGATCAGTTGTGGGTATGGTGCCTTGCTGGTCACCTCAGCTGTGGATTAAGGGAGGAGGACTATGCTGTTCCTTCACTCCAACCACTCCCAATTTTTCTGCTGGTCATGGGAATCGAACCAATGACCTTTCAGACCTAAGCCCTCTTCTCTAGCCATTAGGCCTTGGCTCCCCACAAATGAATAAAGTAAATGTTGCAAGAAGTCATACCATTTTTGACCTGTATCCTATTGCCTTTATTTCCTTATGTCACCAGAGATTTACTAAAATTTAATTGGCTATATTTCCATTCCATTCCAAAAGCAAAGGGGACAAGATATAATGAAGTCAAGATGGCAAGTAGAAGTAGATAATCTAATACAGGAGTTAAGGAATCTGGGTTGGCAGTGTTGAGAAGAGCAGAGAAAAAGAATTGATTGATGACATTGTGTCATTGCCTAAAGTCAGATTTGTAGCTTTTTGAAAGTAGTTTAGTCTTTTTGTTTGCACAAACGAAATGGGCGGCACGGTGGCGCAACAGGTAGTGTCGCAGTCACACAGCTCCAGGGGCCTGGAGGTTGTGGGTTCGATTCCCGCTCCGGGTGACTGTCTGTGAGGAGTTGGTGTGTTCTCCCCCTGTCCGCGTGGGTTTCCTCCGGGTGCTCCGGTTTCCTCCCACAGTCCAAAAACACACGTTGCAGGTGGATTGGCGACTCGAAAGTGTCCGTAGGTGTGATTGAATGTGTGTGTGTCTGTGTTGCCCTGTGAAGGACTGGCGTCCTCTCCAGGGTGTATTCCCGCCTTGCGCCCGATGATTCCAGGTAGGCTCTGGACCCCCCGCGACCCTAAATTGGATAAGCGGTTACAGATATGGATGGATGAATAGAAATTTACAACATATAGGTCTGCAAACAAACAAAGCTAAAAAGTGAACAAATAAATAAACATTCTGCAGTGAGCTCCTAGGCTGCAGTGTGTGACTTTAATCCAATGTCCTTGACCACAGTAGATCACCCATATATATATATATATATATTTATTTTTTATTAAACAGTCTTTTTAATTTCTGAGATATTTCTATGACAAGCAGCAAAAGTTAAGGAAATTGAGGGATAATCGAAACGGGATGTGGTGTCAATCATAAACCACATAAGAGGAAGTGGTAAGCATACTTGCAGGATACGAGGCTCTCTGTCCTTTGAGGGTTACTTGGTAGATACAGAGAAGTCTTTGTGTATGTGATAGCAGTTCAGGTTTGCTGACTACTTGAAGTGTTATTAGCTTGTAAGCTGTGAAGACTGAGCCCTCCTGTGGCTTAGAGCCCGCTGGGTGTGTCTTTCTGTAGTCCTTTGGAGAAGCTGCAGCCAGGGCAGATGGCCTCCACATATCTGTCCCACTGTCTTAAAAGGGATTACCCTTCTCCGAACCTATATTTATTTTTTCTTCTCGTTCACACCATCCCTCACTTTGTCTCCATCTTTTTCCGTCTCTGTTCCTTTGCTGAAGTTGACAGTCAACCGCACACACATGCAATTTATGCACTGCCTGTTATATACATATACATACCTCTTGATTCTGATTCTGGATTTTAAATTTTTTTAAAGTACTATGCAAAATTAGTGACCACTCTTCTATGATTTAATTTCCAAGCAAAACTGCCATTGACATTAATTACAATTACGTTGCCTTTCATTGCGGACGTTATCACAGACGTTATCACAATAAACTATGCTTAAGAAGAAATACAGACTTTATTGCTATCTTTTGTATAGCAGCACAGTGTTAGTAGTGAGTACTTTTAAACTTGTATTTAAAAATAGTTCATTTGGAAGCAGTTAAAATAAATAAATAACTAAATAAACCAAGGCATAGATACATATTCAGAATGTTATATAGCTAGCTTCCTGGACCACTGGCTTGGCACTGACTGTGGCTACAGTTAACAGACTGTTGTTCAGTGAGGGAAGAAGAGAACATGATTTAAGTTATGTTATTATATTATATTATATTATATTATATTATTATTAAAGTAATTAAATATTACTAAACCTGTGCAATAACTGATTTATGCAAGATTTCAGTATTCTTTCAAAATTGCGCGTTAACATGTAATTTAACACGTAAGCAACTTTTAAAGAAAGGCACTTGCTCAACATATTTGATTAATTATTTCAAATTTCATTTGAAATAATTAATCTATTAATCTTTTTAGGCATTTATTATTGAGCCATTATGTAGTGTTTACCTTATTTCAGGCCAGGCAAGAGATCATTGGAAATTTAGCATATTGAGCATAAAATATACAGTTTAAAATATCGCAAGTTGTGCGCTTATCATGGAAACATGCTGTCAAATTGATAATTTTGTCTGTCTTTGCTGCCACAATATTCAGTTATATAAGCATCAGCCTAGTGCAGCGTTGAATAGTGCCCTATTGGTTCTTGTATCAGCAAGCTCACTTGTTGTGATATGGAGTGGTTTGAGACCTGTGTATGAGTTCTTTTCACTGGAATATAAACAGTGTATAGTTACCCTTGTCTACCCATACCCTTGTGATTTGATGAGTTCACTTTCTGAAGATTCAGTTTTCCTTACCCATACTTAGGCTGGAATTCCACTGTGCCATATTGCTTCTTGCACAATAATAGATTTTTGTATCACACCATAAATATAAATAACAGTTTATTTGTTAGAATCTTGTGCTTTTGTACATATTCTTCTCTTTTGGCTCCATTTTGTATAGATTTTCTTGTCTATATTTAATTTTGTTTTTGTATAAGTAGTTATGTTATACTTGTATGTTTATACTCAGTTAAATAAGCAGATGCTGATTCTCAGATTCATTATATAGCTCATAGGAAATATTTTCCTCTCTTTTTTTTATTCAGGAGAAAAATAGCTGATTATCGCAACAAGATTATAGCGGAGGCAGAACACAGCTATTTTTTCTGTTCTGTAACGGACATTACAAATTGAGGCAGTGAAGGGGAATGCTGGGTCATGCTGGAGGGCAAAAGTGTTTAGCTGTTGCTGATTTAAAGGCAAAAATTACAGGGTTTATAAAAACACACTGCACTGCTTTCTCCATGGGAAAGTAGCTCTGAAACATCCAGTCTTCTTCGCTCTCTTTCTCTTTTTCTTGCTCATACTGGAACATGTTGTAAATTTGTAGAATATTCTCTTTCTCATTCTCTCTTTCTCTCTCTCTCTCTCTCTCTCTCTCTCTCTCTCTCTTTCTCTCTCTCTCTCTCTCTCTCTCTCTCTCTCTCTCTCTCTCTCTCTCTCACACACACACACATAGAGACTGGGTAAGGGCAAGAGTGAAGTGTCTTTGTGCAGTCTGTAAACACTGCTTCTAGGCTTTGGAGCTGATAAGCACTGAGAGTCACCTCCCAGGCATGCCACAAGCCAGGAATCACACGCGCCTTAATTGGAAATCTCCAGAATTACCCTGTTTTTGGCCTCTCTCTGTCTGTCTGTTTGCCTTGTTTTCTTCGGTTTCATTCAATGTTTGGCTCTCTTACGATTCCTTCTATGTTTCTTCTCTTGTCTCTTCTGTTTCACACACCAGCTCTCACTCTACCTTGCATCCCTGCTTGTGTTTTAGTTTTTAAATTTCTTTTTCCATTTTGTAAGATCATGATATTTCTTAATACTTTTCTGTAGGCGTTCTTCCTATTTTCACACATCTCCATTAAAAAGCATCTCAATTGTGTTCCTTCTGCAAGCATGCCCATGTTTACATGCTCTAGCACGCCTCTGACGCATCCTGATTCTTAGTCTGGTATCCGCTGCCAAATTTGGGAAAGCCTGGCTGCTGTGTTGTGCAGCTGGCTTTGCCAAGGCCAGGAAAAGCCTTCTCCTTTATTTATGTTTTACTCTCAAGCAGTATGTTGTTAGAGACTATGTGGATTCAAAGATGTGTCCTGCCTTCTAGGGCTTATATACAATGGTCAGGTTTCCAGTTACTTTTTTTTTTTTTACAAAACATTATTGATAAATGCTCTGACAAAGGCTGAGATCAACACTGCCTTGTCCTCCTGGCCACAACATTTTAAATTCTGACCACATTTATTGTTTGTTTTGTTATTTTATTTTACATGTTTTATTTTAAATAGGCACATGTGCATCCATACCATCTTAATAAATATCTTAATTTCACTTTTTTTTGGTACTGGAGAATTGCTTGTTGTACAGTAAACCTACATTAAATGTTCTTTTCATAATTCTTGCCACTGACAGAAACAACAATTCTTGACAAGACTCACTGGCTTGTTTACCCAAGTGAGTATTGGCAGTTTTTGTCTTAACCTACTGCTACAGAAACATATTTACTGCCTAGTGAGTAACAAGTAGGACTTAATCAAGTTATTGGAACTAATATTGCAAAGATTATAACATGAAGGTTTGAGGGTGTGTTTAATTTTATATTGTGTTTGTCCCTTGTATGTGCCATGTATGAGAGAGAAAGTGAGACAGATGTATGCCTTAATGGCTAACCCTTGATTGAGCAGATCAAAATCTGTCTCCAGGGTTTTCCTGGGGAGTCACAATTTTAGTTGCCGAAATTTGGGTTGACTCAGCATGTGTCTGGTCAGGGTATGCAGGAGGAAGGAAAGTTATTTTTAACACAGTAGTTCTGCTTCATTCAGGCTCATTGATCCTTGACCACACACAGACATACATACAGCCCCCACCCCCATAGCTAATCTGCCACCTGCCCACCTGTGACACTTGATCCTAACCAACTCTTCACCAGCTGCTTCACTCTGCAGGTTGTTTTCTCGTTGACACAGATACTCTCTGTCAACACACTAATCTTTAGGTTCCTTTCCATATCGTCTTCATATTACTAATTGTAGGGTCAATCACACAAATGAGTGCTGTTAATGTCTAGGCACCAACCCATGCCTAAACCTCTCTTTTCTGTGTTGAGAATGCATTTGACCACTGTATATGATGTATATTGATTTATATGTGAAAATGACTCTTGTTGGTTGTGAATTAAATGCTGGATAGGGGTATGGGTGCAGGGTATAATTGCAAAAACTATTTTTTATTTAGTAACATTATTTATTTAATTTTTTAATTGTCAAAATTAGTGATTAGAGATTCAAGATGGTGGAGGTGCTACTCGTGCTGATGAGGGTTGTGATATTATTCTTAATTGCCCAGTTCCAGAGTCTCACAGCCTCCCATGACTGTGTTGTTATGTGTTTGGTTAAGAGGTGCCATCTACTGGGCTGTTGGGTTGGAGTGGTGTCTGAGCCAGTATAAGCAGACTCCAATGTAGTCAAGAATGTGAAGGTGAAAGTCACACACACAGTTGTAGATCAGAGTTTCTCCAGGTGTATAACTACTCTTTGTTTATTACATTCATTAGTTTACATTATTAAATGTATTTGTTTATTACATTTTATATTGATATAATTAAAGTCTGAATAAATTTAATATAGCTTTAAGCACAATGCATTTTGAAAAACAGATATTTAAACAGGTTATTATTTTAGTTTATGTTTGTTCATTGGTAAATTGTCCTTTTTATTTCTGTTGCATTATGCTCATTTAGAAATGGTATCTCTTGTATTTTTCTCTTGTACAACATGTTCAGGACACTCAATTGCCAGCATAAAATTAAAATCATTCATTCATTCATTATCTGTAAGCGCTTATCCAATTCAGGGTCGCGGTGGGTCCAGAGCCTACCTAGAATCATTGGGCACAAGGCGGGAATACACCCTGGAGGGGGCGCCAGTCCTTCACAGGGCAACACAGACACACACACACTCACACCTACGGACACTTTTGAGTCGCCAATCCTCCTGCAACGTGTGTTTTTGGACTGTGTGTTTTGGGAGGAAACCGGAGCACCCGGAGGAAACCCACGTGGACAACACACCAACTCCTCACAGACAATCACCCGGAGCGGGAATCGAACCCTCAACCTCCAGGTCCCTGGAGCTGTGTGACTGCAACACTACCTGCTGCACCACCGTGCCGCCCTAAAATTAAAATCACAATATTTATATATTATTATTTATATAAATATAAAGTCAATCCAATTTTTTGCCAATTTACAAAAATAGAATTATTAGTATCTTTTCAGAAAAGCTTAATGACAATATAATAGGGTATATTGTCATTAGCTATGATGGTGCAATTGTGAGCTGCCTGTTTGAGAGCTGTTGCCCTTGCTAGAGTGAGGGTCGAAAGCTTTTTTTTAGCTAAAACTTACATAGAGATATAAGACTCTGTTTGTGTGAGCATTTATCTAAATTCTAATTTCTGCATAAGCAGTAAAATTGGCATTGAGTTGAGAAATCTGGAAGGACAGATTGGAAGCATATGATAATTTTCTTTGCGATGTGTATGGTTCTTATTCTCTGGTTTGCGTGTGAACACTGCTTTGTATCCTCCTAAGCCAAGCACTTCACAGTAGTCGAAGCTTTTCATAAACACTAAGGCAAAGCAGAGAGAGAGGAGGAGGAACAAATAAACAGTGTGTTT
Organism: Hoplias malabaricus; assembly: GCF_029633855.1. Lineage (NCBI taxonomy): Eukaryota > Metazoa > Chordata > Actinopteri > Characiformes > Erythrinidae > Hoplias > Hoplias malabaricus. The sequence continues at coordinate 59,791,274 of NC_089800.1, forward strand.
AATGAGGTGGAGATGTGGACCAATATAAACTGCTGCTTGCCTTCTTGACTTTCTCTACAACTGTGTGAACCTAGTCAACCACAGGCAAGAAAAGGTTCTGAAAAATGTCTGGACTGTTTAGAAGACACATAGCAGTGATATGTTTGTTCCCAATTTTATATACATTGCAAGTCAAAACTTTGTTGCTGTTTTAATGCAACAAATATTACCAAAGTGTTAAAAAATAAATAACCCAATTTATTAGTGTGTGCCTTTGTACAGCTTGTTTCTTTAATACAGCTGAACAAATTATATATATAAATATATAATTAAGAGAAATATATCCTTATTTGTCTTTGTTAAACTGACGTAGGCTGTACTTTGTGTGTATATAAACTGATGAATCTATATAAATTGAAGTGAATTTCTCAGTGGTCTCCCTTTCTCTTGTAGAGACATCAAGCCAGACAACATTCTGTTGGATGTAAACGGACACATTCGCTTGGCAGATTTTGGCTCCTGCCTTAAACTCATGGAGGATGGAACGGTATGAATTAATCACTCTTAACACTTTCATCAAAATATTTTTAGAAATAAGGTAAGTAAAAATGGAGACATTAATGCATATATTGATTAATTATAAATACTTTTTGGTTTTCCTTTAGTTTAGTGTGCCAATTTATTTAAATTCTTCATACATCCAATGATTTACACAAAGCAGTCAAAACCCAATGTACAAAGTCTGAAATCATATTTCTCAGAATATCAGTAATATCAGTATTAGCAAATTTGAAAGTAATTTTATTGCCTTTTAATGATTAACTGGTGGGTGGATCAGTGATCCCAGTATAGTTCCACAAGTTGCAAAGGCAGTTTGTTCCCTTTCATGTAAAATCCTTATGCATTTACAATGCAGGACATTGAGGAGTGTGTCTAATGACCCATAACTGAGATTTGCTCATATTTTTTTGGCATGACACAGAGAGTTCGGCAGGATATCCCCCTTTCCTCTGACAAGACAAGTGTGAGTGTGTGCGTTTCCGCATGCCCACACGTGCAAGCTTAAAGCTGTTCACGTTTGTTTTTATGCGAGTGTGTGTGTGTGTAGAAGGCCTATGACACTGAAGAGATGGCTAATTTAGTGCCTTACTTCCACAAATTCTTTCAGCTGCACACATTAGCACAAAGGCTTCACTCCAGCTGGCTTCTGCCTGCTCAGCCTTTTGACATTCTGACAGGGAGCTGTAGATTCCATGTCCACCACCAGGGCTTTCTCTTTCTCCACTACCTCTCCTCTCTTTTCAGCTCACAGGCCTGGCTGCTGTTTTAAGAATTTATGTTGTAGAATGACATACACAGTACTGTGTAACACGTTTTTCTCCTGAGGCCAGACATGGTGACAGACAGCGTGAACACATGAACCACTGTGCTTCATTCCAATTGCATTTCATAGTGACCACCTTTCTGTGAAATCAGAGAGGCATTCCTTAGCACTCGGTTTCAAAGCTCAGTCAGTCAGGGTTTCAAAGTTCATCCTTTTGTTTTCCAGTATCAACCACATCCAATATGCTCTTAGACACCAGATTTTTGGTTTCCTAGTTGTCACTGGAAGCAACAGACTGAATATTCTTATATATTTTGAAACCATTAATACCTGGTATTATGTAAATGTCCCCATCCTAAGTAATGCTACCCTCATTAGGTAGGGAGGTGCTGATCTGGCTTTGTCTTTGTGCAAAATGTAATGCTTCAGTAGACTTTGAACCTGAACATCATTAAGAACATCAAAACATTGTGAAGGAATTATAGAGTATGTGGTTCCCTAAGGTGTTTCACCATATCTGAGGCTCCTTGCCAAGCACAGGTGTCTTTCTTTATGGCACCTAGATGCTGATAATGTGTTGGTTTCTCTCTTAGGTGCAGTCCTCTGTGGCAGTTGGCACTCCAGATTACATCTCTCCCGAAATCTTGCAGGCAATGGAAGATGGTAAGGGCAAGTATGGCCCTGAATGTGACTGGTGGTCTCTAGGTGTCTGCATGTATGAAATGCTATATGGAGAAACACCTTTCTATGCTGAATCCCTAGTGGAAACTTATGGCAAGATAATGAACCACAAGGTAAGAAGTTATGGTTATTGTGGTTAAAAATATTGAAAAACAAATATTGATATTGCTAATTATGGTCAAAGTTGGGAAAATCCAATACTTTGACAAATATGTGGGGCTGTTTCAGTTTATTATATTTATTTATTTACTTATTTATTTTATATGTAATGGCCTTTTGAACTGCTTTTGATTCCCTGCTAGAAGTAACCATTACATAAACGTGGCATTATATTCTTGCTTTCTTTTAGGAGCGATTCCAGTTTCCAGCCCATATTACAGAGGTTTCTGACAATGCCAAGGACCTTATCCGTAGACTCATCTGCAGCAGGGAGCACCGGTTGGGCCAAAACGGTATACAGGACTTCAAGCAGCACCCCTTTTTTTCAGGAATTGACTGGGACAACATCCGAAAATGTGATGCGCCATATATCCCTGAAGTCAGTAGCCCTTCAGATACCTCTAACTTTGATGTGGAAGATGACTGCCTCAAAAACTCGGTGGGATTTATTTATTTTTTTGTCAGTGTTTTTTTTTTTAGGTTTTCAAAAACAAAGATTGCAGTATGGGTGCTAATTATAGCATTTTTTGTTATGTACAGGAGACAATGCCTCCTCCTTCAATGTCAGCATTCTCTGGACATCATCTTCCATTTATAGGCTTTACCTTCACCAGCCAGTGGTAAGATCTCCTCTAGTCTCTCTTTGCCAGACTCTGTTTGTTGTTCTGTTTATTCAGCTTGCTGTGGCCTTTGTCTCTTCTGACAATATTGCAAACTTTGCAGTTAACATTTTTTGTTACTTTCAGTAAAATTTTCCACATTGTAGGATAGTTGAACAGAATCAAACAGCAACAGCAACATATAACACAACAAGTAGTGAAAAGTAAAGGTTATCCTCTTTGCTGTGACATGGTTCATCAGCTTGGATTGGTTTCAGTGGAACACTGATGCCACTAGAACTGCAGCATAAAGCTTTTGTATGTCTTAGTGTTGAGTCTAGTTATCCAAAGCAGAGTGTAAAAAAGTGCACAACTGATTTTGCTCTCTTTATTGGTGACACTCACCCAGCTATTTATACATAAAACTAGCAAAATTGTCTTGATACATTTATTTATTTTATTTTTTTTACAACTGCATGACTTATATAGGTTTCTGCATTTGTGATTCATGCCAAGATTTAAACACGTATCCATAAGTCTAAATTAAAGGAACAATTGAACTGTGAGCTGATACCTGTTCCTCCAGCTCTTTGTCTGACCGTGGATGTCTGCGCGAGTCTGCAGCCCCTGTACATATGGACGTGTGTGTGCAGCGTAGTTTGGAGGAAAGCCTAGCCACAGAGGCGTATGAGAGAAGAATCCGTCGTCTAGAGCAAGAGAAAGTGGAGCTCAGCCGCAAACTGCAGGGTCTGTCCACTAGTTACACAACAAAGCAAATTGGCTCACACGCATAGCTGTTTGCAGCCGAGCTCTTAACTCCATGTATTATAAATTTGACTTAGTTGCTTAGTTAAGTACTTTTTTTAAGGTTAGATTTCATTTGTTCCTTTAAGGCATTATTTTCTCTCTCATGTTTGTGCTTTTCCTCAGAGTCTACAAAGACTGTGCAAACTCTGCAGTACTCCAGTGGAGATGGCCCTGTTTCTGCTAACAGGGAATTGGAGATCCGAAGGCTGAAAGAGGAGATTGAGATGTTGAGGAAACAGATTGCAGGTACATGAAACCCATATGTCAAAGCCATATGCCATATTGTTTGTCACATTTATGACTTGTATAGTGGAGCAGCAGAGAAGTATTAAAGTAATATCTAAAACTGTTTCTCTTTCTGCTGTTTTTGGCTATCTCTCATTGATATTCTCCCTAGACTCTGGCCATTTAGAGCAACAGTTGGAGCAGGCCAGTGCAGCCTGCAGGGATCTAGAGGAGTCCACCAAACTCATTTGTTCTCTAGAAAAACAGTTAAAGAACATGAAGCAGGAGAAAGAGGAAATGCAAAAGGTACAGCTTTATGATTTAGAGAGTGCCAAAGGAAGGAATTATGTGGCACTTACTTAAACTTGTAATCTTGACATATATAAGTACAATTTTCATGTTATCTTCACTATTGTGTCCCAACCAAACAAGATGTATGAAATGTTTGTTACTTAGTAAATAATAAAAAATGATGACTAGTTGTATGAGCTGCTGATTTCTGTGTATTGTGCTGTGTGCAGGAGATGTTGGAATTTACAGACAGACTGAAGGCTCAGGCAAAAGAGCTAAAGGAGGCTGACAGCCAGAGGAGACTTGCCATGCAGGAATTCTCAGAGATGAGTGAGAAGGTGACAGAGCTGCTCTCTCACAAACAACGCCTTTCTCGCCAGCTACGGGATAAAGAAGAGGAGACGGAGGCTGTTAACCATAAGCTAGAGGGCCTGCGGCTAGATGTGCGGAAAGCAGAAAGGGCAAGAAAAGAGGTGGAAAATCAGAAGAATTATGCCTATGATTTTAAAATTATTACACTACTGTTTATCAGAGATATTATATGTCTGTGTGTGTGTGCATTAGATGGAAACCCAGTCAGAAGAACGGGCTGCTGAAGCCCAGAAAGAGAAGAAGCTGAAGGAGCGTAGTGAACAGTACTGCAGACAGTTGGAAGAGGAACTGGAAAGGTTGAAGGTATAAACCACATTTCCAGAAAAAAGAGTGGATGCTGGGCAGAATATAAATAAAAACTAAAATGCAATGATACATAATTCATTTAAATGCTATATTTAAATGAAAATAGTACAAAGACAACATTTTTAAGTGTTAAAACTGAGAAAGTTTATTTTGAAACATGTTTTCCCCTTTATGAATTTGATGCCAGCAACACATTACAAAAATAGTTGGGATGAGGACATGTTTACCAATTTGTTGAATCACCTTTTCTGTTATAGTGTTTTTTAAAGCACCAATAGTTTTTCAATTGGTGAAAAGTCTAGACTAGTTTTGCACACAGAGTCTTTTACTGAGGAGCCATGCTGGTGTAATCCATGCAGAAAGTGGATTGGACTGAAATAAGCAAAGCCTTCCCCAGAAAAAGTTGTTGTCTGGAGTATGTTGCTCGAAAACCTGTAAACATTGATCAGCTTTAACAGTGTCTACACCCCATGCCATTTTGAATACTGGCTTCAGACTTCTGTGCTTATAAAATCATGGATGGTCCGTTTTCTCTTAGCTTTGGGGGACATAGCATCCAACATTTCCAAAAATGATTTGTCAGACCACAGAACACTCTTTTGCCCTCATCCATCTTAAATGAGCTTAGGCCCAGAGAGGGCAAAAGTGTTTCTGGATCCTTTTATATATGGATGATTCTTTGCATAGTTTTAACTTGCATATATGCGGCAATGAAATATTTTCAATGACAATTGTTTTTAGAAGTTTTGGGAAATATTTTTGAGCTGTGAGTGAGCCGAACATCATAGCCTGCCAGTATTGGTTTTGGGCCTTGGCCTTTGTATTTAGAAATTTCTTTGGATTCTCTAAAACTCTTAATATCATTATGCATTCCAGATGGATAAATCCACTTAACTTCTTTGGAACACATGTTCAAATGACAAATGAGCATAAATCTTTAGAAAAAGCTATAATATTTCTCATTTTCAACATTTCTAATATGGTCTTTGTATTGTTTTCAAGTAAATACAGACAATTTATTTTGTTAAATAGATAATTACACTTTTTCAAGAATATAATGTATAAATGTATACTAAATTTAAGTATATACTATGAACTGACCTGTGTAGATTTGTATTGAGTTCATTATATTGTTGATGCAACATATGTGGAAACAGCAATACAACAGTGTCACTTAAGTGAGTACTGAGTATCTAATTTCTGCATTGTGGTACTGTGTGCTTAGCAAAAGCAGGCTGGTCGTTTTCCAGCTGCCGGGGCCCCTGAACAGCATCAGGAGCTGAGTAAACTGCGTACAGACCTGGAGAAGAAAACAGTGTTTTATGAGGAGGAGCTTTCTCGTCGTGACCTTGCGCACACCAATGAGCTGAAGAATGTGAAAAAGGAACTCCGTGATACAGAGGCCCAGCAGGTCTCACTTAAGAAAGAGATCATGATGCTTAAAGACAAGCTGGAGAAAACACGCAGAGAAAGGTATGACACCTATAAACTCAAAAACACTTCATGTGAGATTTTGTTTTTGTTTTATGTTTTACATGTTTGCCTGGTACAAATCATTTAAAAAATCTCTGTTGTAGTAATAAATATGGGCCCAGTGTGAGGTTTTTATTTTTGTCTGGATTCCTTAAAATAATTTTTTTTCATGCTGCAGCCAGACTGAGCGAGAGGAGTTTGAGATTGACTATAAGCAGAAATATGAGAGGGAGAGAGTCCTGCTGACTGAGGAGAATAAAAAACTCTCCAGTGAATTGGACAGTGTAAGTTTTCTCCTATGTAAATCCCTGTGTTTTTTTTTTCTCATGTTTCTTTCTCTCTAACACACATTGTACTACTTTTGGCTTATGTTGTTTACTGCAGGATCATACTGTGATCATATTACCCAGGTATAAATTACAGTTAAATGGTCAGAGTCAAACATGAATAACAAATGTTGATGTAGATGCAAAATATCTGTGCAGACAGATTTTATTGTGCCATTCTAGAGGTTGTGTGACTCACTACATTGCCAGATAGCTCTTTCTCTGAGAGGATGTTCTGGCGTCTGAAAGCCTGGCTGCTGCTGCAGCAGTTCAAAGGCAGTAAGTGTTGGTGCAGAGAGTGTTGTCTTATTAACTCCCATAAATGGTATCTTCTTACATCCCCACCCCTCTGCATTTGCTCCCATGGCTCATCCTAGCTTGTTTCTCAAATCAAACAGCTGTTTTTACTCTCAAGTATATGGCACAGCCATTTACAGAAGGCTTTATTGAACAGGGTTATATTAAATCTGAATGTCAATATATGTCAAAAGAATGTCAAAATTTGGATAGTGCAGAAGTTTTGATATTGTTTTATATAATTTTCTGTGGTTTGGTGAAACAGAGAAACACTGTCTACACCACTTTCAATATCTTTTGAAGAATGTTCTAGCAGAGCTTGTTTGGGCTCTAGTTGAGTATAACAAACATGTCAGCATATTTAGTGGACATTGTTCGGTAGCCTCAGCTTGTGTAAGCAAAATAAATAGCAAAAAAAAAAACAAAAAAAACATTGGAATAACCATGAGCAACCTACTCTGTTCAGAATGTCTTTCTGAGTGCACTTAAAACATGAAAGGTTTGGAATAACTTATCTGTAATCACTGTGGCAGAACTGCACTAGACTTTGAAGTGAGCACAGAATCCTCTGAATTCCAAAGCCAATTGTGGCCAGCCGGCAGACATGTTTACAGCAGATAGACAGAACTATGACACAGCAGACTTGTGTATGAATGAGAATATGTCTGTTTGAAATCAGGGCTTTAATGGCACTCCTGCTCTGAGTATCATTCACACACAGGCTTTGTAAGCTGCTATGCTCACCATCCCACTTCTGTAAAAAACCAAAACTGAGGTGTTCCCCTTCTTTCACTTGTTTTGACTACATGAGAACTAGCAGTCTACATGGGTGCTTAAACAGGATATATGAATAAATTACATAAAGATAGTATGCAGCATGCTGATGTTGGCAGTCATTATGGACATTTTTACACTAGAGCTTTTTTCTGGACTTGGGTCCACATGATTGGCGACTTTGGTATGTCAAGTAGGGCTGTCCCGAATACCATTTTTAGGGCTTTGGAGCTTCAGCCGGGATTTTTGGTGAATATTCGTATATTCAGGGAGTGGAGTGGTGTATATTGTTGTCATTAACAAAATCCACTTCCAACCCCTGCTTCACTTTTAGGCTTCACTTGCACAAAGCCTTTTATGTTGATAAGCCTGAATATGGGTGGTGTGGGGAGAGCACTGTTTTACTGCTAGAGAGCCTGAATGCGGGTAGAGAAGAGCGTTGCCTTTATTAATAGCTCCATTTATCCAAAAGAAACGGAATACCTTAATCTCAAAATTTGGCCAGCCCTATTGTTCAGAAAATCATCGCCCGCTTTAAAATTAAGATTGCACTGCCACTCCCAGCATGGCTCCTCTCGCTGAGTCGTTCGCTAACTCGTGCATGCATGGTGCCACTAAGGGCACAGAGTGTACACAAATAAACCAGAGCTTTGGGGTCAGTCCTGATGTCAAGCGTGAAAGCTGTTTTCGAAACTGGGACCGGTCCAGAGTGTGGAAGCTATCCTGCTATGCTGGATGTGAGGCTGCATGGTTGGTTAATTTTGTAACATGACACCTTTGACTTGTCCTGTTACTTCTCATTGCCATGTCCAAAACAACACTTTCCAAAAACTGAAGCAAGGAAACTGTAATGAGCTCAAGTGTGCCTAGTGCATGTACTGAGTGCACAGAAAAAACAGCACATCTCGCACTGGCCTGCATGGCTAAAAATCTCATATGTGAAGGGCTAGTTATTTGTGGGGCTCCTGCATGATGAAAAGCTATGTTCCTCACCTAAAGGCATCTAATCTAACCCAACACAGGATGTGAAATCACGAGAAGCAACACACTCTGTAGCGATGGAGTATGTTGAAAATAATGAGCAGAGGACAAATCTTGGAGATATAACATTTTTCTGGCTCTGTTTGAATCCCTGATACATTTTCACAACTTTTGCTATGTTTCCAGTTTGTAAAAATACCACCAGGTATACGCAAGTTTCTTAAGCCCAGTTCTGACAAATGGCTCACAAAATGTCTCATTCCTTCTCCCTTTATTTCATCAGGAATAAAATGTATGATTTTCCTCTTTGGTCCAATCTAGGACAACAGAACTAAAAAATATAAACACACTGTTAACCTCGTGGTCTAGATCAGTGGATATCAAACTGTGGTACATGAAGCACCAAGAGCTGGTATACTAAATGACATAGAAAATCAGTTCATGTTTTTAAAGTTTTCATGTGTAAATTATGTAATGTTTCACAGTTTGTTTTTTTAATTATGCCCCAATAAAATTAGTTTGTGTTAATGAATGAATAAATAAATAAATAAATAAATAAAACGAGCTATGCATACACCGTAGTTGATTACATCTGTAAGGAAATGGGGGTACAATGTTACCCCAATCTTTTCCAGGGAGGGAATGCCATCCCACAATTTTTAGAGAAATCCATGTAAAGAAAAACCCAGCTTCAGTTGCTTACTGGACGTAAACAATTTGGAAATGGTTACAGAAAGGGCAAAGCAGAAATGAGAAAAACAAGCTGAAGACCAAGCCCGAGGTATACTCTGGAGGACTAAATCCAGAAGCACAAAAATAGAAGGAAACAAAGTGAGAATTCTGTCCTTGTGAAGACAGCGACCTTCTGCAGTGCTCAGCTGAACAACATGGTTTAACACAGGGCAACTATTAAAATTAAGACAAATTTTTACTTGACAGTGGGTTTAAAAATTTGAGATTCACTTCTCTAGGTAATGCAGTTCCCCTGTGGTTACTGCATTTTGTGTACACTTAAGGTCTTTTGTCTTAATGGTATCAAGACCTTCCTCACTGAATTCAAGAAGTTCTGCTGTCTGAAACATGCTGCGTTATGGTGTGTCCCTTAACCCTTTTTCTGGCCACATTCCACTGGACCTCTTGAGTCTTCCTGCCTATGTGGATGATTCTTTGTTGTTATGGAAACAAAACAATCTGCTGCGCTCCAGTCAAGACCAGATAAATTCCAGTCTTCTGTCACCTGATTGGCTAAATGCAGTGTAGTGTTAACGTTAATTTTTTTATTAATTAAGATTTCCCCATGCACAGCCCAGCATGCAGCATGACGTGACAAAGTTCCATCTTGAAATGAATTGGATGTAGCAAGAAAATTGCAGTTGGAAGTGTACCTTTAGAGCTGTTTAGGCCAGTCAGTGCTTTTACTGTTCTCTGTATCTCTTTATAGCAACCTAAATTATTGATGTTTCAATTTCATACAGTGATTTAATGCAGTCATTAGGCAAACATATAAAGTGTGGTGGTAATGTCTTTATATCTTTGGGTTTCTACGTTTAGTTGACAAATTCGTATGAAAAGCTGACCTGTAGTCACAAGCAGCTGGAGGAGGAAATGAAGCAGCTGGCTGATAAGAAAGAGAGTGTGGCTCACTGGGAGGCCCAGATCACGGAGATCATCCAGTGGTGAGTGACAAAAATATTGCTACTCTAAAGCTATTTGGAAAACATTTCATACTCATGTAAAATAACTTTTCCTGATGAATCAGAATCATCTTGAAGGTGATATAGATTCATAATGCCATCTAGTGGTAATGAACGTAAGTGCAGTTATAAACCGTGTCCCATAGGGTGAGTGATGAGAAGGATGCACGGGGCTACCTTCAAGCTCTGGCCACAAAGATGACTGATGAATTGGAATGTCTGAAGGTCACAACTCTTGGAGCACGCTCTATGGTAGTAAAGCTTTCACATTAACATTTACGCTAATACACATTTTCGTTTACATCTTTATATCTGATCTGAATAGTTGATCACCTAAGAGTTTGAACTTTACTCTGAATATTGCTTATAAATGAGAAAATAGGATTTGCATTCATGTGTTCATTTAATTTGACTTCTGAGTTTTAATAGAATAAATGTTGGGCCTGTGTATACAAGAATTAGCTCTAGAAACTATGAAGTTTTTGCCAGCACCATGATAGTAATAACCGTTCTCCACTCTTAACTATGGTAGGACATGCCTTGGAAGATGCGGCGCTTGGCCAAGTTGGACATGTCTGCCCGTCTTGAACTTCAGTCTGCCTTGGATGCAGAGATCAGAGCTAAGCAAATTATTCAAGATGAGCTTAACAAAATCAAATCTGCCAACATGGCCACTGAGTGGTAAGAAACAGTTTCAGATGAGCTACCTTGGATCTTGGAGTGCAAATGAAGAATGCAGTTTTGTTGCCTTAGTGTTGGATTTAAACAATTTTTTTTCTGTTGTTAACTATTATTTTCTCTTCATTAGCAAACTCCAGGAAGCTGAAAAGAAAAATCAAGAACTACAGGTAGAGATCGAAAGACTGAACCGAGAAACAGATGATCTGCGATTGTCTAAGGGTAAACTCACATACTCTCATTGTAAGATGACTTCCAGACAGCAATCCATATTTTTTGACATAGCTTATTATTGTATGTTCTCTATGAATCTATGTTCATGTTGTAGGTGTAAAGCACCAAGATTCACAGAACTCCTTCCTTGCTTTCCTCAACGCTCCAACCTCTGCCTTAGATCAGTTTGATGTAAGTACTGAGAAGTCATTGGGCTCTTAATTTTGTTCTTGCAATATTTCTAGATGATTTACCTTTTATTCCTATTTAATTACTTTTTGTACTTAAATCTTTTTTGAGTTTATCAAACAAAGTACACATTTTTCCTGTTAGAAATGCTTCAGTTCATCAATTCATCTTCCCTGTAGCTTATTCCTGTGATTGTGATGTGTACTCTCTGATTATTACCTTAAAAAAATAATAATTATAATTTAAAAAATGATATATATATATATATATATATATATATATATATATATATATATATATATATATATATATATATATACATATATATATATATATATATATATATATATATAATTTTTTTTCTTTTATTATCTTTTCTTTTATTTTTATTTTTTCTTAAAGCGATCCCCTGCCTGTGGCCCAGCCAGCAAAGGCAGATGTGTAAGCTCACCTTTTTATGGTGGTGTATTTGACATTCTGGGTTTTTTTTTTTTCTTTTTTTTTTTTCTTTTTTTTTTTTTTATATGCAAGATGCAAGAATGTGCATTGTGTGCATGACTGTTTTTGCATGAGTCTACACTTGGATTGTATTATATATAGTTTTGTGCATTCTTCGGTTTGTTTCCACGTTCATTTTTTTCTTTTCACGTTTCTGTGCTTGTGAAACGTCTGGGATCCTATCCATGGGTTGTAGTCACATGATTTTTTAGTTCATAAATGTATCTTATACACAGCTTCTCTCCCACAAAACCCAGAAACACACGGCCCCTTTGGCATCAGTATGTCCCACAGTTTAGCATAATCAGAAAAAAGAAAGATAAACTCTGTTTAGCCATAGAATCTAATAGAAAACTGTTAGTATGTTGGACTCCAGTGCATTTTGCTGCTCTTCTGATCAAATCTGAGTGAGTTATTCATGCACAGCTAATATACAAGCTTCAGTAATGATGTTATTTCACTCGTTTTAGTGTGTAAGAGACTACAGACACAAGCCACATATTCTTTTGTTGCATGTTTTTATCCCTGTTTACAGGGTAAATAATCTGAACCCACCGCCCCTGCGCTCTGAGTGTGGAACAGATTCTTTGAGCATAATGTTTTATCACAACCGTCTGCCTAAATTATTCCCTGTTTGAAATTGAGTGATCAGTGAGAGGTGTCTCTAAGCTGCTGCAAAGGCGAGGCCAAATTCCAAATATTTCCTTACACTCTCCATAGGGCAGAGTTTTGGTCATAAAATAACCGTTTCTGCCCTCACGTAGCGCGTTGTATGTTGAAAAATGTAGTGAGCTATGAGTCTCTCTTTGTCATGTCAAATTAGCACCAAATTAAGTGCAGCATTAATAGATTTATTATCTATAATGTGCATAATGTGGGGAGCATGGTGCGATTTTGGAATGTGGCCCGAACACCTCTCTACTCACTGAAACACACAAACAGCTCTGTTTACAAATGTGTCAATGATTCATATACTTATATCTCTTTCATTTTAACATCTAAATGAGAACTAAAAGGTTTGACAGAAATAATAAAACAGTTTAAACGTCACAGTTTTTATTTGAGTATTTTATTTAGTAATGATTATATCCCCAGTGTGACAGCTTCTCTACCTTGTGATATCAGCTGTGGCCCATGGATATAACACACATCTTTGCCACAGTATTATATTCTGTTTCATTTGAAATAGTTTGCTGATTTCCGAGTTTAGGGTTTGAATTATATCTGAGTTCTGCATTTGTATCAAAATAACCGTTCTGTATGTAATGCAGATTTACACATTGTGTGTATGAGTTTTCTGATAAGAATATTAAGATGTGATTAATGTTTTTGTAATGGTTGACATTTGAAAAGCAGTAACTGATATGTGATGCCATTTACATGTCTGTTAGATTGGTGTTGTTTATACATGTGTGCTAAACTGAAGACATTTTCTTACTGTTACTTGATATTATATTGCTTGTTGCCTGCTATACATTCACACTATTTTCTTGTTCACTGCTTGTTTTGGATTTGAATGTTTGTTGTATAAGCATGCTTTGACTCTGAATACGAATATGAATTCATATGAATACTTGAAATGTTTAGCCTAATGATGCTCTAAGGCTTAAAATTTTAGAGTCCTTTTTGTAAAAAATTTGTAAAATCCTATTTTGTAAAAATATATACAGTACAGTGCAAAAGTTTTAGGCACCAGTGATTGAGATTTAAAATGCTAGTTATCTGAGCAGTAAGTGCTTATTTGTTAAAAACAAACAAACAGTGAGTAAAGCACAACATTAGAATAAAACCAAATAACATTATTCCAGTGAGTGTGGTATTCTGTGTGTGAATGTGTTGGTTTAAATTTTTCCAAGTCTCTCCTCGTGGAGTCTTATTTCTCGTATTATTTGAGATTGTGATCCAATACCTAGTTTTACCGGTTAATAATGATTTTAAATGTATGCTGTTGATTTAACAAATTCATGCAAATCAAGGAGAATCTGAGCAAAACACTGTTCTTTAAACTCATTCACACCTACTACTTTATAGAAAAAAAAATCGTATATTTCTTATTTGTTTTATATTATTATTATTTTTTATTTACTATGATTATATATAACTTTATACAAGCACCACGCTTACTGAGAAAGCATTAGCTTAAATATATATAATTATCTTGGGTGCCTAAGACTTCTGCACAGTACTGTACATACACCCACACTCTCACAATGTATAACATTTCAATCATTGGAAACATTTTATTAATGTAAATTTAAAATCAGTGGTCTACCTCTCTACTCCTTTAGATTGACTCCATCGATAACTTCAGCCTGTCCAACACACCATCCAGGGACGAGGACCATAAGTCCCACGTCATGTCTCGCTCTCGTTCTCCTTCCACCACAAGTGACACTGAAACCCTTGAGGTAACTTTTAAAAACAACAGACCACAGTTTTGTGGTGTACTCTGTAGTGATCTTTTTTTTCTGTTTCTGTTTCTATTTCAGCATGTGGATCAGTCACAGAGAGGTACACAGACACCTACCATGAGTTCTTCAGGATACAGTGGCACTAGTATTTCTATACCTAAGGTATGGGTTTGCAGGTTTTCTGCTATTAATAGCTGAATAGAAAATAATAAAACTAGAATTAGCTAATTGCTTACTTAAAAGTGGATATCGTCTTTCATTCTTACCTGCAGCCAAAAGCTCATCAGTTTGTGGTGAAGTCTTTCAACACTCCCACTAAGTGTAATCAGTGCACCTCTTTGATGGTGGGGCTCATTCGACAGGGCTGCACATGTGAAGGTAAGGGATACTAAACCACTGATGTGTTTGATTTTTTTTTTTTTTACCGAAATGCGTTTTCATTGTAATTAAATATATGATCACATTACAGTACTCCTAGCATGGCAACCACAGAATGTTTTGATCCCTTAACAAAGTGACATAAAGAGAATATTTAAACTAAGCATGGTAACCACAGAATGTTTATGATCCCTCAGAAGGGAAATAAAGTGAGAACTACCTTTAAAATTAACTGAAAGGAATAGAGAACAATATTTTAATTTAGTCTGCATTTGGTTTAAAAAAAAACAAAAAAAGTTAACAAAGCCCTCTAAAATATACAGTGATCACAGATTATACATTGACCTAATGAAATTTTTAACAGTAAAAACAAAACTGTTAGTCATCTGATCACTGTGATGTTTCCCCTGCATTTACCCCCGTATGTGCACTAACTGAAAACAATATTAGCTGTTCACAAATGTGATATTTAAATATTTAAACAAAATACTATAATGCATGGTATCATTGCTGCAAAATCAAATATATTAATTCTAAAAGCAAATTGGACAAGTAGGTTTTCCAGCTGTTGGGTTCCTAATTACAAGGTTTGCTGAGAACATGTAACTATCAGAATGAACTTCTTCACCTGCTCATTTCCCCATTGTCAAACCAAATGCCCCTTTCACACATGCATGGTAATCCAGATATGTTCCGGTGTTTACCCGGAGGAGCTGTATGTGTGAACGTGACCACTCGCAACATTCTTCCCGGATCTTACCTGAAGTTTATCCTGCTGGAGCCATAGTAAATGTTCTGGGTAAAGTCCAAGTCTGCACATGTGAGAATGTTGTGGTAAATACTCCGGAGTTTTTCCTGAATGCGCTGTAGAAGCACCGTTTGCCAGGCCTAAATCACATTTCATCTCCCGCTGTGAGCTGCATGTGTGAATGTCCGTTCCAGACTATCTCCAGACCCAATGCTCGGGAGTGCATGTGTGAAAGGGGCAAAAGAAACGTAGAATAAAACTGTAAGTTGAGTGCTTGCAAACCAAAATAGAGGATGACCTTTTTTAAAACCATGATTTCATATTAATTCTGTTTCATTCTGATTCTGTTGTACTTCGATATGATACAACATATGATAGAGCTTCTACTTACCTGTTCTCTTTGTTTTCTTGCAGTCTGTAACTTCTCATGTCACGTGACATGCGCAGACAAAGCCCCTGCAGTTTGCCCTATCCCTCAAGACCAAAAGAAAGGGCCCCTAGGTATTGACCCCCAAAAGGGCATTGGCACAGTTTATGAGGGCCAAGTGAGGGTAAGGATTTTTGCTCCAAGGACATTTGCGCTTTTTTTAAAGGCTTATTGATTGAACTTGTACATTAACAATTTGCTTTCTGAAATCCTTTGACTTTATCTAAGGTACCAAAACTAGCAGGGGTGAAAAAAGGGTGGCAGAAGGCCCTTGCTGTTGTATGTGACTTTAAGCTGTTCCTCTATGATCTAGCGGAGGGCAAGGCTGCTCAGCCCACTGTAGTCGTCAATCAGGTCATTGACATGAGGTCTGTCAACTTTGGGAGAATAAAAGTTTCAGATTGATCTGATCAACTAATATATGTTTCACTACTATTTCTATATCTAATCACTGTATAATTACCATTTCTGAGAGTTGATATCTCTTTTCTACAGGGATGAGGATTTCTCAGTCAGCCCTGTATTAGCATCTGATGTCATCCATGCTAATAGGAAGGACATTCCCTGTATTTTCAGAGTGAGTTTAATTAGATTTAAATTAAGCCTGACATGGTTTTAAAACAAAGTAATTTACTGCTACAGTTTGGATTTATATATTTGCTGGACTGGCCTAGAAGAGGCATTTTCGCTGACTGACTGACTCCTAATATTGAAACGAGCGTGCATGAGTAGGAACTGTTAGTCCAGCCATATTTCACAGAGAGAACTTAAAGGCAACATTTACACAAAAAATTAAAAATCTACAAAATGTTCTTGGTGTTCTTTGTTCTTTGGTGGTAGATCATCTAGTATTTATTTTTAAACGAAATGAATAAGAAAACACCAATGTTGGTGTTGTATATTATGAACAAAACGTTTTGCTCTTTTTTCATTTCTGCATTTATTAGTCCTGCCCATATTTTCGGTACAAAACAATCACATAATAAAAACCACATGTAACAAAGACATTAATACGAAGTACCAAAGCTTCTCCAGACCTTTAAATGACGAGGCTTTCCTGTTTTTGAAAGTCCAGAAACACCTCTGTGTCAATGGCTCTATGCCGGTCTGGCAAAACTAGGCTTGCCTTGTTTCTTTTTGCCCTTGTTCATATTTTAGCTACAAAACGTGTAAATGACACAGTGACTGTGATTTAAGTGAGGTAAAGAATTGAGGTAAAGCTTGAGAATGTTGAGGTAAAGATTTAAGTGAGGTAAAGAGTTGTTTGAGAATGTTATTATCACCTGGTCTGGTTCCAGAGTTTTGATGCAGTTTTTCCACTGCAGGTAACAGCATCTCAGCTGTCTGCTTCTAGCAGTAAGAAGTGTTCCATCCTGGTCCTGACAGACAGTGATCAAGACAAGAATAAGTGGGTGGGTGTACTGAATGAGCTGCACCGTCTTCTAAAGAAGAACAAGTTGAAGGAGCGCTTTGTCTACGTCCCTAAAGAAGCTTATGACAGCACACTGCCTCTCATCAAAACCACTCAGTCTGCTGCTATTATAGGTATTCTTTACTTCAGAATAGGACTGAGAATAGTCAAGCACTGTTAAGTATCCCACAAAGTCCTAGTACAGTGGTTCTCAAACTGTGGTACGTGTACCACTGCTGGTACGTGAAGCATCCTAGGGTGGAATGACAAATGAAAATTTACTACATTTCCTGAAAAAGGAATTATTGAATGATTGAAATTGTTTGATGTGTAACTTATACATTGTTTGTGTTTTCATAATTCTGTGAATACAAAATTAGTGAGATTTAAACACATTTGTATAGTCTCCTCCACTGTACGGCTAGTCTCAGCCTTTTCACTAAAATGTTAAGCGGTAAATGCATATGTATTCCTACTGTGTACATGTTTTGAGTGTGTGTGTGGGTGTTTCTGGGATATTATTTATAGGTCGGATTGATAATGGTGGTACTTTGTCTAGAAAGTTTGAGAACCTAGTAGATGTTTCTTCATTGTATTACGCATATTATATCCAGTTAATTCTAACTAGACAAAACCACATATTTGTTGCCTATTTATTGTTTGTTTGTCATATATCAAGTTTTGTTTTCTTTTTTTCAACAGACCATGAAAGAATTGCCCTGGGTAATGAGGAGGGCCTCTATGTCATTCATGTCACCAAAGATGGTAAGCTTTTAGTGGTGCAATGATTCATTACTTTTTTTGATGCATCATTTAAACTGTTGTAAATGTGGACGCATTATTCATAAAAGGTTATACAAAATACTCATGGCAAGCAGACTGTACTGAAGTCTAAATAACTGAGTGCTCATGCCCTCCAGTTACCTCAAAAATTTTCAGCCATTTTACACCTTATGCAAAATCTGTGATATTTTTCTTTTTGTTCATTGTTACTTTATTGAAGCATTTCTTATGCTCTTATTCACAGAGATCATCAAGGTAGGAGATAATAAAAAGGTCCACCATATTGACCTGATCTCTTCAGAGCAGCTGCTAGCTGTCATCTCTGGCCGCAATCGCCATGTGCGTCTCTTTCCCATGGCTGCTTTGGACGACCGTGACACAGACTTCTACAAGCTGCCAGAGACTAGGGGGTGTCAGACTTTGGTCTCTGGTGTAGTAAGGCATGGAGCTCTGACCTGCCTGTGTGTGGCTATGAAGAAACAGGTCATCTGCTATGAACTCATCAAGAGTAAAACGCGTCACCGGAAGTTAAGGGAGTTCCAGGTGCCCAGTGTGGTTCAGTGGATGGCCCTGCAGGGTGACAAGTTATGCGTTGGTTACCAGGCTGGCTTCCTACGCTATAATCTGCAGGGAGATGGGCCTTCCATAAACCTGCTCCATCCAGAGGATCACACGCTGGCTTTCATTGGACAGCTGGGGCTGGATGCACTGTGTGCTGTGGAAATCTCCAGTAAAGAGCTGCTCTTGTGCTTTAGCAGTATAGGGGTTTATGTGGACTGCCAAGGCAGGCGCTCACGGCAACAGGAGCTAATGTGGCCAGCTGTGCCTACTGCCTGTTGTAAGTTCTCTGTACACTGATACCATGGCAAATTATCTTTCAGCAGTCTACTTATCACTACTGGAGTTGATATTGAGAGAGTTTTTGTGTGTTTTTTCATGCAGGTTATAATGCACCTTATTTGTCGGTATACAGTGAGAATGCTGTGGATGTGTTTGATGTGAACACCATGGAGTGGATACAGACCATTCCATTGAAAAAGGTAGATGTTCAGCCCTTGCACATTGCACTGCCTCAATGACTGAAAAAGAAACTCTGTGGTCTTAAGGGCTAGACTTTTTCTTTTGCAGTTTCCATGAAACATGAGACTCATTCTTCCCATGTGCAATGTAAGGTGCAGGAAGCGAAATGGGTAGATTATATGCAGAATGCATTTCTCTCCCTTGTGTATGTGCATTAGAGGAAAGGTTGCACTAAAAGTAAACCTAGGAAGATTTTGCATATGTCTGTCATTGTATATTTCAGTTAATTTATAAATTTACTAATTAGCGCAACTTCTGGATGCTAGTTTTAAAAGTCTTCCTTAAAGCCTCTGGGAACACATTTGCATATATTGAATTATTTGTATAATACTAAACTTGAGTGTTATGCAAAGCATTCAGCAAGGTTTAAACAAACCACAAAGCGGAAATATGATAAAACACCAAAATGCTCTCGTCTATCTTCTCTAAGAAAGGTGTGGGTGTGGTCTTAATATTATAATGAAAGTGCATGACTGACAGCCTTTTTAATACATAGATAAAACAAGCCCAGGTTTTACTGCCAATTCTACAGCGATAGAGACACGTATAAGTCATTGTGAAGATATTTATAAAAAATTATTTGTTGGCCCCGAGTAGACCGATTGGCTTTAATAGAAAGAAAGCTCAAATGTAGTTTCCCAGGATGTTTGTTGATGCTGTGGTTTCATTCTGTGCTTAGGTTCATCCTCTGAATACTGATGGCTCGTTGAACTTGCTAGGGCTAGAGACAGTGCGGCTCATCTATTTTAAAAACAAGACAGCTGGTAAGAATCCTATATGCAATTATATGTATGTAAAAATAATATGTTCAATAGGGTAACTGCGTTTCCATATAAAGTCATTCTTATTGTGTTCCAATAATTCATTTAGAACAATTTGTTGTTATTCTAGTTGGGACTGAGAGTGAGGTAATCGTATGATTCTTGTTAATCCATTAATTAAATTGTAATTGTAAGACTGTACTTATACGATCATCTAACGCAGAGGGAGACGAGCTGGTGGTTCCTGAGACATCTGATAACAGCAGGAAGCAGATGGTGCGTAGTATGACAAGCAAACGGCGCTTTTCATTCCAAGTGCCGGAGGAGGAGAGGCTGCAGCAGCGGAGGTGATGGAACTGAAGATTCTGGAAACACTTAGTTTTACTGCACTACCTGCATATTTGTTGTGTAAACTTTTCAAATGGATTCAGTTGCCTAACAATTGAGATCAAATTCATCTTTGCTTTGTTGTCTATTAGAGAAATGCTTAGAGATCCTGAGATGAGGAATAAGTTGATCTCAAATCCAACAAATTTCAATCATGTCGTACATATGGGTCCAGGTGATGGAATCCAAATACTTAAAGATTTACCAATGGTAAGAACAGCAAAGCAGTGGTGATAAATCTTTCCTTTCCTTCCTCTTCCTTTATTTAATTATCATGTCTTTGTAGTAATTATTTATTTTGTGCATGCTGGGAATCACTCCCCCACCACCCACACTCTCCCTGCTTTCTTTTCTCGTGAATTTTCTCATACATGACATCTTCCTCCATCTCTTATTCGCTTTAACTACCATGGTCTGCTCACTCTTGTGCTATAGCCAGGGTCTCCTCTTCCCTCTCCCCACCTGCGCCTCATCTCCACCCCTACCAGTTTTGAGCATGTCTATCACATGACTGTCACCTCTGCTGGCAACTTCCTCTCCCAGGACTCCCCTCTCTCTTCCCACTCCCCATCATTAAGCTCTGTACCAGGAACTCCTGTCTCGATTTGCTCTCTGGTAGGACCAAGACACTTCACTCAAATAATTTACCTACATATAATTGCATGCACGACTCATTCTTCATTTCTTTGAGCCATCCAATGAAACCTTTGATTATTAGCTTCATTGCATGCCTTAGTCATTTATTTTTCTTCTTGTTCTGAAATGTTCAAAAATGTTTTATATGTGATTGGTATAACCCTAGATTCCATGAATGAATCATAACGAATGATTTTAAAGTGTGTGTGATTGTGCACTATAATGGTATAATTTTAAAATTACAAAAACAGAATATCTAAAAATGACACACATGCCAATACTGTTAAACTTTCAAAGGCAAATTTAACATTTGCCAGATAAACCCATAATGTAAGTTATACTTTCCTTATTGTTGAAAATGGCCCAACAAATTTATCAGAACTATTAAAATCAGGGTGTTTTTTAGTATAATATATTTATTTTCCTCCATTTTAGAAGTATTTTGGAAGTTTTTTTTTTAGTCCTAACCACCATTATATTGCATCTCCTTGTTCTGTGCAGAATGTGCGTCCTCAGGAGGGCCGTGGAGTGTTAGGTGGTTCTGTCAGCATCCCCTCCATCACTAAGGCCAGACCTGAGCCTGGCCGCTCCATGAGTGCCAGCAGTGGCCTTGGCACACGTAAGTGTTGAGGCTCCATTACAGAAGGGTACAAAGAAACATGCTCAGAGCTACGGTATATGACCAAAAATAAGAGGAGAATATTGAAAATTCTAATACAAAATAATATAATTTTTAAGTTTTTCAGTTAAAGAGTTTTTCATTAAAATTCATGATTATTATTCAAAGTAAAACATAATACTGAACATTATTTAAACAAAAATGAGCAAATAAATGATGTGCCCTTTTCTTTAAAGGTTCATCCTCCCAGAATGGCAGTGCCCTGAGGCGTGAATTTTCTAGTGGAAGTTATGGCTCCACCAAGCGGCAGACGATGACCTCGCCTTCTGAGGGTTCACTCTCATCCGGTGGGGGTATGGACTGCGGGGGTGATGCCCCCCTCTCCCAGTTTGACAGAGAGGTATGTGATAATGCCATGGGGAGACACTGAATGCAAGTTTGTGGTGCTGACCTATCAAGAACAATAGATTATATCTCTAGAGTGTTAAGTGTTTCAGAAATTACAATTCATAATTGTGTAATAAGTGCGGTTTTTATGCATTTGTGTATGGAATCTCTTAAACTTGACTTTCAGAAGGCTGTTAACAGGTAACTTTTTCCACCACAGAATTCTTTGCTTGAATCTAATTTGCACTTGGCAGTAGTAACAGGTTACACGGAAAAAACAATTTAAGCATAGTTTATTTTGATGCAAATATGTGCATTATTTGATCAAATTATGTACACATTTGAATTATTTGAATCACAATACAATATTTGTTTAACAAGATTTTACATTGCATTGGATTAAGTCACATCTAGAAATATACTTGTTTTAAAGCCACTGCCCACTCATTATACCTTTCTTCCAACTATTATCTGTATATTTTTTATTATAAATTTGTTCAAAGTGACAACACAAAGATTGTGTTGTAGCTTTTGTTTGCTCTCCTGTTAGATTTTGTTTGGACAGGACTAAATGTATCTTACATAACATCAGGTCTGCCAGAGAAACAATTAAATGTAGCATTACATAATAGTGGGGCGGCACGGTGACGCAGCAGGTAGTGTCGCAGTCACACAGCTCCAGGGGCCTGGAGGTTGTGGGTTCGATTGCCGCTCTGGGTGACTGTCTGTGAGGAGTTGGTGTGTTCTCCCCGTGTCTGCGTGAGTTTCCTCCGGGTGCTCCGGTTTCCTCCCACAGTCCAAAAACACATGTTGGTAGGTGGATTGGCGACTCAAAAAAAAGTGTCTGTAGGTGCCTTTAAAGGACTGGTGCAGCCTCCAGGGTGTATTCTTGCACTGAGCCCAATGATTCCGACCCACTGCGACCCTGAACTGGATAAACAGTTACAGATAATGAATGAATCAATACATAATAGTCACTTACCTCGATAAAGACACTGTCTTCCAGCACATTGAGCCTGTTGAGTTATCAGGGGACATTTGTAATGATTTCCTCTGATTAAACTCATGCATTCAGACCACATTAAAAGTACTGTAGTACGAGTGAGATTATCCTCTGCAGCCCCCAACTCCAGCCCTGCTGCCCTCTGCTGACAGGTCGCTTCCGCCCAATATTTGCTGTACATTGGTAGCATAGAAAATGGGTCCTCACCACAATGTTACGGGGTTAGAGTGTGTCTCTATTCTTCCAATTATAGACTACTTTTTTGCTGGCCACCTCAGTCATTTTGCAATTTAACTGAACTTCACAATTTTGAGCAGGCGGAAGACAGTTTTGGAGCCTTTAGTACTATGAAACTAAAGATACTTGGATAGATATTGAATTACTATGCATTTGTTGTGCCATAACTTTAAAATGATCCTACTTTTATATACTTAAAAACGAGTGGACTGTGGTTTTAGGGCATGGTATTGTTTGAAACAATTTCTGTTGTACATTGTCAGGTCAAAGCATCTATTTCACCACTCTTTACAATAGCTCCTGCATTTCCTTCCCCACGCTTTATGCACGCATTGAGTGATGTGAAGTGATACCAAAGCAAAGAGATGTTCTGCCACTAGCAATCTCAACACACACACTCACTCTCACACTGCATCCTGTTCTACCGCATGGTGTGCGGACTCCATTTTGATGTATGGTCGATGTGTAACTCTCTGTAGTGGCAGGCAGTTTCACCCGCAGGCAAGACCCCTGATGTGAAAAGGGCTTTAAGGACCCTGATTAGTAAAATAAAGGTAAAAACCAACAGCAGAACATTACCCAACTACCCCTTATATATATGTATATGTCAATCTTACCCCAAGATAAGCATCTAGACTAGTAGTGCTCTGTGGTCTTAGTAGAGCTCTTCATGGGTTTATTCAGACCTGAAAACCTGAAGATTAACATGTTGCACAGTTAAGATTCCAAACATTCAGTTTTGTTGTTTTACTTCATCTACAATAATTGATTAACTTACTGATAAAAGTTTAAGGAGATTATTATTGAAAAATCATCCTAAACTATTAAACTTGAAAATTAATCATAGAAAGTCATTAAGGCACAGTCGTCAGAATGGTCTTCTATGGAAAATAAAGTTTGCTTATGAAGATTTTTAATTTTATTTTTACTTTGTTGAATATAGACACACAAATTGGCATCTCAAACAACCTACTTTGTTAGGTAACCTACTTTCTGACCTTTACATTTGCTACTCTGCGTATAGTAGTAGCACTTGATTTACAGTGTTCCAAATTGTAGATCAAACTCCTTCCCAAAACCCCCCAAAATGATTAAAATGTAAAAAAAGTTTTAGCTTAACTAAAACGTAAACACCCACAAATCTTTTAATAATCCTTCTTCATAAACACATGAAAGTATGATAGAAAAGTAAGAAAAAAAAGTAAATTATGTACATTTATTTCAAAATTTATGGTAGATCATTTAGCCAGTTTGATCACAGCTAATACACACAAATCAACCCCAATACCGCCAGTAGGGTTAAATTTCCAAATTATTTTTGGAAATGCTGATGCAAGTATATGATAATTGCAAACTGAGGATATATTTATTTATTTAGTTAATTAATTTAACTAAATTTAACAAATTTTGTTAGTCACCAGTCATTGAGACGAGCCTCAGTTTGGTCAGTTTTCCAAAATAATGTGACTGCCCAATGTCTACTTTTACTTTAGATTTAGGGTAAACTAAGGGAATGCCCCATGTTTGAAAAAATATAGATAGACATGGTTTGCACAAGTGGTAAGTAGCTTATGCCTGCATTGAAAGAGAAGGCTTTAATTATTATAATTCAAACTTTATTTAGGTTGGGTCTATCTGGTACCAATTAAGACCTCTAGTCCAGAGCACTCTCCCAGGTTCATTAGAAGCTCTCTGTATAATGTGCTGTGATGTGTAGGACCAAGGTGCTCTGAGCGTACGGCTGATGAACTTATTGGAACTGGATGTGCATTTAAATTTGATTTGCTCATTTAAACCTTGTATGTTCAAAACACCTTTTTCCATTCATACCTCCACAAATATATCCTGGTTTCACATTTGCTCCTTGCTGAACATTTGGAATTAATAAAAACTCCTGCCAGTTTGAAATATCTTGTTGTTATATACCAATATTACTATGGTAAATGTTAATACTGTGTTTAAAAATTCATTTTACAAAGTACCCCACATGAGCGTTATAGGACACTTCGTGCGATGTGAGCATTTTATTTCAGCCTTTTTGGGTCTATTTTGACATGCATGTCACTCAGCTTTCTACCTGTTTCTATGCAGAAAAAATACAGAATTCGGTGCTTTTAATGAATGTACAACCTAGGCCAGTAAACATCCTTTGTTTTGTAAAACAGAAGTCGTTTGTCTGCTCCTGTGTTTGAAGGCATGAGGATTAATTTCATATAACTGCCTTCTATTAATTCCTGTTTCCTAAAACACAAGGATTCGTTTGATTGTGTATTCCAGTGTTTTATAAAACATGGTGGTCTATTTCTATATTCTATGCCATTGTATATCCACTGTGCACCTCCATTATTCCGTAGACATTTTGGGCAGATGCCCCTCCTGTTTCTTGGCAGAACAGAGCTTGCTTACATTTTGGGGGCTTCGTCAAGGGATATTGTCACTGCTTGAAATTATGGCAATACTCTGTAATGTATTTTTGCTAGTATGGACCATGCCCCTGAAGGCTGAAATGGGGAGGGGACTTTTGCCGTTGTCCTACTGCCAAACTATTGGTTAATAGTTTACAAATTACAAGAGATTTCATTTACGTCTGTCCTTGTAAGCCTCAAAAATGTTTTTCATTCTATTTTCGTTCTCTATCCAGGTATAATCACACACATCTGTATTATAATTTGATAAGTCTTCTCATGCAAGATTATATAGATGCGTTGTTGTAGTCTACATTCCTTAATTACTTAATACCATGGCAGCGAACTTACCTATTCACCAACTGAAATCAAGGCACTTAGTACAGCATTCCATGATTGGTGCAATTAAAAGAATGGCCTCTAGACACCTCAGATTGCCAAGTTCAGATTTTTTATGACCAGATGTGAAACCTGAGAGAGATTTGTGAAGTTGACGGTGAAAAGAGTTGATAAACACATATGACCATTGAAATAGAGAATATTTTTGCCATGTACATGTTTTGAAAGGGAAGAGCTTTGCTGAGCAGAATTTCAGGTTTGAAAGAAATCAGTGTTTTGCTGAGAAATTAGTGAGAAATGAATAGCATTTTTCTGCTAATTCAATTTTAAGTACATTTAAAGTTGATCAGTTGCATGCTCAAAGAACATCATTTTCTCAAAATGTAAAAACATTTTTTTACACAAGTCGAATGACATTATTGTACCTTGTGCATAGTTATAGGCAAAAGACGTTCACTCTGTGAATCCCACAACACCAAACAATTAGCCAGATCCTAGAGGCCCTATACTCTAAACTGTGTATTATAATTATTATTATCCATGTGAACACATGGCCAGCCTCACTTCATAGTTAAGTACATATCTAAGCTCCTAAGACATGTGTTAGCAAGTGGTATAGTATTTGCTCTACCTTTTAGAAGGCTGGCAGTATAGAGTAAACAACAAATAAATATTACTTTGTTTGATATGTATTTTCTCTCAAATTCTCAGGACTCTGATTCACCACGACACTCCACAGCATCGAACAGCTCAAACTTGAGCAGCCCACCAAGTCCATCATCCCCACTTAAAACCAAGTCCCACTCCTTGGGGCGCAGCGAGCACCCAGACTGGGAGACCTGAGGCCAGCTCCAGCCCTGCCACACATCCTCCCTGCTCCCTGCTCCCTGCTCGTACAGGTGGCCTCTTGAATTGGAAGACCCTTCATACGTTTTTCTCTTGGGCGACAAAAGCTAACAAAATTGATTAAATGACTCCCAGAAAGAATTTTCTTCCACTTAAGAGTGGTATGTATGCAACTCATTCAAGAACAGATCAGGTTATTGTGTTTCTACAGTATGCACATTTAAACTACACACAGCCTTTTTAAGCCTCACTTTGGCATCACTTTTTTATCAGTGAAAGACAGGCACAAGACCTGAACAAGTGCATTATGACTCGAGGGGAAATATCTGGACATGTATTACCCTCAAAAAAACAAACACAAACAACATTGTCCTCTTGTGGAATTTGTTTTGAGGAAAGTAACATTAAGTACTTTGCCATCCTTGCAGTTTGTGGCGTTTTAATGGTTTTACCTTCCAGTAGCAATATTATTTTAAACTTAAACTATTACAAATAACCTTCAAAATATATGTACCGCTCTAATGTAAAAATAAGTGAAGAAAAAGACACTAGCGTCAAGACAACCGTCGTTGGTATTTTTCGACCTAAGAAATAAGAAATGATAAATTCAGAGAGGAAACTGTAAACTTGATAAGCCACTTTTGCAATGGAGACAGGAGAATGTGACCTTGTCCCCAGGCTCAGCACTACACTTAAATCATCCTCTGCACTCTGGTGCCATTTCACATGTAAACTGATTTTAATAATGTACATAGAGTTTAAGTAGAGTATAATATATGACGATAAATAACACTTATATTGTGAAAAAAAGTATGACTTGGAGAGTGTTATTTTCTTTTGACCTTGAACATTGATGCACCAAATTTTAATTTAACAATTTCCATGTTTATTATATCAGAGCATCTACTGTTCAGAATTCCATTAAATCTGGCAGAATGAAGAAATTCTTTTAACGTAATCATCGGAAACACCAGCCGTGTGAACACACGTGTTTCTGGATGTGTATGTAACACTCATTAAAACGTATAAGAGCAGAGAAACACAGTCCCACAGTCACACATGCCTTGTTGTGAATGTATCGAAGAGTCCTTGCATCTTCTCCGGTGTGCTCTCCTCACCTACTTTTGTGTGCTTCATGGTTCTTTTACCAGAGCAATAATGCTGTTTCCAAAGACGTTTTGTTAAATAATGATGGTATTTGTTTGTTTTAATGTGTTTTTAATGACTGATGACTCAACACAGAAACCAAATGAGTTTGAGGTGTATGTATACATATGAAATATAACCTGTATGTTACCACTGGTTTTATGATACTAAAGTCGCTTTCGTGTGACACTCGGAAATCACAATATGATTAAGCTTTGGGATGCTTCACCCCACTGAGGAGTATTCACTGGTGCGTATTTCTGTTGCCTCTACTTCTGCTACTCACCGTAGCTAGTAATGACACAATGGGATCAGAGAGTGGAAAGAAGTTTAATTTCTGAGGTTGACAGCAAATTGTGAAATGAATTATTACAATAAGTTCAGTGAGGGAATGCCACTAAGCTGTTGGAGCGAGTTTCTTTTGTTAAATGTTCAGGGAATGTATAGAGTACCCCTGGATTTCACATACCTCAAATTAGTGTGGCGCGCCAGTCACTATAACTCAACTACAAGCAGAGCAGAGCAGAACACTAACCCTGTCCCCAAGTTCACACTTTAGGTTTTAGTTTTGAGATACGGTGTTGGTGCCACTCTAAAGCATTTTTTCAACCATCACTGTGAGAACATCCACAAAAATCTGTCACCACAAAGGTACGATGTGTGTTAGTGACCTCAGTCGAATGCAGAAATGTGACCAAAAATGCATACTTCAGCAAAATCACAAAAAAAGTGTGGACTTGCGAACAGACTTTAGCTTTCATTCCATACACTACATTCTGAAGTGGCAAATGATTTTTTAGACGTATGTATATCTTGCATTTGCAGTTGACTTTGTGTGAGGAAATGTTTTTAAACAAATCCTTTTGGTATATTGCTTAATGCTGATTAATCCTTTAAAGCTAGTAATAGGGCCTGGTAAAATCAGGCGGTCTGAACGATGTTTAAGTTACACAGATATTACATTTCAGAAAGTGTTTACAGGGCTAATGATACATGTTGAGGAAAAAAGCACACTTGAGTATGAAGACCCACAAAAGTACATTTATTCACCTGTGTCACTAAATGGTTGTTGCCAGCTTATTGTCACCGATTTGTTTAAACGTTGTGTCTCCTGAACAGCTGTTAAATGCAGAAAGGGCACGTTTTTTTGTATCCTTCACTAATTTGACTTAATTTTAACCTTTTAATATATGCTTTAGGTTTTAATTAATGCAGCAAAACATAAATGACAGTGTGTGCTGTGAGTTCATGAGTGGACAACAAATCTAAACAGTCTACACTGGAGTTACAAGGTTTTTTTTGCGGCATCGACCATTTTTATTTCACACGCTATTTTGAAAACATTCACATTTTCACTGTGGACCGGTCCAATAAACTGGGCGTATCGCATTTCTGAATGAGGAATTTATTCGAAAGTTTGGTGTTGTTTGGGACCTTAGTTATGCTTTTTTGTGGTGGTATATTAACATGTTTATTCCTACTGAATTTAAATGACCATGCTCCATAATATAAGCTTTATGTGGAGTGCTTTTGCCTTGTGGAATTTGGGCTATGATGGAGAGAATGTTTATACCAGGTTGTGGTATAATTTAACAGGAAACCTGTTTGAGAAGTTACTCAGGTATGTTTGAACCAATGATATATTTTATTACATAGAGGAATAGAGAGAGAGAGAGAGAGAGAGAGGACACAGTTACAGACACAGCTATTCCTTGGTCTGTCATTCAGTGTTATTTTAGGACCGATTATTAGCTGTGTATAGGGCAAAATTAGAGGAAGGTGCCTTAGTTGAACTCATTTGAATGCTGAGTGGTGTTGGTAGGAATAAGGGTTAGACTTTAGAGCAGAATTGAGGGGAAACTGAAAAACACAAACCTGCATTTCAGTGAGTGTTTACCCTGCTTTGTATGTTGACTGCTATTTCATATCATACATTATATTTCATAGACTTTAAGGGTTTTTGTAAGAATATGTACAGTTTTGCATGTCAGGTGTAATCACTTGTTTTAAAGATTAAGGCTGGATTTTTTTCCCCACTTGTTTTAGTTTATTTTATTGATGTGTGGTGTGTGGAAGCTTGGGATATAAACAAGAGTATGACCCCACTTTTTTTTTTTTTTTTTTGGGCACATGTTTATTTAAGGTGAAATGTCATGGAGTTTATATTTAATATGTCACCATTCTTTTCACACAGAGTTCATAACATGAATGATGTATTTCAATAAAATGGGAAGCTGTTACAAACCCGAGTTCGTGATTGCAAATTTGTGCTTATGGAATAGAACGGTAAAAAGCTATGAGTGAGTTTCTTTGTAAAAGTTTTATTTGAATCTTGCATGAGCCTAGAACAGAAAACATCTATACACATTCAACAAAACAGCTAACCACTGTTAAAGTGCTAAATCTTTTTCTCTCTACAAAGATCTGCAGTTTGTACAACATGGGCGTGGAAATTCAGCATGAAGATTAAGCAAACTTTGGAGATTGAAGGCAAAGATACTGAAGAAGCAGTAGTAGCTGTCACAAACGTGGCCATTTTACAAAGCTCAGGTCCACAGTCACATTTTCAGGCACTGAAAACCACAATGTTCAACCTCTTTCAACACGTAAACAAAAGCACTCAGGATATTTACCCCAACATTTCACTGTAGCTACGTTCAAATGAAAGATTGACTTGGTGCAGCTCTAAAAAAAAAAAATGATTTCATACTTATAGTACTTATATACTTATAGTAACTCCAGTAGTATCAAATCTTCTTCCACAGGTAAGAGCCTGGAAGGAGAAATATTTTACAGTGTTGCACAAGTATCATCTTACAGTAGAAGCTCACATTGCATACTGAAGTGGCCAACACAAATGTCAGGCAAAAGTATGGTTTCCAGAGCTTTTTGCATAAAGAGTGCTGCAGACTAAAGAAATAAGAGTCCTTAATAAGAAAAGTAGCATACGCAAAATGTTCATTGTGATCTGAGGAAAGGCAAGGGAACCTCTGGGCTGATGAGGTAGGCGCCACAGGGAGCGTGGGAAAGAAGGACTTAGCACATCTGGTGGTGGTGAGGTTTTCTGGTACATTGTCCTTAAAGATTACTGCAATTCACACATATACAGACAATGTATACGTCAGACCAGCTAATGCATGATTAAAAGTCTTTATTTTCCAGTTGTCTTCCACTACACTGACAGAAAATCATGCATGCAATCACTTGCCAGAGGCACATAACTGCCAAGGTTCACTGTGACCTTGGCTGAATTTCTCCCTTTTGTCCCTTAGCGCTGAGTACACAGACCTTGAGAAACCCGAGAGCTCAAGGATCCACTTCTAGTGTTCCAGTGACTGGGATCCAGCGCTGCTTTAAGGAGGGCCTGGAGGAGTGTAGATGATCTAATGGGGAGAAATCTGTGAGTCAGCAGGCATTTCAGCTTGTGGACAGCTGCAAAGCCCTCTTTTCTTTCCCACCCTTAACTCTGAGAAACTTCCAGTCGTTTAGCAGAGTGGCAGAGTACTGCTGCTGTATCACTTTACTCTTTACTGTTGCACTCACCACAAACCAATCACCCTGAAATTCACAGTATCATAGAAATCCTCTGCTCTTACACAGGTGTTACACGCACCATTAGCCAAGCGCGGTGTAATATACGCTCAGGACACAGACCTCCATTCAAATGGAACTTGGGTGTAGCAGTCTGTGTGGAGTCTTCAGATTAGCACCTGTAAATGTTCAGGTCTGAGCTCTGAACTGACAACATCAGCAGTGTCTGTAAACACAACCCTTTTCTTAATTATGCACTTGCTCCATCCTCTTCCATCACGCGGTTCATACTGGAACCGTGAGTTATGTTAGTGGGTGGAGCATTGCTCAAGTCCCGCATGCTGCTGTGCCGTGATTGGCTGTCAAGGCGGTGAAGGCTGCTGTGATGGGACAGCTGCTCATTGAGGCGGGGCATACTCCCATAAGGTGGCCGATCATCTGCACCTCTGTGACTTGTGGGTGTGTATCTGCGACAGGAAAATAAGAGGGTAATGAAGTTCAGTGTTTTTGCAAAACTCGTACCGTGAGTTAATCCAACGCTACAAGTCTGAACGACACCTTTTACATAATGTTCCATTTATCATTCAAATCAGGCGACATTATCCTTCAGTGTGATGTGAGCCTCATTTACAGAAAATCATCATCAGAATAATATTAATTGAACTTACTGCTCTGAAAAATAGCAATTAAATATTTCCCCCAAATGATTTAGCATCTGGGTAATGACCTGCCTGCATTTACTTTTAACACCATGTGTATATTAATACATATACTGTTTCAGTTCTTCCTTGTTTAACACCTTTTATTTCATTGAGAGATTTACAGACCCTCTTTCTTATGACACTCCACAAAACTACACTGCCACGGTACGGAGGAGAAACTTGTGATTTCTGATTTACAGTTAAATACCTCGCTAGCACATGTTCCTGTGTAACCCAAAAGTAGTGAGCTTGGACCTCACCTGCCGTCTCGTGAGCGGTGAAGACTGCCGTGGTAACTGCTCATCTTGCTATGGATGCTGCCAGACTTGCTCCTGACGTCGTCGAGCATGGCAAGGTGAGTGGATGAAGCATGTGTGGAGGTGCCCTGTGTGGAAGTGCCGCGGGATTTGCGGATAATGGGTGTGTTAGGATCTCGCAGCAGAGACTGGGCGAAGTCTGGCTCCTGCAGAACCTGGCGGCTCTCGTTCACCGCACTGCTGTAGAAGAGAGGACGAGACGGAATGTAAAAACTGGCCAACATAAAAATAATAAACTGGCCAAACCACACACGTTTAGCATTAAACCCCTGAAAAAGCTGATGCAGATTCAAACCCGTGATCTAAGAAAATGAACTAAAACACCATCCACGTTGAGGAAATAAAAATAAAGAACTTACTCTTTGCGCCCGCGGCCATGGAAGAAGCTGGCCCACTCAAAGCAGGTCTTCTTACTCCCCACCCAGAACACAGACGGGATGCCGACAACCAGAACCATCAGGTACTTCATCAAGAAGAGAACCAGATCAGGCCTGCTGGTCTGCTCCACCTACACTCACAGAAATACACACATACGCATTAACAACTGTCATGACTTCTTGTAAAAGCCTGTCCCTCATACAGCGCAAACCTCTGACCCAGTGAGCTCTGTTCGCCTCAAGGCTCTCTCTCACAGTGCCGTCTCTCTGCACCTCTCTTACATTTTTCTCACTGAAACTAAGACTAATGCTGCCTTTCGTGGCTCGGAAGGATAGTTTGATGTGTGTGAATTCAAGGTAATCTTTTCATGATTTACTAGTTCCTCATACGCTCCAGTCATTCATGCCCTCCTTTGTACGCTGCTGTAATCTTACTTTCTTAATAAGCTCTGTGTGTGTGTGTGTGTGTGTAATCTACATCAGATTCTGAGCTCTGTGCTTCCAGGCCGTTCAGTCTCCTAACTGTGAAATCATATACAGTGCCTCCATAATGTATTTCTTTGTAACATTTTCAGATTTACTGTTTTACACAAGCACAACATCTCCTGTATTTACAGATGCTCAATGTGACCACACACACACACTGAAGTCAGGATGTACACAAAGACTATGGGCCTCCAGAAGGAACTATCCGATGACATGGAGTGAAATTGGAATTCTTGAACGCTGACATGCTTCAGTGAGATGGAAAAAGGACTTGGAAATGAGGACCAGCGGCTTAATATTTATCTGCCCCACACACCCGCAAACAACTTCTCACTGGCTCATATTAATACTCAAATTATGCAGGTTAAATTACACTTTCACACTTCAGTGCATTTCTATTAACAAAGTGCTTAGTTACGGGTCTGAAGCAGTCCGGCAGATTTATTAGTGTAAGGTTTCATTAGGCCATGCCCTGTTTGCCGGACTCTGCTCTTATTAGCAGCTGTTGCTGGAATGTGAATGGCACCATCAGTCCTTCCCCAGTTTGGAGGCTTTCTTTCGGTTCACACACACATGCTACAAACCCTCTTCAGAAGAGCAGGGGGGGGGGAGTAAAAACACACACCATGTGTCACCCCCTGTTCTGTGTCATCTCAAACCTATGTGAGACATGAAACTGTTAAAGTGATGGTTTAACACTTTAGACAATAATCTCTGAATGCTGTCAGTCAAACCGTTTCTGTGCCATGCCTTTTTCTACTTCTACTTTAATTTTGTCTGATGATAATTGGTGGAGTCTAAACAGAGAGAAAAACTAATGAAGCAAACACGTCAGCCACTTAAACCTTGGCCCACTCGAAAATGTCATGCCCCTTTGAAGTTGAGTCCAAAACCAGCCTGAAGGTGATGAAAGTTTGTCTGAACTTGATCTGGATCAAATTAAATTTTGATCACTGAACTAAGTCCAACACAATTCTCTCACTCGCCCTTAAGCCAAATACTGCAGCATGCCGAGGTAGAGTGTGTTATACAGAAATGAAAGTGAAGAGCAAGAATAAAGCAGATGGAAATACATGCTATAATCTGGACTGAGAGAAGCTGAAAATTAAATCTGAACCTGAACCCAACACACCTGTGTAATGATGCCCACAATGGACATATTCCATGTGGTTCAGACACCACTGCTCTTCACAGGTTCTGCCTGATATTATTACATTTGTGGTAAGGAGAAAACTGTGTAAACTTCTGCTTAACTACCACCTTAAATCTAATATTTTTGGCTCTAACAGGAGTCACTGTGTGTAGCATCGCTATGTTAATGTAGGTTATGCCACATTATGAGAGCGAATACACAGCTAGTCTGTGAAGCAGACACTTTCTCTTTATGAAAATACTTGGGTCATGACAGGACATCACTACCTTCTGATCATACAGCTGCTTCAGTGTGTGTGTGTCATTATCGTCTCTGTGCTAAACCAGCATCAAACAGTTCGCCCCTCAGTGCTCTTCTTCAAACCACTACAGAGGCCTGTCACACAATGCAAGCAGGAAAGCATGACCTAACAAGCCTTCAGGTGATAAAAGTGCAAGAGGAAAAGCAGGGGAGAGTCATATACCAATGTACTTTATGCCTGTCCCCACATTTGCTCAGCTCCTATACACCTATAATACACCTACAATACACCTACATAAAGTGGCCCCTCAGAAGCTCAGCAATTAAAACTATAAGCTCTGCGTAGGCAAGGCACAGGGAGTGGGAGTATAAAAACCTCAACCAAGCAGCAGAAGAGCGTCTGGCCTGCAGGGGCTGGGAAGACTGTGTGTGTGTATGTGTGTGTGTGACTGTGTGAGTAACCAGGCCATGTGACACTCAGCTCCACTGGGTTCACTATGTTATTGTCCTGTAAGAAAGGCAGAGAGTCTAATGTTACATGGTAACGTAAACGCCCAGTGTGTCACTGTGGTGTATCGCATCACACGGTCTTTTCACATCACCACACAAAAGAACTCGGAACTGGGATGGCCTTGAAATACTCAGCTATTAAAAATAAATACATTTAAAAAAAAGCATATGCCATGCAGCCAAAAATACTACACAGTCAAAGAATAGAAATACATATTTAAAGCTATCCCCATACATTTTTCATAAGTTCTGCATAATTCTGTTGTTAGGATGTAAACAAAGTCATTTGCAGCGGTTTCATGACAGAAATGCCATTCTAGAGAAACACACCGAGTAAGAATTATTCAGTGTCTGAGACAGGAACATTTAAAGTGTTTGATGCCTCCATCACAGAAAGTTATTGTGTAAAATATTTAGAGAGGCTCTGTGTGATTCCTGAGTTCATGATTTTTTTGTAATAATCTGGGACTAAAATGTATTTTTATATCCTTTCAGGATGAAGGTAATTTTTTTTGGGGGGGGGGGGTTTACCATATTTCATTCATTCATTATCTGTAACCGCTTATCCAATTCAGGGTCACGGTGGGTCCAGAGCCTACCTGGAATCATTGGGCGCAAGGCAGGAATACACCCTGGAGGGGGCGCCAGTCCTTCACAGGGCAACACAGACACACACATTCACACCTAAGGACACTTTTGAGTCACCAATCCACCTACCAACGTGTGTTTTTGGACTGTGGGAGGAAACCAGAGCGCCTGGAGGAAACCCACCCGGACATGGGGAGAACACTTACCATATTTCATTATTCATAAAACCTCAGAAGACCTATGTAGGTTCACAAATCATTTTGGATGACTTCTTTTGTCTGTAAAATGTTTAGATCCAATCCATAATCCCTGTTTCTCTACAAAACACCATTTTATTGGTGGAATTATGTAATGAATATTTAAAAAAAATTCATTAAAAATGAATAACCGATAGTAATTTTATTGTTAACTTGTTAAATATTAATCTAGATCTCAGCGATTCTTTTCTAACTAGTAACACACTAAAATATGGGATGAATACAGTTTACAAAATGTATAATCAAGCACAACAATGTGTTACTGAGTAGAAAAGGAGATCTTTCAAAGTGCTTTACATTTAAAATTAAGTACAACTGTAATAACTTCTCTGAAAGTTTAACTGAAAATGTGGAAATTGAACACCTGGGCTACTCCTGAAGAGGATATATCTGTAGGTGTGAAATATATGATGTTTATTACCTGGTAGGGGCAGGGGATGTGATACTCTCGGCAGCGCTCCTGGACCCAGGTGGTCTCCCACACTGAGCGATAGGCTTGTTCATAAATGTAGCATCCCACCACCGTCAGCAGTGGAACCAGATAAAGGATGGAGAACACAGCGATGCGGATCATGAATTTCACCAGCTTGTCCTGATTCTCCTTTTCCAAGGGGATTTCCATGCGCACCCGGTTTAAAGCCACAATACCAACCAGGAGCAGAGACACCCCGACCAGGACGTCCAGGCACAGGGGGGTCAGCACAAACCAGCGAAGAGTGTGAACATCATAAAGTCCCACAAAACAAACACCGCTGATGTTATCACCTTCAATCTTATTCATGGCCAGCAGTGCCACGGTCAGCAGGCCAGGTATGCCCCAGGCACTGGCATGGAACAGCAGAGCTTTCTTCTCGATGGCTTCGCTACCCCACTTGGGCACAGCAGCCAGGAACCACGTGATGGTGAGAATGACCCACCAGACACTGCCCGCCATAGTAAAGAAGTAGAGCACCATGAAGAGCAGTGTGCAGGCTTTATTATGGGAGCCTTGGGTCACTGTGGAGGCTTTAAACTGGGCAGGACTGGCTGCGTTACAAGCCACACGATCCTCCAGCAGAAAGCCCAGGAAAAAGACCAGAGAAACCATCATGTAGCACACGGCATAGAAGATGATGGGCCGCTCTGGGTAGCGGAAGCGTGTGACATCGATGAGGAAGGTGAGGAAGGTGAAGAGGGTGGCAGAGAGGCAGACTATGGAAATGATGCCAATGAAGTAACGAGCGAAGGTCAGCTCCTCGTGGCGGAAGTACATGTTGGGGCAGGGAGGAGAGCAGTCCCGCACACCCAGGAAGGTGTAGCCCAAGTCAGGATCAACCTTCAGCTCCCGCGGGCACCAGAAACCATAATCCCGCTGCACTGACATAGGGGACTGGTCAGTAGTGTTTGCATTGGTCATCAGGTCTACAGCGCGAGGGTAGGGCTCATCACAATCTGGAAACCTGGAGTTGAGGGCAAAGACTATATTAATGTAAATGTAAAATACTACATGAAGATATGAATGAAGAAATGAAGATTGGAGATAAGCTTTTGTTAGTGCGCTACTTGTTTGCTATTTTAACACAAATAAGAAATTTGCCTAGTCTTGGACTAAATGAAGTGGTAATAATTAATCATAACTGAATTCATTTTAGTCTAGACTTAAGTAGAAATGTCATGATACCAGAAATGTATATGTCCGTATCAATACCACAAAAATTCCATGATTCCCGAGACAAATTACGATACCACAACAAAAAATAAACCAATGAAATGAACACGTCAACATAAAGTCTTTTTTCAGCAAAAAAAAAGATGAAATCATTTCATATTTTTTATTAATTTATTTTAGAAATGGTGTTTCTAAAATAGTACTCTAGCCCTTTAAATGCCAGACTTGTTGGAAGGTGGGAGCTTCACCCTGATTGGCTGTAGTGTGAGGCAACTGCCAACAAACCACTCCTGTATTTAAATGGTCTCAGTGGGCAAAAGGCCCCTAGTGAAAGAAATCTAAGGTTTGAAAACATATTTATTGTCTTGATTATTGTTTATTGAGCTTGTGGCTGCCAAATAAAACCATTTGACTGCGTGGGTCCGTTAGGCGCTGAAACCGAATGCGCTCTGCTGAAATATGAGTCTGTGTTTGTCCTTCCTCCTTGAATGTGCATCACCATATCTTAGCTTCTAATTGGTCTACAGACTAGGTTGATGTGTCATTGGAAAGATGAGAGCTTAAGCTACAGGGGGGGTCATGTTTACATTTTTTTTGTTTTGTTTTTTATTTTTGTACTTCTGTAAACCTTTTGCTTGTACCCATTACACAAACATGAGGATTACTAACGAATGGTTTGACGGAAAGATTCAAATTCTGTCTCGTTTCGAAGGTAAGCGCTGGTATGCTGTGTGTGTGAGTTGCTTCTGGACTCCTCAGGCTTCATCATGACCCAAAAGTTTGGTTTGGTTGTTGGACTCAAATGCGTATATTTCCATATGTAATTTTTTTTTGTTAACCAGTTGCAACGGACCTGTTGCTTGTCCTGCCGACGTCATTCCTTGTGTTGGTGTTGTTGTTTTAGCTTTCTCAGCTTAGTAGTGTGTAGGCTTATTATGGTGACCTCGTATGGTCTGGGAGATGTGTGAAAGCTTCAGTACATCTGGTACCACAGGAAACAAGAACCGTATCGTTTTCAGAATTTTGGTATCGACTTGATACCAAAGTATCGGTTCTTGTGACATCTCTAGACCTAAGCTTATTTTGGTTTGAGAAATGGCCTCAAATACTACATAATATGATAAACTAAAAATTGTAATGCTATATGTATAGTATGTTTATCTTTGTATTTACATTGTCACCTGTATAATTACAGGATCATCCTTAAATTTTATCAAGTGTATTCGATAGAAATTATAGAAGTTAACAATATTATTTAAATGATATTCAACAATCACATGTTTATGTCACAACAAACATAATGAGATTTATGTTTTAGGTGAAGAAAAATCATAAAACACAACTGTCAATTTGAAGATCATATTCCCATAGTGCACACTTCTTACTCCCACCTGATACACTCCATTTCCTCCGGCCAGGGAACCCCAAACATGTCCATGAGCTGCTGACAGTCTCTCTTAGAGTGTGTGCACAAACTGCGGCAGGGCAGAGACACTCGGCCGTACTCCATACACACAGGAGCGTAGAGAGCACACAGGAAAGCCCTCAGGTCTGGAGAACACTGCAGATTCACCATGGGGTGAAAAGGCTGCAAAGAAAATGAGAGATAATGAAAGGGCTTGATTCAGCCAAATAAAAACTGTGACAGTGTGACAGTTCTCATAACAGCACGCAGCGGGATGTCCGTGTCAGTACAGTGGAACTAATGAAGCCTCTCTGCTGTCTGACAAACATTCACAGAATTAGTTTTCAATACAAAAAAAGCAACATTTCTACACACTATATATAGTTTAGACTTATAATTTTTAACACGTGTAATTCTGAATTTATGTTTTTTAGCCCAGTAAGATATAACTTAATTTCCCAGTAGCTCAAAGATCTATCAATGTAATAATCAGAAGAGTATATTACAGTAGAATGGCTATACAACAACCCATTTCACTAAGGAAGGGGAAAGAAGAGAAAACATGTACACACACATAAAATGTTTTTTCAACTCAAATTGTTTTGTGCACTGCAAGTTTATTCCATTCAGTACAGTTACCCAATGCCCAAGTCCCAGGCCTCAGCAGCAACATGGGCGGCTCCAACCGCGCTTTTATGTCCCTAAGGAGACAAGTGCATGCTGGGAGACAGAGCAGCTGTGGAGCTGGGCATTAATATGTAAATCTCTGGGGAAGCTAACAATGGCCTTCCACCTGGGGCCAGCCAATACACATGCACTTCCTGCTGAGGTCTGGCCCTTTGTCGCTCTGCTGACTGGGCAGAGGAAGAACACAAAAACACACACACACACACACCATCCATCCATTTTAACCATCTTTAT
Organism: Hoplias malabaricus; assembly: GCF_029633855.1. NCBI lineage: Eukaryota > Metazoa > Chordata > Actinopteri > Characiformes > Erythrinidae > Hoplias > Hoplias malabaricus. The sequence continues at coordinate 59,831,278 of NC_089800.1, forward strand.
CTTGCAATCCCACAGCACTTTCTATTAGAAACTTAATCAAGCAAGAAACCAAACAAAAAGCTGGATCAGCTGCGTGAGGCATATCTGACCTTAAAAGCAGAGTACTGAAATAACTTTATAAAATTCACAGGATGGAAATGAGATGTCAGAAAGGCCGCATCAATATTTAGGAGAGGTCATCAAATATTTAGTGGGCCCCTGGAGTGGATAGATTAAAGAGAGATCAAAAGAAACAAGACTGGCTGAGTTTTACCCTCCACAAGAGACAGCATCCACAGTCCACCTCAGAAATGTCAGAATAACCAGGACAGCGCTGGGATTTTATCTCCATATTCAGGTTCGTGTTCTGTTAATTTTCTGTGCCACTACCCTTCTCCAAGCTTGCTCTAGTGTTACAGTGTGTGAACAGCCACTGCGCTGGACAGAGGTGTCGGTCTTTTGGGGCCAATGCTGTTGCTGCTACTGAAGGGTTTGGTGTATTCAGAAATCAAATGATGAGCCCCTGTGCATTATTCATGGCAGAGATACAGCAGCAGAGACAAGGCTGTGAACTGTATTTTTTATAATACTGTGTGTTGGACATGAATGATCAACTGATCACGGTATTGCGTTCTAGCACATATAAACCCAATGAACAGAGACCACAGGTGCAAAGTGTATCAGCTGCTATTATTCATTAAATTTAATAAAGCATTTATTATTATGACTGTCTGTGAGGAGTGTGGTGTGTTCTCTCTGTGTCTGTGTGGGTTTCCTCCGGGTCACTCTCTGTGATGAGTGTGGTGTGTTCTCTCTGTGTCCGCGTGGGTTTCCTCCGGGTGACTGTCTATGAGAAGTTTGGTGTGTTCTCCCCGTGTCCGCATGGGTTTCCTCCAACGGTCCAAAAAACACGTTGGTAGGTGGACTGGTGACGCAAAAGTATCCATAGGTGTGAGTGAATGTGTGAGTGTGTGTTGCCCTGTGACTGGTGCCCCCTCCAGGGTGTGTTCCTGCTTTGCGCCCAGTGATTCCGGCTAGGTTCCAGACCCATAGCGACCCTGAACTGGATAAAACAATTACAGATAATGAATGAATTAATTAATTACTATTATTATTATTAGGTAAATACTGCAATTATGAAATTTTAAGCATGCTTTTTTTGCTTCCGCATGCAACAACAAATTTGGAGTCACTAGCAATATGAAATTATAAACGTACATTATTTATTTATTTACCTAAAATAAAACAGGACAACTTATACTCAGTAGGTACACAATGTTCGCTTGTCTCCTAACTCACTGTTCTATGGATCTACTTTATATATTCTTAAGAATGTAAAGTTAGTACTTTTAGCAATTCAAACGTTCCTAAACTCTCAGCATTTTAAGTGAGGATAACATATTTAATTTGTTGTAAAATGCTGAAGAGTAAAACTGATTCAGAGCATGACCTGGACTCTTTCAACAAAAAAACATTCAGCTTTTCTTATAAAACGTCCTAACACACAGCACCATGTCGTGTAGCAAAACAAATGTAAACGTTTCACTGTGACACTAAAGTATAAACACTCAGCTATCTTTGTATTCAGTGTCAACAGCAAAAAAGCACAGGCGTTATAAAAGTTGAGCCCTGAACATAAATAGTATTTCTGAGATGATGTTAAAGACATGCTGAGCGGGGTTAAAATTTTTCCCATAAAATTGTGGCCTTTAGCAGTGCTTTCATATTCACATGTTTGTTTTATTTGCAATGTAAAAACACAAAAAAAATAAATAAATAAAAAAATGAAGACATGATTTTTTTCCACCCAGAACTCCAGAATGGACTGGACAAAATGACTGTTTCCCTCAACTTAACTTGAATCTATCATTTCCTGTATGTATGAATGACTTTCTTACAACTTTCACTTAATTTTAGACCACTGTTCTTTTGCTGACGGCTCAATATTTCTCAGATATGTAAGGTGTTTATCCCAATTGGGATTCCAATCCCATTTTTGATGTAGGCTTTAGGCTAATATTATGCTGGAAGACCCAAGATCTCTTACAGAGGTATATCTTTCTGAAAAGTATCCAATGCCAGAAGCAGCAAAGTAAACCCAAAACATCTCTGAACCTCCAATATGATTGAGTGTAGGGACCATGTTCTTGTCTTCGAAAGTCTTGAGTAGACAGTAAAATATTGTACTGAATGTAATTAGTTTATTGGATGTTTTCCCAGGATTGTGGCTTTCTCACTTAAGTTCTGGCAAACAACATACGGGGTTATAAATATCTCAGTGTCAGCAGTGGGGTCCATCTTTGTTTCTTACCATAGCTTCCCATTTAATTCAGATGGTGACAGATGGCGTGAACTGACACTTGGGTACACTGGGTCTGCAGGTCATCTAGAAGTTGATTGGAAGCTGACTGAGGTTGTTTAACCACCATTAATCCAGTCTTCCATCACTATTTTCTTTTCTGTTCAGGTCCAGTGAGGTTGACTACAATCCCAAGGGCTGTAAACTTCTTACTGATGTTAAGCACAGTGGTGAAAAGAGCATTAAGATCTTTGTAGATGTTGTAATCTTCAGATTTTCCCAATTTGTGGAATAGCATGAACATTTCTGGAATTCTGTGTGGAATGAGATCAGATTTGATTTTTTTGTTCAGCAGAAGAAAATAGCATGCATTTAAAAATAAATAAAAAAATAAAAAAATACTGCAGTTGCAACAATTATCAGTGGGCAGTCATGGCCTAATGGTAAGGGAAGAGGAATTGGGAAAAGAAGGTCCCTGGTTTGATCCCCACTTTCAGCAGACATTTTGGGGGCAGGGGGAGTAAAGAATATGTCCTCCCTCAGTCTACAGCTGAGGTGCCCTGGAGCAAGACACCTAACCCCCAACTGCTTCCCAGCCCCTGGGGATGGCAGCCCAACAGTCTCGTCTGTGTCCATTGCCACGGATGGGTTAAATGTGGAGGGAATTTCATTGTACATCATTCAATGGCAATAAAAGCATGTTAGACATTTTTAGTGGTGCATTTCCTAAAATAAGTGCAGTGCCAATAATTCCATTCATGACAGCAGACCTCCGGAGCTAATATCACGCCCCACGCACATGTCACGCCCCTATTAGTTGAGCTGCATTGGCTACCCTTAGCTGCTCGCATCAAATTCAAATCACTAATGATGGCCTTCAGAGTATTCACTGGTTCTGCTCCCATCTACCTCAATAGACTCTTAAAACCATACGTTAGCGCCCGCCCTCTCCGTTCCTCAAAGGAGCGCCTACTAACACGACCAACCCCCCATACAGGTCAGTTGAAGCTATTCTCATCTCTGGTACCACGCTGGTGGAACGAGCTTCCAAGCACTATCAGAGCAACAGAAACCCTCTCTTCATTCAAGAAATCATTGAAAACCCAGCTCTTCCGAGAGTATCTTTTGCACTGAATGTCTTTCTTTAATGCACTTATTACTTCCTGGCATATTGCACTTAATGTAAGGTATTTTGTATAATTTGTGCTGTAGTTCGAATGTTAGATCCTCTTTTGTAAGTCGCTTTGGATAAAAGCGTCTGCCAAATGCATAAATGTAAATGTAAATGTAATACATATACTGTAATCCAGGTCAAGCAAAATACCACAGCGCAATGTTTTATAATCAAGTATTTAAAGTTCAAAACTCTCTAAACTGACATTGGAAACTGCTACCAAAAAACATGAAGAGACAATCCTCAGAGTACTGGAAACAGGAGGAGAGGGAGATCAAGAGAGGAGCTTTCACATCCATCAGCTCAAACACTGGGGAGAGAAGCACTCCTCTGTTTCAAAACGGATTAAAATGTGTGCTACTTTTAGAAGACAACAGCTTAGTAGACACGCTCCAAACAGAAAGAGACAGCTCTGAGTCTCCATCCCTTTGTTCAGCTGCAAGAGCTACACTCATTCTGCTATTCTCTCCTCCCAGACAGGCTTTTAAGGCACATTTGGCCTCAATATTTGATGTCTCCTCCATAAGTAGAGTTTACAGTAAACACACAGGTGCCATAGAGTGTGTGTTCACCGTATCACTGGTACACAGACTGCTGCTGAGTGTTGTGAGTGGAAAGTAAACCCTAAGGGAAAAAGGGTTCACAAAGTGTCCACTCTGCAGCCAGCTGAGGTTTTGCCCCAGTTAAACCCTGCACACACTCACACAAGACTCTCCAAACAAGGGCAGCCTGGTATACATTAGCGTACCTCTATTCAGTATATGACTGATTCTGCCAGATTGCATTACTATGACTATAATGTGATTAATGTAATCAGGTTGACCCCGAGTTGAAACTAACAGATCCCCAATGCAGCCACCACTAATTATACAGGACACAAGGAAGAGGGAAAATATTATATATATATATATATATATATATATTTAACATGTCATTACAAAAAGGAAAGACATATTTCAATCCCCGGTGTCCTCCATTTGTCTGATACTGTAACTAATTACATCATTCTTCATGGGTGGCATGAGAGAAAAAAAAGTCTTGTTCTCATAACAAAGAGGAGGGTAGATGTATGAATGTGGATTGGCTCAGATTATACTCCTGAAATGCGAATCGAGGTGCGTTATTTAGCTTAACCTTCATTTCTAAGAGGGTAATGGGTAATTAAAACATAGCAGTGTTGGTTCTGAATACAGCGATGCTATGCCAGACCAGCCAGACTACGAAAGAGGAGGAGCAGGGGGGGAGCAGGGTGGGCTACTTGGCAGGAGTGAAAAAGAACACATTTTGTCTCACAGACGCCAGCAGCCACTCCTCTTCAGACACTTCAATGAACGGATTAAGTTTTCTGCCTGTTTTTTCTTCTGTCTAATCCATGATTTATTTAAAGAATCAATGCTTGGAGGTTACCTTTGAAAGTCCTTCAAACCTCAAGTGGACTGCGTGTTTTCGCAGCTTCCTGGGCTACACGGGCCTGTTTGTGTGTGATGGAAAAAAAATAGCATGCAGCTATTCCAGTCTGAGCTGTATAACCAACATTCAGGTCAGCTATCAGGTTGCAGCCATTCATTCAGAAGCTTATATGTAAGTGAGAGAGGGAGAGAGAAACAAGTAAGGACAGTGAAAGATTGAAAGAGAAAGAGTGCTATGGGGAGCTTTCTGGGCTGAGGTGTTTGTCCTGTGCTTGATTGACAGTTCCAGTAATCTCATCCTGGGTGATGGTGGAGATCTATGTGGGGCTCAACTTTTTTTTCTCACACTCACTCTTTCTCTCCAGCTTTCTAACTGTGCTGGTGGACAACTAGCCAGCTTTGGCAGCTACTGGTGAAAAGTTTAGTTCAGCAGCTTCCAGAGCTAACCTGTTTGTGAATAAGCTGGTCTCCCTTAGGATTAAAAGCTCAAAAGAAATGGATGCTTTCGACTAAGAAACCTGTCACTTTTTTCCTACAGAGAAACGTGAGGGTCTGTTTAGCTCTGAGTGACTGAGTTTCTGCTATAAACATACAAAGGATAAGTGCCACCCACACACTTCCTAAACCTGTCCCCAGTGGCTTAATTATGCCTTTGCCTTTCACCACGGTGGGCAGGTCAGATGACATCTTCCAATCACTTAATCCTGAGGATCTGATGACAGTTCACACATTAACAGGCCTAATAACTTATAGGCTTAGAAGGAACTGGAAGTTCATCAAAGCTGATGGGTTTGAGCTTTGAGCTTGAAAAGGAGGGGTCCCAGTCAAAGTAGTTTAGTTTGACCTCACTTCGCAAGCAACGCATATGAGCATGCAATCTTTCAAGCAACAAATCTGTACTCCCCTCTCATTATTTTTGTCTGTATACCGCTGTGTTCTATGTATGCCATGTACTGACATGACAGCTCCATGGGTAATATGACAAAACTGGCTGCTGTCTCCCAAGGGTTTTGTCCACAGCACCCTGACCTGAAATGCTCACTGAATGGCAGACTGGGCTTATAAAACTGATTTTTCATTCACTTTGGCAGGTTTCTCATTAAAGCAATATTTTAACACAACAGTAAAGTACAAACATTTCCCCTTAACCAAAATGTAATTCAACTAAGACATACTTGGGGCATGACTCCTTTCTTTTGTTCTTTGCTAAAGGTAAAACCTTAAACTAGATTTTATGGCCAAAAGTTCATGGACATCTGATCAACCAACAATTTTTCTGAGACTGCCCAAAGATTCTCGGAGATGTCTAAGCCATCCAAGTGGGTAGGATTGCCCTCTTTGTTCCTTTAACAAATGTGGGCAACTGAAGCACTCTGTCGTGGGGCTGTCCAGTAGAGTTATATTAGCTGCAGTTTATATGAATATCCCTAAGAAATGTACAAACAAATTAAACCATTGCAGACACTAAAGACATCTTGGCTGATCAACTACATTCAGAGTGTCAGGCCTCAGTGAAATCTCTTGGATGCACTCATTCATTAGCTGCTTGACAAGTGATGGGGCAAAGCTCTTCCCTCAAATTTGTCACAGTCTGCGTTGTGAGCATATAAAGTTCTGACGTGCTACAGGCTCTGCTCAATCTCTGTGAGAGAAAGAGCTGTTGTTAAGCAGGAAGCCGCTGATTGAGAGCTCCTAAATAAGGATGTAAAACAAGGAGGGAAAGAGCTATGTGAGGAACATGGCGACCTGCTGGTAGCTATAGTCTGGGTGAATTAAACATTAAATGCAGTGTGCAGGGACACAGAATATAAAACACAGCCTGTCTGTCTGACCAAGACAAACTCCATCTTCTTCACCAACCGATTGGCTGCGGACAGCCCTCCATGCTCTTTCTCACACAATTGTAAAAAGCCTGAAAGGCCTAAAAGGGAAAATTGGCCTAATGGGGAGTTATTTCCTTAATCTTCACTCTTTTTTCAGTCTTAAAAAGAAAAGGAGAATAAAAGGACAGGCAGCTCCCACACTCCCTCTCTCTAACCAACGCTTTCTCTCTCTTTTTTCCTCTTCTGTCATTCAGCCATGCCTGAATCAGTCTCTTCTCTTCCTGGCTGTGTCTTCCTCCACTCCACACGTCTCAGGCCCACATTCTTTCCCTGTCTTTCCACCAACGTTGCCATGGCAACCACTGATGCGGAAAACAGGCTGATTTAAAGAGGAGGCCTTTGATGAGTCCTCATCCTCAGGGGTCAGAGGTCACTGGGAGAGACCACCTCCTGAGAGCAGTAATGCATGTCCTTTTGTGGCCACACAATTAAGTCCAGTTGCCATAGCTACTCCCCCATTCCAGCTAAGGATGATGAAGGGTATGCTTGGTCCACCTCATAAGAAGTTGCACTGTACTCACCACAGGGGGACTAAGAAAATACTGGAGTTGTTAAACCTAAACAAAAATACTCCAAATGTCAAAAAAGTCTCATATAAATGTAAACACTCATGTCATATTTCAAAATAAAGCTACAGGCTAGTACATTTTGCCCCTGCGAACACAGTGTGTTTCATTTTTTTTTGTATCATTCAAAACGTGTGTTATGTGAAGCATTCAGTATAAATACAAAAATCTTCAAAATTCTCTCACCAGACCTCTCTGAAAACCATGTGGGTGTGGTCTTAATATTCTAATGAAAGTGTGTGATTGACAGCCCTCCATCACTAGGGAACAAAGTTTTGTTTACGTTACCATAGTAACACTGCATCGAGACCCAGAAGCTGGGTCTTTCTAACTGAGTCTCAACTTCTTTTACTTTCCACAGATTAGGGTTTACTGGGATTTTGATCCCTGTAATTGAGTTACCAGAAATATGAAAGCTGGTTTATCCATTTTAGTGGTTATTCATTAGGAAAAATAACTACATTCACACTGTGGCCCTGAGGAGGCTTTATGTATTTTCCTGATTCTATGTCAACACTATGAAGTAAAATATTTAGATTTACGCAAGCCAAACCTACACTGAATTATATTGTAAATTTACAGTTTTGCCATGTCTTGGCACTCCCTCAAGCAGCTTTATGAAAAGCCACATGAGATGCTTTTCCAACAGGGCAGAAGTAGAGATGGTTAGCATTATATATTTATATATATTTATTATATATTTATATTATATTTGCATTGGGGAAAAAATAATTCAAGCTATGGTTAGCAAATCCGCATCATCATGCACTGGTTCAAGGTCGATATTAGCAGAAAATCATGGATCAAATTTAACAGTAGTAAGTGAATTTGAAGAGTTAACTAAACACAGAATTATTACAGGTTTTTAGATTTATCAAACTTTAACAGAGCTTTGCAGACCAAATTGCAAATTCCACACTGATTCTAGACTTGCCATACCTGCTTGTATATTTTCATGAATACCAGTGTGAATTACCATTGACACAGACCGTTTACCCTGTCCTTCATGACCTCACGCAAGCTCCCACCCAGCCCTGTCATTATCATCTTCTATAAAACATCTGACTTTCCACAGAATCTGAGCTGTAGTAACCCACCCCACAACCACACCAACATACAACTTGCTAAACAGGGTTTCTACAGTGTTAGGCAGCAAGCTTATTAATTAAAATCAAATTTTGGTTGAAGATGATTCTTTGATGTGGAATGTCAACATTACTACACAGTAATCAGAAGATAAGGCTCATGGAACTGCATGAGCTGGAAAAATGTGTTATTGGCAATTTTGATATTACCTACTGTTGTCCAAGTCTCTGTGAAAATTTGTGGCCAATCCTGTGATCACTAATGTGTAAAATGAAGAACTTAACAGACTATATTAAAGTCCTTTTAGGTCATAAGTAATTCAGTATATGATCTCATTGTTGCATGTGAAGAGGATAACGTCCCTCCACTGAGATTAGTAGTTACTGGTTTTCATTCACAGGCCATATATCCAGTGAAATCTAAGCACATAAAACATGCCTAACCTATATTTATGTTTTTTAAGCTCTCTCTAATTACTTAAACTTTGCTTCATTCAGTAAAAAACACTTCTGAAGTAAACACAGCTGTTTTTATGGGAAATCCCTATTTTCAGTGCTTTGTGAATATATGGAGCACCTACAAACCCATAAACTATGAAATAAGGCAACAAGGTTAGTCTTTTTTCTCTGCCTAAGTCAGAAAAGGACAACACAAGCAGTTCTGATATTCTCCACTTATGTAATAAGGGTAATCATTAGCCTTTTCTTGAGAATCTACAATCACATTGACAGACCTGCTTTCATATGAGCGTGCAAAGGTGGGGCTCAACCACTAAAAACAGACATGGAACGAAAGAACAGAACCAAGCAAAAGTGAGAGCAGAGAAGAAAACGGGCAAAACTAGAAATTCATCAAAATTGCTTCTTGTTGCTGCATGCTCTGGGGAGGAGCAAGCAGTGGCTCATCCTCATTTAAAGAAACAGGCACGGAAACAACCCGTGTTGAACAAAGCTGTTTAGACAACATGAGAATGGTCTTTTCTTGAAGACCCCAGGAAACTATGTAAACTGAAAAGAGGGTATCATTTGTTAAGCCTTAAATAATAATAATAAATTTGTACTGTAACTATCAAACCAACTAAATATTGTTGATTACATTGTGCTTGATTCATTAAAAAAAAAGCCACATGCACTCAACTGAAACTGTTAAATTGTCAAGATGCTCACATCACACACAACATTCTGACTGTTGTGAGAACTCATTTACATACTGCAGCCTTTTGCATTTTCAAAGGCCAGATTGAGAGAAATTTAACAAAGGATACACTGTGCAGCCTTACTACCTGGCCCGGCTTACAGTCTCTAACAGGTGAATTCTTGGTATCTCAGGTAGCACATACTACTTAAAAGAGCACAAGACAGTGGAAGTAGAAACCACCACTAGGGTCTCATTGAATCCCATTTTCCAAGCACTGTTGGTATAGAGACACCACTGTAGTGAAACTGAAGGTGGAGGGTGTGGCTTACACACCCGGCTGGTCACTGGCTCTGGTTTCTGAGGGAGCAGAACATCTCCAGTGTGATGTAATACAGATCCAGGGGGGATACGGAACACTTGTGACAGATGGATAGGCACAGGGCCTCCTGCCACCCAAATCTGCGACAGAGCTCACGTGACCCTGAAAAGCCACCGTCCTCTGACAGTGGGCACTCTGTTGTGTGTTTAGAGGGCAGGGCCAGCGTGGAAGCTCTCCACTGGGCTTAATTGACTGCAGTAATGGGAGAAAGAGAATCACTCAGCACCCCCAATCAATCCATCCATTGTAAGCCTCAGCACAGATTATGAGGCAGTTAGCAGTGGTGAAGAATGTTAGCTGGCACCATTAGCCTGCCCCCCTCTGTACCCAAATAAAACATCCTTCAATGAGCATTCTCGTCTTGAGCCAAGCTCAGGGGAAAAAAAAGAGGAAATGCAATACACAATACTACACTGCTGCCTATCCCCTACATTACATCATTTTAAGTATATTTTTAAATACAACACAGATGTGTTAATAATATAAATGATGTAGATGGTGAAAAAATGTGTTCACAGAAAATCTATATTTTATATATATATATATATATCTTTGACACTTAAATTTATCTAAATGTATAATGGCTGTTTTGACTAAAAGATAAATAAATGAAGGGTGGTCCTCAATTTAGCACCTTACATACTTTTAAGAAAAACACAGGAAAGCAATTAAGCTCGATAATTTCTTTGGTATTTCAATCCAAGTCTAAATTAATGATAGTAGACTAAACCAATCAGAATCAATTGCTTCCTGCAGCATCACCAGGACTGCAGCAGTGCTCATAGTTCAAGGACAGTGTAGAGGACAGCTCTGACTACACAATGACACAATCGCAGCCAAGGGAATAAGTAAGAGATGATATCATATAGGTGAAGAGAGCATTCACAATAAAACTGAACTGGATGACGTGGATGTATGTCAGCACTTTAGAAATAATACAGAATACAGATATCTGCTCTACCTTATTCAATGATCCTGACTGGATTATTCATTTGTAAGATTGCTAAGAGTTACCTGGAGACAGGATTACACAGGCGAGTCAGTGTGGACAAACCACAAGCTTAGCTTACACGGCAACTAGCTCCATGGCAACCCAGCTTTTACCCCAAACCTGCCCACACATAGCACTGAGCAGCAGGAGACAGCAAGAAAAATCAACTTACCTCCATGGCCAGAGCAGCAGTCTGTTGATCATAGTGATTGAGAAGGTTAGGCATGAAGGTGCTGTTGTAGGAGAGATCCTGACACATTCGCAGGCCTATGGGCTCACAGGTGAACGTATTGTGGCTTCCTACAGATTCCATTAGAATAGCAGAAGTGGACACAAATAGAGAGGAAACCAGCAGCACCCAAAACAGCTCCATATCTCTGCAGAAGGGACCAAAAGCAGGTACCAATAAATCCATGGTGTGCTCCATCCTCATTTCACATAATACAGCATAGCCAGGCAGGAAGGGTGTGTAAAATGAGGATGGGAGTTTTTCTTATCCCAATTGATATACACCACACCCAGAGAGTCAGGGAGGCAGACTGGGCTGGTCTGCTGCTTCCATCCCCCGCTGTGGAAAACACTGCTGGCACGTTCAAGATGTCCACATGGGTGCGAGAGTGTTGACCTCCTGCCTGGGTCAGAGCACACTTTGATCAGCCACTTCTACTTCAGCTTACGTTCACACAAGCCCACAGGCTAAAACAAGATATTGTCTTCCACTTGGGAGGTCGTCATGGACATTGGGGAAAAACATACAGAGGAATGGGTCTCAAAGTATGCTGCACCTAAAAAACATGAGATAAAACATGAGAAATTTAATTAAGGGTGTGTTTATAATTAATTCTTTAATCATGGTTTGTTTAGCATTGAGAAAATTATAATCAAACCAGTACAAGGATTTTTTTGTTTATGTATATTTATGAATCAGTCGTCAGAACAATGCACGTTATGTTACGTATTTTTGTTACGTATACCTGGTGGCATTTCTACCGACTGGAAACAGCAAGATTTGGTAAAATAAATAATACAGCCAGAAATTACAGTCAAAATACAGCTAGAAATTCCTCCACTGTACAAAATAAAGAAGGTACGCTGCCTTTTTTTCCCCCGTGTTTTCTGTGTACTGGGTTTATCGTGTGACTTTACGTCATGTGTTTTGTTCGTTAAGATGCCGTGGGTTAGAAATGTGTTCGTATTTAAAATTAATCCCAACAGAATTAATTTAGATATGGACAGAGACCCACCTGCTCAGACAGTCCACATCAGCCTTTGTGGCGCACAACTGAGTTAGAAAGAAAGCATTCAATATCTAAACTCTAACTTGGCAATCGCACCAGGGTTAGCTTTACCAAAAGCTGAACCAAAGCTAACAGGTACAAACACACCTTACATTGAAATTACACTGAAGATATCGTAAAGTATGGTACCTAGACCACTGTAAATGATCTACTGATATATTACAACATTGATACGGCACTGGTAGTAGTCAATACTATGTATGCACTATTACGATTACTGCAGCAGCATTCAGCCAAAATCCTGTAAAAATAAATTTCCCCTGCTTTTCCAAAATAAAATATTTCAACAAGTATTACTCATTCACGAGTTCAGAGACCTGTCCTTATAAATAAATTAACAAATGTGATTTTAATATATTCTATAAATAATCGCACAATTTAGCACTTTTTACCTAGTGCATTTTTATTAGTAAATGCTTTCAAAACTAGCCACATTTTTATATAATGAATAGGAATCATTCATATATTTACTATCAAACATACTAGGTGATACTGGGTTCTATAACAGAATTCACAGCAATGCTGCTAGGTCGCATGTTAAAAATTGTTTTCTGTACACAGCAGAAAAATTTGTTTGTCCTAAACCTGCACTAATAATTCCTCTCAGAAAGACACTGTTCACTATCGTGGACACCCTTCAGCCATGTAGCTGCAACCCACTCTGTCTTCACTGAGCTCAAACCCTATTACTGTATTGTGTGTAAACCCACCCCACCCCCTCAAGCAAGCAAGCGCACACAGACACACACAAGCTTGTATTCATTCACTGAGGGGTCATTTCATAAACCTGCAGTTTTTTGGGAACTTACCCTTACTTCATCAATAAGTAGCAGAACTAGTCTAACACCAGCAGTTACCCTAACCTTAGGTATAACCCTTTAAATGAGTCTACATTAAAAATTTAGGGATTTACTTTGTGGGGAGAGCTTGTCATTCCCACTATGTGAGTGTGTAAACAGGCTTTGGTCTCCACAACAGGATTTATCTCTGGTACACACACAATCAAATAATTTCCTGGTTTTGCTAAAAACTGAATTAACGGAATCACACATATTGGTGGGTGTAGGTGGACTTGTGGTGTGAAATGAGGTTGTCATGTCCAGGGTGTGGTGTATAATATATATATATATATAAAATTAGCTTGGTTTTCAATGAGTGTCCTAGATTTTTTTCTGAGTTGGTTGTTTTTTTCTGCACCTATACTAAACCCTCTAAACAGGAGTAATTATGCTCTTTTTATTAAAACATAAAAGTTAATTCTGCCGTAAGGACAGGTTTTATTCATCATTAGCTCAGACAAGCGCAGTGACGTAATGTGACGTAGATTACCGCGATTACGATACATTGTTGTCATATCGCCCAGCCCTAACCAGAACGACAGTTCATAATTCAGCCGTTACTAGTTAATCCCATTACAGCGGCGTGTGTCTCAGTCTAACCCATGTTATCTGCCACCGGCTGCTCTACACTCAGCCCTCGCGCTCCTTTACTAACGTTCTCTCGTTCACAGTTAATTCAGAAAGAAATATACACCAACGCGTTAACATCATTAAACCCACAAAAGCAACTTTACCGCAGCTCGACATTATCCTCCACCTTCAGTCGCCGTATCTCCGCGCGCAGCTACACCGAGGATTCCCGTGTCTTTCTCTGTGGAGACCTGGGTTTAGTCTCACACGCACAAACCGCGCGCACTGTCCGCACTGAACATCCCGCAGAGGCTTGCAATACCGGACAAACGCGGAAAAATATGCAGCCTAAACTCGCACATGCAGCACCGTACGGAGCTCTGGCTGCTTTGCATAGTCTAACCGTGCCCCCTCCCTCATACATACACACCCCACCTTCCACCTAATGCGCATGCGCAACGGCCAGGCCATGTTGGGATCACAGTCAAGCTTTATGGCTAACTGTAGTTCTTCAATTGTTAATCTATAACAGAAGTCAGCTATAACTGAGTATAACTATAGCTGAGTCAGCCTTACATAGAAAAGTGATTGTTTCCTAACACTTGAGTCATACCACTGGATTTTAGTTTTCTTCAATCATGTGAAAACAATGTGAACTTTTGAGTTGCTCAGGTTTTTTCTGCCTATCTAATCCTCTAACTTCCAATAAATCCATTCTAAAACATCTTGAAGAAGCAATGCAGGAACATGAACAAATGTGTGGCTGCTGTATAAGTGGCGTCTCTTGCCAATATGAATGGGTAGCAGATGGAGCGCAAAGCACTCCAACAGGTGCAGTGAAGTGAATCAGGTCAACACCACAATATAGCCAAGTACTTCATTTATGTAGAGCCCACTATATCCATCCCTATAAAAATGAATCCATAGCTAGTTTATCCTTAGGCTTAAAAGGAGAGCTACTGAGAGAACAATGCCTAGTACTTAAAACTAGCCAATTATAGAAAAAAATATTATGCAAATGATTAAACATAATAATAAATTTCTATTAAAAAACAGCACCAAAACTTCAGTTCTTGTACTCAGAGGCTGGACACAACCCATTCAACAATTTTTGACTGCTGCAAATACTGGGTTCAGGTGCCTTACCCACCTCTGCATTTTCAAAGAGGCATCAAAATTCTGACTTATGTTTCAAGGTCAAATCAATTGTTCTGTACATTTAAAGAATTATGGTGTATAAAGTCTATCAATAAAAAGTACTACATTTGAGTGAATCCAGGTAACAAGCTTTTTGCAATGAATTTATTCAAACGTATTACATTTCAAATGAACATGAAGTACAAGTAAACAAATATGTAGCATTTGTTATGAATTGATATCATTTAATTTGTGCATTTCGTTATAAGTACAAAAAAAATGTTGCCATCGTCATACTTAATGGTAATGGGTAGGCCTCCAACAGGATCACAGGAGGTCTGCAAAGACATCTGATTTTCATGTAGTGACACACTTTTTGTTCTGACAGGGTCAGTCTCAACCTTATGTCAATATTTATTTTCCCTTTTCAGCATGTGGGATCATCTCTAAGAGTGAGATTTTCATTTCACCACTAAACCCAGCCCAGGGTAAGCCCTTAAAGCACCCACTCTTTCTCCCATCACACACGCCTCACTACTCACTCACCATATTCTCTTTCTACATCTGTCAGTAACACATTAGGGCTCACCTGAGTCAGCATCAGACTACAGTGTTTTCTAGTGTAAAAAAAAAAATAAAAAAAAATAAAACAAAAAGTATACTGCTAACTCTGGAGTGGTCAAAATATTTGGTACATCAGATTCTTCATCATAAATGCAGTGACACAGAACACATATTAAACATGTATGCTTATATACTTAAAACTTTTATCTTAATTACTGGCCGTGTATTTTAATTATTGGGAAGGTAATTACAAAACTTGAAATGTGAAAATATAACATAAATAATGTACTAATACTCATTTGGTTTTTGGTGGAGGAATATTTTTAGACAAACCTTTCCCTGCTCAAACCATAAAATGTGTAGTAATCATTTATATACATTTATAAAATAATATGATTTAAATTATATTTATGTATCTTTAGATAAACATAGTTAACTACGAAACTGACATAATATATAGCACTTATTGAAGGAAAAAAAAATAAGACAATCAGGTCATGAATTAATAACATGAAAATTATACAAATGTAAAATCATTTCTCCACAGTTATTAAATCCATTATAAAAATAAGTTTTGTAAAAGGTTGGTTATTTTCAACTTATTTCTTTTCCCAGGTACAAACACTGATTTACATTACATTTTACAGTGTATGCAATGTACAACACAAACCCAAGAATTACTGATACCTGTACAATCCATCAAGATTACATTGAAAATCTCTTTTGAACACCTCTTCTGACACCTAAGATCGCTTCTCTTATGGGGAACTGTGCATGCCCCTGTATTTAGTTTTTTTCAAGTCTTTACTTTATTAGTTTATGAATGCAACCAGGTGAAGTATTTTCAGCCGATTTTCTCAGATGACGGCAAAGTTTCAATAACGGATCACATTTGTCAATACATTTTAGTCCTACACTAAGCTTAATTCATAAAGGGCGTCAGGGATTACAGTTCAGCTGACAACTGCAGTCAGAGTTATTACAGAGCTGTAGCACTGCAACAATAAATCTGAAATTAAAAAGAAAACAATGTGACACAGTTAATTATTATTGTCACATCACAACCTCATATCCCTGAAAAGGGTAAGTGTTTCATGAGAAGAATTTTTAACAGCTTATAAAAGATTATATTATCAATTAATTATGGCTAAATTTATTATTTGTATCATCATGAAATATATATATATATACCAAGATTATGTTATTAATGTATTTCACAAATGATGCACATCATCAGAGATTATATGCATGAAATTCTCTTTTTTGTTTAAGCTCTTCCGCCTCATGAAATACAAAACAAAATGGCCGTTTTGAGAAGTCCTACCTTAGCTTTCCGGCTGATTTTCATCTCTATGCATCGGCAGAATGGTGTCCAATAAGGCTTTGGCTTGGAGCTGCAAATTCTGGATCTGCCTTTGATGTGGATGCCAAGGCCTCCTCTTCCAGCTTTAATGAAACACAATACCGAAAGCCAAAAAGAGAAGAGTGCTGAGCATGAAAAGGATTGACTGACCAACTATTAAAACTTTTCATGACATGAGCATAACTAACGTGTAGTGAATGATTGCTGACAGGCTTTTTGCTTTACCCGGCAAACCTTTAGCAATTTTAAACTCTTTCCTTCTGCGTTCAGTTAATGATTTACCTGCTCTTTGAGATAGGTGCGACCACACGGTCCAATGCCTCTCAGTGTAAGTCCTATTATGAAGCACCACGCAGACAGGCCCGCCTCCATGGCTGAAAGCAAGGTACAGGGGAACCACAGACTCAGTGTCGTGTCCTACAGGATAATTTAGTTGTTAGCAGTATCACTGAAGCAGATGGCCTTAGTCATGAAACTCAATACAGTTTTGACACTCAATAACTCATTTTTATGTTTGAATGTATGTATGAATACACTAGAAAACTGTGGAAAATTACATTTTTACTCTAGCTATTTGCTGTTAAAGTAATAAACTCTATAATGTTTAGTTTTCTATTTGTCTTTAAACAATGGTTCACCAAAATAACAATTAGCCAATTGATCCATACATATCTGGTGTCTTGAGCGATTATGGCGCAGCAGTAGTAATGAAAAACTAGAGAATTACTAAAGCAAATGGTGCAGAAATAATGTAGGTATTGTCTTTGACTTTATTAAATTGTCAAAGCAGACTTACATATATACGTGTGGTGTCAAAGGGGCAGATGGCAGAGACAGGTGAGCGGGCATTAATAGGAATGTCCGTGGAATTGCAGCCATGCATGAGCACGCTGCCGTCCGCTTTGATAGTGAGGCTGATGGCCAGCAGCAGCCCCACACAGCAGGCTGTAGAGAGCAGGGTGTTCAGAAAAGAGCTCACCAGCAGCCCCACATGCTGGAGGGACAGAAAATGTTTAGTGAAGTTGCAATACAGTACAAACAGGTACACCACATACTGTATGTTACATTATATACTGGATCAACAAAGAAAAACTGGAACTGCATTCTCTGGTGTGATGGAGCACAACCTTCTAACATTCATCCTATTCATCCATCATCACTACCTGATCTCACTAATGTACATGTTCTGAAATGCAAGCAAATCCTGAGAGCAATAACCCCAGAGGCACACTCTAGACATCTGATTTGGCCTAAGAGAAATTTAGCCTAACCACACACTCCCACACAGTGAAAAACAAACAAAACTTTTATGATACAGAACTTAAAGTTGTTCCCCACAAAATCTGCCAAAGGAAGAATTTCTCAACGTGCCAACATCAGATTACTAATAAATGGTAGGTTTCTTACTAGTTTCCAGATGGTAATATTCCTTGACACCAGTATTGCAACAATTCCACTTGCGATGCTCTGGGGAAAAAATACATGACATGAAAATGGATATAGACTACTTGTGGAAATAAGAAATACAGGAATAACGTCAGTGATGAATCAGAGGCCAGTGAATTGTAGACACATCATTAGCCTCAGAAAACTCACCAGGAGACCAGAGGTGACTGCTATGATGTTGGACACTGTGTATTCTGTGGATATATTGCCGCTTGGTCTGGAGATGTGGCGTAAAATACTGCCATGTACAATGGCGCCCAAAATGAAATTTATGTGTCCAACAACGATAAGCGAAAGTCCTTTGGCCATGAGCCTTCCAGGCCCCTTCTCTCTGTCTGTAAACACACGGAGAACAAGAATCCGTATTCATCACATT
The DNA here is from genome assembly GCF_029633855.1 of Hoplias malabaricus. Taxonomy (NCBI): domain Eukaryota; kingdom Metazoa; phylum Chordata; class Actinopteri; order Characiformes; family Erythrinidae; genus Hoplias; species Hoplias malabaricus. The sequence goes on from NC_089800.1 coordinate 59,849,774, forward strand.
TCACAGGCTCCAAAACAATTCACCAACGCAACAGCATCTCTTAGACATGTTTGAAAACACTTTCTGAGAAATGTAAGCGTGTTGATATAGGTTCGAGAAAATAAAATACAGTTTAATCAAATTTAAACCCTCCAGAATGCAGGCAGTTGGAATCAACAAGGCTGTACTCCACAGAACAACATTAAATGCTTAAATAGGCCCCAAATAGGCTTCAACGAGTCAAATTCACAGCTTTATCTTAAACAGTGCAAAATATAACTTTACAACAACCAGATTCTGTAAGCTCCGGAATTCACTATAACTCGTGTAACTAAGAAGCTTAGTAAGAGTGAAAGTAATGTGTCTTCTCTCACCGAATCCACACATTTTGGAGCGCTGTGGGTTAAAAGATGTAGAGTTGTTCTTTGTGAATACGCGCAGAGTCCGCCGCTTCCTCTTCCAGCTGCTCACCTGCCCAGCGGAACTAGGCGGAGCTTAGAGCAGGTTCGTTACCATAGTAACCTTAAAGGCTTAAGCTAAACTGCAGAAACAACTCTGTTCAGTTTCTGATATTAACATCGCCGAAAGGACTAGTAGTGTAGGAAATTTAAAGATCAATTGCACTAATTTTTAAATCTTTTGATAATCTGCATAATCAAAATATGAGGCAAGTCGTTTTGAGGATAAAATAAAATATAAAATTACATAAAATAAAATATAAAATTACAACAGTTAGAACATTTTAACCAGCTGTATTATCGCTAACTGTTTAATTACCAAAAATGACTATGACTGAAAATGCATATTTTAAGCGTTTTATAAAGGTATCTTTCATTCACTCATTCATTTTCTGTAACAGCTTCATCCCATTCAGGTTCACGGTTAAAAATATCTTGTTTAATATGCCATATGTGGATCAAGTTAAAAAAGTGTAAAGAACTGTAGCGTTTCTGAAAATATATTTGTTTCAGACTATTAATATATAAATCAACCAGCCATAATTTTTCATGAGAGAATTATTTTTCATCTTGATATTTAATGTTTTTGAAATATTTGTTTTCATATTGAGAAAAACTGCTTTTGTTTATCTTTTTGGATTTTTTTTTACATTAATATTTACCTGTACAGTTGTTGGGGCTATGATTAATATATTGTGTTTAACAGTCTGTTCCACAACAGCTAGTGTAAACAATGCCAGGGGTCTTCTCAGTCTCGCTAATGAAAATATCTTGCTGCCAGCTCGGAAATGTTTTCTCTCCTCTCTCACACAAAAAAAGGGTGGGGGGAGTGGAGGGTGGAGGTCATAAACGATCTTTGTTTAAGAGTCCACCATGTGCATGGCTAATATATTCCCTGTGCCTGGGTATTAAGTATCTAAAGCTCTTGGAGGTAGGGAGCAGCTGCTTGTGGCATCTTCTGTACATGTAAGTGCCACAGGCTACTATACATCTGGGAGTATAAATGTTACGCTACTCAATTTTCAATGCACATATTCCATCTCACTTACAAATGAAAGCATGATCAAATATTAAAAAACATAGAATGTGTCAAGCCATCTGCATAGCAGATAATAAGACTAAACACAAGATTTTCACATATTATATTTTGTAGAAGCTAGAATAAATATAGGAGGTAGATATACTTGCTAATTTTTCTTTTATAATTTTCATACAAATGGAATTTAGGAAATATAAAATGAGTCTTGTTTATATTTAAACATCTAAAAAAATACATTATATATAACAAAGAAGGCGATACAATATTTATTTATATGTAACGTAATAGAGATGCATGATGATCATTTTAAAATCATTTTAGTACTGGAGTATTAGCAGACTGGCAATTTATTAAAAAAAATAGAATGAGTTAAATGTTTAGTTTTGACCAATATTTCAGACATTTAGTGGTGTTTATATTGAACTCCAATGAACAATATATTTAAGTGACACTGGGCTTAAGCATGTTGATCTGATGACTGTGGATTTTGTTAATTTTACTGTATTTTTAACCCTGATTTGTAGTTTTTATGCATGGGCATCAGCAGAAATGTAAATAAAAAATATTAACTGTTTTCATAGAATATTTTACATTTCATTGGACCCTTTGGGAAAAACTTTTTGAATAATAATATAAAAAGTGTAAAAGCTACATTTCATATAGAATTTATAAGTAAATACTCACACAATGTATCTGTTAGTTCTCCTATTTCATCTCTATAGTAATTAGAAAATCTTATTAAGGCCCCTCATCAATGAACAATTTTGTATCACAGCACCCCCTTATGGCTCAGGCGCGCACGGCGTTTTGGAGGGGTCATCTGAAGGTCAGCACATTTGAACTCATTCGTTTCAAACGATTTTACACAAATGTATTGAATAAACCACAGTGAAAGATAAACAACACGCAGTCACAGTATAGGTTTGTCAGAATGGTATTTTGTCTGTTTTATTTGAACTGTTTTGGAAGCTAAATATTTGCCTTGGTACAAGAAACAAATACAAACACTCACAATAGAAACCAAGCCCACTCTCCTCCAATATGCATCCTGGTGTTGTGGGCAGAAAAGAACATGTCCCAGCAACAAAAACTCAAACTCAAGGGGGTGTCCCTTAACTGTCGAACCAACAGAAGACCAGAGAGGGTCACAGGGTTATAGTAATATTAAACTAGGAAATATGAATCTAACTGCCATACATTCATTCAACAATAAAATGGTTTAAATGTCAGGTCTATTTAAATAAAAAAAAAAAAAAAAAAAAAAAAACCTCAAGGATAGTGGTGTGTGGGAACTAGAGGAGAAAGTGACTATACAAATCATTCTTCAATCTTGGTTCTTGGTTTATAGACTCTGAAGACAAAACTGTATAAATGTTTCCTGAGAGGGGTGGCTCCTGGCTCCAGACCCTTTCTTTTAAGCTGCCATCTATGGTCTTAAAGTACTCAAACAAAAAATATGAGGTTAATTTTAAATTCTATAATTAAATGCAATAAGAGAGTGAAAATTCCCAGCATGCCTTAGTTGCTTAAAAACATGTGGAAATCAAGACAAGAGTGCTAATGCTGGAGCTGGTGGTTTATGGACTTGTGCGCTTGTGTTTATAACTAAGGTCAGGTGGTTGAAAGGCCAAGTCAGGAGAGGGATAGGGCCATAACAAAGGTTATCATAGTTGCTACAGACAACCTTTTAAGCTTCCTTATGATAAATACAATGTATTACACTATAACTAAATCACTTTCAACAAAAAAAAGAGTTAATTTGGTTGGTTTCAAAGGAACAGACAATAATAAGGGAATACAAAACACATGTTGACTGACTATAACTGATTTAGAAGTGATGCTGTGTTCAGTCAGGCAAGGCAGGTGATGTCAAAGGTCCTTCAAGCACTCTGACTGCTCAGCCAGAGCAACAAAGATGAAAATTGGGCAGAGTCTGTGCTCAACCCACCTCTCACATTGGAAACTGGAAAACCGCACGAACCTGCGTCTGCACAGGTATTAATATATATGTCACATAAGACAAAAGAAAAACACGCTTGTGGGGAAAACATAAAAAAAAAAAATCTGGAACAAAAATAAGTCCAGAAAAATATAGAATCCCCTTGAACAGAGAGGAGGAAAGAACACCTCTGTGGAGGATGTTTGTACCATCTCCACAGCAGATAGTGGCAGCTGCTAGCCAGTAATACTCTTTTGGTCCCTGTTTTGGAGTTAACTGGCTGAGAGAACTGTGCTGTTGGTCAGTGCTGCTGGTCAGTAGCAGCCGCTATTGGAAGCCACTGTGGCTGCCGTGGTTCTGGCTTTGTGTAGAATTCTGTGCTGTGTGTGGGAGGCTTGCTGGGTGAGGGGGCTTGGCGAGGCTGGGAGATTGAATGCGGCTAGATGTGGATACTGGACACCCATGCTGACTTTGTGCCCTCTGCTGGATCTCCCACACCTCCAGGAGTCACGCCCACATGTCCCCAAACAAGCCTGCAGCAGAGCCAGAGAAACACATTGTCAAACACATGGCCTCTGCTATAACTAAGAAGAAATTGGTTTATGAGCTGTCCATGATTTATCAAAATTTAACATCTTAAATTTATATATGACACAACAACTCAATAAATAAGTTAATCATATGTTTACTTCAGCAATAAATGTTACAGACTCAGCTGACACAAGCAAAGAAAACCACTCAAGCAAAAGAGAGATCATGGAAGAAGCCTATACAAGACAGAATTTAAAGTGACATGGCATGTAAACAGAAAGTATTCTCAGAGACACAGTACATCTCCAGTAAAAAAGGTCATAGCCTTCTTATACTGTTTAAAGAACTGTATCAGACTGTTCATTTCTCTTTCACCAAATCTCTGTACATGTCTAGTGTCATTATAATATCTAATGTACATGTGTGTCAACACTCTCTGTCTCATTACAGAAGGAACAATTAATCATCAACAGTTGTAGAAGTACATACTTGTGTTTGGCTGGATACTGTGTACTGATATTTACCTGGCAGAGTTTAGGTATACATTTTGTCTTGCAGGCCGCCAGGAGATATAGCTGGTAGCGGCTGGGCCACTCTGCTGAGTGAGAGAAGCAGTCAGAGAGAGCAGCACACCCAGGGCCAGAAAATGTGTTTGATTTGGACAGTACACCAAGAGATAGAAGAGTCAGTGGAAGGCTAGTCTACGTAATTTCAATGTATATATACCATTATAAAAGCATTCATTCCTAAATGTTCCTTAAATGTTCAGAAATATTCTGCTATAGTCAACAGCTGTATCTGTGCAGGGGAACTAATATATGCAGAAAAGATCAGATGGAAGCAAGAAGGAAAAAGGTCAGCTGGTGGAAAAAGTGTTTACCTGTAAGCACCACCGTTAAGCTCTGCATGCACCTGCTGCTCCACTACTCCCCATGGTGCATTGGCAACAAAGAACTCTTTGTTGACACAGTTTCTGAGGCTATCGGGAATGCGACCTGCAAACACACAGCCATAGCATGGACACTGAAAATATTTAGTGATGAATGCATGGACTGCATTCTTACACTAAAGAAAGCACATTTCACTACTGAATTGACTTGCTTGGATTTTGTATGACTAAATCTGCAAAATTTAGCACTAAACAAAATGATAAAAATTTCATAAAGCACTGGCTTTCTTTTCTCTGAATGGCCCTCCTTCCTTCTCTTATTACTGAGTGTGAGACCTCCCATTTTGTGCATGTTACAGCTGACCTACCAGAATGGAATGGTCATGTTTTCCTACATGTGGGTTGATCTGTCCAGGGATTCGACATTACTATCTATCTGTATTCATTTTCAGACACGCTGTATGAGTGACATTATTCAAGAGTTCATAAATGGACGGCTAATGTTCGTTAGTGCTGATATGTGTGTGTGGGAAGAACGTACCAGTGATGGCTCTTCTTATCTCAGTTGCAGCTGCCTCCCGCATCTCCAGCGAGGCCTGCTCACTGTACCACGCTGTATGGGGGGTGCAGATTAGATTTGGAGCATCTTTCAGTGGACCTTGGGTAAAACTTAAGAAGCAAAGAATAAAGAGTAAGAAATAAAGGACAAATGAAAGAGGGAAACAGATTCTAACTTTAAATGAATAGTCTAGACTTGTGAACCATCTGTGAAAAATCAAAGTATAAAAGGACTGAACTAACAAGGCCTGTATGAATACAAATGTATGAAGAAAAATCTCACCTGAATGGTTCTGACTCATGAACATCCAGAGCAGCTCCCCGGATTCTGCCCTCCTTCAGGGCCTGAGCCAGGGCTTTCTCATCCACAAGCCCCCCTCGTGCACAGTTTACCAGGAATGCTCCCTGGCGCATCTACAAAGAGGCAATAAACCAGTCATTTAAAGTAGGAATATGAAAATAAAAGGTGATTATTAAATGCGTAATAAATTAACAAAGAATTTGCTTATTTTTACTAAAAAAAACTGCTTACAAATCTAAGTGTGTATTGGAGTTATATTGCTGATATTTTAGATAAGCAGTGTTTCCATTCACATTTGTATAATAACACTTTCTGAAAATTACCCAAAAAATCAAACTGTCCGGATGTTTGGGATTTATTATGCTCTGAACTGTTTCTTAAAGAATGATATTATTGTATGCAGCCATTTTCAAACATTCATATATTAAAAACACCACATTTCTTATGGCTGTAATAGCCACTAGGTGGAAGCAGTGTATTTAATACAGTGCTTTCCAGATTTAGGTGAAAATCTTCCTGGTGTCCGTGTATTCTGTGTGTTTGTGTTGGTGTCTTATGCCCCTCACACCTGTTTGATGGTAAAGTCATTGATGAGGTGGTGGTTATGTTCGTTTAGGTTGCAGTGTAGAGATACACAGTCACTTTGGTACAGCAGATCCTGGAGGGTGTAAACTCTCTGGACGCCCAGTGACCGCTCTAAACCATCCTGCAGATATGGGTCATAAAAGATCACACTGAAGCCGAATGCTTTCGCCCGAACTGCCACCGCCTGACCTGATCGGCCTGTACAACACACAAACACCAAAACACATACACCGGATTATTTTAATGCCTTTACCCATCTCTTCTAAAAGCATGTAAGGCAATTTTAGATATAAACAGTGACATAGATAACATATAATTACGTTTTTTTTACTTTTTAGAATACAAAAGTCACAAAAATGTGAAGAACAGTTTTTTGGAACAAGAATAAGTTTATATTATGTTTTTTAGCATTAATGTCATTTTTAAGTTATTTGCCATAGATTTGACTATGTATTATAAAATCTCAATTTTATTACAAATTCGTTATTTAACAGTTAATAGAATGACAGTGTTCATCATTGCATCATTTCATCATTTATTCATTCATATTCGATAATCCCTTTATCCTGAGGGTAAACAGCTGCAGTGGGTCCAGAGCCTACCTGGATTAGCTGGGATTAAGGCAGGAACACACCAGTTGCACCAGTTCACAGGGCGTCACATACTCAACCCAGTCATTCACACACCTGACAATTTCACACTGCCAATCCACCTACAAATATGGTGTGAACTGTGTTGGAACTAGAGCACCCAGAAGACACCCCCTCAAACACAGAAAAAACACACAACTCCTCATAAACCCCAAGGAAGAGTCTGAATCCAGGACCCCAATATGCTGCCACATTTAATATTTCTTAATTTTGTACCACACTGACAATTTATTTAAAGTGTTTATATTTGTAGATTCCTATTCCTACATTTTAATCATTCTAAATATGTAAACCAATGTTCAAAGGTTTGGAATGACTTGTTCTTATAAAGTACACATCATACTTTTGAACAATGACTCCAAACCATTGAATGCTAGTTTATATTATCAGTGCTTTTCTCTAGCTGTTAGTCTATCACTCCCTCTCCGTCTCACCAAAGCCAATGAGTCCGAGTGTCTCTCCTCGTATGCGTGCAGCTCCAGAGGCCAGCTCTCTGATCTGTTCCACACTCTGGACACGTGAGCCCTCACGGAGAGCCTGGTACAGCCAGGTGTTCCTGCGGTACAGGTTAAGGATATGGCAGAGCGTTGAGTCTGCTGTTTCCTCTACAGCTGCTGATGGGATATTACATACTGCGATACCTAAAAGACCAAACACAGATAGACAATGGGTTTATATGTGTGTCTGTGAAAAATTATTTACTGAAGCTCTGACAGCAAATGACTAAAGATATAAATAAATTAAGTGCTTCTCAAGCTATTCTTTACAGCTGAAAAAATAAAAGCAAAACTATAGGTCTAAACACATGCTGTGAAAATACCCCAATAAATATTTTTTAAATGCTAATATTCTACTCTTTTTAGACATTTCTGAGGGACATACACCAAAGTCAACAATGTTGCCTGCAAAATATCAGTAACTGTAGTTAGAAGCAGTAGTGATCCATTGACTCTAACCTTCATACTAGTGTAAATATAAGTCTGTTTCCTAGGAATAAATTGAGATTTATATATGCTTTATCATCACTGAAAGATCGAGTGGTTTCAGTGTTCACCCATCTAATTTTATTATGAGTGTGACTCTGCCCTGCTTCACCTCACACTAGACCTCCTTCAAAGCACTCTTTAACCAGCCTTGTGTCCGGGACAAAAAAAACCCTCTCTCTGAGGAAGGACATTGTGCTAGAGATAATGTTTCTCCAGACAGCTACAATACAGTGTTCGGCTTTTCAGAAAAGCATAGGCAAAGCCTTTTCAAGCTGCTTTCCCTTTCTCCAAGCTGACAGTAAATGGTTTGCCAAAGAATTCAAATTACCCTCTATCTTTCATTGCCTATAAGAAGCAAAATGCTCTGGTACTAACCCCAGTGTGAGTCATACACTTTGAAAGCCTGTAGAACCTTTTTACTCCATATGCTCCCACACAGTGCTTCTGAACAATACTGTCAACAAGCAGCTACAGGTGGGCAATAATATCTCAGAAAATACACACAAAGGGATTAAGACATTTTTCAGAGGTTTGCAAACAATTCAGTTTGGACTACTGGAACACAGAGGTCACGTATTTAAACAGAGGTCACATAACTAAACTAAGCACAGTGGTTTGTCAGTAAATGAGTTTTAAAATCCTTCTAGGACAGGAATAGCCCTAGAACAGAATAAGCTCTCCTAATACAATTTTCACTGTACAACATAACCCAGAAATATCACATATTAATGTGTCCTTAATCCAAACAGATTGTAGTCCAACAGGTTCAAAATCAAATATGCATTAACGTATGCATGACAAACTTTTAACCGTTCTGTTATATAACTAGTTTTAAATATATGCAACACTTTTCAACAAGGTATTAAGGCATGACCGTTCTTTTTTCAAATATAATATTAGGATCTGCAGGGATGCATACTGAATTTTAAAAAAGGTTGGAACAAAACATAAAAATATATGGAATACAGACATCAACTCAGCTAGTTGGTATCATGCATTTCATTCTGTTACTACACACTGCTTGTATTTGCTCTGGGATTACAGCTGCAGTAAGTCTTACCCATCTCTCCAGCGGCTTTTATGTCAATGTTGTCGTAGCCACTGCCAATGCGGATGATAATGCGCAAAGCTTTAAACTTCTCCAAGTCCTCTCTGGTCAGTGTGATTGTGTGATACATCATTGCTCCTACAGCCTCATTGAGTACCTGCCAAAAGAGCTCATTGTGTTTATTACCATCATCATTATCTTATGAGCATTTTGAATATAAATTGTCATCAAGAGAAGTAGTACCAACAGCTATATCAATTATACAGTGAAGTGTCCCCCAGGTACCTCAAGCTAATTTGCAGCAATATGCCACTGGCAGCAACAGACTCCCAGAACATTGCACCCAAAGAGATTTCTGGCTTAAAAACGGCACTTTTCCACTGCATGGTACCTACTCTATTCTGGGTTTGGATGAACTATACTGGAAATGGGTGCCAAACAGCGAGTAGAGTACCATACAGTGGAAAAGCACCAAATGGCAGATTTTTAAAAAGTCAAACATACAAATTGTTAATTAATTAAGGTTCTCAGTTTCACACAGGCTTTTAAATTTTATTTTTCTTCTGTTAAATCTTAATGGTGGCTGTTAAAACCAAAGGCACAGAATTAGCATGGACGGAAGTGACGTGTCCCCACCAATATCCAGTGATTATTGAATTGTCCCCACCAATAATTTGATCCCTTCCAAAGAAAAAAAAATTAGAAAAAAGCTTCCCTTTTCTATTTTCAAAGAAATTGTAAGTCACTTAAAGTCAAGTTCGCTAAGGAAATGAGTCCATCATAATAATGTTAATGGCAATGCTAGGCTTTGGCGCACAGCATACAGCAGGCTACAATCTTCTGTAGCTATGAATAACATGGTTTTGAAATTAAATGCACAGCCAACTGCCAACTGTCAGATATCGTTTTATCACGGATCAAAGAGAAGTGGGAAAATAAAAAAATAAAAAAAACAAGGGGGTGGGGGGGGGGGGGGGCATAGATTCTTAGGTCCTCACCAATGTCAAAAGCAAATCTACACCCTTGGTTGAAACTGGGGAAGATGTGTACTTATAGATCAAAATGATATCACGATTATGACAAACAGACCTTTGAATCGACTGTACAATGTCTTCAGAATCATTTTACGTTTACCGCCGTATAATGCAGATAAGTTCATTTTGTTAAAAAAAAAAAGTAAACCTTTCTGTTGTGTACAAAGTAAATACAGTTTCAGTAAGGCACTGTGGTGCAACTGGTAGTGCCACTGTTACACAGCTCCAGGTTCCTGGGGTTGTGGGTTCAAACCCTGCCTTGGGTCACTGTGAGGAGTTTGGTGTGTTCTCCCTGTGTCTGCATGGGGTTCCTCCCTCAGTCTAAATACACATGTTGGTGGGTGGTTTGGCTATTGGATGCACTAGCACCCCATTCAGGGGGTGTTCCTGCCTTGTGCAAAATGACTCTGAGTAGGCAGATGACAAGATTTTAAGCTGTTAAAAATGAATGAATGAGTACAAGTTCCAAAGAAAAAACCCTGCTCACAATTATCATGTAACAAAAACTATGTCAACTAAATATGACAATTTGCACTTTGCATAAAAACAAGACTTTACAGTCTGTACATTTACAAAACTTGTGTCTTGATTATGACTTTGTTGATACTGTTTGCAGCAGAGAACATATTTGAACTCTTGTTGATATCCAGCTGAATTAATTTGTTGTTTCAAAACGCCCCATAACTTTTTAATAGGGTTTAAATCTGGTAACAAAGCAGGCCACTCCATAATTTGGTCATCAGCCAAACTTTTGTCTTGAATCATTCACAGGTATAATGAGAAGCAAGAAGGTTCAATACTCCTTGAAGTTCAATTTCCCTCTATCTTGCACAAAAATAATTTAATCATCAATAAACCAGGCCCAGAACAAGACCCCACCACTACCTTGTTGGCCTCTGAGTAGAACTGGAGCAGACTGGGCATTCACAATCCAGTTCCTAGACTATTTATTTGGTGCATCATCATATTTTGCATCACACACGTTCTTTCTTAATAATTGTGGGTCTTGTTTTCATTTGAACACATTTGAAGTATCATTTAAAACGTCACATTGATTAGTTTTCTCCATCTATCTTAGTTCACAGTCTTGAAATGTTTTCCTGCTGGTTGACATACGTGTCCTGTATTTCTGAAATATGTTTTTCACACATTTCCTTTGTTGATATTTACAATTCTGTAGAAACTTTACTGTGTGAGGATCACATTCTAGTGATTAGGATATCTGATACAGCGTTCACTATTCATTAGTTACCATAACATCTCTTTTTTACCTTTTAAGATTTTCTCAAAAGTATACCATCAACTAAAATGTGCAGATCAAAATAATAATTTGGGGCAGCTGTGCTAGTTTTTTTTTTTTAAAGATGTAGACTCAAAAGACTCACGGCCAAAAAACTAGGTGAAATAATTCTGACCACACTGTACATTCACCTGCTGTAGAAAGGTTTATTTAATTTATTGTCTGGGAGAACTAATGAACATCAGACATAAAAGCCATAAAGTGAAAAATACTGGAAAAGCAAAAGAGGAGGTGGGTGTACCTTTTCATGGATCTCCTGTGTGGACTGGGCATCACAAAAAGCCACAGTTGCCAGATCTTTGAGGATGGGCATTTCCACTGTACAGTCTCGCCCATCGAGCAGAGCCACCAGTGGCCGGGGATGCATTGGCCCATTCATGATCTGAGGCCTTATACCTGCAGAGAGAAAGAGAGAAGTGTGTTGATGTGTTTGTGCACTTCAAAGAACTGCAGAAGCACTTTGCATAAATAAGTGGATGAGAAAAGGATTGAAGGAGAAGAGAAACACACTTTGCATGACTTTCCCGCTCATGCTCTTGCTGTGAATGTGGTTGTCATGGAGATTACAGGATTATGAATATATTTAATTTAATGGCATCTGGAAGAAACATTTCTCTCCCCTCTCATTCTTTCAAGCCATTCTTCAGCAGTGCTTCAGAATTATTTACAGTGTTATTATTAAAAAAGTAATAATCTCAGGGACCCAGCCATGTCCCTGGTTTCCTTAAAAGATGTGCAATTCAAATCAAAGGACTGGAATTAGATTTAAGGCAAACTGACCCCATCAGACAGAAATGTTGATGACATGGCAGGGGATCTCACACACTTTACACCGCATACTTAAGCATTAATACACACATATGCCCACATAACCGTTAATAGTTGTGCTTGTCGTCTTCAAGTATATGAATGTCCTGTTGTTTTTTTTGCTGGTTTTCATTTCAACAAACCTGGAGAACATGTGATCCATTGTTTGTAGACAGAGACTAAGAAATTACACAAGTGGACTCACTTGTGTTTGTACTTGTTGAGAAGGAAAACTTGCCAACACACCAGTCCTTAGAGAGAAATACTGGACACACCTGTTCTAGTAGTAAAATCAGCTAAAAACAGCTGGGACAGCTGTAAGTGTCCCTCACACTTCTGCAGGAGTCCACGCTGCCAAAGCTAAAAGCTTTTTTGGACAATCTCAACCTCAGAAATTCACTTTTAAATAAACAGGACATCTTCATACTACTCTTATCCAAAACAAGAGCGTCACACCCACTCCTAACAAATGAAACTTTCAAAATCAGAAGAAGAGGGAAGCAGGGAGAGAGCAATGTAATGCTGCCCGTAAAAACCACACGAACAATAATGTCTGTCAAAACAAAAGGAAATGAGAAAAATTTTCCATAACGTGCTGGCAAGATGACGTATGTGGGACAGACAGATAGAAAGAAAGTGTGTGTGTTCATGTGCATGTGTGTGGGAGGTGGGTGGGGGGGTTTGGTGTACTTGAATGTATGAGGTAGACAGCAAAAGAGGGAGCACAATGGATAAAGAAAGAGAGAGAGAGAGAGAGAGAGAGAGAGAGAGAGAGAGAGAGAGAGGGAGAGATTGATTCTTGGCTGAAACAGACTGGCAGTGAAGTGGCTTCACCTCGCTATCAATGGCCGCTCCTGGTAACCTAGCAACGTAATCTCTCTCAGTATGCTAGTGGAGGTCCTGTGAAGAACTGCACTCATACACAAACACAAACACACAGCGCACTACACGAGTCGCCAACAGGCTCAGCACACATCCAAATCTCAGATATGCTGCCAAACAGGCAGAGAGAGAGAGAGAGAGCGAGTGAGAGAGAGAGAGAGAGAGAGAGAGAGAGAGAGACTAAAGGGAAAGTTAGCTTTTGTAATGCGTCACTCTTTCCTTCTCTTCCACTTCCCTCCCTCCCTCCCTCTACCCTCTGTCAGGTGTTCGTCTGACAGCCCTCCACTCAAAATATGTGCACACACACACATACACACGGGCCAGAGACCATAGGAAAAGGGATCATAATGAAAAAAGCAGCATATATTATTAAAGGGCTCATATCCTGGCATTTTTAAAACTCAACTTAACTTTTAAAATATTCCATCCACTGAGTCCACACTTGTTTCAGTAAAAATATAAAAAAAACAATGTATTTATGTATATCAGCCCAATTGGTCTGCAGCAATTTAGCACCACCTATGCATTCTAAACTCTTAGGCTTTAAGAAACAATTGCATCTCATGTAGCATGTAAACATTTGAACCCATACCATTCACTCTTAGTAATTTACCATCGAGTTCATGGACAGCCTCCGAAGAAAATATTTTTGTGATGTCACACCAACCAACTCTTGTATAACATATTTACTTCTAGAGCAGTTTATGTCAGCCCACTTACACTAAAATAGAGTATTTAAGCACCAACTGCTTTTTGAGTAAAGAATAAAACAGGACAGCCAATCAAATCGTAACTCATTTACAAGTCTCTCTAGTTAGGAAATAAAAATGTGAAAATGAATGATGTCTTTTTGGTACAAACATGAACACCATTCTGAGAAAAAAATATTAACATCATACGCAGACCTAAGGAAGAAAATGTTATTGATAAAACTAAATAAAGACATGGACCCTATAGGCAGCACTTTACTGCAACATATGCACTTCTATAATGTGTGTGCATGTATTAGGGAACTTGAAATAAAAAGCAGCACAAACAATCAGTTAAGTGTATCGTTATCAAATCCATGACGAGTACAACACACAGGCACGCACATGTGCGCGCGCACACACACACACACACGCACACACACACACACACACACACACACACACACACACACACTCCCCTCTCTCAGAAAGCCTCTGAGCGAGTGTGAGGAAACATGCTGCTTGCCTGAAAACTGCTGCCTCCACATTCCTCCCATTAAGAGCTGTGCAGAGCGAGTGAAAAATGGAAGGAGAGCAGAAAAAAAGACGAGTGTCAGAATGAGTGTGTCCTAGGGGGATCCCTCCTCCTCCTCCACGTTCTCCTTCCTTGCTTCTCTTCTCGTCCTCCTCCTCCCTCTCTCCTCCTCTCGTAAATCAGCCTCACCACCCCTTCTATATCTCTCTGTCCCCAGCCCTCTTCAGTCCCGGCACACATACACTAGCCTGCTCTTCTCATTTTGAAGACTTCCCGTCTTTTTTTCCCCCCTTTCCTCTCTTTTCCTTCCAGCAACTCTCCACGTTCCCACTGTTCTGTTGCCCAGTCCCTCTCTCTTTTCTTTCTCTGTCTCGCCCTCTGCCAAGAGAAAACAATCCTATCCTGGTGTAAAAAAAAAGCAGAAGTGGGAGCCAAAAGGGGCAGCCGTGAAGAAAGGGTGAGGGGAAAAAAATCGAGTGCCAGTCCAAGCAAGTGGCTCCGCTGCTCTTCTTTCGTCGTGGCTTCAGTTGTCCTCCTCCTCCTCCACTCCCCCTTTCGCTTGCTCGCTGCCCCTCCACCACCCGCCCTCTTCCCTCCCTTTCTCTTAAATTTATGATTCGTATGACCAAGGCATTTACAGGCTGTCAGCCCCCTCCTCTCTCCTTTTTTCCTCATCCCCCCACCCCTCTCCCTCTCTGTCTCTCTCGCTCACACACACGTCTCATGAATGCACACACTGACACACACAAGCACACCCTGTGGCGTTCTCTGGTCTCCCAGTGGAATTTCCAGAGATCTATGTTTTTCAGTTCCTTTTATTAGCCAAACATGTCTCTTGCTGTTACATGGCATTGTAATATGAGCATTTACACAGTGTGTGTGTGTGTGTGTGTGTGTGCTTGTGCATTTTTTCTGAGCACGCTGTGTAAAGCATACAGAGAGAAAGAAGTGAGTGGGTGCATAAATACCTGAATAACAGAGTAGACGCTTCAGTATATTATGGTCTTAAAGAGGAATTCCACACATTATCCCAAATTCACACATAATTAAATAATTATGAAGAAAGTCATTTGGAGTAGTCCATTGTGAAAGGCTGTGGGAACTAGTTGTCTAGAGAGAGTTTCATGCCTGTAAAAGCAGTCTCAAAAATGTACTGAGTAAAATGTATTACAACACACTGCCTGTTCTTTTTTATAAAACCGTCTCCTGATATGTTGGGCAATGTTGTTAAAGGAACACTACGTATTATTATGTGTGGTTTTGCTAAATTTAATTTACTCTATATATATGAGCGACTAATGTGCAAAATGTGCAATGCGGTGGAGTTATCTATTGTGCCACACAACACCACTCCAAATAAGCTGGAACCAAGATATGTTTAACACCGTGTTATATCACTGTTATGGTTATGTATGTCTTCAGAAAATAAACACAACGCATATGCAAGGTGCAGTACACAAGTAAACATTAGGAGCATTGCAGGCGATCAACAGAATTACAATGGTGGAAGGTATGGAAGATGGCTGTGTCACAGCCAAGTTTCTCTGGTCTGCCCTCGGGTGGAAGCCTCCATTTACAAGCATAGCACATAGACAGTATGTGAACAGTTACATTCACAAAGCAGACTATTGTCTATGTGAAAACATGGCCAAACAAGCAAGCATATCCCTAGCCTTAGCCCTTTTCCACCAACATAAAATAAGTTTGGTTCCTGTTCACAAATCTAATTTGAAACCGTTCAGTGCATTTTTACGAATACAAATAGCTTCTGGAAGCAGAAAAGTTCATTTCCATCTGTAACCAAAGAATAGTAGGTTCTTTAGCATGAACCATGTTAGTGCCCGTATGTATGTTGTGCTAAAGAAGCTCCAGAAAGAGCACAGAGCCTCAAATGAAGTGTTATATTGTCCTCAATGGACTGCTGGGTACATGACCAGAAAAACAGTGTCTGTAAATAGTTTTGTTTTAGAATGGGAAAGTGGGAAATGATATGTTATACATTTTCTCATTTGAAAAGAAAAGGAGCAACCTCACAACTCCCCAATTGATGACATGTCCTTTGTTCCCATCAAAAGAACTAGAAATGCAGGCCAGTTCACCTGACAGCAGTAGGGGTTCCAAGAATCCTGAATTAAAATCTTTTGGAGGAAAAGGGCTTTGTGTGTCTCCAAAGCCAGGCTTTTGTAGCACATGCAAAACAAGACCTAACACTGAATTGCTGAAATAACCATGGTCTTCCCAATAAAATGTGTCACATTGATGGCAGAATTTCTGATTACTAATAGCACATGTACTAACTATTGTAATATGTGAAAAAATATATATACTTCCAAGAATGTTCATATCTATAGTCAACCATGCTGTAGGCACTGATGCACCCCCAAACCACAGGTGATGTTTGCTTTTGCACCTTTGACTGATAACAGTCTGAAAGGTCCCTTTCTTCTTTGGTTCAGAGAAATCAATGACCATGTCTCCTAAAAACAAGCTGAAACATGGGCTCATCTTGTCTTTCACACCATCAGAGACTACCTTGAGCTCAGAGAAAATTGCTGTATAGCTCGCTCCTTACATAATACATTTTCAGATTACAGTGGCAAATTGTCATGTGACAACAATGATCTGAATCACTCTGAAGCCCATGTGGCTATATTTATCACAGTATCCTGACAGTTTAACATGCAATTCCGGGCTCAAAGGGCACACTGAATGAACTGTTATTTCTAACCTTGTGGATTTTGGAAGGCATAAATTCTATGAAATCATGCACAGAAAAATGTACTTTATTTGCTCTGTTTGAAGTTTCATTTGAAATCTATGGCACAAAGTGGTATGCCACTTGCAAAGACTGATCCTTTGGTGAATGCTTGTTTTATACACAATAAATATTTATAGTTATCAATTAATTTTTAAATAAATATATTATTTACAGAGGTGGATTGGCGACTCAAAAGTGTCCGTAGGTGTGAGTGTGTGAGTGAATGTGTATCTGTGTGTCTGTGTTGCCCTGTGAAGGACTGGCGCCCCCTCCAGGGTGTATTCCTGCCTTGCGCCCAATGATTCCAGGTAGGCCCTGGACCCACCACGACCCTGAACTGGGTAAGTGCTTACAGATAATGAATGAATGAATGAATGATGATATTATTTACAGTATTTTTTACAATGATTATATATTTACATATTCACTTTACACCCATATATTACAGTATATATACCCATATATACAGGAAAATAAAATAAACTGAAATATTTAATAAACTTTTCACCTGTTTTGCTTCTGTCCCATCTATGAATATGCATGATATGCAGCAAGGATTTTAAGGTAACTAGGATTTAAGATGATCTGCAACACCTTTCACATCCCAAATACACAACTACACACATTGTACAAACACTTACTGCTAATATTAAGTGCAGTAAACTACACTGAACAAGGAATTTATTGTGAATTATTTTATGTATTGTACACTAAACAAATCAGAAGTGAAATGAAGTAATAAAGGAGGATTGAAAATTCTGCACCTAAATTGTTTATGGAATGTTAAGTTACTGAGCTAAACTAAATTTAGATGTTGTGTACTTCTTTTGGAATATGTACAGTGCAGAATTTCTTATATCAATTTAGAGATAATCTGAAATAACAAAAAAAACACACACACACACATATATATGTGTGTGTGTGTGTGTGTGTGTGTTTATACACATACACACACACATATGGCAAGTACAAGACTGTGTCGGGCTAAGAGGTACAATAAACAGAACATTTACAAGTCCATATATTTATACAGTGTCCACACTTCTGGCTGCCCAGTCCTGTCTCCTCCACACACTGTCAGCTGCAGATGTGTTGTCTCCCATTACAATCTGCTTCCTCCTGATAAAGCTTTCTTTTTTTCTATTCATTACTTTCACTCTCTCCCTCCTTCTATCAGTTCACTCTATGACAGGAGCCATCTGGCCTGGCAGAAAGAGAGAGAGAAAGACCAGAACCAGGACCAGCCATGAAATACACACACACACACACACACACACACACACACACAGCTGGGCCTCGTTACCACTCAACACAGAAGGCTGTTATGAGGAGGTGTGAGAGCATAGCATTAGAGATAGGGTTACAGCAATAAGCACACTTGCATACACACACACACACACACACAGTGTGACATACTTTTTCTTTTGCTGACAATAATACAGAGGGTTACTGGGTAAAGAAAATAGAGGAACAGCTGTGATACTGTCACATTAAATTTGATTTCAAAGCTTATACAAAGAAATATTACACAGTTACCTTTAGTCCACACAATCTCATACACACACACACACACTACTCTGCATAAGAGGTCTAAA
The DNA here is from genome assembly GCF_029633855.1 of Hoplias malabaricus. NCBI lineage: Eukaryota > Metazoa > Chordata > Actinopteri > Characiformes > Erythrinidae > Hoplias > Hoplias malabaricus. Next base: position 59,868,337 of record NC_089800.1, read on the forward strand.
GCCAAAATAAATGTGACTCAACATTGGGTTAATATTTCAGTCTAATCTTCGAATTATCCGCTGACACCAATCTGATTTTAATATGATTGTGCATCAATAATAATAAAATTTCCATGGGTCCCACAAGGATCTGTCCAGGGTCCTATTCTTTTTCCTGGCTGCCATCAAAATTCCCACAAAAGTCCTATATGAGGATATAGGATTGTTATCTACAAATTGCCAGTGTGGCAGCAAGACCCCACCCCAATCAAGCTGGAGCACACTGCACAGAATTAATCAGCTGTTTAATGGTTGAAACCTGATTAAACAAATGGATTCAGGTGCACTTCTGCATAATTGCCTTTCCTAAAACATAATGGGTCACAAATCAAAAATTGCATATGTAAATTCAATTCTAAAGTATAAAAAAATAACAAATGATAACACAATTCAATCTTATATCATTTGTTATTTTTTTATACTTTAGAATTGAATTTACATATGCAATTTTTGATTTGTGACCCAGATTGAATTGTGAGTGGTATGACAGTGTCCTGCAGGCTAAAGTTAGCCCCACCCCTCAACTCACAGTGTAACTCAATCTCCATGATGCCATGACATTTTCTCTCTCTATATGAATAATTCAAATGACCCATTCGCCTAGGCTTATAAAAGAACATGTGTGTAAAAATCGCACACACACACACACAGATTAAGTGAAGCTAAATCTGAGCTGAAGCTTTCACATGACTCAAACACATTCAAACACAATTTAAACAGTCATTGAGCATGTGACCACACATACGTCAACTTTTGAAAATAACTTCAGACTACATCATTAAACTACTCCCACTGTAAGCATCAATATATACGCACTTAATAACATTACACTATTCAGTACATAGAGAAAAAAATCAAATAGAGAGATTAAAAGCTTTCAACCTTCATTTCCTACTTCTCTTTCCTAAGTAAACAGCATAATTAGGCTTTAAATTTAGGCTGAAGTGCAAGGTCACTCTGTGTCCTGCAGCAAGCATAATTTCCAAATGGAGATTATATTCTGATATTCTGTTCATTCAGTTCTGCTGGATTATATATGGTGACCCACCCTGCCCATCAAGTTCAACCCTGCACAGATGGCTGGTGGGATTTTATGCCTGTAATCCCTCTTCTCTCTATCTCTTTCTTCTTCCCTTTTCTACCCTCCCCCTTTATTTCCAAAACCACAGTGGTGAATGAAGACATGGAGTTGAACATATGGCCACTGGGTCCACTTTTACTGACTGTGCCCCATTTTTTTCCACTCTATTGCTTCCTCCATCCTTTTTCCTCCCAAATGATTTTTAGTTTATACTCTTTATTTTTTACATTTTAATAGAGAGAAACATACAGAGTTTCTGAAGTCTGTACATTCCCTGATCAAATCCATAACCAATTCCTTGTGTACAAGTACACAGGCAGTTAGTAATGTACTTTGTTCATGATGTCCCTAAAATCATGCTGTAGGACATGAAAAAAAGCATTACTGATGCATGTCATGCGCACAGTAATGGAGTGCAAAAAGCTTTGTCACATAGCACACCGTAAATGAGCTCTTCATAGAAATACAGAAAAAGAACATCCATTGCTCTGTGCCAGGAGAATAAAGTGAAAATGAGCATCTACACTGCAAAAAAACTGAAATACATTTGCTTTATCAGGAAAAAGGAAAAAGACAAACTATAGTCTATCATTTAAGCCACTTGAGGGAATTCAGCATAAATTAAAATGTAACCGCTAACACTCATTCATTGTTTAAGCAAAAGGTTCCAGTATTCTGACTACACAAAAACTTTAATGCAGCATGATATCATGATCTAGTTCAGCTTTTCATGACCTAAATCTGAAGAGTGCCACAGAACTGCTACAATTTAGATTACAGTCACTCATAACATACACCAAATACTATAAAATCCCTCATTCTAGTCTGACATACCAGTGGCCTCCACTTCAGTGTCCAGCTTCTAAACTGAAAAGAGTAATCTCATTGTAGTCTTCTTTACGCATTAACAGTCCACAGCCCTACTGTCCTTCCTGAACATTTCTGACCAACTGAGCTTCTAAAAGCACAAGTGACATTCTACTACATTAAATACATAGAAAAATCTAGTCCTGAACAGTAGCTGTAATGTATTGTAAAGGGATTGAAGCAAAATAAAAATTAAAAAAAACTATCATACACTCATCAGACCTGGGCTACTCTGGTGTGTTCTGACTGCTACATCCATTGCCATGGCTACATAATCCGCTCTTACTGGAAAAATAAAGACTTCAGCCAAGGGCAGTCCCACGTGTCCTTATATAGAGACTAATAGTCCTAAGGGGGTCTTCTGGATTAGCATATATACAGTTATTACTTGTAAAAGGGAAGTAAAGTTTTTAAATGATTCCAAACAAATCAGGAGTCACGGTCAGGATTGCATGATGTTACAAATGAAATTTAAAAAGAAAGAAAAAAATAAAATTCAAACAACACCTTAACTTTTTGTCTTGGGGAGGCCTAGAAGGTTATAAAATAACTTTTTTATTTTGTGTAATTTGTAATATTGCAAATTATACAAGGTGGCTTTAATTTGAATTTAAGCCCAAACCTTTTGTTTGTATGCAGCCCTGACTCTGTAAATGGGGGTGGGAAATGAAGGGTCTCAGCCTTAAATGGCTCAGGCTTGAACTCTTAAGCCATGTACATGCTACAGTCTCATTTCTTACTCAAACATATTGTTCTACCTTAAAAGATGCTGAGCTTCTGAATTCTGAAACAAACACTGGGTGTTTATGAGAACAGTAGCTTCCAGAATTTTCTACATTCCCTTTAAAACACACACACCCACACACAATAATACCCTTGATTGATAAAGTCTCATGTAGGCTGTGTAATCAGGAGTCTATAACCTGATAAGCAGCAGCTGAGACAGCAGGATAACCATTTCATTACATGAGAGGAAACCTGTCTAAAGTCATTAAGTGTTGATGAACCCAAATTAAGAGGGCAAGAAAGAATGAGAGACAGAGAACAATTGAGATATGGACAAAGACAATGATTAAATTCACAGAGAATGAGAGGAAGCTGTAAATGAGATAATGCTGTAGAAAGGAGAGTTATGGATTGGCATGCCATCATTCCTTATTACACTGCTTAGAAAAAAGTCCACCGTGCTCCTCGTTTACTGCCACATTCTGACCGTTTAAACACACATGGATTTTCTAGACATCTATGTACCAATCACTGTGGGACAGCATCAATAAAATACTATGTAAGACACAGGGCTATTGCATAAAAAAATATCAGACTATAAACATATCCAATATATCAGGACCACTCATTCTGCGTTCTTGCACATCATCAGCAGGGCACTGATTGCCAGTCTGTCATGTGTGCAACTGTGCACCTCTATTTCTCAGCTCCCTCTTGAGATGTTCTTTCATTATATGCCATCACTTTGATTACAGTAATTACAGTCAGATTACTCTGACTTACTACGGCGATATGCTGTTTAATTTCCTGCTGGCTTTTGACACTGCATCACTATTTCAGCTTTAGTCCAACTCACTGTTCTTAAACCCCTCCCCCAATGCAGCCATTCCACATCAGATACATGGGCCGCAGGGTGAAAGAGCTCTGTTACATCAACAGCATGGGTGGGATTAGAGAGAGCCCTGAAATATTACACTGTAACCCCCTCCAAGCTCTACATCATGCCCTACATAACAGTTTCTGCTCTCAAACGTCCAGTGTATACGACATCTCTTAAACATACAACACTGTTTAACTGAAAGTTGAATCTCATTGCAAATGTAAGAGAAATTGTTTTGCATATAAAGTACTAGTTCTTGTTTAACACCATGTGCAATTCATGAGCAGACTCTAAATCATGCATTCAGATCACTCATTCAGTTTTAAACAAACTCAAGGCATGTAATGGCCAAAATATCACAACGGTGTCTGACAGTCACTGACACACTAAAGGGGGTTTGGTAGGTTATAGCAGATGACTAATATTGCAGTGACATGATTAAGTAACTTGAAAGGCCACTGAACTGTAACAAATGAAATAGGGAGCAATCCAGTTCAGTCACTGGACATGCAGAAACCTGTAGGGCATAAGCCTTGAGCAGATCTAGTTCAAATTAGATGCATCTTCAACCACAGAAACAGAAATTTCTGAGAATCAATCATGAGAATAATAATGCAGTCATCTAACAAATGCGGCACAAAATATGTATGCACTCTAGTTGCAGCAAATCAGTGCAGTGTAAACAGAGAAAAACATTTCATGCAATTAACAGAACAATACCGTATAATACAACATGGGAAATGAACAGATTGAATAATTCTTGAGCTTCCTGAAATTAGCTTCTGAATACAGAAAGAACAGTGATTTGTGTTTGAAGGTTTTATGTTTGCAGTTTTGCATGAAACTGTAAGTTTCTATTTTTTAAATGCATTTACAAGCACTTAATCCGATAACTGAACAAAAACAGATTCTCAGATTCCCACTTTACCTGTAAATAGGGATCTTCTGCTGCTTAGATGGAAACAAGCTTTTTTAAATAAGTGTCTGTTCTTGGACATAGCATATCCCCCCTATTAGACAGAGACCTGAGCTGTTGGATGTGTGTTCATAGTAAGGACTCATGGGACAGAGTGGTAGTTAATAAAGTCCGGTTACATTTGCAAGCATGCGCAGACCGAGAAATCAGAAAGAAATCAGGTTCAAGTATACATGCACTGATATATCAGATTATTGAGATAAAATCCAGCTCTTTTAATGGATTCCTTAATCTGATTTCTAGTCCTTACTCTAATCTCAAACTTGAGTATGCAGTTTACATGAGCACATAAATAATCATACAGATTTTTAAGTGTATGTGAACACACTCATTGATATTTTAAAAAAAGAATAGCATACAACATAACCTCAATGTGGGAACATAATTATGCAAAGTATGTTTTTCATTCACATAAGATTATGAACAAAACAAGACAGAGGAATAAAGGAGGAAGGAAAAAGCAGAGGGTAAGAGAATATGATGATGAGGGCTTTGATTTACTTGTTTCAGGAGATGCCATTGTGGAGACAATGACGGGTGGTCCAGTGCGCCGACTAAGCTTCTGATTGGCGAGGTTAGAACTTTGGCCAGTTATAGCAGCACCTACAGGTACCAAAGCACTCTCATGAGGTGCTGACCCAGCCTTTCGCATGATCTGTGGACTTGGGTGTGGACTGGCCATGGGTGTCATTGTGGTCAAGTTCCGATCCCTCTTCATCAGTTCCATGGGCACAGTGTAGTTGGTACAGTATGCCTTGGGGGCCTGCTGGGGTGGCAAAGCAGTCACTGCCAATGCCTGTGGCACACCATGAAGAGATGTCGACAAAGTCTGCATTTGTTGTTGCAAGCCAGGGATCTGCGGTGGCATTACTGGTATGTGTGATGGATAGGCTACTTGCTGGGACATTGCAGTCATGGATGGTACAGGAACAGCAGCTTGAGGTATATAGGCAGACATCGGACGGGATTGTACAGGGACCATGGCACCACTGAAAGATCCAGGTGTCTTGGCTCCATGGTATAAACTAGCCTCCATAAGCTGCTGGGAAGGAGCACTACTTGGTCTGCGACCCATGACCTCACCCATCCTGGGGGACATGGTCTGCAAAGGGTTGGAGGGTGGCTGCATATAGTGAGATTCCATGCCTGGAGTCATTGGAGGTTGCTGGTGCATATAGATGTCACTGCGATGGCTGAAACTGTTCGACCGGCCACGTACGGGAGCACTAATGGGGTTTGGTGTGGTTGGAGGTACATCAGATGGACGTTTGCAGCTGAGTGCCACACGGGAAAGAACACGAGCCTGTCCTAGGTTGGGTGCAACAGACCTAACATCATTCTCTTCCATAACAGCCAACATTGCAGTGGAATCAAAGCCCTGTTGTAGTAAAGAGGTGATAGTGCTTTCAGAAAGACCTTCATTGCGTAGAAATGCCAAGAACTCTGGGTCTGCCATTCTCTTAGGGTCCACAGGAACCAGAGGGGTTTGAGGTGTTGAAAGTGGAGGTGCAAGAATAGCAGGTTGAACAGGGAGCTGAGGAGGATACTGAGCAGGGATTGTAGCTGTGTTTGGGGCAGTCACTGGGGCAGGAGCTGGTAGGGGAGCATTAGGATCGTAGACAGGATTTGGAGGTGCCACAGGTTGCACCTGCTGAACTGCTGAAGGCTGCATTGAATGTACTTGTTGTACAGAAGGAATCTGCTGCACTTGTTGAGCAGGCGGCATTTGTTGCACTTGCTGAACTGGCGGCATTTGTTGCATTTGCTGAACTGGCTGCATTTGTTGCATTTGCTGTGTTTGTTGCACTGGTTGCACTTGCTGGACTGGCTGAACCTGCTGCTGCAACTGTTGCTGGATTTGTTGTTGTGCTTGCTGTTGTATAGTGTATGGTGAAGGGCTTTCCTGATGAGTGATCATACCTCTAGCGGTGCCATCCATTCCTTGATTTGCTGGATCCACCACCAAGCAGGTGGCCGCAGGCTGATTAGGGTCCATGGGTTTTCCATTAATGTCACTATACAACAATCGCCCAGTAAGAGAGGCTGGTGGCTCCCCAATATAGCGAGGAGAAGTTGGTTCTACAGCATAGCGAGCAGGAGAAGGAGCGCGGCTTGGAATGCGCTGTCCATCTGGCATCATTTTAGAAACTGGAGTGGCAGGAGGGGGACCGGGAAGGGATGTGGATCCTTGGAAACAGGGGTCCCTGTAAATGCGGGTCATTTCATGAGTGGTAGGGGTTGGAGGAGGATGTGGGGCAGGAGTAGGGGCAGGAGGACCGGACCTCCCACCTTGGTTCTGTTCCCATGGTGGTCGGGTCCCTCCCATTATTCCATAATGAGAAGTTGACCTATTGATGGGGTGAGACTGTTCTCCACGAATAAATCCATCAGATGCCCTGGGGAACATGCCAGGATCTTGCTGATAATAGTCCTGTGGAGGTAGGGAACCACGGTGGGCCATGGGTGGCCGGTCATAGTGATTGTTCAGTTCAGGAACAGAGCTTTTCCTAATGCTGCGAGGGTCTGGTCGATCTAAGTATTGCTGGTTGTAGAGCGACTCCTGATAAGAGTACGGTTCCCGTTTCATATCCAGATCAGGAGGACGTACACCAGAAGGTGGTTCATACCAAACTCCTCCTGCATCCCCTCCATAGGATGAGGAATTTCGCCGGCCAGTCATCCTAGCCTGTTGCTCAAAAATACTCTCACTACGATCCCACTGACCCTCATTCCCACCAAGTGTGTCCCAGCTCTGGGAGCGGGCAATCGGCAACTGCTTGTTGGAGATTAACATCAGCAACAGAGACACTCCAGACCAAGGAAAAAAAAAAAAGAAAAAAAAACTGTTTCGCTATTCAGTCACACGCTTATGTCAGGAAGAAGGAAGGGAAAGAAAAGAAAAGTTTCCACAAGATATGTGGAAACTTTTTCAATAGAGTACCACCTGTAATGTCTGTCTCTTCTCTCTTTAGAGTTTGTGGGATCTGGTTATCAGGTAGTTCCTCTTGGCAGGCGATCGCCGAATAATTAATCTGAGGAGTACGGCTATTGGTGATGTAGGATGGACAGAGGACACCAAATGCTCTTGCACGCTGGCTGTAGGTGAAGGCAGCCTGGCTACTCCATTGTGGAAATGAAAAGCGACAACCGTGAACAGACGACAGGACACCGAGAAAAAACAGGGAGGAAGGGCAAATTTTCAGGGGGAGGGTTGGAACAGGGCAGGCAGGGGCTTGTGTTAATCCAGCAGAGCTGATCCGTGCCCTACTCTCGGACATTTTACTCGCTCCGATTGCTATTAAGGATTACAGACTAAATAAAGCCTGCTTAAATCCACTGCCCCCTTTTGACGTCTTTCTCTCTCTCTCTGTCTCTGTCACACACACGCACACACAAACTTACTTACACAGTGATGAATTGGATCCACAGTGATGATGATGAAGTTGATGATGCCACACTTTACAATAAGACACACCTACCTGCAGATAATTGAGTAGCTCTGTGTGAGGTTCTGACCAGTGAGCATTGCGCAGGAAGGTTTTCTCAGGACCCCGAGGGGCGGAACAAAGTGCCAGACCAGGGAAATTAAAACAAACCTAATGCACCAGTGCTAAGTCGTATAGGGCTGTCATAAAACATAAAATCCAGATTGAACAATAATCCGGCGACTGTGCCAGCAATGCATGCACAGTCATGTAACAGCATAAAAACTGGTACAAATGCACTGTTAATGTGTAAGACAAGACCGGACCTCATTGAAGCCAGAATAGCCATAGGTAAGTATCTTTTATTTTACATTAGTCCTTCCATTAATAGGAAAAAAATAACTTTAACAGCAAATATAGAGTGCTCTAATACAATTTACACCAAATGTAATTACATTTACCTTTTTTTACAAGTACAATAAAGTTACATACGAACCACTCTACCCTGTGATGTCAAAGCCTTCAGACATTTTTCTAATACTTACCTTAGACCACTGTATGCAAAATTCTTAAGCTCTTTAAACCAGTCCCTTCACACTAAGCCTAAAAATCCCTTTCATAACTCTCAAATAAAATTAAAATGGAAAGGTGATTGTTCAAGAAACAGGCATTACCAAACACAACAGAGAAAGAGAGTATGGAAAGGGGTCACCAAATATCACAATTACACTTTTTAACAAGTCGACTTTTCCAAATACTATATATTTGAACATACTTGAAAGTCACACACATTCAGTGGTTGTTCCTGGCATAGATTTCTCTAGTTTCTTGAATCTTTTTACAGTATTATGTATGACAGTTAGTGAATTATTTGCACACAGATATTTGTTTTAATGTATTTTTTAAAAAAATGACCCAGTTTTGTGGACATGATGTTTTTATATAAAGGCATAGAGGTCAAAATATACATTAAGTAAAAACAATTTTGCTTTATAAACACAAACATTAATGTATGTCTCTGGTGCAATGATGCTTTGTACTTTGCAGACAAGGACATGACGGTAATGAGGATATAAACATAAAAGGATGTAAAGCATCTGTTTATGTTCACACAGACCACTGATTTTGTGCATCCTTCTGTAGTCAGCCCCATGCCCATATCCCAGGTATAACCTCTAATTATTTAGAACTCTAAAATATGGTCTATCCCCACCTCCTTATATCACAAGGTGAAACAGTCCCCAGCCTGAAGTGTTTTGTCCTGTATTCATGTTCCCACTTATTTTTGCTGGATCATCTGAATCATGATCTAATTTAGCAGTCTAAAAATGAGTACAGCTTCCTCTGTGATACAAGCAAGCTAACATCCCTGCCCTTAAATTAAACGCTTGACTATAGCACAATTCCTATTTCAACTCGTGTATTACCTTTCAGTTCAGAGGTTAGAGTGAAAGGAATATTGTTTAAAAATGTTTGACACGCCAATTCATTAACTTCAAGAAGTAATCATGATTCAGACTAATGAATAATGACACCATTTCAGTGGTCTTAACACACACACATACACACACAAACAGACACACAAAAAGATGGTGCATTTTTCTTTTTATACTGAGCACAGTTACGCAATTAAACAGGATTACTCAGAATTGAAAAAAACCCACATGTCCATCAGGATCACCATGGGGGTAGAACAAAGAAAAGGACTGTGGCAAATGAGATTTTCTCTCTGGAAAACTTTCAAGAACATGCAGTGAGAAAGAGAGAGAGCAATTAAAGAGAAATAGAGAGAGAAAATAAGCAAGCAATTGCATGTCTGGGCAATGTAACTAATCTAATGGCACTAATAACCTCTGGGACATACAGCCTCAGTGAGCCTCATCTATCCAGTGTGCATGTTATTATTTTATGGCTTACAAAACAAATGTTCTTCTGTTGTACAGCAATGAACAAACAGTGAAAATGGAATATGGAAAAACAGAGGAGAGAGTTGCAGAAACCTCTATTTTAAGCTGAAACAAGAGAACTTCATGTAAATAGTGCTTGCAATGAGGGCTTGGTGGATTGTTCTTTTATATTGGCTTCATTAATATTATTTTCATGGCTAAAAACAGTTAGGCATAAATCATATTTATTATGTATATTACTGAGAATTACCTTTCTACTACTGTTCTATATACTCTCCCTGTTTTCTATTAATTTGAATTACTATTATGTTTTTAAAAAAATAGCTTTCTCTTTCTCACCAACACTTCCAATAAAATCCAATAATGTTAACAATATAATTCTATCACATTTTCCCTTTTTGTTTTAATTAAACACAGCTCTGAACACAACAATCGGATGTGGAGTTGTATATAATGTATTTTCGTCTTTCAGTAAGCATCCTGAAAGCAATACATCCTTTCAAACCAAAGGCAGCGTGTTGTCTTTCCAAAGTGGAAAGATGGAAACGGGCAGCTATTTTCAGACCTGAAGGAAGAAGTGGAGTTGTTTCCATTCATCTCTTAAAAGACAGAAGCTTTTTTTTATGGAAATAATTTGAATCGTTGTTAGGAGTCCCACCTTCTCTCCATCTTTTAATAACTTGTATAACATCTTTTCACTTATTTTATTGACTGCCTCTGTTCTTATGCAAGCAGATTATTTTCCTCTGACTTTGACTGAATTTGGTCACTGATTCTGCAGGGTACTGTTCTTTAAAACAGCATACACATAAGAATATTCTACCAAGTTGGACATCACAATGCACCATTCAGGAAATCACTGTTCTTAATTAACAGCACAAAAAGCATTTCTGTAATGGTGAATGTGCCATATATTTTGCAACAGGAAGACTATTGAGTAAGCTTTTCATTATGCAGTACTGGAATAATGACAAAGTTGATATGAGCAGAAATTAATCTAAAGCAAACCCACTAGCACACTCTCTCGTACTTGATGAATAGATCTGGATCATGTCTGTCTGATGGATAAAGCACACTGCTGAGTTAATCGTCTCTGCTTTTTTGCACTCAGGGTTATTTTTTTCTGGTTGGGCTTTTTTGGCAACCACAACCCCCTCTGGGTCTGTTTGCCACAATCGAATGTAGATGAGATCACTTTCCATTGTAATTAAGCACAAAAGTGAGGACTTGTTTTTGTAGCAAGCCTTTTCTCTGCTTGTCTCGTTTTTCCTTAGTATTCGATGTGGTAGCAGATTTTTTCCCCCTGTTGGATTTAATGTGAATACAGTTTCAACTGTACAACCACTAACTTTAGCGAAACCACTTCCAGAGTAAACTCACACAACTTTTCCCATTAAACAACAAACACATCCAGACACTTTTAATGAAGCCCATTTGATATGTATGATTGTGTGATAGGTTTTACACATTTGCGTATTCAAGCAACATGAATCTCATTGGATTTCTTCTCCGTGATGGAGTAGTCTTTAAGTCTCTGGAGGCACATTTCCCCTCTCTGGTTTCTGAACTGCAACCCTAATTGTTCTGTGCAGAGGGAAATCAGAGTCTGCCAAATCAGACCTCATCCACTACTTACAGAGGGAGGATCAGTGGTCAAGTATATAGTTTATATGCTCATAATATCAGGCAGTTAAGATGAGCCAAACCATTATAATTTTTCACTAGAGTAGATGGAAAACACTCCCAGAGTTTAGAGTTGGCATGTATGTTTATGTCTTATGTTTAGTAGTTTACAGTCTAATTACAATATCTAGAACTGCAGAGAAAGTGGAACAAACTTTCAAGAAGCTTCAGATAGTTCTATCCTGAACCAATACAAGTATACAATGCAAAGTTCATAAATCATTCTATGTTTGTTTGGTTTAATTACTTGTATCATCTGCTTCTCATAGTCCAGGTTATCTAAAATATAGTCTGTGATGTTGAGGTCTGAGCCCTGCAGAGGGCTTTTTATTGAGTTGATAGCACCAGCAGTTTCCCCAAACAGACCCAGGGCAGTAAGCTGCCTTCTCACAGTGGAAGGATAGACAGACATATTTTTTTTTTTTTTTTGAAGCAAGATTTGAAGCAAGACTGGATCCTGATTTTCTCCAGCTTGACATTAGAATGTCAAGGTCAGCAGCATGTATATCATGGTTGTGTTATGCTGCATATTGTGCTAATGAAAGAATATCAGACACAGCGGCACTGCTGGAGATTTAAACACCGCTGTGCTCCTGCTGAAAGAGGGTAAACTAAAAAGGCTACAGAAAAGTGACTTGGTAGTCAGAACCTGAGCACTGGAGAATGGGTGGAGAAGGACTAACAGAAAGTGTTTAAGGAATAATTCTATCTGCATACCTGCAAAGTGTAACCTATTTGCATACATATAGGAAGCTTCTCACTGAAGACTAAATTAACCCAGACAGCAAGCATATATTGGTCCACAGTCTTAAAAGGTCAGTACCCTGCTGACTGTTAGCCACTGCTGGTCCACCATCGGACCACTTAGATTAATGTCCTGTGTATACAAGATTTATGTAGTCTTTAATCTTTTCAAACTGATTTTAAATTCACAGAATGTTCAATTCAGAAAAATGAATAATGTGTTATTAATCATCATCATCATCTTCTTTTTTCCGCTTCTCCATTTCAGGGTCGCGGTGATGTGTTATTAATGTAAGTTACAAAGTATAACAAGAGACGTGCCAAAGAAGACGTGCCAAGAAGTGCCAAAACGTGACATGTCAAAAGCTCTGTTTAACAACTGATGTTTCACCCAGAAAATGCTGTGCAAAATGCCCCCAACTTTGCCCTCAGTGGCCCAAACATGGTCCGCTGTGTTCTTGTTATCAGGGGTGCTTGCACAAAATTATATGTAATATCTCACTGCTTTGTATATTGTTTGTACATAAACATCACATATGCATTCTAGGTATGAGCCCTGATTTTTGTATCTGGCGATTTTTAAGCACAAAAATATTTTTGAGTCTAGCCTAATTAGTTATTTGTTTGGAAAATAAAGCCTTTTTGTAAGTCAGGCTGGAAAATAGCTTCTGCTAAATGACATGTGTTCAATTAAGTGATTAATACTTAAGTGTAATGTTAACAAATTTTATCATTCAAATTATTAAAAAATATAATCACTTTCTAAAAACACCTTACCTTCACAGATTCTATCGATCCTTTGCCGTTTGACTTTATGTTTGTCAAGTAAAGCCATCTTGGTGCTGCAGACGCCTTCCTCTTGGCAAGCTGTACACTGGGCTAAGCCACAGAATACTACTGCTCTCTCAGTCCACTGCAGGGCATAGCTTCACCTCCTACCTGCACATGCACACACAGATAGGCCTCGTTCAATAGGTCACTCCTATTAAAATGGTGTCTGTTTTGTCCTTACGTTGAATAATCAACTGACATTCAGGACAATCCAACTGGACATCTGCAATAATTAAACCTTCCCACAAGAGGGAGCAGTATTGCAACAGCAGCATGACCTAGCCAAGTTTGCAAAGATTCAACAAAATATTCAATCACTGATATATACTTTAATTCATAAAATATTTAAATATGTGTGTTTAAATTGTGTGCATCCGTGTTCTTAGAACACTTCCATTTTTTTGTTATGAAAATGGACCAAAGAACAGTATTTTGAGCTTAACGTACGTATATGTATATATAATATTGATAGTTTCAGAAAGCACAATGAAGTATATTTGAGATAATTTAACTACATAATGCAGTCTGAAGTAAGTTAATAGTGAAGTAATTTTGAAGTAACATAATTAAAGTAGGCGTGTACTTTTCACAGTACTAATATTTCTTTGGTATCTGGGTAACTTCATTCCTCTAAAGAAGTTAACCACTGCTAACATAACAAATGCATAGGCAGCAGACAATGAAGAAAACATTAGACAAACAAATGACACAAAACAAAATTAAACCAGACTATCTCTCTAACATACACACACATTGCTGTTGATCTAATATTTTGAGTGCACAATTAACCTGTGAGCAATCACAACATGTCCCCCACATGGGAGGGAAATAAAAAAAAAACCTGTTATACAAAAGCATGCCTCAATTTCAGGCATTTTGCTAGAGGCCAAATATTAGTCATTCAGAAAGGAGAGTGGATGCACTCAAGAAACCATAATAGAGCTTTTTATCATAGCCCTCTGTCATCAACATAAATAACAAACCCTCTTCTTCCGAATCCCCTGCTGTCTGACTCCATTTCTCAGCCGCTCACACATTTCAGCTGCTGACTGTATCCCATAAGCTCATATGTTTCTGATATCTATTATTTCTGTTTCTGACTGCAGTACTTTCACTTACATGACCAGAGTGAGTCATATCACAACAGCTGAGTACAGAGAACATTACAGAATACCAGCCAGTAAAATATACTATTAGCATAAAAGCAGAAAACGCTAAAGTTTTTTATGAATCATACGCAAATAATAAGCTAAGGCATTTGGTTCTGTGTGTTTGGTCTTCTCTCACAATCCTGGATTGAGGCTCAGCATGCAAAGCCCAGGTGACACTAAGTAAAAACAAAAAAATGCTGCTAATAACTGCATAAAGGCCACATGAACAACAGGTGTGCATCTGTCACAGTCTCTTATGTGCCTCCGCAGTGCACACACTACTTATACATTGATGTTGTGAGAAAACATTGAGTGAAAAAAATGCTGAACGATTTTAAAAGCAATCAGAGAAAAACATATTTTAGCTCTAAATGTACATCATTGTGAAAAGAACCCATACACCATATACTTAATTTCTATCATGTGCATATTGAACCCTTATTTCCTGGAGGTATTTCTGTGGAGGTAGGATATAAAATAATCATCTTGGAAAATAGGGTGTAAAAGGAACAAATGTATTTTAAAAAGGCTAACTTCTGTAGAACTAGAGTTCTAACAATGGAACAAGACTGAGAGAGTCCTAACAACTTCAGAAGACCAACAAAACTGTCACCATAAATCTTTCAACTTTGTGAGACAATACAGTTTGTTTTTCGCATCTACTTCCAATACATAAATGAATGTCCTTGTCTCCATCCTACCTCTGTGTTAAGACAATTCCGTGCTTTTGGTCACAAAGGGTGTGTAGTTGTCAAAAAGCTGTTACTAAGAAACAAGAACCCAGATCTCAAACTTTGTGCAGGACAGTGGGAAACATAAATCAACTGACTTATTCGACTGAACTTAGGATGTGTGGAAAACTGCAGAGCAACTGATATTACAATTATTTGCTTGAGATTCCGCAATTATTACGGAATTACATAGTATTACATACTTCGCATACGCAACACTTTTTATAAATTCAGATTATGTTTCCTCACCATATGCTAGCTCTCCAGTCTTCATGCTGGAAACTAGTTTTCATGCTGGAAACTAGTCTGATGTGTTTACAAAGCCCCAGTGTCTGTAAATGAGTGAAAGGCAGACTGGCTTGGTCAGTATGCTAGTCTTTCTTTCTCTCTCTTTCTCTGCACATGGCGGAGGTGTCAGGAGTATTTTTAGTCAACGAAGAGAACTCCAAACATTGAAAAACATGAACTGAAATGAGGATATTGCTCATGATTGCTCCATAGCTGGTTGATATTGGTTTTTTTAAGGTGACTTAGGGTGGAAATGTCTCCAAATTCAGGTGACTGCTCAAGTTACAAATGAGATTCTGTGGTAATTCAAACAGTGAATAAAAACTCACAGACAAGTTAAAAGACACTGATCCTCTGAATGTACTGTGTATAAATGAAAAAGCCTAAAATACAACAATATAACTGACACCCACGCACATTAAATAAACACATTCAAATGTGTGGATTACCCAGTAGGCAGTGTGTCAAAATTCTGATCCCCTTTCAGATGTTCAGCTTGCTAACACCTAACTGGACACCAATTAGCAGCAGGAGACTTCACAGCTCAGTCAGTTAAATACTCTCATGTGTTACTGGTACACCATGCAGTAAATGCTCCAGAAGAGAATCAAATGCATCAACATAAACAATCTGCAAAAAATGGGATAAAATGTGAGAAGGACAAAACAATTAAAGTGAAGGAGATAATTGATATGTGGAAATTTCACATTGTTTGGCATAAAAAATTCAAATTTATAGAACAAGGCTTATACCCCAGTATCATTTTAAACTAGGGGTGGGTAACCTCCGGCTTGTGGGCCTTAACCATTTATTACTGCAAATAATGGTCCTCTGCTCAATCATATAGGTCTTGCCAAACAATCATATATGAACATATATGAAACAGAAAAGAAAAGAAAAATAAGGCTAAGCTGGCTAAACCCTGTCCAAACTGCGACTTTGTCTGCCCAAGCAGGCATTACCCAGCCTGAGGCTCAGCCCATGGGACTGAAGTAGGATTAATACAGAGATATAAAACATCATGAAAGTTTATTAGAAAACAACTTTAGAGGAATTGTGTTTAGCAACTTCAAGTAATGCAGACAAGCTTAGCGAAATGTGCTCATCTGTGAGGGACTGGGTCGTGGGAGTGAGGGCTGGCATCGCTAGATGAAGGGAGGAGAACAAATGCTCAGTCCAACAGAGAGACATGAAGTCTGGGTATGAAAACACAAGAGGGCTGGAGGCACCCCTTTCTTCATAAACCCACTGTTTATCTATACATACATTACTATAATCCTCAAAATTCCTTACCTCTTATGAGTGCCATTTGAAACAAAAATAGTGATTACGATAACAGAGGAAGATATCTATTAGTTGTTATTGTTTAGTTACACCAGCCAAATGATAATGAGCTGTTGGGGAACTGGACGATGCTAAAGCGGTAATATTTTGAGATTACAGCTTTGAATGAAAATATTATCGATGCCGTTTATATATCTCAAAAGGGTGGGCAGTAGCTTTTCAGAGGATACAAAGAGATCACCTGTATCCACTTCAAAGCCATGTCTGTGTTTTAAAGTGCTCTCTCCCACAGAGCATGAATTACAGCTGTCCCATTCACCAACCTGCTGCTTTGATTTTTCTGCACCTGTGAGCATGTGTCCACGCGAGACAGACAATGATGGCTCCACTGTGTTTTGTGATTGATATGTCTGAGCCCCCACTTCCCGTGGCTCCCGAGTGTGATGCCTCATTCTGTCCTGTTAGTACGTGGGTAATTTATTATACTGCTTCACAATAAAATATTGTGGTTCAACATTAAATATTTTGCACACTTATAACCAAGTGTGTTAGTCATTAGACTCTACAGATATTCCATCACATTCACACACATTCGTGAAATTAATGCAGACTTTGAAAGCAGTCTGTTGCCCCTGATCACATTTGTAGTGCTTGACATTTTAAAAGAGTTCCACATTGCTTTGTAGAGATGCCATGTTAAATATGCTGCTCTCTTTTCTCTCTCAGCACTGTCTCTTCTGAGGCAAACCACTGCAAGCATGAATCTTAAACAGAGTATTTCACCCAAGGACCTTTAAAATGCCATTGCCAATAAGAATTGCTGCAATCTCTTTCTGTACGATAAAAGGAAAAGCTCTGATGTCCCAGAGCCACACCCAGTGCCAACACCTCCTCCAGCACTCAGCCGCGAGACTTCAGAAAGACAGAGTGGCAAATTCACCTTTCAGAACAACAGACAGAAGCTCCAAATGAGCCAGTGTTTTACTGAGCCTAATAAATATTAATGCAGCATCTCCTTTCCAGAAATGACCTTTTGTTTGTACTCTGCAGGGAAATATTAGAACAAAAAAAGACTATTTTAAAATGAAAGCTTGGAACTGGGAACACAGGGTTTCAAGTCACTCATGATTACTTCACATTCCTCCCACACAGTGCAACACTGTCTATCACTCCCTCACTTCCGCTCACTGCAGTGAACATTTTAGAAAGTAGAATATATATTAGATGCATACACATGCAAGCATGAGCTACTTCACACATCTTACTCATTCCTTCATATGCAAATTTACAGCCATTTAATCAGTCTAAATGAATGTAAACTGTGAAATACCCTTTAGATCTTCAACTCCGCTTTATGAGTATGCAAACACAGCATGGAGTTGACCTCTCTGTTAACCCCCATGCCAACTGAACTCCTTGACCTAAACTAAGCTACCTACATATCAAAAATAATATGTTGTGGCATCAGACAATCATACACAGATTATTTTAGCATTCTACTACCCAACAGGAAGGAAAACCGGTTATAAAATTTTTAATTTTAGACTTTGTTCCTCTGATGCCTAATTTTGCAGAGACATCAACCAAATACAGATAATAAATATTATTGTTTTACACCCACTAAACCTTAAAACAAATCCATTTAAGTGTACTGTAAGAACAGAGTTGATGTGACATCCTGCAGTCCAGCAGAGAGGATGAGGGTCTACCACCTTTTTTCATTTTCATTTCTACAACAGATAGTCATAGAAAATCTATACAGAAATCTAAATGCAGATCCAAAACAATCAACAAGTCAAAAGAAACAGTTACAGTTGGGCAAGACCCCAAACATTTTAGTCTACCTCTGTTACATGGTTAAACTCTAAGTTGCTATGCATATTTGTATCTGAGTATTTGTATAATTGTGAAAAAGACACTAACAAGTTGAATTAAGTATGATTAATAAAAGACTTCCCATCCTACAGATCTATGTAACTATTCAGATACAGAGTAACGAAAATGCTGCCCATATAAAGCCATACATCAACCTTTAGATACCACTTGTAATATCTTGTTTTTTGTTCTTATGAAAAATACATGGAACAAATCTTAAAACATGCAGAACTTATTTTAATTAAAACATTAACATAACAGGCAGTCACAAGCTTGTGCAAACATTTGCATATTAATCTACACATATCCTACAGTTCCTGAGACGCATGCTGTACGAGTAGTTCGAGATACTGGAATGATATAAGACCTGAGAGGCTGACTCCAGTGATAAAAAATCAAGAATATTATGAATAGCTTAAATATCAGCCACCAAAAAAAAAAAAAAAAAACATTTCTTGGCCTGACCCTCCTGAGGTTTACACAGCCCTGTTCAAGCCCTCCTGACTGAATGGAAGCAGCATGGCACGAAGCATCTCCATCTGTTTCTACATGTTGGATCTGTTGGATCTGGCCCTTTTCCCTCCTCTGTGTGTCTCTGCATGTGTGTTACCAAGAGAGACTGAGAGAGAGTTTATGAGAATATCAAAGAGACAGTTCAACTCTATTACCCCTAGACTCATCGTTTTCTGAGCTCAGAGAGAAAAATCTGAGCCATCAAAATAATTTTGCAGAGCTATGAATGACATTAGGGCTGAATGTTTCCTCTTGGGCCAGATGCCAAGCTGTAATTTCAGACCAATTACCTCTCTGTAAAGCAATATTAACGTTGAATTCTTCACATTGAATTACTCTTGCCTTTCAAAAGATCTTGGTATATCACTCTAGAGGATACTGAAGAGGGAAAATGAGCATGCACTCAATATGTTATTAGAAATTAGGTACTTATTTATGTTAATTACTGTTTTGTAGCTCAAGGGTGTGTAAAATTCACATCTTACTCTACTTCATACTTCATTCATACTACTTCATTCCCGCACACAACACACACAAAAAAGGAAGCAAAAATAGTTCTGATACTTCTTACTGCTGGTGAAATACCTCATCAATGGAAGATATTTCATAATTACACTCAGTGGAAAACACCCGTGGTGAAATGTTTGACATAAAACATGTTGCGTGTTGATCTTCAAATGTTGGAAAATTGTTCAAACAATCAAAACATATTTTTGATTTTTATTTTTATGCTTATTTTTAACAGTTATCAAATAAAACTCATGAAGTTATTTTAAAAAATAAGCTCCAAATATCTGTATTTTACTTTTTTGCCTACTTTATAACCCCACATATATATGGATCAAAAAACTACAATGCTTATACAGGTATTTCAGGATGTAACACCTGTATGTAATAATGTAGACAATGTATAGTCTATATTTTACAGATAATTATGTACCCATACAGGTATCACAGTTTCCCTAGATGCATCCCTAATGAAAACTTTATCTTTCATTTCCTTCATTTTTGTCTTATACTGTTTGAAATAGATATACCCTTAATCAATCACAAACAATAAAATGCCGTTCCCAAGCAAAATATGCATTTGCATCTAGAGTGAGACTGAGAGCAGTTCAAGAAACTCTGATGCACTGCAACAGCACTTGTCACAAGTGTAAATGGCCTTTGGAAACATTTGCATAAAAATACACATACAAATAAACCAGTAGAGGCAGCAAAAATTCTGTCCTTTCATGTCTGCAGATTACAGTTTGCCTGTGTGCACCCCACCAATATGAATAAGCTGAAATCATAAATATTAAAAGTGCATTTTGCTTTCTCAGTGATAGTTTGAGTCTGTCTTCATGTGCTGTCATATGATTCTGTGTGTGATGTGTTACTGCCTCAGGCATGGTAGAAAAGAGGTGGAGTGGAGGTATTTGCAGATGGGACTGGGAAGTGGAAGATTTATTCAAAATCAAGGTCACCTGTCACTTTACCTTAACATGCAACTGTGAATGTATAACATCCCATAAAAAGCACCCAGTCCTTCATGGAATACCCGCTCCTCAGGCTATGTGAAATAAGTGTTTACCAATGAGCTGTTCTTTAGAGACTTCACTGTAGACCGGTCAGTCGGTATTACTCAAGGTTATTAGAAAAATTTGATTTGAGGAAGCATTTTAATCTTAACCTAGAATTAACTGGGCAAAATTGATTAATAGAGCCCTGAAACACTCACTGTTCCTTCTTCACGTTTGTACTTGTGGAAGAAATGTGTCTAAGGTTATGAACACTACAAGAATTCATCTTACCCCAAATCCATGTCCTAAACACAAAACTTAAACTTCTCTTGGAAGTATTCAGTATTCATTGAGAGGGAATGCGTTTTACAGAATGCTCCCCTTACCCCAAAAATTGCTTGCCATCCAAACAATTAGACTTCCATTATTATGCTAAGTTATGTAGCTTGAGTTCAAATCTAGAGAAACTTCAGAAGACCACAAATATATTGATTGACTGTTAATGTCTGTGACAGGAAATTTGAATTTTGTAAAAACAAAACAAAACAAAACACTTGTTAATGAGTGTAGATTCAAATTAACAATGTAATAGCTCATTCAGGACTGAGGAAATTTCGACTGGAACCCACTAAAATCACTGAAGAGCACAAAAGTGGATTAGTGGAGGTCTGCCATTACACTTAGCCAAGTTTAACCTGTTGTGGCAGTGCAGGTTTCGGTCTATTATCTTTCGAAGGCACAATAGACGCAACCCGCTTTCCCCTCATAACACGAGTCTGATATGTTTACATACACAAAACTGCCATTTTCGGGGGCACTGATACTTAAAACTGTTTCTTGTCTCCGTCCCCTTTATTCGTGACGCAGGAAGACTGGATAAACGAGATATCTCACTCTCACTCTCACACACAGCAAGCGCGGTTACAATGAATGAGTTCTTCAAGTTTATCTTACCTCAGCCACTGACGCCTTTTCTCGTTTTCACCGCCCAGTTGGCGGTTAAACGCGACTCTCTCTCTCTCGTCCACCTCACTACAGTACACCTACTACAATAGGGCCGTGATATGGATTATGCTAACCTTAAAATAAGCGCAAAAACTTAGCCCACTAGCACTAGAGTAAAACACAGTGGAGATACTGCACTTGTAATGCCCAACTCGTCCTCAGCAGAGGGTTTAATTAATGGGTCGTAGTTTTTTGTTCGTGATGGACCAGTGTGCGCTGTTCTTCAGGCTGCTCGGTTTCATCTTGTGTCCACAGAGAAGAGAGGGATCTCTCTCTCTCTCTCTCTCTCTCTCTCTCTGTATCACTCACATTCACACTCTCACACTCATACAGAGGCGGGGCTTAACCACTTTGCCCACTCCTCACTGAAGGAGATTCGCTGAGGATGATGTGATAAAGTTTTTCTTTAACATTTACAACTGATTAGTATGTGTGTCTTATGATGTTTTATGTGTGTCTTATGATGTTTTATGTGTGTCTTATGGTGTTTTATGTGTGTCTTATTGTGTTTTATGTGTGTCTTATTGTGTACGAACACTGTTTCATTTAATTTATTTTACATTCTTTTTCCAAATGACATTCTACAGTTAATAAAAACCTCTTTACAATAACTTTCTCTTATGTCTTAATGTCTGTTATGTGTTAACAAAGATTAAAATATGACATTTCAGGAAAAACATTGGTTACAGTGTCTCAACTGCGCACAATGTTAAAAAAACAAATAAAAGTAAAAGGTAATTTACACCCTGTAAGTAACAGATAACACTGCAAAGACATTCATTCAATGTCTGTAAGCGCTTATCCGCTTCAGGGTCACGGTGGGTCTGAAGCTTACTCAGAATCACTGGCTGCAAGGCAGGAACACACCCTGGAGGGGGCGTCAGTCCTTCACAGGGCAACACACACTCACACTCACACCTATGGACACTTTTGAGTCACCAATCCACCTACTAACGTGTGTTTTTGGACCGTGGGAGGAAACCGGAGCACCCGGAGGAAACCCATGCAGACACAGGGAGAACACACCAACCTCCAGGTCCCTGGAGCTGTGTGACTGCGACACTACCTGCAGCACCACTGTGCCACCCTCAGTACAAAGACAATATTAAACCGAGAATTCTTTTTGATTGGTTTTTTAAATATATGCTTATTTTGAATGCGATACCAGACATACATTTGAAAAACTTTGGGACATGGGCAACAAAACACTATTAAGGTCGTGTAGTGCCACAAAAAAATAAGCTAGGTTAATTCACAAACTAATTTTCAGCAGTCAGTAAAAGCTGATCAGTGACACATCAGGATCCTGAAACACTGCCAAGTTCTCTGGGCTTGAGCTCATACAAGATGAATCCTTAGTTTGACTCTTTGACCCTTAGTTCTGGCAAGATATTCAGCAATGTTGACAGTGTCCATGATGTTATACAATCAGGGAATTGCTTAGAACCAGCTGGAAGAAGGCAGCAAGAAAAATGCTGAAGCAGGTAGCAGGTTTTCCATTGATGTTTTAACAGAACTTACAACACTGACAAAACACTTTCTGGATATTTTTGATAGAATGCTACATTTTAGCCATCTCCCTTCTCAATCACACACACACACACACACACAAGCATACAGCTATAGACAGACTGCTCAATATTGGCAGATCCAGCTGAGTCATTTAACTTTACTTGACATTTTGAATAATGCTAATGCAAATGCTTTCAATGTATATAGTAGTGTCCACTTTAACACTGAATAATGTACAGTTATATATGTGATATTATGAGCCAATGTCCTAGTTCTAGATTATGTCTGGAATGAAAAGAAAAGTGATCAATCACTAGCACATCAATTCACAGTTAGGGTTAATGATGTGGCCAGGTCAGTCCAGATCGACTCAGGAATGACCACAATCTTGTAACTTGGGGAACAACAGATTATCAGAGACTATGCCCATGCCCCCACCAGTACAACCTTTTCACACTTCTTTTGTCTAGCAGACATTACAAGATAAGCATTCAATAATTGTGACTCACACACACTCACAATAGTTGCTGGAACATTACACAGACAACAATGACATGCACAGCAGCGTCCAATCCAACTGCACATTTATGCACATTTACATAAATTGCATCTATTCACATAAAACCACTGTTTATGAGGTGATTTTTTTAAAGTATCACTTTCTCAGTACAATAGGATGGTATCTGCACACTAGAATCACACACTGTAGATACATATAAATCTATATTTTAAGAAAACCTTATCTGTGCAATAACATGCTGCAACTGTGTAAAAGCCACAACTGCGCACTGGGTTTGTTTTTCTGAACTTATATTGCATATTATACAACATAGCCTTATTTCTATACTTAGTGCTAGTTGCAATGCACAAACCGTACATTATTCAAACAAATATTGTATAGCTCTCTGCATATGATTTGTTTTCTGATTTCTTTTTATATATTTAGATTTTGCATCATTTTTTAAATGTAAGCTTTAGACTGGAATGCAGCATAGAGTAGAGTAAGAATATATTTGTCCAGTATAACTGTTGTTTTTTTTTCTATGCATAGGGCAATAAAAAGATTGTACATGATTCTGCTCACTCCACTGGTGTTCTCTGGGGTTTTGATAAGGGACTAAAAAGCTGGAGGCATTGCTTTGGATTATTGTCTTGTGGACAACTGCTTAGCATACATTTCCTCTGGAATAAAAGGTAATAGCATGATGTTTTTCTCCCTTTATTTAAAAAAATACCATTCTCTGGGATGTCTTTGCACTAGATATTACTACAATGCCATGAGGATTTAATGAGAGCATTGGTGGGGTCATATTCTGCTGTTGGCTGATTGGCTCTGGATCGTGAAAACCAGTTCAACACATACCAAGAAATGATGCTCCATCAACCTTAGAAATCAGTCAGTGGGGATGATGCTCCATTACTCTACAGGTGTGTTTTACTGCTCTAGCTCTAATATGTGTTTGTGTGTGTGTGTGTGTATGTGTGTGTGTGTGTGTGTGAGAGAGAGAGAGAGAGAGAGAGAGAGACTGAGACTAAAGGGAAAGTTAGCTTTTGTAATGCATTTTGTAAGTGTCAGCAATTGTCAGCAATGAGTGCATTTTACCTAGGGTTACTAATTAGGGTTACCTAGGGTTACTCATTGAATGGTTAATGGTTTGCAGCATATTGGTAAAATAGGCAGAGTTGGTGTCACACAGCTCTGGGGTTGTGGGTTCAGTCCCTGCCTCAGGTCAGTGTCTGTGAGGAGTTTGTTGTGTTCTTAATGCATCTGTGTGGGTTTCCTCCGAGTGTTCCAGTGATCTCCCATAGTCCAAAAACCCATGCTGATTGGTTATTCAAATATGTCAAATGGTGTAAGTGCTTAAGTGAATGTTTGAAGTGTGAAGTGCTTGAGTGCAAGGCAGGAATGTTTGGGTCCAGGGTGTGTTCCTGCCTTGCACCCAAACTGGGTCTGTTTTGATACACTGCCCTAAGCAGGATAAAGCACAGAAATGAATAAATGAATAAATAAATTAATTAATTTCCTGATAATGACAATTTGTCAGGGTCATTTACTGTGTTCAAGTCCCGCTCTGGGTGACTGTCTGTGAGGAGTGTGGTGTGTTGTCCCTGTGTCTCCGTGGGTTTCCTCCGGGTGACTGTCTGTGAGGAGTTGGTGTATTCTCCCTGTGTCTGCATGGGATTCCTCCAGGTGACTGTCTGTGAGGAGTTGGTGTGTTCTCCCTGTGTCTGCGTGGGTTTCCTCCGGGTGACTGTCTGTGAGTTTGGTGTGTTGAATGAATGTCTTTGCACTATTATCTATTAATTATAGGTTATAAATTACTTTTTACTTTTATTTGTTTTTTAACATTGTGCACAGTTGAGACACTGTCCCAAAATGTTTCCTAAAATGCCATATTTAAAACATTGTTAAGACATAAAGAACGTTATTGTAAAGAGGTTTTTATTTACTTTAGAATATTTACTTGGAAAAGGAATATAAAATAAATTAAATGAAACAATATACAGATAATGAATGAATGAATGAATGAATGAATGAATGTTGTCAGCCATGTTCTGAATATTCTGAAAACAAACAAACAAATAATAGTTTTTATAGACAAAATATAATTTAGTGTTTTAAAATACCATAAAAACTGTATTTTGGCCCTTCCTGATGATAAGTTTGAAACACTAGTGGGAACACTTTCATTTATAGGCCTATTGTGAAGAAATGTGTATTTCAGTGCCCTCTAGCGAGTGATTCCTAAACACAGAAGAAATTCCTTCATTGAAGAATACCATGAAACAAACATAAATGAATCTAAATGTTCTCGTAATAAATAAGTAAATAAAAAAGAGAAAGGGCAAGATATATGAATATTAACATGTATTTTAGGTATTGCACTGACAGAGGTAAGAGTAACCTCTTAATAACATTACCAAAAGCCGCAATAATCACAATATTGGGTCTAGAGAGCAGAGTGAAGGCACAAGCTTTATAAGGTAAATAAGTTAAGTATCAACAGCATATAATGTTTTGTATATTAGTGCGGAGAAGATATGGACTTTTAATTTGTCCTTTGTAAACCATCTTGGAGCGGATGTGACGTGTCTCTCCTCCTCTCTTTAGACCCCAGTTGAAAGACTACTACGTGACTGTTCCCCCAGAGCAGAGCAGTGGAGAGGGGAGAAAGAGGAGCTAAAGGAGCAGTACACTCTGAGTGAAGTGGAGTGGAGAGGACAGTGTGTATGTGCGAGTGGGAGTGAAATGGCGGTGGAGCTGCGATGTGGACTGAAGTACGGGACTCTGCTGTCCATTGTGGCGGTTCTGTTCGCCGTGTGGCTCCGCTCTCCGCGCTCGGTTCTGGATGAAAGGCTGGACACGGTGCTTTCCTCTTTGCTCCGCGCAGAGCAGAAAGTGGGTATGAACAACATTGCCAGACCGAGAGTGGCTATAGGTGAGACACAGACTGGGTTTACTTTCCCTTTTCTCCTGCTCAGTGTGTTATTACAAAGTTAGACCGTTAAACGTACCTACCATTCATTGAAAGTTTTATCTGAAAAACCTTTCAGTGAATGCTTTTGTGGTGATTTTTTGCAGCTCACATCTGTGAAAATGTGTTTTATTTTAAATGCATTTTTGTTTTTAAAAGTTGTTGTGCTCATTTATAATTTTTTTTCCAAACTTGGTTCTTTGGGGTACTGAAAGTGTTCTTTGAGATCATTCAAAATATCACTTGGGGCTGTTTTTTTCTGAAATTCCAGTAGTACTGTTGAAAAACCGCTATAAAACTATACTTTTATATATTAACAACTACATTCAAATTGATTTTTATACCCAAAAATCTCATTAGTCTGCTTATAATTGTCTGAACTTCCTAACCCTAATGTCTCTGTGGCTGCCCTAACTCCCCATATGGTCTTAACTCTTCAAGTACTCTTCAAGTGGCCAAAGGGATTATTTTGCATGCTGCCAACAGTCTAACTCATTCTCTTTTACATAGGTCCTGTGTGTGTTTTACTTGAACGTGTTTAATTCTGATCATCCATTTCATGTTTTAAATTTATGTACCGTATTTGTAAATTAAATGTACCAGGTTTACTTTGCTGTCACTATTTACAGACTTTAACCTAGTTAAAACTTACATAATTATGGTTTAGGGTGAACTAATCAGTCTTTTGTATGTGTTAATGATCCTACTCAATTGTCCAGTAACTCTGCACTTCACACATCAGCTAATTAACATTCTTAAATATTCTCAAAATCCATTGAAATGTCCTCATGGACTCACAATCTGTGCAATCATGACACATAATATAGATATTTCTGACGTCTAATACCTTGTCGTATGCTGTTTGACCCAGGATTACTTGCCTTGCTAATTGGCCAATAAAATATGTAATAGAGAGATAAACATAATAATAGACTGAAACATTGGACTGCCAGCATTAGATGTGGATATAGTTTACATGTTCTAATATTACTACTGATGAATGTCATTTCTATCACTAATTACAGAAAAAGCAATGGCTCTGACAAAACCAGTTAGAAATACTGCATGATGATTTTTACTGTCATCTCACACACTTTTTTTGATCAGGCTTTGGTGGCTGTGTGGACATCATTGTGGATGCTGTGACATTGCTGAAAAAGATTGGACTTCAGCCGGCTGATCAACCACTCCACCATGACTACATTGAAAATGAAGAGCAGCTTGCCCAGAGTTTCTCCTACTTCTTTGCTCCTGGAGCTGCTTCAGAGTAAGCAGACTGCAGAACTGTTAATACGTTCACCGTCAGCTCCGGAAATCAGCAGAATTACAGTCACTTAAACAAGGATTCCGCTCATTTCTGGAACTGACAAGTTAGAAATGTATGTGACTGTTAAACAGTGTACTGAGTTTTAGGATTTTTTTTCCTGTCTTCTAGTGGGTGAATTGTGAGTGTGTGTTGCTTGTACCACAGTACTCAAATTTCAGGAATGTGCAGATGCCTATCGCTTTATTTGGAAGAAAACACACCAGAGACTATGGTTAAAATGTTTGTATGAGGAACCTTTTTACATTTGAATAGCAGATAATTAGGATAATTCATGTGTATGTAAT
The DNA here is from genome assembly GCF_029633855.1 of Hoplias malabaricus. Lineage (NCBI taxonomy): Eukaryota > Metazoa > Chordata > Actinopteri > Characiformes > Erythrinidae > Hoplias > Hoplias malabaricus. The sequence goes on from NC_089800.1 coordinate 59,896,447, forward strand.
ATTGTATTAGGAATAATATTTTGATTCCACTGTAATGAAACAAATAATATATTAATACTTAATGACATACTACATATTGATGTAGGATTGCAGCTTATATATAATTTATTAATACATTTTTATATATCATTTTTTTTAAGACATGAGGCATGCAGAACCATTCATTCATGAATTTAATGTTTAAATTATTTATAGATTTTATATATCAACTAGGCATTTTCTACAGAATGGACTAATAATTTAAAGTGCAGTAAACACTCTGAATAATTCAGATGCATCAGCTTCCACTTTTATATATAGCCTTCTACAACAAAATGCATATTTCAAATTCTAGCAAGCCTCAGCAAGAAATGAAAAGGGCAGTAAGCACTGGAGTCAGCCGGCCAACTTAAATTACAACTAGTAAAATCTATATATATATATATATATATATATATATGTATGTGTGTATATATATATATATATATATGTATATGTGTGTGTATTTTTATTACAAAATATTGCATTAAAAAGAAATACAAAAGAAGACATGTTTCAGAATAAGCCATCATATCCTTACATCTGATTTTTCATTTTTCAAATGCTGATTAAAAAAAAATCCACTTCTCCCTGGCTTTGGACGTCTCATCAATCAATTTAGCTTTGTTTCTGTTTTGTGTTATGACTTATCTTCTCCTGCTCTCTCTTGTACTTGTCTTGCAGGAGGTTTGTGATGAATGACACACTCTTCAGTCAGCTGGTGGAGGCCTCTCGAGAGTTGCCAGGAAACCGCTGGTCAGTTGGGGGTAATGCTCCTGTAATGGCAGGCAGGATGGTCACTGAAGGATGTGATGTGCTGCTGGGGGGCAGCTTCAGCACAGACTTCAATGATGTTCTCTCACAACATATTACAGGTAAGATACTGCATCCAGTTTAGGGAAAATGAAAATTGAGCTTCAAAATAAAATTAGGATAATAAATAATACTTAATTATAATAAATAAATATATAGCTCCTCCAGGCACGTTAGTTTATGCACAGTATTTTCAAATACATTTCTAAAAAATCTGAATAATGGTGAATTTTAATATCATTAAATGTATATGTAATAGTGTTTTCATTTTCTAAGTTGTTTCTGGTAAATTATTTAAACTTACGGTTTCATTTGTTTTTACACATTTTCTTTGGGAAGGACTATTGGTTGTTTTAACTCTATCCAATATAAAAATACATTATTTATGTAACTTTTTTGTTCTCTTAGTGGCAGGGAAAACAGTGGAGGAGCCTGACATCCACCTGATTTTAGAGTATCCCACTGGTGCTACCTGGGGTCAGTACACCTCTCGAAGGGCCAACAGGTGGGTTGGATTTAGACTTTATTATTTCTAGATAATTAACACTGCTTTGATGCATTACATTACCTTCCAGTTCAGTTCCCTTTTGGAAGTCCAGTGTATAAAACAACCAACGTTACACTGAGTAACATTGTGACATGTAAGTGATGATAGGGTTAGACTTGTCATGTTGTTTTAAATCAGTCCCACTGATAATGCATTACATTCGGACATTGTTGTGGGATGTAAGATGCCAGTAATCTAGAATCACTTTCATGTTTTGCTTTTTTGCAGGCAGGTAAGTCAGTCTCACATCATACAAGTAGTGTGGTTTGCAAATCAAGTTATGTAAATAACAAACCTACTTTACATTTATCTACTGGTCTGTGCTATGACCTGCTGTGACAGTGATTGTAAGAGGCTTATTCTTTCATTTAGTAAAATGGGAAGGTGTGAGCCAAACACATGCAGTGCTGCTGGTTATCTCATGTTACAATCAAATAAAACTTTATTACCTTAAATTACATTTAAAAAAAAAAAGGTAGACGAAACGGGGATTGGTCTTCAATGCGTCAGACTTTTTAATTAAAGTCGTAGGGTAAAGGATAAGATGTTTACATGCAAAGTTTTTGTACAAATTCTTCATGTGTGTGTGTAAATATAATGCAACAGGAAAGTTAGATTGTTATGGTACATCTATTAAGCGATAGGGTCAATCTGATTCTTATTTCTACTGTCCATTAATAAAAGAATATTTCTATCTCAGAATTCATTTCCAGGCCCTTCTCAAAAGTGTTACGTTACTTTGTGTGGACATTTTACTGCACCCTTCAAACTACTGTAGGTGGGGTTAAAGAAGACCTCTTAAATCCTTACTACAGTAACCCTCCATAGTTGTTCCTGGTATTGGTGAGGGGATTTAGCTACACGTCCTAGGGGTTTAATCTCTTTATGTGGAAATTATTCCAGATTTTTAGAGGACAGTTTGTGAAATTGCTCTTAATACTCTTTGTTCTTCTTTAGATACATTGTCCACAGCGATGACCATAACCCATACTTGGATTCTATGGAGGAGTTTGAGAAGAGGCTTCAGAGTTTTAATCCTGATCTACTGGTGGTGGGAGGGCTTCAGATGATGGACAACTTCCCTTTCAAGCGAGGTAGTCTCAGCCATAGACAATCATTACGCTTATTGATACAAGTGTAAAGATGCAATGAAGAACACCTAAAATATCACATGCTTTCTCGAAAGCACTCAAGGTTTACTTAAGTAGTAGACCTTAATGTTAAAAAAGACATACATGATTGTATTTAAAAAACAAAACAAACAAACACTTTTTTAATAAAATTCAGAATAGGTTTCCTTGCCATTCACTAACTCTCCAGTCTGTTTGAGCACTGGAAACCAGTCTAATGTTTTGAAAAAAGACCTGGTGTCAGTACATGAGTTAAAAACAAAAAACAAAGTGGCTCAGTCAGATATGCAAGGTTTCCTCACTCTCTGCTTACGGCAGAAAAAATGCCAACGAGCCTCCAAATGATTATTTTTTTATTCCTGCTCCATAGCTGGATAATATTGCCATTTCAGGTTATTTAGGGATGAACCAACTCTAATTCAGGAGACTGCTAACTGCATGAAAGTAAACCAAAAGTGCTAAAAACTAAACAACTTGAGTTACATACAAATGAATTTCTGTGCTAATTCAAACGGTGAATAAAAACATACAGACAATTTAAACTTCAGCCACATAGAAACAACTGTTGTTTTTGTCTTTAAATTATGTCTATATTAAATTTAATGTGATGCTTAAAGTAGAAAATGTATTGTTTCATATACCATAACTTTGTTGAAGGCGAGTTAAAGCATGAACACTAACCCTCCTTTAGCACGATTACTGATAAATCTTTATAAAAATTGGGGAAGCTGAATTGTAAGAAGATGGTGGGTGTGACATTAGCACGTTTTGTACTTTACTAAAAGATTGTATCCATGGTATTTGTTCTCTCTCCCTTACTGTTGTCTTTGAAAACTGTTTTCATGGTGCCATGAGAAAGTAGTGATGGTTCTCTACGGTCAGTGGCTTCTATTTGTTTTGCACTTTATCATCAGTTTGCCCTGGAGAGAAATCAGGATTAACTGTACTTATACACTCATCCATGCACCAACCATTGATGATGTTTGGATTTTATAGCAAGAATATGTCAAATACAGAAAGAGTCAGTAAAATTAAACACTATATACTTGTACAAAGCTTGTTACTGTGCTTTTTTATATAGTTGTAGATGGTCACTGTTCACCTTGTCTTTAAGTGTCATTCCGTTGACCAGTAAAATCAGCTATACTTTTCCTAACTCTAAATCGTAGGACAGGCTCAGGCAGGACTATTTATATGAAACCACGTTAAGCATAAACAATTTAACAAATGAAAAATTTTACTCCCTTTCAGAAAAGTGATAGAAAAACTTAAGTTCATTGTGGAATTAAAGGCAGAATTTAATTGCACCTTTATAACACTTTGGAAAAAGAACTAAACTTGGTAGTTCACATGTTATAAATGCTTTAATTCTTGAAAATGTACTTGCTTGTTCTGGATAGGTTAATGATGTTTATAGTCCTGAGTTGATGACTGCCTGTGTTTTAGGAGAGCGTGAGGCTCTGCTGAGTCACCTGACAAGAATCATTTCCTCAGCATCCACTCAGACCAGTGTTCATTTTGAAATGGCCAGCTTTGTGGATGAGGACCTGATGTTGGACCTTCTGAAGTTTGTGCTGCCCCACGCTGATTCTCTGGGAATGAATGAACAGGAGTTGCCCAACCTCCTTGGTCTGTTCCGTGGCAGCAACTTGACAGTGCTCTCTGACCCCAACCCCCGTGTGGCCACTGTGCTGGACCAGATGCGTGAGCTCTACCGCCTGGTTAACCAGCGGCACAAGGAGACCAGAACTGGCCGGCCCCTGACCAGGCTGCACGTCCACACACTAGCTTTCCAAGCCATGATTGTCACCCGCAGTTCAAAGTGGAAGAACACAATGTCAGCCGTTGCCAAAGCTTCACTTACCGCCAACCGCCACGTGTGCGGCTCCACAGACATAGACACTAGTAAAGCGAGGCTTATCATGGACGAGTCTTTCTCTGTCAGCAGGATGGAAGGCAGCCAGCGGATTCCTTTGCAGGAGTCTCGTCCTGTCTCCTGCTGGACTGAGGAAGATTATGAAGTCTGTGTAGCTCCTGTGCTTGTGTGCACTGAGGTCTATCAAACGGCTGGAGGAGGAGACAACATCTCTGCTGCTGGCCTTGTGCTGCAGATATAATTGAAAGCTGTCTTATAACACATTGCTGAAACTGAATTGAAGATAACTTTACTGTCTGAACAGTCTGAAGCCACACAGTCTTACAAATGAACTTTAAAACTAACATTGGGTCCAGAAATTCTAAACTTGTTTTATGGCTTTTGCACACTTTAGGGGCCAGTCATGTAAGAAACACTCACCAACATTCTTGAAACCGTAAGTGTTATTAGTTTTAAAACCCAAATCTATTCTGAGCTAGAAAATGTACGACTGAAATGTCTAGTGTGATAACTTCATTCTGCTATTCCTTGTTTTTATTCTTTCCTTTTAAAAACACTTTTCTGGTAATCTGTGATAGGAAACATCAGCATGTTTTTATTTCTGATTGCCCAAAATGGAATGCATTTAGACAATATCAGTAGCTTAATAATTTATGTCTTCTTTCTGGTTAGGCTGTACCTTTTGCATTCTTTAGATACAGAGTTTTTAAAAATGCAATATTACCACATCTCACCTCTCATCTGCTGGGTACATTTACTTTGTGTTTTAATCTAGAAGCCTACAATACTGTGAAAGAGGTAATCCTAATAAATGTTTTGGTCAGACCAAGGATCCCAGAGGGAACACTAAAATCTCAAGCAATGAGTAGCATAGTTCTGGGTTCTCACATCCATAGTTTCATTCTCTCTGCTCTGTACCTGCAGTTTTAACCCCATTGTCAAAATACCTCCTGTGCCTATGGAAGGATAAGCCGCATACTTGATATTATAACATATCTGTCAAAAGACTAATTAACTACATATTTAAAGTAGGTCTGCTTTCAAGAGATCTAGATGGGGGTCTTTGTTACACTCCATTTATGGAGCACAGCTAAAGGGTGGTAGTCATCGGAAATGTGCCATCATGTGAGAGCTATTGGGAGTGTGCACAGACACTCAACAGCTGACAAAAGGATGTGTCTCAGGGATTGATGAGCTTGGATATTTGGAGACCATATCACTTGAGTTTGTTAGAAATGACTGAGCTGCTATGGAGCCAGACAGCAGCTGTCGTGGTGATGCTGTTTGTTCCAGCCTATTGAGATGGAGTTGAGCCTGATTAATAACTGATAATGCCATCAAGAACAGGTATTTATATTGCATGAGGTAAACATGCAATAGGAATTTTAGTTTTTTTTTTATTTTTATGTATTACTCTATACATATTTGATGCAAGTGAAAATGCAAATAAAATTATTGAAGTTTATGACTGAATTGTAGCATCTAAATGAGCCATAATTGGCAGAAAATATACATATCTATAGTCTGTTCTAGTGTGTTGTGCTGCAAATGACTGGTTTGCTTAACTGCCCCTTTTGTAATGTTTTGACTTTCTATCTCTGAACCAAGTCAGTGAAATTATAATGCTTGGTTTCAAGTGAGAAATATATGCTCCTGAATTTCTGCTTTGATTTGGATATAATAAAAATGTACATTCCATTTATCTGTCATTTGTATATTTCATGCTTAGGGATATTGCTTTTGCAGTATTTTTTTGTTTTAACCAAACCTTAAAAGACATGCAGACACTAGAATACTTATTTGCACTTCGCAGACAGTAATACTTCAACAATCTATATTGACAAAGGCTTTTTATTGTGAGTTGAACAGGAAATGAACAGTACTTTAAAATGTATTTGCATAAATTGGGTATCCAAAGATATTTCTAAGTTGAATAAATATGTAAAAAAGTTATTTATAATGAAAGAGAAATAGACATGTGGCAATGCAGAAATACATAAACAAATAACTAGATAAAAGTATAAATAGTATCGACATAAATGTAAAAATAGAAATAAAAATAGAACTGTGGAAATAAATACAGAAATAAATTCTATATATTTAATTGCACATTTTCATGACAAAAATATATTCATTCATTAATTTTTTTTTACATTATTTATTAGTTTTTTCTTTTATCATTTTATATCCTCAAGTCAAGAAACCATTACAAACTTTAATATCCCTCATCCTCCTCAAACTCACAACATTCTAGGCATAAAAATAGCACGGTTATCTTAAGAAAAAACACAAATGAAGTAAAAAAAAAAAAAAAAAAAAAAAGCAAATACAGGGCCTCACATGTACACTATATAAACAGCAGGAAGTGAACAGGCGATAGTTAGATTTAGAGATTGAGTCCTTGGTCATGTACATTTAAAGTGATTTAAAGCAGATTTAAAGAGGCGCAGTGCAAGTAATTTAAAATATATATTATAATGTGTTTTTAATTGCATTATATTTGTTCATTTTATTTTTACGTGTAATGCATGACGACCAAAGCAGGAGGATTTTTTTCTCCAGCAGGGAGCAGGGACTCTTGTTGTGAAGGTTTAGGAGAGCTTCTTTGTGATTGGACAGCGCCTCTAATACGGAGTCGGTGTCGGCGCTGCAGTAGCATTGAGGCTAACGTGAATGAGGAGAGGCTTCTTTAGTTGTCTAGAATTTTTTTTAAACTGTAACTCGCAATGAGCTCCATCGGGACGGGGGTGAGTGACTGGAATTACACACTCTTTGTTTGTATTGATTCCTTTTTTAACCTTGCTCAGTCTTCAGGGTTCTTGCTGGTGTTTTTGCGAGTCATTCTTGTAGCTTTTAGCCCATTTACCACTCCGTCGAACAGAAAGTGGTTATATAAAGTTTCACAGCGTTGCGTAATTAATCCCAAATTCCTGCGTTGTTTAGCAGTTATTGTAGTTTTCCTTTCCGACTTAAATGCTGCTGTGGGTATTCGCTGCTCTTTTTCATGTGAAATGGAGCATTGCAGTAAGAACCTGTCGAATACGAAACCAACAGCTACTCGTAGCTGCATTGAACGTCTAGACTTAGAAGTTAAATTCCTTCTGATGTTTTAAAGAATTATAGTCAAAAAGAATAAATGTTAAATCAGAGAAAGTTTGTTTCATCTCATTTGTTTCGTAGCTGTGTATATAATTTTTTATAAGACTCTGCTGAGTCACCGCTTGCTAACAATGAATGGCGAGCTAACGTTACTGCTCTTAGCTCCAATGACAAGACTCTTAAAAGTGAAAGTAATTTTTAGACTAGACTAGAAGAGGTGACTTTTAACTGTCAATATCCAGAATTCCACTGTACTTATTTATCTATCTATATATATCCCTGCATCTGCATTTTATTTATTTATTCATTTTTCACTTTTACATGTTTTAATGCAAATAGAGTAGGAAACAAAACATTTAAATATTAAGATATACCTGTGCAAATCTAGGACATATTTTAGATTTTATGTAGCTACTTTTTTTCAGATATCACTGTCATAACAAAACCTCAAAAATAGAACATTTACTGAAGGAAGACAAAGGTATTTTTGTGTAGGTCAATATAACAAGACTGTTTTCAAACAACAACAAAAAGTATGTTTCTGAGAGAAGTCTTGTCATGTTTAACACTTTTTTATAAATGTATTTATTTTTTATCCCCATACAGTATGACTTATCAGCCTCCACATTTTCTCCGGATGGCAGGGTATTTCAGGTTGAATATGCCATGAAAGCAGTAGAAAACAGCAGGCAAGTGTCACATTTAATTATATTCTTGTCTGCAGTAACCACTGCCCATGCCTGAATGCAGATGTAGGGTGTCCAGTTTGATGTGACTTTGTTAAAAATCCATTTCTCCTAAATCTTAAGCATGCTGTTGACCTTTTTGTTATTCCTGCAGCACAGCCATTGGAATCCGCTGCAAAGATGGAGTAGTGTTTGGTGTAGAGAAGCTTGTCCTGTCTAAATTATATGAGGAGGGTTCCAACAAGCGCATCTTCAATATTGACCGTCATGTTGGAATGGTATGTGAAGATCATGTCATGTTTCAGTGTACTAAATAAGTACACTTTTTTACAATTTTTTCAAATTCCCCATTTTATATGTATTTATTATAATTCTTTTTTGTAATTTTCTGTTTAATTCCATTCAGCCAGTGAGCTTATAATAAAATTAAATAATACAGCCAGTATAATTGCTGATGTTTTAAAATTTATTTATTTATTTATTTGTCCTGGAGGGCTTTTTTTAAATAAAATAAATCAGAGGTCATTGGAATTCAGGGGCATTACCGTTAATGTAGTCAAATGCATACATGCAGTTTTTGCATGTTGTAATACATAAGTGCTTATAAGAATGATGCGGTTGATGCGAGAAAATACTTCTGTATGAGTTGAATGACAATGTTTTTAATATGGACATTGAATAAAAATGGATTGCTCTCTGCTTTAGGCTGTGGCAGGGCTTCTTGCAGATGCCAGATCTCTCTCAGAGGTAGCAAGGGAAGAGGCATCCAACTTTCGCTCCAACTATGGTCATGACATCCCCCTGAAGGTATGACCAAGTCTTTGACATCTCAGCCATGGAAAGGGGATGTTTGATGTTTTTAAATAGGGTGTTTTTCTAGAATAAAATGCATTGGATGTTTAGATATGTGAATTATCACTCTTTTAATTTGAAGTTGATTTAAAAACTATCAATATAATCTGGTCAGTACCTGGGACATTGTTAGCATGCTTTTATCTGCAATGTTTGGGCTGTGTGAGACTTGCAGGTTTCAGACTGTATTCTTAATTTCATGTATGTGTGCAGTTACATCTGCCATGAAAGCTCAGTTACAAATGATTTTATATAATAAAGCCCACATTCAACAGATGTGAATTCATGTATTTAAATAATTACGGGACAAGGGGGGACACAACCTGCATATGTCTAAAAGATTAATTCCATACAGACTACTAAAATGTTGATTTTAATTGTGAAAAGACGCAAATGTTTTGCTGTATAAAAGTAATTTCTGTTGAAAACATTAAAATTTTATGGGTTTTTTTTTATCATAGACGGAGTGCTTTTTACATTAAAATGACTTTTTTTCCTCATTTTCTGAATAGCATCTGGCAGACAGAGTTGCTATGTATGTCCATGCTTACACGTTATACAGTGCTGTACGGCCTTTTGGGTGCAGGTAAGTCTGGATTTTCATACTGATGTTTTAGTGCTTTTGGAGAAATTGAAACTATTTCTTGTGATGTGCAACACAGGTACATAAAAATAAATTAAGAATAGCTGGAGCCTTTTTCTCCAAATGTAATGTATTTGGAATGGTTTGACATATTTCACTTTCTCCAGTTTTATCCTTGGATCGTATGACGAAGACGATGGTCCTCAGCTCTACATGGTTGACCCTTCAGGAATTTCATATGTAAGATCTTACTGATCAAAATGATTTTCAGTGCCTATCTGTCTGAACATTGCATTGAATCTAAATTCACTAAATACATTTTAGTACCAATCTTAGTGTTTGTGATTTTTGTGGGGCTGAATGAATTTTCAGCAGAAGAAATTTCGGATTTGGTTCCAATTCTGAATGATGGGAATAGGCTGAGTGTGTTCAGAAACATAAGACAAAGATAAAGACTGTTATAGATGTATAATGGGCAAAATAAGGAGTAATAAAAATTATAGTTGATGTTGGTAAGAAAATACTAATTTAGCAAAAGTTTATTTTAACATTTGCTTACTACCGTGGGTAGCAGTATTTATGGATTTTTTTTGGTGAACAGACACAAGATGCAAATATTAAAGATACCTGGAAACAGAGAATAAATGTTTTGGAAACCCTATCCTAATTTTATTTGTGTTTTTCTTGTTTTAGGGTTACTGGGGCTGTGCCATTGGAAAAGCCAAGCAAGCTGCAAAAACAGAGATTGAGAAACTTCAGGTGAGATTCCAGTGTTTACAATGCGTTTAGGATTACTTGACCTATATATTTAGACCTTTTCATTTTTTGCCCAAAGGTTTAACGTTCTTTACAACCTTGTAATTATTAACTTTTGGTTGTAACTTTTTAAGAGAGCATTACTTCAGTAGAGTGAAGCCGCCTCATTCTTGAAACTTTGGTTAAACACAATCAAACTGCTAAAAATTTCTTACATTCTTAAAAACCCAGATTTTTGAATACTGCATAAACGCCAGATTATTTTTAGTAAAATGTGTGCATGTTAGTGAATATCAAATGTTTGCAAATTGGGAGGGCATGCATGTTTCTTTTCAATTAGCGTACCATTACAATAATCCCTGTCTATGGATTTCAAATGACTACCATATGAGGATGTGCTCCGACTGAAGAATCGCAGAAAAAAAGCCTTATAAAGCTTTACAAAAAAGAAAACAACAGGTTTGAGCAGAAATCTTTAATTTATGTACTGTTGATTTTAAAATATTTATATATACGATTAAGGAGAACCAACTTGGTTCTTCACAGTCGCTCACAACACATCCAATATATAACTATAAATAAAAAAAAATACAGTAAAGATTATTTTTGTATTTATAATTATATATGATTTTATATAAGCACCACATTTAAGAAGATAAATAATTTTAAATAATGATCATTTTAGGGCGGGATTACACCCTGACTCCAGGGTGTATTCCCGCCTTGCGCCCAATGATTCCAGGTAGGCTCTGGACCCACCGCGACCCTGAACTGGATAAGCGGTCACAGATAATGAATGAATGAATAAATTAATGCACGTTCACTGAAGTTGGTCCCACACGACTCTGCAAAAAGTGCAGGAAACTGCATAGAAGCTAAAGGCATTTATCCTTGACACATTCTCCTCCTCATGAACTTTGGGCCTTTTGTCTCTATAGTTTCTTATAGAGGGATAAATACTTGAGGATAGTTCCTGTTTGCAAGAGCTGCTTCAAATGGTTTTCTTGTATGAAGCAATTAATCAGAGATGCACATACGTGCGCAGCGACAATGTTTGGCACTGGCACTGCGATTTTCTCCGTTTGCTGTGCACACACTCATGCTAGTTGTAGTGTGTCAGACATAGCTTAAAATGCTGGGATGATTTTTGGAAGATTTGAGAGCTTAAATTAGTGTCTGTAACGTTCCAGTGTCCAATGAGCCAAGCGGGGACAGAACCTGAACATGTTCAGGAACAGCATGGGATCTTCTTGACTTTTTTAGATTTCAGTAGTTAACAGCAGTGTACCCGCGAGCCATCACTCAGCTAATGAAACGGAATAGTCTTTAAGGTCGCTAAAGTTCTCTCTGTAGAGCTCTGTCTGTTAAATACAGCAACAGTGCAACATCAGCCATTTACACAGATGGATGTCACAGACCGTCAGCTCTTTTTATATATTTTATATATTAATATATATAAAATATAAATAATCCAGGGCGGCATGGTGGCGCAGCAGGTAGTGTCGCAGTCACACAGCTCCAGGGGCCTGGAGGTTGTGGGTTCGATTCCAGCTCCGGGTGACTGTCTGTGAGGAGTTGGTGTGTTCTCCCCGTGTCCGCGTGGGTTTCCTCCGGGTGCTCCGGTTTCCTCCCACAGTCCAAAAACACACGTTGCAGGTGGATTGGCGACTCGAAAGTGTCCGTAGGTGTGAGTGTGTGAGTGAATGTGTGTGTGTCTGTGTCGCCCTGTGAAGGACTGGCGTCCCCTCCAGGGTGTATTCCCGCCTTGCGCCCGATGATTCCAGGTAGGCTCTGGACCCCCCGCGACCCTAAATTGGATAAGCGGTTACAGATAATGGATGGATGGATAAATAATCCACATTAAGTCATTTAACTGCATAAGAAATAAGACAGTTTAACAAATAAAGCTGTATTAGGATTTTATTTATTTATTTTTTATTTTCTGACATTACGTAAATTGTTTTCAGGAGCAGGTGTAAACTGTGTGTTCATTTTGACGAATCTAGGTATTCATGAAAAATAATTTTATGAACATCCTCCTTTGTATTAACAGATGAAAGACATGACCTGCAGAGAGCTGGTGAAAGAGGTTGCAAAAATGTAAGTGAAAAATCACATTGATTTATTTCCATTGATTGTTTTATATACAAGTGGCACTTATTTGGAGAAGTTAACTTAACTTTGTGTTTTAGTATCTGGGGGACATTAAGGCGTTATAACAGAAAAAAACACTGAACTCTGCAGTATGGTGCTTTTCCATATGCAGGGATGTCTGCCCTGAATTAAAATATGGCTTACTGCAAAAACTTACCGAACAAAGTTTGTGTGGCAGAGTGAACAGCAAAAACGTTTTATCTGACATTTTTAGTTTGTATTTTCCCCCTTTCATATGTGGCCCTTAATTATGATCCACATTCGATTCAACTGTAATGTGACTCCTAACAGCCAGATTAAATTCATGCAATTAATGTCAGTCCATCTGGATGTTCTTCATATTTCCACGCTAAAAGGATAGAAAGATTTGACAGCAGTGAGGAATGATCGCTACTTTTCCATCCAAAGCATTTTTGTCTCAATGTGGGGTATTTAGGGAATGGAAACAGACTGGTCAAGGCATTTTTGTTTTCCTAATAATCCTGGGAAATGAAGAACATGTCAGATTTTAAAAAAATCCATATACCTGTCAATCATTTATGAGAAAATAAAAAATGATGGACATTGGTTTGAAGAATTTTTAAAGAAATAAAAATGAGAAGAGCTAATTTCTCACTTCAGTGAGTACAGGAAGTATTTTTCTGGTTCATGTTTTTTTGTGGCTGTATAAAGGTAGCTTAAATTTAGATCCAGAAACATTAAATACATGGTCAGCCCTGTCCTTCTCTTTGGAGAGCCTATGTTTGCAGTAGAACTCTTGTATGTTTGTGCTTAAAGTGAAGTACGTTCATACGTCAGGCCAATGGATATTCACTGATTTTGGAATGTTTAATAGTCTTTGTACTCCATTTTCACATAGAAAATCATTTTGAAAAAGAAATGTTTTGAGATCCTGCACTGCACAATTACACATCAGTCTGTTTCAGTTCCTTAAATTCAAAACAGAAGTGCTTTCAGCTGATGGAATGGACATTTACCTCTGGTCAGCATTTGTGAAGCATTTTACTTTAATAATTGTGGATCAGTTCAGGAGTGTGGTCTGATCAGACTGATGTCAGATATTTGTCAAATTACAACCTCTCAATAAGCGTTTGGGAACAGAGGACACTAATTGTTGAAGTTTTGTAGGTAGAATTTTTCCCATTATTTCTTGAGGTACAACTTCAGTTGCTCAAAAGTCTGGGGTCTCCGTTTTTGTATTTTGTTCTTCATAATGTGGCACACATTTTCAATGGGAGATAGGTCTGGACTGCAGGCAGGCCAGTCTAGTACCCACACTCTTTTACTATGAAACCATGCTGTTGTAACACATGGAGAATGTGGCTTGGCATTGTCTTGCTGAAATAAGCAAGGATGTCCCTGAAAAAGACGTTGCTTGGATGGCAGCGTATGTTGCTCCAAAACCTGTATGTACAATGGTGCCTTCACAGATGTGCAAGTTACCCATGCCATGGGCACTAACACACCCCCATTCCATCAGAGATGCTGGCTCTTGTACTTTGAGCTGATAGCAATCCGGACAGAGATCTGCCCAGAGAAGCCGGCAGCGTTTCTGGGTGTTGTTGATTATATGGCTTTCACTTTTCTCTTTGCTTTTTGCCGCTTACTTGCAGAAGTTCCTCTAGATTCTCTTAAACTTTGGATGATATTATGGATTGTAGATGATGAAATCCCTAAATTCCTTGCAGTTGTACATTGAGAAACGTTATTCTTAAACTGTTGGATGATTTGCTCATGGAGTTGTTCACAAAGTGGTGAACTTCACCTCATCCTTGTTTGTGAAGGACTGAGCCCTTCAGGGATGCTTCCTTTATACCCAATCATGACACTCACCTGTTTCCAATGAACCTGTTTAACTGTGGAATGTTCCTAACAGGTGTTTTTTGAGCATTCCTCAACTTTCCCAGTCTTTTGGAATGTGTTAACGGTCTCAAATTCAAAATGAGTGGAGGAAGGGATTAAAAAAAGTTTATTCGTCTGAACATTAAATATCCTGTCTTTGTAGGGTATTCAACTGAATATAGGTTGATAAGGATTTGCAAATCATCATATTCCATTTTCGTTTTACACAACGTTCCAGCTTCACTGGAATTTGGGTTGTACAAAGATGGTGTGAAAAACTAAATTGGATTAGGGCCAGTTTTACCTGCTGTGTTGGGGTAGTTTTGATAACAGAATTAAAGTACACACCTTAGTTAGCCTTCCATTGAAATTCTGAGCTCAAGTGCAAACTCCACAGTAGACAAAATGCAAAATGTACATGATAAGTAAGCTGTTAGTTGTTACTGGCATTTGAATCATTATTGCAGTTGTCATTAAGATGAGCATGGTGTCATGGCTAATGTGCTAAAGGGGAATGAATCTCTGCCTTTAAACAATAGGATATACTTCTTGATACACAAACACCTCACTGACATTGTCTGAAAAGAAAATTTCTCCCATCCCAAGACAACGCAACATTCAAAGTTATTTATTTCGTAGAGACTATAGACTAAATAAGACAAGCTGTCTTAAAAAAAAAAATAAAAATTTCACATGTATTCCAGAAATGTTCGTTTCATAAAATAATTTTAAAGAAAGATTAGCTGATCTAAATAATCAGCTTGGAATACACAGAGCACTGACGATAGTGCTAAAACTATTTCGGAAGCTACGTTATTAGCTGAAACAAAGACATATTACACCATGTTACCGCCATAAATGTGCAGGAAGTTTTGTTTTGCTGCCACTGTACTTAATGACACCAATTTTTTCTCACAGCGGTGGTTTTGTTGAGATTTCATTGTTTCCCATCTTTTGACCCAAAACTCAGTGGTGCATTGCAAACAGTTTCCTTTGCGATATAAAAACAAACCTCTTGCTTTTCATGTTCTCACTCTCTAAATCTTCTGTCTCACACATACACTAGCTAGCCAAGGATATAAACAGATATGTTAGCACTATCAATTTATAAACATTTCCATTTTTGCAGTGAATCAAATCTAGACTAATAAATTAATGCAGCAACGTTATAAATAGTTGGATTGATTTTACCAATTCAGATTTTTCTTTACACCTCGAATGTGCTGGTATTTGATACTTAATTATAAAAATGATACTGTAATATTGGACACCAAGAATGTTTTCACACCTGATACCAAGTGGACCATTCAAACACGTGCTTTCTTTCCATTTTAACAAAAAGACATTCCATTTGTACTTTGTATGCTCAAACTATTTTTAAAGGTTTCCATTAAGCATGGTTATATAATAATGAACGGCTAGGACAAGGTCATTGTTATGATTGAAATTTTCAAGAAATTACTGGTATTACTGGTTTTATTTTATCCAAAATCTCCTTTGGAGCTCTGGTTAAAAGTCACAAGTTCACCCAATAGTCTAAACTGCCACTAATCACACTAAAACAGCACTTCATTCTGTGAATATATTTTTTACTTTTTATTTTATTGAACATGGTTTAAACACCAACACAATGGGTATTAAAAAAAAGTCAGAACTAGGCTTTATAATTGTACAGGAAAAATGTAGTGTTTTTTTCTTCCAATAAAATTATATATATATATATATATGTATGGAGGAAAGTTTTGCAAAGCTTCATTTTCTATCAATGCACAAATTACCTGTAATGTTTTTCTTTCTTCTCAGCATTTACATCGTACATGATGAAGTAAAAGACAAAGCTTTTGAGCTGGAGCTCAGCTGGGTTGGAGAGAGTAAGAAACCATCCCTATATCATTATTAGTGTTGTTTATATTATGTTAAAGGACAATTATACAGATGCATGGATAAAGTTAATTAATAAATGTATCCTTCTTTTCAGTCACAAAAGGAAAGCATGAACTGGTCCCTAAGGATATCAAAGAAGAGGCTGAAAAATATGCTAAAGTAAGTTCTTCTTCACTAAAGGTCTGGCTCTTATGTTTTACACTTTTGGCTCATATGTTATTTTTGTCCCTTCAGGATTCACTGGAAGAGGAAGATGACTCTGATGAGGACAACATGTAAACAGATTGATAACTAAGATCTTTTCAAATTACTTTATGTATCCCATTTTTCATGCACCCTGACAGCTCTCAACACTTCTTTAACTGGTAAAATTTATTTTATATGTTTTGTAGTCAAAGGAATGATGTTTTCTTTTGAGGGATTAAAAGATAAAATAAAGTTTAAATTTGTCCTCTTTGTTGCGATTACTCCACATACAGTTTAACAGACCAACTCATATGCACCGATGTATCCTCGTGTGGACTACTTGGTTAAAAAATGAATTGCTGCACTCAATCTGTGTACTATTTTTATATTTGGATTGCAGACAAACAGAAGTCTTTAGTAGTACACTGCAAGGACTTGAACCTTGTACTA
Organism: Hoplias malabaricus; assembly: GCF_029633855.1. Lineage (NCBI taxonomy): Eukaryota > Metazoa > Chordata > Actinopteri > Characiformes > Erythrinidae > Hoplias > Hoplias malabaricus. The sequence continues at coordinate 59,913,323 of NC_089800.1, forward strand.
AGGATTAGCAGTGCCAACCACCAGTGTAAGTAACCTTAGAACAACTGTTTGTATCCGATTGATATCCTTTGCAGTGTCAAGTCAAATTTAGCTTGATTCAAAGTACTGGGGCAGCATTGTTAATTTTTAAAGCTGCTATCTTAAGATCAGAAATTAGCTTATAAAATGACCATGACTAATTTGTCCTTGATTGCAACAGCCTTTGAAGCAACATGGGCGCTAGAATGTCACGGCCACCAATGTAACTCAATCAACTACAGTGGCAAACTTGGGCTGCAATATAGCATTTTGTGTTGTTCCTGGAGGACACAAGTGCAACAGACTTGTGCTTTGAGAGAATCACCTGCACCTTACTCTGACTAAGCCTTCTACTTAAGGTTACAGAGTGTGTGTATGTGTATATATATATATATATATTTTTTCCATTAACAGGAATGGTCATTTTACTGACCTTTAAACTAAATAATTCAACTTGTAGATTTAGTCTGACCTATAGGGGCAGACATTTATATATAAAAGACTACAACAAAAAAACAAATGCATCAGAATCCTGAATGAAGTCTCACTTAAATCCACGAAATACTTAAGATTACTTATGCTTAAAACAATTTACCAAAAAAAAAAAAAATTTGAGACGATGTACCTGACTTTAGTTATACTGTCAATTATTATAGACCGTGTTAATAAAACTCTTACAAATCTTCTCTTTAGCCACAAAAAATGCTTATTCTGGATACAGTCACTAGCCTAGCAGATTAGCAAAAGGAACACAGGTCATCCAGGCCTACCCTGCGAGACTCAAAGCAGTATGCTTCTCAGTGCTGTGGTTTACAGGTGTGTACAAGCATTTTGTGTTTACTACTTTACCATAAGCATTAATACCACTCAGTGTAAAAATAATTACATTTATATTACACAAAAACTCCTGCTTTGAGGGAAGCTAGATAAAGCTATGCTCAATTATTATTAACTACTACACTTCATCCTTGGTATCCCTTCAGTAGATAAAGCCTTGTTTAACACCCAAATTGTTAATCAGTTAATTTACAAAAATCACACGCATGACCTACAGTCCCATCTCGCTCAACATGAAGTAGTGCAGAACATCTTGTGAAATAAATATTTTTGCATTTTGGAATTTGAATTGCAGAGAGAAGCATTTAGTTATTACAAGGCTAAAAACGCAAAGTCCATTTTTCTTCTTTCCTTTTTTTGTCATATAAGATATATTGGTCATAAGTCGGTGGAACCCCACCAACTACAGAATATTGTAAATACTGAGTATGCTAATTTACTATTACCAATCAATTCATTCTATTTTGCAGAAAGTTATTACAGGTTTTTATCATAGCTATTTCTTCTGAATGATTCAGTTTTAGTAGCTTCAGGTAATGAGCACACAAGAAATTGTTCTTCATAGATGACTTTAGAAATTCATCAGAATTGGTCATACTAGTTCTTGTATACACATCCTCTTACCTGAATACACAAGGTATTGCACACATCTGCAAACTGAGCATATATTTTAGCGCTTTTTTCCTTTTAGTCTGTCAGCATTTCAAAATTATTTTTATCTGGGTAGCTTGTGTTTTGGTTTATGTTTAATACTGAAAAGAACTGTGCACCTCAAGAGTTGGACACGCACAACACGTTTCTGGAGTCAGCACTGGACTTGAAAAACCGTAACCCTCCAAAGAGAATGACTAACACTTCATTTAAGATACTAACCTAAGCAGCAACCACTAAATATACTATTGTATTATCCCACATTCAAAGTAGGTGATATGTTTAAGGCCACAAACTCATGGCGCCCCATGTCTGTCTCCTGCAGGTGTGTTCAGGGCCATTTGTAATGTTGCTTGTGGGCGTGTACGGTATGTTAATTTGAACAGTGAGATGGTGATTGGGCTGACAAATGTTTGTAACCAATAATTTTGTTTTGTCACGTCTGTGTTTTAACTCATTTGTCTGAAGTAGAGAACATTTTAGCTTGTACTTGTCGCATGCCATCTGCTGCCAAGTCACAGCAACAAACTGCCAATTCTTATAGGAAATGACTGGTTACCAGTCACTTTGTTGCCGCCTTGTGTGATCAGGGGTTAGAACCAGTGTCTTAATGAGACATTAAACAATGTTGATTCTCCAGTTCTCAGTTTGCGACTGGACTTCATTACTAACACTTCTGATTATATCAGGTTTATCAGAAGGAACAATACCAGAGATGCAATGAAGGTCCTCAACAAGTAATAAACAGACGTCTTAAATTTACATTCTTGCAATGAAAAAGAAAACTATTGCCTACAGCTAAATAAATATATTCATAATTTTGCCTTTCAGAGAGTTCCAAGAAAGAAAAAAAGAAATTAATTCTATAGAATCTATGGCATAATCAGTGCTAGTCGTTGACCCCAAAAAACACACACACACAAAAAAAAAGACACACAATAATTGATAAAGAACAAAGTAAAAAAAAAAAACCATCACCTAGTCAAGTGTGAAGTGTCGCCTGATCTGAATCCTAAAGCAGAAGGAAAAGCTGAAAAAAATCATTTGTAATCACCAGCAGAATATCTTGGCAAAGATCTGTGCTAACATCCTTAGCATGGATAACCACAACTGTTATAAGGTAGAGACACATGCAAAATATATTGAAATTCAACAATACAAAACCAATTATTCCCAGAGAAGGGTGTACTGACTTTGTTACAGATCCTTTGAATATACTTGTCCAGTCAAACAGATTTTTTTCTCATATTAAAGGCAATTCTGGTGAACAGCTGTTGGTTTGTTGAACTTTGAGATATATTTGATGTCACAAAAATAGTTGGTGTAGGTTTCAATGACACACAACTATGAAGCAGGAAAGAAGTAACATCCTCATTCCTTTTCATGCTTCTAAAATCACTCGAAGTCCAAACACTTTCAGATGCAGTTCCCCTGCCATCTTGATGAGCACTTTGATGTATGCAGTACATAGGCATGTTTCCTGGTGGCACTGATAGAATTATGGCTTTGATACAATTCTAAGTTGCACAGTGACTCCGTTTTCTAGACATCTATTCTATAAAATGTGCTCTGGAACCAAGCAGTCTTTTCATTCCGTCACCGAACGTAATGTCAAAGTCAGGTAGCAAAGCCATGAAGTCTTGTTGCCGGAGGGGTGAAGAGGACAGCTCCTCTCAAGTCGGCATCAGTGCTCTTCTATAAACTAGAATAGATTCACTTAAGGCAGTAAAACTGACTCAATTACCTTGTGCGCCGAAATTATATCTTCATGACAAGTGTATTTAAATTCTCATCAGACCTTTGCCTCTAGCCATCCTGTGCATGAGCAAAGAAAACACCCTGATGCTGATTGGCTGGACTAGTGCTTTGATGCTTGGTCTAAACCATATTCTATGCTTCCCATTTACTGAGCTAGGACTGTGTATAAACAACAGACCTTTTTTCCAGTAAGCAAACAGATGTTAGAGAACTAGCAAATGGTGAGGAAATATTCTACAGATTTTACAAGAAGTGTATTGGATTAAAATCATGTGCAGCACTTTAACATTTTCTTTAATGATTGAATTTTTAAATAATGAATTCTTTTTTTGTGAAACATTCCAACTGATATCAAACAGATGTTAAGTAAAAATAAAACAATCAAAATTAATCTTGTTAACTAGTGCGGTTTTTTTTATGCCTGAAAAGATTTTAGCCTAAATTCCATCAATAATGACTAATAGGTTATGACTGAATAGGTATTACATCAAAAACTTCTAAACCGTTACAAATGTGGTTGTTATTTGTATTATAATATTGACTATACATCTATGTATCTACCTATGTATGTAAAATATAACATATTTGGGAAATTATATATATATATATATATATATATATATATATACACACACACACACACACACACCCGGTTAAAAGTAGTCGTTAATGTCGTTTGTGTTTGCTCTGTGTACAACCTCTCTCTGTCCCACCATGTTGTCTTCCGTTACGTCAACTGTCCAGGTCTGACGTTAAGCGCAGTTGAAATTTAGACGCCATTACTCTCATAGCCTTCAACTGACCTTTTCTTTACTGCTGCTGCTTAAGTCTTTCTCTCCCATATAAAATTAATTTCGTTACGCTTCGGCGCGCCCAGTGGGGGTAGCGCTATTAAAGGGTCTGTTTAAACAAATTCATATAATAATGAAGTGAACTAAATGTGCGGTGCAAGCTGGTACTCACCTCCGGATCTCCGCGCTCAGGTTCACAACGACAGAATAACGACGGTGGGAACAAAATGGCGAATGAGCCCTCCACTTTGACATGCGCAATAAAGAGCGAGACGTTTTATTTTACCCTCTGAAATGAAATCCATTCCCTTTCAATAAAACAGACGGAACCAATGACTGGTGAAGGCGGGCCGAGTGCCCACAATTTGAACAAATCACCAAGTCGAACAGCTCTCATCGGAAAACGCTGAGCCAATCGCGTGCAAATTTCGAGTTGTTTTAATTGTGAGGAGTCGGCGTCACTGCTAACCAATAAAAACCGCGGGTTTAAAGCGCCGCTTTCATATGGACCAATCACCACTCGAATGTTGCTCCATCCTATAGAATTCAACACATCGTAGGACCAACCAAAATTCCAAGAATGTGGGCATGTTAGCCAATCGGATTTCGAGAAACACAACCTTGGCTCAACAGCTTGTTATTTCGTTTATGCTGTGCGAGCTGAGGCGAGTGGAGATCAGTCGTATAGAGGAGTATGTAAGTATCTTTACTGGATTAATAACACTCGAACAACTTTAGTTCTGAGAAAATATCTAGCTGGTTGTTTTGTTGGTCAGAATAAAGTACGGTTCGTGGGTTTTCTTTGCTGTTTTTTCCAACGGAGGTACCCGACAAATATGTGAATTTGAATGGCAGAGACTGTGCTAGTTAGCAGCTAACGTTGGTCGAACGGGCAGCCGAGCTGGTGGAGCTGAGAGGCGTCTTGTGTGGTGGAGCTTAACGGTAACGCTATTTAACGTAAACGCGCTAACTAGTTTTGGATAAATTAGGCAAGATTGGTTTAACGGTATTAGTGACTCGATATCGGACACTTTCTCTTCCGTGCTTAACTTATAGCAAGAGTAACTTAACATGAGTGTTTAAAAGAAGCATCGTCTCATATGCGTTTTCCTTTATTGGCTCGTTGTCTTTACTAATGAGTGAGGCGATTTAAACCAACATAACGATTAAGTGTTTTAACAAGGTTAAGTTAGCGTTAGTTAGCCCCGACTGACTGACTTTGTTGTAGCTCGTCTTGGCGTAGAGAACCGAGCTCTATAGATCGATGGCTTGTTCTTTCTTCTTTATGTTCCGAGTTACGGTGTTGATGACAGTTTTCGAAGCAATTGGGATATCGGTTAGGGACGTCTGGGTATAAACAGGGCTTGTAGGAGAGTGGTAACGGCGAGAGCTCCTGACATGGTGCAGAGCTATGATGGCGACGTGACACACTCAGACTGTGCGAGTAAAGCGGGAAGAAGCACGGACTGTTCTCTGTCTCTTGCTTCTGATCTTCTCACAGCTTTATCTGCAATAAAAAAAATGAAAGTTGAATAAAACGGGGATCCTTTGCGGACTTGTTTTCGTGATAAAGCACTTTACAGCTTGTTTTACCTTTTTTGCTGTGAAGGCAGTCTGTGTGTGTGTGTGTGTGTGTGTGTGTGCGCGCGAGAGAGGGAGAGAGTGTTGAGGGGGGAGGCTGCATCGAGCTTGAAAAGAATGCGTGAGTAGTAACGTTAGCTAACTGTTAGCTTGTTAGCCGTGTACCGTTCCCTGCTCTTTTGCTGTTTTCATGTACGTCTGCTTCAAAAAACACAATGACACCCATTTACACCTGCTCTTGTTTTTCAGCTATCAAAATCCATCGAGCTGGACTCCCTCAAATAGCCATCACAATGAAGGTAAGTGAAGTCAGTAAACCCTGAAGCTCAGGACTGTAGCAGTGTAGCCGACGCCTCTTTAGCTGAAGCCAAACAGGCAACCAGCTTTTAGTTGACAGGTTATTTATCCACAACACGTGTGTACAGTTGTTGTAGATTTTCTTAAATATACGATTTCACCCCCTTACCACATGTTCAGATTACAGCTAAAATGGCTGGGCTGTCACTCCTGTGAAAGGCCACCTTTCAAGTCTGTACTTTTGTGCATCAGTAACAAAAGGTTTATGTGGTCAAAAGTACAACTAAAGAGTAAGTGCGAGTGGAAACTGCTTTCATTTCTCTCATTGTGTTTTTTTCTGAAGCACTAATGTTTTCCAAAAAGAACTAGTTTCCTGAAAGCCTAGTACTGTTATGGTCATTGTAACAGAAGTTTAAATGGTGACCAGCCCACTGGGATGTTTTGTGCAGGTCGGGGTTCCTCAGTGTAATCTTCTGTGTTTGAATAAATGTCCTCATTATGAACAGTATATATTTATAATAAATATATTTTTTGGTTTATTTCTTATTTGTTTAACTTCACAGGTAGCAGAGGAGCCTGCCTACCTAACTGTGGGGACGGATGTGAGCGCTAAGTACCGAGGTGCCTTTTGCGAGGCAAAAATTAAGACTGTTAAACGGATGGTTAAAGTTAAAGTAAGTACACACTCCTGCAAAATTTGACTAGATTCTGAAAGAACCTCATCTAAAAGTGTCAGTGTGTCATGAGTCAAATAAGAAATGTTATAGTTCTGCCTCTCTGTCCAATCTCAGGTGACATCCAGATTTACCACACTTAAAAAAAAAACCCCAAAAAAACACAATACTAGTGACACCACTCACGTACAGACATGTTCTAGTAACTGTGTTCCTGTTCACAGATGAGAGGATGATGCACTTTGCACCAGCAATCTGAAAGTTCATAGTTGGCTTATAAATGAAGATGCTTGTTTTGAATATTTGTGTGCTTTCAGATATTTTGTCCAGGATTTAATTTAGGTTTTTAATTGTATACACAATATATTTAATGTGATTTTACCATAAATTAATGCTTTACTTTTAATAAGTGTTAATGTTTTAGTAATTCTTGCTAGTTACCTCGATATTTTTCTGAGCAGAGTGTCATTATGACATTCTGTCTCTGTGCAGCTGTTTGCTAGCTCTGTGGCTTGAGACATTAACGGCAAGTCTTGAGAAGGACAATAATAAAGCTTTAACTGCATAATTTATCAGAAAGCATGACTTCTACTAGTGCGGTAGTCCTCTTAAGGGCAGAGAATTATAAGGAGCAAAGCAATGTTTTTTTTGAGAGCCAGCAATTCATGAGCTCCTACTAAGAAGCTCTTGGTGACAGATCTTGATGTGCAGTCTGTGTCTGTTACACAATCAGATTACTTCACCTTGACTGAACCTACGATTTTTCTCTCTTCCTCTTTTTCTTATTCTGTCTTCATGCTTTTGTCATTCTCATTGATTTTGTGGACCATTTGTTCGATTCTAGGTGGTGCTCAAAGCAGACAGTTCTTCACAAGTTGTACAAGATGACCAGGTCAAAGGACCTTTGAGGGTAAGGGTTCCTTCAGGGTTAGGTTTTCATCAAAATAATTTTACAATATAGCATTAATTATGTGGACATATCAGTATGTTAATTATTAGTATTTCACTTCATTGGGTCATCTATGTATTCATACAATCAGGTTGGATCTACAGTGGAAGTGAAAAGCTCAGAAGGGGTGTTCAGTGAAGCTGTCATCAGTAAACTCACAGATGCCAGCTGGTACACTGTGGGTGAGTACAGGCATGCCTGACTAACTAATTCACTCATTGACCACTTTTGCTGTGATACTACTCCAGGTTTAACTCGTTTGTTAGCATCTTACAGTTTTTAACAGTAGTGTTTTGTGTATGAAGGATTTTATATGTAATTTTTTTTCTTTATTTTTTAGTGTTTGATGATGGGGATGAGAAAACTCTGAGAAGAACATCCTTATGTCTTAAAGGTGAAAGGCATTTTGCAGAGAGTGAGGTATGGCATCAGTGGGATTATTTTTCCAGCCTCGGTTCTGGTCATAAGACGCAAGCACACAGAACTAATTCCTTTTTTCTTTTATTTTACAGACGTTGGACCAACTGCCCCTTACTAACCCAGAGCACTTTGGCACTCCTGTCATTGGGAAGAAGACAAACCGTGGCAGGCGGTCTTCACAGGCGGTGTAAGTGTTGGCTTACTCAGTTGTGCTGAAGTCAATCTAGCAGTCACTCTCATTGTATTTTCAGGAATATATAATTTATTTATTTTCTTTACCCTTTACTGCTGGATATTGCAGTAAAGAAAATTTTGTATTAGAGTACTCCCAGTCTGTCATGATAATGCATGAAGTCTGCACTGTGCTAAACAATCATGTTTTTAATTTTTATGTGTACAAGGGTGTAATTCCAGTTCAGACTGGAACATTTTAATTAACACAATACTTATTTCCCCACGAACTAATAATTCAGGTATTTCTTGCGTATTTTGTAAGTGCAGTGGTAAATTCAGCATAAGTGCCTCTTGTTAGCCAGTGATTACATTAATATGAAATTTAAACAGATGGTAAATAATCTACAAAGATTTACGATTGTACTTTGAATGTTACTCCCATTTATTACTTATTATCTATATTTTACATTTTGGTGTTTTTACTGCAACATTTAGTTGCTTTGGCTTCATTAGCTTTCCACGTGTTTCCAATTACAGGAGGTCCTCGGGTTACGTCAGTCCCGAGTTACGATGTTTCGTGGTTACGTTACATCTCCCATTTACTGTATAAAGCCTTGTTTCGACGTAAGTGGGTTTTGAATCGTAAACGTCGTAACGCGAACTTCGTGTTTGGTGTGCGCGGCGGATGAATACATGGTTACGCGGCTTGGGACCGAGGAGGACGGCGTCACCCCAGTCGCATTAGGATAGGATAAATGCTTACAGTATGTTATGTATGTATGTATGTTCCGACTTACACCGAAAATCGGTTTACGACGTGACATAGGAATGGATCAACGTCGCAATTCGAGGACCCCCTGTGTATTCCACATGTACATCTTACATTTCCATTGTCATGATCTTTTTTGCTACAATTTGCTTACATAATGCTAAGTGTTTTTGATGAGAGAATATGGCATCAAGGCCTGTGTCTGACATGAAAAAAAAAGTAGATATCTATATTGCACCTGTATATGAGTTATTCTAAACTACAGTATTTGAATAAAGAAATATTTCTAAATGAACCAGTTAGAGATAAAATATGGAAAATATCACGTGACTAATTAATGTTAATGCTAAGTCCATAATTCCTGAAAATGTGACTTTATTTCTAATGTAATAAATATAATCAAAGATACTTCTACAAAAGATTCAGAAAGTGTACCTCTATAAACACATACTGGAATGCATAACACACATACAGTTTGCGGCAAAGGAAGGGGTAGGGAGCACGGTACAATGTGGAGTATATTATAGAAGGCCATGTAAAGTTGAAAGTTTTCATCTTTTATAAAGCTCTTTACAGGCAAAGGACATGGCTGTAACATGCTTTTGTTTGTTGCTCCCATCCAAGATCTAATTTTGACACATTTTGCCCATCCTTGTTTGATATGTCATGATGGACGTGGGGGGGGGGGCTTGTAATAGATGGAAGGTGATCTATAAATCTCATCTTTTAAATTTGGATGCTTCAGTAATAACAGTGTAAAAACAATAACAAAAACCCTCCCATGCAGTAGTTGTGCTTTAAACTGTCTAGCCCTCACTGGTAGTTGTTTAGAAACATCAGTGCTTTGTTAAACCTGGTGTATGATGTAAAAAAAAAAAAAAAAAATTAACTAGTCAAATCTGGGATATGTTATTTTGAAATTGAAATTTGTTCAGAGTGAATCTTGAGAAATTCACACATTTTAGTGATTGTAATGGGAATACTTTTGAATGCAGATGACTGAAAGTATCCTTGAATTTGTGTAACTATTAAAAATTGCATGTTTTAAGGATGATGTAAGAAATGGCAGTAGGCAAAGCATACATTTATTTTGTTTCTAGATTAATAAACATTTTTAAATAGTTCATCTGTAGATAAATTCAAAGTATTGTTTTTTGTAGATGACCCTCTCACTCAACATCAGAGTGCGGTGTGTGTGTGGGTTTTTTTTTTGTTTTTTTTTAAACTGGCAAGTGCAGTTTTTAACTGCAAAAGGTGTGAAAACAAGCTTATAATGACATGAGCAGCCAGTGCAACTCATGCTGTGTTCAGTGTGAAATGTGTCCTGCTTTTCCACTAAATGTCCAAGGTCTATTAAAACCACAAATACAGAATGATGTATGTACCCTTTGATCCTCTTACCAATCTTTTCAGGATATTGAGCTGTACTTGTTTTAAAAATTATTGTAATTTTCAATATAACAAATCTTTTATCCCTGAATCCTGTAGTGCAGATGAGGAGAAGGAATCTTCATCCAGTGAGGAGGAGGAGGATGACAGAAGGAGACTGAATGATGACCTGTTGGGGAAAGTTGCCTTCGTTCAGATTGGGCCAGAGCGAACAACTTGGTACCATGCACTGGTGAGCTCCTTCAGCCTTTTTAAAACTTGCCTCTTAAAACAACACTAGGAATTCATTCATTCATTCATTCTCTGTAACCGCTTATCCAGTTCAGGGTCGCGGTGGGTCCAGAGCCTACCTGGAATCATTGGGCGCAAGGCGGGAACACACCCTGGAGGGGGCGCCAGTCCTTCACAGGGCAACACACACAGTCACACATTCACTCACACCTACGGACACTTTGGAGTCGCCAATGCACCTACCAACGTGTGTTTTTGGACTGTGGGAGGAAACCGGAGCACCCGGAGGAAACCCACGCGGACACGGGGAGAACACACCAACTCCTCACAGACAGTCACATGGACCGGGAATCGAACCCACAAGCTGTGTCCCTGGAGCTGTGTGACTGCGACACTACCTGCTGCGCCACCGTGCCGCCCAACACTAGGAATTGTATATTTAAATTACAGATTCAAAGTAACCGTGATGCTCAACTGACCTGAAATAGGGACAATACATGCTCTATTATTGTTAACCCAGACTCAGCACTGCAGAAACTGCACCATGTAACTTATTGTAGGAGGTAGGAAACCACCACCCACACTCACATGAGGACGGTGCTGTAAAAGTAAATTACACTCTGCAATGGTAGGGGGGTAAAAATACAAAATCCTACCCTGTGTTTTGTTAAATGTTGGTAGTTGGAATGGTTAGAAAAAGAAACGGGTTTAAGGTGCCTTTTGTGATTTAAAACAAAAAAAAAAAAACAGCGTTGGGCGGTATAATGGTAATACAGTATACCAAAGTATTTAGAATTAAATATATAAAACAAGCCCAGAAGCCCACCACAGTTGTGAGTCTAGCACTGAATTTGGGTTAAGAGAGAGGAAGGAAAATGATGTATGAAATTATGCATGAAGATTTATCCTCTAAATATTTGTTTTGAGCTTCAGTTTGCTGGAAAATCATCTGTTGTTGTGTGCTAAACCATGAGTGCCTATTAGATGTGCTGGCAAGCTGTGCTTCTAAACAGTGTAGAACTGTCTTATTTCACTTATTTTTGAACTTTTCTGTTCCTTCAGTACTAGGGAGTAGAGATACAAACTCTTATCTATCTTAACTACTAGACAGTTGCCTATGAATCCAGATTTATATTGCAATACTCACAGATTTTGTTAAAGCAGTGTTTTTATACCGCTAATAAGACATAATAAGCTTGAATGAACAATGTTTACTTCTTTATTAACTGCAAGTTAAAAATTCAAAGTTTCAGAGCCATGAAAAAAATCAATATTTCCACAATGCAGTAACAAGTACAAGTAGGAAGACATGGTCTAGCCTGACTGAACAGCTTATTACACTGTTATGAGGATATTTGTCACAACTAAGAAATGCATTTTCTAGGGACTGCTGCTGACCTGTGTTAGTGTGCTTCTTTGCGGTTGCTTGAATGAAGTCAGTGTTCTTTGGCATGTCTGAAGCTCAGGTTACACTACAAGACTTTTAGTCCGATTTTAAACATTTTTCCATCAAAATCGCGTTTTAGACCAGTCGCAGCATATCAAACGTTTGATTGTTTTTCAACCTGAATTTGGACGCAGTCCACTAACTCTAGGCTGAACGAGGCCTTTCAACAGCCAATGAGAACAGGGAACAGAAAGTAAACAGGCGTGTGCAGTGGAGGATGGATTAGACAGTAAAGTTATGAAAAACTACAGTATGTTACATTTTGCTGTAGATGCATCCATCCATTATCTGTAAGCGCTTCTGTAAGGGTCACGGTGGGTCCAGAGCCTACCTGGAATCATTGGGCACAAGGCGGGAATACAGGGCGCCAGTCCTTCACAGGGCAACACACACACACACACACACACACTCATTCACACCTACGGACACTTTTTGAGTCGCCAATCCACCTACAAACGTGTGTTTTTGGACCGTGGGAGGAAGGAAGGTTTCCCGGAGGAAACACATGCAGACACAGGGAGAACACACCAACTCCTCACAGACAGTCACCCGGAGCAGGAATTGAACCCACAACCTCCAGGTCCCTGAAGCTGTGTGACTGTGACACTACCTGCTGCACCACCTTGCCGCCGGCTGGATATATATATATGTCCCCTAATAATGAGTATGACCTGTAGGAGAACATAACCCTAACCCTGACAGAAAACGCTGTCACAGCCTTTATTCCAAATTAATTCAAATTTTCCATTCCACCTTAAATGACACAACACTGACATGCGCTACGGTGCTCTTTCTTAAGGTGGAACGTAGGTGCAGCTATGTGCTATTCTACTAATCACCAGCTTCCACTGCTGTGTGTAGAGACTGCACTGACTATGTTTTCCCATCCACAACCCAAAGACATTTATACATGTTTTTTATTTGTGGATCTACACAAATAGTAGCACAAACAATAACCACAGAAAGTTATACGTCATTTTTTTTCTGTGTCTCTAAGGAAATGCGAGTTGCATGTTAGGGAGTTTGGGGTTGTGTCATGTTATCCCCAGTCGTGGTGTGTGTGTGAGTGAGTGTGTGTGTGTGTGAGATATATTTAGTTTCCATAAAAATCGACAAAAACAGTCATGCAGTGTGAAATACCCAGGCTGTTTATAATCTGCCCCGACTTTAAATTTAAGCTGCATTTAGCGGCGTGCATGTGCGTCAGTATCTGCTTCATGGGGTGTGTCCCCAAAAGTCCCCTGTGTACTACATGTAGGGAATAGTGAGTAGTGGGCCATTTCCAACACAACTATAGTATCGGTGCTCTTTGTATCAGTGCCAATGCCGATTCGGTATCGGTGCAACACAATTCAGTACCAGTCCCTGACATTTGCTCTCTCAGATAAGGTTGTTTTTTCTTTTTAATTGTCAACCCGTGGCGGTGTTCACTGACGAGCTGAGCTGAACAGCACAGAAAAAACTTCACTCGACCCACACTCACAGATGAGCCTCACGCAGCCAGACAGTGCCCCCCCCCATCCCACAGTAAAACCATATACAAGACATTTTGAGACGGTGTGACGGTATGAAAAATGACGATACCACTCATCCCTAAAAACACTATTTGTAAAATGCTGAGGATGTTTTTTCACCATTTGCAAGTCCTCTAGTCATGCTTGACACTGGTCTAATGTGTGTACAAAGCCCCAGTGTCTGTAATTCAGACAAACCATTCCAAATAGACTTAGTGTAGTTCCTGATGCTGTGATATAATCGTTACCTGTAAGCTTATTTTATTTTAGATCTTTGTGAATTGCATAATAACAAAAGGCATACTGCATGCTGTTGATGGGAAATTTAGATGTAAGTAGTTCAGTATACGTTGTGGATTCGGGATTTCATAGCTTTAATCCACAGATGTGTTGAAAGATTATATATTATTTATTTATTTATTTTATTTTATTTTTTCCTCTTTCCATATAATCACAATTTTTTTTCCCAAGGTGGTATCTCCTAGCTGCAACGATGACTTAACTGTTAAGAAGGACCAATGCTTAGTGAGGTCATTTGCTGATTCCAAATTGTAAGTTAAACTGATATCTCCTTATCTGTATTAATTTATTTTCCCTCCCAAATGCCTTGGGTCATTTTATTAAATATGTTTTTCACTCTTCCTATAGTTACATTGTTTCACGGAATGAAGTTTTTGAAATGTGTGAAGAGACAATCTCCAAATCAGAGTATTCTAACAAAAAAGGTAAGCATGTTCATCTGATTTTGTTTTGTGGTGTTTTTATTATTCTAGTGATAAATTCTCACACTAGGTTTTTTTTTCTTTCTTGAGCAGGATTTCAAGAAGCACTACACTTCCTCCAGATGAAGCAGGTCCCAGATAGTTGGAAAATGGATATGAGTGAGATTTTAGAATCCTCCAGCAGTGATGATGGTGAGGGCAAAGAAAGTGAGGAAGAGGAGAAGGAGCCAGAGCCAGAAGAGGTGAGATATACTATATTTGGTGTCATACAAACAGCTAAAACATACTGTGTAATTTGATGATTGTACTTTTGTGTTTTTGACCTATATATTTGGCCTTATTTTTATTTTTAATATTAGTAATGACACTGCCTTTTAATATTAATAATAAGAAATGCATTGAAATTAGCTGTTAGTTTGTAAATCTTTCAGAGGTAATGTCTAATTTGTCAGCTATTAAGCTTTGTTTGCTCGCTTAATGGAGTATAGACCTCATGTCTATATATAATGTGAACATTAGATCTAGTCTGAGATAGTGTGTGTGAAAGCATTCTTTGGCCTAGACATCTTACAGTCTAAAGTACCTTGAGTAAAGCTAGTGAATAGCCCCTACATGTGGGAAAACCCCCCAGTCTCAGGACAACAATGCTTCATTCTTCCTGCTCCCAGCACTCGGACAAATAGCCATTTGCTTGGTTTCCGACACTGCTCCCATGGCAACCCGTGCTTCCTATGGTTGAGGGAACTGTGCAGATTGGCTTAGGGCCAGTGGAGGTGTGCCAGCTGTGTTTGTGGGCAGGTCTGAATCTGAGGATTGGAGCTCATCACAAGCACTATTCTCATTTGCCTGTGCAGCTCTGAAAGCTTGAGGATGCCACATGCTCCCTGTGCAGGAGCTTAACAGTACCTATAAAACAATGAACTGTGGTATTACTTATTGAAAATGCAGCAGTATTTTAAAAATTTTATTTTGACAGCTGGTTTTGATCTTATTTCCTGTGAATAATTTGTAGTGTTGTTGTGCTTCTAAGCAGAGGACTGCTTTTGTGGTTTCAGTGTGGCTGTTGTTTTGAAATGTGAGATGTCCCGTGTTCTAGAACATAAAAGCAATTTTGTAATTTTATTTATATGCAGGTCCCACAGTGGAATTAAAGCATTGGACTGAGGTTTTTCAACTAAATTGGAACAGACAGCTGACTTTGTTACTGTTCCTGTGCTCCTCAGTGTGGCTTTAACTTGTGTTGCGTGATTCAGCACACAAAGAGCACAAAGTGCCACACAGACACTAAAACAAAACACAGACCTTTTTGTTTTATTAAATGTTTGTTAGGTACCAGAAAGTTGGGTTGAGCATGATGATACTCGAGAATGGTTTCGCTTACTTGACTGATGTCAGGTGATGCAACATTTTCTCTTGGCTGTCTGATTTAACCTTGAACATTGAGTTTACACTAAGTACTTTTATGTAGGTCCTAGAAATTGGCAGTTGAATTGCTTTAATTCAGGTGTGTTAAGCAGTCAATAAAAATGTTAAGAGAGTTGCTCTAACAGATTGCCTGATTTTCATTTAAAATGTTAATGTGGTGTTTTTTTTTTTTTTTTTTTTTTTTTTAATTCAGGCTGAAATGTTCTAAAATTAGCATATATTCATATAAATCTGCCTTGTGTTGTTGCCATTTAGTCTTTCTTTTTTTTTCACTTTTTCTATTCTGCTATACTGCTGTTCACTCTGGTAAATTTATGTGTTAAATGTTTGTATGTTAAATGCTTCTGTGTCTGTATCTCTAGCCTGATGATGAACCAGATCCTGAAGAGAGGGACCACTTCTTACAGCAGCTTTACAAGTTTATGGAAGACAGAGGTAAGATATTTATAGGCAGCCATGGATTCCCCCTGTAAATGGCATGTTTCTTTTTGCTAAAAAAATTGCATTTAGTTACTTCATAAAGTGTTAGTAAATTTTTACAATCTTTTAACCTGATTCTTGTAGAAGGTCTTGGTGTTGTAGTCTGTAATCATGCTATGCTTCCTCTTTTCATGTGCTATATTCATGAAACTCCATGTGTGACTAGTTCTGCAGTATGTTTCCTCTCTGCAGTGCTTATCTGAACTTTCCCCCTCTCACCAGGGACACCAATTAACAAACCCCCTGTGCTGGGCTACAAGGACCTGAACCTCTTCAAACTCTTCCGGCTGGTTTACCAACATGGAGGCTGCGACAGTGTAAGCATCCTTTGCATCTTTATTCTATTTATTGATTATATTTTCATCTACTTGTTTATTGTGAAGCTCTCTGGTCTTGCTCATCACAAATTGTGCCACAAGTAAGTCCTAAAGTGTTAACACTGATTTAATTGGTGGGATTTTTAATTAACACTGGCTGATTTGGACACATAGATGTAATTTCCTATTAATTTCCTTTGCTAATGTGGGGTGCATTGCTAGGAATGGGGTTAAAATGATGATCTCAGAGAATGGTTTCGCTTATTTGACTGATGTCGAGTGATGTCATGTTTCTCTTGGCTATCTGATCTACCCTTGATTCACTTAACACTGTGTCTTCGGATTCTCTTTTTTTTTTTTTATCTTGGAAAAAAATCTTAAGATTACTTTTTTTTCCCCCGTTACAGATCGAGAGTGGTTCTATATGGAAACAGATCTATATGGATCTGGGAATACCTGTACTAAATTCAGCTGCCTCTTATAATGTGAAGACAGCTTATAGGAAGTAAGTGTTTTCATGCAGTTCACAAAATATGCAGTGATTTTACCGCTCTATCTCTATAAAGTGGCTGTGTGTTTGATATTTGATGGCTCAGGGAAGACTGTGGAATGTTCTTCAGAAACATTGCTTGAGTCACAAATCTACTCAGCATAATTAGTTGGCTAGTGGGTATACCTTTAACCTGTATTAAACTCCATGACTAGCATGTTCAGATCACAAGCTACATTCCAGAAACAGCAGGGTTGTAATAAATGTTTAGCTAATATTCTAATGCTATGGTATTAAATCCTTGATAATGTAATACATTTATTTTCCAGAAAATCTTCTAAAATATTGAGGGACATTTCCACTTGGCATTTATCTAGACATGAGTAAATTACATATTTTTAAGTGCATAGAACAATATCAAGTCAATAATTTTCCATGCCTGTGTTTGAACTTTTACATTAATTTAAAGGATACTCAAATTCCTTTCAGATACCTTTATGGCTTTGAAGAGTATTGCCGATCGGCTATGATCCAGTTCAGGACAGTACACCATAATGAACCCCGACCAGTCACCCAACCAGAGATTGTTAATCAAGAAAAGGAGGAGGAAATTGAAGAAAAAGTGGATCCATCCCAGCCGACAAAAACTGAGCCAGAGCCGTGCAAGGACAAAGCTGACGGAGATGAGTCTGATGCAGAATATGAAAAAAGCCGCAAAGATATCTGCTCTCCTAGGGTGAGTTTGCTGTTATGGTTTGAACAAAAAAAGCAGGTGTGTTCATTGTTGTGCTGTTTTGTGTGCTGATGTTTTGGGTTTAGTTTGTTTATTCAGTTAGACTTCCATTGATTCTCAGGGGCAAAACATGATGATATCCGAGAATGGTTTCGCTTTCATGACCTGATGTCATGTGATGTCACATTTCTCTTGGCTATCTGAACATCCCCTATTTTAGAACATTGTTCAGAATATCTGTAAATGTTTAAGTTATATGCTGATGGCTGTCGTGTGTGTGGTTTCTGACTGTCAAGTGCTGCTTAACAATTTATTATATAACGACATGCATGAAAGCTGTTTCTGTAGACACATGCTACTGGCAATGGCTTAAGGCTTAAAAGTACTTAAAATGTTTATAATAATGGTAAGTTAGCCATAATATAGTCTCACCTGTGCATTATTTGCTATACCTTGTTAACAAATATGTGGTAATATAGATCACATACCTCAGAATAGTGGATATACATCATTACATGCTTTATCACCTCTGTGTTTGTAGGGTGACAGTTGTAAAATGGTTCTCAATCCAATGAATTTCCGCAGTGGTTTGTTTATTTAATTATACCATGGTTAGTTCTGACTAGTGCTGGTATACCGGTTTGCACCAAATTTGTTATATGAATTTTTCATATACCGGCCACACCGGTTTAAAAAGTGTAACCGTGTCCGGAACACAGCGCAGTGGTAAATTGTTTCACAGGGGACATTTTTCTATTGCTGCACTGAAATAGATGATGACCCAGAAGAACTTTTGCAGAAAAAAGGAGCTGTGTCTGTGGTCTGTAGGTACTTGTGGTTTAAAAGGTTGGACGTGGACCAAACAAACACTTACTGCAAATGCTGTCGACCTAAAGTATCAATACTTTTATTGCTGGGAGTTGCACATTGTTGCTATTAGTCATCGAACAATATATCGGCCGGCTGATTATTCGTGCCGACTTTTGGCATTTTTTATATAATCGGCATCGGTCGATATATTAGCGCAAGAGGCCGATACTTGCACAATGCACACAGGCAATGCTGTGGGCAGCTCCGTCATTCTGGTTGTTAGAGCGCCCCTTGTCATCTTACAGGCAGACATCATTGAGCACAAGTACACGAGTACAAGCCTCCAACCAGTAGCTGCATGCCGTCTCATCGGAGAAAACGGTATGAATTATTTTCTCTTCTTCAGCTCTCACTATTTTACTTGCTGCTCTTTGTAACATACACTCAGTAATCTGCATCATAAACAACTGAGTTGATAGTTGTAACCTAGAAACCCAGCGTTATTTAGCCTCTTATTTCGCTCATTGGTCGTCGGTGCCTATAAAAAAAAAAAATAAATAAATCACCCATTGTTATATCCGTCAGTATATCTCAAGTACTACAGGTCCAAAGTCGACAGTTAATGTACTAAATTAAAGCTTAATGTCACTGATTTTCATGAATTCAATCATTTTATATATACTCTCACTCGATAAATAAGTATTTTTGTTATTACTGGAAATTGTTACGAAAAAATATTAGTGTCCGTACAGGTTTCAGATTTTTCACTGAGCCATATTTGAGTAATGTGTACATATCATACACCAATCGAACGGTCAGACCTTCAGGATCACGAGACTATACACTAAAATGTAGGACTAAGGAATTAAAGCCAAAAAAAATAAATTAATCCAAACTTCAGGTTTCTTCCTCATCAATGACAAAACTGCTGCTTCTCGAAGCCTGAAGAGCCCACAAGTGGCTCACACACAAAGTTAACACAGCGCTTACCTTAGATAGTCCCCTTCCAAACGAGACTAAATCTGAGTCACTCTGTCAAACTGTTCGTGAGTAATCCTCATGTTTGTATCAAGAGCACTGGCCAAAAAAATAGTACACGTTTTCAAAAAATAATTAAAATATTATCCCCGTGGACCCATCTGCTAGGTGGTCACACCTACTGCCGTGTAGTTTAGGCTCTCAGCTTTCCAACGACATGTCAATCAAGTCTGTAGACCAATCAGTGACAGAATTATGGTGATGCGCACCCAAGGAGGATGGACAAACACGCAGCAGAGTGCATACGTTTTCGGCGCCTAACAGACTCTGTTTGGCAGCCACAAGCTCCACAAACAATAATCAAGTCAACGAACATGTTTCAAAGCTTATGTCTTTTACTAGTTACATTTCCCCCACTGAGGACATTTAAATGCAGCAGGGGTGTGGGGGAGGTTGCCTTGCTCTAAGCCAATCAGAGTACAGCTCTTGCCTTTTAACACGTCAGTCATTTAAAGGAACACTGTAGTCGTGAGAAACATGTCTAAACAGAACTAAAATCAGTACATCAGAATAAAACACATCATAAATAAGGGTTTTTATAGTTTGGAGAGGGGTAAATGGCCACTTGATGAGGGACAGGAAACGAGTTTCTCATAGAAAGTAAAGAAAAACACTAAGACATTGTTTTTTTGCAGTAAAAGTAATCATTTTCCTTATGGAGAGCTTGGGGTCTAAAGAGACACTTGGAGAAACCATCTGTCCACTGTCAATTTTAAAAAGAAAAAAGTAATGGTACGTTTTTTCATAAGCTTTTGACTACTTCATATATATTTCAGGACCTCTAAATGGTTTCTTTTACAAATTGAAGGATTTTCTGTAAAAATAAATCATGAAAATGCCTCTAGTTTATTCACTGCCTGAGGAATGGGAATATCGGCTTTACATATCGGACATCGGCCACTACTGCTGTCTAAAAATCAGCATCGGCCATCAAAAAACCCATATCTGTTTATCACTAGTTGCTATTTATGATTATTGTTATTATTAAATTGTTTAAATACTATTATTTAATTAATATATTTGGGACTTTCTTTAGTGCAATACAACCATTGACAACCAGACCTGGCTACTTTATATCAAATGTATAAAGTGATATAAATATTATATGTTGTAAATTAATGAAGGTAAAATTTTCTTTAAAAAAAAAAAAAGTGATAGATTGATAACATTAACAGAGTATAGCTGGTTTACATAAGTTGCAAAAATTAGCCGGTAGATTTGAAGTTGCTTGAAAAATAGTTAAATAAAAGGTTCTATATTTTCCACTGCATCTGTCATGCCATATGATTCCTTCACTAATTTAGTGCCACCCTCTGAAAACTGATTATGACTGTGGGGCCATGCAAACCTCTATTACATGTGAAAGGGTGTGTTTTTTATTTTATTTATTTATTATTATTATTATTATAATTTTTTTTTTTGTATAATGTACAATTCTCATGAGAGTGGAGAAGGGAAATTCTTCTCGCAATCAATGTGGTTAACACGTCGTGCATTTGAGTCAAATACCATGAAACCGATATAATAATGCAAAATATCGTGATTATAGTATTTTGGTCATACTGCCCAGCACAATAATGGTACTCTGATGGAAGCTCTTCACACATTGCTCTGCAAAAGACAGAGCTTAAAAGACAGAGGTGGTGTGTCTGGACTTTTTCAGCCAATGTAGAACAGGTTCTGTTTTTATTTGTGTTATACATAAACAAAGGAAAATCAAACGGAATCAAAAAAAACAGGAAAATATCTGCGTGTCGGTTATGTCGGCATGATTTCTGAGACTCTAAACTTGATTTTGACAGATTTCAACTTAATTTGGACAAAGAAGCGCTGAATAAGTATCAAAACTGGTGTAAGCACTGGCAGTTCTCGCTGGAGAAAACCCTGAACGGAACTAGATCCAGAGTTTGTTGAAAAGGACAAAAAGGAATGTGTAACAGCAGAATGGAACTATTTTAGCTAGCGGAGCTTTTTAAATTTTTTTTAAATCTTAAAACTGAATAATGAATAGAGAAAACGGACTGTGGTATAACCGCAATAATGCATTAAAAGTTCATGCTATAACGTGAGATATTAGCACTGGTGTACTAATCTTCGACCACAGCACACCAGTGCCAATATCTCAGGTTATAGCACTCCCTCTCATGTATTATTGCTTAAATGATTTCAAGTTTTCTGACAGAAAAATAATGTCTCTTCTCGTGTGTCAGGGCCGACGGCGCTGTGCATTGACCCCTGGGAAAGCCGAAGGGAAGGAGGCTGTCAAACAGGAGAAGGTGAAGGAGGAAGAGAAGAAGAAAGAAGAAGTGCGAGAAGGAGAAGGCAGCGGAGAGGAGCAAAAGGAGAAGCAAGAAGCAGATAATCCTGTAAAGAGGCGCAGCCGCCGGCTTGAAGAGTCTGATAAAGACTCAGAAGAAGAGGATCAGGAGGAAGAGGAAGATGAAGAGGATGAGGGTGAAAGACCAAGGCTCAGGGAGAGGTATGATCTACTTTAGTGGTTTATCAAGCATAGATTTATAATATTATGTTTTTTTACTGTTAAATCAGTCCTTTATTATATACAAAATAATTAAATAAAAAAACTGGGTCTTATCCGTTGTTGGCATTATGACTGTGTACACGCAGGAGAAGCAAATATGATGATTCCAGAGACATGGTTTCGCTTAATTGACTGATCATGTGATGTCACGTTTCTCTTGGCTGTCTGATTTGCCTCTGCTCTTATGCTATAGGCCTTGCCACTCTGTGCATTTTTGTTTATTTATTCATTAAAACTTTCTCATTATAAAACTTCCATTATTTATCACAATGTATCATTCGTTCAAGAAAATGAACCAAGCATGCATTATTTGGAGAACGTTCTATATATCTGTTGGATATTTTCAGGCAGTCCATTGCCTTATTTATTTGGTAAACTTTTTCTTTATTCATGATTTCTAACACATATTCTAATCTGTATTGATAAAGATTCAGAGTTGTTAAATTAGTCTGCTTTCTAGAGCAAAAACATCCTCGTCAGTGCACGTACACAAACACACAGGCATATACTAGTGTATTTAAAACATACTTTAGAAGCATGACTGTCACTTGTTCCTGTTTGTAAATTCTTATTCTGTTTGACAGAGATGAAAGAGAGGATGAAGATGGGTATGAAGACTCTGAGCACTCTGTCACAGGAACAAAAGTAAAGGTCAAATATGGCAAAGGAAAATCACAGAAAATCTATGAAGCCAACATAAAGAACACTGAGACCGATGATGGAGAAGTTCTGTATCTGGTTCATTACTATGGATGGAATGTGAGGTGAGAATAAAACTGAAAAAAAGTGGTGCATTACACAGAGGCAAATATATTGCTTATGTTCATTGTGTTGGTCATCAAAAAGATTATGTCTATTACTTAGGGGCCCATATGTGTTATTTTCACATTTTAAATAATTTATTTACATAACAGATATGATGAATGGGTAAAAGCAGATCGAATTATATGGCCTGTTGATAAAGGAGGGACAAAGAAAAGACAGAAAAAGAAAGTCAAGGTATGTGATTGAAATGAACTTATCTGACATCTGAGGACCAGCTCTGGAAGACATCTGTGATAATTGCCTTGCTGTTTTTTTTTACAGAATAAAGATGATGGAGAGGAGGACAAACAGACCAAGGTAGTGAAACGTGGTCGCCCTCCACTGAAGTCCACTCCTCCCAGCTCCTCACGCAGTATATCCAAAACCCCCAGCAGTGACGGAAGATCGGGCAGCAAAAGCTCTCGTTCCACAGACCCGTCCACTATACCCAATGGGGAGGGTAGGTTTTAGTACTGAATTAGTAAAAAATACAATACATTTAATTTCTGAGGCGGTCGTTGTCAATACTGTGCAACTTTGTCATTTGACCTATGTTACACTTGTTTTCGCAGGAACTCCTCGACGACGCACAAGGACAACTTCTGGGATGTATGATTCGGATAAGGGATCCAATGGTATGTAGTGTTCAGCTTTTTAAATGATGGCTCATTTGAGTTGCCCACTTGTGTGGTTATCTGTTAAAACAAAGCGGTTTTCTGGGAATTTTCTCACTTTCTTTGCAGACTCTGGTAATTCATCAGAGGATAGTGAGTGTGAAGACTCTCCTGAGAAGAAGTCTGAATGGACAGAGACAACTGATCCTGCCACAGCACGACAACAAGAGGAGGAAGAGGCGAGACTTGAGGAAAAGGAGAATATAGAGGCTGCCCAAGCTGAACCAGAATGTGCCAGCATCCTTCAGGAGGATCTTATACCCCAGGAGAAATGTGAATTGGAGACGCCTGAGGAAGAGGTGGCCCTGTTGCCCGAGTCTGATGATAAATCCCCTAAATCAAGAGGAAAAAGGGCTCGCCAGAAGGAACCCGAGTCAGAGATACCTGCACAGCTGCCTGCCACTCCCAATCACACTGAGCCTGAGGCACCCTGCACTCTCCCACGCCAGTCTAAGAAGCCTCAGGAGATTGTACATAGCAGTCCAACAGAGAGAGTGCCTGAAAAGGCTGACTCTGACACAGACTCTGCCACTGAGGACATTAGCCCTCCGGAGAGGAGCTGCATACCCAAGCGCAAAGCCACTGAGCAGAGGACACCTGACAAGAGAGTTCGTCTAGACCGCAAAGAGGAACATAAAACTGTGTCTCAGCCAAAGACTCCTTCACCAGAGAAGAGATCTGATACAGAAAGGCAGCCAGAGGTCATGAAGAAAGTAGAAGAATCACTTGCACCAGAAACAGAAGCAACAACAGCAACAACATCAACAACAGCAGTAGAAGATGCTACTGAAGAACCAGAGGTCAAGACAGAAATGCCCTCTCTTACCAGAGAAATCCAGGTCGGGGTAGAACCTCTTCCAGGCTTGTGCACAGCAGAGGACACCTCGGGGGTCACAGATGAAGAGCTGATGCCCCAGATAGGCCCAGAGGCACTGCTGTGCCATGAAGTGGATCTGGATGATCCTGAAGAGAAGGAGAAACCATCAGGAGAGGAGTTACTGGTGATGTGTGAGAAAGTAGCTCCTGCTCCTACTCCTGCTCCTGCTCAGACTCAACTCTTACAGCCCCTACAACCTGCCTCCCAACTCCCTAACAGTCTAACAGGAGCAGGAGCTCCTCGGCTCTGCTCGCCATCCTCCACTCCCAGCCCAGATGAGTCTCACAGCATCAAGAGTGAGAGCGATGCCACTATTGAGGTGGACAGTGTGGCAGAATCGCAGGAGGGGATTGGGGAGAATGGATCCCCACATGGTTTTGATGCTAGTGCCAGCTCCAGCAATTCCAGCATCTCC
This sequence comes from Hoplias malabaricus, assembly GCF_029633855.1. NCBI lineage: Eukaryota > Metazoa > Chordata > Actinopteri > Characiformes > Erythrinidae > Hoplias > Hoplias malabaricus. The sequence goes on from NC_089800.1 coordinate 59,938,147, forward strand.
CTTCAGGAAAGGGACAGTAAAGACAGAGGTTGGTCAGAACTCTTATCACTATCAGTTTTCTGTGTTCATGGACTTAATTGTTTTGGGGGAGGGGTTTATAGTGTGTCTGCAAACTTTTGACTGTTTTACTTAAATTTAGCAAACATTTTTGTCACTGTAGGTCAGAAAAGGTTGCTGGACTGCAGCATTATATTACCTGCTAAGAAGCAGAAACGCAACCAGAAAAGGCTGAGCACAGCTGCTTCTGCAGAAAAGAATGGAGCAGGTGAGCTGATTCTGATTCCCAGTAGTGCACTTTAATCTAATTTATACACTTCCTGTGCAGTTTTGTGTGTGAGAAAGGAGGAAGGCAAAACCCTGGCATGGGTTTCCAGAAGAAACTTATGTATTTAATGCCACATCAAACTATTTAAAACTTATGGTCTCCTATATCTTATTTGAAAATATTTTTATATGGCATGAAAATTTGACCGCCCAGCACTACGCTGTATTCACCTTTCTGATCACTGCTCTCGAGGGCAGTGGAACTGTCTTCCTTTGAGGGATGGAACACCAAGTACCCATGGGAGGAGTCTGAGTGATTCAGAAATAAACAACCTAACCAACATCAAAACCCCGCTAATGCTCATTTGGCTCATTGAAGGCAATCAAAGCTTCACAGCAATGTTAGAAAGTTGTACCCTAAAGCCTTCAAAGAGTTCTTGCCTCAAATTCCTAATACCAATGGTTTCACAACAAATGTTGGATGAGCAGGGGTCTGCATTTTTGATCACATTTATTATGGGTACCTTTCATATCAGACAGACAAGGAGCAGGCATTGCGAAAACAGCCAGATTGGATAATGCCACTCAATCGTAAAGAAAAATTGTCTTTCAGGAGACACAGTGGCTAGTTCCTTAAAAAGGTCTAAGGCTGTCCCCAATACCATTTTTAGGGCTTTGGGGCTTCGGTTGCATAATTCGGCGAATATTTATTTTGTGTGTTGTGGGAGGGGTGTTTGTTGTTCAGAATATCTGCGTCCAACGCCTGCTTTAAAATCCAGAGTCTGCTGCAGCTCACACTAACTCGCTCATGCACATACGAGTTAACCAGAGCTTCGTGGAGGTGAGGCGATCTGGTCTAATTTGATGCATAAAGCCGACATAATAAGTAGGCTGTTGTGGGGTGTTAAGCTGTTCATTAGGGACATTTATTTTGATGAGGATGAATACACGTGGAGTGGAGCTTTGCTTATATTGATAGCCACATTTATTTAAAAGTATAAATACTCAGAATTAAAAACCAAATACCTCCCCAACATACAAATATTTGGGGCCAGCCCTAATGTCGTTTACAGGCAGATTTTGATTCCCGGGATTGCTAAGCAAACGTGGAGTAATTGTTCCAAATAAAACAGCACCTGTAGTCAGCAGCCAAATACTACAAATGCAAAAGCCTGAGTAATCATTGGAAATTAATACCAATTTGAATGTCTTCATCCAAAGCATGTTGTCTGGATCCATGTGTAACATTGCTGATAAAATTCTCCCTGCACCTTTCTTCAGGTCACAGCAGTGATAGTGAAGACCTGCCTGCTATGGAAACCTCTAATAAGCTGACTCCAGTAAAACACTCCGGCCTGGCCAAATCCCAGAAACACTCTCGTTCTCCTGGAATGGCTTCCCCCAGCAGCAAAGACATGGAGAAAGAAAAGCACAAAGACAAACATTCTTTCTCCTCTGGACGGTCAAAAAAGTGGACATTCCAGCTTAGTATGTTACCTCACTCTATTTTAATGTGGCACTAAGGCTGTTTGTAAATGTGTTACTTTTGGGTTTTTGCAGTATGTTCCTGTTCTGCTGAACCCTTAAGCAGTTAAATGTCGTACAGATATGGATTCCACATATTTGATGCAGGTAAAAATGTCTCTTTTTCTGATTTTGCAGATGAGTTGGATAACATGTCAAGTGCTGAGAGAATATCCTTTCTGCAAGAAAAACTACAGGAAATCAGGAAATACTACATGTCCTTGAAATCTGAGGTCGCCTCCATCGATAGGAGGCGGAAGAGATTAAAAAAGAAGGAAAGAGAAGGTAAGATTTACAATTTTTGACAATTTGAAAAGATTAAGACAAATACGAGAGTCCTGATTTAATGTGCACTGGTGAACATGAGCGTTTGACTGAGATTTTTCATCTGCCCGACAGTGTCCCACACCACAGCCTCTACATCATCTGGCTCATCTGACACAGGCATGAGCCCCTCCTCAGCCTCCCCCACCCAGAACACTGTTGCTGTCGAGTGCAGGTGATAGACACCACACCCCACCACCCCCACCCCACCCTGCCCACCTCTGCCTTCTCAGCATTCTGCTGCCTCCATGGAGACGTGCATACTGATGAGCCAGAGCAAGTGGCAAATAGCACTCGACTGCCTCGCCTCCTTCTCCATACTTTCCAGTCTCCCGATTTCACCTTGTGGCCGCTCCCACTTCCTGCACTTTGTAAACATATCCTGCCTCTTGCTCCCTCTTGCCAACACTTTCAACATCTGAAAACAGACTCGGTGTGAGGGTTGAATGTAAACCAACATACATCCATCCACAGAATGGCACTTTTTCTCTCCTTTCTTAACAAGGCCCAAACAGAAACGACCCGAGTTCAGTGGGCTGGTTTGGATGCAGTAATTAACCATTCACATACTCATATCACATGATAAAAATCCCAGATTAAAGTCCCTGTATAGGTATGGTCACTTAACCAGCTGGATATGGTTAGCAAAAAAGGTCAATTTCGTGCGCTTGCTCCATCAGAACTGCCAAAGTACACATGTTACAGCAGAACGCCCTATTTTGGAAAAGTGGGACAAAGTCAATTGCAAAAGGGAATGTAGTTTACTGAAAACTGCAGGTGGTGTCTTCCACTCTTTGTAGTGTGTGAGCACATAATTATGCAAAAACTATTTTTGTTGTATTTTTAAGGAAAACAAAAACATGAATATGTTTACAGTGGAACATGGGACAAAAAAGTGTTTTCAGTGGACTAATTTCCTTTGTGAGTGTATTTTGTCTTTTTATATGTAATTGCAGAGTTTTTATTTTAGTATGAAAAATTTCAAAAGGTATATATCACAGCCATGAAATTATTTAATTAAATATTTCTAGGTCTGAAATTTTGTGTAAAATAAAGGTATTATCTTGCAACTTGTTAAGTATATTTATTCAGTCAGTGGACAGCATTTTTGTACTTTTTACAAGATGAAAACCATCTTCCCATATTTGTTTGGTCCATGGGATTGGTTCCTGAAAGAATGTTGTGGGTTTATCTAACAAGACTGTGAAGTCACAATTGGGTAACTACTGTGCAGTAAATTGTTCCCACTCTTATTCTCTCCCCTCTTACCATTTGGGCCCAACGCTCTCAATGTATGTTGAGACCGTTGTGGAACACCAACTTGGTGAAATGCCCTGCCTCTGTTCACATTTCCTGGTACTTGTTAATTTAAACATTTTATTCTTGTTTCAACATTTGAGTTCTCATCCAGTTGAATAGAAGTTATGTAATGGACATGTCTGTTTAGCCCAGGGGTTTCTTACTATGATTGTTTCTTTTGTATATAGCTCTTCCAAAACCATGTATTTGAAAAAATACATTTTACACAAATTGTAAATGATTTATATTATTTTTAAACAGTACAACTTTGTATATTAAATCCTTCTTTTTCTATGTCAGATTGGTTGAAGCATTACCATGTCTTTACTGTATATAATCAACCACTGGTCATCAGCAGGAGCCTAAATTAAGCCCTTTAGAAAAATGAACCCACTAGTATGTTGAACATTCTATGCTATAGGTGATTACAGAAAATAATGAAAACATGCTTCCCTATGCTTAAACGTAATTTACGGATTCCTGGATGAAGGAATGAAGGTGTTAGGTTCCTGAGCAAAGCCATTGTATCTTTGTGTAAAATAAGCAGAGCTCTTCTCATTTCTAATAAAGTTTTGAAATATTCTTGCGCTTTCATTTTCATTTGGAGTGAAACAGACTTACAGGTATCTTTCAGAGTCCAAGATGTCTCTGGCATATTTTTTAAATATGAATTCCAAACTCTCAGCCCCAGCTTTATTCTCTGTTGACCTCATGCCTGCTCAACTTTGAGGTTGTGTTCAGATGTACAGTGCAGGAGATTTAAAAAAAATGCCTCAGTGCACTCATTTTATACCCGTTTAATGCAATTACTACATTAAAAAAACAAAACACTTAAGCTGCCCAAGCTATTACATTAGGTCTAGTGCTTGTGCCTAAGCATCTGCCTCCCAGACAATAACAGCACACGTGTCCCACCAGTGCTGAGGAGCTGAACCAAATATCTTTCACTGGTTTCTTCTCTGCCAATGCCATTCCAATTGGGTATCCACTCTTTCACTAGGGCTGGTGAGAATTGGTGCCTCAGGATGAGAGAGAGTCCATTCAAAACAGTAGTAAACTATCTTGGCTGACCCAGTAAACCAGCTTTGGCTGCTAGAGCCTCATTCTGCTGGATATGATACTCTTGAAAGCGCATGGAGATCCGCTGGGTCATTTTCAGGTACTTCTGCAAACAGCTCTCAGAACATGAGGTCTGAAAAGGATGAAATGAGTTAGTGTATCCCATTTCCTCTTACTACAATAGAGAGATGGTTTGTAAAAGTAAACGAAATAAACATTTAAAACTGCACAATGTGTTTTGAATCTATTCAAACAAACAAACAAACAAAAAGTACTTATAAGAAGCAGAAATAATCTGGCCTGGTCTCCTACCTCTTCAGCTTTCACCTCTCTGGTCGTGAAATCTTTCACACAGTCCATGAAGCAATTCTCTGTTAGTTTGTTGTAAGTGCCAAGGAATTCTTTAAACTGAAAAATAAAATTCAGCAGATCATTGCCACATTTCTACATGAGTAAATGTTTCGAATATAAACAGTCCCACAGTGTATTAGTCCATTACAGGGCATAACACACCTATTTCACACAGACAGTCCACCTCCCAACATATGCTTTGGACCATGGGAAGACACCCATATATAGGTGCATCTCAATAAATTAGAATATCATAAAAAAAAATCATTTATTCAATACTAAAAGTGAAACTCGTAGATTCATTACATACAGTGATTTATTTCAAGTGTTTATTTCATTCAATGTTGATGATTATGGCTTACAGCCAATGAAAACCCAAAAGTCATTATCTCAGAAATTAGAATAATCAACACAGAACACCTGCAAAGCCTTTAAACTGGTCCCTTTGTCTGGTTCAGTAGGCACTGATTCAGTACACAATCATGGGGAAGACTGCTGACTTTACAGATGTCCAGAAAGCAGTCATGACACCCTCCTGCTGTATCCAAACTTATTAATGGAAAGTTTGAGTGGAAGGAAAACATGTGGTAGAAAAAGATGCACAAACAATAGGGAAAACCACAGCCTTGAAAGGATTGTCAAGAAAATGCCATTCAAAAATTTGAGGGAAATTGACAGAGTGGACTGCTGTTGGAGTCAGTGCTTTAAGAGCCACCACACTCAGACGTATCCAGGACATCCACAACTGTCGCATTCCTTGTGTCAAGCCACTCATTACCCAGAGACAACACCAGAAGCGTCTCACCTGGGCCCAGGAGAAAAAGGACTGGACTGTAGCTCAGTGTCCAAAGTCTTGTTTTCAGATTAAAGTAAATTTAGCATTTCATTTGTAAATCAAGGTCCCAGAGTCTGGAGGAAGAGTGGAGAGGCACACAATCCGAGCTGCTTTAGTTCTAGTGTGAAGTTTCCACAATCAGTGATGGTTTGTGGAGCCTTGTTGGTGTTGGTCCGCTGTGTTATATCAAGTCCAAAGTCAATGCAGCCATCTACCAGGAAATTTTAAAGCACTTCTTGCTTCCCTCTGCTGACAAGTTTTATGGAGATTTCATTTTTTTCATTTTCCAGCAGGACTTGGCACCCGTCCACACTGTCAAAAGTACCAATCCCTGGTTTAATAACCACAGTATCACTGTTCTTGACTGACCAGCAAACTCCCCTGACCTAAACCCCATAGAGAATCTATGGGTTATTGTCAAGAGGAAGATGAGAGACACCAGACCCAACAATGCAGATGAGCTAAAGGCCACTATCACAGCAACCTGGGCTTCCAAAACACCTCAGCTGTGCCACAGGCTGATCGCCTCCATGCCACACCGCACTGATGCAGTTATTAATGCAAAAGGAGCCTCAACCAAGTATTGAGTGCATATACTGTACATACTTTTTTGTATTAAAAGTCATTTTTAAATTGGTCTTACATAAGTTAGTGTTGCAGTCACACAGCTCCAGGGACCTGGAGGTTGTTGGTTCGAGTCCCGCTCCGGGTGACTGTGAGGTGTGTTCTCCCTGTGTCTGTGTGGGATTCCTCCGGGTGACTGTCTGTGAGGAGTGTGGTGTGTTCTCCCTGTGTCTGCGTGGGTTTCCTCCGGGTGCTCCGGTTTCCTCCCACGGTCCAAAAACACACGTTGGTAGGTGGATTGGTTGCTAAAAAGTGTCCATAGGTGTGAGTGAGTGTGTGTCACCCTGTGAAGGACTGGTGTCCCCTCCAGGGTGTGTTCCCGCCTTGCGCCCAGTGATTCCGGGTAGCCTCCAGACCCACTGTGACCCTGAACTGGATAAGCGGTTACAGACAATAAATGAATGATTTTTGGGTTTTCACTGGCTGTCTAAAGATGTCTGCTAACATTTTATATATAATGCTGCTAGTAGAAAAATAATGATAAATCTAACAAATAATGTAATATGTATGTATTTTTTTTGCAGTGAATATATGTTCACATACAAAACTAAACAAATACAACTTTTTTGAAAATAACTGTAAAAGTCTTCTGCATGAGGCAGCTTGTTTGTATGGGTTTTGTGTAGTAACATTTGAGTAAAATTTTTCAAATGAATTCTTTAAAACGGCTGGTTCTATTGGCCACATATATGAAGAGATGCTGACTTGATACGATTTTCTACAAAGGAGCATCCCATGTCCTATCATGGTGACTCTTAATCACAATCAGTAATTGAATAATGCAAAACAGTGCTCAGTACCTGTTTGATTTGGTCCGATTCTGTGACCTGGGCAGCCATGGTTTAAACTGTGGATTCTGCAGATGAGAATGGACAGTGGTTTACAGATTAAAACGGTTATGTTGGTTATTTTAAATTATTATTATTGACCTGTTTGTCTTATTAGAAGCTACAGCCCAACCTCAATGCGACAGAAAATAAAACGTCTACACCATTTAAGGTGGAACTGAACATTTAAATAAGAAAAATATCAGCTTCACGCTGTTTCCATTCTATTAGTACATCTTACAGACACAGTACATCATAAACACCATGCAGAAAACACCCATACATTATACTATATTTTAATATCGATGTAACACAAAAAACGCGTGTAATACTCATTATTGGTGTTTCATTACCTCTGTTCAGGGAACCACACACTACAGCTCTGAAGGACATGTGATGATAAAATGTAGGCGACACTTCGCTACAGCAGTTTCGCCACAAATACACACTCCGGCGGTATCTCAACAAGCTCGCGGATCCTTCCCCAGTGCACTACCTACGAAATAAAGTACTGCTCCTGTCCCCAAAAATTAATAATATAACCAAAATAATAATAATTAACCAACTCATTTCTAGCGAAAGAGTCGTTATTTGCGTGTAACCTCGGAAAATATTCTAACGTACCTTGTGCCCAATATAGGGAGTAGGGAGTACACCACCAGAGACCTTATAAATGTAATAAGGACTTAACTACATTTGTAAAACGACAACATATTTTATAATGATTAAAAGAAACTTGGAATTATATTGGATAAATTGTAATATATAATTCTACAGGAAATGTAGCTAAGTGATTACAATAATTTTCTTCGAAAGTAACGTTTGGAATCGACTTGTATATATTCGTGACGTAATCATGTGACGTAAACTGCACGTTGACATTCTACATAATTTATGTTTCAATCTGGTCTAAAATTATTTCCTAAATATATATCTATTAAATATTATATTTTCTTTAATTTATTCTTGTTTTGTAACTCTTTTATCCTGCTCAGATTTGAGGTGGGTCCAGAAAGTCTGTGGTTAGTCCATCACAGGGAATCACACACTGGATACTTTCAAAACACCAATCCACCTACCACCATGTGTGGGAATTTTATTTATTCATTTATTTTTTTTAAAAAGTAGGATCAGAGCAGTGGAGGAAACATACAGAGAGAACACATCAGTCTCTTTATACACAGTAAACTGAGGTGAGGACTGAACTCACAACCCCAGGATCCTGGAGCTGTGTAGGGACATTACCTTTTGTGCCATCGTGCTGCACAAACTGTATATATACAAAGTGTGTATTTTTCAATTTTGTTCAGGTTAAGCTTTGCAATTGGTTAAAAATGTCGAATCCTTTGTGAAAATAGAGATAAATAATGAATTGTGACTACTGATGTCACTTTCAGATATTAAGCACGTTACACAAATTACAGAAGTAAATAATGAAGAACAACAACAAATGCTGATTTTTTAAAAGTTACTAGAGAATGTTACCCTAACACCACATGCTGCATGTGCAGGCTGGCAATCCACAACTGCATATGCTCACAGGACCATGAAGCTGAAGGGTATTTTATTACTCATTTTGCAGAGTTTAATTTATGCTAATGAGGACTGCACCTTTCCTGTGGCAAAAAGATTCTTGGCTCACATACAAAATGAATAGAATAACCAATAATCAACATGTAGCTGTTTCACACGTAGTCCTGCCTTCAACAGCTTCAGCTGGCTGGTGCAGGTATATGCAGGAACACAATTTGTTGTGGAGATATGTACATGGATAGGAGTCATAACCACTGAAAATACATATTCATTCATTCATTCATTATCTGTAACTGCTTATCCAGTTCAGGGTTGCGGTGGGTCCAGAGCCTACCCGGAATCATTGAGCGCAAGGCAGGAATACACCCTGGAGGGGGTGCCAATCTTTCACAGGGCAACACAGACACACACACGTTCACTCACACACTCACACCTATGGACACTTTTGAGTCACCAATCCACCTACCAATGTGTGTTTTTTGACCGTGGGCGAAAACCAGAGTACCTGGAGGAAACCCACGCGGACACAGGGAGAACACACCAAACTCCTCACAGACTGTCACTCAGAGCGGGAATCAAACCCACAACCTCCAGTGTGTGTCTGTGACACTACATGCTGCACCACCATGCTGCCATAAAAATATATATATATGTGTGTGTCAATTCAGGGTCATATCACAGGGCAGAGCACACTTACACCTATGGATAATTATGTATAACCAGTCCATCTACTAATGTGTTTTTGAAATGTGGGAAAATACCAGAGAAACCACAAAAATCCCCCACACATACACACACTTAGGCTGTATCAGTTTTATGAAATGTGATTAGAAATGATAAGCACCACATTCTGAATATATAGTTTTTTCCCCAGTCATATAGATAGGAACCTATTATTGCCCGGAGGCGTCACCAAGATGGCGTCCCCAAAGGGGCTCCAGTCGTAGACCCGCACAAGTACTTTTATTTTGAAATCCGTCACAGTAGCGAGTCAGAGAATCAACCCGTTTCTGGATTCACTGCTGTTGTTAACTTTGTTGTCAGTTACTGTTGTTGTGGATTCAGTGCTGCTCATTGCCTCAGCGATATTTACCACCGCAGTCCGCTAGTGTTAGATCTAGTAAGTGACTCCTACAAGTTATTGAGCTGAATTTATTTATATGTGCTGATTTTAGTGCCGTTAGTGCTTTTAAATCTGTCGGTGTTTACACCCACGGCGCCAAATTCAAAACAACCGTCAGCGTAGTGTCAGTGGGAGAAATTCGTGTTCCTTTACCACAGACCCAGTGTAGACCTAACTCTGTATTTTAATATAGTGATAATGTACTTACCCAATTTAGGCTAAGGTTATTAATTAAATAATACATGCTTTTTTAACTTCAATATGTAAGCTAACGCTCTAAGAAACAATAATTAACCTACAGTTTGCATTGTACGTGTGATATAAAGCATATCTCTGTAGGGGTTTTTATCATTTGTAATGGATTATGGAGCCTCGGTGTTTTATAACACTAATCTGGACGACTCCACATCAAGCTCTGACGCTGCAGATGTTTTAATTCGCACAACTCAAGCAGTACTGGGGCTGAAGAGGGGAAAACGTGACAGTAAAGAAGAGGTGTCCAACCCCTTAAACAGCTGCAACGTCAGTCTGCATGTGCAGAGACTCACAGACTCATCCCACACTTTAGACTTAGTGCAAACATCTAGGTGTGGATTCACTGAGCCTGTCGTTCCTGTTGTGATTCCTGAAAATATGACTTCAGCTTTGAACAGAGGTAGCTATCATCTTATTTTTTTTAGTTCTGGTACAATTTAGGACACGTTTCTACAATGAACAGTTATAAGCCTTGATCCTCTTTTGTAGGATTTGAAGAAGAACACATTCCACCAGATCCAGTTTCAAGGAAATTTCACGTGAGACACACTTTCTGCATCATTTAAGATATCTGCATATGCTGAGATTTTAAAGAACATAAAGCTATTTAAAGGAACGTTAGGATATAATTTTATTTTTAAGTTACAGCTTCAAAATCATTGTGATGCTTAAATGACTCCAGGCTCAGCATCGAAGGAACTGCTAAATGAAACATATGGAGGAGGGTAGACTGTACAGTAAACGGTACAGTGGCATTAGTATCAGTGGCAGTGAGAAAAATGCTGTGAGTTTGCTTTGCATGTCTCAGAAGAAGCATGTGTTCGCCGACCACTCTCTCCAGGCTGGTGGCATTGTGTGCGATCAGGGGACATTCAGTGAAATGTGTAACTGGAAAAGAATAATTGTGGTGAAAATTTGGCAAAAACTGGGGATTAACATTGTAATTAAATAGCTTTGTAGTCTGTGAATGAACTAGGGTCCTAGAGCAGGGGGCTGGCCATAATTCCAATACATTTATTAAAGAATCTCCGACATTTCCAGGCCTCTAGGTGTCAGTATAATGTCAGAATCATTGAAGAAAATGGCATATTGCTATTTTAAGAAATATTTCTCTATTTTTCAGGCACCAAGAGCAGGTAAAGACGTAGGGAAGACATCAACCAGCCAAACAAGGGACAGAGGACAGAAAAGTAATTATTATATTATAATCCAATCAGAGATGTATGAACATCACCAATGTTTTGCATATTGTATATATTACAGTTAATGTTTTAAACTTCACAGATTTATTAATATCAAGATACTCTGCTAATGGAAGGAAGGCAGTAGCAGCAGCCCTGAAACAGAGGTAAGCTTTCCTCATAGTGTCATAGGGGCCTAGTTACAGTATCATTGTCAAATCAATGTTAAAGGAGCATATAGTCCCAATGTGAAGAAATATAATTGGTGTCACTGTTTGCATCTTTACCTTAAAATTACAGCTTCTAAATCACTGTGATTCTTCACTGACCTGTAATAGGGGGAATACTAATTTGGTCTCAGCACTGCAGAAACAGCACTATGTAACTTTGAGGAGGCTAGGACCCCCCCAAATGTAATCTTTTAATAGTTAAATAAGCAAGCCTTTAACTTTCAAATGTTTTGGGCAAAATGTTTTAGTTTACCTTCATTTGTTTGACAATTTGTCTGACAAGGTAGCAAATCAATAATAAGAAAAAGCTTTTCTGTTTTGCAGCTCAAGATTATGAATCATTTCATTAACAATAGAGGGTTTATCTTTGATGTTTTGTTTATTTTATTTGGCTCTGACAAATAGAAGCAAGGAAACAGCCCAGTGTTGTAATGCAAATGGAAATTGTTCACTGAAAGACAGGTTTTTACCCAGCAGTGACATTGCTGGAGTCAACGCTGTGTTGAGAATGTTATTTGGTATTTGACAATAATATTTTATCAGTGGTGGTGCTGTGGTGAACCTTTGTTATTTATGGAAATTGGGAATCAAGAGATGGCCTACAGTCTATTATTTGTAAGTCTACTTTAGCAAATGTGTAATAAGATTTTTAGTTGGTGTTTCTAATACATAAAATGTATCTTTAGGTCCAATAGTGCACCACAGATTCGGGAGGTTAAAGTGCAGTTTTTGGATGCAGATGTGCCCCAAAGCACTGTACTGCAACCCCCTGAGGTTCAGTCAAATCGTGCTTTTATATCAGAAGATACCAGCTCAGCAACTGTGGCAGCTATTACAGCTGCTGCCATTGCAGCTACAGCTCCTCTTATCAAGGTACATAGTATTTTATTTTATTGTAGTACTTTTAGAAACACTAAGTCACACTAACCACTTTGATTACTGTATAAACGCAAGGCCCGTGTGGTCCATTTCTCTTAGGGACAGTCCCTTTATAAATTAAAGCAGGCTGCTGTTTTACTTGCTGTTACTGACATATATGACAATTGCTGTCATTGTTTACATTTGATTGAAAGGCTCAGAGTGACATTGAGGCTCGAGTGACTCAGGTGGCCTCTGAGCTGCGGCGACTCCAAGAGAGTGAGGGCAGAGTGGACAGGGCACCTGACAGCAGGGCAGGCACTGCTGCAAACAGAGTAACCCAGCTGGAGGAGCAGCTGACCACACTGACCCAGCAGAGGCTTCAGCATCTGGAGAGGATCCAAGGCCAGCAGCTTGAGTTCCAGGTTCATAGTTTTGTCTCTGCCCCTGCAGTTTCCATGTACTTCTGCCTGGAATTTTGTCACTATCAATACAAAACTGTATATCCATTTTTGCAAATTATGAAAACACGTTTTCCTGTGTATTGTGTTAGTGTTTTTTGATGAATGGACCTGCTAAATTGGTCCAAAATGACTCATAAGAATAAGAAACAATATGTAGTAAGTTTTATTAGCTTACATTTTAAGCTTAGAGAGTTGTTTTTCTGCCTTAATGGTGTCTGTTTGAAGATTCAAGTTATTATTCCAGCAAAATTACAAAATGAGCCTGACTAATTCTTTGCTGGACTCTCTGTTAGAATCGTCTTCTGGGCTCTGCACTAGATGCTGCAACAGCACAAGCCAACCCTTCACTGCAGTTAACACAGCTTTCAGGATCAGGCTCTGTTGGAGATGGGCATACAGGTATTGCAGTATAATGTTTATTACAAGACTTAGATTACTTAGAATACTGTGTTCTTCATAATAGTTTATTAAATATTGTACCGCCTGTTGAAATTTAGGGATACTTAGCTTTTTTTTTTTTTATTATAACTAAAATGAAGGTTAAGAAAAATAAAGATTAAAGGCGAAGTTCACAATTGTAATCAAAAAACACTTTTTATGAAATTCATATATTTAATATAAATTTCTAAACGTCACCAAAACAAAAAGAACAGCGTTTCCCCACAATTGTAGACATCCCCTTTTAAGGTATATTTTAAAGCATTTTTTACAATGAACTGACAATAAAACCCCCAGAAAAATTCAAGTGTTGCAAAATGTTTTGAAATAGCAATGTAAACATTTAAATATCAGTATTATCTATTTAAATATATGCGGAAAAAATGATTAGCACAAACGTTTTGAACGTGTCATTTTCTTATAACGAGACCAATATCTGTTTTTTAGCGTAGACGAGGCTGTGTGCAGCGGAGTTGCTTTGACTGTATTGTTTACTGTTTTTATTGTCCAGTTTTTCGTGACCAAAGCAGAGAGACTCGGACAGAAAGGGAGAAAAGTTCTCTGGGGATCCCTGCACCCCGTAAGATCATCCCCAGACCTACTCACTGGAAACCAGCCCAGAACAGCCAGCACAGCAGCAACGAGCGCAAATCCATACAAAAAAACTATGGTCTGTTACTTTTAATTCAGTTGCATCTTCGATTGTTGTAGGCTTAAATATATGTGAATCCCATGAAGCTACCACATTAATTTCTTAACTAACTTATGACTTAAAAGAACATATTACCATAATATTGATCATGCGATTTCTCTTAGGTCCATGTCAAAAGTATAATGGTGTTCACACATTAACCACTTGATGGCAGTAGCATCATTTTCAGATTCTGACGCCATAGTGAACATGGAGGAAACGTCTTTTGCTGTTGATTGCGTTGTAGATTTTGAACATGAAGAGAAAACGGTCATTCATAATGCATAATAATTTGACATCTTTGTAATCTTCACATATTCCCCATAAAGCCTCAGTGCGTTTTTGAAGGGTTTCAGAATCTTTGCATAATGTACTATGCAGTATTAAAAAATCTGCTAAATTATTTATAATTCATCCACTCTTGTTGTTATTTTTAGATTTTTATTTTGTTTCATATATGAAGATTTATTAATACATTTATTATAAGCCATATTTTTGTTTTTTACATAGGCTTTCTATTCTGAAAACAGGTCCTGCGTTGTTCTGGTTAAGAATTTAGTCTGATGAGGTTAAATAGTGCTCTTCAGTCATTTGTAAGACAGATTTGTCAACTGTTTGTGTGTGTGTTTACTTCAAGTAAAGCAGTAATGTTTAGAATAGGAAGACATGTTCTTTAATTCATTACAAATTGCTCATTAACCCCACTAAACACCCCCTTTACAGAGCACAACATTACAGAAGAGCTCTCTCTGACTGAAGGTGTTTAGCTGTCTTCTGCAGCAAAAACTAATTAAGGGTAGAACATTTGTGTCGAACAGAGGAAGGTGCTGAGCAGCTGTGTAAATATGGACAGTTGGTGCAGTTCATCTGAGCCGCGTTGTTTTGCTTCACGTCAGGTTCTTTTCAAAGACTTGAATGATTGCTCAAAAAGCCAAAGATGTGCTGGTGCAGGCTGATCAAGAGACGCTGAGTATATACTTCACACAATAGGTTCTGTAGCCCAGAGCTATAACAAACTGTCAGTACCACTGCAGAGCTTTTACATGTGTGTTTTGATATTGGTAGCCCATCCAGTGGAGGAATCACTGCAGCATAGTGGCAGTTATGGGGCTGTCTTCCTCTTTACCCTCCTATCTACCTTCTTCTTTTGCACTACCTTCTAGTATGGTGGTAATTGCAGAACAAATTCCATGCTTGGGGGGCAGAAGTCATTGGCTGCGTCTCCCACTCACTTGTCTGTCTGATGGCTGGAACACTTTTCCCCTCTGAATCTAATCTGCTGCCTTCACTCTCCCACACTAACATGGGATTGCTTTCCCAGAAGCAGTTCTGTTTCTCTTCAGCCCTCCCTCCCAGATGTGTGTGTGTGTGTGTGTATGGTGAGCAGTGAGCTAATTAAAGGCATTTCCACGCATCATGTTGTAACAATGTTAGAATATATTCCCTGGATAACAGATGTTTTCACCTAAATTAAATGAATTGTGTGTGACTAAATAATATGATTATACTATAACATGTTTTTCTTTTTGTATTTTGTAGGAATGCATGAATATTTTAGAGAAGACTAGTTTTGCTGTATGATATTAAGGCCGTAGAGTTTCTTCCTCATAGTGAGTGGTAGTAAAATACATGATAAAGGAAGTAATGAACAACAAAATAGAGACAGGTTTGTATTTACAGATACAATTATATTGTATGCTGTTGGTCTGAGAAGATGGGGAAATCACATTTGAATAGCTTTGTGGGAAGTTTATGGTGGTCATCGAGCAGTGTTTTGTACATGCATGTATGAGAACAGGAGTGAAATCCAGCTTAAGATGTCTGTTACTACTGACTCCATTTTGTCGCTGGTGTGCATCTGCCTGGTTGTCTTGGCAACCCTGCTATTTCTGCAGCTCGATCTCTCTCCCCCTGTCCCCGGCTGTCAGACTGCTCCCTCTATGGGAATGGGCTATTTTTAGTTCTGCTGCCTTTTGTTTCTCAGGCACATCATCAAAAGCCACATTAAATCCATGCCATGTGAAGTTAGACATGGGGGTATGAGAGGTGGGGAGGGTGTACAGTAGCTGCTGTGCATCTCTGGGATATTTTCAATATCAAAATGCTTATGTATGTTCAAGGAAAACAGGGATGGCGGATCACTACACATTTCAGCGCTATAATTTTCTGGGCCCATCCCCTGTAGATTCCAATAAGTTAATCTATAATTAGGTTCTAAGTACTGCATGTTTAGAGAGGTACTGTACATGGTCTACGAGCAGTGTATGTTTATTTTTACAAGTTAAAACATTGCCCCAGCTCAGAACAGTTTGTCTGTAGATAAAAGAATTGCTGTTGTTTTAGGCACATCTTATTAATATATCTGTGTTAAAAGTGTACTTATGAGTGTTCTGGATTTAAATACGTTGATTAAAATGTAATAGAAACGTAGATGTCTCATGCACAGGTTGCAGAGCTAGAATACTTCCAAATGTGAATGCGATTATATGAAATTATTATCCTGCTAAAGCTGAAAACTTGATAGAGAATGAGTCAGTCCTAAATTCTGGGTTAAATAAAATTGTACTCCTCTTCCTTTGGGCTATCCTCGTTTAGGAGCTAGAGCCAGAAGTCAGTGGGGGTCAAAAGCCAATAGTTACAAGGTTTCATTATTTGTGAGCAATATCTTATTGTCATTATCTGGCAACTATTCTACCTCACATATTTCACCTTAACGCCTCTACTGTGAATAGATATATACCTGTGCGGAGTGTGAGACCACAGAATACTTTAAGAATGGCCTCATTATTGTGTGATCCAGACTTTAGTCAAGTGAGTATATTTGGACAGTTGGAAAACAGCACACTAAACATACTGTTTTTTTAGGCACTGCACAAACAAAGACCCTTTTCCACCAAGTATTTGTGTCATTTGTAGCAACTGGGCTGAAAAGTGGAGTGTCAATTTTCACTTTTTTTTTTTCCTTCCCCCCATTCACAGCTGCCATGTCACTAGGGAAGATCCAGGGGGCTATCTACTCTCCCATGTGATGCCCTTTGTGAAATAAATAGTCTGTTAGTCTGTTCTTTTACCTGCTGAAGCCTTTAGCACTGCTGGTATGCCCCAGAGGGGGGGGGGTTGAGTGGGTTGCATGCCATGCATTGCACCATAGTGGAGCACAAAAACCCTTTTCAATGCCCCTGTAGGATCATGTGTCATGTCCTGCTATAGTGCTTGATGATATACCTCTTAAACAGGTATATGTGTTGCACAACAATAATCTTGTAAAATTTCAGTTGTGTTGATGTAGCTAAAGCTTTGCTGGGTGCTTCAGGTTATTTAAAGCTAAATGCTACATTTATTGTTTGTGAATGTATTTCCAGCCTCATAATCTTTGACTGAAATGCAGATATTTGCCAGTGTTTTGCAATTTTGATTACATCACTGTACACAAGAAGTGAGGAAAACATATTCACAAAAAACATTGCTTCACTTGCCACCATTTGTAGCCTCCCTGATACCGTAGTTTGTGTTATTTAAACAACATGTGCTATAATTTTCATTTAGTGTAGGCTTTAAGAAAGCAGAACAGTGCAGAATTCATTTAAAGTGCACTGTAATGAAATATATATGATCAGCTATGATGTACTGTAACACCCAGCGCTACCGTAGCCTGTGTGTCAAAACTGTGCACAACTTCAGCTGCATTTTCTTTAGATCTAGAACGGAGTTCATTTTTCAGTGCATTGTGCCCCTGACAGACTGCGGTATTACATCTAACCCGGCGGCCCTGCTATGAGCTTCCGCCCCTTGGGGAGGTGCCAGCTTTGTGCTAAACACTGTCCATTGTTTGCCTATCTGTGTTTGGAATAATTGTAAAGGCGGTATAAAAGACGGTCTCTTGCTGTTGCTATGGGTCCGCACATTCCAGCTGATGTTTTGCAGCTGTAAACACTAAGAGTTTGACGTCACCCAGCAGCTGGGAAAAGGACTGGAATATGTGTGTTAACAACAGCAACTGTCGTGAAAATTTGTGCAGCACGGGGAGTTTCTGTTGCAGGATAAAATTTAGAATGTGTAAGAAAGAAAATAAAATGGTTTTATTGTTCACGCTCACTAATCAAAAAAATATTTTTACATGTATACCAAATGTCACATAGAAAAGTAAAAATGTTTTGCCAGCATGTTTGATTACAGTACTGCTGTCTGTTCCTGCCAATTTTCAGTGTTTCAGTCTATAATTGTTCTAAACGGACAGTAATGTAGGTCATTCCCTTCCCTTCTTTACCCTGCCAAATCAGTCTTTTGAAGGAAGCACAGTACAGATGTTCGAAGAATCAGAGAGATGTTATGAGAGGAATAGCGTGACCCGTTCCACTCATTTTTAAACTGTGTTCAACTATTAAGCTCACTGGCCTCCGGTTTCCTCTCTGGCTTTTCCTCGTCTGGCCTTGCTGATTGTCAAACACTGAGGTGTGGTGGAAGAGCCTGGCACAATGCTGTTGTTTTAGCAGGAGGAGCCCTCTTTTGATGTGACCTTTTGACCTCGAGGAAATGATTATGGTCAGGATCTCCTCGGCAGCCAGGGGTAATGTTGTTTTTGGAGCAGAGAGAAATCCTTGTCCCATATATTTATATAGCTTTGTTTCCCTTTGTCTGCATTCCACAGTGACGCGGGGGGAAACATTCCTCTCACAAATCTCTTAGGTTTCTAATGGGCTCTGGAAAGTGACCAGGGGTATTTTTTTTTGCCTTGCCTTGACAAACATCTGTGTGATGAGGTTTTTCTCAGACGACAGAATGAGGTCTTTTCCATTTACAGTCATTTACTGGCGGCCTGTAAGAATAACAACAAAGCTCCCTCCGCTACCTTACTTGAAAACACCCAAGCCAGATGTACAGCAATTTGTGCAAGTGATTGACACATGTGGTCTGACTGCTGGAACACATGGGCCGTGTAAAAGTATAGAATGTTTTTGCTAGAGTGTAAATCCCAGAGCCTTGATGAATCGGGGAGTAGGTGTGATTGGACAGAGCAGAATGCTGAGTGAGGCAGGTGTCTGCTGCTGGAGCTGATTGGGCCCATGTCTTTTCCCTCTGCAGGAAATGGCAGGCTGCTGGAACAGATCCCTAACAACCAGAAATCTCCCACGAGATGCCCAGCGCAGTCTGTTGGGGCAAGAAGCGTTGCCATAGCAACAGTCAACGACAGCCAACCAGAGCAATCCAGGTAATGATAAATCCTGAGAAAACCACACAGCACTTGAACTGCTTCATTTCATTGTGTACAGTATGTGATGGTGCTGTTCTCACAAATGTTTTGGCAAAGAATGCAGCAAAACAAAAGAAACAGGAAAGAAATGTGTTGTTAGCATACCAATGCTGTCTGTAGTTTTATTATTTGACATTTGCAAACGACTGTGCCAAAATCCAAAGCATAGTACGAAGCATAGTATGAACTGCTCTGAATGTCCATCTATATTCTTACATAGGATGTGGCATGTTGAATCATAACGTTAGCTTGCTTTATGTATTCTGATTTTAATTAATTGTCCACTTTTTTACTTTTGCTATTGCTTTTGGATTGTGACCCAGTGTTTGGGTAAGAATTTTCATATTGGTTCATTTGTACACATTCTAGTACCAGTGAAGCAGCAGATAAGATCATATAATACTGTCTGGTAGTTGGAGTTGAGTTTGTCATAAAATGTTTGGGAATATATTAGTTTTGAGTATGTGTTTGTGTCCAAACCACATACATCCTTGTGAAGGTGACATGACCTGGCACGAACTAGAAAACTGCCCATCCCCCTGAATCCTTTGTGCTATGCAGTAAGAGATTATTTCCTATTGGGAGCATTTGTCTAGGTTCAATTCCAGTAGCTCCATAGTTCCATAGCTTCTTACATTAGCTGTTTTTAACAAATTCACCAATGCATTATCACAGACTGTGTTTCATGACATTAGTTCAGGTAAATATATATTAAAAAATAAATTAGCAGGACACATTTGATACACTACAACCAAGGTTGTTTACTGACAAATATCAACTGCCTTTTTATTGTTTATTTTATGAGAAGCAGTTAACAGAATTTACAGGCAGATTTCATTATGACTTCTGAGAGGTTTCTGAAGTTGAACTGTTTTCAACACGCATGCATTCGAAAATGTGAGCACAGATTATAGTAGTTTTGCATATACACCTCTGTAATGATTGGTTCGATTTTAAACATGCGAGTAATGCTTTTCTGTGTTAGTACAGGGAAACACACGAGAATGTGCCTGTCTGCCTTGATTGAAACTCGGCAAGAAGTGAAGGGTTAAATCTTTTCTAACACAGTTTAAAAAGAAAAAAAGGAACGACAGGCAGTGTGAGTGAAAATCACACATGCAGCTTACTGAACAGTCTGCGCTAGATACGCACATATAAGGAGCCCAAGGGAGGCAGTAACTCACAAAGCTGCTCCAGCAGCCTCTGGTCCCCATGGCAACGGAAGGCGGCCTCTATCGGCTCCATCTGAGAATAGGTAAAGTAAATCTGCATGCATTTGGCTACCCGCCAGTGTCTCAAATGAAAGAGCACTTTGAACGGCTGCCAGGTTTGGAGGAGGAGAGGGGCTGTCAGGCCTGCTTAATGTTGGCAGTTTGTACTTGGCAAGCCTTGCCTTTTCCCAGAATCCCTCACTCTGGCAAGCTGCCAGCTGCTTAGCGGAAGCAGAGAGTTAACCCCTGCGACGGGCCTGGGGAAAGCTGAACGCTGAAAACTTTCCACACTCTGCGTGTGAGGCATCGAGGCACAATGTGATTTGTATGCATGAGAGAGCTTCGGGGATAGCAGAGAATCTCTCTGGGAGAGGGAAGGAAAGCAAAATATTCTGCACCGTCTGCACACACGATCAGACTGCACAGGTTACTGCAGTGAAAATGTAAAGGATGTCGTCGTCTTCTGGATGTTGACTTCTCAGTTTACTCGGATAGTTTCATATAGAGTAATCTGGGATGATTATATTTTTGTCCGTACATGAAAATATGAACATCAGCGTCGTGGAATGCAGGACCTTTTAAATCTTTGAGAATTTGAATCAGTTTAAACTCTTAGTGATGCTCCAATAGGCGAATTGGTAATTGTTATTGGACCTTTTTCATGTGCATGTCTGCTGATCCCGATGAGGATACATCAACATTTATTAAGTATCAGACTTAGAAGTACATCTAGTTGGTAACAAAGATAAAGTCCAAATCCAGCATTAGAGAGAAATTTCAATTATATGCAGCAGTTTAATAATAAAATGAACATATATCAGTGAAAGAAAAGTCAACTGTTATATATTTTGTTAAGCATTTTTCTAACCCTCTGTTAGGTTTGGGTGGAAAAGGAAGGTTGTCTGCCACATTTTACTATTGTTGGGCACAGAGCAGAAGGTAAAAATAGGTCTAGAGTGAGAACTGAGAATCTCTAGACAGCTAAGCTCCGGCAAATGCCGACTGTAGGACTGCAAGATAAATATGAATTTATAGCTCAGCACTGAAGTGGATGTAGACCTTACAAAATAATCTTTTTTTCCACAGTCAACATGTTTTTCTGTGTAATGTTGAAGACTTTAATTTTAGAGAAAACATGCTCGTCTAATGAGTGCATGAAATCATATCCACCCTTTCAGTCATGTTTATACAATCTAGCATGAGGTTTTCCTTCTGAAATTGGATTTCCTAAAGCGTCACGGCTGTATCTGGATTTGCATTTGCAGTGATGAGACCTTTTGTCATTTATTTACCCTGTGGAAAATGCAGCATACATTTTTACAAGGTACCGATATGGAAAGTGTACCCTGAAGATGATACCTGATCTGTTTATTATTTACTTATCTATAGATGCATTTCCCCATGCCAGTGTATATTATATTAATAGAAAATACGAACACTGAACAAGCATTACAGACATAGACATATGTATTACACATGTTTTATTTGTAGAGGGTTATAAGCCCAATTGCAATTAATACAGTGGACAGTGTGTGAATGACGTACCAGCTATTTCACTATTTGAAACGTGCAGAGATTTAAGTGCAGTTAATGAATCAGCTTCAGTGCCTGAAATCAAGCATCAGCCTACCAGGCCTAATTTACATATCATTTACATGAAGCTTGCCCTCATTCATGCTGATGATTTGGTAGTGAGACACATAAAACATGGAGTTCAGAGGGTTATAGGTGGAGTTAGAGTATGAGCAGTGAGTGCACTGCTCCCCCTGCTGACTGTTATAGTTTGTTAAAATGGCAGAGGCATGGAAAATGTGAAATAAACACAATTGTGACGTGATTTTTTGTCTAAAGCGATTTTACTGCACTCATTGTGTTTATGGTTTCATTTTTGATGGTATCACTATAAAAAAGGTGAAATATTTATACAGAGCATTTAGCATGTGCAGTGTTTTATTATTCATAGTTATTGCATCCACTTTTGTTTTGAATGTGTACAAATAATGTATTGGTATTATTATTTTCTAGTTTTGTTCTAATTATATAATGACTGATGTTTTTTGGTCATTTATCTACAAATCAAGCATTTCGTTCGTGCTGTTAACCTGCTATGTGCACATTTACATTAATTTTTATCAGATGTGGGTGTGGTTGTACTCCTACGCTGAAGACTAAATTGATAAACATCCAATCAGTTGGTAAAAGTTGCCTGTGCTCAGTTTACGATCAGAGTGAGAGTGCCGTTCTTTTCTAAACGTTCTCATGTTCTTTAGTAGTCTGATACCTGTGTGGTTCCAAAATAATTTGTGCCCTGTCACAATGCCAATGAATTATCAGAGCTCTTCTGGCACTTGTTTGTAATTGCAATGTTCAGTCACCCTGTGTTATTGTATTTGTAGATGTTGCCAGTGTCTCTCCCTGTGTATGCTTCCTAACACATTTAGCCTGATGCTGGGGATACGTTTAGTATGCAACAGTAACAAGCAGGTAACAGAATGCCTGGGGCTGAGCTGAGGCCATGCCTGCTTGCTTTTTGCTCATATTTTACACTGGGGTTACATTTGGTGCAGGCAGTGTGTGGGGGACTGCAATAAACAGCTTTTTTCCACATGTCTGTCCCATGTGCATTCCTCCTCAGCTGTCTTATAGATGTCTCCTCTGTGTATAGAAGTGTTTGAGTGAGCGAGGTGGGGGTGGGGCAGCCAGTTTGTGCCTGTTCACTGAAGGCAAACAGTCTGCCTCTGCCCTGTTGAAAACAACAGATTTAAGTAGCAACCCTAGACTGTTATATAGGATCACGATCGCATATGCAGTGTTATTTTTGAACAGCGGTGTCTGGAAGGAGAGTTATTTCGGGCATGCTAATGTTTGCTTTTGTGTATGAGAATATACAGATATATGTATGAATGTCTGTATATTTAACAGTGTATTGAATGTCTCTCTGAATGTATATAATTATATATAATGTAAAAAGAGAGCCTAGTTATACCTTTGTAATAATAATAATAATAATAATAATAACATGTATATGTTACTATAGCTAAAGATTAAATGTGTATGCCTCAGTGTAGTTTTTAGTCAGTGCAGTGTACCCTTTTAAGACGGAAATCGGGGAGTAGTTTGCTGATGTTAGCATTTTTAACTACAGTGTAAATGCGTTATAAATTGATCAGACTGAACAGCACTGAAACCGCCGCTGACCATTTAGAGAGAGGGAGAGAGAAGCCTGTTTTCCCATAAGCTCTCCTTGTTTCTAAGCGATAACTGCTCAACGTGGTTGCGTTGCGTACAGGCTGGTAGTGTGTGTGTGTGTGTGTGTGTGTGTGTGTGTGTGTGTGTGTGTGTGTGTGTGTGTGTGTGCGCGCGCGCGCGCGCGTGTGTGTGTGTGTGTGTGTGTGTGTGTTTGTGTGGGTCCATTCAAAAAGATTTAGTGGGGAGTGGTTAGCGCATGCGCACTCACGCAGCAACAAGTGGCATGTCGATGTGTGTGTGTGTGTGTGTGTGAGAGAGAGAGAGAGAGAGAGACACGCTCCTCGCGTTGCTGTTGCTGCCGCTACTGCTGACGTCACTGGTCCGGCCAGGTGGCATTCCGCGCGCGCGAGGACAGAGCGCGCGCTCGCTCGCGCGGAGGACGTGGAGGCACGGTGAGGGGAAAAAACAACAAACTAGGAAGCCGAAGACAGGAGAGAGAGAGTGAGAGAGAAAGAGAGAGAGACAGAGAGAGAGAGAAAAACAAAGTCAATCCCAGCGAGTAAAATGTGAGGCGGAGCGCATCTGAATCTGCTGTCGCCGTGGTCCCGGAGCTTGGAGCTCGAGCAGAGCGAGTGAGAGAGTGTGACAGCGAAGAGAGACCGTGAGAGCAGCCAGAATCAGCGAGGTGTTTTCCACCCGTTATTGCTCGCGCTGAAGCGAAGCGGCTAAAGCGCGGCGCGTGCAGCATGTCTTCGGCGCAGGTGGCGTCTTCGCGGCGTCAGTCGTGCTACCTGTGCGACCTGCCGCGCATGCCGTGGGCCATGATCTGGGACTTCACGGAGCCCGTGTGCCGCGGCTGTGTGAACTACGAGGGCGCGGACCGCATCGAATTCGTCATCGAGACGGCGCGGCACCTCAAGCGCGCACACGGCTTCCAGGACGGCCGCTCGGCGGGTGCTGGTGGCGCGGGGCTCGCTCTCCCGCTACCTGTGTCCGCGCCGCCTCCTCCTCCGCCACCTCCACCTCCGCCGCCGCCGTCCGTGAAGACGCACGTGAAGGAGACGGTGCAGCTGAACCACGTGGACGGCTCTAGCAAGCAAAGCCAGCAACAGCAAGCTGCTCAGCAGCAACAGCAAGCGGGCCTCGAGCGCTACTCCTCCCGCTTCGACTACACGGGCGCGGCGCGCCTTCCCAACGGCCTGAACGGCTTCCCGAAATCGGACGACGGCCCCCCAGAGCTGAACCGCCAGAGCCCAAACTCGCGGCGCGGCGGACACGGACTCCTCTCACTTCCTGCGCAAATGAGCGTGCCCCCAAATCTGCTGCCGCAGACCATGCTGAACGGACCGGCTTCCGGTGGCGCTTGCGCGGGCCTTGCGCCTCCACACGGCCTGGCCGCGCGCGCCCCTCCATCTTCTTCCTCCTCATCCTCACAGTCATCATCGTCGTCCTCCCAGTCGGAGCCGTGCAAGCGTCCCGCGTCCGTGTCTAGTACAGACCAAGAACGCGAGGCACGCGAGAGGCAGCGCAACGCCGAGGCGCTGGCCGAGCTCGGGGAGAGCCTGCGCAACCGCGCCGACGACTGGGCGAGCAAGCCGAAACTGGTGCGCGATACGCTGCTAGCTCTGTCCGCTTGTGCGCCCTTTGACGTGCGCTTCAAGAAGGACCACGCGCTCGCGGGCCGCGTGTTCGCGTTCGACGCTGTGGCCAAGCCCTCGAGCGCAAGCACGGGCACGGGCGCCGAATACGAACTGAAGATCTTCGTGGAGTACCCGTGCGGCTCGGGGGCCGTGTTTTCAAGTGCGTCAGGCGTGGCCAAGCAGATGTACCACGACTGCATGAAGGATTACGGCCGCGGCCTTTCGTCTGGCTTCAAGTACCTCGAGTACGAGAAGAAGCACGGCAGCGGGGACTGGCGCCTGCTGGGCGACCTTCTGCCTGAGCCCGTGCGTTTCTTCAAGGAGAGCCCGGTGCCCGACATGCTGCCACAGCCGCACGTGGACGCTGGATGCCCGCTGCTACCTTCAACGGCGCTGCTGCCGCGCGCGTTACCCGCGGCCACTGCCAGCGCCCTGCGGGCCGGAGCGCGCAAACGCAAAGCCTCGCCAGAACCGGACTCACTTGACGAGCGCCAGCAGCAGCAGTGGATGCCCCCCCAGAGCGCGGGCTCGTTCGGGACCTGCCACGGAGGACCACCACCACTGGGGCCCGTGCACGCGAGCCGCGCCACGCCTCCGGAACCCGCGCAGAATGGACAGTCACCCATGGCGGCGCTCATGTCAGTGGCGGACGCGCTCGGAGGCAGCGCGCACTCGCCCAAAGACGCGAACTCTGTGCACTCAACCACATCTGCGCGCCATGGCAGCACCGGCACCGGAACGGGCAGCGGGGGCGGGAGCAGCCCCGTGTCACCGGCTTCAGTCTCGGGCCAGCGACGGTTGGCCTCGCGTAACGGCGACGCGCAGCAGCAGGATCACGCGGGTGCGCACGGAGCGCACGGTGGCGTGCCGGACTCACCGATGGCCGGCAGCGGGCCGCTGTGCTGCACCATCTGCCACGAGCGACTGGAGGACACACACTTCGTGCAGTGCCCCTCGGTTCCCGGCCACAAATTCTGCTTCCCGTGCTCGCGCGAGAGCATCAAGGCGCAGGGCGCCACCGGCGAGGTGTACTGCCCCAGCGGAGAGAAGTGCCCCTTGGTCGGCTCCAACGTGCCTTGGGCTTTCATGCAAGGCGAGATAGCCACCATTTTAGCCGGGGACGTGAAAGTGAAAAAGGAGAGAGACCCTTGAACGTGACGCAAACGACTCAAAGAAATATAAATACATACCTTTATATATATATATATAAATATATATATATATAAATAAATATATATATATATATATCACCATGTTGTGAATAATGTGTACAGAACAAGCACCCCCTCCTCCTCCGTGTGTTTCTGTGTTTTTGGGGGCGCTCGTGGAGCTCGTGCCTCGTGGGAAGGAGGATGATTTTGGCCCACGACGGTGGGGAAGCACTTTTGAGCTCAGTCTGTTGTTTTGTTTAGTTTTTTTTTTCCATGCACTTCGTTTAAAGTGATTTTTACATCCAAAAAAAAAAAAAAAAAAAAAAAGAAAACAAAACACAAACACCCTTTGTTACAGGACATGTGTCATTTCTACGGTAAGAAGACAGTCAGTGGGGCATTGCTCTGTTTTTTACGTTTTGCCCTCTTCACATAACGATGTCTCTTTTATATCTCGTGCTCTGAAAGTATGACTATAGTTTACTACGTGTTTTTTGTTCTTCTCCCGTTTTTTTTTTTTTATTTTGCTTTAAAGATGCACGGATGCTTAAAGAGTAGAGCAAAAAATACTGTACATGAACTGCTCTGTTTGTTTATACGGTTCTGTAGTAACAGAAGACTTGTAACGTGCCTTGGAGCTGAGTAAATTGTAATAAATTCATTGGTATGAAGATTTTGTCAAGTGTCGGTTTGTTCAGTTTGAGATGCATTAGCTGTGTTTAGAGGAATCGCTTTCTTACGTGTCCCTCACTTTACATTTACAAGGATTTGTGAAGAATTTAGGATGAAACAGGCGTAATTGTGAGCTTGGGCAAAGTCAGTTCTCAGGAAGGAATGTTTTTCTCTGCTGGAGCACACTGTTCTCCATCTTGAGGAGATGTTGTGTTGGTTACAGAGGCATGTGTCTACTGTCCTTAGTACAGTAAGGGGGAGGAATAGTTAAACAAAAAAAAAAAAAAAAAACCTTCTAATTATTTTATTGGCACAATTTCCACTGCATTACTGACTACACAGTTGCTATTTCGGCCATCTATTTTTTTCCTTGTATTGAAACCACACTGCATCTTTCTTGCTTTTACAACAAGGGGTGGGGACCTCTGCATCTAACCTTGTTTTTGCAACTGTGTTTATATTACTTTTACCGCCTGCAGGCTCACTCACTTTGAACTAACACACCACCAGTGAAGACATTTAGTGCAGCCAGTGCAGTGCGATGACAAAATTGGTTCTGGACCCTTTTTCACTGCTTGCATAATCTCTCAGAGCTGAGCTGCTGACCTGAGCGTTCAAGAGATTACTAATCTGTTTTTTTTGGAAGCCAGGGCCTGTACATTTGTCCATGATGAGCTTCATCTAAAGTATGGGCAGCGCTTTGAATGTTTTCTACATCATGCTTGCTGCTACAATTTTCATTATCATAAGATGTATGATAATCAAGCCGACCTGCAGGGAGTGCTGACGTAATGCATGAGGCCTCGCCTTCTGTCATTTGTATTATGTTCTGTAGAGCTAAAGATGGATGTTGCAACTCATTCGTGTGCATGTTTTTTTTGTGTGTGTGTGTATGAGAGAGAGGGAGAGAAAGAAAAGGGGGGGAAAGTGCTTGCACATGCCTGAGACTGCCTTGGGGCCACATTCCTCATTTAGAATTCAGCTGGTGGTCATGTGACCCGTCAGTCATACTCTTGCATTGGCTGCTGGTGGGAGGGGGGTATGGGGTGAGGGGTGCGGGGCGGATGGGGGGGGGGCAGTTGGTGCGTAGCTGTTGCCATGACTCAAGCTAATGCTCTTTTTCTCCTTCCAGCGCCTGAGACAAATGGTTGCTAGTACAATTCTTTCATGGCGACCAGCCATGAGCAGACCTCCAGACTAAATAACAAGGGACTTTAAGGTCAGAGAGCTGTGCGTATGCCAGCATGTGTCACCCACAGAGCCCTCGCTGCTTGAAACCCGTCTGGGGCTCGACGCTCAGATGTGATGATCATATGTGAAAGAGCAGTTGTCCTGCTTTTCACTGAGCTTGTCATTCATTACTCAGCCACTGCTCAGGAAACAGCAGAGAGTCATAGCCTGCTTATGTGCAAATAATGGGGGGGAAAAAAATGTGGTCATGTATTAATAGGCTTTCACTCACCAGCAGATGTTTGTTTAAAAGAGTGGCACCTTACAGAGGTTTAGATTTGAATTATATTTGACAGAGTGTTTATTTTACTCTGGAAAGCAGACTGTTTATGCCACTTTGGGCTACTGCACTAACATGTTTGATATCATTCATGTCAGTGCTTGTTTCACTTTATATAAATGAAGGGCACAATCTCTGTAGTGTTCATTCAGGTAGATTAAGTCCTGGATTTGATATGGTATGAACGTTTGTATACTGGCATTTGTATCTGCGCTGGCATCGACAAATGTGCATGAATATACCACATATTTTCATCAGCTCCCATACTTCCTGTTTCGGTGGATCTTTAATATTCAGAGACGTCCAAATGATAAAATCCTCTTACTGTTGAAGCTTGTTAAATGTTAAATGCATATCTGTGGAGTCCCCTAAAAATGCTTAGTTTGGCATTGTTTTCCTTCTGACCTGAATGGACTGCAACATCTTGACTCATTGTTCATGGAAAGCAAAATGTTCTTATTAATAACTGCAGATTATTGGAGCTCAAGCAGAATGCAGAAGAATACCATGGACCAGGAACTTCCTTCCTGCTCTATTCCTTAACCCATTGTCTCAAGTGTCACGCTGTTTATTCTGTGTTCCTTCGTTAGGCTACATGTGACCTGCTTAAACCTGCGTCTCGAACACCTATTCTTTCGGACTCATATAAAGTACACACACACACACAATTGTTTGAATGTATTTTGATATCTCAATACAACATGATTGACAATATTATTATTATTACTGCAGTGGCGGAGTAATGTCTGAAGATGAGAGATGTCATGTGCCGTGGTGCATTGCAGAGATGGAGCAGCGGCAGCTGCCCTGTCAGTTGTATCTGAGGTGTGGTGACTCTGTCAGGATTGAGTGTCTTGTATTGTAATGCTTAAAAATAACAGTATCACAGGTTTGAAATTGCACTATGCACAGTGAAAGGACCCACTAATGACATCAGTCCACTCCTGTGATGAGGGGTTTCACTCCCTAAAGCGCTTGTACAGTGTATACTAATAGTGTTGGTAGTCCCTGTTCTCAGTCGACCTGGTTGATAAGTGCAGATGCCTGGTTTTATGGCCACTTTAACACTACAGACAGATCCCTGATAATTTTAGCCCATGAAATCTGATAGGACTGTGTGTGTACTAGTGTAGATTGCTCCGTCATTGGGAATTACCATCATATGACTCAAGGGGGAAGGGGGGGTGTCACTGAAATACCACCAGACAGAATGGAGACATGGTGACTTTCCCAGTCCCCCAGCTGCATTATGGCTCCAGCTTAGCTGCATCAGCAGAACTTTTTTTTTTTTTTGCAGGTTTCAAGTGTCTCCTGTGATGCATGACATTGTTGTATGCTGCTGATCTTAGACCGTTAGCTTTTCTCACATTTCATGTCATAGCAAAACCTACTTTGATACATGCTGGACTAAATGACGTTTTTAAATCACACTTCCAGCTCTCGCCTGTCTGTTTTGGGTCTGTAGTTTTATAGTCACATTGTGAAATCACTGCAGTCTGTTCCCTGTCTACTGGCCTGGGAAGCCCCCCCCTCCAACATCCAAGCCTCACATGCCTCCCCTCTCTCATCCTTCTCTCTTGTGCTCAATCCCTGCCTTCATTCCTCTCTCCCTCAATCCCTCTCGACGAGGGAGAAGTTTCCAGCAGATAAAAATACAGCCACTCCAAAGGTTACTCCGCAGTGCCATCGTGCACGGTTGCCCATGGTAACCAGTCTTGTTCAAAACATCATTTATTCAGGAATGTGTGGACGGGGGTGAGGGTGGAGAGGGGGGGGGGGGCAGCAGCTCACCGTTAACCCTGCACATGCTGGAGTCAGCCCCTTACTTTAAACGTTTAGCTTAGAAAGACAGTTTCTTTAATATTTTCTCTATATACTTCATGATGTAGAAAATCTACATGTTTTGAGAAATCATTGCTGCTTGTCATTTTGGTAGATTTAGAAGTATCCATAAAAATGCCATAGTTTTTACACATTATTTTACACTGCTAAGATTCAATCAGATGTTATTTGTTGTGAAATGTATTAGGTAAGTGCACGTAGAGCGGTTCAGCTGCATTCTGCCATTTACTCTGTCCTCTACACAGTGGATATTTTTTTACTATTATATATTATTCACCATTTCATTTTTATTATTCACTTTTTGTCTTGCTCTATGCCCCTCTCGTCTTTGTCCGCACTGGCGTTGTTTTGTGCAAACTGAGAGTTTGTCTGGAAAGGGTTATTCCCATCTTGTTTTCATTCACTCTGCCTCTGAGCACAGCCATTTATAGACGGTGATGTCAGCACTATCTTTCGTAGCCTAGGGCCCCCTTGGCAGATAATGTATGCAATCTCAGACATTCCATTCCGTCCCGGCGAATAAGCTGCCAGCTGCTGCAGGCGTGAGCTTCCTGCCTCCTTCTGCAGATATTAAAGCTGCAGAGACGAATTGATTTTCTGTCTCTTTTCCCCCTCCACCACCCCTTTTTTCTTTTTCTTGTTTTTAGCTTCTTTTCAGGGCCGAGAAGATGGAGGCTACAAGCCCTTAAGGTTGTTGCAAATGTGAATTCACAGGATTTGTTTTTGTTGCAACTTGTAGTTAGTTTTTGTGTTTGTTTATATCAATTAATGTATGTTATCAATCATATCATGCTTTTATTAGGAATGAGTGCCTTTATATATTTCAGGATACATTTTGAAGGCTTATTTTCTAATTAACGTTATACTGCAGTATTAAGAAAAGGTTAACAACATACAGCGCATTCTTATATAACCAAAACAACTCAGTGATACAAAGCCCACACGAGAAGGAGCTTGTTTGGGTCTACCTTTCACTAATGACATTAGGTTGTTAAGGTGGGAGAAGGGGAGCAATTTTGGCAGGGTTCCAGCCTGATGTTTTTCATTTGCTTGTAAAAGACTTCAATTTCTTGTGGAATTCCAATTTGCATTTCAAGGCCAGCCCCCACCCTTGAGGGTTAGCCTGTTAGAGCTTCCTGTAGTTTCCCGCCAGAGCAGGCAGGGGTATGTGGGGGGCGGTTTGCTGGAATGGGGGCTCAGAAAAGGGGGGGTGTTGTTTTTTAGCACATGGAAGCAGACTATAGGGCACCATGGCGACTCTGTCCTTTCTGAAAAGCCTCCTGGCTAGATTGTTCAAGGCTGGTTTCGCTTGATTGATTCAGACTATTGAACTGGAGACAGATAGAATACCTGTCTGAGTACAGACCAAGCTTTGTATCAGATGATTCCTGCAGCCTTTGGGGATCTAAATCTCCAAGCCTCTTTCTTCAGGTTCAGATTAAAATGTGTTGTCATATGCTTAGAGAAACACGACTGCACTCTGAACAAAAACAAACTTGATTCCAAGGTGAGAATAAAGCTTGGACATAGAGATTTTTAATTGAAACAGTAATTGCTGTTATACGGTTCAGTGATTAAAAATCGAAGCTCATGTTTCGTGAGTCCTTGTGAACATGCAGAACCAGGAAGTAGGAAAGGGTTAAATGCAAACCCTAGGGCTGTGCAGTTCTTGGCAGGCGGGCCGGAGAAATGTAGCCCCTTTCATTCCTCTGGGTTGTTTACACGACTCTCTGGCAGCCATTTTAGACTGGAGCTCAGCTACCACAGGCGCAGGAGTGGACTCAGGTTTCTGAAGCTTTCACAGTGCAGTGAGTTCAGTCAGCAGCTTGTCCCCTCATCCATCTTCTCCTGGGGGGCCTCACTTTTCCCTCTACATTCAACCTCCCTCATTCCACAAACTGGCCAAATACAGCTCACTGTATTTGGCAAGCCGTGTGTGTCTCTAAGCACTATATTGTTTATGGCTTTCTTGTTGCTTAGTGTTTCAATGACTAAGCTGTGATGAATCTTTTGTCTTTTAAGGTTTGCTTTGCCTAAAAAGGATTCTTGTCCTACTGTTTTCCTTCTGCCGCAACCCACCACTTCCTTTTGTTTTCTTGTTATTGATCAAGATTGCTTTTGAAAAGGTTTGCTGCTGCTGTAAGCTTGGAAGCAGATTTGGTCTGTCTCTGCGTGACCTTGACTTTGCACGACTGATGATCATAGTGGGTAAAAGCCATCAGCGTTAACAGTCATGAATGTTCCATGAAACAGAAACCTCCCCAGCGGCCTTGTGGCAAAACAACTGAAAAAAAGATGGCCTGTCTGGTGGAGAGCAAAGTGCTCATTGTCAGTATTCATGAAAGCTTACTCTAAAAAGAACGACACCGGCTGTTTTGGTGAGTCCTACTTGTTTTGCATTCGTCGGGCCTGTGTGTCAAGGCTTTGAAATGCCATTTCAATATGCACTCGGAGGAATGTGCTCCACCTTCCGAACAGCCCTAATTAAGTGCTTCCTTGTGAAAATGCACAACCCCCAATGCCACCATCCAACACCATCCTTTACTTTATCATTCATCTCTCTTCTTCAGACCGGGCTTCCAGGGGTGTTTACTGCAGTCTGGTCAACCGATGCACATTAATCCTCATCATGTAAAAAGTTGATTGACCTTTCTTTGAATCAATAATCCATCCATGCCCCAGTGATGCCAGCACTCATTTGTTGAAAAGGATTTTGAGAGCTGGCTGACGTTATTGACTTTCCTCCTGTAGTGTTGAGTTATGTAGGTGATTTATGTACATTTGTAGCCCATTGTTTTTGACCTTTGAGTTGATTAACAAAAAAAACAGCAGTACATTAAACAGGTTTTCTTTAGTGTATAATTTGAGAAAAATGGAAATTTTGAAACAGTTGCCTTGTCCTTTCATAACGATTTCTCTCTCTTTTTCTACCCATAAATGTTTCTATGTAGCAACATGTTTTCCACTGCAAAGCCTTTTTGTGCAGACACTGCAAGAATGGAAAACAAACTGCTACATTCCTGAGATCACATTAATATTTAACCGAACACGTCTCTCGTGCAGAACTGCTGAGCAGTCGTGTAATATCTGTTGACACACCCTCGTTATTATCTGTGCATCTTGTTTCATTTTGTCTTCCCCATCTAATTGACAGCACGCAGGCTAGTGCCCTCACCCAAATCTGTAGACCACCTCCAGTGCTGAACAGTGAGATGGTGACTGGTTAAAGGAGACGTTGTCACTCAGTGTGGCTCTGGCAGAGGCCTCGGTGCTGATGATGGTTCTGATGGGTGCAGTTGTTGTCACCTCCCTCCTCTGTCACCTGGGCTGAGCGCAAATGCCCCCTCCACAGCCCCCCCAGGCCCATCTGTTGCGTGAATGAGCACTGTGATGGTGCTTCATTAAGAAGTGTTAGATGTGTCTCTGCTGTCAACAGATGTGCCAGACTTCCCCTCGCACATCCAACTTTAACTTCTGACATTTTAATAAGTAAGAAAAGCTCTTGTGAATTTTTTCGGATGTTTTTTCTGCACCTCGACTGTGGATGTGGTTTTGACTGAATTTGAAACTCTGGGCCTAATTTTATCCATCGGAAACATACTGGGCCCTTAAATGTGTTCTTTCATAGCAACTTACTTGGCTGCACAGGTTTTTCAGAATTTTGGCAGAATTCTCAGTCGATTTAATGAATACAGGTGAGAACATGGAGGCGCTGCTTAATGTTATATTTCAGTTTAAAATAGTTTGCTGTGTAGTTGTAAATGGAAACTGTTAGCAACCATGCTAATGTTAGCTCAAAAATACTTTGATATTAAACTTTTGCATTAATATAAAACAATATCAGTTATAGATGAATACACCTCTCGGATGTACATATTAGCACAGGAAATTGAGTTATGCACTATTAAATTCAATTTAAACAGCTCCAGGGTCCTTGGGTTGTGGGTTCCATCCCCCTCCAGGGACACACTCTGTTAGCAGTTTGGTGTGATCTCCTGGTGTCTGTGTGTGTGTCCTCTGGGTGCTTCCTTTTTCCTCCTGTAGTCCAAAAAAATATGTCCATAGGTGCGAGTCTGTGAATGAATCTAGAGAGTCCCTTCTTTAGAGTGTGATTCCAGGGAGATTTCTGACCTATCAAGACCTAGAACTGGATCAAATGGATCCAGAGTATGAAAGAATGAATTAGACATTGCAATAAAATGTTTTTTTATTGTTCATTTTAAACCAATTGTAGCTCAGTAGTGATGTAGCTTTTCATCTTGAAATTAATCATTTATTTTACTGTCTTCTAACATTTATATAGCAGCATCAGCATTGGTATCAGCAGATGTGTATATGTAGATTTACATAGAAATGAATACATAATATTGGCATCAGCCTGAATTTCCCATATCAGTGCATCTTTAGTTGTTACAAAACGATCCATTTGTAGTCAGAGCATGGATAAGATGGCTGGAATTGTAAGCTTACTGAAACAATGGTCTTAATAAACCATTGTCCTTTGGGCTGGGAGTACAGTGTCTAGAGACTGTTTCTCTCAGTGTTCCCCAGTATCTAAAATTCTAGTCTGTTGGAGCCCTTTCTGTTGATTCTGATGCAAAACCAGGCTAGAGTGTGAGACAACAAAGACGGTCGCCCACTGTTTGCGGAATAGCTCAGAATTGTGTCACACACATCTGTTATTCTTGCCATTGAAGTGGCAGACAAAGTTAACCCCACTTTGCTTGTTTTATTTTATTGCTTTCCTGTTCTTTTTTTTTTGCTAAATATTCCAGCATCAGCTCTTGCTACATGCTGGAAGTGGTCGTTTAATAAAATTCCTTTAGGAAGTTGGTTTTGTCGTTTAACACACACGGGCTAAGGATTATGCAGGATTCACCCGAACATATTTACCTCATCCAGACGCATTTTTGAAAATTCACTCACCTCTTAGCTTTTTCTGTATGATGCTAGAGTGAACTGTTTAATTGTATATTGAGTAACAATAATTAGTCATGCCTTTTCTGACATTTTCCGCAAATGTCATGGCAGCCTGGCGCGTGGCATGGCTCGTAGTCAGATGTCATCGCTCACTAAGATATGAGAGTGATCGGGGACTTGGCTTGTACTTTAAATAGAATGCCAATGAGGGAGTGCAAGGCTTGATTGGCACTGGCAATATATAATTCAGTTTCAGCCCCCAGGATTCAGGGTGAATCTGTGATCTGATTACTAATCAGGAGACATGGCAACCTCTCCCTCTCCTCCTCCTCCTCCTCCTGCTCATCCTCTGAGGCACGGCGAGAGCGGCACTCAGCTTCAGAGTCTGTCATGAACTATTGCACACCAACCTGGACCATTCAGCAGGGGGAAAAAAAGAAAGATGAGCCAGTTGCCATGGAGACGGAGACATGGAGTGATGCTGATTGGATGCAAGGTCTCTTTCCCTCTTCTTTACTCTCCTGCTCCCTCTCGCTAGTTCCCGCTTTCAATACTCAAAAGAATTGTATTTTTCTATCTCTGTTCTCTGAAACCTCTTGAATGACAGGGTAATTTATGCATTATGTGCCCTGTGGTCCAAGGGAACATAGCAACATATGCTTTTGAGATGTGATTATTGCACCATGGTGGACAGAGACAAACATTGTATGTCTTTCTTTGTGAAGCTTGGCTTCAGTGGAAATGTAAAAGATGTGCATTGAGGTATTCCAGTGCCATCCATCAACAGTCTTAAGGACTCAAAAAAGGAAAAGTTCTCTCAACATTGCTATGGAACAGAAAAATATTTGCTGGTGGTCTCACCACCAGCTCATACCACACCAACAATATAAATGAACCACAGTTTAGTGCAGATAATCTAGCGGCTTTATTTTGCATTCTGACTCTCTTGAAAGTTAAAAAGAGTTGCTAATATTACGGTGCTAGAAGTGAAGTTACTTCCTCCATAAAAATGTATGTTCGTAGTGTACATACGTCACTTCTAATTAGCACATTCTGCATCTCCCTGTTAAAATACTGCTGCCACATTTGAGCCCAAAGTCGCATTCCCAGTGCCAAGTGCTGGCTAACTGTAGAAGTGTAACCATACACTCAGCATTGATTATCAATACAAGATGTAAAATCTGATATACTCATGAAACTTTGATTAAAAATTGTGAGTATGCATGTTGCTGCACGTTATATTAATAAACGTGGTGGTTTTCAAATGATGCAGTTATAATAGTGTCATGATGTTTTGTTAAGGATTCTCAGCATTGGCCTGGGGAACTGTTTTCTGTGGCGTTTGTGATACAGAGCTAATAATTCACCATTATTATCTGACTCGGCTAATGCTCTTGTGGTTAAAATGTGATTTATTCCTAGGAGTCATGTTCTAAAATCTAGTGTAAAGCCTTCCCCGAAGATTAGAGGCTGTTGCTCCTAATTATTAATAACAAAGTTTCAGAATGTTGTGGACGAGTAGGTATCTAATGCTTATACCTTCTGTATTTATATGCCATTAAAATATAGCAGAAATAAGATCAAATATGATTATTACTAAATCAATAAATAGCTGCAAGGGGACATGGACTTCATATGCACACGGATGTAGTTGAGAAAGTTCAGCTGTGTTAGATTTACAGAGCGATGTAAAGTTACTCTATAGTTATCCCTCTCTCTGATCAGACATTTTCTCATGCTGCGCTGTGCCTTTGGGCTTTTTCAGATTTCAGCAAACCCTGTTACTCTTTCTCTCTGTGCAGCAGCCAAACCGATGTGTTTTATCAATCTCACCAGTGGACATTTCTGGTAATAGAAACCAGAGCCACTGCAGGAGGTTGAGATGGCCCACAGACCCGGGAAGGAGCCACTCGCTCGAGTTCAATCCGGTCCTTAAGGCGGACTGACTCAGATTGCACAGCATTCTCTATTTATTCAAGATTATGCTGGATTGTGGACCACAGTGTGCACTGCTTCTGCTGCATTCTTTTAACTTCTTTCTTCCCTCTCTCTGTGTCCTCTGCATATTTAAAACACTCTCCAAGAAAACTTGGCTGAATTTTCCCAGCTTTAAAACCCATTAGTGAAATAAAGCCAGTGGCTAAATGTACCTCCTGCCTTGGTGCCTGAACTGAAGGAGGATGTATCTCCATAGAAGGACTGGAGAACATCAGAAGATGAGTCATAGCTCTCAGTTCACGGTGGAGTTCAGAGGCCTCATTCATATCTCTGAATGGTGCCGGCTTCTTTTAATGGCTGTGATTTGCTCATTCAGACACCCTCACACTTTATGAGCCACAGTCAGGAGGACTCCTGCTGGCCAGAGAGTGGAAGTGCACGTAGACCTGCCATTTTCCTGCTTTTGTTCAGCTGTAATTACTTTCTAGTGTGTTTGTTTTTGGAGTAGCTTACTGCTTTTAATGGGTGATGACTCTGCTCTTTTCTTCTGTCTTTAGCATCAAAACCTTTTTATTAATTGACAACCTGAAATCCAGTGCTCAAACCACCCAGCCTTAATTGTACTTTCAGACATGCAGGTGTTGCAGAGTGGCAGTGTGCCTCAGTATATTTGGAATCCGTAAGCCGTGTGGGTTCCAAACGCTTGCCCAAACTGTCTCCCTTTCACAAGTCATCACCCATACTGACTGGGCCAGATGGCTCGATCTAATGTACGGCAGGCCTGGTTGCAAACGGCTGCCGTCAGTGCTGGCACAGATGTTGTGCTGTAGAGAGTTGCTGCGCTGCCCAAACTCCCTCTTCCTTCATTGTGATTAATGAAGCTTCCAGCTCACCTAGCTCTTCAGTCAGCCTCTGCAGACTGCCTCCATCTCCTAGGCCCTAGCAGTATTTCTTTCACATGGTTAGATTTATACAGGAGCGTGGTTCATATTTATGAAGTGCGGTCCCCATTTGTACTTACAGGCTTGCCTTTCCTTCCATTTACTGTCCGGGGCCTCTATATTAATCATATGTCACTCTCGCCCTGCTCCAGAAGTCGACCCTACCATGCGGCTTTGAGGCTTGGAACATGATTAAAGGGCACTGGAGGTTTTTCAGGGCCTAACAACTGCAATAGGAGCCAGAACTAGAACTTGTGATGAATATGGCCATTCTTCCAGCTGGCGTGTAGCATTACTTCCACCGTGAACTCACACTGTTGCTCTGTTTGCACTTTTACGTATTAGGCTAGTTTTGTGTTTCGGATTCAATCTGATGGAGGCGGTGGCTCTGAATGTGACCCCGATGTGACAGAAGGAGGACAGGGAGTTATAAATACATGGCCTGTGTTGCTTTGCCCTCTGGTAAACTACTCAGCTTTGCCAAGGTTCACCACACTGCCCAAAGGCCAAACTGTCTTAAGGACAGCCAGTGCTTGCTTTTGTTGTGGAGATTATAGAATCACCTCTACTGTCAACTGCCGTGACCTGCGGTTTTACAGCCCATACAACTCGGCACGGCACAGACAGAGACTGTCACTGTAATGCTGTGGCTGTGGCGGGAGACACAGAGAGACAGACATCTGCTGTAAGATGCAGTTTGAATATCAGCAGCTGGAATGGAACAGATCGGTACAACATGGGGAAATAGCCCGTTCTGTTTTCTCTGCGTTTGTCTACTGCTAGACGAGGTTTCCCCAGATCTTCTCTGACAGGGCAGAGACTGTGAGGTGAGCTGATGTTTTGGAGCTGGTTGAGCTTCACTGGGGGATGGAGGCTGAGTGTCTGGCCGCTGCGGGTGCTGCCGCTACAGCGGCGGATCGTTCCGGTCTGCTTCCCTTTCATTCAATGGGCAGCAGGCTGTGGGGCTGTGGGGGAGGAGCGCCGTCGCACGTCTTTCCGATGTGACGAGCCTGGATGACATGGGCAGAAAATAGCCCCCCGTCTCCCTCACCGAAACCCGCCAGCCAGCCCCCTCTCTCTCTCTCTCTCATCCCCCGACCGAACCCACTTTGCTGTCTTAGGAAAGCAGCCAATCACAGGCCACTCTGTTGCTAGGTGACGGCTGCTCGCCCCCGTGCCTGAACATGCTAATACAGAGCGGCACAGTTTCCTCCGTGAGATGAGCACCCTCACGCCACAGCCGAGAGTGTGTAGAGGATTTTTTTTTTAGAATTAAAGTGAAAGAGAGTGAGAACTGTACTCAGATGTGGGTCACAAAGCTTTTATAAGCGCTTTCACAAATTCTGGGGAGGATTATTTACTCAAGTCTGTCCTCCATTTTCTCCATTTCTCTTCTGTTGATGCCAGTTTCCCGTTTTGTTTATAATCCCAAGCTGTGAAGGTTAGCATAGATTTCTTCCGAGATGTAGAATTTAAACGCAGGTACCTTTTCTTTTCAAACTGTTGCAAACACTGTATAACTGGTAAGCAGTTAACGTCAGTAGTTAAACCATCTTATTCAACTGCCTACAGATGGTAGTGCATCAGCCCACGTTCTCCCAGTGATGGGGAACCTATTTATTTACAAGTGACTTGAAAGAGAGCATTGTGGTGAGATTAGTACTCTATCGGCTGATAGCTTGAGTTGAGATATTGGGATCGGTATCAGAGAAAAAAAAAGCTGGATTAATGCATCCTTTCCTGGAAGAATAGAAAAGTAATTTGGTGGCTCATAAGGAGGGAGAGGTGAAAAGGAGAAGGAGAGCAACAAGGTGTGATGGGCAGGTGGAGGACTTGATCAGAAGGGACGGCAGACTGACTTCTTCCCCAAGGCAAATGTTTAGCCACATAGGAAGAATCTCCTTGACCAAATTAGCTGGCAGAAGATGGGCTTTTCCTCAGTGCTGGGCTAACGTATAGATAGATCATATCTGCCATTTAGAGCGCAGGTCTGCATAAAGAAAGAACAGAAAAGGACCTGTCTTTATCTTTTTTTCTGTCGTACAGCTCTCTCCCTCACGGTTAAACTTCTGCTCCGTCCTTGGTTTCCTAACAGTCTTTTATTTTTAAAGCTGTTTTTAGACAGACTGACCCCTCTCTCAGGCAGACTCGACACTCACTCTCTTTCTCCTCCCTGCTTTCTGCAGGCATTAAATCAACCTGTATTGCACTTAGTCAAACTACTTGGCCTTTCCTATGCTTCAATCTGAAAGCTATTAGGAGTGCAGAGGTGAAATACAAGAGTGAAAGTGAACTGTACTGTAACTGGAGAGGTTTTCCTTTCTTCTCTTTTGTATACAGACACAATGCTTAAAAAATAATTAAGCTGTTGTTTTAACCTTATTTGTAGGGATGGCCTAGAATATTTGGATACTCATTCATTGGGTCGGAATTCAGTTTATAATTTTGAGAAAGGCAAACATCCACTCCACATGTATTTAGCCTTGTCAACATAAGTCGTGAATGAAGCCTAAAACGCTACAGCAGACTACTTACAGTGAAGCATGGCAAAGCTACAGTTCATTTTGTCAGCTTTACACCTCAAATTAGAACACCTCCACGAAGCTGTGGTTTATTCATGTACACTCTGTGCCCTTAGTGGCACAGTGTATGCACGAGTTAACGAACAACTCAGCGAGCGGAGCCATGCTGGGAGCCGCAGTGCAGCGTTTTAAAGCGAGCACTGATTGCTGATTTTTTTGAACAATAGGGCTGGCCACAAGGATTTAGGTATTCAGATATTTGTTCGTTGGTAAGGTATTTGGTTTCTAATTTTGAGATTCAGATATTTAGTTTTTTGGATAAATGTGGTTATTGATAAAGGAAACAATTCACCACATTCAGGCTCTCCAGCAATAAAAAAGTGCTCTCCCAACTCCACCCATATTTAGGCTAATCAACATAAGTCTTAGTGCAAGTGAAGCCTTAAACTCAATCATATAAATTAGCCTAACATGCTAAAACAGCACACCTACAATGAAGCGAGGCACCTCCGCTCAAACTGTTTAAACTGTGTATACTCTGTGCTCTTAGTTATTGAGCTAGTTAGCAGATTAGCGAGCATATGTAGTCGGAGAGAGGGATAGTAAAGGGTCGGAAGCGGATTTTGTTAATGACAGCAATACAGGTGCTGGTCATAAAATTAGAATATAATGCAAAAGTTGATTTATTTCAGTAATTCCATTCAAAAAAATGAAACTTGTACTGATTCATTACACACAGACTGATCTATTTCAATTTTTTTTTTTTGATGATGATTATAACTGACAACTAATGAATGAACTAATGAATATCCCGTGGGGTTTCCTCCCACGATCCAAAAAAACACACATTGGTAGGTGGATTGGCAACTCAAAAGTGTCCGTAGGTGTGAATGTATGTGTGTTGCCCTGTGAAGGACTGGCGCTCCCTCCTGGGTGTATTTCTGCCTTGCGCCCAATGATTCTACCCACTGCGCCCCTGAACTGGATTAGCGGTTACAGATAATGAATGAGTGAATGCTATATCCTAATATTAAAATATCTCTTGTTTATGTGGATTTTGAAACAGACTTGGGAACAGTGTACCCTATGTGTGGTTTATATTTATGAGTGTGTTTTCCAGAGAGGCTATGGCTGAATATACAGGACCTTTTTATGCACCTCTCCATTGCTGCAGGTGTAGCCTCAGTACAGTGAGAGCCAAGTGGGATATGCTGTTGGATTTGATGAATAAGTGTGGCACTGGGGCAGCAAGTGACGATGGGCAGCATGTTGGAACGGCACCCTCTACAGAAACCGTTGTGCGCACGCACATCAGCATTCGTAACGTGTCCACATGCCCCTGGTTGTTATTGGAGAAGAACCTTTACATTAATCAAAAAAATGCATGAGCCGCGTATTAAGGGAGATAAATATTAATGAGGAAGCGTGGTGCGGGACAGGCGGATGTGTTTTAATAAGAAGCGTATGTGGCGGTGCTGGGTTGGGAGGATGCAGCCTGGGTGCTGGGGCACAGGCCACTGAGGAGAATACTAATGCTGCTGCCTAGCTTTGTTCCACTTGAGCCCATCTCTCCTCACTCATCTATGTGCAGCTATGCTCTCTGGCAAAAACAGGGAGTGGGAGTCTCAGCTGCGAAAAGAGCATACATTTTTTTTGTTTCTGTAGCTGATGGAGAAAACACTGAGGCAGCTACGCTTTGTTTACAGTACACTGCTCCACAAATGGACAAATAAAATGCACCAGAAACGCTTATCTGAAAAACATATCTGGTTACATTAATGCTGAAGGAGATCTGATATGGTTGTGTGCAGGTTGTGCGTTGTGTTATGGAGGTGTGTTGGTGTCTGCTGATTATGTCGTGTGTGTACAGTGACGTGCGTTTGTCTGTGGTGTGAGGCATAATAATTTATTTCCCTCTAAATTTGTTAGCATTTGTTTTGAATGTGGGGACATGTTTATAATTGTGCAGTAACATAAATGTTATATTTTCCCCTCAGTTTTGATGTAAATCAGTGGTTAATAGTAATTCAAAATGAAGCCTGATGCTTGAGACAGTGCTCTTTTATAAATCTATGTTCATGTTTTAATCTAAAACAAATGTTGAAAATGTGTTTTATCCGATTCAACATATTTTTGTCGTTAAAAATTGAACGTATATAAACTCAAATTAAATGCAGTTGTTTGCAATTGTATCACTATCACTGTAAAGGAATCTGTCAGGTTGACTATTGCTTACAGTTATGTAGTAAATTGACACAACTGCTGAAATTCCTTTTTAACGTTACAGACAAGGCAGGTTTATTTAGGGGAGGAATAGGTTAATATTAATAACTGTTCTACCCTGGGGGAATCTGATGACAGCACTCGTCAGGTTCTAAACCTTTCAGCTGGTTATGACCTAAAGTACAGTATGTGCTTTTATGATTCTTTGGAAAATAAATGGTGAAATCATTATTTCAACAGAATCTTCTAACACAATAACACCCTAAAATATGAAAGATTAATAACTAGCTTTTGCTATTTATACCACTTGCATATGTTAGATTTCAAGTGTAATTTATTGAAATTTTAATTTCCTTGCTCTGCTTTCTGAACTGTTGGTGGACAATGCATGTTGGTTTTGTTGCTCTCCATTGTCTGTTCTGTCTCCTGATTTGGACCATGTGGCAGTAAAGCCCAGCCTGGTGCTCTTCTGGGAGGTGAAACCTGCTGTGTTGGGACCCACACTAAATGTCAGCACTGCCCACACACACTGCCCACTGCAACGCTGAGCAGCCCACTCAATGACCTTGATTCTGCTGAAATGTCACTGTGTCCACTATACTTTCATATTACAGTGGGGAATGGGAACAGTATTTACACATGAAGGGAGAAAGTTTGATGCTGAATTTCTTCAGTTTTGTTTGGTTTAGACCTAAATAGCATTGTCAAAAGTTACATAAAGAATGGTTTATGGTTTATATAGGTCAAGCCACAAAAAAAAAAAAAACATTGTCATGCATTCAGTCAAGTGGGTGTATACACAGTAAATTCACCAGTGTTAAATCAACACTATACTAATAGTGTTGATTTAACACTGGTGCATTTACTGTGTAGTTTTGACTGGTAGTATTCCTTTGCTCATAGGATTTATATTTCTCCTTCAGTTATTCAGTATGGTTTTACATTACAATGTACCTGACAGCCACGCATCTTTTCTCTTACAACAAGGTAACACGAAGAAAGGCCAGCAGTAAATTCAGCACAAGCCGGGGGGCCTCACTGTGTGTAGTCTGTAT
The DNA here is from genome assembly GCF_029633855.1 of Hoplias malabaricus. Classification (NCBI taxonomy): domain Eukaryota; kingdom Metazoa; phylum Chordata; class Actinopteri; order Characiformes; family Erythrinidae; genus Hoplias; species Hoplias malabaricus. Next base: position 59,982,092 of record NC_089800.1, read on the forward strand.
CGTGGTGAGAGTGTAGTCTTAAGGGATTGTGAGTAGAGTGATTGGGCAATGAGCCTCATAACTTTAGGTATTGCAGTCAGCAGCACTCTCCTCTCCTCCAGGCCCAACACCTGTCCTGTCCTGCAAAATTGCTTTTAAATTACATTTGTAGGATTCTCCCCCAGATTCCCCTCTCTATCATTGGGAAAGAAGGAACGAACATCCATTCGGGATATCCAATTTCAGCCTGCCCTGAGCTACTGGCCTTCTATTCAGTCTGTACTCTTCTGTAAGCAGTCTGCTGTTTCTTTTCTATCCCCTGCCTCTTCCTGTGCATTGGCTTTCTTTAAACCAGGTGGACATCCTGGATAAGTGTTTGTATTGTCCTATGCTGCACCGGGGTTTATCATACCGCATCATTTAACCCTTCCCGTTAGAGATCTCCTCCTGTCACGGTTGCTATTTCGAATATGATTTTGAAGCACGACCAAAGTAAAGCAGCACATCCAGACGTGCTGTGTAATAATCATCAGCGCTGAAGTGATGAGGGGCTGGAAATAGCATGGCAGGGCTCCCTGCAAAAATAGAGATGAATGAGTGTGAGGGATCTTTATTCACTCGTGCTCGTAGTGTGGCTCCAGGCATCAGGTGGTCAGCTCCAGCAGCGGTGCCCAGGCCACATCTGTCATGGCTGGGTTATTCCAAAGCTGTTTGTGCTTGTGTGAGTGTGTGTGTGAGATGGCATTTAGATGAGAGAGAGGGTCACCCAGCAGCTGTGCGGTTCTTGGCTGGCATGATGGATGACGGTTCTTCCAGCCTAATGTAAACCACAAACAACAGCCATGCCGTTTAGAGCTCAGAACAGGTGTGTTCTGCCACTTCCCACCACAGCATGGAGCTTTGGTAAACAGGTTATTTAAAGTCTAAAGTGGACGTGGACTCATTTCTGGGGTGTGATATTAGATTAATATTTCATTAACACTATCTTCATTATGCATGTTTTTTATAGCCTTTTTTTTAACTTTGGCATTGAGGTATTCCCATTTCAACTTGTTAAATACAAATACATATTAAAGTTATTGATTGCAGTCAAACATCAGTTTATGTCGTGAATCATGATCAATATTTAAGATATTTTTTCTTTTTTTCTTTCTTTTACTTAAGCAATATGAAATAGAGGGTGGCACGGTGGCGCAGCAGGTAGTGTCGCAGTCACACAGGGACCTGGAGGTTGTGGGTTCGATTCCCGCTCTATCTTAAACTTTCATTTCAGATATGTACAATTAAATTATAACTAGTCAGAAAGTAAATTAGAGATATCTTGCCTTTTGTTCTGACTAGTCATAATTCCAATTAAAGATATCTTAAATTCCCTCTATGTTATGGATATCTCAAATATATTTTAAGATATCTGAAACTAAATTGGTGTTCTCCCCGCGTCTGCGTGGGTTTCCTTCGAGTGCTCCGGTTTCCTCCCACAGTCCAAAACCACACGTTGGTAGGTGGATTGGCGACTCAAATGTGTCCGTGTGTGTGAGTGAATGTGTGTATGTCTGTGTTGCCCTGTGAAGGACTGGCGCCCCCTCCAGGGCGTATTCCCGCCTTGTGCCCAATGATTCCAGGTAGGCTCTGGACCCACCGCGACCCTGAATTGGTTAACCGGTTACAGATAATGAATGAATGAATGAATATGAAGTAGACACAATATTCTAATCTGAAATATATTTATGTTTTTAAGTAATTCAAAAACAGGAAACGTTCAGCAATAAAAACGTCAGCATTAGCTTAACTTTGATCTTTTCTATTATAAATTTAAGATAACATGATTTTTTACTGTTCTAAAACACTTATGTGATGCTCCTGAAGGCTTTAATTAGCTGAAGAGTCAGTCAGGAACCTGAGATTACATCAATCTATAATGTTCAGCTGCTCATGAGCTAAGATTGGTTGATACTAGGCTACTGCATAGATTTTTTTTTCTTTTTCACGGTTATCCACCTCCATATTCCCACCCACTCACTCAGACTCCCGTAACCAACCCCCTGTCGCTGTGCTTACCATCATCATCATCACGTTTTACTACCGTACCTGAGCTTCCAGCACTCGCGCGAAGGTCTCTGTGAAACTGGCAGTGTCATGGATTTTTATAAAAGGCATCAGTTTTATGTCTCTCTCCCTGAATAATGATCGGGCCTTAGTGAAACAGTATGCCGTCCTTTTTCCAATTTAAGCGAGCAGACAGAGGCCCTGCTGTTTTTTTGTTACTGCTGTCTCCCTCTCTCTGTGTGTGGCACCGTGCACATCAATGAGTACCTGCTCTGACATTTACTCGCCACCTTGTGAATGGAATCTGAACTGGCAGCATCTGTACACACACACACACACACACACACACACACACAGCTTTTGAAGCTCTCTCTCTTTCTCTGCCATGGTAACTGAAGCCTTTTTTGCGCTTCAGTTCAGGGTACCCTGCCCTTCCTCCTTTTCCAGCATTCCTCTCTTTTTTACTTGCTTTCTGAGAGAGTCAGTTTTCTTGTCTATGCTCCACGCACCCAGTGACAGACAAAAGGAGGTGGAGAGAAGTCTTCAATAGGAATTTTTTTTCCCTGTCTTTTTTTTTTTCTTAAAAAAAAAAAATCACTGCCCTATTTTTGATTTGGGCTTTGGGATGGCGGATAGAGTGTTGTTCCTTCTGTAAAAGGAGGGGCTGCTAAGTGTCGGGAAATTCAATCTGCCATGTCCTTGTGCGTCCTCTCCAGGTTGTGTACGAGTGTGTGTGCACTCTTGAGTTGAATGTTAGGTGGGATCGCGATTCTTATCTTGAGGGATGACTGAAAATGTGTGGCACACTGATAACGCTCCGCATTCTGCTGAGAAGGGACTGAAAATCAATAGCAAAATGTGAAACGAGGACAGTCTTGCTCATAACTATTAAGTATAATCAGAGCAGCCTTCTTTATTGATTGCACACTTGTGCTCCCAACGCAAACGGCTCAACTAGAGCTGACTTTAAAATCCCCCATCTCTCTGCTAAGCTATAAAAAGCACACCTGTCCTGCTTTTTAATGACCCTCAACGCTGTCTCGCCAGCACGTGCCCAGAAGCTCGTTAATGGCAGCACATCCGCCAGAGAGACGAGTTCAGAAATACCGGCAGAATTCCCTGTCTTTCTCCCGAGCGAAGGAGACATTAGCATAGCGTGACCTCTGCAGGGGCATTCTGCTCGCCCTGCCTGCCTGTATCTACACCCTAATCAATTTGAGTGAGATCAAAAAGCCTGGCATCTCCTCCGTCGCTCTCCCTCTTCAAATGGATTAGCTCCTTTTTGTGGCATCTTAAAGCTGATTGAAGGCAGCGTGCTGTGTGGAATATATTAGGGCACCCACCGTGCCACGCACCACCTCTCGGGGCTTCATGTTTATTTATCAGCCAAGCCCCCCTAGAAGGCAAAAAAACAGCCGCTTCCTCTCGGCACTTCCTGTCAGCAGAGGAAACCTGAGGACAGAATAGCTTCTCTGATGAGACGATTGTCTAATGCCTCAGCCTGTAGTGCTGTCTGTCTGCCTAGCTGCAGATCAAACGCGACATGCGCTCGGGTTAATGCAGCCTTTTCAACATCACACATTTAACCTTGAGAGAATTCCAGCGTTTTGGTCTAGAATTCACATCTTGCACATTCAGGCAATTAAGAAGATTGCATGTGATTATATCAGGCTGTGTTAACTGTCATTGAGCTGGAAAAGCACACAAATGCCCCCTTGATGACTTTCTCTCATAATAGCATTACACTGTTGTAAACAGCTCAGGTTATTCAGCACAGGTAATGAGTGAGCTATATGATGTGCATCTGTGCTTTGTTTAAAGTTTATAAAAATTAATTTAAAAGAAATCCGATGCACTCCTGAAGGGCTTTGACGGAGTTCTGCATCTAGCTGCATTACAAAGCTTTGTGCTCTCCACAGTGTCCTCTGTCCACCTTCAGCCCTTCTGCTTGATTTAAACTGCGATTGTTCTGGCTGCTCTTTGAGTGCAGAATGAATGTGTAGCTCTGTGTAGAGTAGCGTGAGATGTGTAGACCTGTGTGTGAGCGTAAGGCACAGCGCACGGGTGTGTGTTTTCACAATGGTCAGTTGAGCCCTTGCAATAAAGAACTATATATCAGCCATATATTAGCTTATCCAGACTTATCAGTGGATATAGACAATTTTCACTGTGAGCATATGTTTATATGGAAAAATACATCCTAATAAACAGAATAACTGCTTTAGTGACTCCAAGAGACTTCAAGAGAAGGCATCAAACTATGTCATTTTAGGCTTAACAGATGTTTAAAAGACATATCACATATATTGTTCGTCATTACCAGGGCAATTATAATTATAACATTCCTTATGATGCTGAATCATCCCCGCTATATAATTGCTAATTGATTAAAACAAATATTTTGGACACATACCATTCTTTATATTTTTCACTGATGTTTCCTAAAGTTCTTATATAAAATACGTAACATTGTAGCAATTTTTAAAATTAAGGTAAACATATGTTTTGTTTTTATCCACACTAAAAAAAGGCAGTTTAGAAGTGTTATAAATGTACTGTGTGCTACCTTTAGTAGAAGTGTAATGAAAGCTACCAGGTTGCCTCACCAGAAAGTTTGATGGACATAAGGGAAGCATCTCTGGTTCTGGTCAAACAGCCCGTTTGTGTTTGGTGTCAGAAGTCCACTTCACTTTATCTCGACATTGAAGTTACACGGCAAACAAGTAGCAGTACACAATTATATCAGAATTATATTGGTATCAGCAGATAAATGCTATTAAATCGATTAGCAGCATCAGCCTGATGCTTTGATTTTGGTGATATTTCAGACTGATAATTGCTGACATATATTTTAAGCCAGAAAAAGACTGGGTGACAAAAAAAAAAAAAAAGAAAAAGAAGTAGGCCAATGAACATCTAGATTAAAAATTGGCTCAGATTCTTCCCCCACTCACAGCATGAAGAAGTACAAAGGCAGTGCTGATGATCTCATTTCTATTTTGCTGTATTGTAGAGTAGTTCTATTGCTATAGGTCTACTGGTATTTATTTGTGTTTAATCCTTTGCTTTATATTAACTTTCATTTAATTATTATTAATATTTTTATTAGTTTGAGGATATTCATTCATTCATTTATTAATTGTAAGCGCTTATCCAGGTCAGGGTTGCATTGGGTCCAGAGCCTACCTGGAATCATTGGGCGCAAGGCGGGAATACACCCTGGAGGGGGCACCAGTCCTTCACAAGGCAACACACACACATTCACTCACACACTCACACCTACGGACACTTTTGAGGCGCCAATCCACCTACCAACGTGTGTTTTTGGACTGTGGGAGGAAACTGGAGCACCCGGAGGAAACCCACGCGGACACAGGGAGAACACACCGCACTCCTCACAGACAGTCACCCGGAGGAAACCCACGCAGACACAGGGAGAACACACCAACTCCTCACAGACAGTCACCCGGAAGAAACCCACTCAGACACAGGGAGAACACACCACACTCCTCACAGGCAGTCACCCGGAGGAAACCCACGCAGACACAGGGAGAACACACCAACTCCTCACAGACAGCCACCCGGAAGAAACCCACTCAGACACAGGGAGAACACACCACACTCCTCACAGGCAGTCACCCGGAGCAGGAATCGAACCCATAACCTATCTATAATTTAATTTAAAATGTGTTTAAAAAGCGTTTAAAGCTGGTACGTCTCTGTAAGGTAACAGTTAACAACTAACAGTTTTCTCAGAAGACACCTTTCATTTTAATGTTTGCATACATTTGGTTGAAAGTTAAAATGTTATGCAAATAAGTGTTACGTTTGTCAATACTGTTAACCCGGGGTATCTTTCTGTATTTTATAAATGTGTATATCGGCAGATATTAACAATATTGTATATCGGAATCGGACCAGAATGTCAGTGCATCCCTACAAAATGCCCAGTGAGTAATGGAACCAAATTAACAGTTTAGCAATTAGTGTGCAGACTACATTTCTTAATTGTAAACTTCTCCTTTAGAAGGGTTTTGTGCCAAGTGGGTGATGATTGAGGCATGTTGTTAGTACAGTGTTAATGGATAGTATATATATAATACACTTTCATTACATTTCCTTCAGTTTCAGTTGGGAATACTGGGAGCAGCTGACGGAGTGAATGCTGTGTCATTGCACTTGGCTGTAGCTGTACGGCGAGCCCTGCAGACTGGGTGCTGTCTGTGTCTCTCAGATTTGACCTTTAGCACCGGGAGAAAATCTCTGGGGAAGAAATAGAGACCAACCTTCTATTTCTGTTTTTGTATTCTCCACCATCCCGACATCTTTTCAAATTCCCCCTTTCTCTGTGTCCACCACATTCTCCCGTTTATCCTGTTTCCACCCTTCTTTATTTTTCTTGCCTGTTGCCTATATTTAATCTCTTACCTCACATCCTCACAAATCCACATTTGTCCAATTTCCATCTCAAGTAATCTTATAGTCTAGACAACCTGACAAAATACGGCCATGTTTTACCTGCTGGTTCCAAACATTATTCCTCTCTGTAAATAAGCCATTAAGAGCTCTTTATTTTTCTCACATGTTCATTTTCACTTGACTGACTTCCTGTGTTTATATTGCTGAGGAAGGAGGTAGGCATGGTAGGCCATCACAAGGTAGGCTATAGCCTGATACGAGTGTGTTGGACAAGCAGTCTGTGAAGATCAACAAAGGGACATCAACCGATATTACATTTAATGAATTTTGGCATCTTAGCATTGAGTGTCCTGAGTGTAACAGATAGCAATTTTGTAGTGTCAGTGGTACAGCAATAGCTGCTCTCGCCACGTGAGTGACAGATTTGGAAATCATTTCTAAATGGGCTCTTTTTCTGTCTTCCTGTCAGAAGGGAAATAACCACCAGCCTAGAAAGTGTCTTTGTATCGTTTCGAATCGGTTAGCATGATGTTGGCGAACGGAAAGCGCCTCTGTGTGATTAATTGCCCGGGTGGTAGACAAGCGCAGCAGTGTTGGAGACATGGAGTTCACAGTAATGTTAGATGAATTGGCAACCCTACACTATGAAAACAGTGCAGACTGAAGGCCCCTGGCTAGAATCTGGTGAACCCCCTCGCTCAGGGCCTCCGGGCCCTCTTATTACATCGCGATGCCATGCCAGGATAAATACATATTTCAGCTTCAATATTAGCTGATTTCAGTTTTACGCCTAACACTGCTCATGCGAAATGTAGGGTAAACACTAAGCTATTCAGACAGACAAAAGAGAGTGCACACAGAGGGCAACTCCAGAACTGGTCCCTCAGCACGCTTAGAGGGCGTAGACTGAACATCCTCACTGGTGGATGGCCCCGCTGTCCTTTAGCTGACCTTCATATTCATAACGGCAACTCCCCCACCCTAACTTTCATCTACTGTGGACTCTGCAATTGATTTTTTGTTGCTTGAGTGCTTTCTAAGGTGCAATTGATTTGATGTGAAAACTCCCCAGTCCCCATCCACCCCCGGCGCCAGTCGTAATAATGAATAGCTTCACCATTCCATGTGGATTTTCAGACCTCATAATTCAGCTTTTGAGACATGTAGATAACATAAAAAGTCAAGAAAGGAGCTTCTACATGTCTGGTGATTGTGTAACCATGTTTTCTCTCTGTACTAACAGCTTGAAGATATTAGCAGCATTGAATAAGGCCTGTTTTATAAATGTACTGCAGGCAGACATGACCCAACTTAATCTTTCTTATTTCAGAGAAAACCAACCAGAAGCGTTCCTCTACTCCACTGGAAGGGGTAGGCCAGAGGAACAAGCTGATGCTGTGACCAAGCCTCCTGGTAAGCAGGACATCCGGGCCGGTCTGAAGAACGTGACCTGTATGACCCAGGGAGCGCCAGAAGGCTCCAGTTCCACCGTACAGCAGGCAAATGCCATGCTGCACGATCTGAGCAGAATCAAAGATGAGATGAGAAGCTTGCTCAGGGTAAGCATGTCTAATGCACTGAAGGAGGGCTTTAACCCTTATGTGGTGTTTACATGCCATTCTGTGCCTCTTAGCAGTAACCCAACTGAAAGGGGCATGCAAACGTGGATGCTTCAGCGATGAGATTTATTCCACAAATATGGTTGACTGCAAAACCAAATAAAATGAAGGAGCGTGCTAATGTGATTATTTTAAAGAGTAGCAAAGTACAATTAATTAACATTAAGGTTTGAAAACTGAGTTTTTAACTAATTTTAGAGTGTTTCACCCAATTTGTCAAACAGTGTGGTATTGATTGAATCCAAGTTTCCAACAGAATTTCTCCGCTTGTTTCAGAGACCTACTGATGAGTGAAAATTAATGTCAAGTTGCACCATGCTTTGGTTATATGGTGATAAATGAATGAATCTCAACTATTTTTAGTTTTCTACCTTGTCCTCCATGTGACATTCTCTCTTTTAGTGATAATATTCTCAGTCTCAAGCTGCTAATGATATCATAAATTTTCATTTTGAAAAACATCCATTGTTGGTCAGGCCAGTTTAGTCAGTACAGTCTGCTCCTGTATCTGGTTAGTTGCCCACACTAGGAAAGTACATCCCTGTCCTTCCCAGTAGCACGTTGCCATGTTGATTTGTCTCCTCACACTGATCTGCAGGTTCCTTGTCTCCTAAAACAGGCCAATGTCATTTCCAGTGTTGTGCTTTAGGAAGTGGTAATCTAATTGGAGGAGGGCGCTGATGAAATCAAGCTGAGACTCCAACCCCACGCCTTGTGTCTCAGTGACCAGACAGCAATTTTCCAATTTTTTCTTTTCTCTCACTCCCTCGCTAATAAATTACAGCACTTCTTCGTTCGACCAAATGTGCCGCTGCCTGTTTCCATCTATTACAATCACCCCCACCCTTTCCCTCACTGAGCCATTGAGTTTCCAGGCACGCCTCATCTGCGGCTGAAAAATTCCGTCGGCCAAGAATAATGTAACACAAAGCAAATGACACATTAGCATATAATTGAGGATGCAGGATTTGAATGCTCTTTGGCCACTGACAGAAAGGCCCAGGAGTGTGTGTGTGTGTGAGTGTGAGTGTGTGTCTGTCTGTCTCTCTTGGAGCTGAGAGAGCCTCGTCACCCTGCACTCTCGGCACCTGGTCTGTTTTAATGGAATGTCACTCACACACCCTCTGCACGGTGAGGAGCCTACTGCAGCACATGGCAGCTGCGTGTCCCTCATTGACCTCAGCGTCTCAGAGATACCATACATGGCTTTGAAGTGCAATAAATTATGGATGGAAAGATCGATCGGCTGCAGATCAGGATCGGCAGACTTCTGTTATAAATATGCGATCAGAGATGCTCCTTCCATCTGGCTGATGAACGAGAGCCGATCTGGTGTGCAAAACATATGAGCTGAACTGTTAGACTGTTAGCCTACTTAATGTGATTGGTGGCAACAGTCACTAATTTACAGTTTGGTATGGTCTTTTATTTTTTATTTATTTATTAATTCTGTGCTATAATTGAAAGCCTATATGCATATTCACTCTGGTAAAAAGAAACGCTGGACTAGAAGGTATCACTTTCTTGGCCTCAGCAGTTCTTAAAAGCATTAAATAGTTAACCTTAGTGCTTTATTTGTTTGTGTCTGAGTATATGAATCATGGTTCACTGAAAATGGAAATTCACACATTCATTTCCTTACTCCAAAAGGCTTGGAATTGTGATTTATTATTATTTTTTTATATAAAACAAACACGTTTTTAATGCCCCTGATTAGATCATTACTGACTGATTTATTTTCATGAGAATCGGGAAAACAAAACGATGCAGAGTCCAACTCTGGAGGAAACCTGTCTGTTAAGGAGCCTTCATGTAGCCTACTGTACTCCATTGCTATAGTGTGATGATATATAATTAGATCCTTCTTTTGAATGCGCACACATGAAATCATACATATATTCATGCTTCTATGCATTTTTTTTTCAATCAGTGGCAGGTTTTCTGTTGTTTAGTAATAGCAGTGTTTGTCTCTCAGTCAGCCCCTGGCTCTGTGTGCTCTCTCTTTCTCTCAGACTGCTGATGCATTTCCTGTGAAGAGTGCCGAGGCGAGCCGTAGCAGCAGGAGCAGCCGCCCCGCTCCCCCCACCCTGCCCCCTCCTCCTCCCTTATCCCCCGTTTCCATGGTAGGTTCCCATAGCAACCCCAGCCTCTGCAGTGCCCAAGTTACAAGCCTTTTTCCTCCATGCCGTCTGTGCACGCTGTCCACAACAATCTTACAGGCACAATGGCACCCTTTGTATCCTGCAGTTTCAGCTGCTGCTGTTACACAGAGACTTTACAGATAAATCAGCACCGTTATCTCTCTTTTACACCTGGGCCGAGAGAATGAATGAACAATGCCTCTAAAAATACATATCCACGCTGTGTCACACCTCTCTAAACACAGCAAACAGGCATTTGCAGGTTGCCTTTTGTTAGACATGTTTTTTTTTTTTTTTTTTACTTAAGGGTCTATAATTGCTACCATGTCTAGAGAGGCTTTACTTCAATTGTACGAATGTAAGCCATTCAATGTATCGCGACCACTCTGAATTATGTGAATTGGCGCATTACCCATTTGAACAAAAAACACCCATTTACTTGTATGTTTAACAGAATGTCCAGCAAATGTGCTGATGCTGCCTTACTTCAGTGTAATGTGGCTAATTTAACAGCTTTCGAAAACACAGCTGTGGAATGACATTGAAATACAAGCCTCAGAAATTTGCAGGCATGCACCTGCAGTCACGAAGGGTTTGGTAGGAGAGAGGCTGAGGGTGGAGAGAGCCGTGTCAAGGTGAGGAGGGTGTGCTCGTCTTGGTAAAGGATTTATGGAGCTCCGATAGATTTATATTCAGGGGAGGATGAGAGCGAGAGACAGCCAAGGTCCCGCAGCTCAGCACACACACAAGCTCGATGAGAAGGAACGTGACAGGTTTGCTATTGGGGGAAAAATGCAGGGAATAAGACAGCCCTGACATAAGGCTAACATGGGAGTTAGATTGCTTTTATTCCAGTGTTTAAGTTACATTCCAGTCTTTTTTTTCTTGAAGACAGTGAGTAGTTCTGACTGAATGATAGATCTTTTTTTATACATTAGCTATGCTCTTTTTTCCCCCTCCTGTTCTCTCTTCTGCCAAAATATAGCCACTTCCCTTAATGGCTCCATTTATAATTTCTGTCACAGCTGCATTCTCGCACATTGTTTGCCTGTCAAGTACATTAAAACTGTTCTGTTATGAAGAGATGTGAAAATGTAAGTACTTAAAAAAAAAAAAAAAAAAAGTGTCATTACAAACGGCATCCTGGTCCTTTAACAGTAGATTGACACTGGTGGAGTAAATGAAACACTAAGTAAAATCATTGTAATCTGAGTTTTTCATACGTCTTTAAAAATTAGACTACTTGTCTGTTTCAAATTACCAAACATTATAAAAACTAAATCACTTTCAAAAAACCATAAGAGGCTTCAAGTTGTGTAAGATTTTGCTTTTGCTGTGTATTGTAACTGTGGTGCAAATGAGTTACACAAATTGCTTTTTCTTTTTCTCACCCTTCCTGTCTCTTTTCTCCTCTAGCCGTCAGAACAGGGTGTTAAGGTCACTTCCAAGGCTACTCCACTGTCCTGTCCTAGTGTACTGCAGAACAGCCAGCCACCTGCCTCCATGTTTGAGGATGCAGGGCGTGTCCTGAGGCAGGTCAGACACAGCCGGAAAGTTCTGGAGGAGAACCTTCAGGCCGTTTTGAGAGCCAAGGACGGAGAGGTGCTTCATACACAACTAGAGGCACTGTCTAAAAACAGGTATATTTAACAGTGCCCTGTAGCCTTAATATGAAATGATGAGAAGTTGCAACTGAGCATACAGTTTCAAAAGTGTGAAGCCAGGGGATTTATGACGGCATTGAAAGAATGTCAACCCAATGCTTAAGCTTTATTCTCTACGTCTCAACAATGAGCTATCCATGTTCTTGACGATAGCTGAGGAACTTTGTGCTTTTGCTGAATTTGTTTTCCGCTTCTGAAACTTCTTGCTGTGCAGATGCGCTCAGGCGTCAAGCCCTGTATGTGATGTTGATTGACAGCTGGCCTCAGAGCACACTCCAGGCAGGAAAGGGCTAAGCCAAACGGAACCGTCAGCATGATTGGCGGCTGTCAGTGGAGCCCTTTATCCACCTCAGCTCCAGCCTGCATTCTCTCACTCTGTAGACTTCACCTGTGAAGTCAAGGTCCTGTGCTTGCCACCTTAAGTCACCAGCACAGTGGACATGTTAAGGGTGTAACTATTTTTATACACCATGAAAAAACCCCCAAAAAACATGCATTAGAAACGGTGTATTGGAATCACCAGTCTTATATCTGAGGGCCTCTTATCTGTCACCTTCATGGAGACCAGTGCTAAACTCAATGCGTCTGGGTGCAACCTATTACAGTAAAGTGTAGACGTCTGGGCTTTTTTCTGATGTATCTTATACATTTTTTGTGGTTCATATTTTTGGGACTTACTTTATTTGGGAAATTCTAAGGCTGTCTTGGTCCAGTGACGTTCTGGCTGCATTGCATGCCATTGAATGGCATTTTTTTGGCAGATAAAGTAAAGGAAATATTTACGTTATCGCTAAATATCAAGGAAATGATTAAGGAATCATGTTTCATAAATGAGTGGTGAAATTCTAAGTTTATTCCAGGTGTCATCTTTATACGTATTATTTGAACAGCACAGAGATTCCGTCATCATCTTTTTGGTCAAAGCAAATTCATAATTCATCACTTTCGTCCAGTCACTCTAACCTAGTCGTCTTCTGTTCATGTGTGTGTGCTGGATTTCATTTAGCTTTTCCATCTATATATTTAACATCGTTAAGCAAATTTCAACATTTCTCTCACAAACAGTCTCCCATGGTTTCCACCCGTTTATTTTTTACTTGCCTGGGTGCACATATTCTAATTTAAGGCATATTGCCATTTCATCTTAAGTTGAGTTTTCTTTCCTGACATTCTGACGTCCCCAATGCTCAAGTTTTTTCTTTAATAACCTTCTCATCTTGTTAATAGTTGGACCAAACACAGCTGTCAGAAAATGACCACTTTTGCCTAATTCTTTCCATTTTTTCAGTAGATAACTCTCTTGTTCAGGACATGTTCATTGCTGTTTGCACTCCCTTAATCTGTAAGGCTAATTTTTATTGTAAGACCTTTGCTGGAATTTGTTTTAGAAATGCAATTTATACCCCCCCCCCCACCAAATAAATTAATTGAGTTTAAGAATTTATAAATCCAGAATATTTTGTGTAGTATGATTTGTTCATGAAGTCAAAAACCAGGGTACACATCCTCTAACTGTGGAGATTCTGTCATTTTTGCCAGGGTCATTATATACATTGACCATTTTCAAGCTGAGTTTAAATGGCTATCATCAGAACTTGCTTCAGAAAATGTTGCTTTTGTACCACCAAGGACCTTCTGGGTTATTGCAGACTCAATTGAAGGGCCTTCAGTTCAGTTGCCTATCAGTTAGTAATCTTCGACTGTCTGAGAGAACATGCAATCTGTGTTGTGAGTGCGTTTAGGGCCGATATGCAGCATAAATATGATATATACTAAAAGCAGAAGCACTGTCAAATCTCATGGCATCATGTATTCTGACTCCAGCTCGGCTGCAGCACGCTGCTGTGTGTCCGGCCATATCACTGATAGATTATGTCACTGTGAGCTCCATGGAGGTTTTGTTTGTTTGTGGCTTTTAGCAAGCGGCAGTCGGAATGAGGCGGACTGTCGGGGGGGATGAGAGAGCCGCTGCCTTAGTCGCTCTGTGGGAGCAGCGCAGAGGCTTTTATAGCAGGAGGTCAGGCTCAATCTGAGCACTCAGCCTGCTCTCAATGTGACATTAGGCCGGCTCCCCCAGGCGAGCCGCTGCTAATGGTTTGTGATGCGGCGAGAGGCGGATTGGGCGTGAGCCGCTGGAGGAGAGCTGGAGCAGCCGGCAGAGTGCTAAAGCAGCAGTTTAAAAACTGAAATGGAGAAGGCTGCCCCAGGACTGCTGTCTGCTGCTGATGATACTGAAGAGTGAAGAGGGGAGGGGTGGTAATGGTGCCCACTGGCTCTCCTGTGGCTGAGAGCTCTATCAGTGTGTAGGCTGGGCAAGATCACAGTGAACACACACTCTACGGCTCTGAATCTTTAAGTTATTAGGTGCCACTTTTGTCAAAGAACCGCACTAGCTCTTCCAATATGACTTTTAAGTGGAATCCAGTTTTTCTTTTAGTCTGCCACAACTTAAACAGACACATTCTATTACATTTTCTAGAGCTTCATTACTTCCCTCGGCTTCATCAGACTGAATGATTTTGCATGTTTGTATTTCATCTGTGAGTGTACTCTCAGTATAACACCCAGCACATCTTACAAAAATACACAAGACTATTAGGACCATTAGAAACTCTCCCACACAATGATTAAAAAAGAGCCACTGATGAAGAGCATAATAAGTACAAACATTATGTTCATCTTCACAGTGTAGCTTCCTTCTGCATTAGCATGCTTAATTGTTTCCTTTTTATAACAGTCCACCCTTAATGTCCACCTCAAAGCAGCTATCTTCCCATCTTCAAGATGTGTGATCAGAGGGGTTTTTTTGCCTTTAAACAAAAAAATCACACTCTGTAGGCTGTTATGCCACCACTGTTGGACGTGAATGAGTGTAAGAATGGATGTAACAAAGGCACGATGTTTCATTTTGGCCGTTTAATGTAATAAATTCTATGCTGTAGCATATGTGAGAAAAGAAATTAATATTCTATATATATATATATATATATATATATATATATATATATATATATATATATATAATGTGTGTGTGTGTGTATTTCTGGCAATAGCAAATGCATCTTACAAAATAATTCAAAAAGTTTCTTTGAAGAAAGTATAATAGATTTTAAATTCTTCCAATATGTTCATTATCCAGATCATTAACACAAACATTTTTTTAAAAATGCTAAGTGTCTCAAGTTTTTGTTTCTACGAGGCATTGAATGCTGACTGCTAAAAGTTATTCTGAATATTTTCTTAGAGCATATTTAATTTAGAGCTTTGGACCTTAGTTAAACATCTGTGGGGTCTGGTTTTAGCTCAGTGGCTCCCCTCTGACACCCCTCAAGCCCAAACCCCTCAGTTAAAAATGTCAGGCCCGATGGTAATTGTCTCCAAAATGGCAGGCACAATCAGCCCGACTCCTAACGTGTGAGCATGAAAACATAAACATGCTGATTGATGCGGCTGCCGCTCCCTGCTGTAATGGCTTTGATCTTTTCCTCCACTGAAAGGTCACAGGGATGGAAGAGCCAGACGCCGCTCGCTCGTCCCCACTCTCCTCCTCGAGGGGTCCGCCGTCCCGCCGTCCTCCACGCTGGAGGGGAAGCGCTTCTCATCACGCCTTATGTGCCTGGCTTGATGGATTCATTCATTTGGGTTTCTGACATTGCAAAACGAGGCTGAAGCAGGATTTTATCCCTGCTATCCATTTCACTGAATTATTAATGAAGCCATTTGCAAACCTGAAAGTTCCAAACCTTTTCTTCATCATGCTTCATAGCTAAAAAAGTTGTAGCCCACCTTTCTCTGGAGTAAAAAAAGAGCACCATCCAACTTTGAATTACTTTGTAATTATAGTCACCGCTTGTTTTGAAAATCCCATGAAGCATGTTGCATAATTCAGCGGGTAGTTGAGACCGCCTTTTCCTCTTCACGTTTTGGCTATAACTTGGAGATGCTTCTTGAACTCTGCTGTGCTTAAGTTTGAGGACATTTCTGCCATTTCTTATTTCTTTCAGTTATCTGTATTTTACATTCTCACAGTCACTCATCTGCTGGAGGGTAATTTTCAATTGTGGACATGAAAGTAGAAACACAGAGGACAACAGGTTCAACCTGAAGATTAAAGAGCCCTCACACAAATTTTTTCCCTTCATTTGTCCCTTGTGTCCACTCTTTTACTGAGAGCACTTGTTGCTTTTTCTGGCGTAATTACAACTATTGACCAGACCAGGAGATCTGCTGTTGACCTCACAACTGATCTCACACCTTCTGCTGAGCACCAAAAGTTTAGCAGTCTTCTTAATCACTTCTTTCAGATTTAATCTACAGCACTGCTTTCCTGATTCCTTTACAGATGACTCTCTTTATTAAATGATCAAGGCTTGTTTCATAATTTGAAGCTTGACAAGAGCAGCAGGCAAATCAGTAAGTTACACACAGTAATCTTGAATAATTCTTTGCAATTTACTGTGCAACTGCAGCATGATAATGAGCCCCATCTCTGAGTATAGTGCATTTTAGACTCCTTTAACTGTGTTTCTCGCTTCAGGCATAGATGGTAAATGATTATAAAAGCAGCTATCTGTTTTGAAAGTCTAAGAATGTTGTTTCTTTGGATCACTTTATTCTCGCTAGTGTAGTCATTATGGCTTTCATGTTGGTGAAGAGAATGTGAACGAATCGTTGCACTAAAAAAAACTACTTATAGCTCATTTTCCACCTCTTATTTCTCCTTCAAACAGCCTCAGCTGGAACATGGCAGTGTAAAAGGCGAGCAGCCCATAAGGGTTAATTGAAGGTCATTTTGAGCGCTCGGATCAATTGTGCTCCATTTGGAATCACAAGTGTCTTCAAGCATCATCTGATTAGGTGAATCCATCACACTGCAGACACTCGACAAGAGACTAAGGAACGCCAAAGCACACACACACACACAGGTCTTTAATGGGAGCCAGAATCTTTCACAAGAGCGTGTGTGTGTGTGTGTGTGTGTGTGGCTTGTGAGACATGTAGTGGGAGTGAATGTGAGTGTAGGGCTATTTTTGGGAAGGAAGAGAATAGGGATCAATGAACCTTTTTTACATGGCCAGCTGAGCAAGGGTGAGGGTGTGTGTGTGTGTCTGCTCGCGTGTTTGTGTGTGTGTGTGTGTGCACGCACGTACACAATGCCCATCAAAAATTTTGTAACGAATTTACCAAAAAAGATTTTCTTTATTATATTACATATATTTTATATATTATTATAGTATTTTATCCTTTATTTTAGTATTAACATATAAGTGAATCAGGGTTATTTGGATATTATATTTGGGCTTGGGCCTTAGTAAGAAGTTATTTCAATGACATGCCTGTAGTGTTTGTAAAAAAATGTATTTATTTATTTATTTATATTTTAATGCATGTCAAGGCATTGAAAGATCTATGAATATGAAGTGAGTTTTTAAACATGTTTGGTATCTTATATATGGAGGAGATTTTTGCAGAAATAAAGCTGCTGAGCTAGGGTTCGACCTGATTAGTGCTTCAGAGAGATATCATGCCTGTCCAAAAAAGCCACCTAGGATGACCTCACCTCATCTCAGTGTCGTGTTTCAGTGCCTCAAAATGGTTTCAGTTCTCAGGAAAAAAAACACCCTCATGTCTTTGATCTTGTACAAAGACACTAAGCTAAGCATCTACAGATGCCAATTATTTCCTTACTAGATTTATGACAGTGTTTTGGTGAAATTTGTTCTTTTATTCTGCTTATCCAAGCACTTACTCCCACATCTGCCTTGCTGTCAGGAATTCAAAATGAAAGAATGAGAAATTGTTGCTATTATTTTTCGTAGTAGTAATCATCAGCAGTGTCCTGAGAAACATCAGCAGAGATCAAACTTAAAGTGATAATAATGGTAAAATAATAGTAATTCATTTCCCTTCTGTAATCTGAATGAATAAAGTGATATAAAGCTATCTGAAATGTGATATTTGTCAAACGAATGGAAAGGGGGAAAATAAACGGCATGTATCTCGTTTTATGCTAAAGGCCCATTCTGTTATTATACAGAGAGGGTTCAGATTTCCACTAAAGGTCAAACGTCTCCAGATATTTGAAGGCCTGTGTCTGTGCTCACACACATGGCTATGTGTATTGTTGTTGAAGATTGGTAGTGGATGATGGGGGCTTTTGCTGCATATGTGTGAGCTCTAGGGCCAGCTGTTTGTTTCTTCACTCTGGCACCAAGGCAGAATCCGTCTGCTCTGCCCAGAAACAACCCTATTCACCTGGCATCTGAATGAGCCAGTCTGATCCAATGGTGGGCTTCCCTTAGCCACGCAGGGGAGTGTATATGTGTGTGTTTGAGAGTTATCTCTGTCACGGCACAATCCAAATTCTATACACATACTCACACACTCCCGGTTCCAACCCTCGTGTGCCCTCCTGTGTTAAGCGTTCTACCCCTGAAGCACATGTGGAGAAAGAATGAAGGAAAAGGAGGAGGAAAGAACAAGAGAAAAAAGGAAAGAGAACACTTCACGCTGGCTGGCTGCTGGCGTAGTCTCCTCCACACACAGAGTGAGTGGGAGAGAGATCGGCATTTGGATGGAGTGTGTCACTCTCTCTCCCCCTTCGTGTCTGTGATTTATTCACTGCAATAAGTGATGCAGAGACAGGCTAACAGGCCAGCAGACAGCAGGGCATTAGCATAATGTGTGCTGTAAAGGGGTTGCTAGAGCATCCTGTGTGTCTCTAAAAGATATATGGCACATTTAGATTAGCTCTGCCTGCAGATATCACTCCTCATTGTGATTAATGCAGTATTGTCATCTCTAGGACTCGTGAACTGAATGTATGGAAGAGCTAATTGGCTGCACTCTGTGTTGTGTTTATGCCTAAAGTTAACCCAAAGTAACTTGTGTTATTTTTTTTTTTCACAACTTGTTTCTGTCGTGTCTACAGTGGTGCAACGCCAGCTTGATTAATTTCTGGCTATCTGAGACAGTTGTTGTGCTGAGAATGATTTTTACCTGTGTGGTTGTAGTGGTGAAAAATAAAGCCGTGTGAGTGAGGGTATAACGATTTTTGAGAGTTGCCTCTGAATACTGAAGGCCTGGCCTGTGTCCTGCCTTGCAGGGATGCCAGCGAGGAGCTGAGAATAAAGAAGACTGTTGATGCCTGGATCAACGCGCTGAGCAAGGAGATTCAGGTGAAGCTCAACTCAAACATAACCTCCATAAATCATTTAATACCACACACACCCACACACACACCTACACACATGAGCAAGATGCCCTCAGAATCTGTTTTGTATTATTCAAGCATGGTATGCCACAATTCATCATTTTTACAATTGAACCATCAGAACAAGTTTTATTTACCTGCTATAAATATTGCAACGTCTCATACATTTGGCTGAATTTTAAAGCATCTTTTATATTGTGCTAAAAAAAGAATATTTTTGTAGTACCACTGATACATTGGGCGTATCTTGCAAACCTCCTGACATTTTCAAGTTAAACATGTACACAGTAATAATTTCTATAACAGTGCTTGATAATTCGGATAAAGTATTGTATTCATCCTACTGAATTGTGAAATAAAACGACTGCCTTTTATTCCTTTGTTCCAGGATGAACTAGCACAACCAGGTTCCTCTGCAGAGTGCAAGAGTGTGGAGAAAGCCAGTAGGGCAGCAGCAGTCAATTCAACACAGAGAGATCAGGGCAGCAGGAGCACAGCTGGGGCTGGGAATGGTAGCAGAAAGGTGGATAGAAAAGGGAAAGTAGCCCCTGCAGCAGTGAGAAGAACACAGTCTCAAAAAGAGTCCATTAACGCACAGGCAGTGAGCACACAGACATCAAGCCAACAGCCCGGTTCCCCTCTCAGAAACAACACTGAGCCACAGCCGCGCGCGGTGAGTGTGTTGGCATTACAGCTCACATCACAAGCACTCAACTTGATGTATCATCACCTGATTTCACTAATGAGCACTCCACACTAACAAAGAAGGGAACCTAATTAGTGAAATCATGTGTAGTGGTGCTTGGGTGGAAGGAATACCAGTAGACACTGCTAGCCCGTGATGCAACATAGTGCCCAGGCAGTGTGTTATAATGCATTCAGCACAGTCTATTATTAAAACAAACTGGTCCCATTGGGACTTGGGTCAGATTTTTAGCTTAATAGTGTATGAAAGCAATGCAAGGGGTCACCGGAGCTTTTTCCCTGCAATAATCAGCGGTCGTTTTTTTATCTGAGAACAGTTTGCTGTTTCTGTGCCGCTTCGTTGCAGTTCTCTTCTGTGCATGTGCTTTACTTATCGACAAATCCAGACAGCAACACAGAGGCTACGCTTGCAACACTGTGTAATCTGCCCATCTGGATGCAAACACAATACCTCAGGACCCTGCTCTGTCTCTGCTGCGCTTTAACTAAATGAGGTGTTCTCAGCGCCCATATGTTGCCTCCCACATCGATTTGCTATAAATAAGAGTGGGCAGACAAGAGCCAGCGCTTCTTATCTGTGTTTGGCCTGGGCCTGCTCTTCACTAATGGCTGCACATGTTTCCTGGTGTCGGTATAAAGGACACCCATCCTAGCAACGTCTCCTGCGGCTGACTGAGTGTTTGCTGTGCAAGGTGCAAGGTCTTTTTATTGTCTAACCAAACAACTGTCTACATAACAATGGAAAGCGAAGAACACTTTGAATGTAGACACTAACATGAGCTTGATATAAACTCAAATTTTATCCAGGTTTGTTTCTTCTTATGGGTTCTTGATGAATTGAGGACACAGAAGCACCTTTAATATGTTTTTTAATATAAGCTTTTAATCTAAAGCCCTTGCGATGTTGAGTACATGTTGTTCCTTCTGTCCCAGTCAGTGCTGCTGAAGTCTGAGGATGATGAGGCGTACTTGGCAAAGGTGTATGGGAAGGCCTTGTATGAGGGACATCGACGCACACTGAAAAAAGGCCCCTACCTCCGCTTCAGCTCCCCCAATCCAAAATCCATAGGCCACCGTCCCAAAGTAGTGGAGAGTGTAAAAGGTAAGGCATTTTCTCACTTGAAGTTAGTGTGGTACATTGAGCTCCTCTGCAACTGTGACATCAACATCATAATGATCTCTTTTATTAATATTTTCAACATATAGTTGTTGAGAAGAGTTGAATTGTGGGGTTTAACTGTATTTCTATGTAGCTTTTGCTTATGCAAGTGCAAGTCTATCTACTGAGTCCAACAAATGACTAAAGTGCTTCAGAATTTTTTTATTTTTTTATTTTTAGGGCAATTTTGACAAAAAGCATTTAAAATGCTGTTTGGATGAGCCCCAGATTGTAGCCTAAATTTAAAATAGAGAATGTTTATTTTAAATGATATAATTAGGTTTTGACTTAAAAAAATAGAATTGGTTTTGCCAGTTTCAGATCAATATATCACAATGCATTAGTTCAGTTTACTCCATTAATAGTGTTCCTTATTTGTGGCTTGCCCACAAATGACTTCAAAGAAAGAAGTGATGTGTAAAATCTTGTAATTAAGTCTGTTCATAAATACCTGCTCTTTCAGTGTTTATTGGAACTCGCAGCATTTCCACTTCGCTACCACTTTCACTTTCATCCACCATTCCTCTGTGGTAGGCGTGAAGATGAAGTCCTCCAAGACCCAGACCAGCATGTCCAGAGCTCCTGATGTGTCATTTCTACTGCAGCCTGCAGTCTCTGAGCCTCAGTACTTGTTCAGTCCCAGTGGCCCTGACCAGCAGCAGCAGCAACCTGGCTGCCCTCTACAGGGCTTCCTCATTCCCATGGCCATTCCACTGGGTAAGCCCCAATTCTGTCACTGCCCCAAAGTTACCATGTTTCCTCAGCACAAGTGATGGATAAGTTAAGTGTGCATTTTTATTGATACCAGTCTATAGCTTCACTCATGTAAATGCTTCAGTTTGTCACTATGCAAGACTCATTAGCTACTAGTCAAAGCAAAGTATGTTTAAAGTTTGAATTTTATGGAAAAACTGAAGTGTTTTTATTCCTAAGTTGAAAGAATGTGATAGAGGATATGAATATTGTTTTCATTTATATTACATAATATATGTAATATAACCTAACCTATGTGAGTAGTATATAGTATGTATAGAATTTAAGCTGCAAAATATGCCGGTGTAGTTTAGCCATGCTCCTTCTTGCTGAATTTATAAGAAGTGTTTCAGACCTCATTGCTGGTTAACAGTAAAGGGCAGCTAATCAGAGCAGATATAACTGCTTGAAATAAATGTAACCGTTTTAAAGAAAAACTACCTAATATTGTGACCTTAAAATGAAAGCTTCAGGATCATTGTGATGCTCCACTGAAATAAGCCTCTATCACTGCTATTCTCGATACAGCACTGCAGAAACTGAACTATGTATCTCGGAAACCATCCTCTCCCTTTCCCTCCCCAATGATTTCAGTACAGTGCTGTAAAAATGACTAGTGGAGTCTCAGGAGCGTAACCCCAACTTAGTGTTCTTTTAAATGCATAGTAAGAAAAGGTATTATTTAATAATAAGTGATAAAAATGGGTGAAAATTGTCCTTATAGTTACTTATAGTTAAAGTATATTTTTGTAAATTAACCCACACAAAACTCTAAGTATACTTCAAGAACAAAGTGTAAAATATGGGTTCTTGAAGCACCACAATGCACTGAAATAATGCTTGTTTTACTTTTTTTTTTTTTCAAAATACATGTTCCCTAACATCCTAGCTTAACCTTCTGTGAGACAGTGTAGATATTTCTGCTTCTTAACGACACCATATTAACAGCTAAAGCAGCCGTTTACATTTGCATTGCGATCATAGGCTTCTGTCCACCCTACAGTAAAGGACGGCACTTCAGCTTGACCCAGACAGCCCCCACATGCTGCCACCGTAAAGACGCCCTTCTTACAGCTGACACTGAACACACAGCAGCATTAAAGAATGGACTTAATTAGACAGACATTTTAGCTGTGTGAGTTTAGCTCTTAATTATGGCTGAGTCTTTGCTCCTCTAAAGCCTTCCTCCCTCGGCTGCGCTATTTTAATCACTTCACTGTCAGGGACTTTAATGCCCTCCATTCCACTCTAATTTTCCTAGTTCGGATCACTACGAGCTATGTCTTATACCCGACCTTGCACTGACAGAGGCAGTTGCGCTTATTAGTCAACCAACCATATGTATAAAAGCGTTTTCTGCACTTTTATGAACCAGTGTTTGCAAGTAAATGCAAACAAGGTTATCATTATTTAATAATAATATAAATATATTGTATTTCAATAATTATGATCTGTAGGATAATACACCATTTTGAAACACCACTTCTTCACACCTCCCTGTCAAAATGTAAGTATATAACGGTTCCTGTAACAGAGTGGTGATACAGAAATGGAATTGGATTGCGGGGAATGGTGTAATAGTGTTCAAACAGCAGGACGCCATTTTGAATACTATTGCTTGGCAGCAGAGCTGACCCCTGCTCTGGGATAGAGCAGGGTGAACAAAACCCCCTCTAATCACATCTGCAATGCAGTGGCTGTTATCAGAGAGAAAGACGTTTCCTGCACTGTCCGAGGAACAGGTCTCTCTCATTTAACACAGCTGCACATCTTCATCCAGATGGGTGAAGCCTGAATGATTGCACTCTGTTGATTTAGCAAACAAAGACAGAAGTGTAGATAGGTGAGTAGATCAGAAACAGGTGGTCCTGATCTGAGTTTAGTATTGTTTTCTTTAATGTCTCTATGGTATGCAAGATTTACCCTGATTGGCAGTAAATGAAAATGATGCACTATATTTTGCAGAGAAAAAAAAAAAATCAATTTTTACATAAATTACATAAATGCCAACTCTCCTCAGTTGGAATTTCTTTTTATAATTCACAGGGTTTGAGACAAGTAAGGCCATTTGGGTAAAGGGGATTTCTCTTATATTTATAGTATTTTCCCCTCACCCAAATGTGGTCAAACATTCATGATATGTGTGGTAAGTTTATTAGTTCCTTCCTTTCTGTATATGTTGACTAGTCACATACAGTGTATTTACTACCATTTTTAGATGCCACACAGAAACTGCACACATGCTTCTTTTTAAAGTTTAGATCTTTAGAAAGTTTTAGGTGTTTACATGATATAGAGGTGTATTTTTTCTGTCAATTTGTGATTTTTTTTCACCAAGCTATTGACTTAAGGGAAATATTTTAGACCTATTTAACTTACTTAAACTTAAACTCCTACCACACTTCACAGCTGAAACTGGACTTGTCTGTGGGCTCTGCTTATCTAGTTCTGCATGGAGTATGAGTATCTGGATATCTGTTCTAATACCCTGCATCTGCACATGGCACTTACAGCATATCAGGAGCTTGTTACCAATCTGGCTGATGTTTCAGGCTGGAAGTTCCCTGGGGTAGTTTAATCACATGCCACTTCAGAGCGGTCTGTTCGCCTCAGCCCTGGTGGCTGTCCTATTTCACATCACATTGTGCCTGTGTCTGTGTGTGTGTGTGTGAGTGTGTCTTGAGAGAAACCCCGGCGGAAAGTTCCAGACTCGTTAATAAGTTCGCAGGCTCTGCTGCAGTGTGTTACAGCGTGGCTGTGGAGTGTGAGGGGAGCAGGTTTGGCCTGGCCCCCGTGTGCCTCCCAGTGACACTCTGTAGGGCTGGAGCTCAGAGCTGCCCTATTTTCCTGGCTCTGCGGCTCCCCGGAGAGGACAGTGGGATTGGCAGAGCCCCCCAGGGAAGCACAGAGAGGCTTTCATCTGCAGCAGCTGTTCAGGCAGGCACATCCGCAAACTGCCCCGAGTTTCAGACGCCGGCCAAGTATGGCAGGCAGCTCCCTGCAAATCTGCTTATGAAGTTCCGCATGGCAGACCGGAGAACGTTCCCATCAAGTCAGCCTCTACAGATACAAGCTTTCCCACAGGGCTATAGGGATCTGATTGTGCAGTGTTTCATTTGAAAATTTGGATGTCAGCTAAGCTGCTGAAGAAGAATTGCTTGTTTTTGGTCTGACCTGCTACTGTTTGATGAAAAGATTATCTAAATTGAATTGTATAAATACAATGTTGGATATTCACTCCAGTATATACTCTCCACAACACAAAGCAATACTCCTTATCTTCCTTTTTTTTCAATACATTCTCATTCCCAGCACATTAAAACTTGTAGCTTGGTCAAGAGCTCACTGCTTTGTGTATCAGGTCACCACATTTTGATTAGAACAATGGGGGTCTTTCAGCCTACCTTGCACATCCAAGTATGACACTAGGGGCCCCCCAGTGCATCAGGTTGATCATTATGACGAGTTGTTTTATTTTTGTCAAATACCAGTGTATTGTTGTTGATAGGCCTGGACAATAATTCAGTATCAATGTATAAATGTTTTAATAACAATATGATTTTTAAACACAGTGGTGCAGCAGGTAGGTGTCGTAGTCACACAGCTCCGTAGGTGTGTGTCAGTTAATGTGTGAGTGAATGTGTGTCGCCCTGTGAAGTATTCCCACCTTGCGCCCATTGATTCCGGGTAGGCTCCGGACCAAGATTGGTGAGTAGAGACAGAGTGGACACAGTAAATGCAGTGAGGTGCATTTCTCTGCTGCTGGCCCTTAGCACAGATGAGGTTCTGATCTGAAAATACAGATTCATAGTCTTGTGTTAAAACTGATAATATTCAGATTCTTTGTTGCCTTGTTTCTTCACATGCATGCTTTGTGGTTCATCTGATTTGTTTTCAGTTGTCTGTAATGTCTATTTCTGCCCTGTTATTGTTCGTCATTGTGGTTATTTGTCCGTTCCAGTTTCTATATTCACCCCCCCCCCTTAACTCCGGGAGATGCGAGAATGCAAATGAGTTCTCTTGCCTCTTAACTTTTTTTTTTCCTTTGCTGGCAGTTATACAACTCAGCCCACATGTTTTCTATCAGAAATATTTGTGCATTCCAGATGAGTCAGAGACTCTTACTCCTGAGCCACCGTTTGGATGCCCTTCAGCCAAATTATGGAAATCATAAAGCTACTCCGTGTTTTGCCCGACTCCATGCAGAGGGCTGGAAAAACAGATTGCTGAGCCTGCAGCAGATTTATGCAAATGCATGTCTCCTTGTTGGCCGTTAATATGGCGTGGCCGAGCAAACGCATGACCGCTAACCTGCCGAGAGGTGAGCCAGAAATTCGGCTAGTTCTGTTAGCGCACCCTGGCTGAACCTCTTTGTCTCCATGTCCCTCTTATTGAACAGACGCCAGTCATGCAGCTGGGCTTTACTCCCAGTCTGGCAGATGTGCTCAAATGAGTGAGTCTGTATGTTGGGTTTGAAACAGTGTGTGTTAGTCCTGTGGATGTCCTTTATGACCTCTCTGGGGTAAAGTAACCGGGAGGTGTGTATGAGCTCCAGCTGTTGCAGGGAAAAGACTGTCTTTAATATCCTGTTCACATGAGAGTGCCTCTCTCTGCGTGTCCCGGCGTGTAAATAGCAATGTGATGCTATCTCCCTTGTGTCAGGGGGGCTGGTTTGAGCACAGCTTCGGGGGGTTTGTTTCAGGACCACATTCATATTGGCAGAGCACATCGAGAGTCCTCTAGCGTATCATGCGGAAGAGTCTGGAACAATGGGCCTCACTGCAGTGGTTCAAGGAGGGCGGGAGAGAGAGAGAGAGAGAGTGTGTGTGTGTGTGTGTGTGTGTGTGGGAGAAAGAGAGAGAGAATCACAGACAGACAGACAGACAGACAAAGATTGATTGTCTTTGTGATTAGCAAAGCCCTACCTTTTCTTTGCAGCTTTATGCACACGCTGTTGTTGTGTGTGTGTGTGAGGGCAAAGCCCTGTTCAAACTCATAAGCCATGCCTAGTTTTTACAGGTCTGAAAGTAATTTGAGTAACTTTTGAGTTTGGCTAAATCCCAAAAAAAAAAAAAAACCCTTCACAGCTACGTTGTAGTGTAATATTACAACAAAGCCATGTTTTAATTTGGAATACCAAGAATTTAAATGTACGATATGCAACAAAATGTAACAAATGCACTGTAATTGTACACTTAAAAATATAACCATTTTATATTCTGTGGTAGGTTCTATGTATAGTTCCAGTTTAGAGAAATGTGATTAAGGGACCATTTCAAATTTAGTGATGCCTGCAGTGTTGATAGTGATATTTTGCCTCTTGGTGATTCAGTTTAGATTTTCTGTGGAAATTTCGGGACATGAGATACATTGGGATCCATTATCCTGTATAAGTCAGTAACGTTGTTTACAGATTACATTACAAGACCTCTGCTGTTAAAACTAATCTGGAACAAATACTATTTAAGACTCATTCTGTTGTGTGCACTTCTCTAGGTAAGCCCAGAGTTGATGGCATAGCCCCACTGCCCTCACGGGTCACCATTAGTGACAAGCCTGTGACCGTGATAACATCGCTTCCACCTGCCCAGGCTTCTGCTGCTGCCTCCACCCCTAAAGTGCCTTCTCCTGTCCGCAAGCCCAACACAGTACTGCTGGAAGTGCACTCAGAGCCTAGAAGGCCAACCCCGCAGCTCCAAATACAGGTGAGGCTTTTCTCGAGCTCTGTTGTCCTGGCAACGTGAACTACATAATTGTGCCTCTATTACTACATTAAATATGGATAAGCATTCAAATAGGATAACATTTTCACGCACTCCAGACTGAATAAGTTGGAGATATTTGTGTTTTGTTCAGATGGTTATATGGCATTGCATAGCACAACGTCTCTACTAATTTAATCTCACCAATTTTTTTTTATTTCGTTTTTCTGCAGTATGATTAAAAGTCTATCTCTCTCTCTCTCTCTCTCTCTCTCTCTGTATCTCTGTATCTCTCTATCTAGGTTCAGCCAAGTGTGAACATTGAAAGTGTAACAGCCTCGAGCCCTGATCTCTCTCCTCTTCACTTCCCATCTACATCTATTCAGGTAAGAGCCACAATCAGCCAAAAAATATTCCTATTATGAGTTTTACAGTCATCTTTTATGACACACGTCTAGTGTATGTAATATCTCAGTACTTCTAATAAAGCTGTTCTAAGAAAGGTGAATTATCATTAGGGGTCTGGCACGAAAACCTTTATTGTTGAGGCATAGTGGCCCTGCCCAAGTTAGGAAATGAATCCCTGCCTGCCATGTGGTAGTGTGCAGTGTTATCCACTATGTTATGCCAAACACTAAATTGCCCACATCTACACATGACTCTCTCTTCAGGATCAGCAATGCAATAATCTCTACAAAAATACATTGCCATGGCTGTCTTCTAGAAATAGCAAGTGAGATAGAGAGAGAGATAAACATAAAAGCCAGTGCTGAAATCATTGTTGTGATTTTTACGTTTTTTTTTTATTTCCATGGCCATGATAAAATAAAAGCTTTTCCTGCTGCATTCTGATCACTGCTGGAGATTCAGCTCTGCTCAGGAAACGCTAACATAACCAGAAGCTCTTTACAGCAGTGCTCAGTTGTAACAGAAACATGAGCCCTGAAATTGTTCTTCGAGTTCCCCCCTGTGATAAGGTATGTGTAAGGATGACTGAAGGTTCTGGTTTGAAATCACTGCCAATAAAAAACTATCATCCAATAAAGGCTATTATATTATATTATGTTATTTTTGCAGTAACAATACGACTTGTCTATCTATATGCAGCCATTAGTATTTAGTATATACATTAGTATTTCATTGTTTTGACCTAAACGCTTGTCTTACACTCTCCATATAGAGATTACAGTAGAGAAGTGTGGGTCATTTCTAAAGACTCTGTGTTCCTCTGTCTCCTCTGTGTATGTATTATTGATGCACCGTGGCATGGCGAATTAAGGGTGGAGAGCTGCTTTAGGAGTGGGGCCATGCCGTGCTGGTGGTCACACAGCGAGTCCTGCTGCAACGCGAGCGCTAATGTTTCTGCAGCCTCATAGATTGATCATTTTGACAGGACCCGCACTGTTTCAGTAGCGAGGGTTTGTACCATGAGGGCATGCTACAGCCTGAAAGAGCACTACATTTTTCATACGGCAGCCAGCCTTGGCACGAGATGGATGGACACTGGGCCATTACATTTTGGCCAAGGTCCAAACAGCAGTACTTTCAATAACAGCCTTTTCCTCCATCTCCTCATGTTTGCATTTCTCACTGACTTGCTATTTATACACACATACATAGTTACACACATATACGTGTTTCACGGCAGTTTGGTTACAGTGCTTTTCCACAGCTCAGTTGCTCGTGCTCCTGCAATCTCAGCCCCCACCGTTCACATCCGGTTGCTAGGCAACACGTGCAGCTTGGCGGAGGTGTGGGTTAGATGATTTGGAACGAGTGCTGAGAGGATGAAGCAGCAGCGTGGCTCTGCTGCAGTCACATCGCTGCTGGAAAATCAGCTCTGCTCTACAAACGCTAACGTGACCAAAAACCTATTTACAGCACGGCTCAGTTGCAAGAGCTTTGGAAATGAATCATGAGCACTAAACTCTTTGAAATCTGTGCAGGGCACGGTGCATATGAGAATGGATAAAGCTGGTAGCTTGAGGTCATTACATCTCACATAAAGTGCTGCATAAAATTAGAGAAAACTCTTCGTTTACTTAATAACCAGTCTTCCTTACAAATATCCGGAGTTTCCAAAACAGGAATTCTAAAATATGTACATGTAACACCTAAAATAGCATGAAAATAGTCATCATCAGATAAACAGACCTTGTTTGTAAGCAAGAGGAGAAAATGAAGCAGCACTCTATAGATTTTTCTGTTCAAAAACACAGTGAGAATATAGCCCAATGCTGTCTGTGTGTAAGAATGTCTCAAAGCATTTTATGTTCCTGGTGCTTTTTCATATTTATATCTACAATATATCAACATATGATTTAGATATTCTCCTGGTTTTACCAGTAAGGGGTACTGTACTTTTATACTAGAGGCTTTTTATGGAGCCTTTACCCGTTGTTAGATACGTGACGCCACATTGTTGCCATTCTCCACCACACTTTTTCATTTATTGACTCGTCAATTATTCTTTTCTTCACTGTGGTTTATTTTCACCAAGCAATCTCGAAGCACTATATTATGAGTAGACGAGAGAAATGCCGCACAGAATAAATGTGGAGAAAGAGAAGAGATGGTGATGTGTGTGTGTTCCACCCAGATGTGCTGTTAGCAGGCTTGGCTAGTAGAGGCAGTGTCAGTCTGATCCTCAGCCGAGCCCTGAGGAGGCGAGTAGCTCTGCCAAGGGCACACTTACAGCATGGCGGCCCTCATTCCTCTCAAGTCTTTTGATTCTCTCTCTCTCTCTCTCTCTCTCTCTCTCTCTCTCTCTCTCTTTTCTCCCTCTCTCTCTCACATCCGCACTTTCTCTTCTGCTCCCCCCCTCTTGCTCACACTCTATTCCAACATTTCTCTTTTTCTCTGCCTCTCTCTCTCTCTCTCTCTTTCTCTCTCTCTTCTCCCTCTCTCTATCTCACATCCGCACTTTCTCTCCTGCTCCCATCTCTTGCTCACACTCTTTTCCAACATTTCTCTTTTTCTCTGCCTCTCTCTCTCTCATTCTCTTTTTGTTTTTGCATCTAGCTGACTGCCCATGACTCATCAGCCTGGAAGTCTTCGACCTCACAAGCTCTCATGCACACGTGCACGCATACAGACACACTCTCTCTCTCTCACACACACACAAGCTTTGATTCTTACACATGGTTTTGGTCCAAAACCGCCCCTCCTCCTCTGTGGCCTGTGTTCTCTTGGTCAGAGAGAATTGAATATGACCACACCTCACTAAGCATGCCAAGATGACACACACACAGAACTCATCTACTAAAAAATAGATGAGTATGTCCTCTGAGGCTTGTCCATGAGCGCAGCACTTGGCATTCTGTTTTCCAGAAACCGAGCGCACGCATAAGAGAGGAATTTATTTCAGCTGCTGCTTCGTGCTCCCTATGCAGTGTTTGCCTTGGATGGATGTGTAATTCATGAAACAGCATAATAATTGTAAAATAAAGTCTGTGTAATGTTATGTCTGCAGGTGTGTGTGTATGTCTGTGTGGACATAATCACATAAAAAGGGGGAGGTCAAAGGAGAACAATTTATGAATGAAGCTGGTGAAATGATTAAAAAATACATTTTTATATATAAAACTAGGAATCTTATCATCTGTGTACAACCTGGGAGACTACAAAAGCTTTAACCATCATCTCAGATACAGACATGTGCAAAGGCCTGAGACAACTCTTCATTTCATTTCCTGTCAAACTGACCATCAAGCGCTGGTTATTGGCGGATTCTTATTTTAAGCTGACATTTGAAAGTATATACAGGCAAGATCTGAGACAGCACAAAAATGTCAGCCTCAGAATAAAAACCACTCAAAACTTTAGTTTTTAAAAGTGGGAGAAAATCAAGCTCCACTTTTGCTTCAGATCTATTATAAAATTCACAGATTTGTCTCTCCATCCACTGTGAGAAAGCATTTCAAGTCAGTCAGTCTGAAAGTGTGTGTAACTGTGAATAAGCCGGTACTGAGAAAAGGAAATTGGGGCGGGGGAGCAAATCAAACAAAAATCTGCTGGTGTTCTCAGAACAATGGAATGGACACACTAGAGTACAACATAACACCACTGAAATACATTTTCTTGGGATTGTGAGAAGGAGAAATCCCATCCAATTTTTAAGACGAGTAAAGTAAGAACGGAAGCTGTAATAAAAACAAAGAGCAGATGAACTAAGTATTAATGGATATACTTATATATTTTCCTCCACGTTCTGAATGTCCGCAGATGTGTATATTTGTTCGTGTTAGAGAGATTGTATCTGTTACCCTTTCTTCAGTAGTCGTGAAGTTGACTGCTTATTGACCTGCTTGTCTCCCTCAGCCTATCTCAGTGCTGTGAGTAAGTGTTTTGTGTTTGTGAGTGGGTGATGGGAATAGTAATGAATAGTGTAACTCCTGGGTCCACTGCAGCAGGCTGCCTCTGTTCGCTGCTCTGCAGTGTTGTTTCTGCAGCACGCACTCAATCCCAGTACACAGCACTGAATGCTGTTCCTTTGTCCATCCCCATTTCTGTGATGCAAAATACTTTCAGTTTTCTAGATGTAAAATAATATTCTCAGTCTGAGTGGATCCAGAAAGCTGGGATTGTGATTTACTCACAGTATAATGAAAATGACAACAAATCTTAATATTGAGACTATAGTCAGTGTGCGAATTTGGATGTTCAGACAATGCAGTTGCTTCCGTTGACCTAATTAATGCATTGTCCATTCAAAATGATTTGTTGCCATAGTGCAGGTTATCACACTCGCATCACAGTGTTTGTTACAATATATTGTTACACACTGAGAGGTTTATAATGTTGGTGCAACTGCAGTATGTTTTTCCACTGCACTGTTGTGTACACAGAACATTTCCAGGCTACTTTCCACAAGAAAGTCTCTGTGATTATCTTTAATGTGTTTATCAAATCACACTACAGGAAAGCACTGACACGCTCTGGATAGTGTTATTTATTTTTTTGCAACAAAGAATAAATTGTATGTCACAGAAAAAGAAAAATCAGCGATAGCTCTCTTCTGATGAGGTTTAAAGGATTAAATTTTAATATTTATACTAATATTGTCAAACGTTACTATCTATTTGAAATTAATCATTTGTGAAATTCAATAAATAAATGGTCACTGAAATGGAGAGAACACATATTTAAATGTTAATATCTGCTGCTGCACTGTTACCGCAGACACTTACGCCAGTTACAGGGTTCGTTTCTTTTCCTCGCTCTGTATGCATTCTTTGTCGCAGAGCTCATAATGGCAATGTGTTCTCATTGATGTAGGGGGATTTTATGCAAGTCATTCTCCAAGGATTGCGGATGTTGGAATAGGTCTGTATCCCGTGTGTATCAATGCCTCTCCAGGTTAAGAATCGCTTAGTGCATTGTGTGCGTTTAAATATGCTTTATATTTAGTCAAAATACATTTTAAATTGTGTTATTATTTAGATGTATGTGAATATCCCATTGGATTTTCATCATTGTTACAGTGATGCTGTCTATCATATTATTGGATAGAAAAACAATGCTCTTCATACTTGGAGAATTAAGGACGTGAGCCCTGTTAATTGTAGCTATTATACGGTGCCGTCTGCCCAGCTAACGGCCTGCAGTCTGCTTTACTCCAGCTCAGTCTCGTGCACAGCGTGTACGCATGGAGGAGCCCTCTTTCTCTCTCTGCGTTGCCATAGAGACCAGAGCGGGCAGGCAGAGATGGTGTGTGTAACCCCCCGAGGGGAGGACTCGGGATTCTCTCACATACGGCGTGCACGAGCTGGACCAGGTCATGACCTTTGCAATCGTGTGTGTGTGTGTGTGTGTGTGTGGGAGTCCGCTCCAAATGAGAATGTGTGAGTGTGTATGCCAAGTGTTGCTCTCTCACCTCTCAATAAGCATGGCTGAGGGAAGAGTAATTGTGCCATGTGATAAGTCAGCATTGTGGCAGTGATTACAGGCAGCAGGGATTGGTGGAGGGAACATCAGGAGATGATGAGGTGCATCTGCCAGTGGAAGCTGCTTCGTGACAAAGATGTTTCACACAGCACCGTGTTATGATGCTCAGTCAAATGTAATCAACTTGCATTGGACTGTCATCAGGATCTTTTAATAATTCATACATGCGTAAGCTCATAATCCCTCCGCCTGTTAATGACATGGAGATTTTGCTGTTGTTTTGCACCTTGTTGACCTTCTCCTCTTTTGTGCCTCATATCAGGCTGCAGCAGGTACCCAAGAGTCTGAAGTGGCCGATGAGGATGAGGACTTCCCTGGAACGAATTTCTTGGCAGTTGCAGACATCCAGGTATATCCGACTGAAGCTTTATAACTTATAGTTTTTGGCTCAGTCCCATGCTCTCCAGTACTCAGCACAAAGGTCATTTGTTTTCTTGCCCAAGGGCATGGAGCAGGCAGCCTATAACACCCAGCCTGCCGCAGGAACAGTGATTCATATCCTATTTAGACTTTGACAAAAGTGCAAATACACATTCAGCTTGACACTCCTACTTGGAAACATCAGCTGTTAAATGAATGAGATTTGCAGAGACAAAGTGAGGAAGAGAATGCTGCGTTCATTAATTACAAAAAGCAGCGAAAGAGTTCGAAAATCGTTGTAGAGAGGACGTTGATTTAGGCGATTGGTATTGAAAGGGCGTGGTGTGTGTGTGTGTGTGTGTGTGTGTGTGTGTATGTGTGTGTGTGTGCATAGCCCATATCCCCTCTTTGTTCTGTCCCACTCCACTACTGGCTGTTCAGGAATTCCTCTCACATCACAGGCTACTGAAGCATACACACAAAGCCATAAGCCTGCCATATTTATGGCTAACAAGCGACGCAAGCTGCTTGGCATATTGGGCATTAGGCTGATTCCAGCGCACGGTCGGACAAGGGCAAGCCGTCAGTTAGCACAGAAATAGCACAGCAGTCATTTGACTGAGAGAGGAGAGGAGAGGAGAGCATAGCTGTGTTGTTCTCACGGGCTTTTGTAGCTACTGGAGAGGAAAAAAGAATGCAGATAATGAAAATAAAGGGTTTTGGGGTTCCACTCTATTTGTAAGTTGAACAATTCCACATTGCCCCCTTTCGGTTAAGGCAGCAAACTGCACGTAGTGTCTACTTACTGATCTTATGTTCCCAGGGCAGTAGACTAGTAAACGGATCATTTGTCCACAGTATATTGTGTACCAGCTGTTTTCTGGCATTTGGTCAGTAACAGAACCTAATTAACTTCTGAAACTCATATAATTCTACATCTTCGTATTGAACAAAGGTCTCTGACCGCTACATAATAAATCGAGTTGAATTCTATTTGTGTTATTTGTGGGATTTGTGGGATTGTGCCTACTTGTTGCTTTCCTTTTTATAACTATTCTGCCTCTTAATACTTGATTTATAATTCTGGGAATGCTGTGGGTTACTGAGCATTTTTAATGCAACTTGCTGTGTGCTGGGAGTAAATGGATTGCTGTTAAAAGTATTGCATTGAGTCATTTGTCAATATTATAGAGCATCTTTAAATGTTTGTGTGTCAATTAAGGTCAGGATTATTGCTCTGGTTATGCCAACATTGTCCGAACTGAGAAAAACTATAAAAGATCTCAAGTGCTATGTGCCCAATTGCCTATAATTAAGCTTTTTAAAAATTCCAATTACTGCTGGCATTCTTGCTCCCACTCTGTCTTTTAGCTCTCCCAGCTGCCAAATAAAGGGCTCAGCCACTCCAGTCCAGACCCCATCAAACAAGCCCTCTCGCACAGAGCAGCCAGGGCCACATGCCCAATCCTAAAATGTCATTCCTCTAAGTCTCCTGTGTCTCTGCTCTGACAGGCCTGTTTTTTGATGGAGCCATAAACTTCAAACAGGCTCAGTGACTGGCCGGCATTGCCAAGGTTTTTCCCCCTCTCTTTCTCTCTCTGATTTGCCCTCCCTCCAGTTTTTTATTTTTTTTAACCATTATATCCACCCTCCCCCTAATCTTTTTCTCTCTGGACCCTGGCCATTGGAAATGAGCTGATTGGCCCGGCTTTACCCAAGGCTGCCTGACACTGATCCAGAGGAATCTGCACATAATGCAAACCAGTGGCCAAAGTGTTCAGTGCTACCACACAAAAGTGGACAGAAAAATAACAAAAGACAAAAGTATCTCTGCTGTGTGAAGACAATAATGACCTCTTTGAATTCACACTCTGTCTAACATGTGTTAGCGATAATCACATCAGCTGGATGTGTCTTTACTGTTGACTGTTGGAGAACGGTTGACTTGTTTGGCTTTAATTCAGTGACCCAAACCGTGATTAGCAGCAGATCCGTCTGTAAAGATATCAGCCAATTCAGTAGGCACACAGTGTATCCCATCATAAAATCCCATTATTACAGTTTCCTTTATTCCTCTTGTGTTAAAAACCAGGGGCCCGAAGATGGAGAAGCTCCTGAAAATGCTCTTATAGAGCTGAATGGTCAGCCATCTCCTCCAGCTGCTATCTACCATGGCCCAGCTTTCCCCGTGCAGCCAGCCCAGACTGTCCCCCTCACTGAGCCTGTACTCAGAACTATTCAACACAGAGAGACCCTGGAGAACAGGCTCGTGGACTGGTAAGAAATTTGCAGAAGCTTCAACAAGTAAACACAATAGCAGAATTGTCCGTGTCTAATGAAACAGCTTCCATTCTTGTCTAGGAGACTTGAAGTCTTCAGGCATATTTTCCGTGCAACCAATGTTCATTCTTCAAAATTTGATATTATTTTCTCATTGTCAGGATCCAAGTAACCACAGACACATCCAGGGATTTTGACGTCAGGTCTCTGGGGTGACCCGTCTTTGTTTTCCGAGAACACCAGCAGCTTCTTGAATTGTTTTGCATTTCTCAGTAATGGCTTCTTGACAGATGCACATTTTTCAGACGCTTAGCATTGATTTGTTTTCTTTCTTGTGGAAGGATGATCAGAAACACCTGTGGATTTCTTAAAATCTGTAGCAAGATTGGCACTTGAGACTGTAATAGTTTTCATAGATGAAAATGTATCAGTTTATCTGATAAACCAGTACCAGTAGAGTTTTCATGTGTTGTTCTTTTTCCCTCTTGTTAGAAATCTCTTCTCAAGAGTGAAAACTTGTATTTAATTCCATTTTAACTGGAAATGTAATAAATTAATGATGCTCTTAGATTTTTCAGTGCTTTTGTGAGTGAAAGTGTTGTTCTCTCTCTCTCTCTCTCTCTTTCTGTTTGTGTGTGTGTGTGTGTGTGTGTGTAGGGTTGAGCAGCAGCTAATGGCAAGGATGATCAATGAGATGTTTCCTCAGCGAGCTCAGGCAGACCCAGCAGACCAATCAGAGCCAGAGGACAGTGTGGGCACGGATATAGGTAAACCATGATCGCCTGTTTATGACATTTGATCGTGGGTATGATGGTGGTAAATCAACATCTCGCCCACCACTGTCAAGTCCCTTTGTGTAATCATGCCCGGTGGTGATGAATTAAGCTCAGTATTATGCAGTCTGTGGTTCTGAAAAAACTATGTGATAAAAAACAAAACGATCCACAGTGGAATGTTCGCACTAAACGGAACACACATTTTCCCTCTCTTCGTTTCGATTCATATTTTGTGCAAACGCGAGCAGTGCATTTGTCAAAGCCGTCTGTATGCTGGCAGATTGTATTTCCTCATTATAGTGCAATTGCTCTTCTTCATCCCCTCCATTCCTCCTTTCCTCCATTTCACTCGGCTCACTTTAAGTCAGCCTGCGTGCGCTCCCTGCCTCATTAATCCCCACACTTGTTTAATAGAAAGATCAATGGTGTATCAAATTTGCAGAGGAGGCTACAAGTCGGCAATCAGCAAACTCTAGTCAGCACATTCAGGGACTGACTGGACTCTTCCCCACTGAAGCAGCCTCCATACTATTCAGATATTACATCACATTGCTTTAGACAGAGGAGAAGAGCCGCCCTGCCAAGAGTGCCACTTTTCGATAGGTGCCATTTTAGTTCTTTAATATTGCCAGTCAGAAATGCTGATGGGGCACAAATGCAAAGTAATATGGTCAGATGTACAGCAGCTTTCAATTTGCTCCCTTAGAATTATTTGCCTGTTGATGCACTGGTAGGGTTCAGCATATTTTAGCGATATATAGCGGAATGCTGGCCCTGTGGCAGCATTATATCAGGTACCCATTTCAAGGAACTTTGTCAGTGAATTTGAGGTACACTGGCTACTTTACATGGGGTAAGCATTTTTCTGGCAGTGACTTTGATATGGTAATGATTTATTAAGCCCAACAAGACCCATATGCTTGCAACCTAAATGTCAGTCTATCATCAGCATACTGATTTCTTTTTGCAGAACCTCCTTGTACAAGAATATTGCCTCCAAATTGAGAGTTGTTTGAAGTATAAATCATTTTCCTTCTGGCGTGAAATATCAACGGCTGGAGGACAATAAGACATGGTGCAATGACTCATAGTATTCACATCGCTAGCGATGATATTCCACCGAAGTGAAATTGTGCCGGTCCACTCCGAGTCATCAGCACAGAAGTCAGGACAGACGGAATTGAAGCTAGACAAGCTCCTAATGGAGGTCGTAATCACAACCAATCAAGTGTATGATTAGGCTGCCTCTGTGTGTTTTGATGCGGGTCAGTGGAGACTGCGGGTGGTGGAGGGCTGCAGCTGTTTGTGGATGCTGGATTGCCAGTTGACTCAGAGCTCATCAGGCAGTATGTGAATGAGGTGCTGGCTGATATCATCACCCTAATGCTGGGCCAGAGAGAAGGCCCCAGAGAACCTGCTGCTGCTCCTGCCTCAACCCAGGACACACACAATCAGCAGGTAAAAAAAATATATACATACTTGCACAGGATTTGTTGCGATTAATGGTAACAGCCTAACTGTATTGAAGGATGTGATTTTAATGATGATTAGCTCTGCAGTGACACCTGCGTTCTCTTATTGGTTTTTAATGTTCTGGCAGAAGACTCCAATTCCAACACCACTGCCCACTCCAGAGCCAAGTCTGAAAGATAGTCCTCTGTTTCTGAGAGAAGCACATTCTCCTGTGAGCACTCCAGAGCTCTCTGAGCATGTTTCACTGGTTCAGTCACCAAGAGACAGCAAGCCTGTACTACCTCAGCCAGCTCTCACAGGTCTCACAGTGTACTTTCAATGTTTACTATTTAAATGCTTTGTTCTCTACAAGCCACAGACTTTATTTGCAGAGATGCCAGTTAACTGGTTAAATTATTTATGTAATAGCTAGCACTGCTCAACACAGAGGTCGTATTATGAGCCCTTTTATAAAAATGTGAGCAGCTTTGCTCGTAAAGCATAACTACAACAGTAGTTATTAATCTTAAAATGTGTTTCTGCTGTTTTTTTTCTATATGTTAATTGCTAACAACTGAATAATATAAAAATATATGGGTGTTTGAAGTTTGAATTCGCAATATGGCACCTTTGGAGCTGAACATATTGTCCTTCCTGATCCTGATTATTTAAGAAGCAGTAAAGTCTCCAGTGGGAACACCTGCCAGCACACCACTTCCATCCCCCGGCAGGGTTGCAACACCTTCCCCCCCACCAGAGCTCGCAGACCCTCATAAGCCTTGGGGTGATGCAGAGCTTCCTCTGGAGGAGGAGGAGCCACATAATGAGGAAGAGGAGCAACAGCCACCACCACTGTGAGTTTTTTGGGGGTTTTTTTCCCCCCACCTCATTCCACTCTGGCCATTAATGTAAGTAAAAACTGCTCTGATACAGGTACATGACATTCTCATATTTCTGCGATGTCTTAAATAATTAAAAATAATATTTATAATATTTATGAAAACTAGCTTTTTGTTTCATAATTTTTTTTTGATGGAAAGATATAAGAAAACAACTTTTTCTTCAGGTTGAATTTAATAAACGTATGCCTTGAAATATTAGGAAATAAAGCACCCACAAAATTAATGTTAAATGGTGGCTGAACTGGTAATAATATGAAGTTGAGGTTTAGCATATTCAGCATCGTAAAAATCATATTATGTGCTCGAAAAATCTTCACTATTTCATATTAAGACGGGTCAAATATGTGAAACCACATTGCCCCCTGCTGGTAACACGTAGAAAAGCAGGCACTTCTAGAGGCATCTTTTTTCACTTCCATTTATTATTAGATTTGAAAACTGACTCAGAGCAATATTCTCTCTCTCTCTCTCTCTCTCTCTCTCTCTCTCTCTCTCTCTACCCAGAGATGTGCTGTCAGTCGCCCATGAGGAAGAAGTATTTCCATCATCCCCAGTTCTGCCCAAACCACAGAGTGATTTATTTCCAACAGCAGAGGAGCCTGCCTCTGCTCCACCTGAATCTCCTTCTGTAGAGGAGAGCAGCTCCCAGCTCAGCCCCTCCCTCACAGAGACGGAGACAGAGACTGCAGCCAGACACATCTCAGAGGGAGAGCTGCTGTTCAGCTGCGGCCAGATGGCTGCAGTCAGAGGTATGAGCCAGCCTGTCACACAAACACACACAGGAAACACGCAGATAGCGTCCATCCAGGTGAATGAGTCGCATTACTGTCACATCATTACACAATGAACTCATGCAATACACAATGTTACACTGGCCACTGCTGTGCACATAACATTCATGAAACAAACTGGCATTACCGCTGTTTGTTTGAATTCAGTGTCTGTTTTTTTTTCTGTAGCTTTGCAGGAAGAAGGTTTCCCTCTGCCCAACTTAATGACCAGCTTCAACAGCTCCCTGCATGGAGTCCAAGATATGGTGAATCCCTTTTCTGAACAGCATGTCTCATAGCAACAAAACCTAAATCAATTTTGGAATCAGATAACAAGGGTCTTGCCATAAAACCAATTTATATTTGAAAGCACCTATGGAGCGACTGCACAGATGCATTAAATTAGAAGCATGCATCTTGTGAATATTGTCCTTGCCTTACATCTCTGTACAGATTCATTCATATGATTTTCATCATTGTGGTTGTCAGGACTACGACCCCCCCAGTGAGGGGCAGGTGATTAGAAGGCCACTTGTTCCTGTCCACCATGACCCAATCCTTTCACTCCTGGCCAGGATGGAACAGGGACCAGCCAGCCAACCACAGCAACCAGAGGTAAATCACGTGCATTTATGGACATGCATTTCTGTACAGTACTGTCCAAAAGTCATAGGCCAATCTGTCATTTATTCAAGGCTCAGTGGAAATAATTTACATAAAATACACAGAAGCCTATTTTCAGTATTAAATGTATGTGTTTAATTTTCCCCTCTTCTCTTTTGTGCCTCGTCTAAAACCTTTTTCCATCAATCTGTCAAGCCTCAAAAAATGCATTACAGCTGCGTCCTCTAATGTGCTTTATTTTCCCCTTCAACATTCATTCAATCAACTACACAGACACACCTCAGAAATTAGTAATGTGTGCATCTGAAATGACTAAAGGAAACATTTTGAAGCATACTAGATATTATTATTAATACAGAATAGTTATTATATTATTCATATATATATATTAGATCTGTGGTTCTCAAACCATGGTACGTGAAGCAGCAAGTGTTGATACGCCAGGTGATCTCGTAAAATTGCTACTTAATTTAAAACAAAATAATTAATGAGTGAAAATCTGAAACTATTAATGTGTAAACTACGTAATGTTTCACGTTTTTCATAAAAATACAGCATGGGCTACAAAGAAATGGTATTCAGTACATCTTTAAAAGAAGAGCTGGGGCAGTGTTCCCCTGCTTCTTGTTTCCAGGGAGGGAACGCTATCTCCCAGTATTTTGCACAATCCATAAAAAGAAAGCCCAGTTTCAGCTTCTTACTAAACGTAAGCAAAGGCTAGAGACAGATGTGAGTAATTTGGATATTATTGCAAAAAAAAAAAGTGGAAACAAGAAAAACCAACCCCACGAAATACTTCCAAGCCCAGAAAGACTAAATCTAGAGACATAAATAGAGAGAACACTTAGCTGAAGGGAAAAGACATGGCTGGTCTTCGCATCACTGTTTAACAGCGCTGTGCCTCCTTCATCTACTGATACAAGTGCTGACAGCCAACAGTGAGCACCTGCTCCAAGCGCTGCGCTGTTTTCACCTATAGTCTATTAAAGCACATATTAAATTGATCTCTCTTCACATTTTTATTTCTTACAAAATTCTTATTTCTCCAAAAATCTATATGTCCTCATAAATGTATAATTGTGTTTTAAACCTTCATTCATTCATTCATTCATTCATTATCTGTAAGCGCTTATGGTGGGTCCAGAGCCTACCTGGAATCATTGTGCGCAAGGCAGAAATACACCCTGGAGGGTGCGCCAGTCCTGCACAGAGCAACACACACACTCACACCTACTGACACTTGAGTCGCCAATCCACCTACCAACGTGTGTTTTTGGACTGTGGGAGGAAACCCATGCAGAAACAGGGAGAACACACCACACTCCTCACAGACAGTCACCCGGAGGAAACCCGCGCAGACACAGGGAGAACACGCCAAACTCCTCACAGACAGTCACCTGGAGGAAACCCACGCAGACACAGGGAGAACACACCAAACTCCTCACAGACAGTCACCTGGAGGAAACCCACGCAGACACAGGGAGATCACACCAAACTCCTCACAGACAGTCACCCGGAGGAAACCCATGCAGACACAGGGAGAACACACCACACTCTTCACAGACAGTCACCCGAAGGAATCCCACGCAGACACAGGGAGAGCACACCACACTCCTCACAGACAGTCACCTGGAGCGGGGATGTTTAGATTTTTGAGAGACTGAAGAAAATCAAACCCTCTTCAGATCTAAGAAAATATTTCTGTCCATCCTTCCAAAAAAAATGCCTGAAAGAGCCTGTAAATGAAAAGGTAATAGGAAATTCATACTGCACCCTAAGACACCTTCGATGTGGAATATGGTTTGGTTTGATACGAATGTCATGCGATTATGGGAAGCAGAAATGCAGAATCAAAGAATGAATTTTGAGGTGTTAAAAAAAAAATTAAATATGATCACAGTAGATTAAATTGAAAAAACAAATAGCAAATAGTTTTTTTTAATTGTTGAAAATTCTGTGCTTTTTAAGGGTGGATGTGTCTAATACAAGAAAAAAAAATATTCATTTTAAATATTCATTCAAATAAAACAAATATTTGAATTTCCTGGGCATTGTAATCAGAAAAAAATAACATCTGAATGCGTGGTCTCTAACAGTGCTTTTCATAAGGGTTTGTGCTGTCAGTAGAACTACAGTTAACCCATGATGGTAAAAACTATATGTAGTCAATTGTTTATTTTTTCATCATTGAGGAAAATAAAATCCTAGTTCTTCTGTGAATGTATTAGGTGTACGTATTTGGTCTGGAGGATCTGGGCTAACTGACCGACTTATTTATTATTTATTTATAGCTCTGGTTAGTTTTACTTGTAGTTTGTACAAGACATTACACAAAGTTACCACTAGGGGGCACTAGCAACCCATGGTTGAAAGAGCTCTCAAATCAAAGTGTAAAATGGAGTAGAAATCCTATTGCATTGTTCAGTAAGTGTGAAGTGCTTGTGTTTTGTCAGCGGTCATACGACGAAAACAGCAGCGGGGAGGTGAGCGAGGGCCAGCGTCCAGTTCTGAGTGCAGCGCAGGAGAAAGTGGTGACCGGACATTCTCTCATACAGCCGCTCTCCACCCAGTCCACTGCAGAACAGAGTCCACATGCAACCCTGACCTCACCTGGACAAGTGCTCGTT
Source organism: Hoplias malabaricus (assembly GCF_029633855.1). Lineage (NCBI taxonomy): Eukaryota > Metazoa > Chordata > Actinopteri > Characiformes > Erythrinidae > Hoplias > Hoplias malabaricus. The sequence continues at coordinate 60,025,229 of NC_089800.1, forward strand.
CAGCACCCAGGTACATTCACAGATGTACAGACTTGAAATTGTGACTGCAGTATGTCTCACATATCAACATTGCTGAGCCCTTGTTTTCACAGAGAACAATTAACATGCATTATTTTGCATGTTAATTACAGCACTGGTGTTTGTTAAATGCTGCCTCAGCTCAACTGAAGTGTCTGAAATATCACAGGACACAGTGAATATTTTGTTTTTAAGACACACATTTTACATTACTGCAGTGATCAAAAACAGAATCAGTAGCCATCATCAAGTACTAAAAATATGTAAGACTTCTAAAGTATATATATCTTTGACACTGTAGTTGAATATTCAGTGGGAAACACGAAGGCTGTGAGAACAGCTTGTGTGTGGTTTACCACACACAAGCATTTAAGTTTCCACTTCTCACATATTATATTGTTATTCCTGCCACCGTAACGTGTGTTTGTGGAGTTACAGGCAGCCTCTGGGTGGCCGTCTGTCTTGCTGCCAGGTGTTTGTGGCCCTCACTGGACCTGGCTCTAATGGGGCATGCCTTACACTAGCCGTGTTATTTGAAGGGAGGGAATAGAGATGTTTGTGCTGTTGAATGTCTGTGTGTGTGTGTGTGTGTGAGAGAGAGAGAGAGTGAAAAAGGGAGAGAGAGAATGAAGGACTGAGCAGAGGCTGGCCCAGGGGAAGCCAGCCTGTCTGGATACTTCATCAGGATGCAGGCTGGGGGAGAGGAGCGGAAAACAGCCCTGCTCACAGCGTTCTCTAACAGCTCTGTGTGAACATTAGCCAATGACAACCTCCTCCTGCTGCACACTCTGCAACAGTTCTTCATAACCCCTAACTTGCTATATTTCATCAACTCAAAATAAAGAGGGGTTTACAGATGAAAAAGGCCCATGTTTGTTTAGTTAACATGTTTTTTTGGCTCAATAATATATAGAGTTTTAAAATCTGTGAAAAAACCTACACTGTGTTCTTCACCTTCTTGTGGTTTCTAGGTTTTTTGTAGTGCAAATACAGTCCGTATGTATGTTTATATATCTTTTATGAGTCTTGCCACTATGATATCAGTGTTTCAGCTCACATTATAAGTGCTTGGCCAGTATCTGTAAGTTATGAGTGCAGTGTAACAGAGCGCTCATGGTAGATTCCTTGCCTCTTCCTGTGTTGGCCTAAACCAATATTTACCTTAGGCTGAAGCAGCTCCACTCATGGTAAAAAGAACCTCAATGTTGCTTAGAGACGAGTGCTGCCAAAAGAGAAAAAAACATACTTGAGCAGCACAGACAAGACTGCCTTATTGATGGCGAGAAATTTTTAAGGCTGTTTTGCTTTCTCTCAACCGTGGTAATATGTCTTTAGTGAAACTGTGTCTTAATAAGCCTGAGCTACTGCACTCTGCAAATACAGCTTTTGGTTTACATGTGAAAAATCATTCACATCCATGTAACCCTCCAACATTGATGCCAAATAATCCAGTTTATTAGGTACATGTTTCGTGTGCCTACACTCATATCATTAGGTACTGAGTAACCTGATAAACAGTTGGTCAATCTGGTGGTGAATATTTTATCAGCTACACTCATCACTGTCCACCATAGGTCAATCTCTGTAGACTGTTCTATACACGGCAGTATTACCAACTGTTCCAAATTATTTTAGTATTAATTTGCTTAATCCATCCATCCATTATCTATAACCGCTTATCCAATTTAGGGTCACGGGGGGTCCAGAGCCTACCTGGAATCATCGGGCGCAAGGCGGGAATACACCCTGGAGGGGACGCCAGTCCTTCACAGGGCAACACAGACACACACACATTCACACCTACGGACACTTTCGAGTCGCCAATCCACCTGCAACGTGTGTTTTCGGACTGTGGGAGGAAACCGGAGCACCCGGAGGAAACCCACGCGGACAACACACCAACTCCTCACAGACAGTCACCCGGAGCGGGAATCGAACCCACAACCTCCAGGCCCCTGGAGCTGTGTGACTGCGACACTACCTGCTGCGCCACCGTGCCGCCTAATTTGCTTAATCAATAATTTTAGTAAGGCACATAAAGACACCATCCCACCCAACAAAATAAATAAATAAATAAAGTCGTGTGTGAAGAGCTGCTCTTGTTTGCTCTACTTTCTGGTTTTAACTGCTATGTTGTTGTTCCCATGGTAACCAGGTGAGAGAGATGCAGTAGCCGAGGACAGTGGGCTCTCGTTCAGCTTCAGACCTTCAGAGGAACATGGAGAGACTCCTCGTGTTCTTCCTTCATTAGCTGCATCTTCGTTAACTCAGCCTCTACACTCTACACACCAACAGGCATGTATCTCCTGCTCTGCCAGACTTCTGCTAATTTTCTCTTTCAAATTGTAATTAAGCAGCACATTACTTATTCATATGGCATATTAGCCAATTGTCAGGGGTTAGCAGGTAGAAAAGTGTAGTAAGTAGAATTTGCCGTACTATAGGAGTGCTGCAGGACATATAATAGATACAAATAAAGCTATTTTATGGGATTTTATGATAAAGTTATTATAACATGATTTAAAAAAATGCTTTAAAACGATGCTTTTTGTCAAACTTCACTACTGAAGTTTCCAAATAATCAAACTTAGTCCACCCTGAACTCTAGCGGTTGTCAAGTTATTCACAAACAAAAACAAGTAATTGTTTTTCTTCTGAGTGTATTGTTACAGTTGTTACTGTTGCATATTGATGAACTATTAAAAAGGTATTTACTGTTAAATTTGGTTGTTGTGTATAATAACATCAGGTTTCCGAACTGCCCATGCTTTCATGTCTTGGTTTCTATCAGTGTGGGTGCATCAGCAGAACTTCATTATTAACCCGTTTAATTAAGCAATCAATATATGGGTTGGCCCTGGTGGGAGTGTAGAGGAGGGGGTTGTGTAATCTTCCCTGTCCAGAACAGGCTCTTTCTACCTGTTTCTCTATTCTCATAATCACAAAGACAAAGCGGTGGAGTGCTGAGACATACACGGTGCGCTCCATAAGCAGGGATTTCTCTTTCCCCGTGTGGGGGATTACCCCTGACTGAGTGTAAAACTGAAACAGTGTGTTTGCTATCATGCTTTGTGCTCCTGTTCCTCTTTGTTTCAGTGTAATCCATGCAGAATACAATGTGAGCTTCTAACCCCTATTCATGCCTCTCCTTTCATCTCATCTTTTCTGTTTTAGGTTCCTGAGTCTGTAGAGACTCCCCAGATGGTCCACCGACCTGCTCCAATTCTAGTGAAGCAATATCAACACAAAGAGGGACCAGGTAAAGCTGCTGTAAAATATTCTCACCGTGCATAGCTAGTTCATACTGCAGAAAAACACAGAACACATCGCAGTTGGCATATGTGCTTGTGCTGTTGGGCTTTTTAAGGCATACTTTCATTCTATCACTTTCATGTGGTGCAGTTTTACTGTGCAGCATGATTGTGGCATATTATTATGCCTAAGCAAATAACAACAGTTAGGAATATGGCAGTGCGTGATAAATGGAGGTAAAGCAATAAATGCTTAAACCAGTAAATAAGTATAATGTACTGCATTAACTGCACATGTAATTACAGAGAGTGTACGCTATGTACAAATACACCCACACACACATCTGCATTCTGCTGAGCTCTCATAAACATGTTGCTGATTAAATATTGGATGACACATCTTATCAGCTATGTGCTGGGTCTTGGCCGACACCTCATGAGCTATTCACACTGAAACTGGCTCCAGTCAAAGCTGCATTAGTGCAAGATCCTACAACCACAGCCAGTGTTTCCCTTCCCTTGGTGTCCCACTTTGCACACACCCCCCCCCACACCCCCACACCCCCAACTTAAGTGAAAAAATGCATAGTTCCTTACACAGCCAGTAGATGGCAGTGTGTCTGTACGCCTGCAGCTTTCACACCTTCCTTTGTATAACACTGTGAAGCAGATTGTCCACTCGTATTGAAGGCGTGTGTCCTCCCCGCTGGATCTGTGGCTTTCACTAGTGTTCCAGTCTGCCTTTTAAAACTCATTCAGGTGCAGGAGCATTGTTGACGCGTCCTACACTTCAGTGGCAGCAGCTACAGAGAGGGCATCAGAGGCAGAGACCATGAAGTGAGGGGTTGACTAGGGGGGGACAGGTGTGACTTAACACATGCATCTCAATCTGTGCTGGAGGGTGGGTGTCTCTTGGTGTGTCAGGTGCAACTGATGTTGTTTTCCATCTGTGGTCTCTGAGCTAGTCGGAGAGATGGATGTGCTTTAGTGCAGGTCGAGTATTCTTTCCTTCAGATAATAAGCATAAAAACACTTTGCGATGGTGCTGCCTGTTCAAGAGAGAGAGAGCAAAATTCAGTTCAGCTTTGCCACTAGCATTACCAGTGTTTGTAAACAGACAGGGTGCTTTGGATGACTTTTTATGCAAAATTCACTCTGTCAGGTGGATCATTTTCCAGTGCGCATATACCCCACCAGTGAGGAAACAGCAATGTTCACACTGAGCAAGCAACCCAGGCTCACAAAGAGCAAAAGTGTTTACAGCCTGTTCACCCCAAATTCCGTTTAAGCACTGTTTAACCATTGTTGAGCCTTCACCCAACATTTAATAGCTGTTTGTAATACTTTGGAAGTTATTCTGACTTTCTATGAATAGACCTTTACACGTTTATTTATCAGTAAATTAACCTATGCTCACCCTGTACTTATTGTACGCAAAACACAGTAATTTAGCAGACTACAATAGAAAGTGCATGTGAATTTATGGATAATAAAACAAGCTTCAAACTAACAAAAGCAGTACCAAAATGGAAAGTTAGATGAACAAGGGTGAGAGCAAGAAGCTACAGTCTGGGAGAAGTGATACATACGTTATATACCATAATTGATTAGAGCGTGCAGAACACTGTTGCACGCTAGATGTTGGGGATGGACACTGGTGTTCTCCCTAAAGACTGTAGATAACATTGCTTCTCCTTGTAGGAATCATGTGATTTTACTTTTTTCTTAATTTATCTGTGTTTCCATGATTCAGTTATTATTTAGTTAATGAAAGCAATACATGCATCCTGATTAAAAAAAATGTTTTTATGTAGTTATAAACTCGTACACTGTTTTGAAATAGGAAACACTTCTGTATGTTACGCTAAGAACAATTATTTGATTAAACAAGATCAGTTAATTGAATTGTTTAACAACTTAACGTTGTATCTTTTAAAATACACTTTACGAAAATTATATATATGTATAAATATATTTATATTCATATATTATATATAATAATATATATATAAACCGCTCACTGATTTCAGAGTCTGCTGTGCTACTCGTTCTGTGTCGCTATCGCAATTCTAAACGTGCAATAATTTGGGAGTGTTCATATGACTGATGTGGTGTGACCTGCCATTGCCAGATTAGTTAGTGATGAAGGCCAGTACGCACAAGTGGCATAGTAGGTGCGATTGATATAGTACCATCTGCCTATATGGGAGGCTGCTTGAATGCCAGACTCTTCTGTGTGTCGCTGCATTGACTCCCTTTCTGTGTAATTTGACGCACCAGTGAAAACGGCAGGAAGACCAGACTTCCACCTGCATCTCAATGGCTCCATTTATATTTAAAATCACTTGGGCGCTGTGCTGCTTTCTCACTCTCCTGTGGGTGAGTGAGGGAGTGCTCGCTCGAACTAAAGCGATCAAGGGCACATGCCGTGCTGTTGTGAGGTTCATGATAAGGCTTCTACTCAATTACCCATGATGCCCTGGACAGGCAATAAAGCTAACTATGATAAATGCTGTATCCACAAAGAATCCGCTTTTATGTCAGATCATTTGCATCTCATTTTCTGTAACCGTGGTCACATAAGGCAGGACATCTGGTTTTATTTACTGTCCTGTACTGTCCATAGCCTAAAGCCTTAACAAATTTCACGCTCCTGCTCTGTACTGTAAATACGTGCGTTGGAACCTGTTTAGTCACGCACTCTGTCCACACAAAAGCCTCTCAGACAAATGCAGCCTCTGCCAGCAATCTGCTCCTCTGCCTATTTTACAGATGGGCAGATTGTTCTCTTTAAGAAAGACTACAGTGTGCTACCGTGTGCTCCAGTCAATGCAGACATGATTTAGCCAGTGTGTGCCAGTCATCCAGCTGCGCTTTGATAGCTATTCCTTTATATTTACCACTCTGAGAGAGAGAGAGAGAGAGAGAGAGAGAGAGAGAGAAAGAGAGAGAGTATAGAATGGTTTCTCTGTTCAGCCCCTGTTCAGTGGGTAGTCTTGACTTTAGCGGAGCAAATACATTAAATGTGCTTATATAATTGCAGTCTGGACTTGTGGATGTGCCCACACAGCACACAAGTACAGTGTTACCTCCCAGTGAGTTTGTAGCTTGTGGAACTTAAGTTATGTTTAATGCTAACTGTGCTGTAAGATTAAGACAGATTCATATAATTGGCAATAATACCATTGTTGAATATCAGTTCATATCTCTCTCACTGCCATTGCTTATTGCTCAGATTGTTGGACAGATCAGGCAGATGATTTACATGATAATTCAAAGTCTTATTATTCAGTTTCCCTTCAAAATTGATTAATTTCAGAAATTTAAATTTGGAATCTGTAAGTGCTGTTTATCTGATGCTGACAGTGTTAGTGGTCTAAGAAGTCATCAGGAGTCCAATATTCTCTCTATATACTTGGAAACTCATTTTTAAACTCATTTTACTTTGGCTTTCTTCTTCATTTTTAAATCTCCTCCGATATATCTCCTGAAAAAATAACACGCTGAACTTAACAGATGACTTTTACACAATATAAATAAGGTACTTTTCTACATTTTAAATAAATTAAATTATGCTGCCTGTGAATGAAGAACTGCCTGGGCATCAGCGGAACACAGGCTACTCTGTGAGAAATATAGATGCATGTGTAGGGAACAGGAAAAGGGGGGTGGTTACAAACACAAAGTCTCTCTCATACACACACTTCCACACAGATCAACGGTCTCTTATGTAGGGCCACATGGGTAACGTTTTTCCAAGCTGAGCTGCAGCTCTGGGTTCAGTATAAATGGCAGTAGTGCTGATGTGTTGAGTGTGCCTTGTGTCTTCATTAGCCCTCTGTGGCACAGAAACTGACAATGCATTGCCTTAGTAGAGTTTTTCACTTTTACAATAATTTGCTTAAAGTTGATATTCATGTAGTGAATTCGGACTTCTTTGGCCTTTAATAAACATAGCAAAAAAGTAATTATATTTGTGTTTGGTTGATTATTTCTTTATTTCAACAATGCTTCTTGGCAATAAATCTTATACTGTTGGAAAGCCTGTTAATTTCCCCTTTAAATGGTGCCACATTTGTAAGGAACATGCATTTGTGGGATGAGCAGTAGAGCTGAATATGTGGGCTGCATCCATGAAGAATTCGCCAAATTCTCTCCGCCAAAGCCCAACAGCTTATTCTGTGTGATGGTGTGGGGTGGCATCTTCCTCACTGGAAAAACGAGGCTTGTCATCATTGGAGGCAATCTAAGTGCGGAGATGAAATTCTGCAGCCAGTGGCAGTCCCATATCTCCATAGTCTGGTACCAAACTCTTTCCTCCAAGATGACAATGCTCGCCCCCACAGAGTGGGGTTTATTAGAGAATACCTCCAGAATGTGGGAGTGGACAGGATGGAATGGCCTGCCAGTGTCCTGACCTCAACCCCATTGAACACTTGTGGTAGAGTGATCAACACAACCACGTTGGCTGACTTGCGACAAATGCTGGTTGTAGAATGGGATGCCATCCCACAGCAGTGTGTGACCAGGCTGGTGACCAGCATGAGGAGGAGGTGCCAGGCTGTTGTGGCTGTGTATGGTTCTTCCACATGCTACTGAGGCTCCTGTTTGTTAAATGAATAAATTGTTAAATTGACAATATTTCTTGTTTCTTCAAACTTCAATCATCCAGTCCACCACACACCAAACAAGTCAAAGGCAGTATAAGCTGTTTGGAATTGGCAGAGAGGATTTGGCGAATTTTTTATGGGCGCAACCTACAAACTCAGCTCTACTGCTCATCCCACAACTGCATGTTCCTTGCACCATTTAAAAGGGAAATTAACAGGCTTTCCAACGAAATATGATTTATTGCCAAGAAGCATTGTTACAAAAAAAGAAATAATCTACGAAACACACATCTCCTTACTTTTTGTGTTATGTTTAGATACATTCAAAGATTTCATTGTTGATATTCCATGTATTCAGTGCATTGCAAGTCTTCTTCCTTTGTGTAATTGCATCTTTCCGAACACAATAATGAATTTCTTTTCTCATGATCTGTTCAAAGTACAAAGTATAGAAGCCATAGTCTAATATTTTTCTTCCCCACTTGAATGCAGATTTGTGTACACGTTTGTAGCTATGCTGCTACGAGACTATTGTTAACAATAAAATAAAGCTGACCCTGCTGACCTCTCTTTGAAATCAGACTTTACATTAGTTACGTCCTCTGACATTAATGTGGTCATTCCTGAATGCCTTTGCTTCGTTTGCACTCACTTTGTGTGAAGAGTTCTCGTGTTTCTTCGTCAGCAGCAGTCTTACACACACAGGAGGCCCTGAGACAGTGTGAGACAACACTAGGCTGCTCTCAGGGAGGTCCTTTTAAACAAAGATGAGAGCCGATTATTTTTACAGACCAAGCTTCATGTCTGTTCACTAGTTTGTGGTGAAAGATGGACAGTTTTACGTACTTTTGTTTAAACAGCTCTGCTATGACTGCTAGCCAGCTATTTGAGAAATGTTTCTGTTTCATATTGATAAATTTGGCAGCAGATTGCTGTGCTTTTGATTTACTGATGCAGGCTGCACAGTGCGTCATATTTCTATCGCTGTATGAGAAAAACACAGCAAAGTGCTGTAATAACAAACCAGACAAAATTAATCAAGTCTGAGAGGTGGAAACAGGTTAATAGCACTACTCAAATGATAGGAGTCAGCTGCATGCAGCACTAGAGTGGAATTTTTCATGTCAGAGTCTGGTGTTTGTGGTTGACATAATTAGAGTCGAATCATAGAGAGGCAGAGAGCTGCGAAGCGAACATGTGGGTAGAGCACCAGCAATGTTATCGTTACTAAAGGCTGTTTTTTTCATCAGCCATGCTCTGCGGAGAAGGGAAGGGGGCTTGGGAATGAAAGGTCACTGTTGAGGTCCACTGAGCCATCAGGAAAACTGAATTGGGGGTGGCACAGAAAAGGAACAGCACTTTCTCCTACCTCAACTTCCACAGCTGAATTCCCATAAAGAAGACCCCTAACACCCCACTGCCCCCACAAGCTCCAAGGTGGTTGCCTGATAGTCCAGTTGTGTGTTTACTGCCAAAGATGGTCTAAATACCACACACCTGCTGGCTATTCACCTATATCACCTTTTATCAAATTCAACAGGTTTTACAAAATATTTAGGAAGACATAAACATTTTTTTAAATTACCCAGCATTGCATTCTCTCAGTTTCTGTGCGGCCAAATACGATCTTTTTTTATTTAATTAAATCTCATCTGAATGGTTATTTAACTGTAATTGTTCAAATTATCATCAGGTTTTTGTCTGTGGCATGGAGCCCTAGTGCTACACATGGGCGTTCTGGCTCAAATCACAAGGATACAATGGTTAAATCTTTGGAGTAATCTGTTAATTTGATCCATGTTTGAAATCCTAAAGCGCAAATGTGGAAGGCTCTCTTGCGTCCACATACTGGACAGAACTGTTGACAATGTTGGCTCATGTTTGTCAGCGCTGGCTGGAACCCTGGTGCTCAGTGACCAGGCTGCAGACAGGACGAGACAAAGCCCCCAGTTAAGACCAGGATTTTGCTGTGTTTTCCTATTAGAGCAGGAAGTAAAAGGACAATAATCAAATCCACCGAAACAACAAACCAAAGCAAAGCAAAGCTGGGCTGCCTTTGTGGCTGTAGTCTGTAACTGGCCAACACTCACTCGTCCCCCTCCCTTTCCCCCTGATTGCTTCAGCGTTTGGACTGAAATTCATGGTCCAAATGCTCTGAAACAACACACAGAATAAATAAGGGCGGACAAATATTGGTTTCACATTTTGAAACCAGCTCCAGCCTGATGCTGTTGACCCAGAATATTACATAAATAATTTTTATCACAAAAGAATGTTTGGAACCTACTTTCAATGGCATTAAATGACTTCTGGGCCATAGATTGCTTCTTGCTGTCATAGCCAGAGGAGCGCACCCAGCCGAGGTCGTTCAGTTGAGAAAACAGAGAAAATGGCGGGAGTGGTTGTCTCAGTCTAAACACAACAGTGGAAGAGCACAGGCTTATCAGGAATTACTGCTGATTATGGGTTTTTCCAACAGTTTTTATTCTGGTTTAGTCCAAAGCCTTTAACCATATTATAAAAGACAAAACAAGCAGTATGTTCTCAGTTTTTAACATTTTTAACTTGTTTTTAATTATAATTTTGCATAATATTTTTAAAGTTGATTTCAGAAATTAGTTTTTTTCTTGCCGAACTTGTTTGAAAATGATATAATATACTGACTTTTCTCCAGTTGTATTTTCCTGCCTGCCTGCATAACCTGACAGCACCAAAATGAAGGCTCTTTGGCTGCACTGCAGGAGACTTAACAATCCTGCACTTTACAGCCTGCATTAGATTAAAAAGTGAATCAATGTGGGAAACAAATCTGTCCACAGGCTGTAAGCATTACAAAGGGCTTTTTTGAATTGTGTATTCAGAATGCGTATTTAAAATTGTATTTAAACAAGAACTCCCATTGAGGACTGGATTATTGTTTTGGCAAGCAGACCAGACCAACATGGCTGCCCTATAAGGCCAATTGCATAAGCTGAAACAGCTACCCACAAATATAGCTCATTCATAATTTTCCTCTCAGAAATTTCAAGGGTATGAAGTGATATAATTTTACAGAACGTTGCAGTCCATAAATTGGAAATCATACTTCTGACTGAAATTCGTACCCTAGGAAAGGCTAAGCTTTACAGAAAAAAGACTAGAAAAAGATTAGAACGTGAATCAGAGCAAATGTGTTGGACTTGAAACGGAATGTGAAATTCACATTGGGCTTGGTAAAGTTTAAACATGTTTTCAGATAGATATGTCAAGTTCAAATCAGGCTCAGGTTTCTCAAGTCACTCTCTTTTTATGTTTTTGGTTTTTTTACCCTGTTAGTTTTATATTAAACTGTTTTTAATCTGGAATGCAGGAGACTGTGTGAAATTCCCCAGTAGAGTGAGTGTGTGACTGAATGGGGGAGAGTGTGATGCTCTGTGATACACTGCCACGCCATATATGGTGTGTTCCTGCCTTGTGCCCAGTAATTCCAGGTGGGCTTTGCAACATAATGAAGTGGTTGAATGCATAGAAAATTTACTAGAATAGTTTTCTTATTAAAAATAGGGAGCGGTTATAGCCTTGAGGTTAGAGAAGTGAGCTTGAGGCTATTTCTTGAAGGAAAAAATAAATTCACCGCTGACGTGCCCTCGTGCAAGGCACCTTATCCCCAAACTGCTCTCCAGGTGCCAAGGTGGTTGTCAGCCTCTTGCTTCGGTTGTGTGTGTGCTCACTGCCCCTAGTGTTTTTGAAGAATTCCTCCTCACTGGATGAAATATTGAGGGCAGGGGGTGTGAAAGAACAGCACTGTCTCCTCCCTCAACATCCACAGCTGTGCAGTCCTTGAGGGAGACACCTAATAACAGCTCCCCGGGTGCTTGGGTGACTGCCTGCTGCTCCAGGGGCCTTTCCTCACTGCCTCCCTAGTGCACTAGTGTTGGTTTCACTGCCGCAGGTTATAAACAGAGGTGCATATTCCTTGTGTGTAATTCAATGACAATAAAAGCCTGTTCAAGTGAAACTTCCAGGGCTGTTTTTAGGAAAGTGAAGTTGAATGTGGTTTGTGAGGTTTAAACAAAGCTTTGTTTGCACTGTGGTTGTTGTGATTGTGGGTCGTATTCTGAGGATGTATTGAGTTCTGATGGAAGCTTTATCCTGGAGCAAAACAAACTGACAGAGAAAAGGACAGAAACACAAAGAGTGAAAAAAGACACAAAATCAGCAAGTGTCTCTCTGTCCTGATTGCCGTTTGGCTGCAGAGAGTGAAAAAATGAAATTGTGTTTGTCATTCCATCTGTGTCATGGTCCAGATCTGCCTGCACCACAGATTGTTAACTCTTTAAATGCTTGTTTTGACAGTATTGGAAGAACACCGTGCCCTGAAGGAAGTGTGTAGATTTGAGTGTCAAGTGCAATGTAGATGAAGCATTGGTCTCTGAGGCAGCCGGGTGAGTCACTATCTGGAGGTGATTGACGGAGACATGGCTGGCCAAGTTCTTGTTTATTGTCACGCTCCATTGAGTTCTCCCCTCCTTTTGACCTACAGATGCTGCAGAGCGGTTTCACACTACACTTAAAGCTTTCAGGCCAGCAGCAGCACATTGGCCATAGCATGACCTTGAGAAAGCGTAGCCAGCGGGCCACTCTAAACTCTTCAGAAGCCTTGTAAAGTTGTGAATGCTGGTGAATGCTGGTCAGTGACAGCTGTTGTGAAATGGGGTGCATAAGCTTCCAAGGAATGCATCTCTAATGGAAAGCTTGCCAAATGTAATATAACAACACACTTATTAGGTTATATGCATTTATGCGGTTCAAATGTACACGCCATGCTTTCTCAAGACCCACTGTACTGACCTCGGACCGCCAGTCTGGGGAACAGGAGGATTGTGGAAATCGAATGGGTTACATTTTAGTTATTTATTGATTGATTTTTAAGGAAAATTATAAAGAAAGACAATGTCCAAGATGATTTAAAAAAAAAACCCTCCTGAGTCAGAGACTAAACTTGGAGAGCACTTGCGTATTTTATCCCTGTCTCACTTCCTCTTGATCCCTTTGTGTTTCAAAGCATGGAAAAGTTCCTTAATGTTAATGTATTTATTCAGTGTCTGTACCTGACCCGTTCAGACTGGTTTCTTAGCAGCAGAGAAACACTAAACAAAAAGCTGAGTTTTATAGTGATCTCATCTAACACGCGGGCCACAAGATAATATCATAATAAGCTAATGCACGAGCCACAGTACAACAGCAATGCGCAGCACTCTGGAGTATGTTACAGTTCTGTACACTGCATTGAATTGTTACGTACTTGCTCTCTGTCCCTCGGTATATGCATTTAGTTCCAATGACCATGGCTTGTAGAACGGAATCAAAACTAGGTTACCAGATGATACACGCTATTTGTGGCTTTGTTAAATGTTTAAATAAAGGGACAGCTTCAGAGAAAGAAGATTTGTTATAAGATTAGCCTGTTTTCATAGCAGATGGCTGGCAATGTTAAGATTTTTACACAGAAGTGTGTCATGGAATTATGCTGCTGAACTCTGCGTCTGACTAATGCATGGAAAACCGACAAACCATTGAGAAATGCTTTTAAACTGTAAGTAAGAACTGACTCACTTGCATTTCATGTCTCATTTTAATCTATTTAAAGCATTTAAATGTAAGATTGATATTTAACTGGTAGGTAGCTGTGGGTGCTGTTTTTCAGCTGTGTTGATATTAATGACCCCTGTGTGGTCACCTAGTGAAAGATGAGGATCCATGAGAAACTGATGTCAGCCATCCCAGCTGTACCACTGTGTCTTTCTCTGAACAGCTGCAGACGGCTCCTGGTGAGTGCACGCTAAAGGCCCTTCCAGAGCATACATATCTTTTTATTGTGTCTGTTAGGAATTCAGCATGTTTGAAGTTTCGGAGCACTGTCCTCTGAGACTCTGAGACAGTTAGCAAAGGGACCAACTTGCCAAGTGGCTCTGAACATCTTAACATACTGTGAACAACGAGGGAAAATGCAGAATCATATATACGTCTAATAACTTAATCACTCCCCTCATTTTTCACAGTTTAATAGCTTGTTTCCAGTGTTCTATGTCACTCTGTTTCACCCCAGTGCTACCCATCAGAACTGAGACTGCACATTCCATCTGGAGCCTGCCAGCAAAAGCAGCACTGATGAGTGTCTGCCTGCTTACAAGAGATTGAGTGTTTGTTTTTTATATCAGAGCCAATATATTCTAGCTGTGAAATTTTATATTAAGCCTGCTGCAGTCTTTTTCTTCATATGTGCAAATATTTCATCACCGTCCAATGGAAAATATGTACATGTATTTGAGGAGAAAGAAAAGCTCCTTAACAGTGGAAGTCAGTGTACAAATACTGTATTATTCGTGTGAAGGACATCTGCTGTGTTCAAATGATGTAGTAAACTAAAAATTGGCAAAAATGTGTGTTTTACAGTGGACAGCAACAATTTGCTTTGCGTAGGGTGTCAATACTTAGATTCTGTAGGATGCACTTTGGGCTACTGGGTGGTGACAATCATCCTATCATTCCCTATGCGCTGTGCTTAAGGTGGTGCATCTGCACCTCTCTCCTTCTGCCCAGCTTGTGATTAGATACAGAGACAGAGAGATAAAACTCCTCTCACAGATGGACTAATGGAAAAGAGGTGGGGGGAGAGGGGGACGTCGCTTGAAACTGAACTGGGTTTCGAGGCTGTCCAAGAGCTCAGACGGATTTCACCTCTTCACCTTAAGTCATCCTCTACCACCCGGCCGGGATAGAGGGAGAACCATCCCCAGAGCGGGGGGCTTTGATGTTTGGAGGACGGCTGCCCTGCCGAAGCCATGCAGCATAAGGCCCTGGCTCTGCTTTCACAGGTGGATGAGCGGGGCTTTAATGGAAGCTCTCCTGTTTCAGGCCGCACGGGGTTGCAGAGGTTGTACCCCGAGCTGTGTTTGAAGTGTTTTGAGGAATAGAGTGCTCCTGTCTTCCTGCACTGACAGATGTGCGTTCTGCTCCGTGGCTCTGCAATATGGGTTTATTATTACTAAAGAGTCGCAATGTTAAAGGGAAAAATCACAGACATGAATGAATTAAATAAATGTAGCCGTACTGTCCGAGTATATGATTGATGGACATACACTGGTTCTACAGTTACAGACAGTAGTCCAACTGTTGCTCTGCATACTTTGTATGCCTGCTTTCTTGCTGTCATTCAGTAGTTAGGATCACTATGTCACAATGGCAGTGACACTGATGTGACGGTGGTGCGTTATGTGTGGATCACACACAGCAGTGCTGCTGGAGTTTAAGTTCTTCAGTGCCACTGAAAGTTCACCAACCAAAAATAGCCAGCCAACAGTGTCCTGTGGGCAGCAACCAGTGACCACTGATTAGGGACTAAAGGAGGAACAACGCAAACCATACCTGTCAACCCTCAGGTTGTTCTCAGAATTCTCCTGTGTTTTACCCTGTTTCTCCAGCTGTCCTGTTTTCTGGTAAATCTCATTTATTTGAATCCTGCTGTAAAATAATAAACAATGAAATGAACAAAAGTTGATGGTAGGCATAACTAGCCATAGCCACCTGTTTGATGGGTTCACAACAAAATGAATTCATGCATTTATCAAGCTATTGTGAGATATAAAGCTGCACTACAAAAAGCAATGTAACATGAAAAAGAAACACATTAACCTAAAGGTTTCTGCCAGAATGTCCCTTTAAGTTGAATGTGCAGGTTTAGTCTCCGCCATATGCTGCTGTAATTGTTCTGTTCCTCCATCCAGCCAGACTTATGGTTTTCAGGTTAGTGTGTGTGTGTGTGTGTGTGTGTGTGTGTGTGTGTGTGTGTGTCTGCGTGTGTGTGTGTGTGTCTGTGTGTGAAAGAGAGAGAGAGGTGTGTTTGTGGGTAGTGAGAATGAGGCTCAGTTAAAGCACTGCTGTGTTTGTCTTTTGTCCTGAACAGCCCTGTTTCTCTCATTCTCTCGCTCCTCATCTGGTTTCTATCAGAGCAGCTCTCACTGCTGCCAGTCGAAAAATTCCCCATCACTCCTTTCTCTCTCTCTCTCTCTCTTTCTTTCATTCTTTTTCTCTCTCTCTCTCTCTCTCTCTCTCTCTCTCTTTTTCACTCTTACACCCATACAGTTTCTCTTTTACACTGTTGATTTCCTTCTGTCTTTTTCTCCCTTCGTTTCCCCCTCTGTTTTTTGCACACACCCATTTACTCAAACTTGTTCTTTTGTTCTCTCTCACATTTTTATTTTGCCCGTTTCTGTCTGTCTGTCTCTCTCTCTCTCTCTCTCTCTCTCTCTTTTTCACTCATACACCCATACAGTTTCTCTTTTATACTGTTGATTTCCTTCTGTCTTTTTCTCCCTTCGTTTCCCCCTCTGTTTTTTGCACACACCCATTTACTCAAACTTGTTCTTTTGTTCTCTCTCACATTTTTATTTTGCCCGTTTCTGTCTGTCTGTCTGTCTCTCTCTCTCTCTCTCTCAAACAAACGGACACACACACACACCCCTTCCTCATAGTGTGGAACAGGCTGTGGCCCCCTATCAAAGCCCTGGCTCTGGTCTTATTCCCCACAGTTCAGAGCAGCATATTGAATCTATCAGTGCTGTCACATGTGCCCAGCTCTCCAGCAGTGCCTGAGGAGCACAGGACCACAGCCAAGCACCACATCTACCGTCACTGTCCCAACTGACAGCTCTCTCTGGAACCAGCTCAGTTTTGTGATCTGACCATATAAAAATGTTGTCCATTTGTAAGATCTAGTTGTCTACTGTGCTAGGCAACCGCTGTGAGTGACTGAATGATATTCTGCTTTAAATTAACTGGTTGAATTTGAAATAATATGGCTTTGTTATACCACTGCTGAAGCTGATAAATTCATGAAACTGGACTGTGTATTGGTCAAGCCCTACTCTGTTTATCTGACTCTCTGGCTTCTCCTTTTCCAGTCTGAAACACTGTACTACTATTATTCGTTACTCCCCCGTGTCTGTTTTCTCTCTCACTTCTGTCCTCTGAATATTAATGACAATTTTCTGTCTTAGTCCCAGCCCCCTTCCGTCCTCCTTCACCGTCTGAAGGTGCACACGTTTTAGATTAAAACTTAATTTTGATGGACATCATTGGGATTTGATCCTCGACAATTAAATAGCTTTTGAGTGCTGGGGCCACGTGCTTCTGCCCGGAGTTCATACTGTACAGTGTCTGGCTTATAATTACATTTGGCTGCTTGCCCTTGCAATGGAATTAAACTGCTGTATATTGATGAATGAGTCATCAGCCAATTAATTTTGAATGAGATTAGATTCTACAGTAGGACACCCATTTTACAACTCAGTGTTTGTTCCTGCAGGTTTCCTTTTGGTGTTTGGCATTGTAAATACAAGCTGCTACATTTATCTACACTTCCACTCTAAGTGGTGAAGAGTGTGATGTTTCTCCATGGCTTGGCAGCTACAAAGCATTTATCAAGCATTTACAAAGAGACACACGCATTCCTAAGGCTATAAACTATCCCAAAATTAGAGCCCAATTTCTGTGTGACCTGGGTGCATTTCTGTTTTGAGATCTGGCACCTGCCAGAGTGTCCCTGGCTCGTAAGCTCCACTGCTTCTTTTCTTAAGAGCATTGTTCTCCTACTATTATGTTTTTTAAAAAAAGCTCCAATACAGCTTCTCACTTGAAAGTTCAATGACATTTCCACACAAATCACTGCCCAAAAGGCTTGCAAACATAGAAGATATAGAAGAAGTCATAGAAGATAGCTTTGCTTTGCATATTGTGCTGCAATACATATTCATCTCCTACTGCTTTCTATAACTGATCATTGCAGCCCCACAGACAGATGCACTCTTGTTCACAGATGGTTGAGATGCTGGGCAGTTTGCCCACGGGTGCTCCCTGCCCCTCTCCTCTTCTCTCTTCCCTGATTACAGCTTACACACACTCAAACACACTCCCAAAGGGATCTCACCCCCTCATACCTGAGCTACACTCACTACAGGCAACCGTGGAACCCTATAGATAGGAACAGCATAGATTTCTAGAAACCTATACATTCAGTGACAGGTTCATCACAGTACTGTGATCTCTAGTTAAACATAGATAAACATATATGTGTTTGGAACACTGAGCAGGTCCAGTTGACCTTTATTTTGGAAGGCAGCTCATTATGGGAGGCATGGGGAGCATGAGCATCAGGTAAAACTGACCATGAGCAGTGACCAAATTCCATCTGTATTTAGATATATGGGAAAAGCATCAGTAAATAAGGTTGGAAATGGAAAACACTGCATATGCAATGAGGGTGATGCTTAGTGTACTGGTGCAGTTTTTAAGGGAAACAAAGAGCACCTGTGAATGCCAGTGCTGAATGTGATCAGACATTTAGATGTTAATCCACATGTATATACAGAGGGATATTATAGCACTTGTTGTGCTTAAACCTCTCATTACATAATGCAACACACATGTTAGTGTAGGCCCTGGTTTACAGAGGTGTGGAAGAACGTAATATGTGTTAGCTTCATCTTTCACCATATTCCTCACTAGAAGACCAGTGACTGTTCAGAATGGTACAGGCTTGAAAGTGTGATCCCTGCGGTGAGGAAGTCTGGCTGCTCTGTTTTGCTGTTGGGGGCATTTTGCTTCCATGGTTTGTCCTCTTAGAGTGAACCGCAAGCTTGTGGTGGACCAACACTTTATTAAGACACTGTGGGTTTTTCCTTAAATTTGTCACTTGGTCAAAATTTATCTCATGAAATATTTCTTCAAAATTGTGGTTACAATATAATTCCATTGGAAATCTGCCAAGAACCATGACATCACCATCCAACATAAACCTACTGACTTTGTAAATATTAATATTTTTAAACTAAATTTTATATTGAGTGCACTATACACACACTATTAAGAAAAATTTGGATATTATTTAATCCAGGGGTGGGCAATCTTATCCGCAAAGGGCCAGTGTGGCTGCTGGTTTTTGTTCCAACCAACTAGGAGGTCACATGATCATTTGTTTTACTCAAGCCAACTAATTAAAGGAGTGAAATCAGGTGTGCTTGAGCCTGAATGGACTTAAATCCAGCAGCCACACCGGCCCTTTGCGGATAAGATTGCCCACCCCTGATTTAATGCATTGTTTACTTTTCAGGCTCAGAACACATGCATTTTCTTGTCCAGGAAACTGTTGGCACTGACAAATCTCTGTGTAATAAATTACACTTAAAAGTGCAACATGGTCATCTAATAATCGCCAACAACATGTCGTACGTAGTAGAGTAGAGCTAGACGTCTCTCAGCGGGAGATGCCGGGAGGCATGAGACAGAGCCACTGCCTGAGAACTCTAAACCTAAGAGACCACTGCCAACCACACGTGAAGGGAGGAGTGAGTGAGAAAATTTCCACTTTGTGATTATGTTTCAGGTTTAAAGTGGACTGTAGCTGCTTTGCTCGTTTCAGGGGATATAGGTGTTTTCTGTTACAGAGCTGCCCTGTTAAAACAGTTCACATCCTTTTGGTTTTACATATATATGTATTATTTTTATTTTTTTCTAATTTTCTTTTGCATAGTTGACCCCTTGCGGGGCACTGGCCAGAGAACGCTTTCAAAATGAAATGAGATTTAAGTTTAGTGCTGTTTAAGAGCGAATGGTCGTAAAAGATAAATTAAACTTCTGTGTGGTCCTGCTGATAAGTTTGTTTCAGTGCTGCTTTCCTTTATGTCCTTCCAGCTTTTTGGTCAAATGACTCACAGACAGATTTATTTCAGAGAGGTTGCTCTATCTCGTGTCCAAAGAGACAGTCATTATATTAGCAAGCCCTCAACAGTGTTTTATTTTAATCTGCTGTCGTGGTGTTTTTAGAGTGAATTCCAAATCCTGAGCTATTGATGTTACATTTTCTATTCCACCTTTTAAAGTACGATGAGATTCCTGGAAAATAGGTTTTGACCTTTAGCTGAGAGAGCCATTTAACTGGAGAGTGGACAGAAAAGCAGATATCTTTAAAAGTAGCTTTGTGCCTCATTTCTGGAGCAGAGCTGATTTCACAATCGTTTCACCTCTGTGTTTGACCTGCTTTGAAATTGGTCCATGTGAAGTCTTTCTTTCTTTTTCCACATCCATTTCTGAGGCATGGTCTCTGAAGGTCTTGTAGATTCTCTTGGGACAAATAACCCACTTCTCTAAAAATAACCATTAGTCCAATGCAATGGACCAGAGGAGCAAAATGTGGCCTTATTTTGGCATGCCTCTCTAAGTCCTGATCAGCATAACTTCTGTTAAAAACATTGTCTTTTATAAAAGCATGCTGGATGTTAAGGCTAGATGTTTTTTTTATTTGAATATCCTGTTACACTGTTTAGCCAGAGCTGTAGTTCTCGCTTTGTGGGCCAGGTGTGTGCATGAGCGTTAAAAAAGATTCATGTTGACACTTCCTAACCCCAGCACTCAGGCTAGGGTTATTTTAACTGATCCAACAGATGGCTTCATTATTGCATTATCCCCCTAAATATCAAAATTGCATGGGGTTGTATTTCAGTGTCTTTTGCAGTCTGCGTATTGTCAGGAGTATTGCGCCATAAGTTGAACCCTCCAAACTAGTAAGATTGAAATGACACAGCAGACTGACCTAAATGTGTGATAGACTGATACCGGTCCCTTTGCTTTTAAAGAGCCTTGAGGGGCTTTTCCCCGACGAAGATGGATAAGATCTTGCTCTCTTTCTCTCTCTGCTGTCTCTGACCCTGAGCCACGGCCTGCATGACCTGCTCCCCTCTCCACAGCTTGACCTCGATTTACGAGGGCATGGCCTGTCCGCCTGGCCCTCCAACATGGAGTTCTGCTTCTTCATGTCTGGCCACTGCTGCCTTCACCCCCACTTAGAGCTGTAAAAACGTATTGATGAAATGTGATGTATCGATCTGAAGGCAGTAATTCAACCTCAGTGATTTTGTAATGTTAAAATGAATTTTATGAATTGGTTAACTATTCTATATTTGCTTGACTCTACACCTAAATGCTGTTTTGATAATCCAGGTTATTAAATACATTGCTCTTCCACTGGAATCATTAATGACATCTGTGTTGCTTGGAAACCATAGCCTGCTGTTACAAAATGTTTGTTAACTGTGACTAAGTGTGTAATACCTCCACAAATGTAAATAACAACTGTGAATCAATTCAGGATGGACTGGACAAGTTTCAGCATGTAGCTGTAATCAGTGTTTTACTTGTTGTTCCAGGTAGTCCCCTCATTTAATTAATTAATGAATATTCAAATCTGTGGCTGTTTAGGCCCAGTCCAGATGTGTGAATGCTTTTGAATGTTCATTATGCCAATCAGAATTTTCATTTTGGAAAACAAGGATAAGAATCTTATGTTCCTTGGTCAGATGATAAGCAAAATGCAACACCTGATTGTCCAGCAGCTTGGTGTAGGCACTGATGTTCATATCTACTGTCTCCCAAAAAAAAAGACCCATTTTGGCATAACACCCCAGAACATCAGAGACTCCTCTAGCTTTCTGAGCGCCACAATGAACGTGATACCTTACCTTCAAATGCAAGCAGTAACGATATTCATCTGACCAGATAACATGTTTCTAGTCATTAACAGTCCACTGTAATCAGGCAATTTTGTGAGTAGCATATGTTAATGATATGCAGTTCCCTATGCAGTTCTTTCAGAAATTGCTCAACTGTTTTGATTTGTAGAAGTGAATTTACCTTCACATGTTTATGAAAAGATCCCTGTCTGTCAATTTACTGGAGACTGTGAGAATTTTATTTATTAATGTTTTTTTTGCCCCTGCTGGTCAACCCCTATGACTGCATGCTTCTAAACACTAGGAAATTCAGCTACTTCCTTCGCACTATGGACTTTGGAGCGCAAAAATGCAATCAATTGTTTTTGCCCATCATTAACATCTGTTTTGCGACCTGTTTTGGACACACTGAACAAGACATTCACTGCACTGTATCACCTTTTCTCAATCTACAAAACCTGTCAGTCACCATGTAGGTATTTATAGTCCAATCATCCTTATGTAGTACTGTTTTATTAAAGCAAAAGTCCATAATAGCTCACATGTTGCAGTGATTTTGCGAAGGCTAAGCGATGTAGATGACCATGAATCAGAGCTGCATATTTGGGTTTATTACTTTGAGAGTAAAATGAATCTTATAATATTCCATATTATATCCACTGATTTTGTTCAATTACAATGTGTGATTTCATTGGATGTTCATGTATTGTTTTTATTGTTCTGTTTAACTCCAGACACTTTTGGGTATTGAGTCTTTTTTATAATCCTAAGAGTTATCAACATTTTAACCTCATGGTAATATTTAAGATTTGACGATGCTTGTAATCTTTTCCTGAAGAATCAACTGGCTGTGAGGTTGGAGATCCCCTGATCCCCTTCCACCAGCTCCAGATAAAAGGAGTATTGAGGGGCTGTGTCCTGTCCACCAAACCACCCCTCCCCTAACCTGTCTGGATAGGACAGAACCCGGTTTAGAAGGGAAGGCGTAGATGAAAGCTCACTTTGGCTGAATGCAAATCCCCCCTTCCCCCTGCTGCTAGGCTTTTCCACTTACACAGCTGCCCCCCAACAAACCCCTCTATCTGGAAGCTTTAGTGTAGGCTGAAGGGGCTTTCCATGAGATACTGGCTCCAAGCCCAAACCAGAGTCCCTCTTGCTCAGCCCCAGCCTAGACCCTCACCTCTCTGGGACACAGGCTAGAGTCAGGTAGCCCCCCCCACATCCCAAAGGTCACAACCCCTGACTCTCAATTAGCTCTCCTAGTTTTGGTCCACCTCTAGTTTCAGAAGCTGAGCGCTGGTTAAAAAGCAGAGGGGGATACTGCTTTGCAACACAATGCCTCAATCAGCAGCCCATACAGTTTTGCCCAACCGTGGTGTAAACAAGCAGGGAGAAAGGATTAGTTAAGAGAGCCATTGATGTCTTTGATTGACTTAATCTGTCTTCAGGGGATAGGAAGTTTGATGGATTTCCAGTCTCAAGGGATGACCTCTCCTCTGCCTTGCTCTCCCTTTTTACCACTCTTCTTACTCCTCAGCATTTTTCATTCTGGAGACTCTAGTTGTATGAAGACAAAAAAGACATACTTTTGTCTTTGGGAAACCCCCCCCCCCCCAAATTAATAATAATAAATAAATAAATAAATCCAGGATAACCCAAACAATAAGAATAGGATCTTTAACCATTCATTGGTATTTTGGTATTTAAATTATAAATGAATTGTTAACTAAATAATCTAACAAGTACAAATCCTATTTCTGGAAATGTTGAGATATTTTGAAAATGCATTGAAAGCAAGATTCTGTGAGTTAAATGTTTTTCATGTCTCTTGAATGTTTTTTTACAGACAAAATTACAAAGACAACATTTCCAGTGTTTACACAGATCAACATGATTTGCCCTTTAAGCCCAGACGGTATTGCATGAGAAACCATTATGCTACTGTGATATTTATAGCCACGTGGGAGTACTTCAGATAACTTGTCATTGAACAGTCTGTCAATGCACCAAAAATGCAACCTAAAACTTTGCTATGCTTCAGTAAAGCTATACATCAATTCTGTGCAGGACTGGTGAGTTCTCTGGTCCAACAGACAGGGTAAAACATGTGTTTTGGTTCAGATGAGTCCATGATTCAACTTCTTTTCAGGAAAAATGGGCCATCAATATTAGCGAAAGGCGCAAAAGCCAATATCTGTCATGGGATGTGGGTGCGTCAGTGTCCACAGCGTGGCTAACATGCATATGTCTGAAGGTACCACTGATGTATATTGGAATTTTAGAGTCACATACTGAAGACATCTTTCAAGGAGACATCTTTTCCCAGAATGTTTATGCCGATTTTAACAAGAAAGCGTTGGGCATCGTTCTGCATGTGCTACAACAGTGTGGATCCATGGACACTGTGTGAGCGCTTGTGTGATCTGCCTGCGGTCTGGAACTGTCTCCTATGGTGCATTATGAAGAGACGAATCAAAGCACAGTGACCGCAGCTGTAGTGGTAAACATGCCTTTGTTCTGAATTTTTTTGGAGTTTTCCATAGGTATCAAATGTAATGTTTGTCTTTAATTATAAAATACATTTTAGTTGTTGTAAACACTAGAAATCTTTTCTTAGTGCTTTTTGTCAGTTAAATTAAATTTCAAGAGAAATAACAAATCTGCAAACAGGGATAATAAAATCTTTTCTGTAGAATATATATATATATATATATATATATATATATATATATATATATATATATATATATATATATATATATATATATATATATATATATATATATATATATATATATATATATATATATATAGGAGCAGTGGGCACTGTGAATAGGAGCAGTGAACACACACAGAGCAGTGGGCAGCCACCCTCAGTGCCCAGGGACCATTTTGGGGGGTTAGGTACCATGCTCAAAGACATTTCAGCTGTGGATTATCCTGCTTCCAAGCCTGCTTCACTAACCATTAGGCCATGGATGGTTGTATGTGTTGGTAGGGTGTTTGTAAATTCTGTAACAATAGAGCAGATGTTTACAGCTGAGGAAAGATGAACTGAGTCAGACCCGTTTCAGACTTACACATTCCACCATACTGAAAACATAACGCTTAGTGTGTGTTTTAACTTGCGGAAATCCACTGAGCCAAATACACTGTACTTTTTTTATGGCTTTGAAGCAGTTCACATTCTCTCAAATGGCTAGTGTAGTGGTCACTTCCGGTATAGTCCTCTGCCCCCTACTGCTGGGTCCTCTGTCTGTACTGAATCCCTGCTGTCTGTACTCTTTTTTCTCTCAATAATAGCATGCCCTCTGCATTCACGGCATAGGAAGTTGCTCGAGTTGTGAGGGTTTGTGCCATTGACAGAAGAACAGAGCAGACAGTATATTTTTTGAGCTTTTGTTCCTCTGGCTGATGTCATGGTCCGGCTGGGGTTTGTTCAGCCGAACACTTCCACCGTAAGCCAGCATGACTGAGGCCTGTCTCCTCTCCGGCCACCATTTTGCGGTGGGCCTTTTTTTGGCCATTTTGTTCGCTGAGCCTTTTGTGTTTCATGCTTATGTATGAATGCCTGAAGAAGAATTTTACTCACTCGCTTGCTCTGTTCTCTTCTTATCATGTACTCTCACAGTCTGTCTGAAGTGGAGCTGAGTGGAGGTTGCTTGTTTACTGGTCTGATGTTGTCTTACGGCAGGGAGAGTGTGAAGGTGTACGTGTCTGTTTGTAGAACACCTAGTCATGCCTTTAGGGGAGGTGAAAGGTGAATGTGTGTGTGGTGTGTACGCCCCCACATATTTTGTTACTGTTTCAGTGCACAGTTCTGGACTTTTTTTTGCCTGTTGTACATTTTCTCTAAAAGGTGAGGGGGAAAAATCACTGGTAAATACTTTTAAAGCAATATATGCCAATCATCTAAGACATGTATGGGAGCGGAATTTTTATTTTTTTATATTTTGAACTGGACCTTTAGGGCAAATGCATAGCTAACAACTAATAGAAGTCTGTACTTGATCAATTAATGCTTTGTAGCTATATAATTAATGTCACATCTTGTTCCATACTTCGTTACATAACTATAAACTGTATCGTTTATATAAACATGTTAAAGCCATAATTTTAATAAAACCTTTTTCACGTTTTCACTAGCTTCTGTAAAAAAAGTGAATAATGGGGAAAGGTTGTGACCAAATTTTTTACCAAATGTGACCAAATGATTTATTTCCTTTTTAAAAAATATGAATATGTTAAATTTTCCAGATTAATCACGAGTTAACACTTTAATATTGACAGCACTTCTCAATATGGATATTTCTCTCTCTCTCTCTCTCTCTCTCTCTCTCGCTGTCTAATATATTCATTCATTCATTCATTATCTGTAAGCGCTTATCCAGTTCAGGGTCACGGTGGGTCCAGAGCCTACCTGGAGTCATTGGGCGCAAGGCGGGAATACACCCTGGAGGGGGCCAGTCCTTCACAGGGCAACACAGCCCTACCAACTTGTGTTTTTTTTGGACTGTGGGAGGAAACCGGAGCACCCGGAGAAAACCCACGCGGACACGGGGAGAACACACCAACTCCTCACAGACAGTCACCTGGAGCGGGAATCGAACTCCAGGCCCCTGGAGCTGTGTGACTGCGACACTACCTGCTGCGCCACTGTGCCGCCCCTGTCTAATATAATGTAATATAATATACTGTCTTCATTCATTCATTGTCTGTAACTACTTATCCAGTTCAGGGTTGAGGTGGGTCCAGAGCCTACCCAGAATCAATCGGCACAAGGCGGGACACAACCTGGAGGGGCGCCAGTCCTTTGCAGGGCGACACACACTCCCATATTCATGCCTATGGACACTTTTGTGTTGGAAACTTTGTACATTGGAAATTGTGTACATTTTATTTTTCACCAAACTATTATTTTTAAAGCATTGTGTTCACGCATGAGAGAAAAAAAAATGCAGTTCAACTGTGTCAGCAGGTTAACGTGTTTATCCTTGTTCTGTTTATCTTTCTCAGAGTTACTCAGCCAGAGAAGGAGCTCAGATGACACAGATGCCTTTTTTGAGGACATGGTCAAAGGTATTTCTAAATAGCTTGGTATGCCTTGATTGTTCTCATATGTTATTCCACCAGTTGTTCTGGCAGTGACTTCATCCTCATTTCATTGTTTGAGAGTAATATGTTTCCTATCATCCTTTAACTGTTCTCACAGCTCTGAGCGCTGCTTAAAAGGTCCATCAAACACCACCCACAAAATAACCTCCAGAAAACATTTTCAAACACTCTACTGTCTCTGTCCACCACCACCCCACCCCCTCCCCTTCAAGCAGCCAGGGAAGAGAGAAAAGTCAGAGAGGAGTGAGAGAGTAGATGGGGAAGAGTGAGAGTGGGGGTGGACTCATCTGTCAGCCTGAAAGCTTGGAACAGGGCGGAGAACGCTCTTAAGTGTTTGCAGGTGTCTTTGGAGACAAGACTATAGAAAGCCTCTCTGTGTATGTGTCTGTCAGTGCCTTTACACATACTTACATTAAACACAGTTACAGACTTGAGTCAGATCTTCCTCGGACTCTACCACTTTGGAACAAGTCCAAATGTTGCTGATATTTATCTTCCTTTTGACTCTGCTTTATTCTTTGAATTGGCAGTTGAAGTATTTGGCCACTGCTGCACCTGGCTTCTCTCACTAGTTCATCAAGGTTGTCCAGTATTTAACCTCTTTGACCTGGTTATCTTTGTCAAGAGCATAACATTTTAAAAGATGAGGATTGCCCCCACCACCTGGCCCTCTTTGCAAAAACTATGGATGTCCTAATCTGATCAGAAAGAACAGCGTTGCAGAACATTGAAAGGAAAAGTCTATGATTGTGGGGAGCTCTGCATTTTGTAAGGTGGAATGCTGTTTTTTGTACCTGGCTGAAGTTGAACTTGTGTAAGTTTTTACTCACTGTTTGAATTACCACAGAATCTCATTTGTAAATCGAGTTGTTTAGTTTTGTAGCACTTACAGTCTATTTACTTTCATGCAGTTAGCAGTCTGCTGAATTTAGAGTGGGTTCTTTTCTAAATAATCGGAAACAGCAAAAATAGGTCAATATTACCCACCAGTGGAGCAGGAATAAAGCAGTATTTTAATCCCTTTTCATGATTTTGATTCTCTTTGTTGAGAGCAGAGAGAGAGAGGAAGCCTAGTGTGTATGACCGTGCCACATAGTTTTTTACTCATTTATTGACACAGGGGTTTTGTAAACACATTAGGGCAGTTTCCAGTGCACAAACAGACTGGAGAGCTAGCAAATGGTGAGGAAAAATCCAAATTGAATAAGAAGTGTCTTTACACTGACCCAGGCATGAAAATGCACATAAATGTTTGACAACATGTACACATGCATATATTACTGTGATTATTGTGCAACATAAAATCATAATTTCAAAGTATGTACTCTGTATTTCCTCTGACATTTCAAAATAATTCCTAGCAAACCTGTCTTCAAGAAAACCGGATTGCATTTATATGAATAGTATTGTAATTAAAATGTGTAATTTATTAATATAAAAATAATCCACACTTCAACCACTTTATCCAGTTCAGGGTGGTGGCAGGTCTGGAGCCTACCCAGAATCACTGGGTTCAATGCAGGAACACACCCTGGACTGCATGCAAGTCCAGCATAGGGCAGCACAGACTAACAGTGTCAGTCACACACTCACACCTTTGGACACTTGCAAGCCCAAAGTGAGTTTTTGGACTGTAGTAGAATACCAGAGCACCCAGAGGAAACCCTGGTAGACACAGTGAGAACACACCAAACTCCTCTCAGACAATGACCCGAGATGAGGCTCGAACCCACAACCCCAGGAGCTAGGTGAAAGTGTCGCTATCTGTTGCACCACCATGGCATTGATTTGACTGATCAGGATTCGACATGAAATAACTTGTGGAGAGGTCTCTGGTAAAAACTAACTCCCCACCTCTCTTCTTTTCTGATGCCTTTGATCCCGTTGGTTCGTAGAGCTGTGGAGATGAGCTTTGAGACACGAGTGAGTTGTAAAAATAGTGAGCCTTTCTTCTTGCCGGTATGAATAGAAGAGGGATAGAATGACATGACATGTGAAGCAGATGCACTCAGGCGAGCGAATCATGTTATTCACATTCCACCGTTGTTGGAATTACTTAAAACTGTCTTTACCACCGTCATCTCTTAACATCACAACTGTCGATCATATGAGAAGTATGCTTCCTTTGATGGTCAGCAATTTGTGCCAGTCCTGTTTGATGCTGAGAGCTAGCATCACAGACCTTGAGTGCTTGGGAAGTAATTTGTTGATTGAAGGTATACCATGTCACATCTTTGATCCCGCCGTCACCAGTTTCAAATGAAGTGCCACCGCATATTGCTCTATTTATTTGCACTGCCACTTCAAAGCCTGCCCTTGAGTTTCATCCTGACTGGAAGGGCATGGGAACAAATTTAACACTGTGCTCGCCAAGTATTTCCTGTCAAGAAGCTTTTCCTCTTCTCCAGACAGGAGCTTATCTTGATAAGTGGGACAGGAAGCTCATATCCCATCTCTCTCTAACCATCAGCCTTCTGCACTGAGTGGAACTCCTCTCTTATCTCACATTAATAGTTGAACAGCAAGGGGTGGGTGGACGTGCCTGTTTAGTGGCAAGCGGCGTTCTGGACTGATAACCTGACGTGTACAAGACCCAAACTGCAGAGGCATCAATAAAGAATGGAGCTTTTAGTGTGTATCATTTTTGGAAAAGCAGTTCCACAGTGCATTTCAAAGGAGTAATTGTACTGGACTATATGTTCTCTATTGTGTATGTCTTACAAAAAAAAAAAAAACTAACAAAAGATTTTAGTCATCAAAGATTTATGTGTGTTTGTCTTCTAGGCAGAGGTCTTATTGTGGATGCTTGCATTGGGATGCGTCATATAGGGATATTTTCCCTAGTATTAAGCCGGGTCAGATTAAGCTGTGAAGTTTAGCACTTGGTGCTTCTTCTCAGTGACCTGATGCGACAGGATGAGTGTACATCTTGTACTCTTATATTTTTTA